>NC_141932.1:9200815-10450815 GCF_057802395.1 Ceratotherium simum simum | reverse complement strand
CAGAGTAAGGGGGTCTGGGGAGTTGGGAGGGATGCGAGTTAAATAGGAGGCGCGTCTGGGGAATTCTGGGGAGTATGCACGACGTGCTCAGCACAGGTTCTAGTGAAAACACATGGATTCAGTACATGGCGTTTGCTCCAATTGTATTTCTGTAAATTTATTCAGTTCTGAAATTTGAGCCGTATTTTTGGAGTTAAAATGACTTTTTAAAAAATGAAATAATGGTGGTAAAAAAATGGTAGTTGTCCTTTTTCCTCTTTCTCCTTCTCCTTGTAATGTTACCAGTCCATGAGGCACAGCCAGACTGGGAAGCCCCTGCCCGAATCCCAGATTCCCAGCTCTGGTTCTGTCCTGCTGATGGGAGGGACGGCCACACCTACCAGAGAGAAAGATGCAGGGAAATAGTAAGAGTGAGCATCCCAGTGTCCCCAGCTGGGCCAAGCTGTCGCCCTGAGTCTGCTCTGGCCAAGCCCTTGGTGGCAGCCACCTGGGAGGAGAGAGGGCGGACAGGTCCTGGGCCAGATCGTCAGCCTCCTCCGGGCATCTCTCTCGGGCTTCTTGGACTCAGCGTCCTCCCCGCTGTGCTAACGTCCTGCCTGTCTCTTCCCCCCACCTCCCCCAGCACCCCGTAGAGCTTCAAGTTCTGTGAGTTCCACCTCCAGAGACCTCTCCAGTCCATCCCCCTCCATCTCCGCTGTCACGGCTGTGTGGGCCGCTGACATCTCTTATTCCGATGACTGACAGCGCCCAGCTCTTTCCTCGTTTCCACTCTTGCCATTTTCCCAGTTTCCTCCAAGAATCCAGAACGACCTTGTACAAACTTAAGTTGGATCCACTCACTTCTTTACTTTTCCTTGTTATTCTTGGGATCAAGACCTGGCTCCCCACCATGGCCTCCTGGGCCCGCACAGTTGTATTAGTCTCCTCTGGCTTAAAATGACACAGATTTATTCTTTTACAGTTCTGGAGGTTTGATGTCTGAAACGAGTCTACTGGGCTAAGAGCAAGGTGTACACAGGGCTGGTTCCTTCTGGAAGCTCCAGAGAAGAGTCTGTGTCCTTACCTTTTCCAGCTTCCAGAGCCGCCTGCATCCCTCGGCTCGTGGCCCCTTCTTCCAGCTCCAGAGCCAGCAGTGTAGCATCTTCAGTCTCTCTCCAACCCTGACACTAACTCTCTCACCTCCTTCTTTCACTTAGAAGGACTCTTCTGATTACACAGACCCACCCAGATCATCCAGGATAACCTCCCTCTCTCAAAATCCTTAACTTCATCACATTTGCAAAGTCTCTTTTGCCATGTAGGTAACATTCACAGGTTCTAGGGATTAGGAGGTGGGCGTCTTGAAGATCCATGGGCATCTTGAGGATCCATTATCATGTCTACCACCATGGTCCATCCCCAGCTGGGCTCTCTGACCTGAGGGCACAGTGTGCTCCCCTGGCCACACCAACCTCCTGGGACTCCTCAACCCCTCTCTGCTCCTTCCACCTCAGGGCCTTTGCACATGCTCCTCCCCCCACAGCACTTTTCCTCACACTTCATCTATTCAACAGCAGTTCATCTTTCAGGTCTCAGCCCGTGCCACTGCTTCAGGGAAGCCCTCCCTGACAGCCTCCAACATCAGACTAGGTTGGGCCCCCATCGATCTGTCTCACAGCTTCCCAACTTCTCATTCAGGGAATTGCCAGGTGGGATAGCAGGGGACTTGAGTGCTTGGGGCCCAGAGCACCGCTGACTGCCCTTGTGGCATTGGGCCAGGTACTTCAATTCAGAGCCTCAGTTTCCTCATCCACCCACAGGGATGATGACACTTCTCCCCTCCTTGGGCTGTCACCAGGACTAATGAGGTAGGATACATGTAACTGGTTCAAATAGGGCTCCTACATGATGCTCCTTCGGTGCCCAGTGGCCGATAATATCCCCGTTTACTACCAAGAGGATTGTGGTGGGCAGAGAAGTGGCCCCCTAGGATATCCAGGTCCTGATCCCAGGAACCTGTGAATGGTACCTTATTTGGAAACAGTCTTTGCAGATGAGTTTGAGTTAAGGATCTTTAGGTGGGGAGATCATCCTGGGTTCCCCAGGTGGAGCCTAAATGCCACCTCCAGAGTGCTGGTGAGAGAGAGGCAGAGGGAGATGGAACACGCACACGCAGAGGGCCCTGTGAAGGCAGAGCAGCGAGGGCGTTGAAGATGAAGCGACGCTGCCCAAGGCCAGGAACGCTGGCAGCCCCCAGAAGCTGGAGGAGGCAAGAGCAGACTCTCCCCAGAGTCTCCACTGGAGGGACCACCCTGCCGACACCTTGACCACAGCCGTGAAACTGATGTTGGGCTTCTGGCCTCCAGAACTGCGCGACACGGAGTCACCGAGTGTGCGCTAGTTTCTTACAGCAGCCACAGGAGACTTGGAGAAGGATAGTGGTTCAGGCTGTGCCCCTGCGCTAGACCCGAAGCTCAGGGCCCGTGGACCTCTCCCTCGCGGGGCAGTGTCCCCAGAACCCAGCTCAGGGGCCAGTGCTGGGTGAAGACATGCCGGGGAGGGAAGGAATGAGCCAGGTTTGCTGGCCCCCGCCACTTGCCTGTGTGGCAGAGAGAGGCCTTCAATGCTAGGGCTATTCAAACTAGGTCGTGACCATGCGTCGGTCATGAAATCTGTGTAGGGGGCTGGCATTTAAAAGAAAACAAGAATAGAAAGTAAAATGTCAGGATTCAGTGTATAAAGGCAAACCTCACATGCAGGGTATTTACGTTTATGTGAAATATAAATGTTATGTATTTATTTATACGTAACAACATTTATGTAATGTATTTATTTATTTTTTATTAATTATTTTATTTTATTTTATTTGTTTTTCCCCAAAGCCCCAGTAGATAGTTGTATGTCATAGTTGCACATCCTTCTAGTTGCTGTATGTGGGACGCGGCCTCAGCATGGCCGGACAAGTGGTGCGTCTGTGCGCGCCCGGGATCCGAACCTGGGCTGCCAGTAGCAGAGCGCACGCACTTAACCGCTAAGCCACGGGGCCGGCCCCTATGTTATGTATTTATAATACATTCTAGGAGCTCATAAAATGTGTTTCTCACTGTGGGTTATGGTAAACAGAAATCTGAGAAATACTCTTTCAGGCCCAAGAGCAGTGACCATAGGGACGAGCATGTCGAATGTCCCTGGTGCTCAGGGAATGTCCGAATGAGAAATAAGGGTGACCCTCCACCCGCCTGTGAACTCGAACCCGGCTGTGTCCCTGGAGCTGTGGGACCCCTGGACAAGGCCCTGTCCCTTTCCAGACCCTTGTTGTCCCCATCAAGCCCGCGAGGGTTGGTGTCACGGCCCTCACCTTCTCCCCTGCTCGGCCTGACTCTGTCCCCTCCCTCCTGGTGGGCAGATCCGGGTGAAGCCCGACAGGATGGGTGTGGTCACCGATGGCGTGAAGCACTCCATGAACCCCTTCTGCGAGATCGCCTTGGAGGAGGCTGTGCGCCTCAAGGAGAAGAAGCTGGTGAAGGAGGTCATTGCTGTCAGCTGTGGGCCCGCCCAGTGCCAGGTGCTCCGGGGACGAAAGCTGGGGCCGAGAGTCCTGGGTCTGAGGGGGTAGGGGCTGGGGGCTGGACTCCCGGGTCTGAGGGAGGAGGGGCTGGGGGCCCGGACTCCTGGGTCTGAGAGAGGAGGGGTTGGGGGCCCAGAGCCCCGGGGCTGGGGGCCCGGACTCCCGGGTCTGAGGGAGGAGGGCTGGGGGCCTGGACTCCCGGGTCTGAGGGAGGAGGGGCTGGGGGCCCGGACTCCTGGGTCTGAGAGAGGAGGGGTTGGGGGCCCAGAGCCCCGGGGCTGGGGGCCCGGACTCCCGGGTCTGAGGGAGGAGGGCTGGGGGCCTGGACTAAGTCAAGCTCCTCCTTTGCTTGGCAGGAGACCATCCGCACTGCTCTGGCCATGGGCGCGGACCGAGGCATCCACGTAGAGGTGCCGGCTGCAGAGGCGGATCGCCTGGGTCCCCTGCAGGTGGCCCGGGTCCTGGCCAGGCTGGCAGAGAAGGAGAAGGTGGACCTGGTGCTGCTGGGGAAGCAGGTAGGTGACATAGCCCCTCCCCCATCCCCCATCGGTGGGGAGGGCGTGAGGTGAGACTGCCGGTAGCCCAGGCCCGGGGTATTCAGATGTCCGAGGTATTCAGATGTCCGAGGTTGAGCTGCTTGGCACTTCGCTGTCACCCTGCTAGAGAGTGTGAGCAGGGGAGGGCAGGTGCACTGTGGGCATCAGAAAGACCCCTTGTGGTCCTGGGGGGTGAGATCGGAGCCCCGGGTGACGTGGTGATGGTCCATGTGGGAGAAAGGGAGGCCTGGGCCAAGGCTGAGGGGACAGAGCAGAGAGAGATGTGGAGGAGGGACAGGGCTTGAGCCAGAGGGAGTGAGGGGGAGAGGAAGGGACAGTGTGGGAGTCTCGCTCAGAGGCACAGAGGGAACTGGAAGGTCAGAGGAAGTGGAAAGAGCCCAGGGGGACATCAGGGGAACATCACGTGGATTCAGGACAGAGGCCTGGGCTTGAAACAGACTTGAGGCTTTTGGAGACGCTGGGGAGCCATGGGAGGGCTGTGAGCAGCGGGGACGGGATCAGCTCTGGGTGCAGGAAGACCCCTGTGGGGCCCTGAGGAGTGGACTAGAAGGAGAGAGACCGGAGGCCCGGAGTTTGGGGAGGAGGTTGGGGGCTAACGGGGAGCTGGGGTGAGGACTCAACTGGAACCCTGCCTAGCACACGGCCCTGCGAGCCGGCAGGCACATGCTCTGGCTCAGCTGTCCCCTCAGGAGACCTGGGGACACCCTTCCTTGGGGGTAGCCTCCCCACCCCATCCCGTTGAGGACAGACCTTGCAGCCTCACCCAGGTGAGGGGCAGAGGATGGCCATCGGAAGAGCCACGGACAGGAGGGGGAAGGGAGCAAGCAAGGAGCGGGGGTTAGGGCCGGAGGCTGAGAAAGAAGGTCATAGGCTGTGAAGTAAGACGGGGCACAGAGACGGGGCACAGGAGCTAGGAGTGGGGCACCAGCAGGGAGAGACCGGGATTCCAGCAGGCTGGGTCAACCCCTGGGGAGAGGAGGACGCTGATGGGACCAGGTGGGTCCTGGTTAGGTGTAAACTGAGTCAATAAACTTCGGCAGAGGGCCTAGCCAGAGAACAAGCCAAAAAGGCACGATTTGGGTGGGACTCTGGCAGCCTGGTCTCACACCAGCTCCCCAGGACACGGGTGCTAGCAGCATGGCCTGTTGAAGTCACTGCATTTGCTGGTGGTTCTCAGACTTTGCTCCTACCTGTCCTGGTTGGCAGGGACAGTTGCTAAGGCTAGGGCCTCCAGCTGGAGAGATGCCAGGTAAACTGGTCAGGACACTCTTTGCTGTAGTTGACAGAACTACAGCTCAAACTGGCTTGAGCCAAAAATCAAACTTATTAGCTCATGTAAGACAAGCTTCAGGCACAGCTTGATCCAAGGTCACACATGAGCTCTAGGCTCTGCTCCTCTGTCTTGGCTTCACTCTCTGCCTTTCCAGGCTCACATCCCACCAGGCTAGCGACCCCAACAGAAAGAAAAGAGCCTCTTTCCCAAGAGCTCCAGCAAAGCTCCCAGGGCTGACTCTTCATTGGTCTAGCTTGAGTCATGTGCCCAGCCCTGAACTAGTCACTGGGATCAGGAAATAGAACATTCTCATTGGCCTGGGTCCTGGTTCATGCAGTTCCCCAGTGTGGCCAGCCCAGGGCCTGGCTCACAGAAGGCTTCTATGAATATTTATACAGAGGGCAAAGATTTGGTGTCGGGGCTGCCAGGTGCCCTCACGTGCCCCTGGATGAATGACTGCCTGTTTCTGGGCCCAGTGAGGGGATGGGATCATTCTAGACCAGGAGTCAGCAAACTGGCCCGTGGCCACCACTGATTTTGTAAATAAAGCTTTATTGGCACTGCCACACCCGTTAATTTATGTAGACATGTATTTGTGGCTGCTGTACGCACAGCGGCAGAGTTGAGTAGCTGTGACAGACCGTATGATATTTCCTGTCTGTTTCCTTATAGAAAACGTTTGCCTGTCTAGACGAAGGCCCAAATGACACATGAGAAGCCCCCTCGTCATGCAGTCTTCTCTCTCCCCACTCAGGCCATCGACGATGACTGTAACCAGACGGGGCAGATGACAGCCGGATTCCTGGACTGGCCTCAGGTGAGGCTGGACGGGGGAGCATCTGCTGAGAGCCAGGCCTGGGGGCTCAGAGCATGGCCACCCCTGTCCCTGCCGTTCAGGAGGGAGGCAGTGTAAGGCAGGCAGGCAGGAGGACGGCACAGCTGGGACACCAGGCCTCATCTGGGCCTTCACGTGCTCCCTGCCCACCACCTGTGCTGCTCCTCAACCCACCAAGCTCATCCCTGCCTCAGGGCCTTTGTACTTGCTATTCCTTCAGCCTGGAACACAGTGCCCTCAGGTTGCCTCATGGCTTCTCACTTTCTTCTTTAGGTCTCTGCACAGATATCACCTCTTCAGGGAGGCCTTCCTTGCCCCCTGCTGTATGAAATACTCATTACTCATGCCCCCTCCAAACTCCATGTTCCCCAATCCAGCCCCCATGCCAGTCCAATAGAAGTGGAAGCCACATAAGTAATTTAAAATTTTTCTTAGCCACATAAAAAAAGTAAAAAGAAACAGGAAAAATTAATTTTCATAATATTTTATTTAACCCAATATATCTAAAATATCACTTCAACATGTAATCAATATAAAAAATATTGAGGGGCCGGCCTGGTGGCATAGTGGTTAAGTTTGCTTACTCTGCTTCGGCAGCCTGGGGTTTACGGATTCAGATCCCCGGCACCGACCTACATATCGCTCATCAAGCCATGCTGTGGCAGGCGTCCCACATATAAAGTAGAGGAAGATGGGCACAGGTGTTAGCTCAGCAACACTCTTCCTCAAGCAAAAAGAGGAAGATCGGCAACAGATGTTAGCTCAGGGCCAATCTTCCACACCAAAAAAAAAAAAAAAAAGAGCTGTTTTACGTTCTTTTTTCTTTTTGTACAAAAGCTTCAAAATCCAGTGTGTATTTTATTTATTTTTTATTTTTTAATTTTTATTTCTTTTTTTTTGTGAGGCAGATCAGCCCTGAGCCAACATCCATGCTAATCCTCCTCTTTTTGCTGAGGAAGACCGGCCCTGAGCTAACATCTATTGCCAATCCTCCTCCTTTTTTTTCCCCAAAGCCCCAGTAGATAGTTGTATGTCATAGTTGCACGTCCTTCTAGTTGCTGTATGTGGGACGTGGCCTCATCACGGCCGGAGAAGCGGTGCACTGGTGCGCGCCCGGGATCCGAACCTGGGCTGCCAGTAGCGGAGCGCGCGCACTTAACCGCTAAGCCACGGGGCCGGCCCCAGTGTGTATTTTATATATACAGCACATCTCAATTCAGATGCTAAAATTCCATCAGAACTACTTAATTCAGATTCCTAAAATTCACAGTTGAAAAAGTAGATTCACACTCCCAACTTGTTCCAAACAGGTTTAGAAGTTTTCCACTAACTGTGCTGAGTATTGTTTTTTTTTAATTTATTTTTTTGTGAGGAAGATCAGCCCTGAGCTAACATCTGTTGCCAGTCCTCCTCTTTTTGCTGAGGAAGATTGGCCCTGGGCTAACATCCATGCCCGTCTTCCTCTACTTTATATATGGGATGCCTGCCACAGCATGGCTTGACAAGCGATGCATCGGTGCGCTCCTGGGATCCGAACCTGTGAAACTCTGAGCCGCCAAAGTGGAGTGTGGGCACTTAACCGCTGCGCCACCAGGCTGGCCCCTGAGTATCATTTTTTTAAGTTTTATTGCGATACCACTGACCTATAATAAACCGCATATATTTAAAGTGTACAATTTGATAAGCTTTGACACACGTGTACACCCATGAAAGCATCACCACAATCATGATATGTATCTCGCTTATCGGTTTTTAAATTTTAATTAAATAAAAGGAGAAATTCTGTCCCTCCCTCGATCGCACTAGCCACATGTCATGTGTTCAGAGGCCACACCTGGCTAGTGGCTGCCATGTTCCTTGGTTATGGGTGGTCTTCCCTGCGAGGATAAATGCCCTTTAAGGCTGGGGCCTCGTTGGTCGTGTTTATGGTCTGTCCCCAGAGCTGGGCTCATGGGGCCCCTGGTTAAGATGGCAAATGATGGAATATTCCATCTAAGACCTGAAAGATTTGTCCAGGGAGTAAGGGAATGGAGAGAACAGACAACCGCTCAGACCAAGAGGGTGTAGGTGTGTCAGGAAACGTTGATTCAGGACTGAGGGGCGGAGCCCTTGGCCAGAGAGTGGGCACTGAGTGAAGAAGATGGGGACCCCGAGGATGTTTCGAGGATTGAGGTGAGCCCACAGGGCTCTGTTGTCGGCCCAGCAGGGGGGCCTCGAGGGTGCTCTTGGGGACACAGTGGTGAGTGGGTGCGAGCATGACATGGAGCCCGGAACCAGACTGCCAACTTTGGGATTTTCCAGCTCTGGGTGATGGTGGGCACGTTTTTGAGCCTCTCTCTGCTTCAGTTTTCCCCATCTGTAAAGTGAGGATAATAACATTTGCCTCATAGAGTTCCTGTGAGCATCTAATGACTTAAGACATGTAAATTGCTTAGAACAGTGCCCAGCACTCAATACCTGTTCATTTTTATTAAGGTAGGGAGACCCAGCTGGCAGGTTTGGGACGTTAGGACCTACACCTTGGCTCCCAGTGAAAGTAAAGACACCCTCCTCTAGATTTTTGAGCTCCCTTTCTGTAGCTTCCTCTCGTGTTTGAGCTCGGTGTCGTGGGACTCTCCCTCTTCTGTTCCCTCCCCCATGCATGCACTCGGCAATGGCCTGTGGAGGACTGCTCTGTGCCTTCCCCGAATTAACCTCGCCCCTCTCCCCCCATCTTGTCCCTCCTAGGGCACATTCGCGTCCCAGGTGACACTGGAAGGGGACAAGGTGAAAGTGGAGCGGGAGATTGACGGGGGCCTGGAGACCCTGCGCCTGAAGCTGCCTGCCGTGGTGACCGCCGACCTGCGGCTCAACGAGCCCCGCTATGCCACATTGCCCAACATCATGGTGAGCGCCTGGCAGATGGGTCCCTGAGGGTCTGGAATGCACGAGTGCTGTAGGCCCAGCACCTCCCTGGTGGTCAGATGGGAGGGGAATTGATCCAAGGACATCTCATCCCAAGGAAGGGATCACTCAGTCATTGTGGCTAACAGAGGGTTCACTGGGTTGTTTCTGCCAATAGTGGGCATTGGTGGGGGCTGTTTTGGCCAACAGGAAGGATTTGCTGGTTAATGTAGCCAACAGAAAGCCTTCATTGGACAATAAAGGGGTTCCCCTTTTCCGTCCAACCAATGGGAAAGGTTCATTGTGTACTCTTAGCTAAATAAGGATTCATTACGTCATTTTGGTTCATTAGGGAGGGTGCCCCTGGCATTCTTTGCCAACAGGAAGGACTCATTTTGGCCATGATGGCTAACTAGGAAGGGTTCATGGTATCTCTTGGCTAACAGGAATAGTTCACTGTTCATCATGGCCAGTAGGATGGGCTCATTGGGTCATCTCAGCCAGTAGGGAGGGTTCACTGGGTCATCTCAGCCAGTAGGGAAGGTTCATTGGGTCATCCCATTCCAATAGGGAGAGTTCAGTGGGTCATCTCATCCAATAGGGAGAGTTCAGTGGGTCATCTCATTCAATAGGATGGGTTCAATGAGTCATCTCAGCCAATAGTGTGGGTTCAGTGGGTCATTTTGGCCAAAAGTCCATTGAATTTTGACTGTCAGAAGGATGAATTTGCCAGTCCATTCCAGCCAGTGAAGGGCTTCCCAAGGTGGTTGACTATTGGAGGACTCCTGCAGTAGGAGGCTTCCCAGGGCATCCCAGCCAGCAGGAATTGTTCACACCAGGTGTGGCCCTGTAAGAGGTCGCGTGTGTCCTGGCCAGTGGGCAGGTCCAAAGAGTTCAGCCAATGGGAACAGTTCTGCAGACGTGGCACCCGTGGAAAGGGGCTGCAGTGAGGTGGGCAGGGGCTTAGGCAGCCCTGTGAACCATGGCCTCCCCTATGCAGAAAGCCAAGAAGAAGAAGATCGAGGTGATAAAGCCCGGGGACCTGGGCGTGGACCTGACCTCCAAGCTCTCTGTACTTAGCGTGGAGGACCCACCCGAACGCACAGCTGGCGTCAAGGTGGAGACCACGGAGGACCTGGTGGCCAAGCTGAAGGAGATTGGGCGGATTTGAGCCCCTTCCCTGAAACTTGGCAATAAAACTATGACTCTGCTGACGTCTGTCTCTGTTACCTCATTCCCTGGAGACCTGTTCTTTGATTCATTCAACAAGCATTCACTTAAATGTCCTGTGTGCCGGGCTCTGTGCTGGGCAACACTGGGGACCCAGGTGAGTCACATCCAGTCCTTGCCCTTGAGAAGCTTCCATGTTGAAGGGGGGATGGACATGGGCCAAGGTATAAGGCGGGGTGCTGTAAGCAGAGGCAGCAGTGGGCTCTTGGGAGCCCACGTGGGGCATCTGAGCTGGCCTGTGGGGTCAGAGAGACTTCCCAGGGAGATGGCATCTAAGCTGAGTCTTGACAGACAGACATCGGTGAGGTGGGGGAGAAGAAGGGCTTCCATCCACAAAGTGTTTGCTGGGCCCTCCCAGGTGCCAGGCCCCTGCTGAGACTCGGGACACAAGAGGGAACGAGGCTGGAAGCACAGATATTCAGAACCCAGTGTGGGGATGAAGAGCTGGGGCCTGGAGGCAGACTGTGTGATTTCAAACCCTCCTCTCACATGTGCCAGCTGTGGGGTCTTGAGTGAGTTAGTTCCCATGTCTGAGCTGCAGTTCCCTCCTCCGGCAGACGGACATAGTAAGAGCTGAGTGTCGCAGTAAAGGCCCTGAGGTCTAGGTCCCGAGGCCCTGGGGTCAGATCCCAGCCTGGCTCTGGGAGGACCCTGGCTCTGGGAGGACCCTGGCTCTGGGAGGACCCTGGCTCTGGGAGGACCCTGGCTCTGGGAGGACCCTGGCTCTGGGAGGACCCTGGCTCTGGGAGGACCCTGGCTCTGGGAGGACCCTGGCTCTGGGAGGACCCTGGCTCTGGGAGGACCCTGGCTCTGGGAGGACCCTGGCTCTGGGAGGACCCTGGCTCTGGGAGGACCCTCTGCAAGTTCCTACTCTCTGAGCCTGGGCGTCCTCCTCCATCGGGTGGAGTTAGTAACAATGCCTGTGTTCTGGTTGTCTGTTGTGACATAACAAATCCAAAACTTGGTGGCTTAAACCAACAATCATTTATTTTGCTAATAAATCTGAAATTTGGGCAGGGCGTGGTGGGGACAGCTTGCCTCTCCTCATGCAGCGTCAGCTGGGGTGGCTCACATGGGGCCAGAGGATCAAGTCCAGCTGGTGGGCTCAGTCATGTGGCCCACAAGCTGGCTGGGGCTGTTGGCTCGAGGTGGCTGTTGACCAGGGGCCTCTCCTGATGACTCTCCCTGGGGCTGCTGGAGCTTCCTCCTAGCATGGCAGCTGGGTTCCAAGAGGGAGTGTTCTATGATAGAGGAAGGGGAGGGCGACCTAGGCCCTCCTCCTTAATGGGAGGAGGGTCAAATTTGCAGCCATCTTTAAACTACAAAACCTACCCCATAGGGTTTTGAATGATTAATTAATGTAGCACCCCCCAGAACCACACCTGACATACAGAAAATGCTCGCTATATATTATTACTTTATTATTATTATCAGCATGGTGAGGACTGTGCCTGGGTAAGCTCAGGGGACCGGGAGCTGAGCAGAGGCCCTAAGCCCAGCATGGGGTGGTAGGAAAAGCTTTCAGAAGGAGTAAGCAGTCTATCCTGAGCCGAAGCCCAGCTCCTCCCTCTGGCTGTGCAACCTCTGGCAGGTCCCTTGACCTCTCTGAGCCATAGTCCCTGGCCTGTAAAATGATAACACCCAGCTCATAGGGTGTTTGGAAGGGTTCAGCCCAATAATGCCTGGGAAGCTTTTTGCATGGTTCCTGATAGGTGGTAATTATTATTATGGTTCTTAATAAGGTGAGACTTGAAGTACAGGTTGTGGTTTAGCCAGAGGGGGCGAGGCATGAGGGAGGGTATTCCAGGCAGAGAAAACTGCCTGCGAAGGCTGAGAGAGGAGGGATGGGGCATAAGATTGGCAGGGTGTTCAGAGTAAGTGCTGGAGAGGGGAGGGCATGGGTGGGTCCTAGGCCAGGCAGCTTAGATGTCTCCTGAGGGTGCTGGGGGGAAGACTGTAAACAGAGGAGGGGCAGGGTCAGTTTTGGGGGTAGAAAGACTCAGTGGGGATCCATGGCTGGAGGAAGGAGGCTAGGTGAGGGGGCCTGGCCAGTGGGAACAGAGAGGAAGGGACGAGGCAGAGATTCAGGGAGCAGAAAGGGTGGGATTTGGAGATTGACAGGGGAAAAGGGTAGGGAGGAGGGAGGAAGGCTCCCAGCCTCTGCATGGATGGTGGAACCCAGGAGGGGTGTGGGGTTAGAGGGAAGGCACTGAGTTTAGTGGGACGCAGTGCATGTGGGGGCCCTGGGGACCAAAGAGGCAGCTCTGGGTCTCAGGAGAGATGGCTGGATGGTGAGAGAGAGCCACTTGAGTTTTGGTCTGAGGGCAACAGGGAGCCATGGGAGGGTTTGGAGCAGAGGAGGAGCAGGATCAGACACGGGTATCTGAGGCTGCAGGCAGGACAGAGTGGACCTGAGGCCAGGAGACTGGGGAGGAGGAAGCCTGAGCTGAGACCAAGGCCATGAGAGGTGGGGCTCTCTGAAAGGTTACCTCACACTCCTCCAGGATGTCTTCCTGGCTCTGCTGAGGCTGCTGCCAAGTTTCCAGCTGGGACTTAGCTCTCACCGTCTTCCCCCTGGGGGTGCAAGTGCAGGAGCCAGAGGCTGGATCTCCCCTCCGAAGGGACCAACTGATGAAGATGAGCAGGGTGGGGTGAGCGGCTCTGCCACCAGACTGGGATGGGGGATCCTGGTACCTCCCACTGGGTCTGGCTCCCTTCCCCGCCCAGGAAGCTACCAGTCCTGTCTGACTCGTCCCAACCAGGAGGTACATGGGACAGGGAGGGACAGACACTGGCTCTGGGTCTCACTCCAGTGTCCTCACGGGTGCGGCCAGCACCATGGACACCTCACAGGCTCTGCTTCTCTTCCTGCTCCTGGGTAAGCTCCCTGCTCAGCCCCTCAGCCCCTTCCCCACTGGTGCCCCTTCTCAGCAGCACCCCACCCCGCAACGCCCTTCCCTCCTCTCCTCTGCAGCCTCTGGAGTAGGGGGCCTCACCCTCAGAGCCACTTCTGGAGTTCAGCAAACCAGTTTCTCCTTGGACTCAGAAAGCTCTTCCCTGGGCCCGGGTTCAAAAGTTCCCTCCATCAAACCCCACAGCTGGAAACTTCCGGATCTGTCTGCAGGTTCAAAAGCCTCTGCTGCTATCCCTCATTCCAAATGGGTTCCTGAGGCCCTGAATTCGAGCAACGTGCCTGGGTCCTTCTGGTCAAATGTTTCTGCTGAGGCTCAAAATTTGACCCTGGATCCCACCTTCTCTGAAATTCCTGCTCCTGAAGTATTTCCTGATATCCTGGGTCCTCAAGTTCCTACGAAAGACCCAGAGCCTTCCTTCTCTGTTAAGACCCCAGCTTCAAACATTTCTGCTCAAGATACTAAAGTATCTGTGGAGGCCCCAAAATTCTCCCCCAAGGATCCAGATCTTGAATTCTCTTCCCAGAGACCCCCCGAATCCAAAGTTGCTGCAGAGGCGGGTCCAGCGTCAAGCTTCTCCCAGCAGGTGGGGGGGCCTCTCTCGGTGCTGGTGGGGACCACCATCCAGCTCCCCCTGGTTCCAGTCCCCAACCCTGGACCCCCTGCTCCTCTGGTGGTCTGGCGCAGGGGCTCCAAGGTGCTGGCAGCGGGAGGCCTGGGGCCAGGGGCCCCTCTGATCAGCCTGGACCCCGCTCACAGAGACCGCCTGCGATTTGACCAGGCCCGAGGGGGTCTGGAACTCGCTTCTGCCCAGCTAGAGGATGCCGGGGTCTACACGGCTGAAGTCATCCGGGCCGGAGTCTCCCGGCAGATCCGGGAGTTCACGGTGGGTGTGTATGGTAAGTGGGCCCTGAGGTCCGCAGTGCAGGCTGCGGGGGCGGCTCTGCCAGACCTTGGGGCGGGTCACTGCTGTTCTGAGGATATGTTTACTCCCCAGAGGAAGGATCCCTGGACAGGGGAGAGAGGACTTCTGGGTTGGAGCGAGGGAGGAGAAAAGGGGCTGGGGGCCAAGATAGGGATGCTTGAGGGAAGTTGGACTTGGGGATCAAGACTCCTGGGGTCCAGGAGAGGAGAGAGCTGGGACCCAGACTCAATGGGTCTGTGAGAAGAGGAGGACTCCTGGCGCTAAGAGGAGCCCGCGGCTGGGCCCCGAAGTCCTGGGTGTAAGGGGTGGAGGGGGCTGGGGCTTGAAGTCCCGGACCTAAAGGACGGGAGGTGTGGGGGTGTGGGGGGCTGGGGACTGGTCCTGAGCCGTTCCCCCTCTCCCAGAGCCCCTGCCCCAGCTGTCGGTGCAGCCCCAGGCCCCGGAGACAGAGGAGGGGGCGGCCGAGCTCCGGCTGCGCTGCGTCGGGTGGCGGCCGGGCCGCGGGGAGCTGAGCTGGAGCCGGGACGGACGCGCCCTGGAGGCAGCGGACCCCGCGGGGGCGGAGCCGCCCCGCGTCCGCGCAGAGGGCGACCAGCTGCTCATCGCGCGCCCCGCGCGCAGCGACCACGCCCGCTACACGTGCAGCGTCCGGAGCCCCTTCGGCCACAGGGAGGCCGCGGCCGACGTCAGCGTCTTCTGTGAGTCGGGGGAGGCCGCGGGTGGGGGCAGGGATCTGGGGCCCAGGCTCCCGAGTCCCTCGGGAGGAGGGCTGGAGGTCCAGTCCCCGGGGGTCCTGGAGGAGCCCCAGTGACTCCGACTCTCGCCCTCCCTCCACCCAGACGGCCCGGATCCGCCGGTCATCACGGTCTCCTCCGACCGCGACGCCGCCCCCGTCCTCTATGTCACCGCGGGCAGCAACGTGACCCTGCGCTGCTCCGCCGCCTCGCGGCCGCCCGCCGACATCGCGTGGAGCCTGGCCGACCCCGCCGAGGCCGCGGTGCCCGCGGGCCCGCGCCTCCTGCTGCCCGCGGTCAGGCCGGGCCACGCCGGCGCCTACGCCTGCCTCGCCGCGAACCCGCGCACCGGCCGCCGGCGCCGCTCGCTGCTCAACCTCACGGTGGCGGGTGAGCGCGGCAGGGGCGGGCGGGGGCGGGGCCAGCGGGGAAGGGCGGGACCACCGCGGCGGGGCGGGGCGAGCAAGGATGCGCCACAGCAGCGGGGCGGGGCCAGCAAGGGGGCGGGGCCAGCAAGGGAGGGCAGGGCCATGAAGGGGGCGGGGCCACCAAGGGAGGGCAGGGCCACTGCGGGGCCGGGGCCAGCAAGGGAGGGCAGGACCACCGCGGGGGGCGGGGCCAGCAGGGAAGGGCGGGACCACCGCGGGGGGCGGGGCCAGCAGGGAAGGGCGGGACCACTGCGGCGGGGCGGGGTACCTGGAGAGGGCGGGGCCAGCAAAGAGGGGCGAAGACTCCCTGTAAAAAGGTTGGGAATGCCCAGGAGAAGTGGCAGAACCAGGAAGGACCAGAGGGATGTGCACGATGGGGCAGGATGGCCAGGAGAGGCGACCGAGCCAGCACTGACGGGGCAGAGATTCCTGGGCAAGGAGCAAATTAAGCGGCGGAGTTAAATGGCAAACAATGGGAGCCAGAAAGGGAGGGGACTAAGTTGCTTGGGCCAAGTAAGTGGGATCAGTAAAGAAATTATCTGGGAAAGGGGGCGAAGTCACAAGGGAAACGGGAGGGGCATTCTAGCAAGGGGCATGACCATTTTAGGAAGGGGGCGGAGTCCACCATGAACGGGAGAGATATCTGGCTAAAGGGGCCAAGTGACCTGGCAGAAGGGGTGGGGCTAGAAAGGAAGGGGCGGGGTTACGTTTGTAAGGAAAGGAGTTCGTGTGCAACGATGTAGTATCCTTGGGCAAGGGGGGCAGTCAGTGTGGCTGCAGCCGCCCACTTGGCCAGCGGTTGCTGGGGAAAGGGAGCGGGGTCAGCAAGAGAATTGGGGCGGGGTCAGTGCCTACGGGGCGGGGCTAAGAGAAGAAGGGGTGGGGTGAGCGCGCGGAGAGGCGGGGCTGGATGGAAGAGAGACTGACTCCTTGACCTCTCCCTCTGTTCCACAGATCTGCCCCCCGGGGCCCCACAGTGCTCAGTCGAAGGGGGTCCCGGGGACCGCAGCCTCCGCTTCCGCTGCTCGTGGCCGGGCGGGGTCCCTGCCGCCTCCCTGCAGTTCCAGGGTCTCCCCGAAGGCGTCCGCGCGGGGCCGGTGCCCTCTGCGCTCCTGGCGGTTGTCCCCGCCCACCCCCGGCTCAGCGGAGTCCCTGTCACCTGCCTCGCTCGCCACCTGGTGACCACGCGCACCTGCACCGTCACCCCGGGTGAGAGCGGGTGGGACTTCTTTCCCGTTTCCCGAAGAGGAGGGGGTATTTCTTAGCTCCTTTAGGACACCAGAAAGGGGGACTTCCTAGCTCCAGGAAGAAGGGTTTCCTTTTGCTTTAACTCTCAGGTAAGACCAAGGTTGTTCCTATACCTCGAGGAGGGGCAGGGACAAAATTTCTTTCCTGGACCCAGGAAGGGGGCTGACACATTCCCACGTGTTCAAAACAGTGAAAGGCTGAGAATAATGTTTCCCAGCACAGGACCTGGCCTGTAGTATGTACTCAGTAAGTCCTTGTTAAGGAAATCAGATAATGAATGAGTGAGTGAGTGAATGGGCAGTGCTTCCTCATTTGGCTAAGCTGCTAGGGTTTCATTGCTATTTGATTTACTGAAGGGCCCAGGACTTATTCTTTGACTCAAGGGTAAGGTCTGGACTTTCTTGACTGGGTTTCTTGCACCTGCAGAAGCCCCTCGAGAGGTGCTGCTGCATCCGATTGCGGAGGAGACACGGTTAGGAGAGGCAGAGGTGGCGCTGGAGGCCTCCGGCTGTCCCCCACCTTCAAGAGCATCCTGGGCCCGGGAAGGGCGGCCCCTGGCCCCAGGAGGCGGGGGGCGCCTGCAGCTCAGCCAAGATGGGCGGAGGCTCCTGATTGGCAACTTCAGCCTGGACTGGGACCTGGGAAATTACTCTGTGTTGTGCAGTGGGGCGCTGGGTGCTGGGGGTGACCAGATCACCCTCACTGGTGAGTTTCATTGGTCCTCCAGCCCTCTCTTCCCTCAGACCCAGGAGTCTGGAACCCCACCCCCCTCCTTCCTCAATCCCAGGAGTCTGGACCCCCAACTCCCTCCTCCCTCAGACCCAAGAGTTAAGGCCCCCAGTCCCTTCCTCTTTTAGACCCCGAAGTCTGGGTCTCCAGACCCTCTGTCCCTGGGACCTAGGAGTCCAGGCCCACAGCCCCCTTCCCTTTCCCCTCAAGGACCCAGTGCCCTCCTCCTTGATCCCCCCAGGACCCTCCATCTCCTCCTGGAGGCTACAGAGAGCCCGTGATGCAGCAGTGCTGACTTGGGATGTAGAGCGCGGGGTCCTGATCAGCGGTTTTGAGATCCAGGCATGGCGAGAAGGGCCTGACCTGGGCAGAGCCACCATCTACAAGGACTGGGTCTCCCTGCTCAACCTGGGGCCTCAGGAGCGGTCAGCCGTGGTGCCCCTCCCTTCTCAGAACCCCAGGACCTGGGTCTTGCGTATCCTGCCCACCCTGGGGGGCAAGCCAGGGACCCCAACACAAAGCCAGGTCTACAGGGCCGGTGAGTTGGGACTGTCGGAGCTTTCTCCCGGGCTGCCTCCCTCAGTCTGTTTTGCTAGATCCTCCTTCCTTCTCTATATTAGTTTCCTGGGGGCTGCTGTAACAAAGTACTATGAACTGGGGGGCTTGAAACAACAGAAACGTATTCTTTCACAGCTCTGGAGGCCAGAAGTCTGAAATGAAGGTGTCAGCAGGGCCGTGCTCCCTCTGAGACTCTGGGTAGAATCCTTGCTTGCCTCTTCCAGCTTCTGGTGGCGGCCGCCAGTCCTTGGCTTGCAGCTGCATCCCTCCAGTCTCTGCCTCCAGCTTCCCACAGCCTTCTCCTCCCTGTGTGCATCTCTGTCCTCTTGTAAGGACACCGGTCATAATGGATCAGGGCCCTCCCTAATGATCTCATCTTGACTTGATTACATCTGCAAAGACTCTATTTCCAAATAAGGTCACATTCACAGGTACTGGGGGTTAGGACATCAATATATCCTTTTTGGGGGAGACACAATTCAACTCATAACACTCCCCAACTTCTAAGTACTGAATATCTCAGAGCTCAGTCCTCAGACCTCTTCTCTGCCTGTATTTCTCCCCAGTGTGGCCCTGTCCACCCTCATCGCCTTGAGTATCATTAATACTCAGATGACTCTCAAATGTCCAACCCCCAGCCCAGACCTTTCTTCTGAACTCTGGACTTGAAAAGCCTCCTCCCCACTTGACACCTTCACTTTGGATGTCCAAGTGGCATCTCAAACTTCACATGTCTAAAATAGACCTCTTGATATTTTGTCCCCCAAACTGCAACCCCGCCTCACTCCCCCAACTCTCCAGTCCTTCCCATCCTGGTCAGTGGCACCACCCACATGCCCAAGTCACCTACAACATCTGAAATACCTGTGGGTCCTGTCAATTTTCCTTCCAAAATGCTTTCCTAATCCATCCACTTCTTTCCATCTCCACTCCAACAGTGTGGTCAGACAGCAGCCATTTATCTGGTCTCTTTATGCCCCTTCTTGCCCTCCTACAATGCCTTCTCCAGGTAGAAGCCAAGGTTTTGCAAATCAGGTCATCTTGCTGCTGCCGTCCTTAAAAGCCTTTCATGAGTTCCTACAAGACCCCCCAGGCTCTGGCCTCTGCTAACCCTTCTAACTTCATCCTCTACTTTCCCCCTCATTCCACGTCCTCCACCTGCTCTGGCTTTCACTGAACATAGAACTCTTCCCTACCTCTGAGCCTTTGCATTTTCTGTTCCCTCTGCTTGGAACAGCCTTCCCCTCGGTATAGCATGCCTGGCTCCTTACTCTCCAAGTCTCTGCTCAAATGTTACTTCCTCAGGGACCTTCCCTCACCAACCTTTCTAAGTGTCACCTCCCCTCCCGTTATTTCTATCATAGCACATTTATTTTTCTTCTTAGTGCAATCTGTAATTATTTATTTGTGCATTCATTTCTGATTTTTCTCCTCAAATGAATCCGCATGAGAGTAGGTATCTTGGTTTGCTCACCAATGGATCTTCACCATCTGGTAGAATGCCAGGCACGCCACAGTCGCTCAGTAAACATTACAGGAATTGAGCGCTGGGGTCCCAGATTCCTGGGTTCTGAGAGGGTGGGGGCAGGGGGCTTCGGAAACAGGGCCAGCCCTGGCTCCTCCCCTCGTTACCCTCCTCTTTGTCTCTTCCAGGCCCCACCCTGAGCCCCGGGGCCATCGCTGGCATCGTCCTGGGCTCCCTACTGGGCCTGGCACTCCTGGCAGCCCTTCTCCTCCTGTGCATCTGCTGCCTCTGCCGCTTTCGGGGTGAGTGAGGGACCAACTGGGGGGGCATCCCGCCATTCTACCTCCATATCAGCCAATCAGAGTAGGGCTCCACCTCTCTGACCAGCTTCCCTTGCCATTGGCTGAGTCGGCATATTGGAGCAGCCAATCACATGTTTCTATTTCTCTTCCTTCTCTCTCTCTCTCTCTCTCTCTCTCTCTCTCTCTCTCTTTCCCAGGAAAGACTCTTAAGAAAAAGAAGTATCCGCCCAGCTTGACCCCTGTGGTCCCCCCACCTGAAAAGAAGATGCAGAGCGTGACCCCAGTGCTGGCGCCACAGCCTCTGCCCCTCAAAGTCCCGCTGGAGGACCCTAGCCCAACCAGGGCCCACCGAGTGAGGGTGGGTGCCCCAGTGCCTTCCCGGAACAGGGGTGGGCCTTTCCGTTTTAGTCAGAGGGAGGAGATGGTCTGACTTCCCTTTCTCCAGCTTTACTTGTTGGTTTACAAAGTTGGTAAAATTTTATCCTTTTTTTAGTATATAAAAGTTGGACGGGACTTCCCATCCAACTTTTATGTATATTAAAAGGAGAGTGAAAGCCTAATTTTTCCATAAAGGAGGAAACGTTTATTAAGATTTTTTTTAAAAAAAATTAGGGTGGGACTTCTTTACTCTTTTCCGTAAAAATTGGCGAAACTTCCATATTCTCCGAAGTGGTATGGAATGTCTTCTTCCCTGTAAAAGTTGGGTTGTTGCGTGTCTTATCTCTCCCAAGGTTGGTTAGACATTTTTTTTCCCTCTGCAAATGGAAAGAACCCAGCTAATTTCTGAATGGTGTGAGCTAGCGCTAGAAACAGGCGACTCATGTCACATCCGGGCGACCCCTGAGGTCATCCCCCACCACCCCTCTTCTCTCTTGCAGGCCACCGGCCCCAGTCCGGTCATCGCTGCAGGTGGGGGCCAGAAGACTGTTCGGGCAGCCACGCAGGTGTGACCAGGGCTGGTGGCCCGCTCTGTGCAGGACTTTTGGGGCGGGACTTCCTGTTTCACCCCAGCAGCGGGCAGGGCCTTCCTGTCCTGCTAGGACTGAAGGTTGGACCCCAGAAGTGGGACTTCATGTCTGCCTTGCTGCACAGAAGAAGACTCTCCCTGAATTTGTGCAACTAAGGAGGTGGCACTACTGGCTGGGAGAGACTCCTGCGGTCTAACAGTGTGGTTTGCACAACCTCCAAGCCAGTAAGATGTGCTGGCTCTGCAGTGGACGGGCAGGGCTTGCTGTGCTGCTCCGAGCGAGAGAGGGGCCCAACCTAGTTCTCTGAAAAGATCTTCCTCCATCCACTTTGCCTCCTCCAGGCCACACCCCATTTAGCTCCCAGAATCTTCATCTTAAAACGGATGAGATCACATCCCTCTTCTCTTTAAACGCTCCTATGGCCTTTCAGACATTGTCCAGATGTCTCATCTGACCTTCAAAGCCTAGGGGTTTGGCCTCTGATGGCCTCTTCGACCTCCCCTTCCAGTACTTTCCCCCCTGCTACTCCAGTAGCACAGGCTTCTTCTCCACCACACTTTATTTTGCCTCTGGGCATTGGCCCCTAGAGTTTACTCTGCCTGGAGCACGGGTCTTTCCCCTGTGCCATTCATTTCTCAAGTGTAAAGGTAACTATTACCATCTCAGAGACGCTTCCCTAACCCCTGCCTCAGTCGTGAGTTAGGTCCCAGAGTCCCTGAACCTCCTGCTCCTCGTAAGTAAATAGATAATTATTGGTTTAGCCTCTAACTCCCTTTCTAAACTGAAAACTTCATGAAAACAGAGACCATGTCATTATCCCCAGCTCTTAACACAGAGCCTGACACACAGTAGGCAATCAATAAATGCTGGTTGACTGATCAAATGTTTTGGTGCCAGTGAAGGGCTGGGCTTGCTGCTGCTCTCCCCAGCATGATGTCTTCCTTTTTCAGCTGGGTTTCTCGTTGGAAATCTAGGTAGTGCATCAGTGAAGATTCTTTTGGCTACAAGTAACAAAGCATATGGTGGCATATGGAGGTGGGTGGTTTCAGGCTGGCTCAGCAACTTAGTGACATCATCAAGGCTTGGAGTGTTTGCATCCTTCTGCTCTGCCACCCTCAGTGGGTTGGCATGTTGTCTCATATAGCAAGATGGCTGCTGCAGCTCCAGGCATTACATCTTCATACAACTGTATCTGAAGACAAAAGGAAGGGAGCAGGGTTCCCTTCCCATACCCCTCCCCTCAACCAACCTCATGAGTGGGGAAAACACTTTCCTAGAAGCCTTCCAGCAAACTTCTCTTATGTCTCATTGACCAAAAACTGGCCACATCACTGCAAGGGAGGCTGGGAAACCAAATATTTCAGCCTGTGTCATGAGAAGTGGGTCTGACAGCAAAGAAAAAAGAGGAAACCAATAACTAAAGCATAGGCAACCAGCATCTGTCTCAGGGAAGGAAAAGATGTGAGGCATTCTGGTTAAAGATAGGCGTGAAAGAAACTTTTGGGAAATAGAGCCCTTGGATCATTTGAAAAGGTGAGGGCTGGGGTCCTGGGTACCTGGACCCTCTATACCTCTTCTGTATCAGTTAGAGTTTCATTTCCTTTTTAGTCACTAGAGACAGAAAACCTAACGCAAATTGGCTTAAACATACAGGGGACTTTATTGCTTATGTAAGTGAAGGCAGCCATCAGGTAAGCTTTGATCCAGCTGTTGAAACAATGTCATCATGGACTCAGTTTCTCTAGACCTTCCATTCTGCATTCCATAGTGTCTCCATCCTTCTCAGGCCCCACATGCTGTCTTCCCCACCATTGCAATCCCACAGACCCAAGATCTCTCCATGTGATGGGGAAGAGCAACCCAGCAGATCTAGACCTCACGTCTTGAGCCATATTATCCAGCAGACAAGCATCTCCTCTTGTGAATCCATACAGCGCTGGTAGTCACTCTATCATTAGCCTGACCAGGTCATGTGCCCACCTCTGAACCCGTCACGGTGAGAAATGGGCTATGCTGAGTGGCTTAAGCCAATCAGGGGCCATCTCTGTAATGGGTCAATTCCAGATCTACCACAGAGAAAGGAGAGGGCAGGAATGATGCGGGGGGTCAGCACCAGATGACCACAACCCTTTGCCCTCCACTCACCCAAATCCTTAATGACACTGACACCTGCAGGCAAAGACTTTGGAAAAAGGCGTTTATTGGTGTGGTGGTCTCAACACTCCCCATGAATCGGAACACACGGCCCCCAGGGCCCCCCGCCCCCTCCCTTGCCGCCCTCCCCCACCCCTCCCTGTCCCCTGGACCCTGGGAATGGAAGACAATGTGGGATGGGGCCCACGCCCCTGTCTGAGGTACAGTCACTGCCCCTTGCCCCCGCCCCTGCTCAGCCCTCTCCCCCCCAGCTCTGGGTGGTGTGGTTCAGGGTAGGTGTTTATAGAGGGTCTCCCGGGAGTGGGAGCTGGGGACTTGACATCTTGGTCTGGGCTCGGGATGTCTCCGTGATGCCTCTCTCCCTCGCTTTGTGTGATGTGGTGTGCAGGGTGGGGTATTCCTACAGTCAGAGCTGCAGTTACAGCCTCTCAGCACCCCCTCCTGATGACAGCTGCCCAACCTTGGGGGAACTAAACAGCCGGTCACCAGCTACAGGACCGCTGGAGCCAGGGGGCTATTGCTGGTCACAGTCGCCGTTGTGTGTGTGTGTGTGTCTATCTGAGTGTGTGTGAGGGCGGTCAGATCAGCCTTTGGGAGGTGCAGTTGGTGGAGAGGCCAGGGGGTGGTCGACCAGCAAGCCCACACCTGTGGACCGGCTGGAGGGGCGGAGGGCTGCTGGCTGGCGCTGCAGGTGGCCGGGGGGAGTGGGGGTGTGGGTAGGGCAAAGCACTGAGACAGACAGGTGACCACAGGCACCAGCCTGCCGGTTAAATGGAAGCACCGATTGGCCCAGGAGGGGGCCAGAAAGTCCAGGGTCGGGGGGACAGGGAAAGTGGGAAGGTCTCAGGCTGCTGAGCCAGTGATGGGGCCTCTGGCTGCAGGCAGCTGGTGGTTGACAGCAGGGAGGCCCGGAGCCAAGATGGAGATCCCCCACCTGCTCCCAAAGGCTGAATGACAGCTCAACAGGGGAGCGCGACACCCCTCCCCACTCCCAACCTGCCCGGGAAACACTGTCTCAAGAGGGAGGGGAGGGGCGGTGTGCGTGCATATATTGAGAAAGCAGGGAGCCTGGAAAACCTCTCCTCACAGCTTCTACCATGAAGCCCCCATACCTACCTCCAGCCAGAGGTGAGAGGCAGCAGGGTGGGGAGTGGTGGATGTAGGGGTGTTGGGGGAGGGAAGATCGCTGAGCCCCCTTCCCTACCCACCCACCCATCCACCCACCCACCCACACGTGGGCTCATCCTCACACACGCACTGCACACACGCAATCCAGTTGACAGCCTGAGCTAAGAGAGGGGTGTGGGGTGGCCGGGGGTGAGTCACAATCGGCAACGTGAAGGGTGGCGAGAATGGCTGTAGAAAGATGCATAATTTTGCGTTATCCCTCACAGTGATGGGTTCTCTAAGATCTTTCTCCTTCCTCTTCCTCCTCCTCCTCTCTTCCTCCTCGGTGGCCGAGAGCTCTTCCGCCCCCTCGAGACCCACGGCGCTTGCT
This sequence comes from Ceratotherium simum simum, assembly GCF_057802395.1. NCBI lineage: Eukaryota > Metazoa > Chordata > Mammalia > Perissodactyla > Rhinocerotidae > Ceratotherium > Ceratotherium simum. The sequence continues at coordinate 10,426,569 of NC_141932.1, read as the reverse complement.
CCCCGTTTTCTCTCCCTCTCGGCCTCAGGCCCCCCCGCAAGGGGAGGGAGCTGCTCTGGGTTCTTCCTACATCCTCCACCACAGCCAGCCCAGGGCGGAGAGGAGCGTCAGGGGCCCTGGGGGCCTCGGGGCCGAGTTCTCCAGGGATCCTGGGCCTGGGGAAAGAGAGAGGGTCACGGGAGGAGGCCCGGGAGGGGGAGACGCTTTGTCTCTGCGTTGGTCTTTGAGGGTCTCCTCTGAGCCTTCCTCTCCAGGGGGCTCTCTGGACCTCTTTCACCCAGCGCGCCTGCTCTTCCAACTCTGTTCATCTTGCCGAGCATTTGTCTTTCTCTGCGGCTCAGTCTCTCTAACCTCCCTGTCTTTCTCAGATCTCCATGTTGTTTTCATGGTCTCAGCCTGGGGCTCTCGGTGTCTGTCTTTCTGTCCTACAGTTTCCGTCTATCCAGCACTGTCACCGATGGTCTTAGAATCTACACGTCCACAATTGCGCTCTTGACTTTTCTCTCCCAGGCTGGCTACTGCTCTCCCCGCCCCCCAATATTTCTCCATTTCAATACTTCATACATCCCCATCCACCCAGCTACTCGAGCCAAAACTGGAATCACCTCAACCCCCCTTCTCTCCACTTCCAGAACATCTCCGGGACACAGAGACTGTGCCACCCCACTGCTCCTGGCCTAGGTTAGGCAGCAGCCTCCACTCTGGTCTTGCTGCCTCCATCTTGCGCCCACTACAGTCCACCTCTCGAATAGCAGTCTAAGTGATTCTTTTTAGAAGCGTCAACCACATGTCGTCATTCTCTTGCTTAACAGCCTCCAGTGGCCTCGTCCTGCTGTAGGATAAAATCCCAAATCCTTACCACGGCCCATGAGACTGGCTCTCCCTTCCTCTTCAACCTCAGGTTCCACGTGATCACTCTGCTCCCGTCCTGCTAGCCTCCTGGCTGTGCCTTTGCACATGCTGTTCCCTCTGCCTGCAGAGCTCTTCTCGCAGGTCTCCCCAGGGTGGGCTTCCTCTTACCGTTCACGTCTCAGTTCAAATGTTACCCCCTCCAGGAAGCTTTCTCTGAGGAGCTTATCAAATGCTACCATCCCCAATCCTATTATTTATTTTCTCCGTAGCCCTTATGGATATCCAAAATTATTTTTTGCTTATTTATGTGGGTACGTATTTGTTTGCTTTTTATTTTATGTGTCTAGTTGTCTATTGTTTTTCTACTACTACCAGACCATAAGCTCTATGAGTCCCTGGACCTTGTCTCTTTTGTGCATCGCTGTGTCCCCACCACCCGACCCTTAGCGGGCCCTCAATGAATTGATATTCATTGAGGGGATCAGTTTCTTGCTCAGTCCCATTGCTTGAGTCTCTGTGTCTCCCTCTTTCCTAGGGTCAGTGTCAGTCTGGGGCGGTCCCACTGTGTCCACCGCCCCGGCCCCACCCACTCTGTATGGCCCCGCCCATTCCACCCAGGCCTCGCCCACTCCGCCAGGTCCCGCCCAATCGTATGGCCCCGCCCACGGCGCCCAGGCCCCGCCCCCCCGCCACACGGCCGCCACGCTGGACGCACGCAGGAGCCGCATGGAGGCGCTGGATGCTCCGAGCCGGTTGGCGGCGCGACACGTGTAGTTGCCGTAATGCCGGGCGCTCACGTTGGCGAAGAGAAGCATCGAGCGGGTGCGCTCCGTCTGCACCTTCAGGCCCTCGGCGGTGCCGCTGCTCAGCCTGCCGGGGACCCGGGTCGGGGACCCGGGTCAGGGACCGGGTCGTGGGACCCCGGCCGCGACCCCCTCGGGGAGCAGAGCCCAATCCCTGACTCTCAGGATCCCCGATTCCCTGGACACCCTGCATTCTGCCCCCCTACCCCAGCGACCCTTAGCCTCGGGTTCTAGCTCCGTGGACCCCGGGCCGCTCCCACCGACGCCCCTCTGCAGGCACCCTAGCCGCTCAGGGACACTGGACTCTCCCGGTGCGTGCCCCGAATCTCTAGGGGCTCCTAGACCCTGCTGGACCCCTGCCCCAGTGGTCCCCTAAAGTTTCCCACCAGATCCTCAGCATCGACCCCGACCATCTCCCTGAATAGCCTGGAGCCCCAGCGTTAATCATCGTGGGACCCAAGTTTCCACTAAGTCTCCACAATCTCGCTGGGGCCCAGTGGACCCCATCACCTAGAAGCTGGATCCCCCAGTTCTCAGGACCTAGGACTCGGCTACCTTCCGTGCCCTCCCTCCCCCGGTCCAAGGGACCAAGGACCCCCCTGCCCATCCCCCGCCAGTGCTGTCCTCACAGTCTGTCATCCTTGTACCACTGGAAGTCCGCGGGGGGCACCGCCATGGCTTCGCAGCGCAGGAGGGCGGCCCGGCCCAGGGCGGTGCGGGCGCTGGTCACGTCCGTGATGGTGGGAGGATCTGCGAGGACCGAGAGTCAGCGGATTCTCCTAGCCAGGTGGGGACTAAGGGGTCCCGGCCCCAGCCCGCTCCTCCTTCCTTCCCAGGAGTCCAGGTCCCCAGCCCCTCCCCCCTCAGCCCCTTCCTCCCCCTCAGCCCCTTCCTCCCCAGGGACCAGGGTCGCTCCCCTTTCGTGCCCGGTGCCAGGGGTGCTCACAGTTGACTGTGACCAGCACGCGGCGGCTGTCGGGCGCCGAGTTAACCCCGTTGTGAGTCACGCACTCATACTCTCCGGCCTGGCCCCTCTGGATGTCGGAAATCTCAAGGATCTCGCCCTCGGAGGTGAAGCCGTCTGTGGGGGAGGGGAGGGCAGGGGGCGGGGCCGGACACAAACACTTAACACGGGACAACACGGCACAACACGGACACACATCAGCGGGGCGGGCACCGCTGGGCCTCGGATGCCCGGGTCAGTGGGGGCCTCCTGGTAGGGGCGGGGCAGGGAGTGAGGTTCTGGGGCCTAGTAATTAGAACTCACTGAGGAGGGTCCTAGAATTTGGGGGCTCAGGAGATCCAGTGATCTAGGAGCTCATGACCCAGCTTATTGGGCTCAGAGGACCCAGTGGGGAGGATCCCGGGATTTGGGGGCTCAGAAAGATCCAGGGAATACAGACACAATGGGGGAAGGTCCAGAGTTCTGGGATCTAGCTCTGGGGGTCCAGGGAATCAAGATCTGGTGATTGGGATCAGCAATCCAGATATCTGGAGTCTTATGACAGATCACCAGGCTCAGAAGACCCTTTGGGACTCAGGGCATCTGGGGATCCAGGATCTCAAGAGCAAGATTGTGGGGCTCAGATGACCCAGTGGGGGAGGATCTAGGGATCTGAGACCTGACTATCAGGTTCTTGGCTCTCAGGGGATTCAGTGATTGGCACCATTGGCCTCCAAAGACCCAGCAAATGCTGATCTAGGGATCTGAGAAATGGTGGTGGAGATCCAGGTGAAAAGGGTGTGGGAGATGTTCAGGCACCTCAGCACTATGTTTGGGGGCAGCCTAGAGCACTGGTTCTCAGCTCCATCATCAGAATCTCCTGAAGGGCTTGTTAAAGCAGACTGTGGTGGTGGTTGGGGGCAGTTTCTGATTCATTAGATCTGAATGGACCCAAGAATGTGCATTTCCAGCAAGTTCCCAGTGGTGCTGATGCTGCGGGTCTGGAGACCACACTTTGTAATTATTTATTTATTTATTTTTCCCCCAAAGCCCCAGTAGATAGTTGCATGTCATAGCTGCACAACCTTCTAGTTGCTGTATGTGGGACGCGGCCTCAGCGTGGCCGGAGAAGTGGCGCGTTGGTGCGCGCCCGGGATCCTAACCCGGGCTGCCAGCAGCGGAGCATGCGCACTTAACCGCTAAGCCACGGGGCCGGCCCTGGAGACCACACTTTGAAAACCTCTGGGCTGGAGCATCCCGCAGAGGAGATAAAGTGATGTGACCAGGAGACCGGAACGTGGGTGGGGCCACTGGCTATAACCTGGCTCAGCCATCTAGGGGTGGGGATCTGAGTCCAGAAGAATCCTGTGGGCTGGGGGGAGAGACTGGGGATTCTGGGGGTAGGGATGCGGTGGGGCAAGCTGGGGTCTAGCTGGGGATCAGGGTGGGAGGGGTAATCAAGTCATCACAAGGGTTGAGGGGATCAGCAATGGGGGAAGGGGGATTCTCGGAATCTAGCCAGGGATACGGGGAGTCAAGGGGCCCAGACTGTGGAATGGTGGAAGGGGCTTTGGGTCAGGGGTGGGGTCCTTACCTCGGAGCTGCCTCCAGGTGACCGTGGGCTCCGGCCTCCCCACAGCCAGGCAAAGCAGGTTCACATTGCCCCCCTCATTCACCGTCACAGGCGAGGAGATATTCACGATGCGGGCGGGGACTGTAGATCGGTGAAGGGAGAGGTCAAGGAGAGGCTGGATATGGGCTCCCAAGACCCAGGAGTCCAGGCCCCCAGCCCCTCCTCCCTCAGACCCAGGAGTCCAGGGTCCCCAGCCCCTCCTCCCTCAGACCCAGGAGTCCGGGCTCCCAGGCCCTCCTCCCTCAGACCCAGGGGTCAGGGCTCCCAGCGCCTCCTCCCTCAGACCCAGGAGTCCGGGCTCCCAGGCCCTCCTCCCTCAGACCCAGGGGTCAGGGCTCCCAGCGCCTCCTCCCTCAGACCCGGGAGTCCAGCCGATATTCTCTCTGTCTTTCTGTAAGAATTCCTCTGTGTTTCTCCCTCGCCTCTGGGTCTGGCTCCTTGTCTACCTGCTGGTCCTCTGTCTTTCTCCTTCTTTCTCGGTCTCTGTCTCTCTCTCCACCTCCATCCTAACTAGGTTTCTCTATCTTCTGGTCTGAATTCTTCCCTCCCATCTCTGTCTATTTTTATTTATTTATTCATCATTATTATTTTGAAAAATTAATTTAACAAATACTCTTACGGTGCTTACTGGGTGGTAGACCCTGTTCTAAGCGTTTTTACAAAAATTAACTCATTAAGCCCTCATTACCCCCCTCTGGGGTAGATGTTGTGATAGTCATCAATTCTAACACATGAGGGTGTTTTCTTCCCCCTATTTGAACATTTTTCCAATCAGGATGGCCTTACGATGTAGGATGCCAGAGTTTAATTGGCAGGTTTTTTTTTCCTTTTTTAGCAGAGCATAAAATAAAAGTGCCCCTTCCAATTGACGATGTCTTGGATTTGAAGCATGGTGGCGTCATCCCGTCTTGCAGATGAGGAGTCGAGACTGCCCCACTTGCTCAGCGTCCCTCGGCTGGTGGGGAGTGGTGCCGAGGTTGGAACCTGGGCGGTCTGGCCCCAGGGTTGGGGTTGTCATGGCTCCGCTGGCCTGTCTCTGGGTCCCCGTCTCTCTGAGTGGTCCCTGCCCTCCAGACCACTTCTGATGCCACAGGAGGCAGCCTCCTGAGCTCCGTCCCCCATCCCTCTCTCTGCCTCCTGCCCCTCTGTGGATCTCTCCAGCTCCACCTCTCCTGCTCTGAATTCTGGCGCATCTGGCCACGTGCGACTTGCCTCTGCACACCTGACTCATTTTCTCCCCGTGCCCCTGCACATGCTGTTCCTTTTCCAGTACCAGCTCTGCCCCCAGCTGAAGGTCTTAGCGCAGACATTATGTCTGGGAAGCCGCCTCTCCTTGGAAAGTCACCTCCAAAGGGGCTTGGACAGCTTGCCTGGCTCCTTCTCTATCTCCAGCGCCTAGAGCAATGCTTGTACACAGTAGGTGCTCAATAAACAGGGCTAAGCGAATGAATGTGGTCTTCCTCTGAGCACCCCCTCACCCTGTAGCTCTCCTGCCCTAGAAGCTGTCATGCTGAAGGTCCCCTCCCTCTGCTTGGCTGAAATCCTCAAGGGCAGGGTGTATCTGCCTTCCACATGCATGTATTCCTAGGATCGGGGAGCAGGCACTTGGTGAGTACATAAAAGTCCCCTGCCCCCCAGGGCCCCTGCTGAGGGCTCACCATGGACGATGAGGTAGACCTGAGTGGTGTACGGCTGGTGGCGGGTCTGGAAGGAGCAGGTGTAGAGGCCCTCATCGCCCAGCCCCACCTGGGTGATGAGGATGGAGAACTCCTCCGGCGTGTTGATGAGCAGCCGCACCCGCGGGTCGCTGGTCCAGCGGTCGTTGCCCGCGTACAGGATGTTGGAGCGGTTTAGCCAGGCCACGCGGGTCACATGCTCATCGATGAAGCAGCTGTAGGGGAGGACGAGGGGAGGAAGGTTCTTCTCTCCCCACCCCAGCCTGGCCCTCCAGGTTCCTCCATCATGGGGCTTGGATGGGGGAGAGGAAGGCCCACTACATCTCCAGTTCACGCTGCTGTCCTGTGCGCCAGAGGTGACTGCCCACTCTATAGGTGGATAACCTGAGCCTCAGAGAGGGAAAGCTGTGAGCCCAAGTGCACAACAGAATGGTAGCTGATGGTTACTGAGTGATTGCTGTGTGCCAGAGACCTGAAAGGAAGTGTCTGGGGCATTCTGGGAGAGAGGGACAGAGATGCAGAGAGATGAGGGATAGGGACCCAGAGAGAGGGGGACAGAGACCCAGAGAGAGGGGGACAAGGACCTGGTGGGGGGGACAGGGACCCAGAGTGGGGAGAGGCAGAGTCTGGGGAATAATAGTCCTGGCTCTCACGTATTAAGCACTCATAGACGTGGTCCCTAAGCTGGGGTGTGTGTACAAACTCTTGAATCCTCACAACACCCCACGCAGTGGTTACCATTCCTCTGCCCATTTGACATATGAGGACACTGAGGCCCAGGGGTGGAGCTGGGCCCAGAGTCTGTTCCGCTGACATGGGAGGTGCCAGGCTGTGCCCTCAGGTCGGGGTTGCTTTCCCCTAAGGAAGGTGAGGGGCAGGACTGCAGTCTCTGGGGGATCTTCCGAGTCTCCGCAGCGGGAGGTACCTGAGGGTGGCGTTGTCGCCTTCGCACACCGTGTAGTTGTCCGCAGGAGAGCTGAACTCCAGGCTCTGGGACAGCAGCCCTGCGGACGGGAAGGGAGAGCCAGTTCAGCCTGGTAGCCCGGCAGGGCCTGGGCTGGAGACTGCCAGCCCTTGGCATGGCAGGGACCGTACACATGTGCACACACGAGTGCGCACACATGCATACACTCTTGCAGACACAGACGTTTCCCACACCCACTGGCACACACATTCATTGATGTCTCCAGAGACACACACATGGCAGACACACTCAGAGCAGACACACGCAACATGTACCTTCCCACAGGCCCACACTGACTCAGACTGGGACACGCAAACCTACACACCTCCAGGGACAACACCCCAATCACAGCACACATACACATGTGTATGTACGCACAAACACATGTACACCAATCCACACATATACATACACATGTACACACATACACATATGCACAGATACTGTGTACAGAGACACATATACGTATGTACAGATTCACAATCACATAAATACTCATGCACAAAGAGACATACACAGATACATCTACGTGCACAGATACACGTGTACACAGACATACACATGCATATGGGCATACACGTGTGCACATACATATTCACACTGTACACACGCACAGATTCAAGAATACATAGATACATATACATACGCAGATGTGCACAGATACACATGCAGCAAACACATACATGGGCACACATGCACAGATTCATGAGTACATAGATACATACATGTGCACATAGATACATGTGCATATGCATCAAACACATGCACACAGATAGATACATGCATGTACACACATTAATTCAGAAATATATCGAAAGACATACACACAGACCCAGCTGCATGCAGATACTCCACACCCACATATGTGGACACAGACATAAAGGCACACAGATGCGAGCACATGCACACAAACACAGATGCATGCGTATGTCCATGCAGACACACATCTATCACAGACGCACAGACACACCCTTAGGCACGGTGGACAGCCACACACAAACCTTCGCAGACACACCCATGTGCCATGCTCACCAAGGCACACTCACAGATGCACACCCACGCCTGCCTGCACACTCCAGCACAGCTCACAGGCCCCACTGCCCAGCAGAGCCCCCACCCCCACCCGTTCATCTCTCTGTGGAGGGTGGCCAGCAGGCTGGACCGGGGCCAGGGAGTGGGGGCTGGGCATGCGGAGGCGGTGGCTGGAGACAGCACCAGGCAGGGGAGAGGAGGAGGCCAGATGACCTTGGACGCCTGGGCTCTGCCCTGCCCTCCGCCCCAGGATGAGGAGCTAATTAATCTAATGAATTAATTGCCTGTGCCGCCCCAATGACTCCCAGGGGCCCTCTCCATCACAGCCCCTCAGGACGGGGCTGGGCAGAGCCAGTGTGGTGGGCTACCCAGGCCCGCCTGCAGCCCCTCACCCTGGGCTCACCCAGGCCAGAGATACTCCTGGGCTTTGAAGAGCCCTGGAAGGAGGGAAGGGGCTGGCCCTCCCCGAGTTGTGCAGAGTAGACGCGGCCACACACAGCCCTAGTAACAGCCGGAGACGACCAGGGGACAGACACACACACACAGTCACCAGGGCCCAGGAAAGATGCACAGAACCAGCACAAGGCCAGGAAACAGTTCCACACACTCAGTCACACACAAGGCGATGGGCGTTGCTCAGAGGTACAGGCGCACACACACATGCTGACACACACAGCTCAGGACACACACCCAGCAGAAGGTCAGCCAGAGAAGACAGCTGTCTTCCAGAAGCACTCCTGTTGTCAGGTTCAGCCACAGAGGGACAGCCGCAGGCCAAGCAGCCATTGCACACCAAGTCATCACACCAGATACAACTGGATCCACACGGTTACACTGACACCGACAGCCCCACACATGCAGGTGCAAAGTCCACACACAGTTACAGCCCTACCCAGAGGACTGTCACACACGCATGTGCAGACACACAAACGCTTGTCTAATCGGTCACACTGACACTACCAGCCCGAGGGCTATGCTCATCCCCAGCCACCACTCTGGAAATTCATGCAGAAAACTACAGCTACACCGTGACAGGCTCTCAAATACAAAGGGGCTGCCCTGGGCCAAGAATCGAGTGCGTACAGTCACTCTGTCACCTGTGATCAGATCACACACGGCCACATCCACACAGCCCCCGCAGGATTTGTCATACTCCTGGTCACACACATCCTAGGCCAGGGCCTCGGCACCAGTGACATTTGGGGCCGGATGATTCTTCATTGTGGGCGTCTGTCCTGTGCGTTGTAGGATGCTCAGCGGCATCCCTGGCATCCACCCTCTAGACACCAGCATCTCCCCTACCCCACAGTGGTGACAACCCAAAACGCCCCCGGACATTGCCAGATGCCCCATAGGGGGCAAAATCATAGCCCACCCACGACAGCCACTGTCCAAAGTTAAAGGAGGGGGACCCCTCCTGGGGTTGAAGAGGGAGCTGTCCAAGGTGCCCCCAAAGCTTCAGGGAACCCAGGGCTCCTGGGCTCAGCCTGATTTCAACCAGGTGCCACCCACGGGGGCTGGGCCCACAAACCAGGGCCCTGGGTGAGGAGTGGACCCCACAGAGGCAGGCAGGACCCTCACCAAATGTGCTGGCAGACAGAAATACAGACAGACACACACCCCTTGCCAGAGGGATCTTTCCAACACTCGGAGCTGCCCCCACCCCTCTCGTGGCCCCCTATTTCCCCCGGCCCCTCGGCCTGGCGTCCAGGGCAATGGACTCCCTCTGTTGCCTCATCTCCCCTGGTGCATGTGCAGCCCAGCTCTGTGTTACCCAATTTTCTCCCCATCCCTCTGTCCTATAGTTTCCTGTCAAAACGCTTCTTCTCCAGGGACCTCATGGAGTGGGGCCTCTAGGACAGACAGCCCAGCTGAGCCCATCTGAGCTCCTGTCCTGGCGGGGCCTGGCTCAGACCATCTGTGTCCCCAGCATACCCAGCTCGGGGCCTGGCTCAGGGCAGTCCCAGGAGACGCGTGATGAAGGAATCCAGGTTTCAGTGGGTCTTTGATTCCTCACCTGTGTGTCTATGAATTTGGATGTCCTGGGTCCATGTATCTGTCTCCCGCAATTCCCAGACTCCAGGATCAGGAGGCCCCTCTGTGCTGTGTGACCTGGGCAAGTCCTTTCCCCTCTCTGGGCTTGTAATGAGGGTGGGGGTCAGGTTAGCCACTCCACCACACACTCTGTCCGTGGGCCTGGCTCCTCCCTCGGTCTCAGTCCCGATCTCCCTGGACTGTGTCTAGGTCTGCTTCCTTCACCAGATGGGAGCCCCTCCAAGACTCCGGCATCGTTAGAGGAGCTCCCACAGGAGGCCTCAAGAGATGTTTAATGAATAAATAAAGAAGCCAGTGCACACGAGGTCCACTCTGTAGGAATTCTGCTTGGAAAACTGACTCAGTTCTGGGATGCCCTCCCTGCCGCTTCAGGCCTGGTCTGTGTTCCCACAATGCCTGGACTACCTCTGTTAGAGCTAAGAGCACACTGTGGTGACTGTCTGTCTGTCTCCCCCAGCAGACTAGAAGTTTCTTGAGGGCAGAGCCTGGGTCTGACTCAGGTCTATGTCCCCAGCATTTTGCAGCACAGGGCCTGGCCCCCAGGAAGACTTGGGAAATATTTGTTGAACGAGTGAATGTAAATGGATGCCTGAGACACACTTCTCCAACTCTTGAACTCCTACTCATTCTTCAAGACCCAAACTCAAATGCCCCCTCCTCTAGGAGGACCTCCCTGATTGTTCAAGGCAGAGAGCCCTCACTCCCTCTTTTGGGCACCATCTGACTCAGCTGGGACAGTGTCCAGGGGTGCCTCCCCCACCTGACCAGGAGTTCCCTGAGAGCCTGAACCTTGGCTGTGTCCCCTGGAGATGGGCTTAGCTCAGAGCAGGGAAGTGTTTGTAGAGGGAATGGATGGTGTCTAGAGACGGGATAAGAAAACCCTGAGGTGCCTGGGCTGGAAGATCAAATGTCTGTCCCACCATTTCCTGGTTGGGTGACCTCTGGACAGCCTGAGCCTCAGTTTCCCCATTTGTAAAAGGAGAAAAATAATAGTTCTTCCCTCTGAGGGTTTTTGTGAGGGATTCTATGAGGACATGCAAACAAATCGTTTAGCTCAGCACTTAGCATGCAGAAAGGGCCCAATAAATGCTGGCTGTTCCTAACAGCACCTTCTTTTTAAAGAAACAGCATTGCTCTCCCTCGCTCGGCGTCAGTCTCCGGGGGGTGGGTGGGGGAGGGCAGGGTGTGTCTGGGTTGTAGGTTGCTCTTTGCCCAGCACCCATCCCCGAGTCAGCGGCTCACGTACAGATGCCTGCCAGCATCCGCTCTGACACTCCCAGGCCAGCACAGCCAGGCCACTGGGAGGACGGACCGGGGAGCCAGGCTGCCCGGGGTTCAAATCCCAGCTCTGCCCCTGAGTTGCACAAGTTACTTTACCTCCCTGGGACTCAGTTTCCCCACCTGTAAGCAGGGAAGATCATCGTGCCTCCCTCATCGGGTTGCAGGGGAGGATGAAAAGAGGTCATCCGAGTAACGGGTTTAATACAGCGCCTGCTAGTTAAGTGTGTGCAAACAGCTGCACATGTGTTGGCTGAGAGGATGATTACACGGCAGGTGCCAGCCTGTTGGTCCAGTGGTGACTGGAGGGACCACACGGGCTTCTGCCAGTCCAGACTAGTGGCCCTCATAGCTGTCTGATAAATCAAGGGATGAAGGGTGAAGGTAGGTGAGTTCCCTTCCCTTAAGAGAGAAAGGGATATCTAACGACCTTGAGTTGGGGATAAGAACCTCCAGCCACCCCTTGAAGGAACTTAGGTGAAGCTGGGACCTTCCAATGGGGGGATGCTTAGATTCCACAGTTCTAGAACCCACAGGTGGGGAACCCGAGGCCCAGGAAGGAGTGTGAGCTTGTGGTGGTCACTCAGAGCTAGTGGCAGGAGTGTGGCTGGACCCAGGGAGGGGTGGGGGACACGATGGGAGAGGGTGTGTGGCTCTAGCAGAGCAGAGCTGTGAGAAGGGGCTGGGCCTGGCCTTGCAGGTACTGAGAAACCCCCAGACCCCTCTTCCTCTTTGCTGACCTCAGAAATCTAGGGGCCCTTGTATCACTGACACCCAGAGCCTGACGCTGACCAAGAGCCCTGGAACTTTCCACAACACCTTGGCCACTCCCTGGCTGGTTCCCACCTCAGGGTCTTTGCCTCTGCTTTTCCTTGGGATCTTTCATAGGCTGACTTCTCTCCTTTCAGTCTGAACTCCAGTCTTAGCTGCTCAGAGACGGCGCCCTCGACCACCTGAGCCCACATGGCCAACTCGTCCCCCAAGTCACACTTATTTTCTTTACATTCCCCGTCACTCTCTGAAATTACCTGTTTACTTGCTTGCTTGTTTTTAGGTTTTGTTTCAGTTTTTGATCTCTGTCCATCCCACTAGGATGTAAGCACCATGAGGGCAGTGATTTCATCTGGCTCACTCACTGCTGTGTATATACAGACCCCCAGGGCCTAGAATGGCCACTATGCGCTCAGTGAATACATGTCACATGAACCAGTGAGGCAGAGCCCACGGTCCAGACAAACCAGGTGCCCAGAGGGCCCATAGAGAACGGCCTACATATGCAGGTTCACCCTGCCCCCTCTCCATCTGACACAGCCACACCACCCACGAGGGAGCAAAGGAAATGCCCCACGTCACTTGCTGCCGCTACTTTTGTAAGTGAGTGAGTGTGTGTGTTGTGATGGCAGAAAGAATCAAAAATAAAAATAGAGATAGAACAATATCTACGGATGCTGGGGAGGTAAAGTGGAAAAAATCCAGTTGCAGAGAAATAGGTTTATTTTGTTTCTATCTTGGGGAAAACATCAACAAACCAACCATCCCGTTACATCTGCTGCGTGTCTGACTGTGTAAGTGAGAGAGAGCTGTGGGAGGATGTGCTCGGGCTGAGAGTGGGTTTGGGGAGGGTGGGGCGGGGCGAGATGGGGTTTGCTCTTACAAATATTTGTAGTGGACTGTTCACTTGCACGTATTCCTCCCCAATTTGGAAAACACCAAATGAATAAAAGAGAAGAGAGAAGAATATGCAATTTAGTATATCTGGCCATGGGTTTTTTCTCAGAGAGCCTGACTGTTAGTGGGTGGGTAGGTGGGGCTTCGAGTTCTGTCTCAGCTCACCCCTGCCCCATCCCCTTCTGCCCTCAGTCCTCAGATGGGGAACTGAAGGCCCAGAGGTGGGAAATGACTCGCCCTAGGTCACAGGCCACCTACTAGCTCCACTATGCTCCCAGCCCAGGATGTGTGTCCCACAGTGATTTCTGGGGTCCTGGAGTCCAAGTGCAAAGTGCGAAGTTTTCTTGAGAGTAAAGGGAGAGAAAGAGGAGTGGGGAGGTGAAGGGAGAGAGGAGGGAGTAAGGGGAGGAGAGGGGGAAGGGAGAAAGCAAGAGACAAGGGAAGGACAAGGAGAAAATGAGAGGTGCCCTGACTGAGATGGGACGTGAATTCCTAGAGGCGAATGGGGACCCAGGCTCGTGTGAGGGAACCAGGAAGAGACAGACACACATGTGGTGTGACAATGGGAACCAGTTCCAGAGGCAGGAGGGACAGATGTGAAACTGTGCTGAGACCAGCAGCAGGGACAGAGAGACAGAGACACAGAGAAAGAGACAAATGGAATGTCACCCAGAGCTCAGGAGCCTCCGGAAATGGCCGAGACCCTGAGAGACCTAAAGAAACAAGTGACAGAGACAGAGAGACACAGACAGGCAGTCAGAAAGTCAGACAGCCGTTCAGACAGGTCGGGTGGGAGGAGCGCTCAGACAGTCTGCACTAGGGAGGGACTCACACTCCGACCCGCTAGGGCCGAGGCCGGGCATCTCTGCCTGTGCAGACCGGCGTCCTGCATGCACGGGGCAGTGTTTGACTGGGTGTCTGCAGGTGCAGCTCAGGGTCAGACTCGGTGACTGCTGTTTATGTGGCTGTGCGTGACCCAGTGTGTGTGGGCAGGAGGCCAAGAGGGGATGCCTGTTGGGGGCTCTAGATTGTCCCCAATCATGTGTCCCTGACTCTGTGATCCTTGGTTCAGGGCAGGGCCTGGGAGAATCCTCCAGAAGCACTGAACTAACCCCGTTCCCTGCCTCCTGCCTCTTGCTGTCCCCTCCCCTTCCTTAGGGGGCATCTCCTGGACCATCCCCAGCCTGCCAGCCTGCTGGGAAGACACAAGGTCCAGCTACACGTCCTCCATCCAGAGACTCCAGTTCACCCCCTGAGGCCCCCACTTTCCATTCTCCCTTCCCTGCTCCACACACCAACCCCCAGCATCCACCCTACCAGGGCTTAGATTAACCCTTTGACCCTGTGTTAACCCTTCCCTGCTCTCCAAGTGGACCCTCCCTTCTCAATCTGCTCATCTCTCAACCCCTGTCCCGCCACGGGAAGCCAGATATTCAGCCAGAGCTTCCCACATCTGAGTCCCCAGCCCAGCACCCCAAACTTCCTGGATCACCAGCTCCATTCCCCCACATAACTGCAACCCCCCAAACACCAACACTTTCTCCTGACCTAGATGACCCAGCTGGGGAATTCCAGCCCCTTCCCAGCTGGGAGACCAGACCCCTCCCCGCTTCTTTCCCTGGCCCTGGAACAGAGGTCTGTGGACACCCCTGCCCCCTCTTACCTACCCTGGGAAGACACCATCCCCCCACCTTTGCCCAGAGACTCCTATCCCAGCCTTCAGGCCAGGACCCCCACAGGGACCCTCTCTATGCAGAGAAGAAGCCCCCAACAGGGTATCCCCCTCTTTCCCCCCCACAACCCAACTCAGTTCAGAGATCCTGCCCGGGGTTCTAATCCCCCTCATCTAATCCGGAGCCGCAGACTCCCGCCCCCAGGCTGGGACCAGGTGCCCGCGACCCCCTTGCCGGCCGGGAGCAGCAGACCTCCGCCCCTAGGCCCAGACTCAGGCGACAAGACGCGGACCCCCGCCCCCGGGCACGGATCCAGACGTCCGAGGACCCCCTTCCCAGACAGGGGACGCAGCCCCCGCCCCCGGGGCCAGACCTCGGCGTCCCGGGGCCTCTCCTTCCCTGCCCGGATGCAGCCCCCCGCCCCCAATCCCCGCCCGGGACCCTGGCGTCCGGGCCGAGCCCCCCGCCCCCAGCGCTGCGGTACCTCTGCTGATGACGGCCAGGCCGGCCAGGGCGGCGGCGGCGAGAAGCCGGAGCCGGGCCCCGGGCGCAGGGGGGGGCATCGCGGCAGCGGCGGCGCAGAGGGGGAGGGGAAAGGGGGGGCCGGTCCGGGGCGCGCGAGGCCTGGGGGGAGAGGGGGAGGGGGAGGGGGACCCCGCCTGCGGCAGCACCGGCCCGGGGGGCGGCGGGGCGGGGGGAGGGGGCCGGGGGGCGCGACGAGGCAGCCGGAGCTGCTGCAGACCCGGGGAGGGGGGCGGTGCTGACGGGCAGGAAGACCGACCAATCAGGGGACGCAGGGGGCCGGGGAGGCGGGGCCGAGGGGGGGTGCTTGTTGGAGGGAGAGGCCTTTGTTACTGCGGCCCGGCCCCTACCCCCTCCTGCTCCGGACGTCCCCACGTCTTCCCACCTCGGATCCCCAGAACCCCGGGTCTGGGCCACTTCCTGGAGCCCACCTCCCTCCTGCTTCAGGTCCCAATCTCATCCTCCCTCAGACCCAGGAATCAGGGCCCCCAGCCCCTCCTCTCTTTAGACCCAAGAGCCCAGGCCCCCAGCCCCCTCTTCCTGTGGAACACAGTTCAGCTTCTTCATCTACTTTCACGAATAACACCGACTTTTGCGGTGAAATTTCCTTCTTCCCTCCAACCCAACTCTCAGCCCCAGGATAATAAGGGAATGAGGAGCAATTGGGGGACCTGATCTCGGGGGTGGGAGTGGGGAGGAGATGGTAATCCAGGGTTTAGGTGCAAAAAATCCGGGCTCCCCATTCTTTCACTTAGTTGGCTGTGTGACCTTGGACAAGTCACTTCTCTTCCCAGAACCTCAGTGTCTTCCCCTGCAAGATGGAATCATCTCTATTTCCCAAGGTTATTGAAAAGAATAAGAGAGATCCGGGGGGAGACGCTGGCTCTGTCGACCATTTCAGCAGCCTGTAGTTAGTTCTTTCCTCCTAGTCCTACCATGCATCCATTTATTAGGTATAGCTCTCCCTCCTGGCCCACCAGGTGAGGCGTCCCTGTCCCCCGTCCCCTTCTATAGACCTCTGAGGCAAGGGGGGAACAATCTCTGAGCCTACTCTGTGTCTGGGGCAGTTGGAGGCAGGGGTTTTTGAAGTCAGCTGTTAGGGGCTGTTCTACCTCAGGAGCAGATCTACCCTTAGTACCTCCCTCTTCCCCCCATATCCAGTCTGTTTACAAGAACAGCTGGCTCTGCCTCCAAAACAGATCTCTGCTCTGTCCTCCTCTTCCTGCTCCATCCTGGTCTGCACTGCCTCCGTCTCCCCTGGATGACTGCTTTGATTGCAGCAGCCAATGCCCTACTCTCCCGGCCTCCACTTTTGCCTCCACCTTCAGATCGACAACCACTCAACACGTTAACTAGCTGATGCCACTGCCTTGCCTCAAACACTCGTTCAGCTCCAGCTGCTCTGGCCTTCTTCCTGTTCCTTGAACAAGCCAAACTTGTTCCAGTCTCAGGGCCTTTGCACTTACTGTTCCATCTGCTGAAACACTCTTCGCAACAGACTGGCACAAGACTCTGTCTTATCATTTAGTTCTCGCCTTTAAGAAGCCTTTGTTGATCATGCTATCCAAAGTCACCCCCACTCCCAACACAAGAACTCTCTATCATGCTTCACACCTGTTTTGTTTTCTTCATAACCTTCACGATTCCCTTATTTCATGTGTTCACTTGCTTATTTTCAGTCACTGCCTCCCTCCACCCCCCAATTCCAGAATGCAAGCTTTGCAAGGGCAGGGTTTTTGGTCTGCTTTTGCTCAAGGCTGTACCTCCAGAGCCTTGCCCAGTGACTGATGCATAGGAGGTACTCAGTAAATGCATACTGCACGAATGAGCTGGATGAAGTGCTAGCTTCATCTGAGCAGATGGAGGGAACCAAGATGCAGAGAGGGGAAGAGACCCGCCTACATTAACACAACCGAGTGGTGCAAGTGTTCGTGGTACGCTGCTGCTGGCTCGAACTGATGGTTAAATTTTCAGGAATTTTGCAAGCTGGATGTGCAACCATTGTTAGCTTGAAGTTGGCCCTGTGGGGGTATTTACACCATGGCAATTGGCAAACGCTAAAAATCAGGACTTTTTCTTTTGGAGAGCCATTGTACCAGCACATGACTATACAAAGTCCATTGTGACCTTGGCAAAAGGCCATTCATTGCTCCCCTTCGAATCCAGGACCATTTAGACTTAGGATGAGGACGGGAGCTCTTTCTTTCTGGAATCCCAGGCCTGATGACAATATGGGAACTGACTGCATGCAGGCGTCTTTCTCAGGACTTTTTACACATTATTTCCTTGAAGCCTTATGACATCCTTACAAGGTGTGTCTTATCTTTTATCTCTGTTTCACAGATGAGGACACAGAGACATAGAGAAGTAAAAAAATTGCCCAAAGCCATAGACATGGCTGAAGATATTTGCCATACGTGAATCTGATGATGAACTTGTAGCTGGAATATATAAAGAACTACAAATCAACAAAAAAAGAGACAACTTAACTTTTAAAGTGGGCAAAAGAGGGGGCCAGCCCTGTGGCGTAGCGGTTAAGTGCACGTGCTCCACTGCTGGCGGCCCCGGGTTCAGATCCCAGGCGTGCACCGATGCACTGCTAGTCAGGCCATGCTGTGGCGGCGTCCCATATAAAGTGGAGGAAGATGGGCACAGATGTTAGCCCAGGGCCAGTCTTCCTCAGCAGAAAAAGAGGAGGATTAGCATGGATGTTAGCTCAGAGCTGATCTTCCTGACACACACACAAATAAATAAATAAATAAAATGGGCAAAAGACTTGGACAGGCACTTCACATAAAAAGGATATTCAATAATCACATGTAAAAATACCCTGCCCCTTCCAGACCAATACAATGAATGGATAATAATGCTACCTGGCTATTTATTGCCTCTCAGCTCCAAGGCCATCCTTCATTACCTGCTCTACAAAAATGGAGCTGGAACCATTAAACATTCCTCCTTTGCCATGAGCAGGATGTTAAGCTTTATCAGTAGAGGGAGCCAGATGGACACTGCTGGAGGAACGGGGCTTCTCTTCCGTGTTCTGGTTCTTCCTTGGGCTTCTTGCACCTATCCCGTGGTCACCAGTGACACATGTGGGGTACGTCCAGTGGCGCTCACCTCCATCAGGTTTCAGTGGTACCCATGTGGATGGCTTCTCATCACGTTTCAGTGGCATCTCATTTGATGGCTTCCCAGCCTTAGCCTGCCTGCCCTTGGGAGGGGTGTTCTCGGCTTGCTTAGCATCTGTGGACCAGCTCTGGTCCCTGCAAGCCAGCACACATCCCCGCAATCCAGTGAGCCTCCACCATAAAATTCTTCCACCGTGAGCTGAGTCAGCTTTGGGGGAAAGGACCCTTTCCAAGTTTGTTCCTTACTCGGGCATCCTCCCTGAGTCCTATGGTATTCTTTTAAGTTATCTTTTACTCCTTTATAGATCATTACCTGTTATAGTTAATAATTCCTTATATTAAACTTTCCCTGTTCAAATTAAGAAAGAAAATACTTGGCAGAGCAAGTTACTTTACCTTTCTTTGCCTTAGTTTCTTCATCCAAAAAACTGGGGTTCATAATAGTCCCTGCTTTATAGAGTTGCTGTGGGATGGAGTTCCCTAATATGTGAAAAGCACTGAGCCCAGCATCTGGCCCGGAGTGAGAGCTCTGATGGCTCCTGCTGTGCTGGTTTTTCTCCATTTGCCACCTTCCCCGCCTGTCTTAGCTTCCCAGGGCCGCTGTAACAAATTACCACAAATGTGGCAGCTTGAAACCGCACGTTACTCTCTCACAGTTCTGGAGGCTAGATTTCCGAAATCAGTTTCACTGGGCTGAAATCAAGATGTCAGCAGGGCCATGCTCCCCCCAGAGGATTTTGGGGGCCAGAGGGAGAACCTGTTCCCTGCCTCCGTCAGCTTTTGGTGGCTGCCAGCATTCCTTGGCTGGTGGCTGCATCACTGCAAGCTCTGGCTGTGTTTCACATTGCCTCCTCCTCTTCTGCCTGCAGTCACATCTCCCTCTGCCTCCCTCATGGAAGGATACAATGATTGTATTTAGGACCAACTCAGATCATCCGGGATAATCCCCTCATCTCAAGATTGTTAATCACCTCTGTAGAGATCATTTTTCCTTAGTAAAATAACATTCACAGGTTCCAGATTAGGACCTGATATCTTTGGGGGCCATCATTCAGCCTCCCACAGCATCCCCCCTCCATCCTGCTCCATGCCTAGGAGGCTGACCTCTACTGACCACATCAGCAGGCTCCCTTACCCTTTGACTTCAAAGTGCATTTGACGAAAGGGAGGCACAGGCTGAGCACTGGACGGTGGCTGGGGGATGCTCTCCTCCCTGCCCACTGCCTTGCCTTGGTGCCTCTTAGGTGGCCTGTGTTGAGAAGCCAGAACTGGTGTATTGAATTGGGAACACACAGATTATGACCTGCTGAATGAGGAGGCACAAGCTACCCACAGGGGGCGGCAGGTGGTTCCCTCAGTGTCTGAGACCCCCCTTTGGGGAGGTGAAACCTATGGGGTCGTTTTGATTGAAGGTCCATGTTTAATACACCCACACAAAGGAAGCAGAGTTACAAGATTTATTATGATTTACAAATCCCAGAAGTAGGCGGGGGATGCAGTGAGCCTGGGGAAGGGCAGTCCTCCGTCCCGGGTCACGAGTGAGCAGGAGATGGAGAGCAGAGTAGCAAGCAGCTATTACTTATCAGGTGGTTGGGGTGGAAGTCACTAACTTTTCGAGAGCTCAACTCTAAGTGGCTAAGTGGTTATCCTAAAAGGTGCCCTAGAAAAGGCAAAGTGGGAACTTCTGGTGGGAATCCTAAACCCGGGTCCTTATCTAAATGTCCAGACTCTGGGTATGAGCAGGGTTATCATGCTGTAAAAGGCCTAAGCAGCAACTCAGAAAAATCAAGTGGTTTTCCTCAAAAGTGGTTTTTCTCATCACACGGACCCTCTGCCACAGCTCTGGTTCTCAGTAAGGTCTCAGTGACACCATTTCTCCCTCTGGTTCCTCCAGGATGCAGAAGAATCTAGAAGGAAACTTTTCCTTCTGTTGCTGGTTCCTGGGAGCCCTAACCCTGCTCACACACCTGTAAATGGCACCTTTATCAGAGAGTCTGTTTAGCAATCCCACTGGATGGGGCCGTCTCTCTCCGGCCAGGACCCTGCTGTCCTGGTGCTATTGTTGGCTTTTATTATTATTCACTGAGTGCTTACCATGTGCTAGGGGTTTTACAGTCAAGGCCCAAAGCCCACCAAAGATGATGCTTAGAAGGCTCAGGAGTGTGGAAGATGCTCAATTCACACCTAACAAGTGAGATAAAAGTTTTGATGGCCACAGATACCATTTTTTCATCTATTGGATGGGCAGAGTTCAAAGAACCCAGCAACACACCAGGTTGGCAGCGCCAGTTGCTGATGGGAGTGAAATCAATTCCCTTTCTATGGAGGGCAAGTCAGCATTATCCGTGAAAATTATGCATGTGACCTCTGACCTTGAAAGTTCACATGCAGAAATTTCTCCAACAGGAGTACTCCCATACACGCCCAGAGGCAAAGGGGCAAGATCATCAATGTAGCATTGTCTGTAGCGCTCAGAGGACAAACTACCTACACGTTCAACGAGGGGCTAGTTGGATACATTATAGTGCGTTGATATGATGGACTGCTAGGCAGCTGTTGAAAAGAGTGAGGTCAATGATGCGGATTCTACGGTGTTCTGTAAGTGAAAAGAAGCAAAGTATATAATTCTGAATAGTAACTTACGAAATGTATAAACACACACAAGTGCTTATATGTCCACCATATTCCTCTAGAATGAGGCTTCTTGATCTTGGCACTACTGACATTTGGGGCTTGATGACTCTTTGTGGTGGGGGCCGTCCTGTGCATCGTAGGGTGTTGAGCAGCATCCTGGGACTCGACTCACTAGATGTCAGTAGCCCTCCCCCTCGTGCAGTCAGGACAGCCCAAAGTCCCCCCATGCAAAGCCTCTTCGAAAATGAGTAATTCACTAAAAACAAAAGTTGGGAGTTAAGATAAGAATAGGAGGTGTTGGGAGTGGCCCACGACTCGTGTCTGTGGGTTCTCAAACGGCCCTCGGTTGGGTCCCGGGAGAACCGCAGTATCCTTCCGGAGAATTCTTTCATTAGCTCTTTCAGCTTTGCAAACACAGGCACTCCACCCCCGGACCTTGGCTCACCTCTGCCCTCTGCCTGGACCCTCTTCTCCCAAGACCTCGTATGTCTCACCTCCTCAGAGAGGCATTCCTTGGCCACCCTGGCCAAGCAGGGACTTCTCCGTCGCTCCCTTGCCCGTCGTGCATTCGTTCATTTATTCTTGTCCACTTCCTTGCTGTCCTTCTCCCCCACTGGACTCTAAGCTCCCCAAGGGCAGGGACCACGTCTGTCTCACTCAGTGCGATGTCCTCAGTGCTGGGCACATAGCTGGCACTCAACATATTTCTGAAAGAATAAATGAGTCCCTACCCTCTTCATTGGCTTCCCTCCTGGAGACAAGGTCAGGCACAGTTACCCACTTTGCAATGCACTTTCCTTATTCTTGCCACTGTCACGTCTCCGGAACTGTGCTGCATGCTCATCACACCAGCTGAAGACAGTCACCGAGTGAGGTGGGAGTTGAGGGGTCTCTGAGCACTGGCTCAGGTGTCTCTATCTGTGTCCAATCAGGCAGGTTCCTTAACCTTTCTGAGTCTCATTGTCCCTCTCTATAGGATTGGGATGATAATGGCGCCAACCTTACAGGGCTGAGGTGGGGATCAAATGTGGGGTGGTCAGTTTTATGGGTCAGCTTGGTCAGGCCAGAGTCCCCAGTTATTCAATCAAATACGGAGCTAGTGTTGCTGTGAAGGTACTTGATAGATGTGACTGACGTCTCTAATCAGTTGAGAGAATTCTCAGTAATGCAGGTGGGCCTGATTCAATCAGTTGAAGGCCCTTAAGAGCAGAATGGAGGTTTCCCAGGAGAAGGAGAAATTTGGTGTGTGGACAACAGCTTCAGCTACTGCCCCAGTGTCTCCAGCCTGCCTGTCCTGAAGGCCTGCACTACAGATGTCAGACCTGTCCAGCCAGCGCCCCCTGGTCACATAAGCCAATTCCTTGCAATCAATCTCTTAATGTGGATTGGCTACTGGTTCTGTTTCTCAGGCTGAACCTCGACATGTGCAAATGGGAGAATCTATGTAACGTTCTTAGAACACGGCCTGGCACAGACAAAGAGCTCAATAGACATGAGCTGTTGTTACGGTGCCCTTAACACCATGTTGGGTGCTGGATAGCCATGAGCACATTTCCACCTCACAATGATCCAGGGTCTGTTATGCTCCCATTCTGCAGATGAAGCTGGGGTTGGGGGAAGTAACCCACACTCAGGGGCGGAGCTGGGATCCCATTGCAGGTAGCTCAGTTCCACGCCCAGTGGTCAACCACAAAGGTTCATGCTCCAACGGCCCTGCTGCAGTGACCGGTGGGGATCCCACCCTGGAGAGGCAGGCGCAGTGGCAGCCCCATCCATGGCCATCCTCCAAACCTAGCAGAGTGCAGGCACACAAAAGATTAACTGAGAATGGGACTGGATGAGAGAGACAGACATGGGGCTGAGATGGGGGGCCTGGACCGGCTCCTCGAGGCAGCAAAGCCTGCAACAGCTGTGTGGCCCCAGACAGACCCCTCTCACTCTGCGCTCCAGCCTCCCTGTCTCCAAGATGGGGAGAGGCAATCCTGATGGGCCTCGCTCCCAGGAGCAGGCAGGAGATGGCAGGGGCACCCGCATTCAGCCTTGCCCCTGGGAAGGACCTTGCCCTTTTTGAACGTCAGCATCCTCGTGGGTAAGGTTGCAGGACTAGCTCCTGTCTCATGAGGCTGGGGTGTGACCTTAGGGAGGCTTCTTAACCTCCCTGGGACTCAGTTTCCTCCCCTGTAAAATGAGCGTGATGACCGGACCGGTTCCCCAGGGCTACACGACTCAGCTACATGACTGACTGTTGACCGGATAATCAGAGGACTAGGAGTTTGTTCTGGGGACTCAGACCCTCTCTTTGGTGCATATGGGGCGTTCCGAGGAGCCAGGAGTGACCTGGGCCTAGATGGGGACAAAAGCATCCTCCTCTGATGGATAATGGGTCTTAGTGGTTTAGGCCATTTAGCGCCCATCTTTGAGCCTCAGTGGCCCCCCACTCACAGCCCCAACCCCCTCTGGGTTTATCTGTGTCCTGGTCTGGACAGGGAGTGGCTTGTCTCATCTCTGCGTCCCTGAAGTGCTCAGCACAGAGTGTGGCACCTGGGGGCCATGGGGAAATGTTTGCTAGATGAGCAAATGAAGGAAGAATGAGAAACAGTAAGAGAGAGACAGAAAGGGAGGAACGGAGAGAGGGAGAGAGAAGGGGGTAGCTGAAGTAGAGACGGACAAGGAGGTGAAGACAAGGGGATAAACCAGAGAGAGAAAGGAGAAAGGCAGAGAGAGGGAAGGAGAAAAGAGAGATCCACAGAGGGAGAGAAAGAGCAAAGAAGAGCGGTAAGGAGAGGCGAAGACAGCCTGGGGAATGGATGGTGTGTGACAGACCTGCAGAGGCATAGCTGGGTCCCCAGCATCATTCAGCCTCCAGCCTGGCCCCAGAAAGCCCTGGGACAGGTTTGCTGAATGAATGAATGAATGAATGAGAGAGTGTGAGTCTCTTTGCCTGGAAGTCCTGTCCCCATCTGCCTGGGAACCCCCACATTTCCTACAGGACTCAGCTCAGGCATCTCTCTGTGGAGCCCTGACCTGCCAGGCTGGGAGAGGTGCCTCCCTGGGCTTCTGCAGTGCCCACGCTACCTCCACCACCACACGTCCTGCTCTGTCTTGGGCCGTCTGGTCTGCTGCCCCGGCCAGCTCATGGCTGACCCACCTGCATCTCCCACACCCCCAGACCCGGGGCTGGCATCAGACAGCTGTGCAGTGAAGGGTTAACTCAGCGGGCCTGTGTTGTCCAAACCCTGCCCCTCCAAAAAAGGTCTGGCCCTTGACCAGCTCCTGGGAGGGGCCCTCCAAGCCCTTGGAGTATCCTGACTGATAAGGTGTCTTTGTTTATCTGGGAACTGTTGGGACGCCAGATAGTCAAAGCTAACAGTGTGATTTATGGGGGACGCCTTGGGTCAAGTGGTATCAGCTTGACCTCTGCGTGGGTTGGAGACTAGGGCATATGTAACGAACCCCAATAAAACCTTGGACACCAGAGCTCAGGTGGCTTCCCTGGTTGACAACACGGTATATGTGCTGTCACACGTTGTTGCTGGGAGATTCAAACGCTGTCTACGCGACTCCACCGGGAGACACTGGAAGCTCGCTTCTGGTCTCTCTGGGACCCTGAACTGTGTGCCTCTTCCCATTGCTGATTTTAATCTCTATCTTTTTGCAGTGATAAACGGTAACTGAGTATAACAGCTTTGCTGAGTTAGTCCTTCTAGTGAATCATCAACCTGAGGGTGGTCTTGGGGACCCCCAACACAACAGACATCAGTGAAGGTCTGCTCAGAAGGGGATGAGCTGTGGGCTCCTGTGAGCCTTCTGCATGGGGTCTCCCCCATGAGCTTCATGACTACCCTTCAAGCTTCTGATACATACTCTGGTTCAGAGAGGCTAAGTGACTGGCCCAATGTCACACAGCCTGGGGTTAGAACTGTGTCTATCTGACCCCTTAGTGCCCTCTTGTGTCTCTCCCTTGACTCTGGAGAAAGAAGTTGGCCCTGTAACCACTTTTTGGAAGATGATCCACTTTCCAATCTCATCTTTATTTGTGGAGCTGCTGAAGGCTCTCTGCCACTCCCACCCCACTGCCCACCCATGGGGACATCACATTATTCCTGAAGTAGGTCTCCTTGTCTCCATGATCCCCTACCAATGAGCCAATGGGCCTTCGAAGTCAAACTCAAGGATGTTGTCACTGCCAAATGTGTCCTTCAAGGGGAGGGGGAGCCAGCCAGGCACTGGTCCCTCTTGCTTCTCTGAGAGTGGGTTGGGTGACGGTTGAGGCCTGTTTGCAGGGGAGCTTCACCAGGCCCAGCCTGTGACACCTTGTCTGACTCATTTCTTCCTGTTGTCTGCCCTTGCTGGAGTGCTCCGGACCCCCTGGATGCTTCCTGAGTTAGGCCTGCACTGCCATCACCCCTCCCAGCATGTCTGCCCAGCTCCAGCGGCAATGCTCCAGCTCCCCAGGAAGGACCAAGTCCCTCCTTCCCCAGTGCTAGCCCCTCGCCCCTCCCAGATGCTCCTTCTCCACAGCCTTGGCCATGCAGGCTGTGACAGCCTGGAGTTCCTTGTGGGCAGGGCCTGGATCTGACTCATCTCTGTGTCCCCAACCTGGCCTGGCCCATGGGAGTCTTCAGCGGATCTTTGTGGCCACATGAGTGAACGAATACCAGGAACATCCTCATACCTCGGAAACTCTTCCTCATCCTTCCAGACCCAAACCCCTTCCCAGTGCCCAGAGATTCTGTTTGCACTTGGCAAGGTTTGCGTTCTGAATACCGACATCTCCTTTTGGCAGGAGATGGATTTAGAAAAAGGGTGTCCCCTCCATGTCTATGCTTCTGATTAGATTCACAAATGAGAGGTCCACATATGGCTTTTCTTAGACTCATGCTGCTTTTTAAAAACATGGTCTCAATTACTGACATGTTTGAATTCAGAAATTTCACATTAAAATCTAGACTTCCGGATTCTTCTGAAAAAAAAAAAATCAGAAGTTCTGGCAATAGAGATCCCATTTCTGCTCAGAGGTGGGGGAAGGAGAAGGAGTTGGAGTGAGTTCACTGCTGCTAGGTGCCCCCTCTGGGTGGGGCACCTGCTTTCCAGAGGGACGCGGCCCCCACCAGGCCCACTGCACTCATTTGTCACCTGCTCGGCCCCGTGGGCTTTTGAGTTTGCAACTCCTGCACTGGAGTCTTATAAGATCAGGAGAAAATGGTGAGGGACAGGAACAGTTGCTCCGGGGACAAAGGGCCCTGTGACTCAGGGGTCCTGAGCAGGGCAGTCTTGCTGTGTGGCCTGAGGCACTTCAAGCCTCAGTTTCCCTGTTTGCAATGCAGGGGTGTGGAGGGTGGGGCTTCCCTGCAGAGAGACCTTGGGGGTTTCCTTAGTGTTTCAGCTGTTTCCCTCCTCCAGGTCTCAGTTTCTCTCTATAGGATGCTGGATCTGATCAGTGGTGCCCCTGAGGCGGCAAGAGGGTCACCGTCACTGTGGGTTCACAGTGCCCATGTGGCTTCTGCAACAGCAACAGCCAATTCCTAGCGCCGCCTCCCTGCAGCGTGCTCCACCTTTCATCGGTGCCCCTAGGTGTCAGCCTGCCTGCCCAGACCACCTGCTCCTCACGGGCAGGGAGCAGGTGTGTCCTAGAGTCAGCTGACAAGGCGCTGGGCACATGGGGGCCTCAGGGGATGTTTGCTGAGTGAATGAGTGAGCGCTGAGCTGCAGCCTCTGATCTTAAGAGTCTGAGATGGAGTCGCCGCTCCTGCTCTGCAGATCTGTGCAGGTCTGACTGGGCCAGTGGATCTACATGTCTGTGAGGCCATGTTTGTCACAATCCATCCGGAGCTTCTGTGGCCACGGTCTTCTTTCTCAAGAGCCCTAGACTGAGGGAGAACCAGATCCTGCTGTTCCTTTGCCTTGGGAAAATCCTTCCCCTTTCTGGGCCTCCCACAAATGGAGGGATCCAACTAGCTCCTTGAAGCCTCTGTTACGGGCTGAATTGTGTCCCCCTGCAAATTCATATGTTGAAGCCCTAACCCCTAGTACCTCAGTATGTGACTGTATTTGGAGACAGGGCCTTTAAAGAGGTGATTAAGGTAAAATGAGGTCATTAGGGTGGGCCCTAATCCAATATGACTGGTGTTCTCATAAGAAAAGGAGATTAGGACACAGACACACATAGAGGGAAGACCACAAAGACACAGGGAGAAGAGGGCCATCTACAAGCCAAGGAGATAGGCCTCAGTAGGAACCAATGCTACTGGCACCTTGATCTCAGACTTCTAGTCTCCAGAATCGTGAGCAAATAAGTTTCTGTTGTTTAAGCGCCCCAGTCTGTGGTACTCTGTTATGGCAGCCCAAGCAGACTAATAAAGCCCCCTTTCTAGTATTTATTGTCTTCTCCTGGCAGGGCAGTGGCTGCCTGTGGCCCAGTCTGCCTCCTCTGTTGGGGCAGGGGCTGGGCATGGCACCCCTTGGGGTTCTCACTGTTCACGTCGCAGGGAGCTCTGCTGCTGGAAGGGGACCTCAGCTTGAAGAACCAGACAGATGCTCAGTTAAGGCCCAGCCCCGGTTCTCGGAGCCGGCGGCCACACACGGTGATGAGCTGGAGAGCTTGCCACCAGCACAGACCCTCTGGGCTCTGGCCCTCCGCAGGTCCAGGGGGCCCTGGGAATCTCTGTTTCTAGTGAGTGCTCCCTGGTGTTCCCAACAGGCAGTGGGTGAGCACTGGCCTCAGCTGTGCAGCAGCCTGGCTGGTGGACGGCCTGGGCTCAGACTGGCCCAGGGACTTACCTCCGACCAAGGCCCATGGAATTTCAGCTTCAGACTCCTTGGGTGTTTCTGGCTTCTCCAGTAGCTCTGGTTTCTTGAGGATCAGGGCCTCTTCAGCCTTGGGAATTTGACTCTTCTCCCACCATTTAAGCACCTTCATTCTAAGGCAATGAGCCCGGTGATTAATGCTGTGCTCAGTCCCCCCGGTCCCCAGAAGTAGCCCTGGGCTGAGGGGTCAGAAGACCACATTTCCCTCCATTTGCTGGTTCTGAGACCAGCACTCTCCTCCCCTCAGCAAACGGGGATACGAATCCCCACTCTCTTGGCTTGGATCCTCTTCCTAGCCTCTTTTCTAGTCTGTCCCCCATGCAGCCCTAGAGCTGGTCTTTCCCCTCCCCTGTTCACAGCCCTCCCATGGCTCCCTAGCATCCCCAGGACAGAGTCCCAGCCCTCTGGCCCAATGGCCCTTCACGACTGTGCCTTTCCTCTGCTTCTCTCCCAGCCCCGTAATGTCTTGATATGTATACATTTTTTTCCTGGACAAATCTTTTTTGCACTTTTCTTCTTTTTTCACAGCTGTGTAGTGCTCTGCTGAGTGGGCATATGAGGATTATATAACCGGTCCCTTTCTCTCTTGCCCTGACGACTGCATGGCCCTGTTTGCTGGTCCCCTGCTTTGCCTAGTCTGGCTCTTCCCAAGCTGTTTTAAAATGTACCTAGGATTTTGTTTGTATTCCTATATGGTGAAGCCAATAGATCAGGAGACAATCGCCATTGGAAAGATAGTTTGTTACTCAAAGTTCTCAAGAAGAGAGTGCATGCCATACCACGCAGGGCCACACAGTGAAGCACTTGGGTCTGTCAGGAGGCAGAAGGAGTGAGGGGGAAGCATGGGAATGGACAAGGCAGGGTAAGCAGTCTTAGGACTGGCTCATAAAGTACTTTGCCCACCTGGACTTGGCTATGGTCCAGGTTGGGCCTGTGGCTCAAGCAGGGACAATCAGAGGCTTCTCTGGGATTGATATATCACCAAGAGGAAGACAAGTTCTCTTTTAGCTAAAGATGCTGAGATAAGAGGATGTGAACTTAGGGCTGCTGCTGGCCATCTTTCCCACTAGGTGGAGAGAGCCCCCAAAGATCAAGTCAACACAGAAGGAAGCAGAGCCAAGGGAGGGAGACAGACAGAATCTTGATGACATCATCTGAGTGCCTGGATCCAATCATGCCTGAAGTGTAGATACTCCCTGTTAGGGGTTGAATTGTGTCTCCCCACCCCTGCACATGTTGAAGTTCTAACACCCAGTACCTCAGTTGGAGATACGGCCATTAAAGAGGTAATTAAGGTAGAATTAGGTCATTTGGGTGGGCCCTAATCCATGTGATTGTATTTGGAGATGGGGCCTTCAAACAAGTGATTAAGTTATTATTTATTGTGTGTGTGTGAGGAAGATCAGCCCTGAGCTAACATCCATGCTAATCCTCCTCTTTTTGCTGAGGAAGACCAGCTCTGAGCTAACATCTATTGCCAATCCTCCTTTTTTTTTTTTCCCCCCAAAGCCCAGTAGATAGTCGTATGTCATAGTTGCACATCCTTCTAGTTGCTGTATGTGGGTCGCAGCCTCAGCATGGCCGGAGAAGCGGTGCGTCGGTGCGCGCCCGGGATCCAAACCCGAGCCGCCAGTAGCGGAGCACACGCACTTAACCGCTAAGCCACGGGGCCGGCCCAAGAAGTGATTAAGTTAAACTGAGGCTGTTAGGTGGGGTCCTAATCCAATATTACTAGTGTCTTTGAAAGAAAAAGCAAAGAAATTAGGGGTGTGTGTGCACAGACGAATGGTGAAGAGGCAGGAAGAGAGTGGCCATCTGAAAGCCAAGGAGAGAAGCCTCAGGAGAAACCAACCCCACTGATTTCTTGATCCAGCCTCTAGAATCATGAGAAAATAAACAATTGTTGTTTAAGTCGTAGACTTAACAGATGGTCAATATGTTCCTGTGGCAGATTAAGGATGGCTGCAAATTTCTGGCACTTTTTCCATGGAGAGGTAGGGTCTACTTCCTCTCCCCTTGAATCTCGGCTAGCTTATGACTTGCTCTGAGTAAGAGAATATGGCAGAGTGATTCTCTGTCAATTCTAGGCCTGGCATTAAAGAGGACTGGAAACTTCTGCCTTGGAAGAGATGAGAGGCCATGAGACTCCATAGAAAGGGGGAGGGGCCCAGCTGAGTCCAACCTCCATCTGTTCCCATCAAAATCCTGGGCATGTGAGTGAAGGCACCCCAGCCCAGCTGCTAGCTGAATACCACCAAGTGACTTCAATGAATGTATCAAGAAGCAGAAGAATCATCCAGCTGAGTCCTACCCAAATTTCTGATCCATGAAATTCTGAGGTATACTGAAATTATTATTGATTCAAGTCACTAAATTTGGGGGAGTAGTGACATAGCAGTAGGTAACCAGAACTGTTCCCTTTTTCCTTGAACTTGTTGAGTTCAGCTCTTGTCACTCACAGTTGGAAGAGTCCTGACTAATGTAGCTCATCTCTCTTAACTACCAGGGGTCCATTATCTCCCAAAACTTTTCCACCTATGAAAATTTAAATCACACTACCACATGCTCTGCTACTTCTTCTGTTATACCCAGCCTTCTCATGCTCTCATTCTGATCTCATGCTACTCTTCTTTGATCTCACAGGTGGAAGCTTCAGTTCCAAGACATCACATTCTCCAGCATCTGTGAAGACCCTCTTGGTCTCTCTCACTTCCTTCCCTACCCCACTGGGTACAAATGACTACCTACTTGAAGTGCTCTGTCCCTCCAGCCTCCTTGCCTCCCTTGTCTCCCACCTCATCACCCTTCCACGGCATCCTGCCTGCAAAGACCCAAACCTAGATCAATGCCACCATCTACTCTTTCTCTTCCAATGACCACTGCTGGGAGGAAACATCACACAGCAATGACGCTTGGTGCCATTAACAATTAATAATCTTTGGTCACTGCTGGACCTTCATTGCTGCTCACCAATTGTTTTCCTGGTCCTTGTACAGATCTCATTCATTCTCTAACCACTCCCAAGACTATCCCCACTGTTCTTAGTTCCCTACCCCTCGCCCCTGCTGCCACCCACATCACTTTCAGCAGATGGCCTTGCCATACTCCTCTACTGTGAAAAGAAGCCACTGGGTAGGAGGGCCTCCCTCCACCCACCCGAATCATAAATGCCACCAAAAGATGAACAAGAAAAACACAGAACATATGCCATTGGATTTTGAGAATAAGGATAACTGGTTGCTTTAGACAGTGTTGTTTCAGTGGTATGGTGCTGGAGAGCATATTGTAGTGGGTTGAAAAATTTAGGGGTGATGAGAATCAGGAAGTGAGTGTAAGCTATTCTCTCAAAAAATACTGGATGGTACATAGAGGGAGTTTGTGGGGCTGAGGTGGGAGAGATTTGGGCATGTTTATACCCTTCAGAAAAAGAGCCAGTAAAGAAGGAATGACTGAAAATTTAGGAGACAGAAAGGATGATTAATGGATGTGGAGGAGATGGATTCCCAAGCAAGGGAGGTGGGGCCAACCTTGGACAGGAAGAGGGATGCTTCTTTCTCTGAAAAAGGCAAGGAGTAAATCATCAGTGCCAATGGTAATAACTTGGTAGGTGTTGGGGAGTTGCTTTTTTCCTGTGAAGTAGGTAAACCTTATTGCTGAGAGTTAGAAAGGAGGACATAAGAGAGTTGGGGAAAAAAAGGAAATCATTTGTAATACTGACAAAATACTATGTTGGAGAAGGCTCAATAGAGGTAGATGGAAGGATTTCTGGGCAGGATTGATGCCCCCTGCCCCCAAGGATGGATATGCTGAAGGGGTAGGGTTCCCTTAGTATTTTCCTCGTAGAGACCTCTAATCTAGCACTTGTTCACTTGTCTATATCCCTGGAAAATACAAGACACAGGGTAAGAGAAAGAAAGAGAAAAAGAAAGTTTGACAAATATTGGATACGAGCCCCATAGTGAAAGGAAAAGGCAGAGGCAATATATGGAACAGTGATTGAGAATTTTCCAGAATTGAGAAAAGACACCAAAGCACAGATTAAAGAGGCCAAACAAATATAAATAACAGCAAACAAAAAATATATCTACACTTAATCACATCAGAGTGAAATCATTAGTGCTAATACCCCAAAGCCCAGATGGCTATGGGAGTCCTCAAAAGGCACCCAGCCTAGGTACCAGGTAAGGTTTTCTAGAGTACATGATGGAAGAGCCATGAGCTGAGTCCTAAGTGAGGAGTAAACGTCAGCCAGGTAAGAGAGGGGAACAGGCTGGGAGGTGAGGTGTGGAGAACGGCACCAAGCAGAAGTCACAGTACAAATAGAGAGGATTTAAACATCATGATTAATGAACTTGATTTAAAGGCTATGTACATGTAGACCGGTGCATTCAACAAGTGTAGAATACACATTCTTTTCAAGTCCACATGGAATATTTACAAAAACTAAACAAAAATTATGCCACAAAGAGAATAAAGAACTGAAATCATGCATAATATATTGTCTGACCTTATTTGTCTAAGCTAGAAATAAAGAAAAGAGGATTATAATAAAATACTGATGTGTCTAAAAAAAACCTCACGGGTCAAAAAATCATAATGAAAATTAGAAACATTTTAACCAAATGATAATAAAATACTTTATATTAAAATCTGTGAGATGCAGCTAAAGTCATGTTAGAGGGAAATTTATAGCCTTAAATGCAAATATTGGAAAAGACGAATGGGTGAAATTTAATGATATAAGAGACCATATCAAAAGAGCAGACAAAGGAGAATAAACTTATAAGGAAGGAAAGAATTATAAGGATTATAAGGAAGAAGAATTATAAGGAAGGAAATAAAGAGCATAAATAAACATAGTCGGCTTTGGGAAAGGCTTTTAGCTTGATACTCACGCAAGGAGGACAAGGAAGAAGAAGAGCAGTGCAGATGCAATGGATCCATACACAATGCCCTGGATCAGCCCTTTCATGAACGCATTGGAAACTGAATTCTTATCTGGAATCAGAGGGAAGTGAAAGTCGTTTTTCTCCTAGGGCTGTGAAGTCTGAACTACTATTCTTTCCTCTGGCCCTGTGCCCATCCTCATCCTGGTCCCTAGGTGGTGTTGTTCTAGCCCAGTCACTAGACCCCTGTATACTTACCTGGTATAAGGAAGATGCTTGAAGTATGGATTCCATATTGGTTCTTCCCCTCACAGCGGAGACTCATGAGTATTTCTGGCTCCCCGAGGAGGTTGATGGTGCTGTTGGCCCAGGGGGCAATTATGGTGGAAGTCACCTGGAGGATGTTACCCATGCTGTTCACACCCACAGGAACACCTTTCATCAACCACTGCACAGAGGGTGTGGGGATCCCATAGAAGGAACAGCTGCACTGCAGAGTCTTCTCCAAGGAACAAGAGGAATAGAGCAGCCTGGCAGGTGCTGTAGGGAGGGAGAGTCAGGAGACAGCAGGGAATCCTGACTTCCTTCTCCACTTCCTCCAGGACCCAGCCTTCTTTTTATTCGTGATTCACAAGGAGCTTTGGAAAGACTTTCTGGAGGCCCAGAGGGGCTGGGACTCACAGCAGTTCCCTTTCATCCTCTCTCCTCACTTGACTGGGTTCAGCTCTCACCTCTGGCCTTTCAGCCCCAGGAGCCAGGGAAAGACGTGACTGCTTCCCAGACTTCTTCCTCCCTCTCTCCCTGGACTCAGGAATTTCTCTTGGCCCTACCACTTCTGCCAGACTCTGAATCTTCCCTTACCCGTCAGCACTCACCGACCAGCTGGAGCGTGACCATGCTACTTTTGGCCAAGTTAGTTAGGAGAAGTTCAAATGACATCTGAGGGTGGTGCCATGGTCCTCAGGCTTCGGGGTGAAGTGCAGCACTGAGGAGGAGGAGGAGTTCCTGGAGCCGTCTGTGTTGGATGATGTGGTGGGCCTTTCCCAGGAGAGGAATGGTGCTTTGGTTTCTTTGCAGGTGCCTTTGATGATACAGGTCAAGGTCACAGACTCGTCAGCTACAAGAATCTCTGGGATGTGAAGCTCTGGTTTCTGGGTCAGGTCTGGAGGACAGAGACAGATTGCAGCCCAACCTTGGAGACAAGGGACCCTCATGGACACTTCGCTGATGCACAGTGTTTCCAGGTCACAGAGTGTTTTCCTACCCATTAGCTCATTTGGTACCCCTCCCACACTCTGACAACTGTGTGGAACCTGGGATTGTTATTCTTGGTTGGCTTTTTACAAGTATATTTGCATGGAAGGGGCACACCCCATTGTCTAGCTTAGCAAACTGAAGAGACTTGCTTAAGGTCACAGAGCTTGAACCAGACCCTGGACTTCCAAGACTGAGAGTGAGTGAATTTCCTGAGTATCTACATTGCCTATGATCCCTTACCTGTCCCCTAGCCTAGAGTTCCTGGGCCCAGCTCCTACTGTGCCTCCCTCCCTCCCAACCCAACTCTCCTCTTAGGTTCTGCCCCTTCCCAGCTGATCTGTAATCATTTACGTCTCCATCTCTTACTGGCTGCACGCTACTGGCTAAGTCACTTCCCCTCTCTTTGCCATTTCTATTTGGAAAAATAGTTATCAACTCTACCTACTGCATTGTATTATTGTTGTAAAAATGAAATAACCATGGTTTTCTAAAGCCCAGTGCCCGGTGAAGTAAAAGCCACATAATTACCAGAACCCCTTCAGCAGTTCCTTGTTTCTAAACCACCCATTGCATGAGATTGAATGTCATGTGACATGGAAAAGTTTGATATTCTCCCTCAGGAAAACACTCTTGTGTTCTCCTAGATCTGCATAGAATAAATATGCTGTTCTTTTTGAGTATATTGTGGATTAGCAGGGTATAGTCTTGTTCCTCAAGATTCCAAATAATGTGGAATCTGGCCTTGGTATTATCATCTATGGTAGTATTGGGTTGATTTGTGGCTACAGGGGAGGTGGTATTTTTATTGAGCCAGTAGGCCATGTCATGCAATTGACTGGGGATTCTTTTGGAAATTCAAATATGCAAGAGACTGTAGTGCACAGGCCCTTTTCCATCAGTAACTTCTTGACTTCCATCAAAACATGAGAAAGTAACCCTGTGGGGAGAGATTCAAGTTGAAAAACAGAGTTATCTAGTGTCTCCCAGTATCCCACCAGTGCATTAAAGGATTAACTTTACCCTAGAAAGGTTTGGCCCTTGCCCAGCTCCTGGGAAGTAACCTCTAAGCCTTTGGAATATCCTGCCTGATAAGAGAGTCTTGGTTCACCTGGTGCCACACCAGATAGTCTATGTAACAATGTGATTGATGGTGGGGC
Source organism: Ceratotherium simum simum (assembly GCF_057802395.1). NCBI lineage: Eukaryota > Metazoa > Chordata > Mammalia > Perissodactyla > Rhinocerotidae > Ceratotherium > Ceratotherium simum. The sequence goes on along the minus strand of NC_141932.1, from coordinate 10,391,598 downwards.
CTTGGACCACATGGTATCAGCTTGACCTCTGGAGGGGCTGGAGACTAATGTCACCCATGGGGGTGATCAACCATGCCTACAGGACCACAACCCCAGTAAAAACCCTGGACACCAATGCTCGGTGAGTTTCCCTGCTTGGCAATACTGTGCATGTTGCCACACATTTTGCTAGGAGAAGTAAGCACTGTCTGCACAGCTCCACTGGCAGAGACAACTGGAAGCTCGTGCCTGGTCTCTCCTAGACTCTGCCTTATGTGCCTCCTCCTTCTGCTGATTTTAATCTCAATTCTTTTGCTATAATAAACCTTAACTATGAAATAATTGTGCTGCTGAGTTCTGAGTCCTTCTTGCGTGTGTTTACTCCGGCCACTCCTTCTGTAACTCTCTCTTCTGCCCACATTCAAATCCTACCTCTTTTTCCAAGTCCTGGTCAAATGTAACTTCCTTCTGGTAGCCTTCCAGGATCTCTACAACCACAAAGAAGCCTTCTTTCTCAGCCTCTCTTCAGCATCCCTATCCGTCCATCTCTTTTATGGCAATGTCTCAGGCAGACCCCGAGAGTTGCTTACATATATGCACTCTCCTGGATCTCCTTATTATTTCAAATTTTTTCTGGTGATCAAGTCTCCAGTCTAAAAAAAACCCTCTATTTCCCCATCTCCTTCATGTCTAGGGGTGGCCATAGGACGTAGTTCTGGCCAATGAGCCAAGTACAAGAAAAACGCTATTAAATTATTATCAGCAAATAAAAGCCTATTCAGCCTTTACCCCATTTTTTTGCCATCACAATTGAGCTCTGAAAGTCTGGGTTTTGTTTTGCATATAATACTAACTAATGAAATTCTAGAGCCTGGCTTAAAAAAAAACATGTTTTCAAAATAAAAGAAAAAAGTGTCAGAATTGAAAGAGATGTTCCCTTCCCCTGCAGCTAAAAATCAAAAGATATTGTTCTGTATTATAAGAGGGTTCAAGGAATCTGATTTGATACTGTGCAAAACTGAGAATGTTTAAAAGAATATAACTTATGTTCTCCTCTACGATATACAGTTTTGTATGAATATTCATGACTGTTACTGACTTGTTCTGTTCTCTGTTAATACAAATCCTCCCTTAGAAGAGCAATTTAAACAAAGTGATCCAATGAGATGCCAACGATGTTAGAAATTATTTCATGTCTTATGAAAACAATACTCAAATAAAATGGAATTCTGACCAGTTGTCGTCTTACTTGATAGTTTCTTGTTTTGGTAACAATAACATTGTAATTGATGTCTCTATTTTCCTAAACTGTATACCTGTCTGTAGTCTTCTCTTTTCCCACGTGTAGAGTGCAAAAATAAACACCTTGGACTCTTCTAGATTTATTATTAATCAAATATTTTGAGAGAATTGTCTACTTAAAATACCAAATACATGTGAGGCTATCTGCTGGAGACTTTTGGGAATTCTGTTTTTCTGATATTGGCATCACTGCTTTCTCCTTGGCACTTTCTTCTTTTTCTTCCCTAGAATATGGATGCGATACTGGAGGTGGAGCAGCCATCTGGCAACCATGAGATAACCGTGAAGATCAAAGCCACAGGCTGACAACAGCATAGGGATCCTGGTTCTCTGACAGCCTTTTGGAGCTGCTACACCAACCCTGCACAGCCTACTGCCATGCTTATTCTTCATTTGATTGTTGTTCTAGCAAGGAAACTGATGAAATATCTTACCAGGGAATCTACCCAAGAGCGAGCTCCTTGAGAGAAGACCCTGCATCAAATAGATCTTTGTGTCCTCCACAGTACTTAGAAAGGTTCTTGTCTGATAAATATTTGCTGAAAAAAATATACAAGCACAAGTCTCTCCTTTCCGGGTACTCTCTTTCCTGGTTTGTGAAGAGCATTCGCCTGGAACTGGGATAATTGAGTTTGAGCCTCAGCTGCTCGTTGTGCCGGGCACTGCTTTCCGGCTGATCCAGTGGACCACAGGTTGAGATTCCCAATCATGTTCTCTCTTTCTGGCACCACTATAAAGACCAGAAATCGGGCCGGCCCCATGGCTTAGTGGTTAAGTGCGCGTCCTCTGCTGCTGGCGGCCCAGGTTCGGATCCTGGGCACACACAGACGCACCGCTTCTCCGGCCATGCTGAGGCCGCGTCCCACGTACAGCAACTAGAAGGATGTGCAACTATGACATACAACTATCTACTGGGGCTTTGGGGGAAGAAAAATAAATAAACAAAATTATAAAGGCCAGAAATAAACACTCACTTTCCTAGCTTTCCTTGCAGCTAGGGGTAGACACATGACATAGTTCTGATCAATGTGATGCAAATGGAAGTCTGCTGGGGATCTGAAAATATTTTTAAAAATCATCCTTATTGAGGTATAGTTTACATCAAACAAAAGGTATCCATTTTATGTCCAGGGTCCAATGAATTTTGACAAACACATGCACACATTTAATGACCACCCTAGTCAAGCTATAAGAATGCTTCCATCAACCATTTTTTGGGCTAGTATATAGAAATAAAATTGGTTTTTGTACATTGACCTTGTCTCCTGGAACCCTATTAAACTCACTCATAAAATCTAGTAGATTTTTTTTCTGCGTATTCTTTAGGATTTTCTATGTAGACAACCATGTTATCTGTGAATAAGGACAGTTTTATTTCTTCCTTTCCAATATCCAATTCCTTTCCATTTATTTCTTTTTCTTGCCTTACTACACTGGCAAGGACCTCCAGTACAATTTTGAATAGGGTGAATAAAATAGAGTCAGCGTACATCCTTACCTTATTCCTCATCTTAGGTGGGAAGCGTTTAGCCTTTCATGGTTAAATATGACGTTAGTTGTAGGTTTTTCATAGATACACTTTATCAGGTTGAGAAATATCCTTCTCTAGAATTTGCTGAGAGTTCCTTTTTTGTTTTTGTTTCTTTGGTTAACATGAATAGAGGTTGAGTTTTGTCAAATGCTTTTTCTGTATCTATTGAGATGATGATGATCATACAGTTTTTCTTTGTTGATGCACTGATTGCTTTTCAAATGTTTAATCAACCTTGCATTCCCGGGATAAACCCACATGATCACAATGTATTATACTTTTTTATATTTTGGGTTTGATTTGATAATATTTTTGTTGAGCATTCTTGCATCTATCATCACAAGGCATATTGATTCACAGTTTTCTTGTAGTTCTGTGTCTGGCTTTGATACCAGAGTAATGCTGGCTTCATAAAATGAGTAGGAAAGCATTCCTCTTCTTCCATTTTCTGGAAGAATTGTATATAATTGGTGTTATTTCTTCCTTAAGTGTTTGGTAGAATCCACCAGGGAAGCCTTCTAGGCCTGGAGTCTTATTGATGAAAACATTTCTAACTATAAATGCCATTTCTGTAATAGTATAAGGCTCTTCAGGCTATCTACTTCTTCTTGAATGAAATATGGTCATTTGTATCTTTTAAGGAATTCCATTCTATCTAAATTATCAAATTTATTGGCGTAAAGTTGCTCATACATTCCCTTACTATCCTTTAAATGTCTTTAGGATCTGTTGTTATAGCCACTCTTTCATTCCTGATATTCATAATTGGTGTGTTCTTTTTTTTCTTGATCAGTTTACTCAAGGTTTATGAATTGAATGCTTTTTAAAGAACAAGGTTTTGATTTCATTGATTTTTCTGTATTTCTTCTGTTTCTAATTTTGCTGATTTCTGTTTTTTATTATTTATTTCCTTCTGCTTGCTTCAGGTTTCTTTTATTTATTTTTTTTTTTAGTTTCTTAAAGTGGCAACTCTTATCATGGATTTGAGCCCTTTCTTCTTTTCTAATATAAGCACTGCCTTAGTGGCATGTCAAAACTTTTGGTATACTGTGTTTTAAAATATATTCAAATCTAGTATTTTCTAATTTCTCTTGTACTATGGGCTGAATTGTGCCCCCAGGAAAAGAAATATTGAAGCCCTATTCCCACATACCTGTGAACGTGACCTAATTTGAAATAGGGTCTTGCAGTTTACCTTTGTAATCAGGTTAAGGGTGGGCCCTAATGCAATACTACTGGTGTTCTTATAAGAAGAGGAAAATTTGGATGCAGAAACACACAGGAAGAAGGCCATGTGAAGAAGGAGGCAGAGACTGGAGTGACGCATCTACAAGCCAAGGAATACCAAGGATTGCCAGTCATCATCATAAACTAGGAGAAAGGCATGGAACATATTCTCCCTCAGAAAGAATCAACCCTGCCAACACCTTGATTTTGGACTTCTGGCCTCCAGAACCATAAGACAATATATTTCTGTTGTCTTAAGCCACTCAGTTTGCAGTACTTTGTTATGGTGGCCCTAGAAAACTAATACACCTTGTGATTTCTTTCTTTGATCCATTAGTTGTTTAGAAGGGCACTACTTAATTTCCAGATATTTGCTGATTTTCTAGCTCTCTGTTATTAATTTCTAGTTTAATTCCATTGTGGTAAAAGAATATACCTCATATGATTTCAATTATTTTAAATTTGTTGAGGCTTGTTTTATGGCTCAGAATATGTGCTATGTTGGTAAGTGTTCCACAAACCCTTGAATAGAATGTGTATCCTACTATTGTTGGATGAAATATTCTATAAATGTCACTTAAGTCAATTTTGTTGATAGTATTTTATATCCATACCAATTTTTTCATCTATTTGCTCAGTTACTGAGAAGGGAGAGTTGATGTGTCTAGTTCTCCTGTCAGTTAGATTAGGTGTTTTTTTAAAAATTTTTGAAATAAAAATTTTAGTTAGTAATTAATTCTCAGAATCTAATTATTTCAGGGAATATAGTGATTTACTTACAACCTCAAATTGAAGATTGAAAAGAGCTCTGGGGTGGTTTCAGCCAGGGCTTTGCAGTAACTCACTTTAGGCAAGTGCTGTACCCTCTCTGATTTCCCCTCATTTTCCTCATCTGTAAAATCAGAGAGTTTTATTGCCCAGTATGTAACAGCCCTTCAGACTTTAACCCTCTGATCTCTTCCAAGTCTCATTCCCTTCCCTAGGCCTTGGCACATCCATGGGTTATCTCCACAGGCAACCTCTTTCTCCTCCCCCTAAACGATCAAGTCCTTTTCCAAATTTACCTCCTCCTCTTGTGTTCCAGGAGTTCCAGACTGGACCTTCCTCAGCACTTCTCCATCTGGCTATTTCCTTGAAAACTGAACGTCCTCCTCGACTTTGGCTGAGTGCATCAAGTGACTGACTGGCTGACTTACTATTATAGAAACACTAACTGGAGAACTTACTTTCCAGAAGGATGTATCGTTGGACTGATTTAACGTCTCAGGACAAGCCCGAGGAACTGACGGACACGTGGAACAACTGTGTGCACAACAACTGAGGGACTCACTGGGAAGTGACTAACGCAGAGGAAGGCTAACTGATTAGCAGTCTTATAACCAGCTCGTTAGGCGGCCCGGGAGCCCCCGAGCCTCACCAACGTCCCATCAGCCAGCAGTCACACGGGATACCTGACCCCCGTGAAACCCCGCCCCACAGGTGCTCCAAGGAGCACGCGCGAGTCCTTCCAGAGCCAATCAGGGCCTGAGGATGCGCGCGGGAGCTGCTGGGCCGGGGCGCGGCGCGCGTGGCGGGAGGACCTCGAAGGAGAACCGGTCGGTCTGCAGCATCTCAACCAGTCCAGAGCAACCGTCATTACAGGGCTCCCTGGGCTCTACTGGAGCACCACCCTCGGCCATCGGGAGAATCGTCTTTCTTGAGCAGGCGGTTCTAGATCCCCGCTAGACCTCAAGACTGCGGGCTAATCAACCCAGTATTTGTGGGCAAGTAGATGATGGGAAGCCACTGATCAAGGAACAAAATGCCAAGTGCGCGACCCTCAGGACCAATCAGAAGGCACCTTGGTACCCCCTTGTTTCCTGTCCTGCAACCAAGGCCCCTATCACAGACAAAAGAGGACACACAAGGAAGACCCAGCTCTTCATTCTCATGCCAAAAATCCATCCCTGACCTAGTTCCAACCCATTTCCCGTCCTCTCTCCCATTCCTCTTGTAGATCTCATTCTCCTCTCCTTCCCCAAACCTACCACCTTCCCTCTTCCCATCCTTGTACACGTCTCCCTAATAGAGGATTTGTTTCTTTGATAGAAGCAAATAAAAAACCTATTATAGAGGCTTCTACCCTCAGCTCAAAAGCTCTGTTGCACAAGATTCTGACAGATAAAGTCCTGATGAATAGGAATCCACTTTCCCAAACTACAAAGCATATGAGGAAATAGCCCTCTGTGAGTGAAGATAAAACTTCAACTTCTCACCAGAGCATTGAAGTCCCGAAAGGTCTGGCCCCCTTGGGAGCTCACTCCTTATTCTGAGCTCCAGGTGCATAGACTTTCTCTGAGTTCTTGAACTCAGCAGACCTTTCCCATCTCAGAGCCTAGAATCCGCTGTTCTCTCTGACTAGCTTCTAATAATCCTGTAGGTTTCAGCACAAATGTCACTTTCTCAGAGAGGCCTTCTCTGACTCTCTAATCCAAACTAGGTTCCTCCCCTGGTTCCTTACACTTGCTCATAGTATTCTGTCCTTTTTATTCCTGGCACTGAACATTTTAAACTACAGTTTTGTGTTTATTTCTTCATTGTCTGTGTACCTACTTAGACCACGAGCTCCATGGAGGCAGGGCCTGTGTCTAGCTTGTTTGCCTCATTATCTGGCATATGGTGGATGCTCATATTTCTGTGGAATGTGTGAAATGCATGCATACATGTGAGGTTTATAGAAACATCTACCTTGAGTAGAGGATGACCATCTCATTGGTGCTGAATGGAGAACCATTAGATTAACTCATACATAATGCCCCAGGGAAGAGATGACCCCAACCACTGAAAATTACCAGCATCTGGCCCCAGAAAGGATGTTGTCATCCATTCTGAGGGGAACAATACACAGCTGTGGTCCATTCTCATGCCAGAATCTCATTCTCATTCCTTGCATACCTGCCTTTCTGGCCAAGAAATAATGCAATAACCTCCTAACTAGGCTCTTTGCCTCCAATCTTACCTCTTCTAAATACATCAATAACTACTTCTAGGATGTCCTTTCACTGTGTATCTGGTCACTCTGCTTCTTTGCTTCAAATCTTCCAACAGCTTATAATTCATTCAATTATTTGACAAACATTTTTGAGAGCCTGTTTGTTTTAGGAACTATTCTAGGTGCTGGTGATACAAGTAGAAAACAAAACAGACAAGATCCTGTTCTGGTAGAACTTACATTCTAAGGGAGTAAGGCTAAGTTCCCACCAGATAAAGCTCCAATGCCTTCTCTTGGCATTCAGGGCCCATCTTTGTGTCTTTTCTCCACCTGCACCTCTGGACACCACTTTTCAATCACTCTTTACCCAGGTACACCTCAGGTAAAGACACTGAAGGTCAAAGTGTCAGGGGGAAGGTCTTATACAAAGACATAAAACCACAAAGCACTGAAGTTGGGATTCAATCCATATATGATGGCCACAAAGCCTGGTGCTCTGGGATGTATATTCCAGGTACTGGGCACACGGTAGGGGCTCAAAGCTACTTCTTGGTGAACTTATTTCACAGTCTCACATTCATTTTTCCTCCTTTAACATCATCCCAGGATGGGACATACTTCTTATGGCTAACCCAAACAACAGATCATAGAGTTTGCCTCCAAAGATTCTAAGACCAGGTCTAATGGTAACCCTATTCAGTGGAGACGCAGAGTGAGGGACAGGTGGGGCTTGAGAGGGCTTTGCGAGCTGAGGAGACTCTGGGGGCTCCAGGTTTGTTATACTCCTGGGTTTCTGGGGTCTCTAAGGATTCTGCGGACTTGTGTAATTCCAGGGATAATGGGGTCTCCAGGTATGAATGTAGTTCTCACAGGCTTTGTCAGCTCCTGTTTATCAGCTCCCGCTTATCTTTTCCTGGAAGTTTAGGGTAATGGGTGCTGCAAAGCAGGGCAAAGAAAGAAGGATGTTAGAACAGATCTAGAGGTGAGGTATCAAATCTAAAAGGACAGAATTCTGTCGCTCCCTTTGAGCACAGAATTAAGGCAATGTGGAGCAGGCATTGGATTCACCTTTCCTCACAATCCCATAGTTGGAGCCTGCAACCCTGTCTTCTCCTGCTGATCCTCCCTGTACATTCCCAGCACCAGGCACCACCTGACTGTTCCCCAGACTCCTCTGGGAAGTTTTTCATGACTTCTCCAAGTAGGTTCTGTCCTTCCATCCTCCGAGAAACCATAAGCCCTGGCTCAGCACAGTTATTGCGAGGGTGCCTTCCCCACCAGCCTGGTTGCTCTTGAGAGCAGGGTCTGCATCTGATCTGTTTCTGAGACCCCTGCATTGCCCAGGATGGAGATTGCGAGACACTGCAGGAAATGCTGCTGGAATTTAACAAATGCATGATTTATCCACCCAAGGAGGGCAGCAGGGCCCTTGTGGTCTTAGAGAATCGTAAATGGTAAATAACTGTCCCTTCCAAGCCCTGCTGAGGATATCGGGTGCAGGAGGATAAATGCAAGAGTGACCTGGGCTTGGCCTGGTCTCCAAGCACTTCAGGCTGACTTGGGCCTTGGCATCTGCAGACTGTGCTGACTGCAGCCTGCCACACAGTCAGAGACCAAACCCTTTGGTTTCCGCTCTGATGCTGCAACCGCTGAGAGGTTCTCCTAAGCCTCTTCTCAATGGCGTGTGGGTGTGTGCATACTTTGCTGATTCTAATTACCCTTTAAGTTGTTTCTCTTAATTGTCTTCCCCACTCCAGGCCTTAGCTTCATTATCTATAAGATGATCTGCAAGCACATTCAGGCATTCTAAATGTCCTATAGGACTGAGAATGATAATTCCTTTAAACCCTGTATGTGCCTCTCCTCATGGGTCTTACTACCATTATTCTGATGGACTCGATTCCAAAAGCAATGGGTACTCACCAATATCCGGCTCTCAGAAGATGCGGTGATTATGGATTTTTCTGGTTCTTCAGGCTTCAGAGACATCTTGGGTTCTTGGCATGCTCTGACTTTAGGGCTCTTTTCTGCTTTGATCTCCCCAATTTTCTTTGCCTGCTTCATTCTAATATGTTTCACTCTATGGAAATGATCCTCCTGATCAATTCTGGAGCTCCACCTCCCTGCACCCCCAAACGGGCTCTGGTCTTGATCAGAAGTTCTGGTTTAGAGCCTCAACAATGCTACAGCTGGCCGTGTTATCTACGGCGAGCCACACAACTCTCTGGGAATTGGTTTCATACTCTGTGCAATGCGGACACCTTGCTTATCAGGCTGTGGGCTCAGATGAGGTCAGCTATGAAAGGGCTTTACAAACTGAAAGGACTGTTGTTGGTCTTTACATCCAGCTGACTATACTTTGAAAATAGCTTCCCAGTTTGCCCTGCCACCTGCTCCTCTTCTTTTTCATCCCTGAGAGTCGGTCACTCCCAAGTCCCATCTCTCTGACTGCCCCTCGTCACTTGCCCTGACTCAGGCTTGGCTCAGACCATCGCACCAGCTTCCTGTCTGGCCTCCAGCTTCCTGACTCTTGCCCCCTGGTCTCTGTCCCACCCCAAACTCATGCTTTCCTTCCCAGCTTAGCAGTCTTCTGTGGCTCCCAACAGGATTAAGCCCAAGACATCGGGACTGGCCAGGGTCCCCCTGCTGAACTCGCTGGCCTGACCTCTGGCTACTCTGCTCTTCTCACTCTAGGCTTCTAGCCGATATGTTTAGCCAAGTTTCAAGAGTCTTTATGAACCAACACCAAGAACCCTCTCCTTTTTCATTTTTAATCATTGATGTCACTCTCAATGCATCTGACACTGCACTGGAAATTGCTCAGATGTGTCCCTAGGCTCTGCATATACTATTTCCCACCAAATAAATGAGTGCTCAGCCCTCCGGGCCCACTTCAGCCAGCAACCTGGGGACTCTGCTGGTGTCTCTAGGGCTGCTGCTCCCTCTTTTGCTTTCTTCTTTATGAAATTCTCCAAAAGCCTGTGTCTTTGGGCCTGTTTTGTGGCCCAGCACAGTCCTGATGGCCCTGGATTGTGGTGACCTGTTTTGCACCTCTTCCTTTTGCCAGACCCTCAGCTCCGCAAGGACAGGGGCCCTGTCTTTGCCTTCTCTGTGCCAGCACCACAGCTGGGGCCTGTGGGTAGCAGACTCTGGGAAAGGCTTATGGGTGAATTTTGACCCCAGTACTCACACAAGAGGCATGAGGCAGAGGTAGAGCAGCGCAATCACAATGACTCCACAGACAACGCCCTGGATCAGCCCTTTCATGAAAGTCGGAGGAACCAAAGAACTCCTTCCTGGAAGCAGAGGGCATGTGAGAAAGGCTTCTCTCCGAAGACCTCAGAATCAGAGCCAAAGCTCTGCTCCCTCCCCTGTTCCAATGCCCATCCCCATCGGCTCTTCCTCACCCAGTCACTGGGGCCCCTCTGCCCTCACTTGACATCAGTAGGATGCTCAAAGCATGGGCTCCACTTGGGTTCCTCCCCTCACAGAGAAGTCTTGTGCCCGTTTCTGGCTGCTCGGTCAGGCTGATAGTGCTGTTGGCCCAGGGGCCAAGCATGGTGGAATTCACCTGGATGCCTCCATGTGTGCCATTCACACCCATGAGAACACCTCCCATCCACCACTGCACGTAGGGTGTGGGGATCCCATGGAAGGAACAGCTGCATTGCAGAGTCTTCTCCAAGGAACAAGAGGAATAGAGCAGCCTGGCAGGTGCTGTGGAGAGGGAGAGTCAGGAGTCAGCAAGGCATCCTGACTCCTCCTCCGCTTCCTCCTGGACCCAGCCTTGTCCTTATTTATGATTCATAAGGAGCTTCACACAGACTTTCTGGAAGCTCAGGAGTCAGGCCTCACAGATCAGTTCCCCTTCATCCTCTGTCCCATCTGGCCTGAACCTGAATGCTTGACCTTCTAGACTGAGGGCAAGGGAATTTTCTGAGGATCCACATTTCTTATAATCCCTTATCTACTCCCCCCAACCCCAGGCTAGACTTCCCAGCCTCGGCTTCTACTTCATCTCTCTTCTTCCCGTCCCCAACTTTCCCCTCAGGCTCTGCCCTGTCCCAGCTCCATCTGTGATCAATTTCTCCCTCCATCACTTACTGTCTGGATGCTGTTGGGCAAGTCACTTTCCCTCTCTTTGCTCTTTCCTAATCTGAAACACAGGGATATTCGCTGAACCTGTGTCACACTATCATTGCATTGAATGCCCTCAGGTTTGCAGTATTCCTAGCTCAGTGCGTGGTCAAGCATTACCCATTCAATAAATAGAACACCTCTCTAGATTTTTTTCTTCCCAATCCCAAGTGGCCTTCGATTGAGCATTTGTCTTAAGCAAAGATTGCAAGGCCATTTTCTAGATAAGAACATTTAGAACTGCCTTGCTCTATACAGAATAGGTAGGACATGTTGTCCATTTGGTGAATATCATGGATTAATAAGGAACAGCTCGTTAAGGTCTCCAATAATGAGGACTCGGTCCATAGAGTTTTCACATACTTTTTCATTGGAGTTGTTCGAGGTTACTGGAAGAAAGGGGTAATTTTCCCCTAAACAGTAGCCCTTGATCTTGGACTTCTCATCTGGGTCACTTGGAGGGGGGATTAAGAATTTGCAGGGGACTGTGATGCACAGCCTCTCCCCTACTGCTGTCCTCTGGATTATTTACTTTTACCATCTGGGAAAGCATACCAGTGGAGAGCGACTGACATGCTGAAAACCTGACTAACCCTGGAGCTCCCAGTGTGTGCTAATGATATCTGAAACAGCGCCTATGCTCTCATATCTTCATACCACCCTGACTGAGCTCCCACCTTCACCCCAACTCCACTCTCTGGCCCAATGTGCTATTTGCCCTAGATACCCCCAGCCCTGCCAGAATCTGGCACACCAGTGTCTAATCCATATTGGTTATTGGGTACCCTACACACTTATGTCCTCTCTTCATACCCCCACAGCCCAACCCACCCCTGGCCCTGGAGCCTCGGTTTCCTCAGACATCTCTTCTGTCTGCTGCTTATCATCCCACTCACCCAGTGGTAGCAGTGGCTGCACCATCTGCAGCAGAGATAGTTCTCAGGAACAGGAGGGGCCCAGGGCCTTTACTACGGCTGCTCTGACATCACAACCATATGGTTCAGAAGGGATGAGATGATGAGTAACTGAAAGAGGATATGAGGGTGGGAAGAGTAGAAAGTCTTCTTAGCAAGCTAGGGGCTTCAGTCTCTTTGGTCATCCTGAAGGCCTTTTCACCCTGAGAAGCAGGAATTTCCCGGGATAAGATGCTCAAGAGCGTCTAGGGACGGGCAACACCCCTGCTATCCTCTGTGAAGCCCCAATGCCATGTCTCCTTTCTTCTTTCTCCTCCAGTCTTTCATTCCCAGTCCCAGCCTCCTTGGGAGGGACTCAATGACCAGGTCCTTTGGGTTCTTTCTCAAAGCTAATGGGGATCCATGGAAGGGTTGTGTACCATGGAGGGACATGATCAGGTCTGGGGCCCACGTGAAAAATGGCCTGGAGGGGGAGCAACTGCAGTCCAGGTGGCCAGGGAAGAGACCAGTGTGGTGGTCTGGAATGAATGACGCGCTTGAGTTGGTGCATGAGCTGTGAGGGATGCAGGGGACAGGACAGATTTAACAGATCTTTGGGAGAATGAAAATGGATAGGAATTTCCATTGCTGATAGGAAAAGTTCCAAACTTCCCTGGAAATGAGGTTCTCCATAATTTTGCCTCAGCCTTGCCGTATATCTCCCTGTGCCTTTGACAACATTTTGCATGCCAAAGGAAAAATGCTGCCTTTTCTAAATTTCACTCTAAACAAACCTCTCCCATCACTCAGGGAAATCCCCCTTTTATAGCTTTTCCTCTTGCAGCTCCCCTCTACCCACATTCAAATCCTAGAATTTCAAACCTGAGTTCAATACCACTTCCTACACGCAGCCTTTCCTGATCTCCCTACCCAGTCAGAAGCAGGTAACCTCTCCCCTCCCAGAGTTATCAAGTTATTTTTTCTGTTCTTTTCTGAGGAAAATCAATTTTTTTCCCTCATAGTAGAGTTATTTGTTTCTGTGCAAGTGCCAGACACCAGCCGTTACCCGTCCTGCACTCCGTTACTAACATATCCAACTTTGTTAATGGGTGCAATATTGCAAGCTAAAGCACTCCTTCGTCTACCCTCCTGTGCAGTTAAAGGAGACCATGTGACATTGTTTTAGTGGAAGTGAGCTGGGAATTCCTGGGAAAGTTTTGCCTTCCTGATATTGTCGTTTCCTTCTTCCTTGTCACTTCCTTCTTTTTCCCTAGAATATGGATGTGATCCTGGAGGTGGAGCAGCCTTTTGGCAACCATGAGATAACCAGGAGGATGAAAGTCACTCATTAAGGATGTTGTAGCAGAACAATTCAAGGAGCTTGGTTCCCTGATGGCCTGTGGAGCTGCTACACCTATCCTGCACATCTCCTTATGTAAGGAAAATGAGCTCTCATTTGGTTAGGTCACTTTAGTTGGGAAACTAATGAAATAATCTTACTAAAGAATCTACCTGAGAGTGACCTCTTTAAGGGAAGGCTCTACATCAAATAGACCTCTGTGCCCTCCATAGCGCTTAGAATTATCTTGTTTGATAGTCACTGATAAAATGTTCAAATATTAATCTCACCCTTCTTGAAACTATCTCCCTCCTACTGTTTTTTTTTTTTTTTTTTGAAAAGCATTGACTTAAGAGTAGGAGCCCTGGCAAACCCAGCCCTGATTATGTAAGCTATGCCACTGATTCATTGGAAGACCACAGACAAATCCTTTTCCTCTCTGGGCCATAAGTCCCTCATCTCTGCACCAATGTCTGGTAAAAAGGCAGGATGAGGGGATGCGCCCCCAGTTTATAATATTTTGTGGCAGACACTGCTGGCTGTCTGACCCAACAGGTATGTCAGCACCATTATCCCCGTTGCCTCCACTACAGTGGCTGAAAATAACAAATATTACTGTTCTCAGGTTCCCTTACATGTCCCAGTGGTCAGGTGACCCAATTGTGATCAAAGAATCATCAGTATACTTTAAAGAATAACTTTTCAACCATATCAATATTTTACTGTTCAAAAAGTTCAGTTAAACCTAGAAGGGGAAAAAAAGAAAACTCTAAAATTGAACAAAAACAGGATTAAGTGAAAAAATGAAAATAATGATAACACAACCACTGGAAAAATGCCTATTTCAAGTAACCTCTGAACACAGTGCTCTGACTGTACTGTCTTAAGGGTGACATATTCGAGGGACAAAGAAAACTTAATCTTCACATGGTATGTGTATTGTTATCAGTAATACTGGTATTGTAATTTTGAAACTATCTTTTAAAGATTTTCACGGTAAGGAAAAAGATAAGTATAAAAGACAGTAATTTAAGAAAGTAAAGTTAAATTTTTATTGGCAATATAAATACAAACCCTTGGTTTAAAAAACAAATTCTATTTCTGTATTCTGTTCATGGAAACAGCCTAGAAGCAATGATATAGCAATGTCCATAGCAATAAACACAGCTCACATCTAGATCTTGGTTTCTAAATAATATTCATCAGTGTGCTGGAGCCTGAGTAAACCAGCTTATAAGAACTGATTATTAAGTTTTCAAGAATGCTGCAGTCGTTATTAAAAATTAAATTAAGTAAATCTTTAGTTATATTGAAAAGAAAGGTTATAATTACTCAAAACTGATTACTTCCTAATTTTTCTAATGCATTTTACTCTTATCTATGTTCTTGAGGTTATTTACATCTTCTGTATCAATATGATGGAAATACTACATAATGGTGTTCTACTGTGTCTCTTCCTAATTCCACATCATGGGTTGATAGCTTGAAATTAACTATAGAGAGAGTATTTACCAGTGGAAATTGCTAATACTACAATTCGGGGCTTTTTTTTTCCCTTTGAGATCTGGTTATTAAATATTTACCAGCACACAATAACTAATATTTCCCACTCAAAGGAACCCATTCACCTTGGAACTGCCATCCATAAGCCAAACATCTCTTTGTTGGTCGATTGGGAGCTATTCATTGGCACTACCCATTCACTAGCAATAGGATCTGGCAGCGCCTCAGGCGGTTTACAAAGTCGGTGCTGGGGGAAAAGAGGCCACCTGCTCGTGAATACAATGAGTACTTCCTTGAATTCCTGTAGTAGCATGTTTATCTATAAACCATTTCCATTTCATTATGGAACTCTTCTGGGCATGGCCTTCCTTATTATTGTGTTTGTCCAACATTACCAAAGATGTCATGAGAATTTCAGGTTTCAGGTGACGGGGATCAGGGCAGGCCTCCCCAAGACGTGCTACTCTGGTATGCAGATTATTTCGAGCTGAAGACAATAAAGTCTCAGAAGACTCTGAAAGAAACTTTGACCTCCCCCCTCACTAACTGCCAAAAAGGATTTAAGATAGAAGGCCTGTCCCCAGGACAGGCCATCACCATAAATAACTCTGGGTATGGATAGACTGGGAGGGTCCTTGCTAGGCTCATTCTTATCAAAGTTCTCTTTACCAAACATTTGTAAGGAAATGTACATTTGTAAGGAAAATCTCTGTTTGTAAAGGTATCTCCCTCTCTGTACTGGGAAGAGTGGCAGATGACCTCATCTCTGGAAACTTATCAGTACAGAAGGTGGGGACTTAAATCTGCATAATAACCTTAGTCTTGTTTACTGTGCTTTTCTGGTAATCTCCCATAACTGACTCCCCCCTTCCTCCAACATCCTCCTTTGTCTTTAGCTGGAGATAGTATTTAAGATGGGAACCTCCGCCATTTTGTCAAGTTACCCAGCTTTTCTGGGTCTCTCCCATGTATACATGTTATAAAGCTTTGTTTGATTTTCTCCTGTTATTCTGTCTCATGTCAATTTAATTTGTACCCTGGCCAGAAAGGACCCAGAGTGGGTAGAGGATAGTCTTATTTTATTTTATGGATTTTAGGATTATTTTATGTCCTTCAGTCATAGGGGCCGTTTCAATTAAAGCCCCAATAGCCAGCTAGTTGTCTTTGTATTGGAAATTTTCTGGTCAAAAATCCCAACAGTCGCCACTGGGTGGTGCTCACTGGCTTTGCATAAACTCCAGTCTGCGTAAGGATTCCAAGACTTTTTTTAAAGTAGTTATATGGATAGGGCTAGCAATATTCCCAGATACAGAATATGTCTTCCAAAATCCAAACAAACGAATCAAACACTGGGCTTCTAACACTTTTTTTCCACCAGGTATCCTGTACTTTTCAAGTTAACAACCTTCGTGGGCTTAGGCAATCTTATTGGTTCCCATTTAGCATGTTGGATCAACATTGGTTGAAGGGAGTATTTACGTGCCTCCTGTTTTATAATACCAGGAAGGGGAAATGTTCCCCGGTCAGACACTATCTATTTACATTCAGGTAAAGGAGGAGACACAATGACCTCACATAAAATCTGTTCAAACATTCCAATTTTCATCCAAACTCTCACCTTAATCCCATCAATCCTTGCATTCCCATATCTTCCCAATCTAACCATAACTCCCCTTAGGACTCACCAAGAGGTTTTAGAATTACAATGCATGGGCTCCCACGTTAAGGAGTCCCAGAAACATCTCTTCTGACCATTTTACCACTAATGTGCATAAGGCTTTGAGTTCCCAGCTGGGGATGGGGCCAAGGAACCTGGGCCCTTTTATTGATCTTTTTTTTTTTTTTTTTTAAAGATTTTATTTTTTATTTATTTTTTCCCTCCAAAGCCCCAGTAGATAGTTGTATGTCATAGCTGCACATCCTTCTAGTTGCTGTATGTGGGACTCGGCCTCAGGATGGACGGAGAAGTGGTGCCTCAGTGCGCGCCCGGGATCCGAACCCGGGCCACCAGCATCGGAGCGCGCGCACTTAACCACCAAGCCACGGGGCCGGCCCATATTGATCTTTATCTTGATTAGATTATGGGACCATCACCTCAGGCAATTTCAAGTCAGGTTTCTCATTGTCATATTTGCCTTCTGGTTTTTTAAAATTCCTCTAAACTAGGGTAAACAGGGCAGACTTGATTAGGGTCATTCAGTGTTGAGGGCTATCTGGGGTTCCCAATGGTCCACCCACTCTCCAAGAGCGCTGCATTGAGACCTTTGTTTTGACCCCATCAAAGTCCACTTTATTTATCCCACTTCTTAATATAACCGTTTAAAGATTTCCTCCCTGTTGGGATGAGTCCCCTTGACTCTTCCGTTCGTCTTTCTTCATTCTCTTGTGAATCACTCTAATTTTCTTTGCTATCTGTTGTTTCAAAGTAACTTTTCCCTTTAGTAGCAGGCATGAAGCTAGCAGCTGTAGCTTGGACTGGACAGAACCCAGGCTTGGCCCAGCACCAGAATCGACTCTAGCCCTTTTGTTCACTTTCATTTTAGCTATTATAGATAAAAATAGCCAAAAGACTGTATATTTAGCCTGTTTCTTGTTATTTTGCATTTCCTCATGCATCTGGTGAGTCAACTTCTTGGGGGTTGGATCCACAGTTTTAGAAAAAAACATTGGTAAGTTTTATCTCCTGTAACTACTTCAGAACAGTTGCATTTCCATACCCGTTGGTGACCCCGGTGCCATTCAGGAATCAAAAGTTCATCCCCTGACCTAACACCCTTCCTCTTCCCAAACCATGTGTTTCAGTGAGTCAGCTTGGTTCTCATGAATCTCATTTCTGATGCAAACTGCAAAGTCAGGGAACAGCCCAACAAGATGCCCTCACTTCTAACCCAGCTGCAGATTTCAGGGGTCTCTAAAACTACCCTCATTTCGGACACAAAATGCAAGTTTTGGAGTCCCCAAACTATCCTTAGGTTCAATAATTCACTAGAAGTACTCACAAAATTCACTGAAAGCTGTTATACTCAGGGGTTACTATTTATTACAACTAAAAGATACAGATTAAAATGTGCCAAGGCAAGAAGGACATAGGGCCAAGTCTAGGAAAGTTCCAACTGAGATAGGCAGGAAGCTAGATATGAGCTGGGAGCAAGGTCACTCCACCAGGCAGCATCCTGATTACCGGGCAGCGGCTTTTTGGATGTGCAGCACTCCCCCGACCCTGACCAAGAGTAGCCGCAAGCCTCATTATACCCTCATTTGCACTGCGGTTTTGAGCCCCCTTGTGAGGGATCACTGCCATGACAGTTCTGGAGATGGTTATGTAAGCAAAAAATCTCCCCCTTCCGACGTGGAGGTGGAGACAATGTTCCGCTCCCTCTGCACATGTTCCAAGACCCTCACCCGCCCCTGGGACCCAGCATTCCAAAGCCACTGACCACCACAACTTCAGTGCAGTTGATCCCTCAAGCCTGTCAGCCCCTCCCCTTGGGGGTGTACTTTCGCTTTGCTAACAAATCCTCCTCTGTTAAAACTTCTGCTGTGTGTCTGCTCTCAAATTCTTTTGTGTCTGTGGACCTAGAACCTGGGACCCCACCACACCAATCCAACTGGTGCTGATGACACAGAGAGCTTCCAGTTGTCCTTTCCCCGTGGAGTCACGGATGGCATAACTTAAATTTCCTGGTAACGACGTGTGACAATATGCACAGAGTATGACAACCAGAGAAGCTCACCCAAACCTTGCGTCCAGAGTTTTTAGTGGGTCTTCATCATGTGTGCAAGACTGACCACCCCTATGGCTTCCTTCTGAAGTTGAGCTGATACCACAAGATCCAAAAACCTTGCTCTGAATCACATTGTTAAACTATCCAGTGTGGCCAGCCCCTCTCTGAAAGTGCAAGGCCCCCCAGGCAAACAAAGACACTCCTATCAGGCACGATGTTCTAAGGGCTTAGAGATTATCTCCCAAAAGCCAAGGCCAGACCTCTCTTCAGGCTAGGTTAAAGTCCTTACTACACGGATTGATAGATGCCAAATTCAAGGCAGTAGTTATCTCTAGGTTTGAGTGGGAGATTATTTAAGGAAAGGGTACACAAAGGGTACACAAGAAGTAGTTTTTTAAATTTTAAGCTGGGTGGCAGGTACATGCTCTCCTTACACCATTTTTATACCTTTCTTTATGTCTGCAATATTTCATAACATTTAAATGAAAATTTGATCATTTGTCATTTATGTAAAAGCTTTATATATATCACACGTAAATATATATGCTCAGATGTAATACTTATATGTTAATATATAATACATTCATAAATATATATACATAAATGAATAAAACAAAGGTCTGAAAAGATCCACAATAAGCTGGTACCAGTACTTACCTATGGGTAGAGCAGTGATTAGGGAAAAAGACGAAGCAGGATTTTCAGTTTTTATTCTATACACATTGGTATTATTTGATGTATAAGTTCGCATTCATGTATTACATTGGTGAACAAATTATTTTTGTAAAGATAGATTAGTAAAAGAAAACAAAGAAAGGATACCATAATAAATTAGGCCATAATAAAATTTTTTAAACCTTTAACTTAAACTAATATTTATTTATTATTTACTATACGCCTGTCAATTCCACACATCTCATTTATTCCTCCCAAGAACCTGAGAGACTGCATATACAGACAGACAATGGCCAGGCCATATATGACCCTCAAATCTTGACTATATGACATACATGATTCTGATCCTCACTGTGCAGCAACCAGTCCAAGAAGCTAAACCACAACCTCTGCAGCAATTGGTCCAGAACAGTCAGAACTTGGTAAATGGGTACCAGCTCCCCTATTTATTGCCCCTGCTTCCAGCTCAGAACCAATGAAATAAAGACAAATATGTCCC
This sequence comes from Ceratotherium simum simum, assembly GCF_057802395.1. Lineage (NCBI taxonomy): Eukaryota > Metazoa > Chordata > Mammalia > Perissodactyla > Rhinocerotidae > Ceratotherium > Ceratotherium simum. Next base: position 10,371,817 of record NC_141932.1, on the reverse strand, counting down.
CCAACCCAATCACATAAGATGTCCCCACTTCCAATTAGCTAACCTCCAGCTTCCCCATGATCACAGTCTCCAATCAGACACTATCTGAAACTCCTTCTCTTTTTTCTCACTATGAAGATTTCCCACTACCCTGCCTGCCTTTGAGTCTTTGCTGAATACAAGTGATGGTGGCTGACTCTCTTGCTAAAGCAAGTGCTGAATAGATAACCTGTTCTCAAACCGGTGGTCTTCGTTTATTTCCACAAACCCTGTGGAATTAAGTCTTAAGATTTCCTCTTTATAAATGAGGAAACTGAAGCTCAAAGAAATAAGTGATTTTCTCAGGATCATTGAGCAGGTGTAGTTGGAGATGGATTCAAAACTCAGGTTCTTCTTTCTCCAGACCAGCTTTCAAGGGAGGAGAAATTTTATAAGCTATTCACATTCTTTGGCTGATAGGCTATATAGTAAGGGTATAAATTAATATTAGAAGTCTAAACACCCTCGCCCTCATCTCAGAAAAACGAAAAAGTCAAGAGTCAAAACCTTGAAGTCCTCTTTGGCTACTCTTTTCTCTTGTCTCCCACAGCCAATCTGTCAGAAAATCCTGTTGTGACTGCTTTCAAAATATATTCAAAATCTCACCACTTCTAACCACCTCCACTCCTGCCACCCTGGCCCATGCCACCATCCTCTCACCCAGATGGCTGCAATAACCTTCTCACTGGCCTTGCTGCTTTACCTTAGTCCCCCTACATTCTACTTCCCACTCAGCAGCCAGAGGGATTCTAGCAACACCTCAGTAAGATCCTGCCCTTTGTCTGCTCTCCAATGGCTCTCATCTCCCTCAGAGTAAAAGTCAAAGTTGTGCACAACATGGCCCTCTCTGGTCTCACCTCCTGCCACTCTACAGATGCTTGCTACTGCAGACAGCAGTCTGCTCCCTCTAAAGAGTCTCTCTCAAGAAGCACATTCCTGTATACAGAGGGTCAACAGGCATATGAAAAGATGTCCAATATCACTAATTATTAGGGAAATGCAAATCAAAACTACAATGAGATATCACCTCACATCGGTCAGAGTGGCTATCATTAACAACACAGGAAACAACAAGTGTTGGAGAGGATGTGGAGAGAAGGGAACTCTCATACACTGCTCGTGGGAGTGCAAACTGGTGCAGCCACTATGGAAAACAGTATGGAGACTTCTCAAAATATTAAAAATAGAAATACCATATGATCCAGCTATTCCACTACTGGGTATTTATCCAAAGAACATGAAATCAATAATTCAAAAAGATTTATGCACCCCTACATTCAGTGCAGCATTCCCAATAGCCAAGATGTGGAAGCAACCCAAGTGCCCATCAATGGATGAATGGATAAAGAAGAGGTGGTATATACATATAATGGAATACTACTCCACCATGAAAAAGACAAAATCATCCCATTTGCAACAACATGGATGGAACTTGAGGGTATTACACTAAGTGAAACAAGTCAGACAGAGAAAGACAAAAAGAGTATGATTTTACTCATATGTGGAAGATAAACAAACAAACACGTAGATAAGGAGAATAGATTGGTGATTACCAGAGGGGAAGGGGGTTGGGGGGAGGGCAGAAGGGGTAAAGGGGCACATATGTATGGTGACAGATAAAAACTAGACTATTGGTGGTGAACATGATGTAGTCTATACAGAAGCTGAAATATAATAATGTACACCTGAAATTTACACAATCTTATAAGCCAACATGACCTCAATAAAATAATTGGGAAAAAAAGAAGCAGATTCCTTTGTGATGGCACTGTTTCATTCCTTCCTTCAGTCAACCAACATTTTTGAGCATCTTCTTTATGCCAGGCACTGTCTTAGGGATATGGCAGAAAACAATAAAGACACAATCCTTGTCCTCATCCTAGTATGGAAGGCAGATAATAAACAAGTTGACAATTAAGATAATTTGACAGTTCTAAGTACTATGAAGAAAAATAATATAGGATAATAGCATGGAGAGTTATGGGATGGGGGCCATTAGGGAAACAGTTTAGGTAGGGTGGTCAGAGAGGGTCTCTTTAAGGAAGTAACGTCTGAGCAGAAACCTAGAGGGAGGAAAGCCATGCCAAGCTGGGGAGAGGAAAATTAAAGGTAGATAGAATAGCAGTTGCAAAGCTTGATGACTTTAGCATATTTAAGAGAAAAAAATGTTAGCAGCTGAAGTGTAATGAGACAGGGAGAGATCCGGCAGGAGAGAAGGTCAGATACCATGTGGGGTCAGCTCCTGTAAGCCATGAGGAGGAGTATGAATGCAATTCCATTGGAGTATTTTAAGCGGCATGACTAGGAACTGATCAATTTGGTTTTAAGTTCACTCTGGCTGCTGTGTGAAAAACGGACTATACTGGGGCAAGAGTGGAAGCACAAAGACCACTTGGGAAGCTACTTCAGGTAGCCAGGTAAAGGTGATGGTAGTTTGGCCCAGAGTGGTAGTGGTGGAGATTGCAGAGTTATTGTATTGAGGTGTTAAAATTCTATGAGCAGACAAGACCGGTTTAATCATACAAGCAAAACTTAGTGTATTTTACAAGACTAACTTAACCTGGGTCATTTCTTGCTTATACCTCTGGAAATCATAAGCCAAACCTGAACTGTTTCCCAAGGTTGATAAGAGGCAACCACTGACAAATTCCCTATCATTTAAGATAATTCTAATACTATAACCAATCACTGTGGAGAATAAACAGTCACTACCTTCTCACTGTAGAAGCTGCTTCAAAACAATATACTCTGGAACCTCAGTCTATGTCTGGTTTGAGTGCTCTCAGTTTGCAAACTGTCTTTTTGGTGTGTGCACAATAAACTTTTATTAACTACTATTTTAGTGATTCATTGGTTTTACTTGGCTATTTTTGAACCTTTGACAGAGGATATCTTTTGGAGTTAAACTGAGAAGATTAGTTGGTGGACTAGACACAGAGAAGTGAGGGAAAGAGGAGAATCAAAGATGATAAATTTTTCACTCAATTAACTGGGTGGATTTCATTTTATTGCACAAATCAGATATTATGTTTGTCTCCCCCTCCTAACTTTGAGCCCTGCGAGGAAACCATTGTGACTGAGTCACTCTGACTCTCCAGCACCCAGCAAAGAGGCTGGAACATAGTAAGTGTCCGATAAATATCACTGGTGAGAGAACAGTTTTGAACTGAGAGTTGAGTTTTAACTGTAGTTCTGCTTGTAACTACATTTTTTATAATTATTATTTTTTATTGAGATATAACTGACATACCATAAAATTCACTATTTTAAAGGGTATGCTTCAGGAGTTTTTAGTATATTCACAAAGATGTACAATATCACCATTATCTAATTCCAGAATATTTCCATCACCCCCAAAAGAAACCCAGTATCCATTAACATTCACTCCCATTTCCACAAACCTCCAGGCCCATCCCTATCTCCTAGTCTTAGGCAACCACTAATTTACTTTCCATATCTATGCATTTGCCTATTCTGGATACTTTATTCAAATTAAATGATACAATATGTGCTCTTTTGTGTCTGGCTTCTTTCACTTCCCATAATGTTTTTAAGATTCATTCATGTTGGGTGAGTACTTCTTTTTTTTTTGTGAGGAAGATCAGCCCTGAGCTAACATCTGTGCTAATCCTCCTCTTTTTGCTGAGGAAGACCGGCTCTGAGCTAACATCTATTGCCAATCCTCCTCCTCTTTTTTTTTTCCCCAAAGCCCCAGTAGGTAGTTGCATGTCATAGTTGCACATCCTTCCGGTTGCTGCATGTGGGACGCGGCCTCAGCATGGCCGGAGAAGCGGTGCGTTGGTGCGTGCCCGGGATCCGAACCCGGGCCGCCAGTAGCGGAGTGCACGCACTTAACCGCTAAGCCACAGGGCCGGCCCCATGGGTCGGTACTTCTTTTATTTTCATGGTTGAATAATATTCCATTGTATGGATATACCACATTTTGTTTCTCCATTCATCAGCTGACAGACATTTGGGTTGTTTCTACTCTTTGCCTATTATGAATCAGTTACGAATCATGCTGCTACCACTGGTAACTACTTTCCCATTAACATCTAATGAGAAACTACTGTTGCCGCTTACAAATCTAGAGACTTAGAAATTTTATCTCACTTAGTCCTCTCAACAACACGGTGAGATAGATCTCATTATCATCACTTCACAGAAGAGAGCACAGACCCAGAGAAGTGACTGACCCAAATGTCTACAGCCGTGAAGCCGACAGATTTCAGACTCAACCCTTGACTCCAAATGCAGTGTCTTTTCCATGACGCCGCTTCCCCTTAAAAGCCGCTGTGTGAGCACGGTCAAGTCCATTCACCTCTCTGAGTCCATTTCCTCATGAATAAAATATGGGAATGAATCAGCCAGCCCTGACCACCTCACAGGGTTGGTAAGATACGGACGGAAAGAGCTGTAAACCACACGGCAACGTGCGTTAAAGACGTCTTCAGCTGTGCCTCAGTGTAACCCACGGTATACTTAGGAAAGTGTCCTAGATTCTTTCCAGAAGTGGACCAGAAGCCAGAAGGCCTAATCTTTGTCTCCCACTCCTGAGAGATTCTGGTTAGGTCACTTCCCTTACTCCTGGTCTGCTTCAGAGACTGCAAACTGGTGGCATCCAAGCTGGATTTGACCCATGACTAGGTTTTGTTGGCCCACTAAATGCTTACTTTTTCCAGTCAACTTTTTTTGTGGGATGACACTCAAAACTCAGGATATTTCACAGAAAATTCAAACTTGCAGCTTCTCCATCTCTCTTTTTAAGAAACACTTCAACCTCCTGGGTGTGAAGCCTGGCTAGCTGCGTGATGGCAAGCAAGATGTCTCCCCTCTCCTGAGGCCTCACTTTCCTCATATTTAAAACATGGGTTACAACAGCACCCATCTCACAGGGTTGTTATTAGGGTTAAATGAGTTAATAGAACGGAGCCTCACCTATTATACACTCAATAAGCCTCGGTTACTATTCATTAAATTATCTTCCTGTCCCTTGTCAGCATTTGCTTTGGGACCACTCTAGAACCAGCTCTCTGCTTTCCTAGTCCACGTTTCTACGTGTTTTGCAGGATCCCCCTGAGTGGACTCTGCCCAACCCTTCACCTCCACATGTCAAAACAGATTTCCCAGGCCGGCCCAGTGGCTTAGCGGTTAAGTGCACGAGCTCCGCTGCTGGCGGCCCGGGTTCGGATCCCGGGCGTGCACCGAGGCACCGCTCCTCCAGCCATGCTGAGGCCACATCCCACATACAGCAACTAGAAAGATGTGCAACTATGACATACAACTATCTACTGGGGCTTTGGCGGGGGAAAAAAAAAGGAGGACGATTGGCAATAGATGTTAGCTCAGAGCCGGTCTTCCTCAGCAAAAAGAGGAGGATTGGCACGGATGTTAGCTCAGGCCTGATCTTCCTCAGAAACAAACAAACAAACAAACAAAAAACCAGATTTCCCTTCTCCTTCTTGCACAGTGTGAAGAAGATGCTGCCCACCTTCCAGGTGAGGAAGCGCCTCTCTCCCTCACACCCTGCCTCCGCTCCCTTTTGGCACTGCCCATTTTTGTCTTTCCCTTTTTCCGACGTGAAACCGCCCTCAGATGTTGGCATGAGCCCTGTCTGCGTCCTGGCCCCGGCTTTGCGCGTAAATCGCTGAATGCCCTTGGCCAAATGTTTTCCCTTCTCTGCTTTCCCTCCCATTTCCTCCTCTCTAACACGAGTGGGTTTGACGGTTTGCGATGAATGATCCGTCTAGCTCTAAAACTCTCATTTCTTCCCGCTCCTCCCTGCCAGGCTTAGAGATACACGAGATGACCCCCTTGCACCCCCTCGTGAAACCCTTTGCCCACCACTGCACCCCCAAGTCTTACCTAAGTCTCTGTTCCGAGGGCTCCCGGTCCTGCACGGCGTCGCCGTGGATCCCGTCCTCTCCTCAGCGGAGCGGAAGCGCTGCCAGGGGCTCTCCGGGCTCGCTGAGGGCGCGCCGGCCTTCTGGTGGCTGACTGGAAAGCGGGTTTTCCGGGGACGCCGAGGACCCCCGGCGAGAGCGGTTAGCTGGCTCACACGGGGGATAACCGTGCGCCGACGGCTGGTGCCTTCCAGGGCACTGACTGACTGACTGAGGGGCTGAGTTAGAGCGAGCCTCACTAACCGAGTCACAGGGGGGTTATCTGACTGAGCGATTTACAAGCGGACTAACTGTCGGCTCGTGAGGCCACTAACCAGGTCATTAAGGACGACGGCTTGGGTCTTATTAGGTTGGTGACCCTCCGCTGTCCTTCAGGCTGACCAGTGACCCCCCTTGGTGACAGGCTGACGAATACAGACAGGCTCCTCCGGGTGAACTGACTGACTAGTCGCCCACCGGCTGTCAGGAAGCCTCGCCGTCTGACTGACCGAGAATTGGCCTCTGCTCAACCGAGGGGCTCCCGGGGCCCCTCAGGCCAGAGAGCCGCCCTGGCGCCTAACCGGCCTCGCGACTGCCTACTGCCCCAGGTCGCGCGGACGGACGGACCGCCTGACAACAGAGAAGCCCCGCGTTCACGGAAACCCAGTCTGGGCAGTCCCAACCCAGGTCCCGCACTCGACAACCGCCAAAGAAGCCAACAGACTTCGCGTGGCCCCTTGCGGCCCCCGGGAGGCCGGCGATCAACCGCCTGCTGCGCGAGAAAGGTTGCATGATGGCGCCCAGAAATCGCTCTGGGTACCGCCTGCGTGAGGCGCGGTGTGCGTCTACTTCACAGCCAATCAGTGACTGCACAACCTTATTTAACAGCCAATCAACAGCTGCACGGGCATAGTCTGTGGCCAATTAGCATCTGCATGTGCTGTTATTCCACAGCCAATCAGTGGCTGCAAGGACCTATTCTGCAGCCAATCAGCAGCTGCAAAGCTATTACCCCCATGGCCAATCAATGAGGCAGATGAAGCTCTGCCCTTCTTGAGGGCTTGAGCCTATCAGTAGCATGGGCAGTGCAATGGGAATTTGGGCGCCAATTTTCTTCTCAGAGAGGTCATTCTCCACCATGCTCATGAAAACCACTCTACTCTTTCACTCTGATGGCCCTGTTCCTCTTGATTGACCCTGCTTTCTTTTTCTTTTCTTTTCTTTTTTTTTTTTGTGTGAGGAAGATCAGCCCTGAGCTAACATCTATTGCCAATCCTCCTACTTTTTTTCCCTTTTTCTCCCCAAAGCCCCAGTAGATATTTGTATGTCATAGTTGCACATCCTTCTAGTTGCTGTATGTGGGACACCAGCTCAATATGGCCTGACAAGCGGTGTTTCGGTGTGCGCCAGGGATCCAAACCCGGGTGCTGGTAGCAGAGACCCTGCCCTTAACTGCTACGCCATGGGGCCGGCCCCTGCTTTATTTTTCTTACACTGTACTCATTAAACACTTCCATACCCATTAAACATTTTCAAAACACTTATTGCTTCCAAATTATACTTTTGCTTATGATCCGTCTACCCCACTAGAATGTAAGCTCACTGTAGGGAGAGTTGTTTTGTTTTTCTCACAGCTGTTTCCTCCCCTCCTGGAATATGGAGGGTGCTCCATATTCATCAATAAATATTCATTTAATCATGGACAGGTCAGAGAGGGCAGGGTCTCAGAGTTTCATGTTCAGCATATGTTCAGCTTTGTCAGATACTGCCAAAGAATTTTCCGAAGTAGATGAACCAATTTACACTTCAACCCGCAATGTATGTGAGTTCCAGATGCTCCACATCCTTGCTAACACATGATAATAGCTAATCTTTAATTTTAGCCATTCTGGTGTTTGTATCTTATTGTGGTTTTAATTTGCATTTCCCTGAAGGGGTAATGTTATTTTCATATTCTTATGAATCATTTGGAAGTATTTTTTTTTTTTGGTGAAGAGCCCATGTAAACTCTTTATTTATTAAAATAAAATTTAGTTGTTGGGTTTTTTTTAACTCTTTTGAAGCAGTTATTTATATATTCTGGATATTCTTTGTCATATACATACACAACAGATAACTTCTCCAAGTCTTTGCCTGCCTTTTACTCTCTCAATAGTGTTTATGATTAAGAGAAGTTCTTAATTTCAGTGAAATTCAATTTATCATTTTTAAAATTTTATGGTTAGTAATATTTGTGCCCTGTCTAAGAATTATCTGCCCTCCGCAAGGTTATGAAATATTCCTCTATGTCTTCTTCTAGAAGCTTTATTGTTTTACCATTCATGTTCAAGTTTATGATACATCCCAAGTTAATGTTTGGGTATGATGTGAAGTGTGGGTAAGTTTAATTCTTTTTTTGAATAGGTATCTAATTGCTTCAGCGCCATTTATTAAAAAGACAACCATTTATCCCTTGAATTGCAGAAGCACTTTATTCATCAATCAAGTCTCTAAATGTGTGGATCTATATTCAGATACTGTATTGTATTCCAATGGCCTGTTTATCTATGCTGAGCCAATACCAGTGTCTTAATTGCTCTAATTTTATCAAAGTCTCATAGTCAAACATTTTAAGTCTTCTAACTTTGTACTTCTTCAAAATTGTCTTGTTTAACTCTTTTGCATTTCCTCAAAAATTTTGAATCAACTTGTCAATTCTCTCTCTCTCTCCCTCTTTCACACACACACACGCACATGCACACACACACACACACACACACACACACCCCTACCAGAATTCTGATTGGTATTTCATTGAAATAAGAGATGAATTTGGGGAGAAGTGACCATGAACATGGCACAATATTCTTTTATAAAATTGTGATAAAATATTCATTACATAAAATTTATCATTTTAATGATTTCTAAGTGAACAATTCAGTGTCATCAAGGACATTCACATTATTGTGCAACCATCATCACTAACCATCTCCAGTATTTTTCCATCATCCCAAACTGAAACTCAGTTAAACAATAACTTCCCACTCCTCTCTCCTCTCAGCCCTTGCCAATCACTATTCTACTTTCTTTCTCTATGAATTTGAACATTCTAGGTACCTCATATAAGTGGAATCATACAATATTTGTCCTTTTGTGTCTGGCTTATTTCACTTAGCACAATGTTTTCACGGGTCATCCATGTTGTGGCATATAACAGAATTTCTTTCCTTTTCAAGGCCAAATAATATTCCATTGCATGTGTATACCACATTTTGTTTATATCCATTCGTCTGTCAATAGACACTGGTTGTTTCCAACTTTTGGCTATTGTGAATAACACTGCTATGAACTTAATTTACAAATATCTATTTGAGCACTTGCCTTCGATTCTTTTGGGTACATACCCAGAAGTGGAATTGCTGGATCATATGGTAATTCTATGTTTAATTTTTTGAGGAAACTCCATATTGTTTTCCATAGTGGCTGAAGAATTTTACATTCTCACCAGCAATGCATAAGGGTTCCAATTTCCCCAAAATTTTATCAACCTTTTTATTTTCTCTTTTTTTGATAATAGCCATCCTATTGGGTATGGTGATATCTCAGTATGGTTTTGATGTGCATTTCCTTAATGACTAGTGATGTTGAGCATCTTTTCATGTGTTTACTGCCCATTTGTATATTTTCTTTGGAGAAATGTCTATTCAAGTCCTTTGTCATTTTAAAAATTGGGTTATTTGTTGTTGAGTTGTAGAAGCTCTTTATATCTTGTGGATGTTAATCCTTCATCAGATATATGACTTGCAAATATTTTCTCCCATTCTGTGGGTTGCATTTTGACTATGTTGATAATGTTGTTAGATGCACAAAAGTTTTTAATTATGACGAAGTCCAATTTATCTACTTTTTCCTTTGTTGCCTGTGCTTTGGTGTCATATCCAAGGGATATTGATCTGTAATTTTATTTTCTTGTAGTGACTTTGTCTGGCTTTGGTATCAGGGTAATGCTGGCCCCATAGGATGAGTTAGGAAGTGTTCTTTTCTCTTTAGTTTTTTGGAAGAATTTAGGAAGAATTGGTGTTAATTCTTCTTTAAATGTTTGGTAGAATTCACCCATGAAGCCCTCTAGTCCTGGACTTTTCTTTGTTGGGACTTTTTTTTTTTATTTTTTTATTTTTTTATTTTTTATTGATGTTTTAATGGTTTCTAACATTGTGAAATTTTGGGTTGTACATTTTTGTTTGTCCATCACCACATATATGACTCCCTTCACCCCTTGTGCCCACCCCCCACCCCCACTGCCCTGGTAACCACAGTCCAGTTTTCTCTGTCCATGTGTTGGTTTATATTCCACATATGAGTGAGATCATACAGTGTTTGTCTTTCTCTTTCTGGCTTATTTCACTTAACATAATACGCTCCAGGCCCATCCATGTTGTTGCAAATGGGACGATTTTGTCTTTTTTTATGGCTGAGTAGTATTCCATTGTATATATATATACCACAATTTCTTAATCCAATCGTCAGTCGAGGGACACTTAGGTTGCTTCCACTTCTTGGCTATGGTGAATAATGCTGCAATGAACATAGGGGTGCATAAGCCTCTTGGGATTGTTGATTTCAGGTGTGTTGGATAGATTCCCAGTAGTGGGATGGCTGGATCATAGGGCATCTCTATTTTTAATTCTTTGAGGAATCTCCATACCGTTTTCCATACAGGCTGCACCAATTTGCATTCCCACCAGCTGTGTATGAGGGTTCCTGTTTCTCCACATCCTCTCCAACATTTGTTGTTTTTTGTCTTGGTGATTATAGCCATTCTAACGGGCGTGAGGTGGTATCTTAGTGTTGTTTTGATTTGCATTTCCCTGATGATTAGTGATGTTGAGCATCTTTTCATGTGCCTATTGGCCATCTGTATATCTTCCTTGGAGAAGTGTCTGTTCATTTCCTCTGCCCATTTTTTGATCGGGTTGTTTGTTTTTTTGTTGTTCAATTGTGTGAGTTCTTTATATATTATGGAGATCAAGCCCTTGTCAGATGTATGTTTTGCAAATATTCTCTCCCAGCTGGTTGGTTGTTTGTTCATCTTGATTCTGGTTTCATTTGTCTTATAAAAGCTCTTTAATCTGATAAAGTCCCACTTGTTTATTTTTTCTTTAGTTTCCCTAGTCTGGGTAGGCATGTCATCCGAAAAGATTCCTTTAAAACCAATGTCAAATAGTGTGTTGCCTATATATTCTTCTATGAGTTTTATAGTTTCAGGTCTCACCTTCAGGTCTTTGATCCATTTTGAGTTAATTTTTGTGAATGGCGATAGCACATGGTCCACTTTCATTCTTTTGCATGTGGCTGTCCAGTTTTCCCAACACCATTTATTGAAGAGACTTTCCTTTCTCCATTGCATGTTCTTAGCACCTTTGTCGAAAATTAGCTGTCCGTATATGTGTGGTTTTATTTCTGGGCTTTCAATTCTGTTCCATTGATCTGTGTGCCTGTTTTTGTACCAGTACCATGCTGTTTTGATTACTATTGCTTTGTAGTATGTTTTGAAGTCAGGAATTGTGATGCCTCCTGCTTTGTTCTTTTTCTTTAGGATTTCTTGAGCTATTCGGGGTCTTTTGTTGCCCCATATAAATTTTAGTATTCTTTTTTCTATTTCTGTGAAGAATGTCATTGGGATTCTGATTGGGATTGCATTGAATCTGTAGATTGCTTTAGGTAATATAGACATTTTAACTATGTTTATTCTTCCAATCCACGTGCATGGGATATCTTTCCATTTCTTTATGTCATCGTGGATTTCCCTCAATAATGTCTTGTAGTTCTCATTGTATAGGTCCTTCACCTCCTTGGTAAGATTTATTCCTAGGTATTTTATTCTTTTGGATACAATTGTAAATGGTATTATCTTTTTGAGCTCTCTTTCTGTTAGTTCATTATTAGCATATAGAAATGCAACTGATTTTTGTAGATTGATTTTGTACCCTGCAACTTTGCTGTAGTTGTTGATTGTTTCTAATAGTTTTCCAACAGATTCTTTAGGGTTTTCTATATATACAATCATGTGATCTGCAAATAGTGAGAGTTTCACTTCTTCGTTACCTATTTGGATTCCTTTTATTCCTTTTTCTTGCCTAATTGCTCTGGCCAAAACCTCCAGTACTATGTTGAACAGGAGTGGTGAGAGTGGGCAGCCCTGCCTCCTTCCTGTTCTCAGAGGAATGGCTTTCAGTCTTTCCCCATTGAGTATGATGTTAGCTGTGGGTTTGTCATATATGGCCTTTATTATGTTGAGGTACTTTCCTTCTATTCCCATTTTATTGAGAGTTTTTATCATAAATGGATGTTGTATCTTGTCAAATGCCTTCTCTGAGTCTATTGAGATGATCATGTGGTTTTCTTTGTTTTGTTGATGTGATGTATCACGTTGATTGATTTGCAGATGATGAACCATCCCTGCGTCTCTGGTATAAATCCCACTTGATCATGGTGTATGATCTTTTTAATGTATTGTTGTATTCGGTTTACCAATATTTTGTTGAGGATTTTTGCATCAATGTTCATCAGCGATATTGGCCTGTAATTTTCTTTCTTTGTGTTGTCTTTGTGTGGTTTTGGTATCAGGGTGATGTTGGCCTCGTAGAATGATTTAGGAAGTGTTCCATCTTCCTCTATTTTTTGGAATAGTTTGAGAAGGATGGGTATTAAATCTTCTTTGAATGTTTGGTAAAATTCACTGGAGAAGCCATCTGGTCCTGGACTTTTATTTTTTGGGAGGTTTTTGATTACTATTTCAATGTCTTTACTTGTTATTGGTCTATTCAGATTCTCCATTTCTTCTTGGTTCAATTTTGGGAGGTTGTATAAGTCTAAGAATTTATCCATTTCTTCTAGATTGTCCAATTTGTTGGCATATAATTTCTCATAGTATTCTCTTATAATCCTCTGTATTTCCATGGTATCCGTTGTAATTTCTCCTCTTTCATTTCTAATTTTATTTACTTGAGCCTTTTCTCTTTTTTTCTTAGTAAGCCTGGCTAAGGGTTTGTCTATTTTGTTTATCTTCTCGAAGAACCAACTCTTTGTTTCATTAATCCGTTCTACTGTTTTTTTGGTCTCAATATCATTTATTTCTGCTCTGATTTTTATTATTTCTCTCCTTCTGCTGGCTTTGGGCTTTGTTTGTTCTTTTTTTTCTAGTTCTGTTAGGTGTAATTTAAGGTTGCCTATTAGGGCTTTTTCTTGTTTGTTAAGGTGGGCTTGTATCGCTATGAGTTTCCCTCTCAGGACTGCTTTTGCTGCATCCCATATGGTTTGATATGGCATGTTATCATTTTCGTTTGTTTCCAGATAGTTTTTGATTTCTCCTTTAATTTCATCAATGATCCATTGGTTGTTCAGTAGCATGTTGTTTAATCTCCACATTTTTGTCACATTCCCAGTTTTTTTTTCATGGTTCATTTCCAGTTTCATAGCCTTATGGTCTGAAAAGATGCTTGTTATGATTTCAATCTTGTTAAATTTATTGAGGTTTGCTTTGTTTCCCAACATATGGTCTATCCTAGAGAATGTTCCATGCGCACTTGAGAAGAATGTGTAGTCAGCTGTTTTTGGATGGAGTGCTCTGTATATGTCTACTAGGTCCATCTCGTCCAGTTTTTCATTTGTCTAATATTTCTTTATTAACTTTTTGTCTGGATGATCTATCCATTGCTGTAAGTGGGGTGTTAAGATCCCCTACTATTATTGTGTTGTTGTTGATTTCTCCTTTTAGGTTTGTTAATAGTTGCTTTATGTACATTGGTGCTCCTATGTTGGGTGCATATATATTTATAAGTGATATGTCTTCTTGATGGAGTGTCCCTTTTATCATTATATATTTCCCTTCTTTGTCTTTCTTAACCTGTTTTATCTTGAAGTCTACTTTGTCTGATATGAGTATGGCAACACATGCTTTCTTTTGTTTGCCATTAGCTTGGAGTATTGTCTTCCATCCTTTCACTCTGAGCCTGTGCTTGTCTTTAGTGCTAAGATGTGTTTCCTGAAGGCAGCATATTGTTGGGTCTTGCTTTTTAATCCATCCTGCCACTCTGTATCTTTTGATTGGAGAGTTCAATCCATTTACATTTAGGGTAATTATTGATATATGAGGGCTTAATGTTGCTGTTTTGTCACTTATTTTCTGGTTCTTTTGCATTTCCTTTGTTTCTTGTCCCATTTGTTTTGGACTACCAATTCAGTTTGGTTGTTCTGTCTTATGATTCTTCTAGTTTTCTCTTTGTTTATCATATGTGGTTTTGCTTTGATTATTTGTTTAGTGGTTACTTTGAGGTTTGGGCAAAAAATCTTGTGTATGAGATAGTCCATTATCTGATGGCCTCCTATTTCCTTATACTAAGTCAATTCAGTCACTTTCCTCTTCCCCTTCTAAGTTGTTCTTGTTATACCTTATTCTATCTTGTGTTGTGGCTGTGTGTTTACAGTGATGAGGTTAAATTTATTTTTGGTGAATTTCTTCCTTTGATCTTTGAGTTTAGTATTTAAGTGGTTGCTAACCTATTCCGGTAAAGATCTACTATTTCTCCGATTTTGTCTACCTACTTTTCTCCTTCCTCCAAGCTTTGTGTTCCCTTTCTCTTCTTTTTTTCAGACCTGAGGGCCTTCTTGAGTATTTCTTGTAGCGGGGGTCTCGTGGCCATGAACTCCCTTAGCTTTTGTTTATCTGGGAGGGTTACTATTTCTCCATCATATTTGAAGGATATTTTTGCTGGATAGAGTATTCTTGACTGAAAGTTTTTGTCTTTCAGTATTTTGAATATATCATTCCAGTCTCTTCTAGCCTGAAAAATTTCTGTTGAGAAATCCGCTGAGAGCCTGATGGGAGTTCCTTTGTACGTTATTTTTTGTTTTTGTCTAGCTGCCCTTAATATTCTTTCTTTGTCGTTGACCCTGGTTAGCCTTACCACTAGGTGTCGTGGTGAAGGCCTTTGTCTGTTAATATATATAGGTGTCCTGTTGGCTTCACTTACTGGTATTTCCTGCTCCTTCCCCAGATTTGGGAAATTATCAGCTATTATTTCCTTGAATAGGCTCTCTGTTCCTCTTTCCCTCTCCTCTCCCTCAGGAATACCTATAATTCTTATGTTACATTTTCTAATAGAGTCAGATATTTCTCGGAGTCTTTCTTCATTTCTTTTTAGTCTTAGTTCTCTCTCTTCTTCCATCTGGAGTATATCTGTATTCTTATCCTCTAAAGTACTAATTCTTTCCTCCATATTGTCAGCTCTGTTCTTTAAAGAGTCCAGATTCTCCTTTATCTCCTCCATTGTGTTCTTCATCTCCATCAGCACTGATTGGTTTTTCTTTATGATTTCAATCTCTTTTGTGAAGAAACTCCTAATCTCATTGAATTGTTTGTCTGTGTTGTCTCGTATTTCGTTGAGTGTTTTTATGATAGCTATTTTGAAATCTCTGTCATTTAGTTTATGGATTTCTGTGTCTTCGGGGTTGATTTCTGGGTGCTTGTCATTTTGTTTCTGGTCTGGTGATTTCATATATTTTTGCATTGTGGTTCCTGTGTTGGTTTTGTTTTTCCTCATCCTGGAAGTCTCTGGTTGCAATTTCCACCTGCCGCCACTGTCTGGTGGTAAAGGGCTGTGTAGTCTAAGCCCCCTGCGCTCTGCCCCGGTTTTTCTGCTGCGATCCGCAGTTTTGTTTTTTTTTTCCCTCTGCGATCCATGGGTCCAGTCATTTGATCAGGACTGCCTCAGATCACTAGATCTGGTCTGGTGAGCTGCAGACTCCAGGTTGCGGGGAGGGGGGAGCTCTCTCTTTTGCCCTCTGGGTCCCTGACATGGGGGGCTTCTTGTTTGCCCCTCTTTATCCGCTCTCTGGGGTGCTCAGATGTTGATGGTAGCCCTGTGGCTCCTCTGAGTCCTCTGTGCGGGAGTTTCCCACTGGCTGAGAGAGTCCGAAGAGCCACGGTTTCCCCGCCGAGGGCCGCCCCTCCCCCCTCTCTGGGAGCCGCGCGAACCGGGATCGCTGATCTGATGGGGAGGGAGCGGAGTTCTCCTTACCTCTCCCCACTTCCTCCGGGGCCCCAGCACGTTCCGCTCTCAGATGTGCGGCAGTGTGGATCCCTCTGCTCTAGGTTTTCAGTGTCTGGGATTCCGTTGTTGGTCTGTGGCTGTTGCTTTTGTTGTATCTTGTCCGGGGAAGAGTTCACGGGAAAGCTCACTCCGCCGTGATGCTGACGTCACTCCCTGTTGGGACGTTTTTGATTATGGATTCAATCTTCTTACTAGTTATAGGTCTATTCAGATTTTCTATTTCTTCATGATTCAGTCTTCGTAGATTGTGTGTTTCTAGGAATTTTGCCATTCATTTAGGTTACCCAATTTGTTGGTGTACAACTGTTCATAGTACTCTCTTGTACTCTTTTTCATTTTTGTAGAATCAGTAGTAATGTCCTCATTTTCATTTCTAATTTTTATAATTTGATTCTTTTTCTTTATCAGTTGATTTAGCTAAGAGTTGGTCAATTTAGGTGATCTTTTCAAAGAACTAATTTTTGGTCTTGTTGATTTTCTCTATAGTTTTTCTATTCTCTTTTATTTACCTCCATTCTAATTTTTATTATTTCCTTCTTTCTGCTAGCTTTGGGTTTAATTTGTTCTTTTTCTACTGCCTCAATATGTAAAGTTAGGTGGTTTATTTGAGATCTTTCTTTTTTTTAATGTAAGCATTTACAGCTATAAATTTCTCTCTTAGCACTGCTTTCAGTGCATCCCATAAATTTTGATATGCTATGTTTTGGTTTTCATTTATCTCAAGGTATTGTAACCACAGGACTAGGAACAGAATTTGTCACCCCAAAATATGCCTCTTTGGCATAAGAATTATTTTAGGCTGATTATTTTTAAGAAATAGCAGACACAGGAAAAAACTCTGAAAACCTAGTAAAAGTTACCCATTTATAAGGGAAATTTACATTTATAGGAGAAATATCCATTTGTAGGGGTGCTTTCCTCTCTGTGCCAGGAAGGAAAGGACGACTATATCTCTAGAAACTCTTACTGGAAGAGAAAGCAATGATTTAAATCTATATAACAAATTTACCCTTGTTTACTGTGCTGACCTCATCTTAACAACAGAATGTTAAAGCTACCTTTGAGGGTGGGGAGGTGGGTGAATCAGCCAAGGAGTATGTACAGAAGAGAAAATTTTGATCTGCCAATCGAAACTCATCCTGCCAGTGCTTCTGCACACCAGCCTGCCCTCCCTAATCCCTTAAACCTTACCCCATACCCTGGATCGAGGAGACAGAGTTGGGAGACTCTCCTTCTGTGTCCTTATCAATCGACTACATAATAAACTTTTTTCTCTCAGAGACTGGTGTACACAGTATCGGCTTCTGTGCACATGGGTGGAGACAGCCCTTGCTTGGTAACAGTATTTTCTAATTTTTCTTGTGATTTCTTCTTTGACCCACTGGTTGCTAAGAGCATGTTGTTTAATTTCCTCCTATGTGTAAGTTTTCCAGCTTCCCTTCTGCTATCTATTTCTAGTTTCACTCTACTGTGATTGGAAGAGATACTTTGCACAATTTCCATCTTTTTAAATTTATAAAGACTTGTTTTGTGGCAAAGAGGAGTCCTTTGTCCCTTATTGCAACAGTTCCCCTCCCCCCATTGCAATAACTCCAGTCCTCTTATTTCAATAAGCCTTTTGAATAAAGTCTTTCCTTATCTAAAAACAAGTTTGTTTTTTTACATGACAGACTGAAGGATGAGGTCCAGCCTACTCAGCAAGGGTACAGGCCCTTGGAGAGGAGACTCCAGCCAGCCTTTCCAGGGGTGTGGCCTCACCTGGTCTCCTTCACCCCAGGTTCCAACTACTGCACACTGACTGCTCTTGCTCAAACAGCTGCCAAGTCCTCTCCCATCTCCTTGATTTATGCCTGATGTTACCACAACCTGGGCTGCTTTTCCTCTCTTCTCTGCTTGACCAACTCCTGCTTTCTCCTCCAGGTGCAGCTCAAAACAAGCGTTTTCTAACTCCCTTCCCACTCCTGAGGCAGAGGTCAGAGCTCTTGCCCTTGGGCCTCCAGACCATGGGAACACTATCACACAGTGTTTTATTTATTTATTTATTTTTGTGAGGAAGATCAGCCCTGAGCTAACATCCATGCCAATCTTCCTCTTTTTGTTGAGGAAGACCGGCTCTGAGCTAACATCTATTGCCAATCCTTCTCCTTTTTTCCCCCAAAGCCTCAATAGATAGTTGTATGTCATAGTTGCACATCCTTCTAGTTGCTGTATGTGGGATGCGGCCTCAACATGGCTGGAGAAGCAGTGCGTCGGTGTGTGCCCGGGATCCGAACCCGGGCCACCAGTAGCGGAGTGCGTGCACTTAACCTCTAAGCTATGGGGCTGGCCCCCACACTGTGTTTTAACAGGTTTCATCTTTCTGTCCCTTCCCCAAACCCCACCCTAGGAACTTGAGCTCCCACGAGGCAGAAACTATATCTTCTTCCTCTTGGTGTTCCCAGCATAGAGCAGGCATGCAATACAAGTTTGGGGAACAAAGAAATGAGAAGAAAATATACGGATTTCTCAAGGCTCCCCACATGAATGTGATGCAAAGGAACTGAAATGCACTTAATAGTTTTGAAACTGGCCAGGAGTGAAGTAATGGTGTTTGTGGTGACCTTGAAAAGAAGAACTGGAGAGTTTGTCATTCTGTGGAAGTGTTTGTGTGAACACAGAGGAGGGAGGCTCTGATCCAGTGGCTTTCACCCAGGGACGTTTTTGCTCCCCACAGACATTTGGCTGTGTCTGGAGACGTTTTTGGTTGTCGAAACACGGTGAGGGAAGCTACTGGCATCTCGTGGGTAGAGGCCAGGAATGCTGCTTAATACCCTACAATGCACAAGGCAGCCCCCACCCAAAGAATCATTCAGCCCCAAATGCCCAAATATCAATAGCACTGAGGTCAATAATCCAAGCCCTAATCCAACCTGTGTGGGAAAGTACAGGGGTGGCGGAGGTAGGGGTAAGGCAGGGAAGCGGCTTGTCTGAGGAGGCAATATTTGAGCCAGATCTCAATGGATAAGTGTATGTTGCAAAGGTGGAGAAATGAGACAATATTACAGTGAGATGGAATCATGTGAATGGAACATGGAGAGGCATGAAGGGACACAAGATCTTCAGGATGTGGCAGGGATGGGGCTGAGGTGTGTGAGGGGTGGTGGCTGAGAGAAGGGGATAGGGTAGAGGTGGGTGAGATTATGAAAATTCTTGAATAACTCTCACTGGAGTTGGTGCCTCATCTCGAGGGAAAGGGCCAGGCATGGAAGGATGTTGAGCAGGGGAGGGACAGAGGTGGGGCTGAGTATTAGAAAGCTCCCTGGGCTGCTGGTGTTGGAGATGGACTAGACAAGGTGAGCCTGGAGCCCAGAGGCTGGGAGGAGGCTGTTGCCACGGTCCCAGGGAGAGAGGTCAGGCTGGGACCTGACTGGGCGTGGAGAATAGGGGACAGATCTGGGATTCAGTAACTCATGGAAATGGATGATGAGGGAGGGGGAGGGTGAAACTGTTACCAAACCCAGTCCATTTTTGCCTGTCACCCAGAAAACCAATCACTGAGATGACAAGATTGCAGGAGAGAGAGGGTTTTTTTTTTTGTTTTTGGTAAGGAAGATCAGCCCTGAGCTAACATCCATGCCAATCCTCCTCTTTTTGCTGAGGAAGACTGGCTCTGAGCTAACATCTATTGCCAATCCTCCTCCTTTTTTTCCTCAAAGCTCCAGTAGATAGTTGCATGTCATAGTTGCACATCCTTCTAGTTGCTGTATGTGGGACGCTGCCTCAGCATGGCCGGAGCAGCTGTGCGTTGGTGCGTGCCTGGGATCAGAACCCGGGCCACCAGTAATGGAGCTCGAGCACTTAACCACCAAGCCACGGGGCCAGCCCCCAGAGAGAGAGAGGGTTTTAATCACAAGGCAGCCAAGTGAGGAAGTGGGAGAATGAGTTTCAAATCTACCTCCCCCAATATGGAGACTCAGGGATATTTATGGGGTAGGGTACAAGGTGGTCTGAAGTGTGGAGATAGATGATTGGAGGTGAGGAGAGGTGAGGTAACTGATGATCTGCACAAGCGTAGTCAGACTTCATGCCTCTTCTTAGGATGCATGTTCACAAAATGGTGGCATTAGCACGATCTGAGGGTGGAGTTTTTAGCCTCTTGACATCAGAAGGTCACTTATGAGACATCTGCACCGGCCCAGTTGATGAGGTGGTGGTCTCAACCGGCCTGAACTGGACAAGGGGGTCCTAATTCCTGAAAAACAGCTCAAATATCTATTACCGTGGTGACCCAGGTACCAGGGAGATGTTATCTATAGGAACCTAGTGGGATCTGATAGCATATTGCCTAAGCAGCCCAGTTAATACTTGGCAGGTGAACAACTAACAGCTATAATCAGTAATTGCAAAAAAGAAAAAATAATCTTTAGTTACTAGCTACCTAATCATCAATGGCTAACTGTTTACTGGTTTCAAAACAAAACTCTGGCCATGAAGACTTGAAACAGGCCTGAAACTGTACGTGAACATAAGTGAGGTCCTCTTGCTCTGCTAAATGGCCTCAGCCCCTCCTCTCTGTGACTACTCCCTGCTCTGCACATACTCTAATAAGATTCACATGCTCTTCTGATTTATGACCTCTGCTTACATATGTAGTCCCTGATAGCTTGATAAATTAAAACTTTGTTCTATGAGTTTCTCTCCAGGAACAGGCTGACCACAGGTGGGAAACACACCTACAAGGTATCCATCACAGCTGTCAGAAGAATGGAACAATAAAAGACCCTGGAGTCCATCATGCCTGAAGGAAACCTCCTCCTTACTTCCCATTTTCCCTGTATACCTACCTCAAGATTCTGTAATTTTTTTTAAATAATTTTATTTATTTTTCCCCCAAAGCCCCAGTAGATAGTTGTATATCATAGCTGCACATCCTTCTAGTTGCTGTATGTGGGACACGGCCTCGGCATGGCTGGAGAAGCGGTGCATCGGTGCGCGCCCGGGGTCTGAACCCAGGCCGCCAGCAGCAGAGCGCGCACACTTAACCACTAAGCCACGGGGCCGGCCCAAGATTCTGTAATTTTTTTTTTTTTTTCACTTTATAAATTTTTTGTTTATTGCAGTAACATTGGTTTATAACATTGTAAAAATTTCAGGTGTACATCATTGTACTTCTATTTCTGCATAGATTACATCATGTTCACCACCAAAATACTAATTACAACCCATCACCACACACATGTACCCAATTATCCCTTTCACCCTCCTCCCGCCCCCCTTCCCCTCTGGTAACCATCAATCCAATCTCTGTCCCTATGTGTTTGTTTATTGTTGTTATTATGTTCATTGCAGCCTTATTCACGATAGCCAAGACTTGGAAGCAACCTAAGTGCCCATCAAGGGACGAATGGATAAAAAAGCTGTGGTATATATACACAATGGAATACTACTCAGCCATAAGAAACGATGAAATCCAGCCATTTGTGACAACATGGATGGACATTCAGGGCATGATGCAAAGTGAAATAAGTCAGAGGGAGAAGGTCAAATACCGTATGATTTCCTTCATTAAGTAGATTCTGTAATTTTTGAAGATGGTTTTTTTTGGGACATTAGTCTGCCATCTTCCTGATTATGCTGGCTAATCGAATTAAAACTTCCTTTCTCAATCCCTAACTCATTGTGGTTAATTGGCTCAGATCACAGGGAACAGAGCACATCCATTGTTCGGTAACAACACTTCTCCTTTGTTAACTTGCACATCAGCAGCCTTTCCCTGTAACGAAAGGGATGCCCAGTGATCAGGGTGCAAGTGGAGAGCCTGGCACCACACGTTTACAGCTTGAAACCTAGAGGTTGTTTAGCGAGTCAAATGATTACTTTGGCAGCGTTTGGCCCTTGGCTGAGTGCACTCTGACCAACCGCCCAGAGCAGACCATTACTGTGGGCTCACCGTGCACTGGACACTGTGCCATGCCTGTGTGCATTAATTCACTGAATTCTCAAAACAACCCTCCTTTAACAGATGAGCAAGTGGATGTAGCAAGAGGTTAAGTGGTAAAGCAGGTGTCTGAATCCTGGAAGAAGGACTATAAGAGCTTAAATTATTATTATTTTTTTAATTCAGGGGAAATTCATGTAACATAAAATTAACCCTTTTAAAATGAACAATTTAGTACATTCAGAATGTTGTGTAACCACCACCTCTACCTAGTTCCAAAACGTTTTTCATCACCCCAAAAAGAAACCCCGTACCCATTAAACAGTCACTCTCCATTCCCTCCTCCTCGCAGCCCCTGGCAGCCCTGAGTCTGCATTCTGCCTCAATGGATTTACCTATTTTGGTTGTTTCATATAAATGGAATCATACAATATGTGACCTTTGTGTCTAGTGTCTTAAATTTGGCATGTTTTTGAGGTTCATCCATGTTGTAGTGTATATCAGTGTGCTTCAGTCTTCTTTATGGCTGAATGATAGTCTACTGTATGGATACCACATTTTGTTTATCCATCCACCATTGATGGGTATTTGGGTTGTTTCCACCTTTTGACTATTAGGAAGGGACTTAAAATTTTAATCACTGTCCTCTATTGCCTTCATTAAGACAGTTTAGAGAGTCTCTAGGCCCTGTCATTAAAGCTATAGTGGAGAGATGAGCGAAGTCCATGGGGTTCCAGAGGAGAGAGTTCCAGAATCTTCCCCAGGATAGTATGAAGGGGTTGAAGAAGGCTTCATGCTGGAAGTTGGGCCTTGAATACTACTGGACTTGGTAGTTCAGCCTTAAGCCACTTGATACTGTGGCCAGGGGGAGCTCACAGCCCCCAGCGGGGAGGAGATGTAGACTCATCAGATTCAGGAAGTGGTTCAGACAGTGGCCTCTTAGAGGAAGAAGCAGAGAGGAGCCTAAATTGGGACATGAGAGATTGGAGAAGGAGAGGAGGCCTATTTCACAAGATACAGTGTGTGCCAAACCAGAAACTGTGTCCTGCTGGGAAGTTGCAGCTAATCCAGGCACAGGAGCATGATGCTCTCTTTGCCAAGATGATGGGAATCAGGCACCGTACTGGTGGATGGATATTCTCATATCCTGGATGGAGTGGGGTGGGGGGGAGAACCAGGCTTGAGGGACGATGTGCAGTCCAGTTTGGGATGCACTGAAAGTGAGGAGATTGTGGTCAATCAGGAAGAGATGTCCAGGAAGACATAGGGATTTAGAGCTTAGGAGAGAGATCTGGGCTGGAAACAACCTGGGAGGCCTCAGCATAGCCCGGCCGGGTCATCCCCTTGAACCTGTGTGCAAGTCATTTCAAAGGTTGACTGAGTCCAATTATGTGCTGTGTCCAAGCCTGGGCTCTAAAAAGCAGGGCTGGGCATAGTGCTGCCCTTGCTCTGGGAGAGTTTATAGTTTGGTAGAAATCAGAGTTAGATATTTGTAAGGATAATCTCTTAAAAAGCTTAAAATATAAATTTTAATAAAGAGTAATATTCATATAGAAAAAGGCAGAAATCACAAGTGTTTTACTCAAAAACGTTTCATAGAGTGACTACATCTGAGCAATTAATGTCCAGATCAAGAAACAGATCCTTACTGGAACCCCCAGGAGGTCCCTACTGGCCCCTTCCAGTCACTACCACCCAGGGGTAACCAGTATCCAGACTTCTAATACCAAAGGTTAGTTTTGCCTGTTTCTTTTTTTTTTTTTAGAGTAATTTTATTTATTTATTTATTTTTATTTATTTATTTATTTATTTTTGTGAGGAAGATCAGCCTCACATCCTGAGCTAACATCCATGCTAATCCTCCTCTTTTTGCTGAGGAAGACCAGCTCTGAGCTAACATCTATTGCCAATCCTCCTCCTTTCCTCCCCCCCCACAAAGCCCCAGCAGATAGTTGCACGTCATAGTTGCACATCCTTCTAGTTGGTGTATGTGGGACGCAGCCTCAGCATGGCCAGAGAAGCGGTGCTTCGGTGTGCGCCCAGGATCCAAACCCGGGTCGCCAGTAGCAGAGCGTGAGCACTTAACCGCTAAGCCACAGGGCCGGCCCAGTTTTGTCTGTTTCTAAACCTTACATCAAGGATATCACATAGTATGCACTCTTTGTGTCTGGGTTCTTTCACTCAACATTATGTATGTAAGATTCATAGATGTTGCATGGAGTTATTATTTGCTTCTTCCACTGCACTAACACTGTGCAATCAATTTATCTGTCTTACTGTTGATGGGCATTTGGTCTGGTCCCATTTTTCAGCCATGAGAGTTCCAGTTGCTCCACATCTTCATCAACACTTGATATTCTTTAAGAAATTTTTTTATTGTGATAAAGTATACATGACAAAAATTTACAGTTTTAATCACTTTTTTAAATGTGCAATTCGGTGGCATTAAGTACATTCGCATTGTACAACCATCACCACCATCTATCTCTAGAACTTTTTCATCATTCTAAATTGAAATTCTGTGCCCAATAAATACTAACTCCCAACTCACTCCCCCAATGCCCAGCCCCTGGTGTCCACTATATATTACTTTTATGTAGCATGGAGAAAAAATAACATAAAATTTACCATTGTAACCATTTTTAAGTGTTCGGTACAGTAGTGTTAACGATGTACACATTGCTGTCCATTAGATCTCTAGAACGTTCTCATCTTGCAAAACTGAAACTCTATACCTATTGAATAGCAACTTCCTGTTTCCCCCTCCCCTGAGCCTGCTCTACCTTCTGTTTCTAAGAGTTTGGTTACTTTAGATTCCTCATATAAGTGGAATCATGCAGTATTTGTCTTTTTGTGACTTGCTCATTTCACTTAGGGTAATGTCCTCAACACTTGATATTCTTGATATTATTTTTCTTATTTTAGCCAACTTGGTGGCTGTGCAGTGGCACAACGTTGTGATTTTTATTTGCATTTCCTTGACAGCTACTGAACTCTAACAGCTTTCTATGTGTTTATTGGCTCTTTGAATATCTTATTTTTTTATTGGATTGTCTGCCTTTTTCTTATTGATTTGTGGAAGATCTTTATATGTTCTTTATATACTCTGGACAAATCCTTGGTTAGATACATACATTGAGAAATATCTTCTCCCTCCAGAAAGTTACATTTAGAAATAGATTTAATTTTTAAAATAATACATGTTTCCTCCCCTAAAAAAAAGGAAAAACAAAAAGTAAAACAATACATGTTCCTAAAAATAGTCAAGCAAAATAGAGGTAGGTGGTAGAGCCACAAGCTCTCCATCTCCCTCCATCCTGAGGGAAATTTAACACATGACGTACTTAACAATGCCAGTGGTGCATTTTTTCACATTTAACAGTGTACCTCATGAATATTATCCCCCACTTTACAGAGGAGGAAACTAAGGCACAGAGAGGTAAAGTGACTGCCTGATCTAACACCCTTAGTAAGTAGCTGAGCCTGGGTTTGAACCCAGGAATCTCTGTGACCTTCAGCCACTCCCAGGAACTTCACATTCCCATTTATAAGCTTTGGCTCAGAGGGCTGTCAACTCTTCAAGGATTGGTGTCTGACACACATTTTCATCAGAGATGCCTTTTCTGGGCTCCAGTCAGTTTAGGGTGGTTGAGGAGAGAGTCGTCATTTCCGGACCTTGATTTCTGAGTACTCAGTGGTCTCCTGCTCCTGAATGTCACGTGATGTCATCCTCTGGAAACTGAGGGAGGCGTAATGGAGTTCCTGCTCCTCCTCTGAGGTGGAGGCGGGGGCAGCTGAGGTTGGGTGGTCTGAGGGGCTGTCTGACTTGGATTCATTCAGGTGACCCTGAGTGGGATGAGAGAAGGGCATCAGAGCTGGCCTTTGGGGTCTGGAAAAGGGAATTTGGGGCTTGAGGGGGAATTGACTTATTTATCCATTTCACACCCATTTCCTGAGGATTCACTCATTCATTTACGCACTCATTCATTCATTCACTCACTCATTCATTCATTCCTTCATACCTTTAACAAATTTTAATCATAACAGTCACTTCTCATTACTGATCTCACTGAATCCTTACAACCTCCCTCCGTAGATAGTATAAATATTATTCCCATTTTACAGATATGAAAACGGACTGAGTGAGCAAGATCAAGTGACTGTTCAGCAGACAAGATCCCCGACCTCAAACAGTCTATCAGGGCAAGGAGACAGTATCAGATTGTCACACACACACACACACAGACTTATCAAATTGCACATTGTGATCTGATGAACAGAAGCAGGGTGCTGTGGGTGAGGATCACAGGGGCCTGCAGTAGACCTGCCCCTGCCCTCAAGTGGCTCACAGTGTGATGGAGACAGGTCCGTGATTATCACAGGGTTGCAAGATGACATTCTGTCTGGCACAGGGCAGGGGAGCATGAAAGACAGTTAGGGGTCTGACCAGTGCCAAGGCGACGGACAGAGAGAATCACCCAGACAAAGGCACAAAAGAGCAGAAAAGCGAGCCCTGCCTGGAGATAGAAGGATTCTGGAACCAATTACAATGTTGGAAGTGGGTTCCACACCAACAAACAAGTCTCCAACACCAGCTGGGTGCCTTATAATTCAACTCAATTTGGATATTCTCTGCCTGGAGATAGCATCAGATCCCACAGTGTAAGGGCTCAATCCTACAAAACTGTCTCCACGAACTTCAGACGCCAATTGCAAGTCCAGGTTGTCATCTGTGCTTCTGATCAAATGGCTATAGATCAGAGGTTCCCGCGACCCTCTCCTTGGGTTCAATTAATTTGCTAGAGCGGCTCACAGAACTCAGAGAACTATTTTACTTACTAGATCACCAGTTTTTTATAAAAGGATATAACCCAGGAAGAGCCAGATGGAAGAGATGCATAAGGCGAGGTATGGGGAAGAGACACAGAGCTTCCACGCTCTCCAGTTGTGCCACTCTCCACAGACCTCCGTCTGTTCACCAACCCAGAAACTCTACAAACCCTGTCCTTTTGGGTTTTATGGAGGCTTCATTACATAGGTAGGGTTGATTAAAACATTGACTATTGGTGATTGGTTCAACCTCCAGCCCCTCTCCCCTTCCTGGAGGTCAGGAGGTGACACTGAAAGTTCCAATCCTGTGATCACGTGGTTGGTTCCCCTGGCAACCAGCCCACCCCCCCCTCCTTTGGCGCTTTTGGCAAAGTCACCTCATTAACATAACGAAAGACATCTTTATCCCTCCCATCACAGGAAATTCCAGGGGATCTAGGAGCTCAATGCCGGGAATGGGCACAAAGACCAAATATATATTTCTTACTATAAGTCACAATATCACAGTATATAATAAGCTCGTTTTGTGTGGAGGGACAGGAGGCCAGCTGGAGAACGCGGCAGGGGCCGTACTATAGAACGTCAGACTGAAGAATCTGGACTTGGTTCTCTTGGTCTGCGCTGTCCAATACAGTAGCCCCTGGTCACGTGTGGCTATCGAGCACATGAAATGTGGTGAGTCAGACCAGAGATGAGCTGTGAGTTTAAAACAAACACTGGATTTCAAAGACTTTGTAACAAAAAGAATGTGAAGTATCCCATTAATAATCCATATATTGATTATTGATGATATGCTGTTGAAGTGATCCTATTTTGGATATGTTGGGTTAAATAAAATGTTATATTAAAATTGATCTCATGTTTCTTTGTACCTTTTTAAAGTGGCTAAGTGTTAAGTTAGATGTGTGGCTAGCATCATGTTTCTGTTCGACTGTGCTGACCTAGGCAGTGGGGAGTAAGCAGAGGGTGACTGAACGTCAGCTGTTTGGGGAATTTCTTGCCAAAAGCTTGTTCAGGGAGAAGAGACGGAGTCAGTGACCCAGGAGAGACAGTAATGGCTCAACAGGAAAGGGCCCAATGGAGAAAGGCTTTGCTAAAAGGGAAAATGGACAGGAGTTAGTCAATGATTGGCTCTGGAAGGTGAAGGAGAGGAAAGAAGAGACAGTGATTCTCAGGCTTCTGAGTTGAGTGCAGCAGGAAATCCAGGGGAAGAAACAAATTTGGGGGGCAGAGGAGGAACTCATTTTTGATGTGCTGAGTAAACTGCCCATCAAAATGCCCGCCCTGCCCCTTGAGAGGTATCCAGATGGGACACTGGACAGAGAGATGCCCACATCACTCACCCAGGAAATGGTACTCAATGCAGGATGGACACCATCCCTGCTCGCTGCCTTCTCTGCCCACTTCTTCCTGTAGATCTTCACTCTGAGAAGAGAGACTAGAACTCTTCAGCCTGGTTGCCTTACTGTTGGGAGCCTAGAGGGGCTGACTGAGGCAAGGCGTGTAGGCCGCCATCTTGCTACAGAGACCATGATGAGAACACATGCTCCCTCCTCCTGGACAGCTGAAACCAGGTTTGGGGAACAGACTGTACACTTGGCCAAGAGGACAGAAAGCTAAATTCCTGATGCTGCTTCAACTAACGGCACTCCTCCCTGGCTTTGTCACCTTGCTGGATCCCTCAGCTCTGGGCTTTGAGTTTTGAGGTTCATTGAATCCCTCCACCCTCCCATACCACCACCTCTGGAGGCCTGTACCCACACCAGGGCCACCACTCACACGAAGAAGATGAGGCAGAAGCAGAGAGCGAGCAGGGCTGTGACACCAGCTCCCCCGATGGCCCCCACAATGGCCCCTGTCCTGGGTCCTGGTCTCCCTGCAGAAAAGAGAGATCTGGGGTA
This sequence comes from Ceratotherium simum simum, assembly GCF_057802395.1. Taxonomy (NCBI): domain Eukaryota; kingdom Metazoa; phylum Chordata; class Mammalia; order Perissodactyla; family Rhinocerotidae; genus Ceratotherium; species Ceratotherium simum. The sequence goes on along the minus strand of NC_141932.1, from coordinate 10,343,178 downwards.
AACTGCAGTCCCCCTAAGCAGGCACCTGGGCATCCAGCTTTCTTGAATCCATGACCCATGTGTGTGCCCTCTTCTAACCAGGACTTGATCCTTTGTCCCCCACTCTTGTATACGATTGCAGCCTCCTGTCCCCCCAGCCAACTGACAGAGGACTCTGAACTCTAGTCCCCCTTCACCCTGAATCAGACCTGTTTCTCTCCCTCTCTATGTATTCTAGGATCCATGCTTCTGCATCCCCCTTCCCTGGACATCACCCTTCATAGCCCTGACCTGGTAGCAGCAGGACAGTGGTGCTCTGGTTCCCATGGGCATTTCTGGCCTCACAGCTGAGCTTGAGGCTGGAGCAGAGTCCCCCGCTGAGGATCAGGGAGCTGTTGGCCCAAGGGCCCGTGGAGCTGGAGGTGACCGTGAGGGAGGTGTTGCTGTGGTTCCCCTCCACCAGTTCTTCCCTCAGCCGCCAGTACAGGGAGGGGGCTGGCTGGGCTTGTGCAGAGCAGCTGCAGTGCAGACCCTTGTCCTCCCAGGAGCAGGAGGGACCGAACAGCTGTGGGGGCTCTGTGGGGAGAGAGGAGAGGAATCAGAGGAGCCTCTCTCCTCTTGAGGACCCAGGCGCCCTTCCCCAGGTATGTCCTACTCACTGGTCACAAAGAGGCTCAGGGAGGCTTCCAGGGAGCCCAACAGGTGCTGAGCTCGGCAGACGTATTTCCCATGGTCTCTCAACTCCACCTGAGGCAGCTCCAGGACCCCAGGGTTTGAGGGCTGCGAGGGGCTCAGGGGCAGGCTCCCCCGGGTCCAACTCATTCTGGCAGGAGGGTTGCTGTGGGCCACACAGACCAGGCGCAGGGACTGGCCCTCCTGGACTGGAAGAGATGAGCCATTGCCCAGAGCTTCAGGTCCTGGCAAGAAAGCTAAGAGAGATAGAGAAAGCTGAGCCCAGACCCTCATAGAGGATCTCTTTCTCTCTCTGTCTCTCTCTCTTTTCCTTTCATTGTGTAGATCTGTTTCTTCTCTTCCACTGACTGATGGGCTCATAACTTCTAGGCTCAGCCTCAAGGGGACAGGACTGGGAGCAGGCACTGCAGCCTTTCCAAGAGGTCCTCATGGGTGCATTTGTTTGAACTGCGTTGGTTCCCACGCCTCCCATCTTGGCCATCTGTGCCAACTCAGATACCAGATTTGCCTCTACAAATCTTGCTATTTTGTCTTTCAATAACGGTTCACTAAGACCTGTCTAGTTTTGCTGTGTCTGAGAGCTCACAGTCTCATGGGTGAAACACCCAAAAGCAGGTACTCACAGAGCAATATGACATGTTTTGTGATGGGGACAAATTGGGCTGAGGGAGCCCTGAGGACAGTAATGCATTGAGACTGTCAGGACAGGGAGGGCTTCCTGCAGGAGGAGAGGCTTAAGCAGAGCATGAGAATGGGTGGGAGCTGGCTAGAGGGTAGTGCCAATGGAAGAACATTATGTGAGGAAAGTACAAGAGGTGCAACTATAGCTGAGGTGTGAAATCACCCTCCATGCTCAGGGAAAAACAAATAGTTCTGTAAAGTTTGAGTGAATGGGCATGTTTGTGAATGCTTATATGTGAGGCTATTGGGACAAATTATGGAAGATTTAAAACACTACAGTAGAGTGGGTGAGAGTTAGAGGCATCAAAGAAAATATTGACTTACTCAACCATTGGTTTACTAGTAAATGTTTAACAACCAGCTCATTGGGGGAGAAAAAAAAATTCCCTGATTTGTAGTATTTGCCAATATCCTTGACAACTCCCATCTTGGCCAATGTCAAGCACCCAATTTTAAGTCACTGAGCCCAGAGTTGGAAAAAGATGGACACAATTGGCTCTTGCCAACCAGTGAGAGCCAATACGGGTACACCACTAAATGAACTCAAAAGAAAAATGCATGTTTTTGCCTGGAAAAATCACTGTATGCTATGTCAAAAGGCCATCAATAGACTGGAAATCAATCCTTTCAGCTAACACACAGCTGATGTCCTTAATATGAAGAGAGCTTCTTCAAACCATCAGGAAAAAATCCACAAAGAAAAACAAACAATTCTTAAACATAATGAAAGATACTCAGCCTAGTCACAAAATGATACTGCAACTTAACATGACAGTGAATTCACTTAGGATCAGCAGGGATGAACATGTTCAGCAGGGAAGGAGGCACGTTGCAGGTGGGAGTGTAAACAGAATCACCTCCATGCAGTGGGATTTGGCAACATTTGTAGAAATTACCAACATATCCTTTGATTGAGGACTTTCTTCTCTAGGAAATTATCTGACAGACACACGCACACACGTGGAGAATGTTTGTACAAGTTCTTCACTGCAGTATTATTTTTCTGAGAAGAAGACTGGAAACATCATAGGTTTCCACCAGTGGGGGACCAATTAATTACTTTATAGTATACTATACTTCCAGTTGGAAAACCATGGAGTCATCACTAAGAATGAAGAAGGTTTCCTATGTACTGATACAGAAGGATCCCTAAGACAGAGTAAGTCTGAGAAAAAGACAAGTTTAGTTCATAGAAATGTACCAATATCACTTCCTTAGTTCTGACAAATGTGCCGAGGTGATGTAAGATTTTAATGATGAGGGAAGATAAGCGATGGATTATGGAAACTCTCTGTACTATGTAAATCAAAAATTACTGCATGTGAAAAGATAATTAAAAATAATGATAAAGATGCAGAGCAGGCCAGCCCCGTGGCTTAGCGGTTAAGTGTGCATGCTCCACTACTGGCAGCCCTGGTTCGGATCTGGGGTGCGCACCGACGCACCACTTCTCCGGCCATGCTGAGGCCGCGTCCCACATACAGCAACTAAAAGGATGTGCGACTATGACATACAACTATCTACTGGGGCTTTGGGGAAAAAAAGGAGGAAGATTGGCAATAGGTGTTAGCTCAGAGCCTGTCTTCCTCAGCAAAACGGAGGAGGATTAGCACAGATGTTAGCTCAGGGCTGATCTTTCTCACACACACACACACACACAAAAAGATGCAGAGCAGTGTGTATAGTATGATGTGTACATATGTGTGTGTTTTTAAATATATATTCATAGGTTATATTTGGGAAGATAACCAAGAGGGAGGAATACAAGATGCTGAACACTATTTTATTCTAATTAAATTTGGCTAGGGACTGAATTGAGTTTCCCCCAAATTCATATGTTGAAGCCCTAACCCCCAGTGTGGTGGTATTTGAAAGTATCTGCGTGGGCTTTTGGGAGGTGATTAGGGTTAGATAAGGTCATGAGAGTGGGGCTCTCATGATGACATTGGTGCTCTTATAAGAAGAGACACCAGAGGGCTGGCTCTTTCTCAGCCCTGTGAGGACACAGCCAGAAGGTGGCAGTCTACAAGCCAGGAAGAGAGCCCTCACCAGGAACTGAATGGCTAGCACCTTGATCTTGGACTTTCAGCCTCCAGAACTGCAAGAAATAAATTCCTGTTCTTTAAGCCTCCCAGTCTGTGGTATTTTGTTATGGCAGCCCAAGCAGACTAAGGCAGTCTTATGTTTACTACTTTAAACACTAACATTAAAATGATCCAAGGAGGCTGGAGGAGTAGGCAGGGTCCACATCCTAAGGATAACGGGACAGGATTTGGGACAAGGCTGTGTCCCTGGCATGGGGACAGCACATCCATTGGACATGGAAGAGGTCATGCAAACTCCCCTATGGCAGGCTCAGCGGTGGGGCAAGGCCAGCTTGTAAGCTGATGATCGAGTGCGGGACTTCCCACGTCTGCTGTCCCCACACCTGACCTGAGCCTTTCTCCCATCTAAGTTCTGAACCCCAGCTCTGCTCTGAAGGGAGGAGACAGACCCCCCTTCCACCACACCTCTGGGAGAGGAGTGGCTGCGTCCTACCTGTGCCTTCTTTACGGAACACGCTGATGGTCAGGTTCTGGGGCGCATCTGTACAGACAGACATAATTGTTACCTTTTCAGTGGCAGGAACGTGGATGTTGGCCCTACTCTCCAGAAACTTTAGAAATAAGAGGGGGTGGAGTTGGGTGTCCTCTTTCCTTCCTCCCAGAACCAGCTTGCAGGACCCAGCACCCAGTACCCCAGGCCCTGACCCCCTTCCTCTCCCCCACACCCACTGCCCTCAGGGATCTGGCCGTCCTGGCCTGGCACTCACAGGACACATTGAGCTGGATGGTCCTCTCAGAGCTCACGCCAGCTCCGGGGAAGGTCACTTGACAGGTGAGGTTGGTGCCATGGTCCTGGGGCCCCGGGGTGAGGGTGAGCACTGAGGAGTGGGGAGACTTGGGTCCCCAGGGGTTGAGGGCGACCCCGATCCAGGAGAAGGTGGGGGGCGTCCCCCTCTCACAGGCCCATGGCACTGCACAGGTAATGTTCTTGGGGTGGCCAGATTCTAGAGTCCCCTGGAAGTGGACATCAGGTGTCTGTGTCAGAGCTGAGGAGAGAGACAGAGACCTGGGCCCTGGATATGGGGACCCCAAGTGTGACCCTAAGAGCAACCTCTGCCTCAGGCCAGCCATCTCCTCCCCAGCTGTCCTCAGTGTCCTGTCCTCCTGCATCACCCTTGGTTATTGCCATATGAGGTGCAGAGGATCCCCTCCCGGCCCTCAGAACCCATCCATGTGTCCTCTCCTTGACCCCATTCCTTACCTGTCACACGCATAGAGAGTGGGTTCTCTCTGTAATCATATTTCACATAAAACCCTCTCTCTATCCTAAAGAAGTATGTCCCCGAGTCCTTCCTCCTGGCGTCTCTGATGTCCAGGGAGCAGTCGTAGACCCGGGGGTCTCCAAGGAGGTGGAATCGGCCCTGGGTCGCCTCCTGCACTTCATGATCTGGGTTGTTTGTGGCCACAAGCGTACGCTGGTGCTGATATTCCCATTGTCGGAACCAGTAGCCGTGAGCTGGGTCGGAGTCAGTGTATCCATGTGCAGGGTAGGAGACATTGCAGGGCACTCGGACGCACAGGCCCTCCTGCACTGTCACAGATTCCACTTGCAGCTGGAATCTCCCATACTGAGCCTGGGATCCTGTAGGGAAACTAGGGTCAGCCACAGACCCCTCCCTGCCCACCCCCTCTCTCCTGGACACACTCACCTGCCCACAGCAGGGACAGCAGCAGCAGCGGCAGCATCTTTGGGGTCAGAGCCACAGGGCCTTGGTGTCACAGGACTGAGAGGAAGCCCCAGCAGGAAGCCCAGGCTGAGGTCAGACAGATGACTGACCACAGAAGAGGAACTTGACACCCACAGGCTGTTGGAGCTGGCATGGCCCTTGGACAATAACTACTTCTACTTTCCAGATGGGGTCCCGATGAGGGTCACACAACAACAAGGAGGACCCGACTCAGTGCTCCTGGTTCCCTGTCCGTGGCCTGTCCCTCTCGCATCATTGTTCACGCCAGAAAAGTAGGCACTGTCTGGCCAATCAGAGCTTCTAGATGCCCCGAAAGGTCAGTTGCGCCAGGTGTGGGACTCAAGAGGGACTTGCAGGGGAACTTAGATCTGTGAAAGATGAGGAAGGGTCCCCACAACCCCAGAAGAGGGAGGAGGTGATTAATGAATGAATGAACATGACAACGGCATCTTGAGCATCTACTCCTTTCTAGGGAGTGGAGTCACAGGGGACAATGTGACAGACTTTGTCTCTGTCCTTGAGAGCTTCTCTAACACCTGAGGAGGCAGAGAAAGCCCAAGCCATTCCAGCTCCTGTTGGGACAGTGTGTGATGGTGGAAGCACAGGCAGGGGCTTGTAGGAACCCGATTGCCCTGTGCAGCGAGAAGGAGAGCTCCCAGGTAGAAATGGCAGAGTGGACGGTATCAGGATTCTGAGGAGGTCGGAGGACGTAACCACCACGGGTGGTCCTGGGGCTTCCTGACCTGCTCACAGCCCCTGCTCCAGGCATCCCTGGTGCTGACTGCACAGGCCAGGTCTGAGAGCCGGGCATTTGGAGCAAGATGACAGCAGAAAGTGACATCAGGGTAATGCCCCAGCTTTGGATGAAAGGGGCCTGACCTTTCTCCCCTCCAAGCCTCAGTTTCCTCATCTGTCACATGGAGGGATCCCAATTCTCAGCCCTCATCTGTGAGAGTGTCCAATATGAGGACAGAAGGGGGCAGTCCTGCAGGTCAAGGGCCTGGCTCTGCCCACTCCTCAGTGGTCATTCTGAGTCCCGCCCTCAGCGAGAAGCTCATGGTGGTCAGCACTGTCATGGAGCTTCCTCATCCGAGGCTTCCAGTGAGGCGTCAGGGCTCGGGCTCTGCAGCCAGATGGCCTTGGGGTCAAGTCTGGCTCCCTAATGATCACTGTGCCACCTTGGGAAGTGGTTTAACCACTCTGCGGATAGTCAGATGCCTATGTGCATGGGGTGCTTTATGCTCAATTGTGTCACCTCCAAAACTCATATGTTGAAGCCCTAACCCCTAGTATCTCCAAATGTGACTATCTTTGGAGATAGGACCTTCAAAGAGGTAATTAAATTAACTGAAGTCATTAAGGTGAGCACTAATCTAATAGGACTGGTGTCCTTATAAGAAGAGGAGATCAGGACACAGACGTGCACAAAGGGAAGACGAAGTGAAGATGGGGGAGGGGAAGGCAGCCATCTGCAAGCCAAAGAGAGAGGCCACAGAAGGAACCAGCCCTGCCAACACATTGGTCTCCTGCTTCCTCCCTTCAGAATTGTGAGACAAAGAATTTCGATGATTTAAGTCACCAACTAGGTGGTATCTTGTTATGTCATCCCAAGTAAACTAATACATGGGGTCACCAAAAAGATAAACGTGCTCATGAAAGTAAAGTCCTCTGAAAAAGCCTGGTCTGGCCCACAGTGGACTCAGGCCACTGTGTCCAGTGGCTAGTCTGCAGGATGGGGCCGCTCTGGGGGTGGAAGGAGAAAAGGGAAGAGAAAGGTTTGGTAACCAGAGGAAACCTCTGCTGCTCCTCTGTGCATCAGCTCTGAACTCTGCGGGCTCTTACTTCACCCCGGCTACACTTCCCCTCCTCTCCCCAGGACAGGACAGGGTCCGTGGTCCTCTGCTGGGGCTGGTCCCTCTGCTGGCTGAGCCTGTCACTGCTCCTGCACCCTGGGCACCTGTCACCCATCTGTTGAGTGTAGTGTCCTGGGGGGCAGGGCTGAGGTGAGGCTGACCCTGGAGGAGCAGCAGCCAGAGCCAGGAGTGGGGAGCAGAGACACACTCACAGCCTGGCGTGGTCAGGGCTGAACTAGTGGGGAGGACAGGGCTGTGGGAGCCCCAGAAGGGAATGAGGATGAGCCTGGAGGATGGGACAGGTGCGCTGGGAGGTGGAAGGTGAGCAAGGTTGTCTGGGAGGTAAGTTCATCCTCCAGAGAGCAGGCCCAGAGCCAAGGACGCGGGTGTGAGCAGACAGGGAGCCCCTGCTGCTCCCCCTGCAGTCCCCGGCCAGTGCCTTTGCCCCAGTCAGCTCTTCAGCCTCTCAGCTCCAGGGTCCAAGGTAATCTGAGTCTGAACTCCTCCAACACTTCTCTCCTTCCTCCTCCTCTTTTGGGGAAGGGGCTGGTAACTGAGCCACCCCATGAGCTCTGCAGCTAACATTGCTCCTTGCTGTCCCATGCAGGGGACCCTGGTTCCCTCTTTCCCAGGTCTCTTCCACCACATACAAGTTTCTAGGAAGACATCTCAGGAGCTTCCTCAGGGAGCCTAGGGTCTGGGCAGGAGCTGGAGTATCCAAAGGGATGTCCCATTGAAGCTGGGATGAAGAACTTTCCAGACAACTTGAGGGCTCCCAGCATGCCCCATGAACTCCACTCACACCCACATAGGATCATCACAGCAGGACCAAGAGGGAGCTCCAGGGACAGAAGCCACTTAGCACCCGGGCCTTCCACACTGGCTGTGACCCCAGAGCCCACTCTTCTTTGACCCGGCTTAGTTGCTCCCCGCTCCTCTGAGGTGAGTCCACTTCCCTTCTCACCTGTCCCAGCTTCATGTCTCAGCCTTTCCAAAGGATGAGAGACGATCCCACCTTCCTGTCCATTCCCTGGTGGTGACTCTGAGTGTGGACACAACTGCTGTTCTAGGCATGGGCCGGAAGCCAGGGTGGTGAGGCCGCAGGGTTTGCTGGACCGTGGGCAGCAGGGACAGGTGGATGGTGATGTCAGTGGGGAGGGTTGTGGATTCTGAGAATGAAAAGGTCACCCAAACTGCAGAAAGTGACCCAGAGTCACAGGGTATCTCTGACCTTTCTCTCCTGCTGGGACGTTGGGTCTAGCTGGCCTGTGAACCAGGGCCTCAGTCTTCCCAGGGAGACAATGGCTGATGATTTGTTCTGTGTGTCTGTGGTGTGAGTGTGCCTGTGGTGTTTGTGTTTCTGTGGTGTGTGTGCCTGCATATATGTATGCATGTTTGTGTCTCTAGTCTCTATATGTGTGTGTGGTGTCTGTGTCTGTTTCTTTGGTCTATGTATATGTGTGTGCATGACTATGTTTGTGGTTTCTGTGTGTGTCTGAGATGTGTGTATCTGTATGTATATTTGAAGTGTGTATGTGTCTGTGTGTGGGTCTATATGTGTGTTTATGGTATCTGTGTGTGCGTGTCTGAACTGTGTGTGTCTGTATAAGTCCTTATTGTGTGTGTGCATATGTGTGCATGCTCAAATGTCAGTTTCTCAATGATAACGTCCATGGACAACATACTGAAGAGTATAGTCCATCCCCTACTCCCTATATGTTTCCTGTTTCTTTTTTCTCCAAACCTCTTATCACCAGTCAATATAATATAAAATCTACTTAATTATTCTTTACCTATCTCTCCCACTATTGATATGGAAGATTCAGAAAGGATCTTGTATCCCTTCCGCTTACTGCTGAATACACTCTGTCTAGAAAAAATGCTTGGCATATATTAGGTGATGAATAAATATTTGCTTTAAGAATTGTAAGGAAATTTAGAATAAGCAAAATGAGATGACTGGCTGTCTCCTGTGGAAAACTGTACATTCTTTTGGGCACACCCTTTCTGAGCTATCTGATTCTAGCATTTCACTGCCTTTGAATTATTTTACAGTGCTGTAATTTGTAGATAATTCATAGCAATGCAAATAGTTTATGTCCACAGACATGCACATTCTATCCATTGGGGGCCACTTGCATCTCCCCACCAAGCCAGTTTCACATGTGTTCATTAATTCATGTCAACATCCCTTTACTCCTTATAAATATGCACTTCTTCCATGTCTGTCTGGTTCTCCCATTAGTGAGTTAAATAGAATGGGGTTTGCTGTTCAACGGGTATAAATTTCAGTCATGGAAGGGGAAACAGTTCTAGAGATCTGCTGTATAACATACAGCCTATAGTTAACACTACTGTACACTTAATTATTGGCGAAGAGGGTAGATCTCATGTTACGTGTTTTTTTCCCACAATAAAAAAAATCTTTAACACATGCATTTTATATCTATATGACAGTCATGATGTTACCTTTTAAAAAATTATCCTTTGACAGCAGAAGTGAACAAACTTGTGTGTCCTTCTGTCCATGTGTTGGTTTTTGGTTTGTAGTGTTCTAGGCATTAAAAACAGGTCCCCCTGGGCCAAATAAAATGGACCATGTAACACCTTAGGCTCATCTTAAAGGATTTTGGCTACTTCCATTTGGGCAACTGGGAGCCACTGGAGGGTTAAAAGCAGAAAAATAGACACCGTTGGGTTTTTAAAATCTGGCTTCTCTGTGAAGAACAGATTGGAGGTGGGCAGAGAGCAGGTGAGAAGATGAGTCTCCTTAACTGTGTATTTAAGTTCCCACTATAGAAAGTGGGTCCTTGGAGGCAAGAATGTGTGTCTCTCAAATGCTGTAGACTTGCTTTGCACACAGTGATGATAAATTACATAGTAGGTGATGGATATGTGCCAAATGACAGGCTTCTCAAATCTACATACAGGTAAATACACAAGTAGCAGAATCTTGCATAAAGTATTGCTTTAATTTTGTAAAGAAAATTACATATATATGTCTCTCCTCTCCCTGCATCTGCTCACTCACAACTATAGGGAATAGTTTGGGAGCCTAGAAGTGAGATATGAACAAGTTTGTTTGTTTGTTTTTCTGTGTAGGGGCAGGGCCAACTCAGCAAGGTGCTTGCCTACTGTGCAGAGGTGTGTTGGGGGTGGGGAGACAAGTCTGGGAGACACCTATCCTGGTGTTCTCATGTCTGGCCCTATTTTTCGGGCTCCCATCTCCAAGACCTTTCCCAATCTGGAGGGGGAAAGAAGCCCAAGTTTTTCTCATCCTTCATTTTCTAGGGGCCCCCAAACCCGCCAGGAAAAACAGGAGTGAGTTCAGAGTCCTGTAGAATGCTGTCTCTGGGGGTGACCAGCTGGTGAACAATGTTCTGGTGTTTTGGGGACTCAGATAAGGGGTTACCTGGGGAGGATTCTGATTGCCTGATGTAGTAGATCCTGGAGAGGCCCTAGGGGAGGAGGAAGCTAGCTCCAGTGGGCACTCCTAAGCAGGGTGAGGACCCACAGAGGGGCACACTTAGGGGAATGTGGGGAGGGGGTGAAGATCCTGTTTCCAGACCTATCAGGACCCAGACTTCCTGCTGCTTCATGAGTCTGGGGCTCAGGGTAGCCTGGGTGAGTAACCGCAGGAAGTGTCTGGGCAGAGCTGGGGTGGGAGCCCTGGAGTGGTTCAGACCACCTAGTGAGAGATCAGAAGGCTCAGATGGAAATGTGAGAAAACAAAGAAAGAGGAAAAACCTGTCTCAGCGTGAAAGAGTGAAAATCAGCTCACATAGAGAAAGACAGAAAGCCATCCTGCAGGGATGGGCGGGGCTCAGGGTGGGTGGGGGACAGGTCCAGAATTAAACGTAATGTTTATTTCTCCCAAGGTCTTGCGATAGCTGTAAAATACCGGAAGGACCTCCTCTTTGACTGATTAATCCTTTCTTATCGGTGATGCCCCGAGACTGGCTTCGTTATTCCATCTAATTGCTGGGGACATTCCTGGATAAACCATTCTCACCAAAGGACAACATGGAACCCCTTTAACACCTGAGGGGACTAAGAACAAAAGTCTGAGGGTGACGGCACACCCCGGAAGGTCACGGACACCCAAGACCAGCGTCACTGACAGAGGATGTCACCAGACCTTTCCCCACGCTCCTCCCACTCTGCACTGGGGGCTGGTAAATGGACTGGACCCCCAGAAGGCTCCATCCACCTCAGGAGACCTAGGCAGGGGAGCTGGTGCTGTCCGTGGTGCCGAAATAGGGTCATGATTGGAGCTCAGGTACCTCTCAGCTCAGCAGAAGGGCCTGAACTGAGGCTTAGGGTCCCAGTTTGAGGCCAGGAGGACAAAGAGGTGGGGATGGATGGAGCCAGGGGAGGAGTACACAGTCAGGTGTGGGTGGTGCTTGTTTCTCTCTGTTCCTTCTTCTGCCTCCCCTGTTTGCTCTCAAGCATCGTCCCTTCTGGGGACGCTGTCTCTGGCCCACCTGTCTGAGCACCAGGGCAAGTGGATGTTCTTACTGAGGCTCTTTGTTTACTGGCCTCTGTACCGCTCCTTTAAATAGCGTGCTTCATAGCAGCCTTACCAAAACAAAACAAATACTCTGAAAGTGAGGAGGCTACTCTTCACATTTCACAAAGGAGAAAATTTGTCAAACGTGAAGGAATATCAGACACTATGCCTGGGTCCCTTCCTCCCATTCTGTCCATCTGCCCCAGTGCCTCAGGGCAGGAGAGGAGAGTCTCAGACCTGATGGGAAAGGTAAGATCCTTCTGCACACTTATTTCTACTCCATCCCCATTGCAGGTGGTGTTGGACTCACCTGATATGGTCAGAGGGGCTTCCCTTCCATCCAGGAGAGAGATGAGCCTTCCTGGCTGCCTTTTGTTTCTCAGTCATGATTTGGGAAACGGTAAGTCTGAGCGTCCTTACTCTGTTGGGTGGGGAACCGAGATGCCCTGCCTCTGTATTGTTTCTCCAGTCCTGGGGTCCTAAACCAGCTCACCTTCTTACCACCTTCCAGAATTCTCCTTTGGTTATCTCTTGCACCATTTACATGGTTTACAGTTGTGAATAGAGGGGAGAAGAAGGGAACAATGGGTTGATGCCATATTGTCTGAATTGTAAGTCTAACCATCAGTTTTTAATGTTTTCAACAAATGGGTTGACCCGTATGACCCACCCTGACATTATCATAAACAGAAATCTGACTCACCTCTCCTTCTGGATTTAAGGCAGGGGAAGGGGGGTTAGGTATCAGTACTTTTTACAGCACACCAGAATCTTCCATTTTTTGATTTAAGAATCACTTTATGAACTTATGACATATGCTTTATCTCTGTCATGGGTTTGGTGCTGTTGGCGAAGTTTGGACTATTCTGGTTTAAACTGATATTTATTAAAATTAAAATGTTATTTTTTTAGAAGGAAGATTATGAGCTCCTGCTTCCCTCCACTTTCTCAATCCAGACACACATTTCTGAGCTCATTTTGAAGGATAAGAAGGTGTTAGCCAGATGATGACATGATGATGGGCCATCCTGAAGGATGTATGTGGATGCACAGAGACAGTGAGGATTGCATCAGAATGGGGGCACTTAGAGAATGACTTGAGGCATTGATGGGTTAGGATATGGTGATGGACAAGTAGGTAGGGTGAGATGAAGAACAATCTAGAAGAGAGATAAGAAAACCACAGCCCATGGGCTGCCTGCTTTTGTAAATAAAATTTTGTTGGAACACAGCCACGTTAATTCATTTTTGCATTGTCTATGGCTGCTTTTGTGCTACAAACACGGACTTGAATTGTTGCAACAGAGACCATACAGCTTGCAAAGCCTAAAATATTTGGTATTTGTCCCTTTACAAAAAAAGTTTCCTGATCCCTGACTTAGAATGTCAGATTGAGAAGCTTGTAAATTATTCTTTTTGGTTGAGGAGATACAGAAGTATTTTGGGTGTGTTTGGCTCTGAGTTTTAGGAAATTTTCCAAACATTAATATCTGATTTTTCCTAGAGCAGGATTAGTAGGAGGCAGGCAGGATGGAAAGGGAAGATTCAGGAGTGGAGAGATATGATGCTGGAGGCCAAGTCAGGGCAGGGATCCACGGGAGTGCTTTGAATGGAGAGTGAACTGACATGTTGCTGATGTGGACAGAACACACCCAGCCTTTGGGTGAAATGTCACTAAGGCCTTTCTTTTCAAGGGAATAGGAACCAGGATGCACCAACTCTCACAATGTACCGGGACTTCTGCTGGGTGTTTCCATGTGTACTTTTATTTAATCCCAAAGCAACCTTGTGAGAAAGGACTTCTTATACCCATTTCACAAAGCAGGAAATCGAGACATGGAAGGGTAAGGTGGTTTGCCTGATGTCATACTCTTAATAAATAAAAGAGCACGGATTTGATCCCACATCTCTCTGATTGCAAAGCTGAATATATTTCCAGTATAGCAAGAAGCTCATATACAATAGTTTATACACCCATTGCCTATGGTAATGTTAAGTCTCCAAGAAAACCTTTGGGTCTCCCTTCTTGTAGAGGATATGGACACTCCATCTGAGACAGATGCTCTGGTTGGTTATTCATTGGGTCCTGTAGGTGCCCTCCTGAGGATTCGCCCTGTGAAAGCTGAGGGAGGCTTAATGCATGTCTTTCTCCATCTCCAAGGCTGAGGCATTCCCTGCAGAGCTTGTGGGGTCAGCAGCCTGACTAACTTGGATTCTTTCTGGTGTTTCTGCATGGAGAGCAAAGAAGGGGGTCAGAGAAGAACAGCGGTGGAGGGGAGGAGAAGGCCGAGAGGGTCCATGAAGTGAATTGATTCTGATGCAACATTGGTTCATGCTTTTATCAAACGTTTCTTAAGTTTCCATTTATTCAATTATCCAACAAATATCGCACTTATTGGTTGCTTTCCACTTCTACTGAATGCTCACATAGGCCTATGTGGAAAATAGTATTATTTTACAGAGAAAGAAGCTCGGTTTCAGAGAGGTTAGGTACTTCCCAAGGTCACACAGCTATTGGTCATGGTGTCTTTGAGGTCTCCTATGTGCCGGGCACTGGATTACAGGAATGTGCTATTAAAATCAACTTCTCCTCCTGTGTGTGTCTCCTTTACTCTCACACTACTATCACACTCACAACTCTTGTGACACCAGATGTGTGGGGGTGTTTTTCCCCACAGCAAGCAATTCTCTGTGACCCCAGCTGGGTGTCCTACAATTGCAATCAATTCTGACACTCTCTACTTGGAGAGAGCATAGGAATCCACAGGCTAAGGGCTCAGTCCCACAATAGCCGCCCATCCTTGAAATGCCCATCTCAAGTCAAGGTTGTCACCTGTGCTTCTGATCAGCTGACTACAAATTGGAGGTTCCCATGCCCCACTCCTTGTGTTTAATTAATTTGCTAGAGTGGCTCAGAGAATTCAGGAAAACAGTTTACCTACTGTGTACCAGCTTATTATAAAAGGGAATGATAAAGGATACAGATAAACATCCAGACAGAAGAGATGCATAGGGGAAGGTAGGTGGAAAGGGGCAAGGAGCTTTCATGTTCTCTCTGAATGCACTACACTCCCAGCACCTCCACATGTTCACCCACTTGGAAGCTCCCTAAACCCCATGCTTTTGGGATTTTGTTGGAGGCTTCCTCACATAGGCATGATTAATTATTGACTGCACTACCAACCTCTCTCCCGTCTCTGGAGAAAGGTGTCAGGGATTAAAATCCCCATCGAAAAGCCCACCAGGAGTCACTTCATTAACAGAAAATTAGTGCTCTCACCCAGGAAGTTCCAAGTGGCTTAGGAGTACAACCATTTTCTGCTGCAGACTCGTTTCTCAGCTCTAAATTTACTGGAACATTTCTTGAAGAGTCTTTCCATTTCCTCTCCTCCCATTCTCTCTTGATGTCACTCCAGTCAGGATATCTGCCTCCACCAGGCTACCAGATCTGCTTTTGTTAACATCAGCTGTGATACTACTTAGCTAAATTTATTTATTTATTTTTTATTTATTTAGTTTTATTTTTTTAATTTTTTGTTTATTGCCGTATCATTGGTTTATAACATTGTATAAATTTCAGGTGTACATCTTTATACTTCTATTCCTGCATGGATTACATCATGTTCTCATGTTCACCACCCAAATACTAATTACAACCCATCACCACACAAATATGCCTAACTATCACTTTCGCCCTCTTCGCCCTGCCACCTTTCCCTCTGGTAAGCACCAATCCAATCTCTGTCTTTATATGTTTGCTTGTTGTTATTATCTACTACTTAATGAGTGAGATCATATGGTATTTGACCTTCTCCCTCTGACTTATTTCACTTTGCATAATACCCTCAATGGCCATCCCTGTTGTCACAAATGGCTGGATATCATCGATTCTTATGGCTGAGTAGTATTCCATTGTGTATATATACCACATCTTCTTTATCCATTTGTCCCTTGATGGACACTTAGGTTGTTTCCAATTCTTGGTACTTAGCTAAATTTAAATGGTAATTTCTCAGACCCTATTCTACTAGACTTATTAGCATTTGAAACAAATGAGTCCTCTGTCCTCTGAAGCTCCAGCGTCTCTTGGCCACTAGGATCCAACCCTACAGTCTCCTTGTCATTTATTCTTCCTCAGTGGTCTTCTTGCTGTTTCCACCTTATCTCCCTGACTCCAAATGCTGGAGGGTCCCAGGGCTCTGTCTGCGGACCTCTTCTCTTCTTTGTGCTTTCATCTACTATCAGACTTCGATGTGGAGGACACCAAATCTCTATGTCCCCCCCGGACCCTTCTTTGGAACTCCAAAGTTTTGCCAACTACTTGTCATCTTCAGTTGGATGTCTAAGAGGTACCTCAAACTTATAGTAACAAAACTAAAGTTTGGTGCCCTCTTGAAAATATACCCCTCCTGCAGAGTTGGCAATTTCAGGAATTGGCAATTCAATTCTTAAGTTGCTCAAGGCAACCACATTGGAATCCTCTTTGGTGTCTATGGACATTTGTGGACATCTATGGCTATCTGTGGCTATCCATAGACAACTAAGGAGCCGTCTTCGGTGTATATGTACATCTATGACTTCTAGTAACATTTATGAAATCTATGACATCTATGCAGTCATCTTTGAAATCTATGGACATCTGTAACATCTATGGATATCTATAACTTCTGTTGACAACTATGTAGTCATCTTTGACATCTGTGACACCTATGAGGTAGAGGCAGTGAGCTATCTTTGCTCATGCTCCACATGTACTCTATCACTCCATTAACAAATCCTGTTGGCTCCACCTTCAAAATGTACCCAGAACCTAAGTTCTGACGCCAGATTCATCATTATTACCCTGAAGTATGACTGTGGGCCAGCCCAGGGAGATGCGGTGGGCAGACTGCATGCCAGAATGTCCACAGTACTCACTGAGGAAGCTGGTCTGATGGCAGGGTGGATGTCTTCCATGCCCACTGCTGTCCTGGCTGCTTTCTTCCTGCAGGTCTTCACTCTGGTGAGAGACACCAGGATCTCTGATACAGGTTCACTCTTTTGAAGCTGCAGTGAGTGACTAACACAGGTCAAGGGTGGCGTGATCCTGGGAGACTTCATAACAAGACTCTGTAACAAGGTACTCACACTCCAGGATGCCTAGAAGCAGGGCAGGGACCACACTCTTTCCTGGCTCAGGGGCCACCAGCTGGATTCTCACCACCACCACAACCCCGCCCTTGCTCCATGTTCTCACAACCCCTCCAGGTCCCTCTTCTCCAATTCTTGGACCACTCCCAACCCAGCTCACATGAGGAAGATGAGGCAGAGGCAGAGAGCGAGCAGTGCAGTGACACCAGCTCCCCTGATGGCCCCCTGAGTCACTCTTACCCTGGTCCCTGGTTCCCCTGCAGACAAGAGACACTTGGGGTGAACTCCAATCTTGATGAACAGGCACGTGTCTTCTCCTCTTCAGCACATAGTGAAGGGCACCCTTCCCCTCTCATCCAGGGTTCAGCCTCTAGGTCATTCCACCCACCATAGGAGCTCAGCCTTCTCCAGAAACACATGGTCCATGTGACACCTCCTATCCGGCACACACAACCTGTCCAACAAAATGCATCTCTTCTAGGACCCAGGTCCTTCTTGATCCTAGGTCTCTCTGCAACAGCCCCCAAACCTGCCCACAGCAGGAGCATGAGGCTCTGAGCTCTATGGGCGCTTCAGAGAGAGAGAGAGAAACACAATCCAGAGAGCACTATGGGATGCTGAAAGGCTTTGTCCTTCCCTCCTTCTGTGGAGGGTGCCTGAATCTCCTCTCCTGTCCTCCACTGAGCCCAACCATGAGGGTCAAAGGTGGTCTTTCATGCCTCCAGAAGGGGATGGCAGCTGAGAGTTTTCAGACATTCACGTCAGACCTAGACAGCTCTCCCGGCCCTGCCTGGCCATGTATCATGAGAACCTAACCTCCAGGGTAGGGATGTGTTTCTGGGTATCAATTTTCAAGGGTTTGATGGGCACTGCTGAGAAAGCCCCAACGGGACTCAATGTCCAGTGAGGGGACCACATGGCATTACACATGGGGATAGAGCAGTAGGGCAAGCTGGGCTCCAGAGACAGGTCAGGGTGAGGGTGGGGTATTGACAGTCAAAAAAGGTTACAATGAGATATTTGGGGCAATGAAACTACTCTGTGTGATACTATAATGAGAGATACATGTCATGACATATTTGTCCAACGATGTTGTACAAAGAGTGTACAACACCAAGAATGAACCCGAATGTCAACTACGGACTTTGGGTGACAATCACATGTCAATGTATATTCATGGGTTGTAGAAAATGTACCCTCTGATGGGGGATGTTCATAGTGGGGAGGCTGCACGTGTGTTGGAAAATGCAACAGGAAATGGGGAATCTCTCTAACGTCCTCTCAATTTTGCTGTGAACCGAAAACTGCTGTGAAAAATAAAATCTACAGAAAAATTCCCCCAAGGCCTTCAGTGACCACAGGAAGATAAAGAGCATATTTGGGATGGGCAGGGAGGAAATTGTGGGCCATCTGTGCAAGATAGTTGTTGGAGGACATTGGGGGAGGAGGCTTGATGGGGTCTTCTCATGTCTAACTGCAGCCACCCACCCCAGCCCCACCATCTGAGCTCAGAAAGTCCAGCTCTGACCTCACCTGGAAGAAACCCCACCCCAGTCAATACTTCTGAGTGGGGACTCCTTCCTACTGTGTCATCCTCCAGGCAGACACTGATTGCTGGCTTCTCTGGAGCACCTAGAAGGAGAAGGGGGGATTTACCCTTTCGGTGGAGAGGGTCTGGTGAGATAAGTGTAGGCATCCACCCCATCCCCAGGAGCCAAATAAATTGTGGAGGGACAGGTCTTGTGTCCTTTTAGGTCCGCTAATCAGCCAGACCACCAGGACAAAAGCACCAAGCATGCGCAGTCTGGTGCTCTGCCCCCCACACCCTCAAGGACCTGGGCCCAGCCCTCACAGGTGATGTTGAGCTGGATAGTCCTTTCCGCTGTCACACCAGCTGCGGGGAATTTCACCTGATAGATGAGGTTGGTGCTGAGGTCCCGGGGTCGTGGGGTGAGGGTACGTACTGAGGAGAGGCGGGTCCTGGGGCTCAGGGAGGTGAGGCCAGCTGTTTTCCAGAAGAAGATAGGGAATGTGCCCTGCTCACAGGCCCAAGGCACAGAACAGGTCCAGTTCCTGGGGCCGCCACACTCCAGCGTCCCCAAGATGAGGATGTGGGGCGTGTGGGTCAGGGCTGCTGAGGAGATGGGGAGACATGGGAATAAGGAGGGAGGGTCCGAGGTGTGGCCATGAGTGAAGACTCAGGCTTTGGTCCAGCTCCTCCTCTAAGCCCTGAAGACCTTGTAGCCTAACTCTTCCCAGAAGAGAGGTCCCATCCCAGCCCTGCCCTAAAACCCTCATGTCCTTCCCCTGTGGCGATTCCTGGATCCCACTCCTTACCTGTCACACCCACAGACAGAAGGTTAGATTTGTTATTGCTTTTGTCCTTACCTCTCTCCATATGAAAAAAGTATCTTCCACTGTCACTCCTCAAGAGTCTCTGATGTCCAGGGAGCAGTTGTAGGTCCCGGGATCTCCAAGGAAGTGGAATCATCCCTGGGTGTCCCCCTGTACTTTAAGATCTGCATTGTTTGTGGCCACAGGAGCATCCTGGTGTGGATTTGCCACTTTCTGGAACCAGTAGCCGTGAATTGGGGCAGAGTCAGTCCTGGAGTCCCAGGGATAGGAGAAGATGCTGGGCATGGAGATGCACGGGCCCTCCTCCACCATCACAGACTCCTGCACTAGTAGCCAGAATCTCCCATCCTTAGCTAGGGACCCTGTGGGGAAAGGAGGGGGGGCTGCAACCCCAGCCCTGCCCACCCCTTCTCCACTTGACCCACTCACCTGCCCACAGCGGAGTCAGTAGCAGCAGCAGCATATCTGAGATAGAGGGTTCTGGGTGTCAGTCCTGTGTCTGACAGGAGAAGGAGAAGGCAAGTGGGAGGGGGCATAGCTGGGAGACCTACAGGATGCTAGGGAGGAGCATGCAATCCTAGCCATTCACAGAAGAGGAACTGCAGGCTGGGGCTCATCCCCCCTCTGCACAGACTGTGCAGGCAATCCAGTGCCCAGCTACCCCGAGACCTGTCCAGAGGGCAGTAGAGAAGGTGGAGACCTCGTGTCCTGCCCTCCATCTCGGGGCTTCCTTCTGGCATTAGATCCTGTACCAGGACCTCTGAAGACATCTGAGGTGTGGAACACGGTGAATCTCTAAGGGCCTCCCATCTGGGTGCTTTTCTGAGCACTGGTGTCTACAGCAGGGAGCTGGTCAGCTCCTGCAGGCCTACGGAGGGTCACAGTCTCGTCTAGACCTCAGATGGTAGGTCCTGCTAGGTGTAGGATTTTTTAGGGTCTGCATGAGTGTCTGGGGCAGAGGAAAGAAGGGGGTCCTAGGTGACAGGAAGGTAGCAGACATTTGTTCATTCATTCCCCAAACACTTAGTGAGCATCTATGGTTTGGGGAGGCTGGAGACAGACGGGAGTCGCCAGACCTGGTCCATGCCCGTGAGATGCTCCCCACCCAGTGGCATCACTTCCTGCCCAAACATTCAGTACTGTCTGGCTTTAGAGCTGCAGTCACTGGTGAGTTTGCTGTGTATCCTGAGACGATAATGGGTATTTTATAAAAAGTGAGTATAGGATATCTTTTCTTTTTACTTGTATGCTGATTCATGAAGTTACAATGTGATCTTAAATGAAAAACCATGCAGAATCTTCCTGTGAAACAAAAGGGGAACACATGTTCTAGGAGCCAGTGCAAAGGAAACCTCTTTTCCCTGAATGCTGCCTAGGTGGACTGGAGTGAACTGTTTTAGATCCACATCATACAGATTAGCATTTCCTGTCATGGAAAACATCTTCTTCTCACAGTTACATGTGGCTCACAAGGCATAATATTTCCAGAAATCATGAGTGGAATCTACAGATAAAATTGAAATTTTGGTTTCAGCTCATGTGGTTTTTCATCTCACTCTGTGTCATATGCGTCTGGAAAATCCTTGACACCTCTGACACAACAGCATTTGCCACCATAAATTTGTAAAACCTCTCAAGTACAGTAGCATCAAGATAACTGTTCCTTCAACGTTACAGACAGAGAGAGATTTTACACCTCTATTTGAAATGTAAGGAATTGAGTCTCGAATAAGTAAAATAATACTAGTAGTAGGTTATTAAAAAAATGAGACTGTGTCACACAATGGAAATCCCAATATAACTGGCTTCACAGCCAGTATGTTATATACCATATTCATGGACTGGAAGTTTCAGTGAGTTCTCATTGTTTTTCTTTAATGAATCTTATAATTTACATAAAATAAAATGTACCCACTTGAAAGTTATGTTTATATGAATTTTGACAACTGTATACAGCCCAGTCATGACCTCCACAGTCAGGAGATAGATTGTTTCCACTACCCTAAAACGTTTTCCCACACCTATTTGCAGCTCATCACTCCCACCTCCACCTCAGGTAACCATTGGTATACTCTCTATCTTGATGAATTAATTTTGTCTGCTGGAGAACTTCCTATAAATGTACTCACTTGTGTCTAGATTCTCTCACTCAATATACTATTTTTGAAACATGTCTACATTGTATGTTTCTCTAGTTCATAATGTCTGATTACTAAGAAGTATTCCATTATGTGGGTATACTGTAATCTTTTATTTATTCACCTCTTGACAGACATTTGAGATTTTTGGCAATAAGTGTTAAGGAGTAAGTCTTTTCATGGGCGTATTTTCATCCTCATGAGTACACACAAGGCATGCAATTGTTAGGTCAAAGAGTAAGCACATGTTTAACTTTAGTAGAAATTGCAAATTGTTGTCCAGAAGGGTTTTAACTCACACTCCTGTCCATAATGTGCCAGAATTCCAGCAGCTTCACACCCCTGTTAACACTTGGTATTGTCAGTCTTTTAAATTGTAATACTTCTAGTGGGAGTGTAGTGCTATCTCATTGTAGTTTTTAATTTTTAATTTATTTTAATCTCAGATAAAGTGAGATTCAACTTTTATTCTATACAATCCTATGAGGTTTGACATATGTATGTTGTATACAACCACAACCACAGTCACGATACTGAAGAGAGCCATAACCCAAGACATTCCTTCATGCGGTCCCTGGGGAGCCAAATCCTCCCTCTGACCTTAACCCCTGAAAAAATGCTGATCTGTTCTCCATCCCTCTTCCTTTGCTCTTAACAGAATGTCATAGGAATGAAATCAGATAAAATGTCGTCTTCAAACTCTGGCTTCATTCACCTGGCATAATGCATTTGAGGTTTCTCTATGTTATTGAGTGTATGTATCAATAATTTGTTCTTTTGACTCATATTTTTTCTTTATTTAAAAACAGCAATGAATATGTAGGAATGTCAACAAAGAAATGGAAGATATAAAAAAGAACCAATCAGAAATGAAGAATACAATAATTTGTTCTTTTGAAGTGCTGTCTGGTTCTCCATTGTTTCAACGTACCCCAATTTTTTTTTTTTTAAAGATTTTATTTATTTATTTTTTCCCCCCAAAGCCCCAGTAGATAGTTGTGTGTCATAGCTGCACATCCTTCTAGTTGCTGTATGTGGGACGCGGCCTCAGCATGGCCAGAGAAGCAGCGCGTCGGTGCGAGCCTGGGATCCGAACCCGGGTCGCCAGCAGCGGAGCGCGCTCACTTAACCACCAAGCCACGGGGCCGGCCCTCAACGTACCCCAATTTGTATCCACTTCCCAGCTCAAGAATGTTCGGGTTGTTTCCAGGTTTGGGGCAACTATGAATAAAGCTGCTATAAATATTCATATGCAGGTTTTTGTGGAAACACACATTTTTATTTCTCTTAGGTAAACATATAGGAGTCAGATCCCTTGGTCCTATGCTAAGCGTAGGTTTAACTGTATATGAAATTGTCAAACTGTTCTCCAACGTGGCTGTACACTGGTGTTCCCACCAGCAGTGTGTGTGAGTTCTGGCTGCTCCACATCCTCATTAGCATTTGCTTTTATCAGGATTTCTGTTTCTTTTTATTTTAGTTAATTTTAGTTATTCTAACAGATCTATATCTCATCCTGGTTTTAGTGTGGAATTTCCTAATGACAAGTGATATTGAACATGTTTTCATCTGCTTAATTTTCATCTGTTTTTCTTCTTTGGTGAAGTGGCTGATTAAATCTTGGGCTGCTCTTTAAAATCGTTGTGGTAAAATATATGTAACCAACCTACTATTATAACTTTTTTAGCTGTTCAGTTCAGTGGCATTAAGTACATTCACATTGTTGTGCAACACAACCATCATCCATCTCCAGAACTTATTTCATCTTCCCAAACTGAATCTTTGTGCCCATTAAATGAATAACGCTCCATTCCCCTTGCCCAAGACCCTCGCCACCACATTTCTATTTTTTGTGTATCTATGAATTTGCCTACTCTAGATACTTCATTTAAGTGGAATCTACAGTATTTGTCCTTTTGTGACTGGCTTATTTCACTTAGTGTCATGTCCTTAATCCACATTCAGACATGTGTCAGTATTTCCTTCCTTTTAAGGCTGAATAATATTCCATTGTATGTGTTTTCCACATTTAGTTAATCCATTCCTTTGTTGATGGACCCTTGGGTTGCTTCCACCTTTTCGTTACTGCGAATAATGGTGCTAAGAACTTGGGTGTACAGATATCTATTCAAGTTCCTGCTTCTGACTTTTTGGGGTACACACCCATAGGTTAAATGACTGGATCATATGATAATTCTATTTTTAATTTTTTGAGGAACTGCCATACTGTTTTCTACAGGAGGTGCCCCATTTTACAATCAACTGCATAGCATGAAAGTTCCACTTTCTCCACATCCTCACCAACACCTGTTATTTCTCCTTTCCTTCTTTTATTAAACAGTCACCCTAATAGATGTGAATGGGTACCTCCCTGTGTTGTAATAATTTGCATTATCCCAATATTAGTAATGTCGATCATGTTTTCATGTATTTATTGGGCATTTGTATATCTTTGGAGAAATGTCTATTCAAATTCTTTGCCAATTTTTATATAAGGTGTGGGGCTTTTTGTTCTTGGGTAGATGACTTTTTCAATACATATAAAACCGGGTTCTTTTATTTGTTTGTTTAATGTTTTGTTTTGAGACTCCTTGATATATTCCAGATACAAGTCATCCATCAGATATATATTTGCAGATGTATTCTCCCAGTCTGTACATTTTAGTCCCTCCATGGTGGCTTTTAGAGAAGGGCAGGCCCCCATTCCCCAAGACATATGTCACCCATGAAGTGACCCACAGGTGTGTCAGGATGTCAAAGAGCAGAGCAAAGAAAATTAAAAGGGGGAGAAGATCTGGAGGCCAGATGGGGGCATTCATAGGCGCAAAGCTGACGTGAGACTTGCAGCCACCCAAAGAAACACAGGACTTAATCCCTGGAGCCTGCAAGTGTTCACTTAGAAGGAAAAAGGATCTTTGCAGGTGTGATGAAGGATCTTGACCTGTGGAGATGATCCTAGATTATCTGGGTTGGTCCCTATATCTAGTCACAATTGTCCCTCTGAGAGAGAAGCAGAGGGTGATGTTGTACACACAGAGGAGGATGAGCAATGTGACCACAGAGACAGAGTGATGTGGCCACAAGTCAAGGAATGACGGCAGCCACAGTCATCTGGGAGAAGTAAGAGGTGGATTCTCTCCTTAAGCCTCTGAGGGAGCGTGACCTACCAACAACTTGTTTTCTGCCAAGCATAACTGATTTTGGATAGTAGGATTCAAGACACGTCACACCAAGATGTGGAAACTTTACATAGTGAATATTTCAAGCTGGAGGCATTTGAGAAACAGCATGTACTTTCTGACCTTCTCTTGAAGCAGATCATAAACCCTCACTGAGAGGTGCCCTCTGTGTACCAGAGGAAAGGAGCGTCTTATCCCCTAAGGTCAAGGGACAGAGAGACGAATCTGAAGGAACAGGTCTTGCTAAGTTTCTCCCAGTTTACTGCACTTAGCTCACACTTTTTGTCCTATCATCTCTCTCCACGATTTTCCACTTTGCATCAAATCTAGCATGAAAATACTCAGGTTTAACCCCTAATCCGAGTCTTCATTTCCTTATGAAGGCTACTCTGCCACATTAAAGTTACATTAAATATATTTGTATGCATTTCACTTGTCAATCTGTCTTGTGTTACAGAGGTCCCAGTTGAGAAGGTACAAGAGTAGAGGGAAAATATTTTTCCTCTTCTCTCTGGATTTTGGGCCTCCAGCCCTGTGAGAGAATAAATTTCTATTGTTTTAAGAGACAAAGTGTGTGGTTATATGTGACAGTGGCTCCAAGAATCTAATACAGGTGGGAAATCAGAAAGATGCCCTCTCAAGAGAGAATGCAGAGAATAAAGGAGAAACACCCTCCTTCAAGGACACATTCCTCTCTTCCTCTTTGCAGCCAAACTTCTCAAAGGGCTCTCTGTACCCTCTCTTCCCATCTCCACTCTTCCAATTCTCCCCTGAACTTACTCCAACCAAATATGAACCCCTTTCCCACCTCTCCATTAAACTGCTGTGTTGGGATGACCAAGGAGAAAAGTGTTTCCTGGTGCCCTTCTCTTCTGTGTGTATCAACACCTTTCTGCCTCATCTACTGCCATGACTTTACATAGCTCTATGTTCTCACATCTCCAGCCTGAACCCCTCTCCTGATCTCCAGACATTCATATCCTGTTCTCTTGCTGACATCCCCAGTTCGATGTCAAGTGGCTTCTTAGAATGAATATTCCCCTTCCAAACCCTACTCTCTGAGGTCCTCCATGGAACACAACTCCATCTTTCCAGTGCCTCAGGGGAAACATTTGGGCATCATCCTTGCTCCTCTCTCTCCCTCACTCTTACATCCACTAGAATATTGCTTGTTCCATCTTCATAACACATCTAAACATAAACCCTCACTCTCCTCCCCGCCTCCCTGGTTCACGTCACCATCACCTCCTGCCTGGAGAATTCAGCAGTCCCTTTCCAATCTCTGTGTTGCTGCTGTGGACCCACTCTGGCCTTTTCTGAACAGAGCAGCCACGGGGATCCTTGAAAATGAAAGTTGAATCATACCCTCCATGGTGTCCAGAATCTTGTATTTCCTGCACGGCCTCACAAGCTCTGCACCAGCACAGGGTCTGCACCATCCTCCCAGCTCCTCCCCTCCCTGTGCCTCCCTCTGCTGTCAGACTTCATCCTCCTGTTTCCCCAGCACACCAGGCGTGCTTCTGCCTCAGACTATTCCTCTTGCTGTCCTCTCTCTTCCCTTTTCCTGGATAATTTTCTCTCAGGCAAATGCAAAACCTGCCCTCTTACTATCTTAAGTCTTTGCTCCAACATCACCCCTCACACTCTCAGATGTAGAAAATTGTCCCCAACATGTCACGTGCTCCTTTCCCTCCATGATTTTTCTTCAAACACACATTACAATCCAACGTGCTCTAATGTTATCTCTTTATTATTTCTTTAGATTTCTATCCTTCCTGTCTCCAGAATGACAGCTTCTTTTTTGTTGTTGTTGTTGTTCACACAGATTTAATAAATTTGACGTTTAGATTATATTTTTCACAGAGATCTGACTCCAGTCTTTTTATTTATTTATTTATTTATTATTTATTTATTTATTTTTTAATTTTTTGTTTATTGCAGTAACATTGGTTTATAACGTTGTAAAAATTTCAGGTGTACATCATTGTACTTCTATTTCTGCATAGATTACATCATGTTCACCACCAAAATACTAATTACAACCCATCACCACACACATGTACCGAATTATCCCTTTCACCCTCCTCCCTCCCTCCTTCCCCTCTGGTAACCACCAATCCAATCTCTGTCCCTATGTGTTTGTTTATTGTTGTTATTATCTACTACTTAATGAAGGAAATCATACGGTATTTGACCTTCTCCCTCTGACTTATTTCACTTTGCATTATACCCTCAATGTCCATCCATGTTGTCACAAATGGCTGGATTTCATCTTTTCTTATCCAATTAAAAAATGGGCAAAAGACCTGAACAGACATTTCTCCAAAGAAGATATACAGATGGCCAACAGACACATGAAAAGATGTTCAAAATCACTAACTATCAGGGAAATGCAAATCAAAACTACAATGAGATATCACCTCACGCCCGTCAGAATGGCTATAATTAACAAGACAGGAAACAACATGTGTTGGAGAGGATGTGGAGAGAAGGGAACTCTCATACACTGCTGGTGGGAATGCAAACTGGTGCAGCCACTATGGAAAACAGTATGGAGATTTCTCAAAAAATCAAGGATAGAACTACCATATGATCCAGCTATTCCACTGTTGGGTATTTATCCAAAGAACTTGAAAACACCAATTTGCAAAGGTACATGCACCCCTGTGTTCATTGCAGCGTTATTCACAATAGCCAAGACTTGGAAGCAACCTAAGTGCCCATCAAGGGACGAATGGATAAAGAAGCTGTTGTATATATACACAATGGAATACTACTCAGCCATAAGAAACGATGACTCCAGTCTTAAAAGCCATTCTATTCCTAAAAGTGTCACATAAGCTTCAAAGAGTGCATTAGTCAGTTCACCTCAGATAAAACCCAGTAAATAAGGTAAAGCTCATCCAATCTAACTTTTTTTACATCATTTGGCATTAATTTTCATATTTGTAAAATTTGCAACTTTTTACTATTATGTTGATGTAGTATACTATAATATACTTTTATGTATACCATATATATATAAAATCTCAAGCTCAACAGTGGTTCATTGAGGTGTACAAATAGTGATAAAAATAAACAGTGATAAGAAAGAACTATCATTAAGAATTATGTCACATGTCTACAGCATAAATACAGAGCTAGAACTGGTTCAGAGACATCTCTGAACATGATTATTCCATACAAAAACTGCAAAAGAAAAGTGAAACTACGTATGATGATTGATAGCTAAACATAGGATTTTTGAGAACTGACAATCCATTTGCTCTTAGTCTCCAGTGCATTATCCATTATGGAAACTTTTCAAAGAGTTCATGCCATTGAAATAGTAGATTCATTTTCAATTAAAGCATCATAATCTCTCCAGTAGGCCAACTATGCACAAAATAATGCTTCCCAGTCTTTTGTTTTGTTTTGTTTTTGTTTATTGCAGTAACATTGGTTCATAACATTGTATAAATTTCAGGTGTACATCATTATACTTCTATTTCTGCATAGATTACAACATGTTCACCACCCCAAATACTAATTACAACCCATCACCACATGCATGTGCCAAATTATCCCTTTCGCCCTCCTCCCACCCCCTCTGGTAACCACCAATCCAATCTCTGCAGAATGACAGCTTCTTGATGACAGAGATTTTGGAGGCTGTGTTCACCAGTGCACCCTTGGCACCTACAAAAATGCTGGCACATAGTAGGTCTTCCATAATACTTTCTCAAGAGTCTATAAATAAATGACTGAATGTTACTCTGCTCAGAAGGATACAATGATACACACACACACACACACTCACACACACACACACACACTGGGTGACTTTTACGACAGAGCTTGAGGGATGAGGAGGACTTGGGAAGATAGGAATAGGGAGGGAAGGATTTTTCAGGAGAAGGGTAAAATCTGAGAGTCACAAAAGCCTTGGCTTGGCTGGGGGTGGAGACATTTCCGATGCAGGGAGAGGGAGGAATCTGTGGGGAGAGAGTCCAGCAGGGGACAGACTACGCCAGGCCTTCAAATCCAGCCTGTGCTGTTTGCAGCTTGGTTTCTGGCCATGGAGAGGACACATAGCTGTTCATACTGCACAGAAAGGGGATGATGATAGTCTCTGGAAACACAGTCTGGAGGCCTGCGTTGAGGAGAGAGCTGGAGGGAAGAGGAGTGATGGGTTCAGAGACTTGAGGACGAGATGAGGTCCCAGGAATGACCAGGATCAGGATAGGGAGGAGATTGGCAGCAAGATGAGCTGTGATTAGAATGAGAATGGACAAAACAGTGATTTCTTGGATTCCAGAGAAAGGAGGGAAGTCAATGTGCATACTCACTTCCCACTTCTGGTCTTAGAGATGGGGGGCATGATGTCACCAGTGTGAGAGGGAACCCAACAAAGAAGTGGATTTGGAGAGGAAAATGGTAGATCAAATTTGACCATGCTTAGCAGAGCGATCCTGGGGGCCATCCTGAGGGAGGTGTGTGGTTGGATGTTGGGTGATGAGACACCAGTGCCGCTCACCTGAGGGATTAACCCTGGATGCTGTTTGCATCCTCCACGCCTCCTGTGGGCCTCATCACCTTCCTCCTGCAGGACTTCATTCTGAGAAAAGAGACCAGGGTCTTTCAGTCTAGTCAGATCGTGGTTCAGCGGGTAACATACTCACCCCTTCTTCGCTGTACAGAGGCTGGAGGGGTGACTGAGATGGGAGAGGGCAGGTCTGGCTCCACAGACTGTCTTGAGCACACAGGTACCTCCCACCCTGGACACTCGGAGGGCGGTGCATCAACACCACCCCGCACCTGTCAATCTCCTGCCTGCCCCACCCCCCGGCCCGTTTGTGCCCTGCCAGCGCTGGTTCTGGGACTCTGCTATGGGCTGGCCCTCCCCTCCTCTCCCCTCCCCTTCCCGCAGGGAGAATGCTCACGTGAGGAATACGAGGCAGAGGAGGAGGAGCAGGGTCTTCACAGCCGCTTCCCCGATGGCTACCAGAACCACCTCTGACACCGGTCCCGATCTCCCTGTGGAAAAGAGGACGAGGGAGGATTGACCTGCTACATCGCAATCCTGTGTCCTTCTGCTCCCAGTAGGACTCTGGACATTGGTTATTCAGGCCCTCTGGCCTCATGCATGCGGGACCACCTGTGCCCAGACCTCACCGTACCCCACAGCACCTCCTGACTCTCCAGCATTGGGACAAAGAAAACTTTTATAAGTTGGCCTTAACAAAATGAAAAAATTTTGTTCTTCAATTGACACTATTGAGAAAGTAAAAAGCCAAGGAGAGAATATTTGCAAATCACAGATCTGATACCAGTATAGTATCCAGCACTCTTACCACTCAACAACAGAAAGTTAAACTACCCACTTCAAATGTGGGCAAAGAACTTGAACAGAAAGAAGATATACAAATGGTCAACATGTCCATGAAAAAATTAACAAAATCATTAAGTCATTATGTACATGCAAATGAAAGTCCTGATGAAATACCCTTTCACAGCACTTGCAGACTATAGTATTTTTAGTATAAAAAGGAAAGTATCCATGTTGGTAAGGGTGTGGAGAAATCAGAACCCTTATACGTTGCTAGTGTGAGTGTAAAATGGAGCTGCCACTATGGAAAATAGTCTGGCCTTTCCTCAAAAAGTTGAACATTGATTTACCACGTGACCTAGCAATTCCACTCCTGGGGAGTTACATGCCCAAACAAACTGAAAACATATGTTTGAATAAAAACGTGTATACCAGTGTTTATAGCAGCATTATTCACAGCCAAAAAGTGGAAACAGCCTAAATGTCCATCAACTGGTCAATTAATGAACAAAATGTGGTACATCCATATAATGGAACATTGTTCAGACAAAAAAGAAAGAATTACTGATACATGCTTTATGGATCAACCTTGAAGATATTTTGTGAAGCAAAAGAAGTCAGATACAACAGGCCATATTTTGTATGATTCTACTTATACGAAATGTCCTGAATAGGCAATCCCTAGAGATAGAAAGCAGATTAGTGGTTTCAGGGGCTGGTGGTTGGGAGTATGGGGGTGACTTCTTCCTGGGTACAGGGTTTCTCTTTGGGGGATGAAAATGTTGGATGGATGGAATTAGGTAGTGATGATGGTTGTAATACACTGTGAATGTGCTAAAAGCCACCTACTGTACACTTGGAAGTGGCTCAAATAGCGATTTTATTTTGAGTTAATTTTTTCTCAGTAATATAGTAATGCATATAGATTTTTAAAAACGATATAGAGATAATGATATTCACCTGCAGCTGTCAAAAACCAAAAGGTTTCACCTTATACTGAGTTACTGAAAATACACACTTTTATCTTCTGCACAGCAAAGGAAATCATCAACAAAATGAAAAGACATTCACTGAAAATATTTGCAGATCATCTATCTGACAAAGGGTTAATTTCCAAAATCTATAAAGAACTCATACAACTCAACAAAAAAAGATGAACATCCCGATCAAAAATTGGGCAGAGAAAATGAACAGACACTTTCCGAAGAAGATATACAGATGGCCAACTGGCACATGAAAAGATGTTCCACATCACTAACTATTAGGGAAATGCAAATAAAACTACTATGAGATATCACCTCACACCTGTCAGAGTGACTATTTTTAAGAAAACAAGATATAACAAGCGTTGGAGAGGATGTGGAGAAAAGAGAACCCTCATAGACTACTGGTGGGAATAGAAACTGATGCAGCCACTATGGAAAATAGTGTGGATATTTCTCAAAAAATTAAAAATTGAGATACAATATGTCCCAGGGAGTTGAGGGAGGGCGATGGGTTAAAGAGTAACATATGTATGGTGATGGATAAAAACTAGAGTATTGATGGTGAACACGATGCAGTCTATACAGAAACTGATGTATAATAATGTACATCTGAAATTTACACAATGTTATAGGCCAAAATGACCTCAATAAAAAAAAAGGTGCAACTACAGCTGAGGTGTGAAATAACGCTGCGTGCTCATGGAAAAACAAATAATTCTGTGAGGTTTGAGTGAATAGGCATGTTTGGAAGTATTTGCATATGAGGCTAGTAGAAGAATTTATGGGATATTTAAAAAAGCATATTAGAGTAGAGAAAGTCAGAGGCGTGAAAGAGAATATCGATAAAAGCAACCAGTGGTTTACTAGTAAATGTTTCACAACGAGCTCACTCATGGTGGCACAAAGGGAGGGGAGGGGGGCCGAGAGTCCTGATTTGTAGCATTTGCCAATGTCCTTGGTGTAAATACTCCCATTTTGGACAATTCCAAGCACCCAATTTGAAGACACTGAACCCATTGTTGGGAAACGATGGACACAGTTGGCTCTTGCCAAACAGTCAGAGTCAACACTAGGTACCACTGAATGTGACTCAGAAGAAAAATGCATGGCGTTGCCTGGAAAAAATCACCATATGCTAAGTCAAAAGGCCATCAATAGACTGGAAATCAATCCTTTCAACTAACACACAGCTGATGTCCTCGACATGAAAAGAGCTTCTTCAAACCATTAAGAAACAGCCTACAAAGAAATACAAATGGTTTTTAAACATAATGAAAGATATTCAATCTCATCACAAAATGACACTGCAACTCAAAATGACAGTGAATTCTCTTAGGATATCAGCAAGAATGAACATTTTCAGCAGGGAAGGAGGCATATTGCAGGTGGGAGTATAAACAGAACAACCTCCATGCATTGGGATCTGGCAACATTTGTAGAAATTACACACATTCCTTTCGGTCCAGACCTTCACCCTCTATAAATTTATATGACAGACACACGCACATACCTAGGGAACATTCAT
This sequence comes from Ceratotherium simum simum, assembly GCF_057802395.1. NCBI lineage: Eukaryota > Metazoa > Chordata > Mammalia > Perissodactyla > Rhinocerotidae > Ceratotherium > Ceratotherium simum. The sequence continues at coordinate 10,311,048 of NC_141932.1, read as the reverse complement.
AAAAGTTATTCAGTGCAGTAGTGTTTGTCTGAGCAGAAGACCGGAAACACCATAGTTTTCCACCAATGCGAGACCAATTAAGTACTTTATAGTGTAATACACTTCCAATTGGAAAACCATGAGGTCATCAATAAGAGTGAAGAAAGTTTCCTATGTACTAATACAGAAAGATCTCCAAGATAGACTGAATTTGAGAAAAAAACAAGTTTAGTTCACAAAAATGTACCACAGTCACTTCTTTAGTTGTACAAATGTGCCAAGGTGATGGGAGATTTTAACGGTGACAGAAGTTGGGTGAGGAATTATGGAAACTCTCTGTACCATGTAAATCTAAAATTACTCTAAGTGAAATGTTCATTAAAAGTAATCATAAAGATGCAGAGCAGTGTGTGTAGTATGATGTGTACGTATGTGTGTGTTTTTAGATGTCTATGCATAGGTTATATTTGAGAAGATAACCAAGAGGGAGGTACATAAGGTTCTGCATACTGTTTTATTCTTATTAAATTATGTTAGGGACAGAATTGAGTTTCCCCCAAATTCATATGTTGAAGCCCTAACCCCCAGTGTGGTGGTATTTGTAGGTATCTGGATGGGCATTGGGAAGGTGATTAGGGTCAGGTGAGGTCATGAGAGTGGGGCTGTCACAATGACGTTGGCGCCCTTATGAGAAGAGACACCAGAGAGCTGGTTCTCTTTCAGCCCTGTGAAGACACAGCCAGAAGGCAGCTGTCTACAAGGCGGGAAGAGAGCCCTCACCAGGAACCAAATGGCTCACACCCTGATCTTGGACTTCCAGCCTCCAGAACTGTGAGGAATAAATTCCTGTTGTTTAAACCTGCCAGTCTGTGGTATTTTGTTATGTCAGCCTGAGCAGACTAAGGCACATTTTATGCTTCCCATTTTAAATTAACATTAAAATGATCAAAGGAGGTTGGAGGAGTAGGTGGGGTCCAGATCCTAAGGAGAATGAGGGCAGGAATTGGGAAAAGGATGTGTCCCTGGCATGGGGTTGGCACATCCATTGGACGTGGAAGAGGCCATGCAAACCCCATGACAGCAAGGTCAGCAGTTGGGGGGAGCAGGTTGTAAGCTAATGAAGTAAGGAGCTTCCCATCTCTGCTGTGCCCACACCTGGCCTGAGCCTTTCTCCCTTCTGATTTCCGACCCCACCTCTGCTCTGGAGGAGGAAGACAGACCCCACTTCCTCCACACCAGCCAGAGAGGAGAGGTTGGGCCCTACTTATGCCTTCTCTCCAGAACACGCTGATGGTCAGGTTCTGGGGTGTATCTGGACAGACAGACATAATTGTTCCCCTTTCAGTGGCAGGAAGGTGAGCACTGGCCCTTTTCCCCCAGAACTTTAGAAACAGGAAGGGTGTGGAGTTGCGTGTTGTCTTTCCTTCCTCCCAGATCCAGCTTGCAGGACCCAGCACCCAGTATCCCAGACCCTCTGTCCCCCCACCCCCCAACACCCACTGCCCTCAGGTACCCAGCCTCGCTTGCCTGGCACTCACAGGACACGTTGAGCTGGACAGTCTTCTCTGTGCTCACACCAGCTCCAGGGAAGGACACTCGACAGGTGAGGTTGGTGCCGTGGTCCTGAGGCCGCGGGGTGAGGGTGAGCACTGAGGAGTGGGGAGTCTTGGGGCCCAGGGAGGTGAGGGAGACCCCTATCCAGGAGAAGGTGGGGGGAGTCCCCCTCTCACAGGCCCATGGCACTGCACAGGTAATGTTCTTGGGCTGCCCAGATTCTAGGGTCCCCTGGATGTGGATGTCAGGCGTCTGAGTCAGAGCTGAGGAGGAGAGAGACAGAGACCCAGTTGCTGGAGGTGGACCCCAAGTGTGACCCTAAGAGCAACCAATGATTCAGGCCAGCCAACTCCTCCCATGCCAGTCTCAGCATCCTGTCCACCTGGGTCCCACTGGGTCCTTCCCAGGATGAGGAGCAGAGGTCCCCATCCAGCCTGGTCCTCAGGACCCTCAGACCCATCCATGTGTTCTCTCCTTGACTGCATTCCTTACCCGTCACATGCACGAAGAGCCGGTTCTTTCTGTAATTGTATCTCATAAATGGCCCTCTCTCTACCCTAAAAAAGTATGTCCCCGAGTCCCTCCTCCTGGCATCTCTGATGTCCAGGGAGCAGTCGTAGATCTGGGGGTTACCAAGGAGGTGAAATCGGCCCTTGGTCTCATCCTGAACTTTAACATTTGGGTTGTTCGTAGCCACAGGAGCATCGTGGTGTGGATATGTCCCTTCTTGGAACCAGTAGCCACGAGCTGGGTCACGGTTAGAGTAATTGACCGGTGGGTGGAAGACAGTGCAGGGAACGTGGATGCACAGCCCCTCCTGTACTGTCACAGACTCCTGTACTTGCAGCCAGAATCTCCCATCCTGAGCCTTGGACCCTGTGGGGAAAGATGGTCATCAGCAGCCCCGGCCCCGCCCATCCCATCCCCCTTCAGTCCACTCACCTGCCCACAGCAGGGGCAGCAGCAGCAGCATCTTTGGTGTAAGAGCCACAGAGCCTGGGTGTCACAAGACCGAGAGGAAGCCCCTGCAAGAAGCCCAGGGTGAGTTCAGAAAGCTGACTGACCACAGAAGAGGAACTTGACACCCACACGCTGTTGGAGTTGGCATGGTCCTGGGAGAATAACCACTTGTACTTTCCAGATGGGAATCCAGTGAGGGTCACACAGAGCAAGGAGGACCCGACCCGCTCCTCCCGGCTCCCCATCCTTGGACTGTCCCTCCTGCACCCCTGTCCACACCCAGAAAGCAGGCACTGCCTGACCAATCACAGCTTCTGATGCCCTGGAGGGTCAGTCTTGCCAGGTGTCGACTCAGGAGGGGTTGGTAGGGGAACCTCAAGGCAAGAAAGATGGGGAAGTGTCCCCCCACCCCCGAGAGAGGGAGATGGTGAGTAATGAAGGAATGAACATGACAACCACATCTTGAGCATCTACTCCTTTCAGGGGAGTGGAGTCACAGGGGACAACGGGACAGACTTTGTCTGTGTCCTTGAGAACTTCTCTCACACCTGAGGAGGCAGAGAACCCCAGGCCATTCAGCTCCTGTTGGGACAGTGTGTGATGGTGGAAGCACCAGTAGGGGCTTGTAGGAAAAGAGATTGCTCTGTGTAGCCAGAAGGAGAGCTCAAGGCTAATTGGCCAGAGTGGATGGGATCAGGATTCAGAGGGGGTCAGAAGGACATAACCCCCTTGAGTGGTCCTGAGGTTTCCTGACCTGCTCACAGCCCCCCAGGTCTCTTCATCAACATATGGGTTTCTAGGAAGACATCTCAGGAACTTCCTCAGGGAGCAGAAAGTCTGGGCAGGAGCTAGAGTATCCAAAGCAATGTTCCCTCGGGGCTGGGATGATCCCAGGAGCATGGGAAGAACTTTCCAGACACCTCTGAGGGGTCCCAGCATGTCCCATGAACTCTACTCACAGCCCCATGGGATCCTCACAGCATGACCAAGGAGGAGCTCCAGGGACAGAAGCCACTTAGCACCTGGGCCCCTCACACTGGCTGTGACCCCAGAGCCCACTCTACTTCACCCCCTGCTTCTCCTCTCAGGTGAGTCCACTTCCCTTCTCACCTGTCTCGGCTTCATGTCTTAGTCTTTCCAAAAGCCAAGAGACGATCCCACCTTCCCTGTCCATTCCCTGGTGGTCATCTGAGTGTGGACACAACTGCTGCTTCAGGCATGGGCCAGCAGCCAGGGTGGTGAGGCCGTGGAGTCCGCTGGGCCATGTGCAGCAGGGACGGGTGGATGGTGACGTCAGTGGGGAGGGAGGTAGATTCTGAGAACGAGAAGGTTTCCCAAGTGGCAGAAAGTGACCCAGAGTCACAGAGCATCCAGATCTCTGTCTCCTGCTGGGACGTTGGTGGGGGGGTCTAGTTGCCCTGAGAACCTGAGCCTCAGTCTTCTCAGGGACCCAACTGCTGATGTCTGGTTTTGTGTGTCTGTAGTGTGAGTGTGTCTGTGGCATGTGTGTCTGTGTATATGCTTTGTGTTTGTGTCTATAGTCTGTATGTGGGTGTCTGTGGTGCATGTGTTTCTTTGGTCTGCATGTATATTTGTGTGTCTATGTTTATGGTTTCTGTGTGTGTGTCTGACGTGCTTGGGACTGTGTATATATTTCAGGTGTGTATGTGGCTGAGTGTGTGTCTATATGTGTGTTTGTAGTCCTTCTGTCTGTGCATGTCTGAGCTGTCTGTCGGTGTCTGAGTAAGTCCCTACTGTGTGTGTGCATACACGTGCCTACTCAAATGTCAGTTTCTCAGTGGTAATGCCCATAGACAACATACTGAAGAGTAAAGTCCATCCCATATTCCCTATATATCTTTCATGTTCCATTTTTCTCCAAACCTCTTATCAACAGTGAATACAATTATTAATTATTCTTTGCCTATCTCTCCCACCATTAAAATGGGAGCTTCATACAGGATCTTGTATCTCTTTCATTTGTTGCTGTATCCACTCTGCCTAGAAAAACGCTTGGCATATATTTGGTGATGAATAAATATTACTTAAAAAGTAGTAAGGAATTTCAGAATAAGGAAAATGAGGTGACTGGCTATCTCCATGGAGAACTATGCATTCTTTAGAGCATACTCTTCTGGAGTTATCTGATTCTAGAATTGTATTGCCTTTGAGCTGTTTTACAATGTTATAATGTAGATAATTAACAGCAATGAAAATAGTTCATGTCCACAGACATGACTGTTCTGTCCGCTGCAGAGGGCATTTGAAACCCCCACCTAGCCAGTTTAGCATGCCTTCACCAAATCATTTCAACATTCCTTTGATCCATATTAAATATGTGCTTCTTTCATTTCTGCCTGGTTCTCCCATTAATGAGTTAAATAAAACGGGGAGTTGCTGTTCCATGGGTATAAATTTCTGTCATGAAAAAGGAAAAACTTCTAGAGATCTACTGTACATCCTAGTGCCTATAGATAACAATACTGTACACTTAAAATTGGTTAAGTGGATAGATCTCATGTTATGTGTTTGTTTTTTACTATGATAAAAATCTTTAACACCTGTTCAATTTATACGTATATGTGAGTCATGATTTTGCCTTTCGAAAATAAATTATCCTTTGATAGAATAAATGAACAAATTTGTTTCTGCTACTGTGCGTGTGTTGGCTTTTTGGTTTGTGGTGTGTTCTAGGCATTAGAAACAGATCCCTCTGGGCCAAATAAGATGGGTGATGTAACACTTTGGGCTCATCTTAAAGGATTTTGGCTATTTCCACTTGGGAAACTGGGAACCACTGGAGGATTAGAAGCAGAAAAGGGACACCATTGGGTTTTTAGAATCCACTCCGGCTTCTCTGTAGAGAACAGATTGGAGGTGGGCAAAGAGCAGGTGAGAAGATGAGTCTCCTTAACAGTGTATTTAAGTTCCCACTATAGAAGGTGAGTCCTTGCAGGCAAGAATGTGCATCTCTCACAAGCTCTGTAGACTTGCTTTTCTCACAGTGATGATAAATTACAGTAGGTGATGGATATGTGCCAATGACAGGCTTCCCAAATCTACATACAGGTAAATACACAAGTAACAGAATCTTGCATAAAGTATTGCTTTGATTTTGGTAAAGAAAATTACACATACGTATCTTTCCTCTCCCTCCATCTACTCACTCACAACCAAAGGGAATAGTTTAGGAGACCAGAAGTGAGAGGTGAACAGTTTTGTTTGTTTGTTTTCCTGGTAGGGGCAGGGCCAACTGAGCAAGTTGCTTCCCTAATGTGCAGAGGTGGGTTAGGGGTGGGGAGAGAGGTTTGGGAGACAATGATCATGGTGTCTCTGTGTCTGGCCCTTCCTTTTGGACTCTCATATCCAAGACCCTCCCCTGTACCTTGGGGCAAAGAAGATTAAGATTTTCTCAGCCCCCCATTTCTAGAGGCCCCTAACTCTGCCAGGGAAAAGAGGAGTGAGGTCAGAGTCCTATAGAATGCTGGCTCTGTTTGTAATCGCCTGGGGTACCCCGTTCTGGTGTTTGGGGACTCAGATAAGGGGTTACCTGGGGAAGGGTTTTGATATTCTGTTGTAGAAGATAATAGAGAGGCCATAGGGGCGGAGGAAGTCAGCCACCAGGGGCCATTCCTGAACAGGGTGCGGACCCACAGAGGGGCATATGTAGGGGAACATTGAGAGAGTGTGAAGTTCCTGTTTCCAGCCCTGTCAGGACCCAGACTTCCTGCTGCTTCACGTCTCAGGGCTCAGGACAGCCTGGGCTAGTAACTGCAGGAAGTGTCTGGGCAGAGTCGGAGTGGGAGCTGTGGAGTAGCTGAGACCACCTAGGAGAGACCAGAAAGCTCCAGACAGAAATGGGAGAAAACCCAGGAAAAGGAAAACCCTGTACCAGACTGAAAGAGTAAAAATCAGCTGAGATGGAGAAAGACAGAAAGCATTCCTGCAGGGATGGATGGGGTTCAGGCTGGGTAGGGGTTGGGTCCAGAATTAAAAGGAACGTTTATTTCTCTTAAGGTCTTCAACAGGTCTAAACATTTATTTCTCTTAAGGTCTTAAGGTCTAAAACATCATAAGGAGTCCCTGTTTGAGGGATTAATGCTTTCCTATCAGTGATAGCCCGCCATTGGCTTTATGATTCCATCTAATTACTTGGGACACCTCTGGCTAAACCATCCTCACCTCAGCACAGCACCCAATCCCTAGTTAACACCTGTATGTGACAAAGAACACAAGTCTGAGGATGGCGGTGCGCTCTGGATGGTCCTGTGTATGCCTGACCAGCGTCATTGATGTAGGATGTCACCAGACTCTTCTTCCCCCCAGGCTCCTCTCACTTGACAATGGGGGCTGGTAAATGGTAGGCGACCAGGGGAGCTCCATCCACCAGTGGACTCTCTGGTCCCTGGGGAGACCCAGACAGGGGAGCTGGTGCTGTCCGTGGTGCTGAAACAGGGTAAGGCTTGGAGCTCAGATACCATTCAGCTCTGCAGAAGGGCCTGAGCCAAGGTTTATGCTCCTACTTTGAGGCCAGGAAGGCAAAAAGGTGGGGATGGATGGAGCCAGGGGAGGAGAAGACAGTCAGGAGTGGATGGTGTTGGTCTCCTCTCTCTGCTCTTTCTCCCACCTCTCCTGTTCACTCTCAGGCATTGTCCCTTCTGCGGACAATGTCTATCTGCCCCACCTGGCTGAGCCACAGCGTAAGGGGATGTTTTTGCCACGGCTCTCTGTTCACTGGCCTCTGTAATGCTCCTTCAAATAGCTTGTTTCATGACAGCCTCCCCCAAAAAACACCCCAAACCACTCTGAATGTGAGAAGGCTACTCTTCACATTTGACCAAGGAGAAAACTTAGTGTCAGGGTCAGGACTATCAGACAGTATGCCTGGATCCCTTCCTCCCATTCTCTCCAACTACCCATGTGCCTCTGGCCGGGAGAGGATATTCTCAGGCCCATTGGGGAAGGTAAATGCTTCCCACACACTTATTTCTGGCTCCAATGGATCCCCTTTCCAGTGCTGTTTCACTCGCCTCATATTGTCAGAGGGGTTTCCTTTCCATCCAGGAGAGGAATGACCCTACCTTGCTGCCTTGTGTTTCTTGGTCAGGATTTGGGAAATGATGACTCTGAGTGTCCTTATTCTGTGGGTGGGAGACGTAGATGCTCTGCCTCTGTATTGTTCCTCCAGTCCTGGGGTCCTAAACCAGCTCATCTTCTTTTTACCACATTCCAGAATTGTCCTTTTGTTATGTCTTTCACCATTTACAGCGTTTGTAGTTGTGAATAGAGAGGATAAGCAGGGAACAATGGGTCAGTACCACCCTGTCTGGATTGTAAGTCTAACCATCCATTTTTATTGTTTTCAACAGACATGTTGACCCATATGGCCCACCCTGACATTATCATAAACAGAAGTCTGACTCAACTTTCCTGTCTGGATGTAGGGCAGATTGAGTGCAGTGAGATATCAGCATTTCTTACACCACACCAGAAGCTTCCATTTGCTTATTTAAGGGTCACTTTATGAACTTATGGCATAATATTCTATCCCTGTCATGGTTTGGGTGCAGCGGGTGTATTTGGGGATATTCTTGCATAAACTTTTTTAATTAAAATTAAAATATTTGTTTTTTTAGGAGGAAGATATGAGCTCCTACTTCCCTCCACCTTCTCAACTGAGACATACATTTCTGAGCTCATTTTGAAGGATAAGAAGGCATTAGCCAGAGGAAGACATGGTGATGAGCCTTCCTGGATGAGGGATGTGGATGCACAATCTGAGGAATTCATCAGAATTTGAGAACTTGGAGAATGACTTGAGGGATTGGTGGGTTAAGGTATGGTGATGGAAAAGTAGGGTGGATGAAGATCAACCTAGATTAGAGGTCAGAAAACCACAGCCCATGGGCTGCTTGCTATTGTAAATAAAATTTTGTGGGTAACAGCCTTGTTAATTCACTTGCAGATTATCTATGGCTGTTTTTGTGCTCCAAACACAGAATTGAATAGTTGCAGCAGAGACTACGCAGCTTGCAAAGCCTAAAATATTTGGTATCTGGCCCTTCACAAAACAGTTTCCTGATCCTTGACTTAGCATGTCAAGTTGAGAAGCTCATAAGTTAAACTTTTGAGCTGAGGAGATAGGGAAGTATTTTGACTATGGTCAGCTCTGAGTTTTAGGAAATTTTCTAAATGTTAATATATGGTTTTTTTCTATAGCAGGACTAGTAGGAAGCAGGCAGGATGGAAAGGAAGTTTCAGGAGTGGAGAGAGATAATGCTGGAGGCCAAGTCAGGGCAGGGATCCGCGGGATGGCTTTGATAGAGAGTGAACTGACTTGTTGCTGATGTGGTGTCTGGGACAGAACACACCCAGTCTCTGGGTTTATTTATTTTTTTTTTTATTTTTTTTTTTTTTTTTTTTTTATTTTATTTTATTTTTTTTCAATTTTTTTATTGTGGTAAGATACACATAATATACAATTTACCACCTTAACCATTTTTTTTTTTTTTGCAGTAACATTGGTTTATAACATTGTAAAAATTTCAGGTGTACATCATTGTACTTCTATTTCTGCATAGATTACATCATGTTCACCACCAAAATACTAATTACAACCCATCACCACACACATGTACTGAATTATCCCTTTCACCCTCCTCCCTCCCCCCTTCCCCTCTGGTAACCACCAATCCAATCTCTGTCCCTATGTGTTTGTTTATTGTTGTTATTATCTACTACTTAATGAAGGAAATCATACGGTATTTGACCTTCTCCCTCTGACTTATTTCACTTTGCATCATGCCCTGAATGTCCATCCATGTTGTCACAAATGGCTGGATTTCATCGTTTCTTATGGCTGAGTAGTATTCCATTGTGTATATATACCACAGCTTTTTTATCCATTCGTCCCTTGATGGGCACTTAGGTTGCTTCCAAGTCTTGGCTATCGTGAATAAGGCTGCAATGAACACAGGGGTGCATGTACCTTTGCAAATTGGTGTTTTCAAGTTCTTTGGATAAATACCCAACAGTGGAATAGCTGGATCATATGGTAGTTCTATCCTTGCTTTTTGAGGAATCTCCATACTGTTTTCCATAGTGGCTGCACCAGTTTGCACTCCCACCAGCAGTGTATGAGAGTTCCCTTCTCTCCACAACCTCTCCAACACATGTTGTTTCCTGTCTTGTTAATTATAGCCATTCTGACGGGCGTGAGGTGATATCTCATTGTAGTTTTGATTTGCATTTCCTGATAGTTAGTGATTTTGAACATCTTTTCATGTGTCTGTTGGCCATCTGTATATCTTCTTTGGAGAAATGTCTGTTCAGGTCTTTTGCCCATTTTTTAATTGGGTTGGTAGATTTTGTTGTTGAGATGCATGAGTTCTTTATATATTTTGGAGATTAAGCCCTTATCAGATGTATGGTTTGCAAATATCTTCTCCCAATTGTTAGGTTGTCTTTTCGTTTTGTTGATGGTTTCCTTTGCTGTGCAGAAGCTTTTTAGTTTGATGTAGTCCCATTTGTTTATTTTTTCTATTGTTTCTCTTGCCCGGTCAGATGTGGTGTTTGAAAAGATGTTGCTAAGACTGATGTCGAAGAGCGTACTGCCTATGTTTTCTTCTAGAACTTTCACAGTTTCAGGTCTTACATTCAAGTCTTTAATCCATTTGGAGTTAATTTTTGTGTATGGTGTAAGGTAAGAGTCTACTTTCATTTTTCTGCATATGGCTATCCAGTTTTCCCAACACCATTTGTTGAAGAGACTTTCTTTTCCCCATTGTATGTTCTTGGCTCCTTTGTCAAAGATTAGCTGTCCATAGATGTGTGGGTTTATTTCTGGGCTTTCGATTCTATTCCATTGATCTGTGTGTCTGTTTTTGTGCCAGTACCATGCTGTTTTGGTTACTATAGCTTTGTAGTATATTTTGAAATCAGGGAGTGTGATACCTCCAGCTTTGTTCTTTTTTCTCAGGATTCCTTTAGCTATTCGGGGTCTTTTGTTGTTCCATATAAATTTTAGGATTCTTTGTTCTATTTCTGTGAAAAATGTTGTTGGAACTTTGATAGGGATTGCATTGAATCTATAGATGGCTTTAGGAAGTATGGACATCTTAACTATGTTAATTCTTCCAATCCAAGAGCACGGAATATCTTTCCATTTCTTTGTGTCTTCTTCAATTTCTTTCAGAAATGTTTTATAGTTTTCGTGTACAGATCTTTCACCTCTTTGGTTAAGTTTATTCCTAGGTATTTTATTCTTTTTGTTGCAATTGTAAATGGGATGGTATTCTTAATTTCTCTTTCTGCTACTTCGTTGTTAGTATACAGAAATGCAACTGATTTTTGTATGTTGATTTTGTATCCTGCAACTTTACCATATTCGTTTATTACTTCTAAAAGTTTTCTGGTGGATTCTTTAGGGTTTTCTATATATAAAATCATGTCATCTGCAAATAGTGACAGTTTCACTTCTTCCTTTCCAATTTGGATCCCTTTTATTTCTTTCTCTTGCCTGATTGCTCTGGCTAGGACTTCCAATACTATGTTAAATAGGAGTGGTGACAGTGGGCATCCTTGTCTGGTTCCTGTTCTTAGAGGGATAGCTTTCAGTTTTTCACCATTGAGGATGATATTAGCTGTGGGTTTCTCATATATGGTCTTTATTATGTTGAGGTACTTTCCTTCTATACCCATTTTATTCAGAGTTTTTATCATAAATGGATGCTGGATCTTGTCAAATGCTTTCTCTGCATCTATTGAGATGATCATGTGATTTTTGTTCTTCATTTTATTAATGTGGTGTATTACGTTGATTGATTTGCGAATGTTAAACCATCCCTGCATACCTGGAATAAATCCCACTTGATCATGGTGTATAATCTTTTTAACGTATTGTTGTATGCGATTTGCTAGTATTTTGTTGAGGATTTTCGCATCGATGTTCATCAGTGATATTGGCCTGTAATTTTCTTTTTTGTGTTGTCCTTGTCTGGTTTTGGTATCAGGGTAATGTCAGCTTCGTAGAATGAGTTAGGAGCTTCCCCCTCCTCAATTTTTGGAAGAGTTTGAGAAGGATAGGTATTAAGTCTTCTTTGAATGTTTGGTAGAATTCACCAGGGAAGCCGTCTGGTCCTGGACTTTTATTTTTGGGGAGGTTTTTGATTACTGTTTCGATCTCCTTACTGGTGATTGGTCTATTCAAATTGTCTACTTCTTCTTGATCCAGTTTTGGAAGGTTGTATGATTCTAAGAATTTATCCATTTCTTCCAGATTGTCGAATTGGTTGGCATATAGTTTTTCATAGTATTCTCTTATAATCTTTTGTATTTCTGAGGTGTCTGTTGTAACCTCTCCTCTTTCATTTCTGATTTTACTTATTTGTGCCTTCTCTTTTTTTCTTGGTGAGTCTAGCTAAAGGTTTGTCTATTTTGTTGATCTTTTCAAAGAACCAGCTCTTGGTTTTATTAATTTTTCTATTGTTTTTTGGTCTCTATTTCATTTATTTCTGCTCTGATTTTTATTATTTCCCTTCTTCTACTGATTTTGGGCTTTGTTTGTTCTTCTTTTTCCAGTTCCTTTAGGTGCATTGTTAGATTGTTTATTTGAGATTTTTCTTGTTTGTTGAGATAGGCCTGTATTGCTATAAACTTCCCTCTTAGAACCGCTTTTGCTGTATCCCATAAATTCTGGCATGTCGTATTTTCATTTTCATTTGTCTCCAGGTATTTTTAATTTCTTCTTTGATTTCTTCATTAACCCAGTCGTTGTTCAGTAGCATTTTGTTTAATCTCCATGTATTTGTGGCTTTTCTGATTTTCTTCCTATAGTTGATTTCTAGTTTCATACCTTTGTGGTCAGAAAAGATGCTTGGTATTATTTCAATCTTCTTAAATTTATGGAGACTTGTTTTGTGGCCTAATATGTGATCAATCCTGGAGAACGTTCCATGTGCATTTGAAAAGAACGTGTATTCTTCGGTTTTTGGATGGAATGCTCTGTATATATCTACTAGGTCCATCTGTTCTAGTGTGTCGTTTAAGGCCAATGTTTCCTTATTGATCTTCTGTTTGGATGATCTATCCGTTGGTGTAAGTGGAGTGTTAAAGTCCCCTACTATTATTGTGTTACTGTCTATTTCTGTTTTTATGTCTGTTAATAATTGCTTTATATATTTAGGTGCACCTACATTGGGTGCGTAGATATTTACAAGTGTTATATCCTCTTGTTGGATTGTTCCCTTGATCATTATGTAATGCCCTTCTTTGTCTCGTTTTACAGTTTTTGTTTTAAAGTCTATTTTGTCTGATATGAGTACTGCTACCCCAGCTTTCTTTTCCTTGCCATTTGCATGGAGTATCTTTTTCCATCCCTTCACTTTCAGTTTGTGAGTGTCTTTAGGTCTGAAGTGTGTCTCTTGTATGCAGCATATATATGGGTCTTGTTTTTTTATCCAGTCAGCCACCCTATGCCTTTTAATTGGAGCATTTAGTCCATTGACGTTTAAAGTAGCTATTGATAAGTATGTACTTACTGCCATTTTTAACTTTTTTTTTTCCCTCAGTGTTTTAGTAGTCCTTCTCTGTTCCTTACTTCTTCTATACAGAATTGATGGTCACTTTAGTTTGACCTCTGTCTGAAAGCTGTACTCTTTAACTACCCTCCTCCCTCCTTTTATCTTTTTGATATCATATCCAACCTCTTTTTTGTGCATTTGTATCCATTACGTTCTAATCGTGGAAATAGATAATTTTTCCTATTTGTGGTCTTCTCTTTTCCCCTTAAATCAGTCCCTTTAACATTTCTTGTAACACTGGTTTCTTGGTGACAAACTCCTTTAATTTTTGCTTATCTGGGAAAATTTTGATCTCTCCTTCCATTTTGAACGATAACCTTGCTGGGTAGAGTATTCTTGGCTGTAAGTTTTTTCCTTTTAGCACTTTAAATATATCATGCCATTCTCTTCTAGCCTGTAAGGTTTCTGCTGAGAAGTCAGCTGATAGCCTTATGGGGTTTCCTTTGTATGTAACTTGACATTCTCTTGCGGCTTTTAGGATTCTCTCTTTATCTTTAATTCTGGACATTTTGATTATGATGTGTCTTGGTGTGGGCCTCTTTGGGTTTATCTTGTTTGGGGCTCTCTGTGCCTCCTGTACCTGGATGTCTGTTTCCTTCCTTAGGTTAGGGAAGTTTTCATCTATTATTTCTTGAAATAGATTCTCTGCCCCCTTGTCTCGCTCTTCTCCTTCCGGGACACCTATAACACGGATGTTAGTGCGCTTGATGTTGTCCCAGAGGTCCCTTAGACTGTCCTCACTCTTTTTAATTCTTTTCTCTTTTACCTGTTCACCTTGGGTAATTTCTTCTAGTCTTTCTTCCAGCTCACAGATCCGTTCTTCTGTATCCTCTACTCTGCTTTTGAGTCCCTCTAAAGAGTTTTTCATTTCCAGTATTGTATTCTTCATTTCTGATTGGTTCTTTTTTATATCTTCCATTTCTTTGTTGACATTCTCACTGAGTCCATCTATTCTTCTCCCCAGATCAGTGAGCATCCTTAACACTCTTAGTTTGAACTCTCTGTCGGGTAGGTTGCTCATTTCTGTTTCACTAAGTTCCTTTTCTGGGGTTTTGTCCTGTTCCCTTACTTGGAATGTATTCTTTTGCCTCTTCATTTTGCCTCTTTCCCTGTGCTTGTGTCTACGTATTAGGTAGGTCAGCTACGTCTCCTGCTCTTGGATAGGTGACCTTATGTAAGTGATGGCTTAGGAGGCTTCCAGTGTGCTTCCCTCAGTTCTCAATGTTCCAGGGTGACCCCTATGTGGGCTACGTGTATCCTTCTGCTGTGGCCTGTTTGCTCTCCCTGTAGGCGCCCAGGAGGCTGAGTTATGCTCCTGGCCAGCTGTTGTAATGCTCAGCTGCTTGTAGTTGTTGTGGGCCCTTCAGTCTCTTTATCAGCTGTGGGGAGCCCCAGCACAGTTGGCTGCAAGTTCTAATACCACATTTGTGTTGCAGTATTTCTTTTAAGTGAGTAGGCCCCCACCGTGGCAGGTTGTTAGGCTCAGGGCCTTACAATTGCTGTAAACCTCTAGCCTATTAGGTCTCTTGTCAGCTCTCTGAGGATTGCAGCTGGGTGGGGCTGGCCTCAGGCACAGGAGCACCCAATTGTTTCAGGTTTTGGAAGATGGAGCAAACCTCCTATGTGGGTCTTTGAGAAGCACAAGTCTTCTGCAGCTGACAAGCCCTGTTACCCACAGGTCCACACACACAGTCAACACAGTCCTGCCCGTGTGAGCGCCCGACCTCCCAAGTGGACCCAGTCTCTCCACGGCGGGAGCCCCACACACTCTGCCACCGCCCCACACTCTCCACCCGCTCCTTGTGCACACCCTGCCCTGCTCAAGTCAGCTCAGTTGCCAGGCTGCAGAGAATCCAGTCACCAATCTATGCAGGCCCACACGTTGCCTGAGGGCTTGTTGTTGGGTGGGGCTAGTCTCTAGGGTGGGCTGCCTGCCCTGGCTGAGCTGGATTAAATCGGTGCTCTAGCGGGTGGAGCAGACCCTGGGCTAGCAGGTCTCAGGGAGAACTCCAATGGCGTCTGTGTCAGCACGCTCACACCAGGCCACAACAATGGCCGCCGCCAATGTCCCAGTCCCTGGAGAGGTCTCACCCCTCACCGAGATGCACTCAGGGCCTATTAGGTGAGTCTCTTGTCACCGAAGCACTGTGCACCTTTCTTTCTGGTGATTTTAGGATGCTTTCTGGAACGGGTGAGTTTGTGCGCGGGCCCTTTAAGAGCCAGTTTTAGTTTCTTTGTGAACCGGGTTTTCTGGGGGTGCTACCCAATGCTTTAGTAGCAGGCAAAGTCAGATATTATGCCGCTGCTCTCGCTTGTGCTGGGTCCACAAAATGCCCACAGCGGGGGCGCTCCCCGGCTCAGGACCCCGCGCCTCCAGGGAGGCTGCGTACCTGTGAGCTGCTCCCGGCGGCCGTGAAGCTGGCGGCTTGTGAAGGTGGCGTTTTTCCTCTCCGGAAGGGAGTCTCTGCCTCTTCTACCCCAGTTAGGACTGTCCGTTGTTGCAGGAGTTCCTCTTATCCAGTTTTCAGTTCTGTCTCAGGGGTAATTTTTCCACGAGTAGTTGTAAATTGGCTGTGTCCACGGGAGGAGGTGAGTTCAGAGTCTGCCTACGCCGCCATCTTGACTCCGCCCCCCCCAGTCTCTGGGTTTAATGTCACTAAGGCCTTTCTGTTCAAGGGAGAAGGAACCAGGATGCACCAACTCTCACAATGTACCAGGATTTTTCCATGTTTACTTTTATTTAATCCTCACAGCAACCCTGTGAGGTGGGACTTCTTACACTCATTTCACAAAGCAATAAAGCGAGACACGGAAGGGTGTGGTGGCTTCCGTGAGGTTACACTCAAAATAAATAAAAGAGTATGGATTTGATCTCAGGTCTCTCTGATTGCAAAGATACTATTGTTCCACAAAAGCAGAAAAATCATGTACAATAATTAATAAACCCATTGCCTATGAGGATCTTAAGTCTCCAAGAATCAGCCTTTGGATCCCCCCTTTCTGTAGCGGATGTGGACGCTCTGGCTAGAGTGATGTTCCCATCAGTTCCTCACAGCATCCTGTAAGTGCCCTGCTGAGGATTCATCCTATTAAAGTTGAGGGAGGTGTATTGCATCTCCCACTCCATCCTCAAGGGGGAGGCAGTACCTGCAGATCTAGTGGGGTCATAAGGGCTGTGTAACTTGGACTACTGATGGTGATCCTATGTGGAGACCAAAGAAGGGGGTCAATGCAGAGCAGGGGTGGGGGGGCAGTGAGAAGGCAGAGGGGGTCCATGAAGTGAATTTGATTCTGACACAACATTTAATCATTCTTCTACTCTTTTATCAAGCATTTCTTGAGATCCCATTTATTCAGTTAACCAGCAAATAGAGCACTTATTGGTTGGTTTCTAATCCTACTGAACACTCACACAGATCTATGTGGAAAATGCCATTATTTTACAGAGAAAGAAACTAAGTTTAAGAGAGGTTAGGTACTTTCCAAGGTTGCATATGTACTGTCATGGTCCCTCTGAAGTCTCCTACGTGCCGGGCACTGGATACACAGGAAAGTGTTTATGAATAACTACTTCTCCTCCTGTGTGTCCCTCCTTTACTCACACTACTGTCACATTCACAGCTCTTCTGAAACCAGATATGTGGGGTTTTTTTTCCCCACATCAAGCAATTCTATGTGACACCAGCTGGATGTCCTACAATTGAACTCAATTCTGGCACTAAGTATTTGGAGTTAGCATCGTTTTCCACCCTAAGGTTAGGGGCTCAGTCTCACAAGATTACCCCCCATCTTCAGATGCCAATCGCAAGTTGAGTTGTCACCTGTGCTTCTGACCAAATGACTATAAATGGGAATTTCCCATGGCCCCCCTCTTGTTTCAATTAATCTGCTAGAATGGCTCAGAGAATTCAGGAAAACAGTTTACCTACTGTGTTCCAGCTTATTATAAAAGGATATGATAAAGGGTACAGATGAACATCCAGATGAAGAGATGCATAAGGGAAGGTAGGTGGGAAGGGGTGTGAAGCTTGTGTGCTCTCTCTGAGAGCACCACCATCCCAGCACCTCTACATATTCACCAACTTAGAAGCTTCCCAAACCCCATACTTTTGGGATATTTATGGAGGTGTCCTGCCATAGGCATAATCAGTTATGAACGAAATTTCCATCCCTTCTACAGTCTCAGGAGAATGGAGTCAGGGATAAAAATCCCCATCCAGGATTCCACCAAGATTCACCTCATTAAAACAAAAGAGAGTGCTCTCACCCAGGAAATTCCAAGGGACTTAGGAGTACAACCATTTTCTGCTGCAGTCTCATTTCTCACTTCTACATTTACTGCAACATTTCTCAAAACATTCTTTCCACTTCTTCTCCTCCCATCCTCTCTTGAACTCACGCCAATCGAGATATCTGCTTCCAACAGGCTACCGGATCTGTTTTTGTCAAGATCAGCTGTGATGCCACTTAACTGAGTTTATATGTTTGTTTCACAGGCCCTATCCTACTGAACTTATTAGCATTTGAAATAAATAAGCACTCTCTCCTCCTTGAAGCTCCATCTCCCCTCGGCCACCAGGATCCAACCCTACTCTCTCATGGTCCTTTATTCTTCCTGGGTGATCTTCTTGCTGTTTCCAACTTATCTCTTTGACTCTAAATTCTGGAGGGTCCCAGGGCTCTGTCCATGGACACATTCTTTTCTTTGTGGTTTCATCCACTATCAGACCTTGATGTGGAGGACACACAACCTCTGCATCTCCCATCTGGACCCCTCTCTTGAGCTCCAAACTTTTGCCAACTACTCGTCATTTTCAAGTGGACATCTCAGAGGTATCTCAAACTTTTAGTCAGCAAAAGAAACTTGGATCTCCTCTTATAAATATCCTCCTCCTATAGAGTTGGCAATTTCAGGAATTGGCAGTTCAGTTCTTTAAATTGCTAAAGGCAACCACATTGGAGTTATCTTTGGTGTCTATGGACATTTATGGACATGTATGGCATCTATGGCTATCTAAGGTTATTTATGGACAGCTGTGTCATTATCTTTGACATATATAAACATCTATGACATCTATGAACTCCTATGACGTCTATAATGTCATCTTTGACGTCTATGGATATCTATAACATCTAAGAATATCTATGACATCTATGGAGTCCTCTTTGACATCTATGGCACCTATGAGGTAGAGGCAGTGAGCTATCTTTGATGATACTCCACATGTGCTCTATGACTCTTTTAACAAATCCTGTGGGCTCCATCTTCAAAATGTATCCAGGAGGGATGTAAGGATGATGGCAGAGATTTCTTTCCCCTTAAAACTCTCCCTGCCTAAGTTACAACAAAAATGACATTGGCATACCAACAAAGGACACTCACAGAACACAAAAGATGTCTGAAAGACCCACACAGCCATACATCTGAAGGTGGAAGTGCTGGAACCCCTGGCGGAAGTGGGGATAGGTAAGGAGAAATCCTCCCCCAGCCCATTCGGTTGGTGACTCCAGGTCCACGTGGCTCCCAGAAAGAGAGGGGCATGGGGCAGCCCTCTGTAGGAAAACTGTTGCTCTTCAAGTTCTCTCACAGCCTGTGGGAAATTCCCACAGGGAGGAGACTGAACTGTTGCAGGGCAGCGGACAACATCTGAGCACCCCAGGAGAGCAGGTAGTGAGGGAAGAACAAGAAGCCCACGGGATCGTGCTGGTGAAAAAGAGCCCCTTCCCATGCACGCCGAGTGCTTCACCACATCTGGTTGGCCAGAGTGCTCCTGGATTGCAGAAGGCTCAGAATACGCAGCTCTTGACCCCCACCATGTGGCAGCAGGTGCAAACTGCGACCGGATATTTTCAAGATGAGGAAAAATAAGCCAACATCCGCAAGCACAATGCGAAAATATAGTAAATCTCCAAAGTAGAAGGAAAATGACAAGCACCCAGAAATCAATCCTGAAGGCACAGAAATTTATAACCTAAATGACAGAGAATTCAAAATAGCTATCATGAAAAAGCTCAACGAATTACAAGAAAATACAGATAGACAATTCAATGAAATCAGGAATTTCTTGACAAAAGAGATTGAAACCATAATGGAAAACCAATCAGAAATGTTGGAGAGGGAGGAGGGTGAAAGGGATAATTCAGCACATGTGTGTGTTGATGGGTTGTAATTAGTATTTGGGTGGTGAACATGATGTAATCTATGCAGAATAATGCAGTATAATAATGTACACCTGAAATTTAGACAATGTTATAAACCAATGTTACTGCAATAGACAAAAAAAAAAAAAAAAGAAATATTGGAGATGAAAAACACCATGGAGGAGGTAAAGGAAAATCTGGAATCTTTAAATAAGAGAGCTGACTATATGGGGGAAAGAATAAGCATTATTTAGGATAGGTATGCAGAAATGTTCCAGATAGAGGAGGAGAGAGAACTAAGATTAAAAGAAAATGAAGAAACTCACCAAGAAATATTGACTCAATTAGGAAATATAACATAAGGATTCTAGGTATTCCCGAGTTATAAGAGAGGGAAAACGGAGCAGAGAGCTTTTTCAAGGAAATAATAGCTGAGAACTCCCCAAATCTCAGGAACAAGCTGTAGATACCAGTGAATGAAGTGAATAGTTCTCCTAAATATATCAACAAGAAAAGACCTTCTCCAAGGCATATAATAGTAAAGCTGGTCAAACTCAATGACAATTAATAATATTAAGGGCATCAAGACAAAAAATAAAATAAAATAAAAAAATAATGTGCAAAGGAATTCCCATCAGTCCCTCAGCAGACTTCTCGACAGAAACTTTACAAGCTAGGAGAGACTGGAATGATATTCAAAATTCTGAAAGACAAAAACTTTCAGCCAAGAATACTTTATCCAGAGAAAATAACCTTCAGATATGATGGAGAAATAATAACTTGCTCAGACAAACAAAAGCTAAGGTAGTTCATTGTCACAAGACTCCCACTACAAGAAATTCTCACTAAGGCCCTCATGCCTGGAAAAAAAAAAAAAAAAAAAAAGAGAAAGGGGATATGAAGCTTTGAGCAAGGAGAAAAATCGGTAGGCAAAAATCAGAAAAATTGCAGCTCTCTATAAGAATAGGTTAGCAAACACTAGATTATAAAAATCAAAGATTAAGGGAAGGAAAATGCCAAAAATAAATATAATGTCATCACTTTAAACACACACTCTCAACACAAGATAGAATAAATTGTGACAATAATAACTTAGCAGTGGAAGAGGAAAGGGATCTAATAGACTTAGTCTAAGGAAATAAGAGATCATCAGATAATGGACTATCTCATCCATGAGATTTTTTATACAAACATCATGGTAACCACCAAACAAATAATCAGAACAGAGTCACATGCAATAAATAGAAAACTGAAAGAATCATCATACAGAACTATCATACTGAATTGCTAGTCTGCAACACACGGGACAAGAAACAAAGGAAATGCAAATGATCTAAAAAAAAAAGAGAGAAAAAATAGCAAATTAAGCCCTCATACATCATTAATGACTCTAAATGTAAATGCATTGAATTCTCCAATCAAAAGAAACCGAGTGGCAGAATGGATTAAAAAGCAAGACCCAACGGTATGCTGCCTCCAGGAAACATATCTCAGCTCTAAACACAAACACAGGCCCAGACTGAAAGGATGGAAGACAATACTCCAAGCTCGGGGCAAACAAAAGAAATCAGGTATTGCTTTATATCAGAAGAAGCAGAGTTCAAGATCAAAAAGGTGTTGAGAGACAAAGAGGGGCAATACATAATGATAAAAGGGACACTCCACCAAGAAGACATATCAATTATAAATATATATGCACCCAACACAGGAGGACCAAAGTACATGAAGCAACTATTAACAAACCTAAAAGGAGATATTAACAACAAAACAATAATATTAGGGGATCTTAGCACCCAACTTACATCAATGGATAGATGCTCCAAAAAAAAAGACAGTAAAGAAATATTGGACTTAAACAAAAAACTAGACGACAACAATTTAATAGATATGTATAGAGCACTCCACCCAAAAACAGCAGACTACACATTCTTCTCAAGTGCACATGGAACATTCTCAAGGATAGACCATATGTTGGGAAACAAGGCAACCTCCATAAATTTAAGAAGAAAGAAATCATAACAAGCATCTTTTTCAACCATAATGCTGTGAAACTACAAATCTGGGAAACTAAAAAAACTGAGAAAGTGACAAAGAGGTAGAGACTAAACAACATGCTACTGAACAAGAAATGAATCATTGATGAAATTAAAGGAGAAATAAAAAAATATCTGGAGACAAATGAAAATGAAAATACACCATACCAACTCATATGGGATGCAGCAAAAGTGGTCCTGAGAAGGAAACTCATAGCAATATAGGTGAAGCTTAACAAACAAGAAAAATCACAAGAAATATCACAAATAAGCAACCTTAAACTACATCTAACATAATTAGAAAAAGAAGAACAAAAAAAGCCCAAAACCAGAAGAAGGAGGGACAAAATAAATATTAGAGCAGAAATAAATGAAATTGAAACAAACAAACAAAAAACAGTAGAAAGGGTAAATGAAACTAAGAGTTGGTTCTTTGAGAAGATAAACAAAATTAAAATAGTTACCACAGAAATACAAAGGATTATAAGAGAATGCTCTGAAAAACCATATGCCAACAAATTGGGCAATCTGGAAGAAACGGATAAATTCTCTGACTCATACAACCTCCCAAAACTGAACCAAGAAGAAAGAGAGAATATGAATAGACAAATAACAAGTAACAAGCTTGAAACAGTAATCAAAACCCTCCCCAAAAATAAAAGTCCAGCACCAGATGTCTTCTCCAGAGAAGTTTATCAAACATTCAAAGAAGATTTAGTACCTATCCTTCTCAAACTTCCAAAAAAGAGAGGAAGATGGAACACTTCCTAACACATTCTATGAGGCCAACATCACCCTGATCCCAAAGCCAGACAAGAACAATACAAAGAAGGAAAACTACATGCCAATATCGCTGATGAACATAGATGCAAACATCCTCAACAAAATATTGGCAAACCGAATAGAACAACACATTAAAAAGATCATACACCGGGGGCTGGTCCCATGGCGTAGTGGTTAAGTGTGCATGCTCCACTGCTAGTGGTGTGGGTTTGGATCCTGGGCACGCACCGATGCACTGCTTGTCAGACTGTGCTGTGGCGGCCTGTCCACAGCATGGAGGAAGTTAGGTACAAATATTAGCCCAGGGCCAGTCTTCCTCAGCAGAAAGAGGAGGATTGGCATGGCTCTTAGCTCAGAGCTGATCTTCCTCACAAGAAAACAAAAACAAAAACAAAAACAAAAGATCACACACCATGATCAAGTAGGATTTATACCAGGGACACAGGGATGGTTCAACATCTTCAAATCAATCAATGTGATACAACACATAAACAAAATGAGGAATTAAAACCACATGATCATCTCAATGGATGCGGAGAAGGCATTTGACCAGATCCAATGTCTGTTTATGATAAAAACTCAACAAAATGGGTATAGAAGGAAAGTACCTCCACATAATAAAGGCCATATATGACAAACTCACAGCCAACATCATACTCAATGGGGAAAAACTGAAAGCCATTCCTGTGAGAACAGGAACAAGACAAGGGTTACCACTCTCACCACTCTTATTCAACATAGTACTGGATGTTTTGGCCAGAGCAATTAGGCAAGAAAAAGGAATAAAAGGAATCCAAATAGGCAATGAAGAAGTGAAATTCTCACTATTTGCAAAAGGTATGATTTTATATGGAGAAAACCCTGAAGAATCCATTGGAAACCTATTAGAAATAATCAACAACTTCAGCAAAGTTGCAGGGTACAAAAACAGCTTACAAAAATCGGGAGTATTTCTATAGTCTAATAATGAACTAACAGAAAGAGAACTCAAAAAGATAATCTCATTTACAATCACAACAAAAAGAATAAAATATCTAGGAATAAACTTAACCAAGGAGGTGAAAGACCTATACAATGAAAACTAACGGAAATTCTTGAAAGAAATCGATGATGACATAAAGAAATGGAAAAATATCCCATGCACATGGATTGGAAGAATAAACATAGTTAAAATGTCCATATTACCTAAAGCAATATACAGATTCAAGGCAATCCCAATCAGAATCACAATGACATTCTTCACAGAAATAGAACAAAGAATACTGAAATTCGTAGGGGACAATAAAAGACCCTGGATAGCAAAGCAATCCCAAGAAAAAAGGACAAAGCAGGAGGCATCACAATTCCTGACTTCCAAATATACTACAAAGCTATAGAAATAAAAACAGCACAGTACCAGTACAAAAACAGACAGACAGATAAATAGAACAGAATTGAAACCCCAGAAATAAAACCACGCATCTACAGACAGCTAATCTTCAACAAAGGAGCTAAGAACATACAAAGGAGAAAGAAAAGTCTCTTCAATAAATGGTGCTGGAGAAATTGGACAGCCACATGCAAAAGAATGAAAGTAGACCATGTTCTTTCGCCATACACAAAAATTAACTCAAAATGGATCAAAAACCTGAAGGTTATGTCTGGAGTTATAAAACTGGAGTTTTCAGGAGTTATAAAACTCCTGGAAGAAAATATAAGCAGTACACTATTTGATATCAGTCATATAGGGATCTTTTCGAATTCCATGTCTACTCGGACAAGGGAAACAGAAGAATATAAGTAAACAAGTGGTACTTGTTAAAGTACAGGTGAAAGAGCTTTTACAAGGCAAATGAAACCATGATCAAAATGAATAGACAACCCACCAGCTGGGAGAAAATATTTGCAAATCATATATCCCACAAGGGGTTAATCTCCATAATATATAAAGAACTCACACAACTGAACAACATAAAAAAAAACAACCCAATCAAAAAATGGGAAGAGGATATGAATGGGTACTTTCCCAAGGAAGATATACAGATGGCCATTAGACACATGAAAAGATATTCAACATCACTAATAGTCAGGGAAATGCAAATCAAAACGACACTAAGATATCACCTTACACTCATTAGAATGGCTATAATCACCAAGACAAAAACTAACAAATGTTGGCGAGGTCGTGGAGAAACAGGAACCATAATTCACGACTGGTGGGTGTGCAGCCTCTATGGAAAACAGTATGGAGATTCTTCAAAAAACTAAAAATATAAATACCTTATGATCCAGCTCTCCCACTACTGGGTATCTACCCGACGAACCTGAAATCAACAATCCAAATTGGTTTATGCACCACTATGTTCATTGCAGCATTATTCACTACAGCAAGAAGTGCAAGCAACCCAAGTTTCCCTTGACTAATGATTGGAAAAAGAAGATGCGGTATATGTATATACAATGGAATACTACTCAGCCATACAAAAAACAAAGTCGTCTCATTTACAACAACATGAATGGACCTGGTATTATGCTAAGCAAAATAAGGAAGAGAGAGAAAGACAAACATCGCATGATTTCACACATATGTGGAAGATAAATTAACACACAGATAGAGAGAACTGTTTGGTGGTTACCAGGGGCAAGGGGGTTGATGGGTGGGCACAAGAGGTGAAGGGAGCCATTTATATGGTGACTAACAAACAATAATGTACAACTAAAATTTCACAACGTTATAAAGTATTAAGATAGCAATTAAAAACAAATGTATCCAGAACTCAGTTTCTTCACACCAGATTCATCATTGTTACCCTGGACTCAGTCTGTCTTATGGACTGAATTGTGTCTCCCCAAATTCATGTGTTGAACCTCTAACCCGCAGTGTGACTGTACTTGGAGATAAGGTCTTTAAAGAGGTAATTAAGTTTAAATGAGGGCATTAGGGCAAGGCCCAAAGTGACTTATGTTCTTATAAGAAGAAGAAGAGACACTAGGGATGTGTGTGCACAGAGAAAAGGGCATGTGAGGACTAGCGAGAAAGGGGCCATCTTTAAACCAAAGAGAGAGTCTTCAGGAGAAATCAACCCTGCTGGCACCTTGATCTTGGACTTTCAGCCTTCAGAACTGTGAATAAATAAATTTCTCTAGTTTAAGCAACCCAGTCTACAGTATCTTGTTATGGCAGCCCCAGCACACGAATACAGTCTGCGCCATCTCTTGCCTGGACTGTCTGAGTGTCTTCCTTATCTAATCTCCTCTCTTCTATTCAGTCTTGCTACAGGATTTCTCAACACAGTAGCCAGAGTGACCTCATTAAAATGAGTGTCAGTTCACGTCTGTGAAATAATAGAACATATATGTATATTTAGAATAATAGAATATAATAATATATATACATGTATATAGATATAGAAAAATAGAATCATAGCTGTGGTTCCTATATTAATGTTTGGTCTTTGAGCCTGGTCCTTGACACAGAGCTCCTAAATTCTTTGGAAGTTTCTGGGTGATAAGAATGTCTTTTGATCTCATGAGGTGTCTCTGGGTGGGCTCCTGGATGGGAATTGGTCACCACAAAGAAGAAGGCATGATTAGAAGCTTGTAACTTTCCGTCCCATGGCCTATCTTCCAGAAAGGGGAAAGAGGCTGGAAATGGAGTTAACACTCAATCATGTGTATGTAATGAAGCCTCCATAAAAATCCCAATAGTATGAGTTTCAGGGAGATTCTTGGTTGGTGAACTCGTGGAGGTCTTGAGAGAATGGTGCTCCAGAGAGGGCATGGAAGCTCCTCACCCCTTCCCATATACCTTGCCCTATGCACCTCTTCATCTGGATGTTCATCTGTATCCTTTATGATATCCTTTTATAATAGGCTGATGTGCAGTAAATAAATTACTTTCCTGAATTCTCTGAGCAACTTTAGCAAACTAATTGAACCCAAGGAGGGGGCCAGGGTGACTTCCAATTTATAGGCAGTTGGTCAGAAACACAGGGGACAGCCTGGACTTAAGAATGGGATCTGAAGTCTGGGGGGGGTGCACTCTTGTGGGACTGAGCCCTAACCTGTGGAATCTGATGCTATCTCCAAGTCGATAGTGTCAGAACTGAGTTAAATTGTAGGATACCCAGCTGGTGTCACGGAGAACTGCACGGTGTGGGGAAAACCCTCACACATCTGGTGTCAAAAGTGTCAGAAGTGAAGTGTTCTGTGTGAGTAGTAAAGGGAACACACACAGAAGTTGTCATTCTTCACAAAATACCTCAGTAATGATGGTGAACTGCAGGACCCTATGATATTTGCAGCCTCCATGCCTCTTCATCCTCATTTCCTCCCCACTATTACCCACTCCCCACCCCACATAGCTCTTATTTAAGATGACTGTCTTACTTGCTGTTTTTCCAACATGTCAGGTGTGTCCCATCCTCAGAGCCCTAGCATCTGCTGCTCTGTCTGTTTAGAGCCCTGGTGATCCTCTCTCAGGGCTCGCACTGCACTCCTTCATCTCCTGAAGGTGTTTTCTCAAAGATCCCAGCCCCCAGGACTGCCTTTCCCCAGTCTCCTGTTTCATTTCCCCCTAGAGCACATATTTCCTGTATATTTTCATTACTTATTTGCTCATTAGTTTCATCCCTGTCCCCAATAAATGTAAGTATTTCACAGCAGGGAGATTTTACACTTGTAACATACGTATTTGTAAAACTGCACGTATTGCCCAAGCCCTCGGAATAATCGACAAGCGGGAGATAGCTGCTGGAGAAGATGAAAGACGGGTGATTACTGACCTTGTGCTCAAAACCCTTACAGTGGTGTCCTCACCTGTCAGAGTTAAACAAATAAATGGAAGTCAGAGCTCAAAGGATGAGCAGGAGTAGAGCAGGTTGATATAGGCATGTGAGGAGGAGCGGCAGCCAAGCAATGATTCCGAGATGCAAACAGCTGACTCTGCTTGAGGTGAACGAGCATGCCAGTGAGGGAGGCATGAAACACTGAAGGTGACACTGATTTTCCTGCCCCAGATGCCAGTCCAGGTTGTTTGGATGCTTGTCTTTGGCAGCATGAAGAAGTAGTGCATTTCATTATGGAGATAAAGCTAATGTGCTGGGGAGGAGAGATGGGAGGGCTGCAGCAGGAGAAGGACTAAGAGGGGAGCTCAGCTCAAAGGGAGTGGTTGTATTAAGATGTTTTCAGAAGAAGCACAGACAAGCTTTGCAGCATATGGGTGCAGGAAGAGGTGATGGAGGACTAGGGGCCACAAAGCTAGGTCTCTGCTGGGTGCCAGGGATGAGTGCCATCAGTGAGACGGAGATCCCAGCAGGAGAAGTATGTTTGGAGGTGTATTAACCACGTTTTCCTGATGTTTTAAGCTTTGAGGACTTCTGACCCTGGAAGTGCCCCTGCCAGGGCTAGTGAATTTCTAGAGATAGTAAAGGACTTGCCTGCAAGCGTGCCTTTCATATTGCAAACCAACCCATCCAAAGCTCACACCCGGCCACTCCCTTTATCAACCTCTTACACTCCAGACTGTCCTCCTGCCCTAATCACCCCAAGGGCAGGTACCACATATCTGGAGACAGCCCCTACACCCAGAGCCTGCTGAAATTACTCAAACTAGCTGGTGCTAAACCCACTTACCCTGCCTCACCTTGCCTTTCCCACGGAAACCACAATAAGGGCTCCTGCTCACATTTTCTCCTTGCTCCCTCTGCCTCTTTACCAACCCTGGTGCTCCCTTACATGGCCCTGTGTGGTGTGGTATCTCCTCTCCTCTTGGGAACTGTGAGTAACAACTTTCCGGATGTGTTGGCCTCACATACCTGAATACACCAGTTGTCACTTAATAATGAGGACATGTTCTGAGAAATGTGTCTTTAGGTGATTTCATCATTGTGTGAACATCACAGAGTGTACTTGCACAAACCTAGATGGGATAGCCTACTACACACCTGGGCTGTATGGTACTAATCCTGTGGGACCACTGTCATATATGCAGTTCCTTGTTGCCTGAAATGTCATTATGTGGCTCATGACTGTAATAATAACACCTACATTTTCAAACAAACAGGAAGACGCCGAGCTTAGTTCTGTTCATGCTTAACGGAGCACGACTTTGGGCCACCCCAGGGAGATGTGGCGGGCAGACTGCATGCCAGGATGACCATGTCACTCACTGGGGAAGCTGGTCTGATGGCAGGTGGATGTCATCCATGCCCACTGTTGTCCTGGCTGCTCTCTTCCTGCAGGTCTTCACTCTGATGGGAGACACCAGAATCTTTGACACACGTAACTCTTTTGAGGCTAGAGTGAGTGACTAAGGCAGGTTGAGAGGTGAAGCCAGGAGCTTTCATAACAGGATTTTGTAAAACGGTACTCACATTCCAGGGTGTCTGGAAGCAGGGCTGGGAACATACTCATGCCTGGCTCAGGGCTTACCAGCTGGATTCTCACCACCACCATAACCCCGTCCTGGCTCTGGGCCCTCACAACACTTCCAAGTCCCTCTTCCCCACCTCTTGACCTACATCAATTCCAGCTCACATGGAGAAGATGAGGCAGAGGCAGAGAGCAAGCAGTGCAGTGACACCAGCTCCCCCAATGGCCCCCTAATCACTCCTGACATGGTACCCAGTTTCCCTGCAGACATGAGAGAATTGGGGTGAACTCCAATCTTGATGAACAGACATGTGTCCCCTCCTCCTCCAGCATGTGGAGAGGATCACCTCTCCTCTCCCATCCAGCATAGGTCCTCAGCTCTCTCTAGAAGAACATGGTCCATGTGACACGTTTCCAGCCCCCACATTCCTTTCCAGGAAACACCATCTCTTCCAGGACCCAGGTTCTTCTCCACCCAGGGTCCCTCAGCAATAGCCCCCATACCTGGCTGCAGCAGGAGCGTGAGGCTCTGTGCCTCATGTGCATTCCACAGAGAGAGAAACACAACCCAGAATCCCATTGGATGCTGAAAGGCCTTGTCCTTCCTTCCTTCCTTCCAGGGATGGTGTCTGAATCTCCTCTCCTCCCCCTCCATTCAGGTCAAAAGCAGTCTTTCATGCACCATAAGGGGGTGGAATTGGGCAGTTCTCAGATGTGCAAGTCAGACCCAGACAGCTCTCCTGGATCTGCCTGGTCATGCCTCCCAGGAACCCCACACCCAGGGTGAGGGATGTATCTCTGTCCATCACCTGTCATCACTTTCATGGGCACCCCTGAGAAAGCCCCAGTGGGACTCCCTGTCCAGTGAAAGGACCTAATGCCATTATCCATGGGAACAGAGCAGTGGGGGGAACCTGGCTCCAGAGAGGATCATTGATATACTCTATCTTGGCTAATTAATTTTGTCTATTGGAGAATTTTCTAGAAATGTGCCATTTATGTCTAGATTCTCTCATTCCACACTCCATTTTTGAAATGGATCTAAGCTGTATGTTTCTATAGTTTATAACATCTGATTCCTAAATAGTACTGTATTATATGGGTATACTGTGTCTTTTGTTTATTCTTCTACTGAGAGACACTTGAAATTTTTGAGTTTTTGGCAATAAATATTAAGGTGTAAGTCTTTCAATGGACATATTTTCATCTTCATGAGTACACACAAGGGGTGGAATCATTAGATCAAAGAGCAACCACATGTTTAACCCTAGTAGACGTTGCCAGTCTGTTGTCCAGAAAAGTTTTTACCTTTGCACTCCTGTCTGCAAAGTGTCAGAATTCTAGTGCTTCACACCCTCATTAACACTTGGTATTGTCAGAGTTTTAAATTTTAGTGATTCCAGTGGGAGTGTAGTGGTATCTCATTGTTTTTCAATTTATTTTGATTTGAGGTACAGTGAGATTCATTTTTTATGATATACAATTCTGTGAGGTTTGACAGGTGTAAATTGTATGTAACTACAACCACAGTCAAACAACTGAAGACTACCATTACCCAAGACATTCCCTCCTGCTGTTTCTGTGTAGACAAACCCTCCCCCCACCCAGAACCCCTGAATGATCCTGATCTGTTCTCCATCCCTGGTGTTTCACTGTTTACAGAATGTCATAGAAATTAAGTCAGACAAAATGTAGTCTTCAAAGTCTGGCTTTGTTCACTTGGCATAACGCATTTCAGGATTCTCCTTGTTACTGGGTGTATGTATCAGTAATTTGTTCTTTTTAAGTGCTGGCTGGTACTCCGTTGTTTCAATGTACCCCATTTTGTATACACTACCAGCTGAAGAACATTCGGGTTGTCTCCAGGTTTGGATGACTGTGAACAAAGCTGCTATAGAGATTCACATGCAGGTCTTGTGGGAACATAGTTTTTATTTCTCTCCAGTAAACACCTAGGAGTCAGATTGCTCAGTCCTATAAGTGTAGGTTTAACTTCATATGAAATTACCAAACTGTTCTCCAAAGTGGTGTACCGTTGGTGTTCCCACCAGCAGTGTGTGTGAGTTCTGGCTGCTCCACATACTCGTTAGCACCTGCTATTATCAGAATTTATTTTTCTTTTTCATTCTGTTTAGGTTTTTCGTTATTCTAATAGGTGTATACCTCGCCCTGGGTTTAATCTCTAATTTTCTGATGGCAAGTGATGTTGAGCATGTTTCCCTGTGCTTATTTGCATCCATTATTTTCTTCTTTGGTGAAGTGCCTGATTAAAGCTTTGATTGCTTTTTAAATTATTGCATAGAATAATATACATAACAAAAATTTTACCATTTTAACATTATTTTTTTTTCTGAAGAAGATTAGCCCTGACCTAACATCTGTGTCAATCTTCCTCCACTTTGGTGGGTGGGTCACTGCCCCAGCATGGCTTGACAAGTGGTGCAGGTCCATGCCCAGGATCCAAACCCGCACACCCAGGCCACCGAAGTGGAGCATGTGGAACTTTCACCACTTGGCCATGGTGCCAGCCCCCCATTTTAACTATTTTTTGTGTGTGTGTGAGGAGGATCAGCCCTGAACTAACATCCGTGCTAATCCTCCTCTTTTTGCTGAGGAAGACCAGCTCTGAGCTAACATCTATTGCCAATCCTCCTCCTTTTTTTTTCCCCCAAAGCCCCAGTAGATAGTTGTATGTCATACTTGCACATCCTTCTAGTTGCCGTATGTGGGACGTGGCCTCAGCATGGCCGGAGAAGCGGTGAGTCGGTGAACGCCGGGGATCCAAGCCCGGGCCGCCAGTAGCAGAGCGCATGCACTTAACTGCTAAGCGAAGGGGCCAGCCCTAACTATTTTTAATTGTTCTGGTCAATGGCATTAAATAGATTCACTTTGTTGTACAACCATCACCACCACATATCTCCAGATCTGTTTTCATTTTCCCAAACTCAAAATTTGTGCCCATTAAATCAATAACTCTCCATTTCCCCTCCCCAAGAACCTGGCCACCACCATTCTGTTTTCTGTGTCTGTGAATTTGGCTACTCCAGATACTTCATTGAAGTGGAATCTACAGTATTTGTCATTTTGTGACTGCCTTATTTCACTTAGCCTAATGTCTTCCGTCCACATTGTAGCACGTGTCAGAATTTCCTTTCTTTTTAAGGCTGAATAATATTCCACCCAATGTATTTTCCACACTTAGTTAATCCATTCCTCTGCTGATGGACCCTTGGGTTGCTTCCACCTTTTTGTTATTGTGAATAATGCTTCTACGAACATGGTGTACAGATATCTGTTCAAGATCCTGCTTTCAATTCTTTGTGTACACACCTAGAAGTGAAATTACTGGATCATATGGTAATTCTATTTTTAATCTTTTGAGGAACTGCCACACTGTTTTCCACAGAAAGGCATCATTTTACAATCTCAAGAGCAAAGCACAGGAGTTCCAATGTCTCCGCATTCTTGCCAACTCTGCTTACTTCAGTTTTTTTCTTTGTTTGTTTGTTTTTAAAACACCATTCTAATGCATGTGAAGAGTACCTCACTGTGTAGTTGTAATTTGCATTTCCCCAATATTAGTAATGTTGATCATGCTTTCATGTGTTTACTGGGCACTTGTACATCTATGGAGAAATGTTGATTGAAATCCTTGGCCAATTTTCATATTAGGGTGTTTGTTTTGTTGTTTTTGAGTAGCTCGGTTTTTTAATATATATAAGAGCGGGTTCTTTTCATTTGTTTGTTTACTGATGTATTGTTTTGAGAGTCCTTGATATATTCTAGGTACAAGTCATCCATCAGATATTGCAGATATATTCTCCCAGTCTGTAACTTTTAATCTCCTGATAGTGGCTTTTACAGAACAGCAGGCCCCCATTCCCCAAGACATGTGTCACCCATGAGGTGGCCCACTAATGTGTCAGGATGTGGAACATCAGAGCAAAAAAAATTAAAGCGTGGAAGGTCTGGAGTCCAGATGGGGACATTCCTGGGTGTAAAAGGTCACGCGAGTAGTGCAACCACCCAAGACATGCAGATCTTAATATCTGGAACCTGTAAATGGTCCCTTATAAGGAAGAAGGGACTTTGCAGATGTGATTAAGGTAAGGATCTGACCTGAGGAGATTATCCTAGGTTATCTGGGTGGAGGTTATCTACACAAGTGTCCTTCTGAGAGAGAAGCAGAGGGTGATGTTCTAGACACAGAGGAGGATGAGCAATGTGACCACAGATACAGAGTGATGTGGCCACAAGTCAAGGAATGCCGGCAGCACAATCATCTGGGAGAAGTCAGAGGTGGATTCTCTCCTCGAGCCTCTGAGGAAGTGTGACCTACCAATGACTTGATTTTTGCCCAGAAAAACTGATTTTGGATGATGGGGTTCAGGACACGTTACCCCAAGATGTGGCTCCTTTGCGTAGTGAATATTTTGAGCTGGAGGAATTGGAGAAACAACATGTGCAGGAAGGACTTTCTGATCTTCTCTACAAGTGCGTCATAAACCCTCACTGAGAGACGCCCTCCCTGTACCTGGAGGAAAGGAGCATCTTATCTCCTAAAATCAAGGGACATGGAGAGGCATCTGAAGGAACAGGTCTTGCTAAGTTTCTCACAGTTTACTGCACTTAGCTCACGCTTTTTGTCCTATCATATCTCTCCACGACTTTCCACTCTTCATCAAATCTAGCACGAATATATTCAAGTTTAACCAGGAATTCGAGTCTTCATTTCTGTATGAAGGCTCCTGCGCTATGTAATGTATGTCAATTATATCTGAATAAAAAAAAAAAAACTAAGATCACATGACACAGCTCTTTAACTTTTAGAAATTTATCCCACAGAAACATACACACACACAGACAAACGTGAGAAAGTAGACATGAGATTGTTCATTGTAGTGTTCCTGTTAGTAGAATGAAGTGAATGCCATGATTTTCCACTAGGAGAAGATGTGTACAGAATGAGAATCCATCCAGGCCATGGAATACTGCACAATCACAGGGAAGAATGAGGACAGTCTGTACTACTGATATCAAAGAACTCCTAAGAGCCTTTAGGTAAACAACCCAAGGTTCAAAGAAGCCTATGGATATTGGACACTTCCTGCGAGGGGTGGGCATCTGAGGACAGACTCTGCTGTGAATTTGGAATTTTGGAGCATGTGAATATATTACCTGTGCAAAAATACTTAAATAAATAATTATGAAGGAAAATAGAAAGACAAGACTAGAAAAGTCATCAGAAGACAGATGATAAGGGGCCTCCTTCCACCACAGCAGGGCCAGCAGCATGTCTGGGGTTGGCAGTGCCATGTTCTCCTAGAAAGTCTGTTTTTCAAGGTTCTCTCTCAGCAACTAAACGTTGTAAATTTTAGAGGAGGCTCCAACAGGAAGATGAGGATGAGGGCAGAAGTGACCTTTCTCAGAGGAGGAACTCCAGGCCCAGATACTGTGATGGCAAAGACAGCCCTTGGAGTCAACCATCCACCACACATGTCCACTCCTGGGGTCCCTGGGCCAGAACAGGTGAGAGCCTCACCCAAATTCACACCCTACGCAGGGCCGGAGCCACGTCTCCTGCCTCCTTATCAATGCCCTTCCTCTCAGGAGTCATTTCCCACAAAGGGAAAATGGGTGACTTGTGGCCAGACCCTCCCAGTCACAGGCTGTAGATGTCTGTGGAGGTCAGTCCAGGGCTGGGATGTAGCGACATGAGAGATGGGGGAGGCCCAGGTGGGGGATTGAGGAAACCAACTGTCCTCCCTCCCTCAGCCTCCATGTGGTAGACAACCCCTCTCTGCTCACAAGGTCACACACCAGCCCTGGATGCTGCCTTGAGAGTCACTGTCCAGCGAGGAGACTTTCATTGACTCAGCACCTGGAGATCCCTGTGACAAGAAGTGTAATTCTGTGACTATGCGTGTTTTGCGTATTTTGAGACTCCATTGCAGAGGAATACACATTAAGAATTTTATATTTTATGGGGAGCGCACTAAACCTTTGATTTTTATGAAACTCCATTCCTAATGCTGTTTGCCTCAAGGACTCATTCATCTGATATTAGGATAGTGACACCAACTCTCTTTCCTTTATTGCCTCCATGGTATGTCTGTTGACATTTTCTCAATCATTAAGTTTAAGTGATGTTTCCTGTCAATATGGGGAGGCCATCTTTCATTCATCTATCCTGTCCTTCATTTCTCCAAACATGTAGGGATCAGTCCTATATCTAACTGTGCGATCATGTCTGTGAATGAAGACTGTTTTACTTGTTACTCTAGGATCTGGAGAGCTCTTACTTCTATGTCTTGCATTCATTGCACCAGGAGGGTCTACAGCATATTGTTGAACAGAATTGGCAAGAGCAGCCATCCTTGCCTCAGGTCCAATCCCAGGGGAGAAAGTTCTGTGGCCTGTGGGACTGGCCCCTCCAAGCCTTAGGAGAAATTGTGAGCAGAAACTTCCTGTAAAAACAGCCAGCAGAAGTCCTGACACAAGCCTGGGTTCAGAGTTCACAAAAAGCTTCACATCAGGACTGTTGTTAGCTGTTCTTTTGTACATTTTCATGGCTCTTTCACAATAATCTGGTTAGAGGGATGATTCCCTTGCTTTGCAGAACAGTAAAGTGAACCACAGAGACACAAAGGGACTCAGTCAATGAGTGGCATTGATGGATTTCAGTTCTTTTGGACACAAGTCCTGTGGTCATCCACATATACTAGGGGATTCACTCCCTTGCGAAGAAGGCCATTAATTTAAAAATAACAGGAGTCTGAGTGTTATGGGCTGAAAAATCATAAAATGAATAAGTTGAAGTTCTAATCCCCAGTACCTCAGGGTGTGAGTGTATTGGAGATAGCGTCTTTAAAGAAGTATATCAGTGAAAATGAGGTCATTAGCGTGGCCCTGATCCAATACATCTGGTATAGTTATAAGAAGAAGAAATCTTTGTAAGAAGAGGGAAGACCATGTGAGGACACAGGGAGGAGACAGCTGTCTGCAAGCCCAGGAGAGAGGCCTCAGAGGGAGCTAGCCCTGCTGAATTGTTGATCTTAGGCTTCCAGCCTCCAGAACTGTGAGAAATAATTCCTCACTTGTGTGTCTTGATCTCTGCGCACTCGGTGTTGGTGCCTTTTTGTTTGTGAGGCTTGTGAAATCTGAGGAAAGCATAGTGGAGCTCTGGTTCCTCTCTTGAGATGGGGCTTACTCCAGCAGGGGTTGGGTGGTGTGAAGAGGAGTCTGTCCAGAACTGGTGCTGATGAGCCTGAGTGGAAGGAAGAGAAGAATTCAGAGCTGGGCAATAGGGTCAGGGAGAAAGTAACCAGGACCAGAATGGCATGGGGACTGAGGGAACTCTGATCATTTACCCATTCATTTGTTCAAAAATAGGTAGTAATTAAGATTGTCCAATCCCTAGTGAGTATATATATTAATAGTATTCTTTAAAAAATGCAGGTATAGGATAGCATTATCATATTCATCTTACAAACAGTAAAACTAAGGCTAGGGGGGTTACATGCATTGCCCTGAAGACACACATCTCTATACATGCACCACTGAGCGAGGACTCAAATCCAGCTCTTTCTCACTATGGCGCCATCCTCTGTTGGGGCTGTGTGCCGAGTGCTGTGCGTAGAGTGATGAAGAAAGCAAACCCAGCCCCTGACACCATGCGGCCGATGGTTTTCTAGGACAGGCAGTTGCTAAACAAATAGGAAGCAAATACATTTCAAGATCTCATTTTGGGATAGGAGATATTTTGAAATATAAATCGAGGATGAGGGGTGCATACCCAAGTTCCGAGCAGGTCCTAGAAGACAGAGCAGAGAGCAGGTCCCACCAAGACGGCACCAGACAACTCCCCCATATCTGCTCCCTGCTCACAACACCCACAGGCTACAGATGCATGCAACAGAAACCCTCACACAGCAGCTCAGAGAGGCAAAGACAAACAGTCCTCAGATCAGGTGGGAAGGGCTTCGCTATTGTAGAGCGAATAGAAGAGAGGGAGAAGGCTGCCCAGAGTGGGCAAAAGAAAAATGAAAATCAGTGTTGGATCAGCTGTGCTAATCTAATGCAGCCAAAACAAGGGAAAGAAAGAAACGTGTCTGTGAATAATCATAGCTAGAGTATTTGCATGTGGATGAACCTCACCCATCGAAAGACACAGACAGCGATTTAACAGAAAATGAGATCCAGCACTATGGTTATTAAATGATGCATTCCAGAAATATTGATTGAGTACTTGTTGTGAGTTATGAGTCATGCATTCCTCTAGGCCCTAGGAATGCAACAGGGAATAAAACAACAACAAGAACAACAACAATAACAAGCTGTGCTTTGGACTCACTTGTTAGAGGAGGGAAGGATTCTTATCCGTAGTAATGAGTCTTGTGCTCACTATGTGCCAGGTGCTGTTTTAAAAACTCCTCACAACTACTCTGTGACACGGAGTCTCCTTGTAGTCCCATGCCACAGAAAATAAACAGAGGTCAGAGAGGGAACACCATTTGTCCAGAGTCATACAGCTCGTCAGTAGGGAAAAGGGATTTGAATACAGGTGGTCTGGCTCTGGAGCACAGGCTTTCAAACACTATGTTGTACTGACTACAAGAGACATTCATTAAAACAAAAAATTTACTGCAACTTTGAAAGTAAAGCAATGGAAAATATATGTCCTGATTCCTGACATCTATGATTCCTGTCCCCAGGTTTCCATATGGGGACTTAGCACACACTGAGCATTCCATCCCCCAAGATCAACCAGGGGAAAGAGTACAGGGAATTAAGTAACTTGATTTAAAAAAATGATTTTCTGTCTCCTTGTTCTACCAGTTACTGAGAGAGGAGTTTTAAAATAATCAATTATAATTGTGGGTGTGTCTACTTCTCTCTGCATCTCTGTCAGTTTTTCTTCATTTATTTTGATAAATGATGCTCTGTTATTGGGGGCATACGTGTTTAGGATTTTTACATCTTTTAATGACGCGATAGAAGCCATATATATAAAGTAAATATTGCAGGTTCCAATTATATGAAGTTCCAGGACAGACAAACCTAATCTATAGTGACATAAACCAGTGATAGCTATAAACGGGGTAGACTTCGAAGGAGAAGAAAGAAATTTGGGGGAATGATGAAAATGTCCCATATCTTGACTGCGGACATGTTTGCAGAGCGTAAACATTTGTCCATATTCATTTAAGGGTACCGTTAAAATGGGTGCATTTTATTCTATGTAAACGATACTTCAATAAGTTCAATGTTGATATGAAATAAACACCGTGGTAGACTTGAAAAATGCAAAATGAGGTGATGAATTGTGACTTTGGGGTGCCCGGGCTCTTTACCCTAGAGCTCATGTCCACCACTCTCCTTGTACCCAGTGGGTCTGACACAGACTAGGTTTGGGCCGTTACTCTTCCCTGGTGATCAACACCAGAAGAAAAGGCTAATATTCCAGGAGAATATGATCAACTGACAGATGAGGCATACATACCCACAAAAAACCAACTGGACTACATACTTATCCCATCAGAAGGAGAAGCATCAGAGAAATTGAGTCAATAATATAAAATGTCCACGTTTGGAACTCTGGGGAGTGTTGGATGTAAACAGGGAAGGTCCTAAGGCCCGACCCAAGGAGGCATCCACCAGGGGTAATGGTGAATGGGGCTCACGTCCCCTCACTCACCCCAGAGCCTGAACCCTCGACTGGGTTCACGTCGTCCATGCTCTGTACCGGCTGGGTTGCCTTCTTTCTGTAGGTCTTCACTCTACGGGAACAGCCCAGGGCATTTCAGCTTGGTTATTTGGGGTATGGAGTAGGCCGACCACCCCCTACTCCCTGTGAAGACCATTGAAGTGCTGAATGATGTAGACAGAGGTGGAGCCCTTCACCAGGTGCTGTCTCCCTGGGAAGGGACCCCATGCTTGGCTCTGTTGGTTACAGGCTGACTCTCACCACCACTCAGCCTCCCTTGCCTGACTCCTGGCTCTCTAATCGGTCCAGTTGCTCCAGCTCAGATTTTCTGAGATTCTGAAACCTATGCCCCTCCCACCCCATGCCTCTCACTCTGTCCCTGGAGCCCACTCTCACCTGAAGAGGAGACAGAGGCAGAGAGAAGGCAGGACCATGATGCCAGTTCCCTTGACCACTCCCAGGACCCTGCCAGCCCTGGGTTCTGGTTTACCTGTAGATTATTTGAGTTTTGAATAAACTCAATGCCCAATACATGGCATCTTCCCAACTGGCCACTTCTCTCT
This sequence comes from Ceratotherium simum simum, assembly GCF_057802395.1. Taxonomy (NCBI): domain Eukaryota; kingdom Metazoa; phylum Chordata; class Mammalia; order Perissodactyla; family Rhinocerotidae; genus Ceratotherium; species Ceratotherium simum. Next base: position 10,272,398 of record NC_141932.1, on the reverse strand, counting down.
CTGTGTGTTCCCTTAGTGGACCCACTCCCCAAACAGGACTCAGTTGCTTTGCATTCCATTGCCCTGTAGACCCTCAACCAGCACCTTCTCCTGGCCACGGGACTGAGGATCTTACACCCCCAGCCACTCCAGCCCAGGCTTAGAGTTCCTCTCCTCCAAGCTCCTTCTCTCTGTTATGAGTTAAACTGTTTCCCCCTCAAAATTCATAAGTTGGCCCCCCCCCCGCCATATTCCCCACCTTGTACCTCAAAAAGTGACCTTATTTGGAGACACGGTCTTCCCAGTGGTAATAGTTAAAATAAGGTCATTAGGTTTGGCCCTAATGCAATGTAACCGGCACCCTCATTAAAAAGGGAAATTTGCACACAGAGAAGGAGAATTCCACGTGAAGATGAAGGCAGAGATTGGGGAGATGCTTCTACAAGCCAAGGCATGACACAGATTGCCAGCAAACCACCAGAAGCTGGGGGAGAGGCCTGGAACTGATCCTTATAGCCTCACAGGGAACCAGCCCTACCGACATCTGAACCTCAGGCTTCTGCCCTCCAGAACTCTGAGATGATAAACCTCTGTTGTTTATCCCACTATTTGGGGTACTTTGTTATGGCAGCCCTAGGAAACTAAAAGAAGCGTTCAAGCTCCTCTTTCCCCAGGTGTCACCCCTCTGGAGACCCCTGACTTGGCAGCAGCAGGACAGTGGCACTCTGGGTCCCATGGACATTTGAGGCTTCGCAACTGATTGGGAGGCCAGGGGTGAGCCCCTCACGGAGGCTCAGGGAGCCGTTGGTCCAGGGCCCGGTGGAGCTGGAGGTGACCGTGAAGGAGGCATTGCTACTGTTCCCCTCCAGCAGACCCTCCCCCAGCCACCAGCGTAGGGAGGGGGCCGGATGGGCCTGGGAGGAGCAGCCACAGTGCAGACCCTCATCCTCCCAGGAGCAGGAGGGTCCCAGTAGCTGTGAGGGGTCTGTGGGGAGGGAGGAGAAGGGCAGCAGGGCCTCTGCCCTGCCCAGGACCCATGTGTCCTGGCCCGGGGGTCCCCATACTCACAGACCACGGAGAGGTTCACAGAGACATTTTGGGAGCCCAGCAGGTGCTGAGCGAGGCAGGTGCAGTCTCCTCCTGTAGTCCCTATGGGAGGCAGTTCCAGGATGGCAATGGTGGATATGGGGGTGGTGTTCAGGGCTGTGGACCGCAGGAAACAGCTCAGCTCTGCAGGGGCATTGCTCTTAGCAGCACAGAGCAGCCGCACAGCCTGGCCCTCCAGGATGGGAAGGGTAGAGGCATTTTGCAGGATTTTGAGGGCTTTGGAAAGAGAGATGCAGAGATAGAGACAAAGACAGAGAGAGATGGGGTGGGCGAAGCCGGCATCTCTCTCCATACTAACTCTGAAGAGGGGACCGGGAGAGTCTGGCCTCAGGCCTTCAATGGAGGCCCAGACACTTTCCCTGAGCTGCTCAGAGTGTTGGGCAGTTGGAGGACAGAGGGCTCAGGACAGGGATATAGTGAACAAATGCATTTAGTGGACAAACGAGGGGCTATGGAAGCAGGAGGTAACACGTCAGAGAGAAGGTGAAACAAGAGGGATGTGACGGCTTCCTTTGGATTTGGCCAGAGAAAGCTGTGGGTGAGAAAAGATTAACTTCAGGGAGTTGGGATTTGTGGGGGCTTCCCCCTGTGCTCTCCCCACATCTGATCTCAGTAGCTGGCTTCTCACTTATCTCTCACTTAGTCCCCAGACACAAGGAGCTCTAGATCCAGCTAGACCTGCATCCAGCCCAGCTCTGGAGAGAAGAGGTTCTTTCCTATCTGTGCTGTTTCCTTGGAAGATGCTGAGGACCATGTCCTGTGGAGCATCTGTGACAGAATGGTGTAGAAACCTCAGCATCCATGGTGACTGATGGGTGGGCACTGGGCCTTTTTCCCAGGGAGCCATGGAAACAGGTAAAGGGTGACCCCTTCCTGTTGGACTGGCAGGACCCCTATGTTAAACCCTGGCCCAGCTCTGCCCTGTCCCCATCCCTTCAGGGACTGAGGCATCCTGGCCCAGCACTCACAGGTGATGTTGAGCTGGATGGTCCTTTCCATGGTCATATCAGCTCCAGGGAACTTCACCTGACAGGTGAGGCTGGTACGTGGTCCTGTGACCGTGGGGTCAGGGTGAGCACTGAAGAGAGGAGGGTCCTGGGGCCCAAGGATGTGAGAACAGCTGATGTCCAGGAGAAGAGGGGTGGTGTGCCCTGCTCACAGGCCCAGGACGCAGAGCAGGTGAGGTTCTTGGGGCGGCCAGATTCCAGGGGCCCCGAGATAAGTATGTCGGGTCTGTGAGTCAGGACTGATGAATGGAGAGATGAAGCTGAGGCCCCCAGGCATGCTTTCAGCCTGCCCCAGGGTCTTGTCAAGGCTCTCCCCACCCACCCCATCCCCAGAAGGAAGAGAACATTCATTTTTCTATTTCCAGTGCCCCCCACTCTGGGACCTTTCCCTGGGGCCTGCCATACCTGTCACATGCAGAGAAAGCAACTTATCCCGATACGAGTGTTTCCTGAAGTATTTCTCCATGTGAAAGAAGTAAGTCCCACTGGCCACCACATTGACGTCTCGGATGCTTCGGGAGCAGTTGTAGGCCTGGGGGTCTCCGAGGAGGAAGAACCGGCCCTGGGTGCTCTCCTACACCTGCTGTTCTATTTTGTTTGTGGCCACTGGATTATCAGGGTTTCTATCCGCCCATTTCCGGAACCAGAACACATGGAGGATTCCAAAGGCAGTCCAGGGATAGGAAAATTTGCAGGGCACGAGCACACACAGGCCCTCCTGCACTGTCACGGACGCCGGTAGTTCCAGCTGGTACCTGTGATCCTGAGCCGTGGGCACTGGGGAGAGGGAGAAACTCAGCCTGCAGCTCTGGTGCCTCCCCAGAGTGGGGTCCCCTCTCCCCTCGACCACTCACCTCCCCACAGCACAGGCAGCAGCAGAAGCAGCAGCTGCAGCGACATTCTGTCCTCCTGCCCTGGGATGGTCCGCCTTCTGGAATCCCTCTGAGAGAGAAGAGAAAACCGCAGCTGTGGGAGGGCAGAGGAAGCTGAGAGAGGAAGCCTGGCAAGAAGAAAGGGCCACAAGCTCAGAAGTGGAAATACAGACCACAGAGTCAGCGTGACTGCCCATTTGAGATCATCCAGACCCATTTCTGCATGTGGCAAATGAACCCTGAAGCTCAGACAGTCAAGGGGCTTGCCCAAGTAAGGCAGCAAGGAAGGACGAGAGCCCCCAAGTCCTGCCTCCTGGACTTGTGCACGGTTGTTTGTACTGGAGAAGCAGGTCCCAAGTGGCCAGCTCCCAGAGAGTCAAGACTGTAGGGAGGGTGGCTTCCCATGAGGACAGCCAGGGAACGCCTTTCTATTTGCCTATGAACGGACCTGAAAAATACATATTGTTTTTTAGCTATGGGCTGAACTCCTCTGATGGTTCTATCCACAGACCTACCACCTCATAGGAAGGTCACCTGGGATGTAGGGTTGATGTCATGACCTTGACCCTAGCATATGGGTGAGGACTTAGGAAAGGGAGGATGGCTTGTGGCCCAGGGGGAGAGAAGCATGCTCTTGCATAAGCTGCTGACATAGTACTATTTAGACTCCAAGATAGTTGAACTGGAGGTGAAAGAGTTGTAGATTTGGGGTATCTGGTACAAACTGGAGAGGAGAAAAAGACTCAGACCCCAGAGTGTGATCTTGGGGGCAGCCTCCACATCAGCCACCCCTCTCTCAGCCCCAAGTTCCTGATCACCTCTCCCCACCCTCCAGATAAGGAACAGGTGTGTTCCTGTCTCTGGGGTTCTTTCCTGGGGACTCTTGGCTACTTGTCACCCCCAGAGACAGTGTCATATATTGAGAGTCATATTTCACATAATATTTCTCTATCCTAAAATCTTCCCACTTTCCCACATCTTGGAAAACCTGATGCTCATAAAGCAACTGTGGGCCCCTGGGTCCCCGAGGAGGTTGAGTCAGCCCCAGATTCTCTCTTCCAGGTTTGATAGGGTCTGTGGCCTGAGGGGGATTATGGTGTCCGTTGGCTCCTCCAGGATCTGAAGGCTGGTGTCAAGCGGGCTAAAGACAGTCCAGAAAATCCATGGTTTGGATTGGAGAATGGGATAGGAGGCACAGGCAGGCCCTCCTTCATGGTCACAGACTGAAGGTTACAGACTGTACCTGCACCGTCCCCCAGGGTCCACTGCAGGAAACAGAGTCTCTGACTGCAGCCCCACCTGGAAATCTCTTCCTCAGACCTGTTGCCCTCACAGTTGTGTCTGCAGCAGCAGCAGCATCTCTGGGCTGCAGAGGATCATCTAGATGCCCTTGATACCACCTGATCAGCCTCTCCCAGCCAGGACGTAGAGGAGACTGTGGGGTGGTCAGTGAGTTGAGGAGGAGCCTGCGAACCTGACCTTTCACAGAAGAGGAACTGTAGGCTGGAGCTTGTCCCCCTCTGCACAGAGCGGGAAGACACCCCAAGGCCCAGAGACCGCGACCCACCCTGAGGGGAGCAGGCCAAGAACAGACCCTGTGTCCTGCTCCCATCTCAGGGCTTCTCTCCAGCACGGGAGCCTGATGCAGGACCTCTGAGGACATTTGAGGAGTGGGACTCGGTGAGTCTCTAAGGGCCTCGCATCTGATGTGCTTCTGAGCCCTGTTGTCCTCACCAGGGAGCTGGCCAGCTCCTGCCCGATCCCAGATGGTCACAGGCTCATCTAGAGCCTGGGTGGCTGGCCCTGCCAGGTGGAGGATGCTTTAGGGTCTTTGAGAGTGTCTGGGGAAGAGGAAAAGAAGGGATCCTTGGTGAGGTGCCGGCAGCAGCCATTCATTCGTCTATTCATTCTCCAAACACTTAGCGAGCATCTCTGTCTTGGGGAGGCTGGAGACAAGAAGGGAGATGACCCACCTGGTCCATGCCCCTGAGATACTCCCCACCCAGTGGAGTCACTTCCTCTCCAAACACTCAGTACTGTCGGGCTCTAGAGCTGCAGTCACTGGTGATTTTGTTGTGTGTCCTGGTAGCATATTTGATTTTTTCTAAAATAAGAACTCTTGTTTATTTTTAAATTTACTCTTAAAAAAACCTCATTTCAAGTTGCACAACTTGAACTCTATTCCGTTAAACAAAATCTTCCCATTTCCCTCCACCTCCCAACCCCTAGCAACCACCCTCTCATTTTCTATCTCCAGGAATTTGTCTCCTTTAGCTTCTTCATTTTATTGCAATCATATAGTATTTGCCTTTTTTTGTGACTGGTTTATTTTACTTACCTTAATGTCCTCAAGCTTAATCCACGTGGTAGTACATGTCAGAATCCTTTCCTTTTTAAGGCTAAATAATATTCCATGGTAAGTGTACACCACATTGTGTTTATCCATCCATCCATTGAGGGACATTTGGGTAGCTTGCACCTTCAAGCTATTGTGCATATGCTGCTGTGAGCATGGGTGTGCAAATATCTCTTTGAGTCCCTGCTGTCAATTCTTTTGGATAAATACCCCGAAGTCGAATTGCTGGGTCATATTTTAATTCTATTTTTAATTTATTGAGGAATCCCCATTCTCTTACCATCCTCTTTATTTTTCACTTCATCTGTTGTCATCACCTTACACTGGCTATACATTTTAACACCTCCAGTCTGGACCCCACTTCTGATCTCCAGACATTTATATCCAGATGCAAAGGGGTTCCTGGGCCCAATTTCAATGTGTGAGTGTGGAGGTTTCCCCACACCAACAAGCAGGTCTCAGACACCAGCAGTGTCTCCAAAAGTTCAACTCAATTCTGGTACTATCTACCAGGGGGTAGAATCAGATTCCAAGGGTAAAGGGCTCCATCCCACAAGACCACCCTCCAGTTCAGACTCCAGATGCAAATCCAGGGTGTTACCTGTGCTTCTGTTCGACTGGCTACAAATGAGAGGCTCCCACAATCCCTCCTTTCATTTGATTAATTTGCTAGAATTGTTCACAGAACTCAGGGAAACACTTACCTATGTTTACCAGTTTATTAAAGGATGTGATCAGGCATGCAGGTGAGTATCCAGAGGGCAGAGACGTGTAGGACAAAGTGTATGGGGAGGGTCACAGAGCCTCCACGCCCTCTCTGGGTGTGTCGCCCTCCCAGAACCTCCTTGTGTTCACCAACCCTGCAGCTTTCTGAAAAAAACAACGAGCTGTCCTTTTGGGTTTCTATGGGGCTTCGTTACGTGGTCATGACTGACTGAGTCATTGGCCATTGGTGATTGATTTGACCTCAAGCCCCTTCCCCTCCCTGGAAATCAGAGGGTGCGACTGAGAGTCCCGGTCCTCTGATCATATGGCTGGTTCTCCTGGCAACCAGCCCACACTGGTTGTGGGGTCCAAAAGTCACCTAAATTAACATGAACTAGAAATTCCAAAGAGTTTTGGTAGCTGTGAGCCAGGAAGTGTAGACAAAGATCAGATAGAAATTACAACATCACAGAAGGCAAGGGGCTACCCAAGTAAGGCAGGAAAGGAGGATGAGAGCCCCGAGGTCCTGCCTTCTGGGCTCATGGGCAATCATCTGTCCTGGAGAAGCAGGTCCTACCTGACCAGCTGCCAGAGAGTCAAGGCCTCGGGACAGTCCTGGAGGTGGCCTGCTAGAGAGGGGTCTCAGGACGGCGTATGTGGGCGCCAGAGGCAGAAGAGAGTCCAGACAAGGCAGGAAAACTAACACACACCTCCACTCACTTCATCCATCCATTCACTCATTCACAAACTAACATAAAAAAACACAGATTTGAATCAGTCTTGACTCTCAACTAGCTCAAGCAGTGGAGGAAGACAGACAAACTCGTGCTTTATTTGAGGGCAGTGGGGAGCCATGGATGGTTTTAGAGCAGGAAAATGGCAGGGTCTTATAGATATCAACATGATTCGCCTGAGGCCAGTGTAGGGAAAAGATGGAAGGGAGAGACTGGAGGACAAGAGGCCAGAGAAGAAACTGTTGCGATTGTTCGTGAGGGAGACCCAAGTCTGCGTGGGGACGACAGCCTTGGTGATGGAGGAAAGAAGCCATTTCAGACACTTTCAGCAAGTGAAATTTGAAGGGAGGTGTGGAGAGTGAGGGAGGGAGGTGTCTGGAGTGATTCCTAGAGCCCTGACTCTAGGAACTAACAGGGGACGGAGGTGCACTTGCCCAGAGCAGGACAAACGTGCTGGGCTGGGTGGGAAGAAGGTGGGAGAGATGGCAGCCGAGTAGGCCCCGCGGGTGGACGTGTTCAGTAAGGGGAACTGAGAGCCTTGGAGGAGCTGTGCGAACACACACACACACACCCCCCTCCCACACCAAGGCATATAGTAATCAAAACATTTAAACCTAGGGAAAAAGAGTAAATATTCAAACTAGCCAAGCAAAAGACAAACTAAAAGCAGAGATGAAAATTACAGCAGAATTCTCATAAGAAACTATGCAGGTCAAAGAATTTGAAGAACTGAAACAGGAAAAGTGTTAACCTAGAATTCCTGACCCAATAAACATATCTTTCCAAAACTGATGTAAATGAACATTTCTCCGACCAACAACAGCAGAGGGAATTCATCCCCAGTGCACCTGCGCTATAAGAAATATAGGAAAAGATCTTCAGGCAGGAGGAAAATGATACAATACAGACACTGGAATGTGCACAAAAAAATGAAGGGCCATTGAAATGGTTAATATGTGGATCAGTATACAAGAGTTTATTTTTCTACTTAAAAACTCTCTTTAAAATGTACCGTTCTAAAAATAATAATATATTATGGGGTTTATAACAATATACCAGGGGGTTGAATTATGTGCTCATCAAAACTACATTAAGTTAAGCATGCAGAAGCAACATATTACATGAACTGTAACTCAAATTAATAATAGAAAATATCTATCTCCTCACATGTCCTCCAAGCGTTCGTTTAGAACCATCAGGAAGAGTCCTGGACACCAGAGGTGAAGGGTCATTTCTGCAGAGGAGGCAGGACCATGTCATGCAGCGCCTCCTTGCTCCACAAAGCTGTGCCGGGAAGGGTCTCAGACACAGTGGTCTGATGGATCCTCATCCACTTGTCAGGGATCTGGAGCCCAGACCTGAGAACCGCCAGGAGGAAGGGGTTCAGTGACAGCAGCCCTTCCAGCCCTATCCCCTTGGGAGTCTCTGAACCTGTAGGGGAAACACAGTTCGGAAATGAGAGATCGGTTGTGTGGAGTGTGCGTTCTGGAGAAGACAAGAGGGGTGAGGCTACCCAAGATGTCCCTAAATGTGGGACATCTTGAGAGGGGCTTCTCACCTGGTGTAGTAGATCCAAGTGAGGCCATAGGTGAGAAGGAAGCCAGCCCCCATGAGACACCCCCTGAGCAGGGTGAGGACTAGAGGCCAGGAGCCCTGCTGCTCCCCAGAGGTGTGGGGGAAGGAAGAGGAGACACCTGAAGGAGACAAGGGGGAGACAGATGGAGAGGTAAGTTTCCTATAGTCCACACCTGAGCCTGCTCACGGCCCCACCTAGAATGCAGGCGTCCTGCTGTACTCACCCTTCACAACTAGCTTCACGGAGACATGGTAGGAGCCCCAAGGGTGCTGAGCTCTGCAGGTGAATTCTCCTCCATCACCTAAGACCACCCGGGTCAGCTCTAGGACCCCAGGATCCAAAGCCTTGGAGGGGCACAGGGTCAGGCTTCCCCGGGACCAGCTCAGCTTGGCAGGGTAGTTGCCATCAGTGTCACAGACCAAGCGCAGGGACTGGCCCTCCTGGACTGGAAGAGATGAGCCATTGCCCAGAGCTTCAGGTCCTGGCAAGACAGAGAGAAAGCTGAGCCCAGGCCCTCATTAGGGGCGCTCTCCTTCTCTCTCTCTCTCTTCCTTGCATCATGTAGATCTGTTTCTTCTCTTCCACTGCCTGATGGGCTCATAGCTTCTGGGCTCAGCCCCAAGGGGACAGGGCTAGGAGCAGGCACTGCAGCCTTTCCAAGAGTCCGTTGTGCATTCTCATGAACAACCTTTGCGCCCACACTTCCCTTCTGGGCCATCTGTGCCAACACAGATTCTAGATTTGCCTCTATGAGCCTTACTGTTTGGTCTTTCAATGACGGTTCACTGAGACCAGTCTAATTTAGCTGTGTCTGAGAGCTCACAGTCTTGTGGGGGAGACATCCAAAAGCAGGTACTCACAGAGCAATATGACGTTTTGTGATGGGGACAAATCGGGCTGAGGGAGCCCTGAGGACGGGAGTGCATTGAGACTGTCAGGACAGGGAGGGCTTCCCGGAGGAGGAGAGGCTTAATCAGAGCATGAGAATGGGTGGGAGCTGGCTAGAGGGTAGTGCCAATGGAAGAATGTTATGTGAGGAAAGTAAAAGAGGTGCAACTATAGCTGAGGTGTGAAATCACCCTCCATGCTCAGGGAAAAACAAATAGTTCTGTAAAGTTTGAGTGAATGGGCGTGTTTGTGAGTGTTTACATATGATGCTACTGGAAGAAATTATGGAAGATTGAAAACACTACAGCAGAGTGAGGAAAGTCAGAGGCATCAAAGAAAATATTGATTTACTCAACCATTGTTTTACTAGTAAATGTTTAACGACTAGCTCATTGGGGGAGACGAAAAAATCCCTGATTTGTAGTATTTGTCAATATCCCTGGCAACTCCCATCTTGGCCAACGTCAAGCACCCAATTTGAAGAAGTCAATGAACCCAGAGTTGAGAAAAGATGGACACAATTGGCTCATGCCAACCAGTGAGAGCCAACACCAGTACACCACTAAAGGAACTCAAAAGAAAAATGCATGTTTTTGCCTGGAAAAATCACCATATGCTAAGTCAAAAGGCCATCAATAGACTGGAAATCAATCCTTTCAACTAACACACAGCTGATGTCCTTAATATGAAAAGAGCTTCTTCAAACCGTCAAGAAAAAATCCACAAAGAAAAACAAACAATTCTCAAACATAATGAAAGATACTCAACCTAGTCACAAAATGACACTGCAACTTAACATGACAGTGAATTCGCTTAAGATCAGCAGGGATGAACATGTTCAGCAGCGGAGGAGGCACATTGCAGGTGGGAGTATAAACAGAACCACCTCCATGCAGTGGGATTTGGCCACATCTGTAGAAATTACAAACATACCCTTTGATCCAGGACCTTCTTCTCTAGGAAATTATCTGAAAGACACACGCACACACGTGGGAAATGTTCTCACAAGTTCTTCAGTGCAGTATTATTTGTCTGAGGAGAAGCCTGGAAACAGCGTCGTTTTCCAACAATGGGGGACCAATTAATTACTTTATAGTACAATATACTTCCAGTTGGAAAACCACGGAGTCATCATTAAGAATGAAGAAGGTTTCCTATGTACTGATACAGAAAGATCTCTAAGATAGACTGTTTGAGAAAAAGACAAGTTTCATTCATAGAAATGTACCAATGTCACTTCCTTGGTTGTGACAAGTGTGCCAAGGTGATGCAAGGTTGTAATGATGAGGCAAGAAGAGTGATGGATTATGGGCACTCTCTGCACTATGTAAATCAAAAATTACTCCATGTGAAAAGATAATAAAAAATAATAATAAAGATGCAGAGCAATGTGTATAGTATGATGTGTACAGATGTGTGTTTTTAAATGTATATCCATAGGTAATATTTGGGAAGATAACCAAGAGGGAGGTTACATACAAGTAACCATACAAGATGCTGAATACTATTTTATTCTAATTAAATTTGGCTAGGGACTGAATTGAGTTTCTCCCAAATTCATATGTTGAAGCCCTAACCCCCAGTGTGGTGGTATTTGGAGGTATCTGGATGGGCTCTTGGGAGGTGATTAGGCTTAGATGAGGTCATGAGAGTGGGGCTATCATGATGACATTGGTGCTCTTATAAGAAGAGACACCAGAGGGCTGGCTTTTTCTCAGTCCTGTGAGGACACAGCCAGAAGGCGGCTGTCTACAAGGCAGGAAGAGAGCCCTCACCAGGAACTGGATGGCTTACACCCTGATCTTGGACTTCCAGCCTCCAGAACTGTGAGAAATATATTCCTGTTGTTTAAGCCCCCCAGTCTGTGGTATTTTGTTATGGCAGCCCAAGCAGACTAAGGCACATTTTATGTTTACTACTTTAAACACTAGTATTAAAATGATACAAGGAGGCTGTAGGAGTAGGAGGGGTCCTAATCCTAGTGAGAATGAGGACAGGTTTTGGGACAAGGGTGTGTCCCTGGCATGGAGACAGCACATCCTTTGGACATGGAAGAGGCCCTTCATGCTCCCCGATGGCAGGTTCAGCTGTGGGGCAAGGCTAGCTTGTAAGCTGATGATCCAGTGGGGGACTTCCCACAACTACTGTCCCCACACCTGGCCTGAGCCTTTCTCCCTTCTGAGTTCTGAACCCCAGCTCTCCTCTGAAGGGAGGAGACAGACCCCGCTTCCACCACACCTCTGGGAGAGGAGAGGCTGCGTCCTACCTGTGCCTTCTTTCCGGAAAACGCTGATGGTCAGGTTCTGGGGCACATCTGGACAGACAGACATAATTGTTCCCCTTTCAGTGGCAGGAAGATGAGTGTTGGCCCTTCTCCCCAGAAACTTTAGAAATAAGAGAGGGTGGAGTCTCGTGTCCTCTTTTCTTCCTCCCAGAACCAGCTTGCAGGGCCCAGCACCCAGTATCCCAGGCCCTGCCCCCCTTCCCCTCCTCTACACCCACTGCCTTCAGGGATTAGGCCATCCTGGCCTGGCACTCACAGGACACGTTGAGCCGGATGGTCCTCTCTGAGCTCACGCCAACTCCAGGGAAGGTCACTCGACAGGTGAGGTTGGTGCCATGGTCCTGGGGCCGCGGGGTGAGGGTGAGCACCGAGGAGTGGGCAGTCTTGGGGCCCAGGGAGGTGAGGGAGACCCCGATCCAGGAGAAGGTGGGGGGCGTCCCCCTCTCACAGGCCCATGGCACTGCACAGGTAATGTTCTTGGGGTGGCCAGATTCTAGAGTCCCCTGGAAGTGGACATCAGGTGTCTGTGTCAGAGCTGAGGAGGAGAGAGACAGAGACACAGGCCCTGGATACGGGGACCCCAAGTGTGACCCTAAGAGCAACCTCTGCCTCAGGCCAGCCATCTCCTCCCCAGCTGTCCTCAGCATCCTGTCTTCCTGGATCACCCCTGGTTATTCCAGTATGAGGTGCAGAGGATCCCCTCCCAGCCCTCAGAACCCATCCATGTGTCCTCTCCTTGACCCCATTCCTTACCTGTCACAAGCATAGAGAGCGGGTTCTCTCTGTAATCATATTTCGCATAAAACCCTCTCTCTATCCTAAAGAAGTATGTCCCCGAGTCCTTCCTCCTGGCGTCTCTGATGTCCAGGGAGCAGTCGTAGACCCGGGGGTCTCCAAGGAGGTGGAATCGGCCCTGGGTCGCCTCCTGCACTTCATGATCTGGGTTGTTTGTGGCCACAAGCGTACGCTGGAGCTGATATTCCCATTGTCGGAACCAGTAGCCGTGAGCTGGGTCAGAGTCAGTGTATCCATATGCAGGGTAGGAGACATTGCAGGGCACTTGGACGCAGAGGCCCTCCTGCACTGTCACAGATTCCACTTGCAGCTGGAATCTCCCATACTGAGCCTGGGACCCTGCAGGGAAATGCGGGTCAGCTGCAGCCCCCACCCTGCCCACACCCTGTCTCCTGGTCACACTCACCTGCCCACAGCAGGGACAGCAGCAGCAGCGGCAGCATCTTTGGGGTAAGAGCCACAGGGCCTTGGTGTAACAGGACTGAGAGGAAGCCCCAGCAGGAAGCCCAGGGTGAGGCCAGAAAGGTGCCTGACCACAGAAGAGGAACTTGACACCCACAGGCTGTTGGAGCTGGCGTGGTCCTTGGAGATTAACCACTTCTACTTTCTAGATGGGGTCCCGATGAGGGTCACACACAACAAGGAGGACCCAACTCCCTGCTCCTTGTTCCCTGTATGTGGCCTGTCCCTCTCACATCATTGTTCACGCCAGGAAAGTAGGCACTGCCTGGCCAATCAGAGCTTCTAGGTGCCCCCAAGTGTCAGTCACACCAGGAGTGGGACTCAGGACGGGCTGGCAGGGGAACTTCAATCTGTGAAAGATGGGGAAGTTTCTCCCCACCCCCAGGAGAGGGAGGAGGTGATTAATCAATGAATGAATACGACAATGGCATCTTGAGCATCTAATCCTTTCTGGGGAGTGTAGTCAAAGGGGACAATGTGACAGACTGTGTCTGTGTCCTTGAGAGCTTCTCTAACACCTGAGGAGGCAGAGAAACCCCAGACCCTTCCAGTTCGTGTTGGGACAGTGTGTGATGGTGGAAGCACAGGCAGGGGCTTGTAGGAAACCGATTGCTCTGTGCAACCAGAAGGAGAGCTCCCAGGTAGAAATGGCAGAGTGGACGGGATCAGGATTCTGAGGAGGTCAGAGGACATCACCACCACGGGTGGTCCTGGGGCTCCCTGACCCGCTCACAGCCCCTGCTCCAGGCATCCCTGTTGCTGACTGCACAGGCCAGGCCTGAGAGCTGGGCATTTGGAGCAAGATGGCAGCATAGTGTGATGTTGTGAGAAAGCCCAGACAAGGAGTCAGGGGTCTGGCCCTTCTCCCCTCCACGCCTCAGTTTCCTCATCTGTCATGTGGAGGGATCCCAATTCTCAGCCCTCATCTGTGGGAGAATCCAAAACGAGGACGGAAGGGGGCAGTCCTGCAGGTCAAGGGCCTGGCTCTGCCCAATCCTCAGTGGTCATTCTGAGTCCTGCCCTCAGCGAGAAGCTCCTGGTGGTCAGCATTGCCCTGGGGATCCCTCACCTGAGGCCTCCAGTGAGGGGTCAGGGCTCGGGGTCTGCAGCCAGGTGGCACTGGGGTCAAGTCGGGCTCCCTAATGCCTGCTGTGCCACCTTGGGAAGGGGCTTAACCACTCTGTGCATAGTCAGATGCCTATGCTCATGGGGTGCTATAGGCTGAATTGTGTCACCCCCAAAACTCATATGTTGAAGCCCTAACCCCCAGTACCTCCAAATGTGACTGTCTTTGGAGATAGGACCTTCAAAGAGGTAATTAAATTAACTGAAGTCATGAAGGTGGGCACTAATCTAATAGGACTGGTGTCCTTATAAGAAGATGAGATCAGGACACAGACGTGCACAGAGGGAAGACCAAGTGAAGATGGAGGGGGGAGGGGAAGGCAGCCATCTGCAAGCCAAGGAGAGAGGCCACAGAAGGAACCAGCCCTCCCAACACATTGATCTCCTGCTTCCAGCCTCCAGAATTGTGAGAAAATAAATTTCTGTGATTTAAGTCACCCAGTAGGTGGTATCTTGTTATGTCATCCCAAGCAAACTAATTCACGGGGTCACCAAAAAATAAACGTGTTCATGCAAGTAAAGAGCTCTCAAAAAGCCTGGTCTGGCCCACAATGGACACAGGCCACTCAGTGTCCAGTGGCCAGTCTGCAGGATGGGGCCGCTCTGGGGGTGGGAGGAGAAAAGGGAAGGGAAAGGTTTGGTAACCAGAGGAAACCTCTGCTGCTCCTCTGTGCACCAGCTCTGAACTCTGTAGGGCACTTACTTTACCCTGGTCACCCTTCCCCTCCTCTCCCCAGGACAGGACAGGTTCCATGGGCCTCTGCTGGGGCTGGTCCCTCTGCTGGCTGAGCCTGTCACTGCTCCTGCACCCTGGGCACCTGTCACCCATCTGTTGAGTGTAGTGTCCTGGGGGGCGGGGCTGAGGTGCGGCTGACCCTGGAGGAGCAGCAGCCAGAGCCAGGAGTGGGGAGCAGAGACACGCTCACAGCCTGGTGTGGTCAGGGCTGAACTAGTGGGGAGGACAGGGCTGTGGGAGCCCCAGAAGGGAATGAGGATGAGCCTGGAGGATGGGACAGGTGCGCTGGGAGGTGGAAGGTGAGCAAGGTTGTCTGGGAGGTAAGTTCATCCTCCAGAGAGCACGACCAGAGCCAAGGACGCGGGTGTGAGCAGACAGGGAGCCCCCGCAGCTCCACCTGCAGCCCCCGGCCAGTGCCTTTGCCTCAGTCAGCTCTTCAGCCTCTCAGCTCCAGGGTCCAAGGAAATCTGAGTCTGATCTCCTCCAAAGCATCTCCTGCTCCTCCTCCTCTTTTGGGGAGGGGGAGGGTAACTGAGCCACCCGATGAGCTCTGCAGCTAACATTGCTCTTTGCTGTCCCATGCGGGGACCCTGGTTCCCTCCTGTCCAGCTCCCTTCATCCACATACAGCTTTCCAGGAAGACATCTCAGGAGCTTCCTCCAGGAGCCTAGGGTTTGGGCAGGAGCTAGAGTATCCAAAGGGATGTCCCATCGAAGCTGGGACGAAGAACATTCCAGACAACTCTGAGGACTCCAAGCATGCCCCATGAACTCCACTCACACCCTTATGGGATCCTCACAGCAGGACCAAGGGGAAGCTCCAGGGACAGAAGCCACTTAGCCCCCGGGCCCCCCACACTGGCTGTGACCCCAGAGCCCACTCTCCTTTGACCCCACTTAGTTACTCCCCGCTCCTCTGAGGTGAGTCCATTTCCCTTCTCACCTGTCCCAGCTTCATGTCTCAGCCTTTCTAAAGGATGAGGGACGATCCCACCTTCCTGTCCTTTCCCTGGCGGTGACTCTGAGTGTGGACACAACTGCTGTTCTAGGCATGGGTCAGCAGCCAGAGTGGTGAGGCCGCAGGATCTGCTGGACCGTGGGCAGCAGGGACAGGTGGATGGTGATGTCAGTGGGGAGGGATGTGGATTCTGAGAATGAAAATGTCACCCAAACTGCAGAAAGTGGCCCAGAGTCACAGGGCATCTCTGACCTTTCTCTCCTGCTGGGACGTTGGGTCTAGCTGGCCTGAGAACCAGGGCCCCAGTCTTCCCATGGAGCCAATGGCTGATGATTTGTTCTGTGTGTCTGTGGTGTGAGTGTGCCTGTGGTGTTTGTGTATCTGTGGTGTGTGCCTGCATATATGTATGTGTGTTTGTGTCTCTAGTCTCTATATGTGTCTGTGGTGTCTGTGTCTGTTTCTTTGGTATGTGTATATGTGCGTGTGTGACTATGCTTGTGGTTTCTGTATGTGTCTGAGATGTGTGTATCTGTATGTATATTTGAAGTGTGTATGTATCTGTGTGTGGGTCTATATGTGTGTCTATGGTATCTGTGTGCGTGTCTGAACTGTGTGTGTGTCTGTATAAGTCCTTATTGTGTGTGTGCATATGTGTGCATGCTCAAATGTCAGTTTCTCAATGATAACGTTCATGGACAACATACTGAAGAGTATAGTCCATCCCCTACTCCCTATATATCTTTCCTGTTTCTTTTTTCTCCAAACCTCTTATCACCAGTCAATATAATATAAAATCTACTTAATTATTCTTTACCTGTCTCTCCCGCTATTGATATGGAATCTTCACAAAGGATCTTGTATCCCTTCTGCTTACTGCTGAATACACTCAGTCTAGAAAAAATGCTTGGCATATATTAGGTGATGAATAAATATTTGCTTTAAGAATTGTAAGGAAATTTAGAATAAGCAAAATGAGATGACTGGCTGTCTCCTGTGGAAAACTGTACATTCTTTAGGGCACACCCTTTCTGAACTATCTGATTCTAGCATTTCACTGCCTTTGAACTATTTTACAGTGCTGTAATTTGTAGATAATTAATAGCAATGCAAATACTTTACGTCCACAGACATGCACATTCTATCCATTGGGGTCCACTTGAATCTCCCCACCAAGCCAGTTTCACATGCATTCATTAATTCATGTCAACATCCCTTTACTCCATACAAATATGCACTTCTTCCATTTCTGCCTCGTTCTCCCATTACTGAGTTAAATAGAATGGGGTTTGCTGTTCAACTGGTATAAATTTCAGTCATGGAAGGGGAAAGAGTTCTAGAGATCTGCTGTATAACATAGTGCCTATAGTTAATGCTACTGTACACTTAATTATCGGCAAAGAGGGTAGATCTCATGTTACGTGTTTTTTTCCCACAATAAAAATCTTTAACACATGTTCCTTTTATATCTATATGACAGTCATGATGTTACCTTTTTAAAAAATTATTCTTTGACAGCAGAAATGGTCAAACTTGTGTGTCCTTCTGTCCATGTGTTGGCTTTTTGGTTTGTGGTGTGTTCTAGGCATTAAAAACAGGTCCCCCTGGGCCAAATAAAATGGACCATGTAACACCTTGGGCTCATCTTAAAGGATTTTGGCTACATCCATTTCGGCAATTGGGAGCACTGGAGGGTTAGAAGTAGAAAAAGGGACACTATTGGGTTTCTAAAATCTGGCTTCTCTGTGGAGAACAGATTGGAGGTGGGCAGAGAGCAGGTGAGAACATGAGTCTCCTTAACTGTGTATTTAAGTTCCCACTATAGAAAGTGGGTCCTTGGAGGCAAGAATGTGTGTCTCTCAAATCCTATAGACTTGCTTTGCACACAGTGATGATAAATTACATAGTAGGTGATGAATATGTGCCAAATGACAGGCTTCCCAAATCTACATACAGGTAAATACACAAGTAGCAGAATCTTGCATAAAGTATTGCTTTAATTTTGTAAAGAAAATTACATATATATGTCTCTCGTCTCCCTGTATATGCTCACTCACAACTATAGGGAACAGTTTGGGAGCCTAGAAGTGAGATATGAACAAGTTTGTTTGTTTGTTTTTCTGTGTAGGGGCAGGGCCAACTCAGCAAGGTGCTTGCCTACTGTGCAGAGGTGGGTTGGGGGTGGGGAGACAAGTCTGGGAGACACCGATCCTGGTGTTCTCATGTCTGGCCCTATTTTTCGGGCTCCCATCTCCAAGACCTTTCACAGTCTGGAGGGGGAAACATGCTCAAGTTTTTCTCATCCTTCATTTTCTAGAGGCCCCCAAACCCGCCAGGAAAAACAGGAGTGAGTTCAAAGTCCTGTAGAATGCTGTCTCTGGGGGTGACCAGCTGGTGAACAATGTTCTGGTGTCTGGGGACTCAGATAAGGGGTTACCTGGGGAGGACTCTGATTGCCTGATGTGGTAGATCGTGGAGAGGCCCTAGGGGAGGAGGAAGCCAGCTCCAGTGGGCACTCCTGAGCAGGGTGAGGACCCACAGAGGGGCACACTTAGGGGAATGTGGGGAGGGGGTGAAGATCCTGTTTCCAGACCTATCAGGACCCAGACTTCCTGCTGCTTCATGAGTCTGGGGCTCAGGGCAGCCTGGGTGAGTAACCGCAGGAAGTGTCTGGGCAGAGCTGGGGTGGGAGCCCTGGAGTGGTTGAGACCACCTAGTGAGAGACCAGAAGGCTCAGATGGAAATGTGAGAAAACAAAGAAAGAGGAAAAACCTGTCTCAGGGTGAAAGAGTGAAAATCAGCTCACATAGAGAAAGACAGAAAGCCGTCCTGCAGGGATGGGTGGGGCTCAGGGTGGGTGGGGGACAGGTCCAGAATTAAACGTAATGTTTATTTCTCCCAAGGTCTTGCAATAGCTGTAAAATACCGGAAGGTCCCCGTCTTTGACTGATTAATCCTTTCTTATCAGTGATGCCCCGAGACTGGCTTCGTTATTCCATCTAATTACTGGGGACTTTCCTGGATAAACCATTCTCACCACAGACAACATGGAATCCCTTTAACACCTGAGGGGACTAAGAACAAAAGTCTGAGGATGATGGAACACACTGGAAGGTCCCGGACAACCCTGACCAGCATTACTGACAGAGGATGTCACCAGACACTTCCCCAGGCTCCTCCCACTCTGCACTGGGGGCTGGTAAAATGATTGGACCCCCAGAAGGCTCCATCCACCTCGGGAGACCTAGGCAGGGGAGCTGGTGTTGTCCGTGGTGCCGAAATAGGGTCATGATTGGAGCTCAGGTACCTCTCAGCTCAGCAGAAGGGCCTGAACTGAGGCTTAGGGTCCCAGTTTGAGGCCAGGAGGACAAAGAGGTGGGGATGGATGGAGCCAGGGGAGGAGTAGACAGTCAGGTGTGGGTGGTGCTTGTTTCTCTCTGTTCCTTCTTCCGCCTCCCCTGTTCGCTCTCAAGCATCGTCCCTCCTGGGGACGCTGTCTCTGTCCCACCTGTCTAAGCGCCAGGACAAGGGGATGTTCTTACTGAGGCTCTTTGTTTACTGGCCTCTGTACCGCTCCTTTAAATAGCGTGCTTCATAGCAGCCTTACCAAAGCAAAACAAAAACTCTGAAAGTGAGGAGGCTAGTCTTCACATTTGACAAAGGAGAAAATGTGTCAAATGTGAAGGAATATCAGACACTATACGTGGGTCCCTTCCTCCCATTCTGTCCACCTGCCCCAGTGCCTCAGGGCAGGAGAGGATAGTCTCAGGCCTGATGGGGAAGGTAAGTTCCTCCTGCACACTTATTTGTACTCCATTCCCCTTGCAGGTGGTGTTGGACTAACCTGATATGGTCAGAGGGGCTCCCTGTCCATCCAGGAGAGAGATGAGCCTTCCTGGCTGCCTTCTGTTCTCAGTTATGATTTGGGAAATGGTGAGTCCGAGCGTCCTTACTCTGTTGGGTGGGGGACTGAGATGCCCTGCCTCTGTATTGTTTCTCCAGTCCTGGGGTCCTAAACCAGCTCACCTTCTTACCACCTTCCAGAATTTTCCTTTGGTTGTCTCTTGCACCATTTACATGGTTTATAGTTGTGAATAGAGGGGAGAAGAAGGGAACAAGGGGTTGATGCCATATTGTCTGAATTGTAAGTCTAACCATCAGTTTTTAATGTTTTCAACAAATGGGTTGACCCGTATGACTCACCCTGACATTATCATAAACAGAAATCTGACTCACCTCTCCTTCTGGATTTAAGACAGGGGAAAGGGGGGTTAGGTATCAGTACTTTTTACTGCACGCCAGAATCTTCCATTTTTTGATTTAAGAATCACTTTATGAACTTATGACATATGCTTTATCTCTGTCATGGGTTTGGTGCTGTTGGCGAAGTTTGGACTATTCTGGTTTAAACTGATATTTATTAAAATTAAAATGTTATTTTTTTAGAAGGAAGATTATGAGCTCCTGCTTCCCTCCACCTTCTCAATCCAGACACACATTTCTGAGCTCATTTTGAAGGATAGGAAGGTGTTAGCCAGATGATGACATGATGATGGGCCATCCTGAAGGATGTATGTGGATGCACAGAGACAGTGAGGACTGCATCAGAATGGGGGCACTTAGAGAATGACTTGAGGCATTGATGGGTTAGGATATGGTGATGGACAAGTAGGCAGGGTGAGATGAAGAACAATCTAGAAGAGAGATAAGAAAACCACAGCCCATGGGCTGCCTGCTTTTGTAAATAAAATTTTGTTGGAACACAGCCACGTTAATTCATTTTTGCATTGTCTATGGCTGCTTTTGTGCTACAAACACGGACTTGAATTGTTGCAACAGAGACCATACAGCTTGCAAAGCCTAAAATATTTGGTATTTGTCCATTTACAAAAAAAAGTTTCCTGATCCCTGACTTAGAATGTCAGATTGAGAAGCTTATAAATTATTATTTTTGGTTGAGGAGATACAGGAGTATTTTGAGTATGTTTGGCTCCGAGTTTTAGGAAATTTTACAAACATTAATATCTGATTTTTTCTAGAGCAGGACTAGTAGGAGGTAGGAAGGATGGAAAGGGAAGATTCAGGAGTGGAGAGAGATGATGCTGGAGGCCAAGTCGGGGCAGGGATCCACGGGAGTGCTTTGAATGGAGAGTGAACTGACATGTTGCTGATGTGGACAGAACACACCCAGCCTTGGGTGAAATGTCACTAAGGCCTTTCTTTTCAAGGGAGAAGGAACCAGGATGCACCAACTCTCACAATGTACCAGGACTTCTGCTGGGTGTTTCCATGTGTACTTTTATTTAATCCCAAAGCAACCCTGTGAGAAAGGACTTCTTATACCCATTTCGAAAAGCAAGAAATCAAGACATGGAAGGGTAAGGTGGTTTGCCTGATGTCATACTCTTAATAAATAAAAGAGCATGGATTTGATCCCACATCTCTCTGATTGCAAAGCTGAATATATTTCCAGTATAGCAAGAAGCTCATATACAATAGTTTATACAGCCATTGCCTATGGTAATGTTAAGTCTCCAAGAAAATCTTTGTGTCTCCCTTCCTGTAGAGGATATGGACACTCCAGCTGAGATGGATGCTCTGGTTAGTTCTTCACTGGGTCCTGTAGGTGCCCTCCTGAGGATTCGCCCTGTGAAAGCTGAGGGAGGCTTAATGCATGTCTTGCTCCATCTCCAAGGCTGAGGCATTCTCTGCAGAGCTTGTGGGGTCAGCAGCCTGACTAACCTGGATTCTTTCTGGTGTTTCTGGATGGAGAGCAAAGAAGGGGGTCAGAGAAGAACAGTGGGGGATGGGGGAGAAGGCCGAGAGGGTCCATGAAGTGAATTGATTCTGATGCAACATTGGTTCATTCTTTTATCAAACGTTTCTTAAGTTTCCATTTATTCAATTATCCAACAAATATACCACTTATTGGTTGCTTTCCACTTCTACTGAACACTCACATGGACCTATGTGGAAAATACTATTATTTTACAGAGAAAGAAGCTCAGTCTCAGAGAGGTTAGGTGCTTCCCCAGGTCACACGGCTGCTGATCATGGTCTCTCTGAGGTCTCCTATGTGCTGGGCACTGGATTACAGGAATGTGCTATTAAAATCAACTTCTCCTCCTGTGTGTGTCTCCTTTACTCTCACACTACTATCACACTCACAACTCTTCTGACACCAGATGTGTGGGGGTGTTTTTCCCCACAGCAAGCAGTTCTCTGTGACCCCAGCTGGGTGTCCTACAATTGCAATCAATTCTGACACTCTCTACTTGGAGAGAGCATAGGAATCCACAGGCTAAGGGCTCAGTCCCACAATAGCCGCCCATCCTTGAAATGCCCATCTCAAGTCAAGGTGTCACCTGTGATTCTGATCAGCTGACTACAAATTGGAGGTTCCCATGCCCCACTCCTTGGGTTTAATTAATTTGCTAGAGTGGCTCAGAGAATTCAGGAAAACAGTTTACCTACTGTGTACCAGCTTATTATAAAAGGGAAGGATAAAGAATACAGATGAACATCCAGACAGAAGAGATGCATAGGGGAAGGTAGGTGGAAAGGGATAAGGAGCTTCCATGTTCTCTCTGAATGCACTACACTACCAGCACCTCCACATGTACACCAACTTGAAAGCTCCCTAAACCCCATGCTTTTGGGATTTTGTTGGAGGCTTCCTCACATAGGCATGATTAATTATTGACTGCACTACCAGCCTCTCTTTCGTCTCTGGAGAAAGTTGTCAGGGATTAAAATCCACATCTAATAGCCCACCAGGAGTCACTTCATTAAAAGAAAATTACTGTTCTCACCCAGGAAGTTCAAAGCGGTTTAGGAGTACAACCATTTTCTGCTGCAGACTCGTTTCTCAGCTCTAAATTTACTGGAACATTTCTTAAAGAGTCTTTCCATTTCCTCTCCTCCCATTCTCTCTTTATGTCACTCCAATCAGGATATCTGCCTCTACCAGGCTACCAGATCTGCTTTTGTTAACATCAGCTGTGATACTACTTAGCTAAATTTATTTATTTATTTTTTATTTATTTAGTTTTTATTGTTTTAAAGTTTTTGTTTATTGCAGTAACATTGGTTTATAACATTGTATAAATTTCAAGTGTACATCCTTATACTTCTATTCGTGCATGGATTACATCATGTTCTCATGTTTACCACCCAAATACTAATTACAACCCATCACCACACACATATGCCTAATTATCCCTTTCGTCCTCCTCCCCCTACCTTTCCCTCTGGTAACCACTAATCCAATCTCTGTCTTTATGTGTTTTCTTGTTGTTGTTATTATCTACTACTTAATGAGTGAGATCATACGGTATTTGACCTTCTCCCTCTGACTTATTTCGCATTGCATAATACCCTCAATGGCCATCCATGTTGTCACAAATGGCTGGATTTCATCATTTCTTATGGCTGAGTAGTATTCCATTGTGTATATATACCACAACTTCTTTATCCATTCGTCCCTTGATGGGCACTTAGATTGCTTCCAATTCTTGGTACTTAGCTAAATTTAAATGGTAATTTCTCAGACCCTATTCTACTAGACTTATCAGCATTTGAAACAAATGAGTCCTCTGTCCTCTGAAGCTCCAGCTTCTCTTGGCCACCAGGATCCAACCCTACAGTCTCCTTGTCATTTATTCTTCCTCAGTGGTCTTCTTGCTGTTTCCACCTTATCTCCCTGACTCCAAATGCTGGAGGGTCCCAGGGCTCTGTCTGCGGACCTCTTCTCTTCTTTGTGGTTTCATCTACTATCAGACTTCGATGTGGAGGACACCAAATCTCTATGTCCCCCCCGGACCCCTCTTTGGAACTCCAAAGTTTTGCCAACTACTTGTCATCTTCAGTTGGATGTCTAAGAGGTACCTCAAACTTATAGTAACAAAACTAAAGTTTGGTGCCCTCTTGAAAATATACCCCTCCTGCAGAGTTGGCAATTTCAGGAATTGGCAATTCAATTCTTAAGTTGCTCAAGGCAACCACATTGGAATCCTCTTTGATATCTATGGACATTTATGGGCATCTATGGCTATCTGTGGCTATCCATAGACAATTAAGGAGCCATCTTTGGCGTATATGTACATCTATGACTTCTGGTAACATTTATGAAATCTATGACATCTATGGAGTCATCTTTGAAATCTATGGACATCTGTAACATCTATGGATATCTATAACTTCTATTGACAACTATGTAGTCATCTTTGACATCTGTGACACCTATGAGGTAGAGGTAGTGAGCTATCTTTGATCACGCTCCACATGTACTCTATCACTCCATTAACAAATCCTGTTGGCTCCACCTTCAAAATGTACCCAGAACCTAAGTTCTGACGCCAGATTCATCATTGTTACCCTGAAGTATGACTGTAGGCCAGCCTAGGGAGATGTGGTGGGCAGACTGCATGCACAGAAATTTATAACCTAAATGACAGGGAATTCAAAATAGCTATCATAAAAAAGCTCAACGAATTACAAGAAAATACAGATAGACAATTCAATGAAATCAGGAATTTCTTCAAAAAAGAGATTGAATCCATAACGGAAAACCAATCAGAAATGTTGGAGAGGGAGGAGGGTGAAAGGGATAATTCGGCACATGTGTGTGGTGATGGGTTGTAATTAGTATTTGGGTGGTGAACATGATGTAATCTATGCTGAATAATGCAGTATAACGATGTACACCTGAAATTTATACAATATTATAAACCAATGTTACTGCAATAAACAAAAAATTAAAAAAAAAAAGAAAGAAATGTTGGAGATGAAAAACACCATGGAGGAGGTAAAGGAAAATCTGGAATCTTTAAATAAAAGAGCTGACAATATGGGGGAATGAATAAGCATTATTTAGGATAGGTATGCAGAAATGTTCCAGATAGAGGAGGAGAGAGAACTAAGATTAAAAGAAAATGAAGAAGCTCCCCAAGAAATATCTGACTCAATTAGGAAATACAACATAAGGATTGTAGGTATTCCTGAGGGAGAAGAGAGGGAAAACGGAGCAGAGAGCTTTTTCAAAGAAATAATAGCAGAGAACTCCCCAAATCTGGGGAACAAGCTGTAGATACCAGTGAATGAAGTGAATAGTTCTCCTAAATATATCAACATGAAAAGACCTTCTCCAAGGCATATAATAGTAAAGCTGGCAAAACTCTATGACAAATAAAAAAAATTGAGGGCAGCAAGACAATAAAATAAAATAAAATAAAATAAAATAAAATGAAAAAATAATGTGCAAAGGAATTCCCATCAGTCTCTCAGCAGATTTCTCGACAGAAACTTTACAAGCTAGGAGAGACTGGAATGACATTAAAAATTCTGAAAGACAAAAACTTTCAGCCAAGAATACTCTATCCAGAGAAAATATCTTTCAGATATGATGGAGAAATAATAACTTGCTCAGACAAACAAAAGCTAAGGGAGTTCTTTGTCACAAGACTCTCACTACAAGAAATTCTCACTAAGGCCCTCATGCCTGGAAAAAAAAAAGAGAAAGGGGATATGAAGCTTTGAGCAAGGAGAAAAATCGGTAGGCAAAAATCAGAAAACATTGCAGCTTTCTGTAAGAATAGGTTAGCAAACACTAGATTATAAAAATCAAAGATTAAGGGAAGGAAAATGCCAAAAATAAATATAATGTCATCACTTTAAACACACACTCTCAACACAAGATAGAATAAATTGTGACAATAATAACTTAGCAGTGGAAGAGGAAAGGGATCTAATAGACTTTGTCTAAGGAAATAAGAGATCATCAGATAATGGACTATCTCATCCATGAGATTTTTTATACAAACATCATGGTAACCACCAAACAAATAATCAGAACAGAGTCACATGCAATAAATAAAAAACTGAAAGAATCATCATACAGAAATATCAAAATGAATTGGTAGTCTGAAACACATGGGACAAGAAACAAAGGAAATGCAAAAGATCCAAAAAAAAAAGAGAGAGAAAAGAGCAAATTAAGCCCTCATACGTCAATAATGACTCTAAATGTAAATTCATTGAATTCTCCAATCAAAAGAAACCGAGTGGCAGAATGGATTAAAAAGCAAGACCCAACGGTATGCTGCCTCCAGGAAACATATCTCAGCTCTAAACACAAACACAGGCCCAGACTGAAAGGATGGAAGACAATACTCCAAGCTCAGGGCAAACAAAAGAAATCAGGTATTGCTTTATACCACACGAAGCAGAGTTCAAGATGAAAAAGGTGATGAGAGGCAAAGAGGGGCAATACATAATGATAAAAGGGACACTCCACCAAGAAGACATATCAATTATAAATATATATGCACCCAACACAGGAGGACCAAAGTACATGAAGCAACTATTAACAAACCTAAAAGGAGATATTAACAACAAAACAATAATATTAGGGGATCTTAGCACCCAACTTACATCAATGGATAGATCCTCCAGAAAAAAAGTCAATAAAGAAATAGTGGACTTAAACAAAAAACTAGACGAGAGCAACTTAATAGATATGTATAGAGCACTCCACCCAAAAACAGCAGACTACACATTCTTCTCAAGTGCACATGGAACATTCTCAAGGATAGACCATATGTTGGGAAACAAGGCAACCTCCATAAATTTAAGAAGATAGAAATCATAACAAGCATCTTTTCCAACCATAATGCTGTGAAACTACAAATCTGGGAAACTAAAAAAACTGAGAAAGTGACAAAGCGGTAGAGACTAAACAACATGCTACTGAACAAGAAATGGATCATTGATGAAATTAAAGGAGAAATAAAAAAATATCTGAAGACAAATGAAAATGAAAATACACCATACCAACTCATATGGGATGCAGCAAAAGCGGTCCTGAGAAGGAAACTCATAGCAATATAGGTCAATGTTAACAAACAAGAAAAATCACAAATAAGCAACCTTAAACTACATCTAACAGGATTAGAAAGAGAAGAACAAACAAAGCCCAAAGCCAGAAGAAGGAGGGAAAAAATAAATATGAGAGCAGAAATAAATGAAATTGAAACAAACAAACAAAAAACAGTAGAAAGGGTAAATGAAACTAAGAGTTGGTTCTTTGAGAAGATAAACAAAATTAAAATAGATACCACAGAAATGCAAAGGATTATAAGAGAATGCTCTGAAAACCATATGCCAACAAATTGGGCAATCTGGAAGAAACGGATACATTCTCAGACTCATACAACCTCCCAAAACTGAACCAAGAAGAAAGAGAGAATATGAATAGACAAATAACAAGTAACAAGCTTGAAACAGTAATCAAAACCCTCCCCAAAAATAAAAGTCCAGCACTAGATGTCTTCTCCAGAGAATTTTATCAAACATTCAAAGAAGATTTAGTACCTATCCTTCTCAAACTTCCAAAAAAGAGAGGAAGATGGAACACTTCCTAACACATTCTAGGAGGCCAACATCACCCTGATGCCAAAGGCAGACAAGAACAACACAAAGAAGGAAAACTACATGCCAATATCGCTGATGAACATAGATGCAAACATCCTCAACAAAATATTGGCAAACCGAATAGAACAACACATTAAAAGGATCATACACCGGGGACTGGTCCCATGGCGTAGCGGTTAAGTGTGCATGCTCCACTGCTGGTGGTGCGGGTTTGGATCCTGGGTGAGCACTGGTGCACCGCTTGTCAGGCCGTGTTGCGGTGGCCTGTCCACAGCGTGGTGGAATATGGGTACAAATATTAGCCCAGGGCCAGTCTTCCTCAGCAAAAAGAGGAGAATTAGCATGGCTGTTAGCTCAGAGCTGATCTTCCTCACAAAAAAACAAACAAACAAACAAACAAAAAAAACGAAGATCACATACCATGATCGAGTAGGTTTTATACCAGGGACACAGGGATGGTTCAACATCTTCAAATCAATCAATGTGATACAACACATTAACAAAATGAAGAATAAAAACCACATGATCATCTCAATGGATGCAGAGAAGGCATTTGACAAGATCCAATGTCCGTTTATGATAAAAACTCAACAAAATGGGTATAGAAGGAAAGTACCTCCACATAATAAAGGCCATATATGACAAATTCACAGCCAACATCATACTCAATGGGGAAAAAACTGAAAGCCATTCCTGTGAGAACAGGAACAAGACAAGGGTTCTCACTCTCACCATTCTTATTCAACATAGTACTGGATGTTTTGGCCAGAGCAATTAGGCAAGAAAAAGGAATAAAAGGAATCCAAATAGGCAATGAAGAAGTGAAATTCTCACTATTTGCAGAAGGCATGATTTTATATAGAGAAAACCCAGAAAGAATCCATTGGAAACCTATTAGAAATAATCAACAACTTCAGCAAACTTGCAGGGTACAAAAACAACTTACAAAAATCGGTTGCATTTCTATAGTCTAATAATGAACTAACAGAAAGAGAACTCAAAAAGACAATCTCATTTTCAATCACAACAAAAAGAATAAAATATCTAGGAATAAACTTAACCAAGGAGGTGAAAGACCTGTACAATGAAAACTAAAGGAAATTCTTGAAAGAAATCGATGATGACATAAAGAAATGGAAAAATATCCCATGCACATGGATTGGAAGAATAAACATAGTTAAAATGTCCATATTACCTAAAGCAATATACAGATTCAATGCAATCCCAATCAGAATCACAATGACATTCTTCACAGAAATAGAACAAAGAATACTGAAATACATAGGGGACAATAAAAGACCCTGAACAGCTAAAGCAATCCTGAGAAAAAAGGACAAATCAGGAGGCATCACAATCCGTGATTCCAAATATACTACAAAGCTATAGAAATCAAAACAGCATGGTACCGGTACAAAAACAGACACACAGATCAATAGAACAGAATTGAAACCCCAGAAATAAAACCACGTATCTACAGACAGCTAATCTTCAACAAAGGAGCTAAGAACATACAAAGGAGAAAGAAAAGTCTCTTCAATAAATGGTGCTGGAGAAATTGGACAGCCACATGCAAAAGAATGAAAGTAGACCATGTTCTTTCGCCATACACAAAAATTAACTCAAAATGGATCAAAAACCTGAAGGTGAGGTCTGAAATTATAAAACTCCTGAAGAAAACATAAGCAGTACACTATTTGATATCAGTCATATAGGGATCTTTCGAATTCCATGTCTACTTGGACAAGGGAAACAAAAGAAAAAGCAAACAAGTGGTACTTCAACAGGTTAAAGATCTTCTACAAGGCAAATGAAACCATGATCAAAATGAATAAACAACCCACCAGCTGGGAGAAAATATTTGCAAATCATATATCCCACAAGGGGTTAATCTCCATAATATATAAAGAACTCACACAACTGAAGAACCTACAAACAAACAACCCAATCAAAAAATGGGAAGAGGATATGAACGGGTACTTTCCCAAGGAAGATATACAGATGGCCATTAGACACATGAAAAGATATTCAACATCACTAATAGTCAGGGAAATGTGAATCAAAACGACACTAAGATATCACCTTACACTCATTAGAATGGCTATAATCACCAAGACAAAAACTAACAAATGTTGGCGAGGTCGTGGAGAAACAGGAACCCTAATTCACGGCTGGTGGGTGTGCAGCCTCTATGGAAAACAGTATGGAGATTCTTCAAAAAACTAAAAATATAAATACCTTATGATCCAGCTCTCCCACTACTGGGTATCTACCCGACGAACCTGAAATCAACAATCCAAATTGGTTTATGCACCACTATGTTCATTGCAGCATTATTCACTACAGCAAGAAGTGGAAGCAACCCAAGTTTCCCTTGACTAATGATTGGAAAAAGAAGATGCGGTATATGTATATACAATGGAATACTACTTAGCCATACAAAAAAAAAAGTCGTCTCATTTACAACAACATGGATGGACCTGGTATTATGCTAAGCGAAATAAGCAAGACAGAGAAAGACAAACACTGCATGATTTCACTCATATGTGGAAGATAAATTAACACACAGACAGAGAGAACAGTTTGGTGGTTACCAGGGGCAAGGGGGTTGATGGGTGGGCACAAGAGGTGAAGGGAGCCATTTATATGGTGACTGACAAACAATAATGTACAACTAAAATTTCACATCGTTATAAAGTATTAAGATAGCAATTAAAAACAAATGTATCCAGAACTCAGTTTCTTCACATCAGAGTCATCATTGTTACCCTGGACTCAGTCTGTCTTATGGACTGAATTGTGTCTCCCCAAATTCATGTGTTAAACCTCTAACCCCCAGTGTGACTGTACTTGGAGATAAGGTCTTTAAAGAGGTAATTAAGTTTAAATGAGGGCATTAGGGCAAGGCCCAAAGTGACTTATGTTCTTATAAGAAGAAGAAGAGACACTAGGGATGTGTGTGCACAGAGAAAAGGGCATGCGAGGACTAGCGAGAAAGGGGCCATCTTTAAACCAAAGAGAGAGTCTTCAGGAGAAATCAACCCTGCTGGCACCTTGATCTTGGACTTCCAGCCTTCAGAACTGTGAATAAATAAATTTCTCTAGTTTAAGCAACCCAGTCTACAATATCTTGTTATGGCAGCCACAGCACACGAATACAGTCTGCGCCATCTCTTGCCTGGACTGTCTGAGTGTCTTCCTTATCTAATCTCTTCTCTTCTACTCAGTCTTGCTACAGGATTTCTCAACACAGTAGCCAGAGTGATTTCATTAAAATGAGTATCAGTTCATGTCTGTGAAATAATAGAATATATATGTATATTTAGAATAATAGAATATAATAATATATATACATGTATATAGATATAGAAAAATAGAATCATAGCTGTGGTTCCTATATTAATGTTTGGTCTTTGAGCCTGGTCCTTGACACAGAGCTCCTAAATTCCTTGGAAGTTTCTGGGTGATAGGAATGCCTTTTGATCTCATGAGGTGTCTCTGGGTGGGCTCCTGGATGGGAATTGGTCACCACAAAGAAGAAGGCATGATTAGAAGCTTGTAACTTTCCGTCCCATGGCCTATCTTCCAGAAAGGGGAAAGAGGCTGGAAATGGAGTTAACACTCAATCATGTCTATGCAATGAAGCCTCCATAAAAATCCCAATAGTATGAGTTTCAGGGAGATTCTTGGTTGGTGAACTCGTGGAGGTCTTGAGAGAATGGTGCTCCAGAGAGGGCATGGAAGCTCCTCACCCCTTCCCATATACCTTGCCCTATGCACCTCTTCATCTGGATGTACATCTGTATCATTCATGATATCCTTTTATAATAAGCTGATGTGCAGTAAATAAACTACTTTCCTGAATTCTCTGAGCAACTTTAGCAAACTAATTGAACCCAAGGAGGGGGCCAGGGTGACTTCCAATTTATAGGCAGTTGGTCAGAAACACAGGGGACAGCCTGGACTTGAGATTGGGATCTGAAGTCTGAGGCGGTGCACTCTTGTGGGACTGAGACCTAACCTGTGGAATCTGATGCTATCTCCAAGTCGATAGGGTCAAAACTGAGTTAAATTGTAGGATACCCAGCTGGTGTCATGGAGAACTGCACGGTGTGGGGAAAACCCTCACACATCTGGTGTCAGAAGTGTCAGAAGTGAAGTGTTCTGTGTGAGTAGTAAGGGGAACACACACAGAAGTTGTCACTCTTCTCAAAATACCTGAGTAATGATGGTGAACTGCAGGACCCTATGATATTTGCAGCCTCCATGCCTCTTCATCCTCATTTCCTCCCCACCATTATCCACTCCCCACCCCCACATAGCTCTTATTTAAGACGACTGTCTTACTTGCTGTTTTTCCAACATGTCAGGGATGCCCCATCCTCAGAGCTCTAGCATCTGCTGCTCTGTCTGTTTAGAGCCCATGGTGATCCTCTCTCAGGGCTCACACTGCACTCCTTCATCTCCTGAAGTTGTTTTCTCAAAGATCCCAGCCCCCAGGACTGCCTTTCCCCAGTCTCCTGTTTCATTTCCCCCTAGAGCACATATTTCCTGTATATTTTCATTACTTGTTTGTCCATTAGTTTCATCCCTGTCCCCAATAAATGTAAGTATTTCACAGTAGGGAGATTTTACACTTGTAACATACGTATTTGTAAAACTACAGGTATTACCCAAGCCCTCGGAACAATCGACAAGCAGGAGATAGTTGCTGGAGTAGATGAAAGACAGGTGATTGCTGACCGTGTGCTCAAAACCCTCACAGTGGTGTCCTCACCATTCAGAGTTAAACAAATAAATGGAAGTCAGAGCTCAAAGGATGAGCAGGAGTAGAGCAGGTTGATATAGGCATGTGAGGAGGAGCGGCAGCCAAGCAATGATTCTTAGATGCAAAAAGCTTACTGTGCTGGAGGTGAGTGAGCATGCCAGTGAGGGAGGCATGAAACACTGAAGGTGACACTGATTTTCCTGCCCCAGATGCCAGTCCAGGTTGTTTGGATGCTTGTCTTTGGCAGTGTGGAGAAGCAGTTCATTTCATTATGTAGATAATGCTAATGTGCTGGGGAGGAGAGATGGGAGGGCTACAGCAGGAGAAGGCCTAAGAGGGGTGCTCAGCTCAAAGGGAGTGGTTGTATTAAGATGTTTTCAGAAAAAGCACAGACAAGCTTTGCAGCATATGGGTGCAGGAAGAGGTGATGGAGGACTAGGGGCCACAAAGCTAGGTCTCTGCTTGGGTGTCAGGGATGAGTGCCATCAGTGAGATGGAGATCCCAGCAGAAGAAGTATGTTTGGAGGTGTATTAACCACGTATTCCTGATGTGTTGAGCTTTGAGGACTTCTGACCCTGGAAGTGCCCCTGCCAGGGCTAGTGAATTTCCAGAGATAGTAAAGGACTTGCCTGTAAGCATGCCTTTCATATTGCAAACCAACCCCTCCAAAGCTCACACCCGACCACTCCCTTTATCAAGCTCTTACACTCCAGACTGTCCTCCTGCCCTAATCACCCCAAGGGCAGGTACCAGATATCTGGAGACAGCCCCTACTCCCAGAGCCCGCTGAAATTACTCAAACTAGCTGGTGCTAAACCCACTTACTCTGCCTCACCTTGCCTTTCCCACGGAAACCACAATAAATGCTCCTGCTCACATTTTCTCCTTGCTCCCTCTGCCTCTTTACCGACCCTGGTGCTCCCTTACATGGCCCTGTGTGGTGTGGTATCTCCTCTCCTCTTGGGAACTGTGAGTAACAACTTTCTCCCGATGTGTTGGCCTCAGATACCTGAATACACCAGGTGTCACTTAATAACAAGGACATGTTCTGAGAAATGCGTCTTTAGGTGATTTCATCATTGTGTGAACATCACAGAGTGTACTTGCACAAACCTAGATGGGATAGCCTACTACACACCTGGGCTGTGTGGTACTAATCCTGTGGGACCACTGTCATATATGCAGTTCCTTGTTGCCTGAAATGTCATTATGTGGCTCATGACTGTAATAATAACACCTACATTTTCAAACAAACAGGAAGACGCCGAGCTTAGTTCTGTTCATGCTTAACGGAGCACGACTTTGGGCCACCCCAGGGAGATGTGGCGGGCAGACTGCATGCCAGGATGACCACGTCACTCACTGGGGAAGCTGGTCTGATGGCAGGTGGATGTCATCCATGCTCACTGTTGTCCTGGCTGCTCTCTTCCTGCAGGTCTTCACTCTGATGGGAGACACCAGAATCTTTGACACACGTAACTCTTTTGAGGCTAGAGTGAGTGACTAAGGCAGGTTGAGAGGTGAAGCCAGGAGCTTTCATAACAGGATTTTGTAAAACGGTACTCACATTCCAGGGTGTCTGGAAGCGGGGCTGGGAACATACTCATGCCTGGCTCAGGGCTTACCAGCTGGATTCTCACCACCACCATAACCCTGTCCTGGCTCTGGGCCCTCACAGCACTTCCAAGTACCTCTTCCCCACGTCTTGCTCTACATCAATTCCAGCTCACATGGAGAAGATGAGGCAGAGGCAGAGAGCAAGCAGTGCAGTGACACCAGCTCCCCCGATGGTCCCCTGAATCACTCCTGCCGTGGTACCCAGTTTCCCTGCAGACATGAGAGAATTGGGGTGAACTCCAATCTTGATGAACAGACATGTGTCCCCTCCTCCTCCAGCATGTGGAGAGGATCACCTCTCCTCTCCCATCCAGCACAGGACCTCAACCCTCTCTAGAAGAACATGGTCCATGTGACACCTATCCAGCCCCCACATTCCTTTCCAGGAAACACCATCTCTTCCAGGACCCAGGTTCTTCTCCACCCAGGGTCCCTCAGCAACAGCCCCAATACCTGGCTGCAGCAGGAGCGTGAGGCTCTGTGCCTCGTGTGCATTCCACAGAGAGAGAAAGACAACCCAGAGTCCCATTGGATGCTGAAAGGCCTTGTCCTTCCTTCCTTCCTTCCAGGGATGGTGTCTGAATCTCCTCTCCTCCCCTCCATTGGCCCCATCACTCGGGGTCAAAAGCAGTCTTTCATGCACCATAAGGGGGTGGAATTGGGCAGTTCTCAGATGTGCAAGTCAGACCCAGACAGCTCTCCTGGATCTGCCTGGTCATACCTCCCACTAACACCACACCCAGGGTGAGGAATGTATCTCTGTCCATCACCTGTCAACAGTTTGATGGACACCTCTGAGAAAGCCCCAGTGGGACTCCCTGTCCAATGAAGGGACCTGATGCCATTACCCATGGGAATAGAGCAGTGGGGGGAGCTGGGCTACAGAGAGAGTTCAAGGTGAGGGTGACAGATTAACAGTCAAAAGAGGGCCCAATGATAATTTGGGGGGTAATGGCACTACTCTGTATGATACTATAACAATGGGTATATGTCATTGTACATTTCTCCAAATCCATAGAATGTACAGCACCAAGAGTGAACCTTAATGTCAACTACAGACTTTGGGTGATAATGACACGTCAATGCAGATTCATGGGTTGTAATTAACGTACGCTCTGGTGGGGGATGTTGATAGTGGGGAGGCTGCGCACATGCGGGAAAGTGCAGCTGGTATAGGGGAAATCTGTCTATCTTCCACTCACTTTTGCTGTGAACCTAAAACTTCTTTAAATAACAAAGCCTACTAAAAAATTCCCCCAAGGCCTTCAGTGACTGGAGGAAGATAAAGAGCCCATTTATGATGGGCAGCCGGAGGTTGCATGTTATCCTGATAAGAGGGGATTAGGAGGATACTAAGAGAGGTCGTCTGACAGGGGCTTCTCGTGTCTAACTGCAGCCCCGCCATCCCACCCACACCATCAGAGCTCTGAAAATGCAGCTCTGACTTGACCTGGTAGAGACCCCACACCGTTGTTGGGGACTCCTTCCTACTTGTGCCAACCCCTAAGCAGACACCTTTTTCTGGGTTCTCTGGAGCACCTATGACGAGAAGAGGGTATTTCCCCCTTCAGTGGGAGGGTGAGGTAAGATAAATGTAGGCACCCTCCAATCCCCAGGAGCCACAGAAATGGTGGAGGGACATGGATTGTATACTCCTATGTCCCCTACTCAGTCTGACCCACAGAAAAAAAGAACCAAGCATCCCCAGCCTGGCCCTCCTGTCCCTCACACCCTCAGGGACCCAGGCTTCCTGGCCCAGCACTCACAGGTGATGTTAAGCTGGATGGTCCTTTCCACAGGAACACCAGATATAGGGAACTTCACTTGACAGGTGAGGTTGCTGCCGTAGTCCTGGGGCATGGGGTGACTGTGAGCACCGAGGAGAGGAGGGTCCTGGGGCCCACAGAGGTGAGGTCAGCTGATGGTCAGGGGAAGATGGGGGGTGTGCCCCACTCACAGGTCCAGGGCACAGAGCAGGTCAGGTTCCTGGGGCAGCCAGACTCCAGGGTCCTCAGGATGAGGATGTGGGGTCTGTGGGTCAGGGCTGGTGAGAAGAGGAGGCGACACAGGGATCGGAGGGAGAGTCTGAGGGATAGCCCTGAAAGAAGCCTGCGGCTTTGGTCCAGCTCCTACCACTGATCACTGAATCACTGTACCCCAAACCCCTCCCAGAAGATGGGTCCCATCCCAGCCCTGTGCCAGCACCTCCAGTGCAGGAGGCTCCCCTGTGGAGATTCCTGAAGCCCATTTCCTACCCGTAATATGCACAGAGAGATGTTTAAATTTGTAAGTCCATTTTTACTTCCTCTCTCCACCCGAAAAAAGTATCTTCCATTGTCCTTGCTTCTGGTGTCTCTGATGTCAAGGGAGCAGTTGTAGGTCTGGGGGTCTCCAAGGAGGTAGAATTGGCCCTGAGTCTCCTCCTGCACTTTACGAACTGGATTGTTTGTGGCCACAGGAGCATCCTGATACGGATTGGCCTCTTCCTGGAACAAGTAGCCATGAGCTGGGGCAGCATCACTTCAGTAGTCCCAGGGATGGGAGAAGGTGCAGGGCACAGACACACAGGCCCTCCTGCATAGTCACGGATTCCTGCACTTCCAGTATGTGTCTGTCATACTAAGCGAGGGACCCTGAAGAGAAACAGGGTCAGCCACAGCCCCCGCCCCACTCACCCACCAACAGCGGGGACAGCAGCAGTGGCAGCATCTCTGAGATGGAGAGTTCTGGGAGTTTGTCCTGTGTCTGAAAAGAGAAGGGTAAGGCGAGTGGGTGGGGATGCTGATGGTAGACACACAGGAAGCTAGGGAGGAGCAAGTGGCCTCAGCCCTTCACAGAAGGGGAACTACAGGCCTGATTGTCCACTTCTGCTCAGAGTGAGTGGCACCCCATGGCCCAGACACCCCAAGACCCACCCAGAGGAGAACAGACAAGTCCCTCCACTTTGGGGGCTTCCCTCCAGCACTGGAGCCTGGACCAGGACCTCTGAGAACATCTGAGTCACAGGACACAGTTAGTCTCTAAGGGCCTTCCATCTGGGGTGCTTTTCTGGTCCATGTTGTCTGCACCAGGGAGCTGGTCAGGTCCTGCCTGACCCTTGAGGGTCACAGCCTCTTCTAAGCTTGGATGGTTGGTCCTGCCAGGCGGAGGATTCTTTAGGGTCTGTGTGAGCATCTGGGGCAGAGGGAAGAAGGGGGTCCTAGTTGATGTTAAGTTGCAGCAATTCCCTCATTCATTCGTTCGTTCATTCCCCAAACACTTGGTGAGCATCTCTGTGTTGAAGAGGTTGGAGACAAGAAGGGAGACAACAGACCTGGTCCATGCCTCTGAGATGCTCCCCACCTAGTGGTGTCACTTCCTCCCCAAACACTCAGTACTGTCGGGCTTTAAAGCTGCAGCCATAGATGAATTTGTTGTGTGTCCTGGAAGAATATTTGGTATTTTCTAAAATATGAGTATGAGAATTTTTTTTAACTTACTATATGCTGATTCATGAAGTTTCAATGGCATCTACAAAATAAAAACCATGCAGCATCTTCAGGTAAAACAAAAGGGAGAGCACATGTTCTAGGAGCCAGTGCAGAGGAAACTTCTTTCATTGAATGCTGCCGTTCAGTGTTGTGTGGACTGGAGTGAATTTTTTTAGATCCTCATCATACAGATCAGGATTTCATGTCATAAAAAACATCTTCTCACAATTACATGTGGCTCACATGGCATAATACTTCTGGAAAACATGAGTGGAATTTACAGCTACAATTAAAATTTTAGGTTCAGCTCACATGGTTTTTCATCTCCCTCTGCATCATATGCATCTGGGAAATCCTTGACACCTGTGACATAATAGCATTTGCCACCATTGATTTGTAAAATCTTTCAAATACAGTAATATCTAGATAACTGTTCGTTCGCCCTTACTCAAGGGAGATTTGTACTCTCATTTGATACGTAGGGAATCTACAATAAGTAATATAATACTAATTCTACATTATTAAAAAAGTAAGAATGTGGCACATAATAGAAACCCCAATACAACCTGCTTCACAGCCCGTAAAGTTGTACCATGTTCATGGAATGGAGGGTTCTGTTAGTTCTCATTGTTTTTCTATAATGAACTTTATAAGTTACGGAAAATAAAATGTACCCACTTGAAAGTTACGTGTCATGGATTTTGACAAATGTATACAGCCCAGTTCTGATCTCCAGAATCAAGAGATAGAATGTTTCCACCACCACAAAAGGATAACCCACACCTATTTGCAGCTCACCACTTCTACCCCAGGTGACTTTTGATATTCTCTATCTTGGTGAATTAATTTTGTCTATTGGAGAATTTTCTAGAAATGTGCTCATTTGTGTCTAGATTATCTCACTTAGCGTGCTATTTTTGAAATGGATCCAAGTTGTATGTTTCTGTAGTTTATAATATCTGATTCCTAAATAGTAATGCATTATATGGGGTATACTGTGCCTTTTATTTATTTGCCTGTTTACAGACATTTGAAATGTTTGAGGTTTTGGCGATAAATATTAAGGAATAAGTCTTTCTGTGGACATATCTTCATCCTCGTGAGTACACACAAGGAGTGGAATTGTTCGATCAAAGAGTAACCACACGTTTAACCCTAGTAGAAATTGCCATACTGTTGTCCAGAATAGTTTTAACCTTTACACTCCTGTCTGCAAAGTGCCAGAATTCTAGTGCTTCACACCCTCATTAACACTTGGTATTGTCAGACTTTTAAATTTTAATGATTCTACTGGGAGTGTAGTGGTATCTCATTGTTTTTCACTTTATTTTGAATTAAGATACAGTGAGATTCACTTTTTTATCATATACAATTTTGTGAGGTTTGACAGATGTAAATCGTATGTAACCATAACCACAGTCAAGAGACTGAAGAGTAGTGTTACCCAAGGCATTCCCTCCTGCTGTCCCTGTGTAGACAAATCCTCCCTCCACCCAGAACCCTGAATAATGCTGATCTGTTCTCCATCCCCAGTATTTCGCTGTTTACAGAATGTGTTCAAAGTCTGGCTTTGTTTACCTGGCATAAGGCATTTGAGGGTTCTCCTTGTTATTGGGTGTATGTATCAGTAATTTGTTCTTTTTAATTGCTGGCTGGTTCTCCATTGTTTCCATGTACCCCATTTTGTATGCACTACCAGCTGAAGAACATTTGGGTTGTTACCAGGTTTGGAGTGACTGTGAATAAAGCTACTGTAAAGATACACATGCAGGTTTTGTGGGAACATATGGTTTTATTTCTCTTGGGTAAACATCTAGGAGTCAGATTGCTCAGTCCTATAAGAGTAGGTTTAACTTTACATGAAATTACCAAGCTGTTCTCCAAAGTGGTGTACCTTTGGTGTTCCCACCAGCAGCGTGTGTGAGTTCTGGCTGCTCCACATACTCATCAGCACCTGCTATTACCAGAATTTCTTTTTCTTTTTCTTTTTCTTTCTGTTTAGTTTTTTCATTATTGTAATAGGTGTATATCTCATCCTGGGTTTAACCTGTAATTTCCTAGCGTCAAGTAACGTTGAGCATGTTTCCCTGTGCTTATTTGTATCCATTGTTTTCTTCTTTGGTGAAGTGCCTAATTGATTTAATTAGGCACAAAGATTTTTGATTGCTTTTTAGATTATTAGATAGTATAATATACATAACAAAAACTTTACCATTTTAACATTATTTTTTTTCTGAGGAAAATTTGCCCTGAGCTAACATCTGTTGCCAATCTTCCTTTATTTTTGCTTGAGGAAGATTAGCCTTAAACTAACATTTGTGCCAATCTTCCTCCACTTTGTATGTGGGTCACTGCCACAGCATGGCTTGATGAGTGGTGTAAGTCCATGCCTGGGAACCAAACCTGCAAACCCAGGCCACTAAAGTTGAGCGTGCAGAACTTTCACCACTTGGCCATGGGGCCAGCCCGCCATTTTAACTATTTTTAATTGTTCAGGTCAGTGGCATTAAATAGGTTCACATTGTTGTACAACCATCACCACAATGTATCTCTAGATCTTTTTTCATCTTTCCAAACTGACACTTTGTGCCCATTAAATGAATAACACTCCACTTCCCCTCCCCAAGACCCTAGCCACCACCATTCTATTTTCTGTGTCTATGAATTTACCTACTCCAGATACTTCATTGAAGAGGAATCTACAGTATTTGTCCTTTCTTGACTGGCTTATTTAAGTTAGCCTAATGTCTTCAATCCACCTTACAGCATGTGTCAGAATTTCCTTCCTTTTTAAGGCTGAATAGTATTCTACTGCATGTGTTTTTCACACTTAGTTAATCCATTCCTCTATTGATGGACCCTTGGGTTGCTTCCACCTTTTCACTATGGTGAATAATGTTTCTATGAACATGGTGTACAGATATCTATTCAATTTCCTGCTTTCAATTCTTTCCGTACACACCCAAAAGTGAAATTACTGGATTATATGGTAATTCTGTTTTCAATCTTTTGAGGAACTGTCATACTGTTTTCCACAGAAATGCATCATTTCACAATCTCAAGAGCAAAACACAGGAGTCCCACTGTCTCTGCATTCTCGCCAACTCTTGTTACTTTGGTTTGTTTGTTTGTTTGTTTGTTTTTGTTTTGTGAGGAAGATGAGCCCTGAGCTAACATCCATGCCAATCCTCCTCTTTTTGCTGAGGAAGACTGGCCCTGGGCTAACATCTGTGCCCATCTTCCTCCACTTTATATGGGACGACACCACAGCATGGCTTGACAAGCGGTGCATCGGTGCACTCCCAGAATCTGAACCCGGGCCGCCAGCAGCAGAGCGTGCTCATTTAACCTCTATGCCACGGAGCCGGGCCCTTGTTGTTTTTTTTAAATATCCATCCTAATGCACGTGAAGGGTACCTTACTGTGTAGTTGTAATTTGCATTTCCCTAATTTTAGTAATGTTGACCATGTTTTCATGTGTTTACTGGGCGTTTGTACATCTATGGAGAAATGTCGATTGAAATCCTTGGCCAATGTTTATATAGGGGTGTTTGTTTTGTTGTTGTTCAGTAGCTGGGTTTTTTAATATATATAACACTGGATTCTTTTGTTTGTTTACCTACATTTTGTTTTGAGAGTCCTTGATATAGTCTAGATACAAGTCGTCCATCAGATATATATTTGCAGATATATTCTCCCAGTCTGTAACTTTTAATCTCTTCCTAGCGACTTTTATAGAACAGCAAGCCCCTACTCACCAAGACATGCATCACCCATGAGGTGACCCACTAATGTGTCAGGGTGTGGAACAGCAGAGCAAAGAAGATTAAAAGGTGGAAAGTCTGGAGTCCAGATGGGGGCACTCCAGGGTGCAAAAGGTCACGTGAGAAGTGCAACCACCCAAAGATACCCAGGTCTTAGTCCTTGGGCTCTGTAAATATTCCCTTATAAGGAAGAAGGGTCTTTGCAGATGTGATTAAGGTAAGGATCTTGACCTGACAAGATGATCCTAGACTATCTGCGTTGGTCCCTCAATCTAGTCACAAGTGTCCTTCTGAGAGAGAAGCAGAGGATGATGTTCTACACATAGAGGAGGATGAGCAATGTGACCACAGAGTCAGAGTGATGTGACCACAAGTCAAGGAATACCGGCAGCACAATCATCTGGGAGAAGGAGGAGACGGATTCTCTCCTCAAGCTTCTGAGGAAGTGTGACCTACCAACGACTTGACTTCTGCCCAGATAAACTGATTGTGGATGCTGGAGTTCAGGCCACATTACCCCAAAATGTGGCTACTATTCACTATTGCATAGTGAATATTTGGAGCTGGAGGAATTGGAGAAACAACACGTGTAGGAAGGACTTTCTGATCTTTACTTGAAGCAGGTCATAAACCCTCAGTGAGAGGTGCCCTCCCTGTACCTGGAGGAAAGGAGAATATTATCTCCTGAGATCAAGGGACACTGAGAGGAATCTGAAGGAACAGGTCTTGCTAAGTTTCTCCCAGCTTACTGCACTTAGCTCACACTCTTTGCCCTATCATATCTCTCCACAAATTTCCACTCTTCATCAAATTTAGCCCAAAAATATTCAGATTTATCCACAAATTTGAGTCTTCATTTCTGTATGAAGGCTCCTCTGCTATGTGTTGTATGTCAATTATACTTCAATAAAAAAAAATAAGAAAGAAACATGACCCAGCTCTTTAACTTTTAGGATTCATTCCAAAGAAACAGACACACAGACACACAGACACACACACACACACACACACACACACACACACGAGGAGGGAGACAGGAGATTTTCCATTGCAGTGTTTCTGTTAGTAGAATGAAGTGAATGCCATGGTTTTCCACTAGGAGAAAATGTGTACAGAATGAGAATCCATTCAGGCCATGGAATACTGCACAGTCATAGAGAAGAATGAGGACAGTCTGTACGATTGGTATCAAATGACCCCTACGATCCCTTAGGTGAACAAACCAAGGCTCAGAGCAGCCTATGGACACTGGTGACTTCCTGGGAAGTGACTGGGCACATGAGGACAGACTCTGCTGTGAATTTTGAATTTTTGAGCACATGAATATACTACCCGTACAAAAGTACTTAAATAAACAATTGTTAATGAAAATAAAAAGACAAGACTGGAGGAGTCATCAGGAGACTGATAATAAGGGGCCTCAAGAGGTAGGCTCTGCCATGTGAATGTTGCCCTCTTGTCCTTGTGGAGCCGAGGAGCGTGGAGTTGTCTGATGGGAGTAAGGGGTCAATGAAGACAGATGCTCATAGTGGCCATGGCAGCTCAGGATGGGAGGAACCACTGAATTCACCCACAAGGGGATATCTGGTCACTGGGATGAGTCCAGGATGAGGCAGGGACCAGGCCCTGCTCTGAGCAGAAGAGGCCTTGCCCCCCACAGCCCAAGAGGGGGCTCCTTCCTACCTGTGTTGTTTCCTCAGAAGACAGTTACAGTCAAGTTCTGTGGAGAGTCTGGGACAGAAAGACATGGTAGACCCACATCAGTGGTGATGGCTGGGTGGACATTGGCCCTTGTCTCCAGAACTGCATAAATGGGGGAAGGGTGTAGGTGAGTGTCCTCCGGACCTCTGCTCAGCCTGGTTTCTGGGACCCCACACCAGTGTCCAAGGCCCTGACTCCCACCTCTAATGCCCTCAGGACCCCATCAGGGACCCGGGTGACCTGGCCCAGCACTCACAGGACACGTTGAGGTGGATGGTCTTCGAGGTGGTCACTCCAACCCCATGCAATGTCACGTGACAAGTGAGCCCGGTGCCGAGGTCCTGGGGCTGTGGGGTGAGGGTGAACACTGAAGAGTGGGCTATCATGTGGACCTGGGGGGATATGGATACCCATATCCAGGAGAAGATGGAAGGAGTGTCCCACTCACAGGCCCAGGGCACAGAGCAGGTGAGGTTACTGGGACGGCTGGACTCCAGGGTCCCCGGTATGAGAATGTCTGGCATGTGGGTCAAAACTTGTGAGGAGATGGGGAGACACAGGGATCAGGAGGGAGAGCTCAAGGTGTGGCCCTGAGAAAAGCCTCAGACTTTGGTCCAGCTTCTCTTTCTGAGCCTTGACACACTGTACCCCCAACCACCTCTCAGGATGGAGAGTCCCATCCCAGCCCTGTGCTGTGACCCCCATGTCCTTCCCCTGTTCCCTCTCCTAGAGCCCATTCCTTATCCATCACGCGCATGGAGATCTGGTTAGACGTGTAACTCCATTTTATACTTCCTCTCTGCACCCGAAGAAAGTATGAACTGTCGTCCCTCCTCATGGTATCTCTGATGTCCAGGAGGCAATTGTAAGCCCGGGGCTCCCCGAGGAGGTGGACTAGACCAGGGTCTCATTCTGCGGCTCACTATCTAGGTAGTTTGTGGCCACTGGAGCATCCTCGTCTGCAGTGGATCCTTCCCAAAACCAGTAGCCCTGTGGCCGGGTAGGAGAAGGGGTAGGAGAAGGAGCAGGGCACGAACATGCACAGCTCTTCTTGCACCATCACCAACCGCTGCACTTGCAGCTGAGAATCCTCCCTGGGCTTCCTCTAGCCCTTGGCCCCGTTCCCTCCACCAGAGCAGGGCCAGCAGCAGCAGCATGTCTGGGGTTGGCAGTGCCATGTTCCCTTAGAAAGTGTGTTTCTCAAGGTTCTCTCTCAGGAACTAAAAGTTGCAAGATTCAGAGGAGGCTCTAACAGGAAGCTGAGAGTGAGGGCAGAACAGTGACCCTCCACAGAGGAACTTCACACCCAGACAGTGTCAGGG
This sequence comes from Ceratotherium simum simum, assembly GCF_057802395.1. NCBI lineage: Eukaryota > Metazoa > Chordata > Mammalia > Perissodactyla > Rhinocerotidae > Ceratotherium > Ceratotherium simum. Next base: position 10,228,748 of record NC_141932.1, on the reverse strand, counting down.
GCAGGACAGCCCTTGGAGTCAACCATCCACCAGAACATCTGCTCATGGGGACCCTGGGCCAGAGAGGGTTTGAGCCTCACCCAAATTCACACCCCACATAGGGACCCAGCCCATCTCCCGCCTCTCTGTTGATGCCCTTCCGCTCAGGGGTCATTTTTTGGAAAGTGAAAACAGGTACTTTGTGGCCAGACCACCAGAGTCACAGGCTGTAGATATCTGTGGAGGTCTGTCCAGGCCTGGGTTGTAGGGACATGGGAGATGGGTGAGGGTTTGGGGTGTGGAGTGAGGTCAACTGTCCTCCCTCCTTCAGTGTCCACAGGGTAGACAACCCCTCTCTGCTGACGAGCTCACACACCAGCCCTGGATGCTGCCCCAAAAGTCACGGTCCAGTGGGAAGACGGTAAGTGTCTCAGCACCTGGAGGTTCCTGTGACAGGAGCCTTAATTTTGTGAATATGTGTGTTTTGTGTATTTTGAGACTCAATTTTCAGAGGCATACATATTTAGAATTCTATATTTTATGGAGGGTTAAATAAACCTTTGATTTTATGAAGTGCCCACACCTAATGCTCTTTGCCTCAAGGACTCTCTCATCTGATGTTAAGACAGTGACGCCAACTATCCTTCGTTTAGTGCTTCCATGGTATATCTAATGACATCTTGTCATTTCATCCTTTCTCAATCGTTAAGTTTCAGTTATGTTTCTTGTCAATACGGAGAGGCCGTCTTTCATTCATTTATCCTTTCTTTCATTTCTCCAAACACACAGGGATAAGTCCTACTCTCCTCGGAGAAGAGAAAGGGAGATAAGTTAGATAGATTAGGACACTCTCCTTACTGTCCAGTGGGGAGCTGGACGAGGCACCAGGAACTAGAATCTAGATGGAATTTGCAGAAAGACTCTCAAGGTGGGAGGTCATGAGGAGTAAGTGGGACAACACACTTAATTCATCAGAGGTCCTGGAACACTGAGAGCTCCCCAGAGGACAACTGGGATTCTCTGTGGGATGGGGTTGTAGGGCAAATGAAAGTAGAGAGAATAAGTGCCCATTTTGACACAGCTGCCCCACTGGCCTCCATGACTGACTTGTGGACGGCTGTCCCCTTGCCCAGCCACACTGCCCCTCACTGTTCCTGAACATGACAAGCTCTGCCCTGCCTCTAGGACTTTGCCCATGCAGACCCCTCTGCTGGGTATTTTGGTGCTCAGGACACAGGAATGAGGACCACCAGGCTGGGAATCATCGTCCACTGGGAGCATCAAGATTTGTTGGGAGAAGAGACTTGCTCCTGGATGTGGAGGACATGTTTCTCCTGCATAGCTGGTGGCTGTGCAGGAGGTGGTGGGAATCCTGGGACAGAGGGACAGGAACTGGAGGGGTGTCCTTCAATGGACTTATTGTCAGTTATGAAATTTCTTAGGTCATTCTAGTTCTTTGTTTTTCTATGTATAGTTTAGAATCAGCTTGTCAATTTCTACAAAGCTCTCACTGAGACTTTCAGATTGCATTGAATTTACCCACCAATTAAGGAAAACTGGCAACCTAACAATATTGAGTCTTCCAATCCATGAACATGGTATATATCTCCATGTATTTCGTTCTTCTTCCGATTCTTTAAGCAATACTTTGTATTCTTTCAATGTTCAGGATTTGCACCTATTTCATTCAATTTATTTCACTGTTTCAAGTTACTGTAAATTATATCTTTAAAAAAATATTTGATTTCTAATTTTCCTTGGCCAACACAGAGCGTTGAAAAGTAATCTTTTCATTTGAACTAACATCTTAACAACTTGCTAAACTCTTTTATTGGTTTTACCAGCTTCTTTGTGGATAACTTTACATTTTTAATGCCCACTAACATGTTGTCTGTGAATAAAGACTCTTTTAGTTCTCATTTTATGATCTAGAGAGCTATTATTTCTTTCTTGCATTCATTGCACTGGGAATGATCTACTATATATTGTTTGATGGAAGTGGTAAGAACAGCCATTGCTGCCTCATTTCCAATCTTAGGGGAAAAGGTTCTGCCACCACTGGGACAGTCCCCTCCAAGCCTTAGCAGAAATTATTAGCAGAAACTTTCTGTTAAAACAGCCAACAATGTTAAACCATCCCTGCATACCTGGAATAAATCCCACTTGATCATGGTGTATAATCTTCTTAACGTATTGTTGTATGCGATTTGCTAGTATTTTGTTGAGGATTTTTGCATCGATGTTCATCCGTGATATTGGCCTGTAATTTTCTTTTTTTGTGTTGTCCTTGTCTGGTTTTGGTATCAGGGTAATGTCAGCTTCGTAGAATGAGTTAGGGAGCTTCCCCCCCTCCTCAATTTTTTGGAAGAGTTTGAGAAGGATACGTATTAAGTCTTCTTTGAATGTTTGGTAGAATTCACCAGGGAAATGCACCCCTGTGTTCATTGCAGCGTTATTCACAATAGCCAAGACTTGGAAGCAACCTAAGTGCCCATCAAGGGACGAATGGATAAAGAAGCTGTGGTATATATACACAACGGAATACTACTCAGCCATAAGAAAAGATGAAATTCAGCCATTTGTGACAACATGGATGGACATTGAGGGTATAATGCAAAGTGAAATAAGTCAGAGGGAGAAGGTCAAATACCGTATGATTTCCTTCATTAAGTAGTAGATAATAACAACAATAAACAAACACATAGGGACAGAGATTGGATTGGTGGTTACCAGAGGGGAAGGGGGGAGGGAGGAGGGTGAAAGGGATAATTGGGTACATGTGTGTGGTGATGGGTTGTAATTAGTATTTTGGTGGTGAACATGATGTAATCTATGCAGAAATAGAAGTACAATGATGTACACCTGACATTTATACAATGTTATAAACCAATGTTACTGCAATAAACAAAAAATTAAGAAAAAAAAAAAACAGCCAACAAAAGTCCTGACACAACCTGGGTTCAGAGTTCACAAAACCTTCATATCAGGACGTTTGTTAGCTGCTTTTTTATGTGCATTTTCATGGATATTTCACAATAAACTGATTAGATGGATGATTCCCCTGCTTTGCAGAACAGGAAAGTGAGGCACAGAGAGATAAAGGGACTCACTCACTAAGTGGTATATATGGATTTGAACTCAGTTCTTTTGGACACAGTCCTATAGTCTTCTACATACACTAGGGGATTCATTCCATTGCCAGGAAGGCTACCAATTTTAAAATAATCAGAGGCTGAGTGTTACGTGCTGAAAAATCATAAAATGAATAAGGTGAAGTCCTCACCCCCAGGACCTCAGGATGTAACTATATTAGGAGACAGGGTCTTTAAAGAAGTAATTCAGTTGAAATGAAGTCGTTAGTATGGACCCTAACCCCATACACTTGGTATCGTTTTAAGAAGAAGAAACATTTATAAGAAGAGGGAAGACCAAGTGAGGATACAGGGAAGAGACAGCTGTCTGAAAGCCAGGAGAGAGGCCTCGGAAGGAAACAACCCTGCTCACGTTGATCTCAGACTTCCAGCCTCCAGAACTGTGAGATAAAAATCCCTCATTTGTGTGTCTTGATCTCTGCATATTCCATGTTGGTGTCTTTTTTTTTGGGAGGCTTGTGAAATCTGAGGAAAGCATAGTGGAGCTCTGGTTCCTCTCTCGAGATGGGGCTCACCCCAGCAGGGGCTGGGTGGTCTGAAGGGGAGTCTGTCCAGAACTGGTGGCGATGAGCCTGAGTAGAAGGAAGAGAAGGATTCAGAGCTGGGCAATAGGGTCAGGGAGCAAGCAGCCAGGACCAGAATGGGATTGGGACCGATGGAACTTTGATCATCTTCCCCTTCATTTGTTCAAAAATAGTTAATATTTAAGATTGTCCAACCGTTAGTGAGTATATATATTAATCATGTTATATTCTAAAAACATATGCTTGGAAAGGATGCTATTATCACTTTCATCTTACAAACAGTAAAATTAAGGCTAAGAGGGATTACATGCATTGCCCTGAAGACACACATCTCTATACGTGCACCACTGAGCCAGGACTCAAATCCAGCTCTTTCTCACTATGGCACCATCCTCTGTTGGGGCCGTGTGCCAGGTGCTGTGTGTGGAGTGATGAAGAAAGCAGACCCAGCCCCTGACCCCACGCAGCTGATGGTTTTCTAGGAGAGGCAGTTGCTAAACAAATAGAAAGCAAATACATTTCAAGTTCTCGATTTGGGATAGGGGATATTTTGAAATATAAAGTGGGGGCGGGGGGGCATATCCAGTTTCTGGATAGGTCCTAGATGACAGAGCAGAGAGCAGATTCTGCAGGAAAGATGGCACCAGACACCTCTCCCATATCTGCTTCCTGCCCACAGCACCCTCAGGCTACAGACACATGAAATAGAAACCCTCAAACAGCAGCTCAGAGAGGCAAAGACAAACATTTCTCAGGTCAGGAGGAAAGGGATTCCCTACTGCAGAGGGAATAGAAGAGAGAGAGAGACGGCTGCCCAGACTGTGCAAAAGAAAGATGAAAATTAATGACAGACCAACTGTGCTAATCTACTGCAGCCAAAACGTGGGAAAGAAAGAAACATGTCTGTGAATAATCATAGCTACAGTATTTGCATCTAAAGAAACCTCACCCATCAAAAGACACAGATTTTAATAGAAAATGTTTTCCAGCACTATGATTATTCAACGATTTATTCCAGAAATATTTATTGAGTACCTGCTGTGGATTATGAGCCAGGCATTCGTCTAGGCCCTGAGAATGCAACAGGGAATAAAACAACAACAACAACAACAATAAACCACCCTTGGGACTCACTCGCTGGAGGAGGCAAGGATTCTGACGGGTAGTAATGGGTCCTGTGCTCAATATATGCCAGGCGCTGTTTCAAGTACTCCTCACAACTACTCTGTGACACAGAGTCTCCTCATATTCCCACATCACAGAACATAAATAGAGGTCAGAGAGGGAACATAGTTTGTCCTGGGTCACACAGCTCATCAGTAGGGAAAGGAGATTTGAATTTATGCCATCTGGCTCCAGAGCACCTGTTTTTTTTTTTTTTCCTCATGAAGATTAGCCCTGAGATAGCATCTGTGCCCTTCTTCCTCTATTTTGTATATGGGATACCGCCACAGCATGGTTTGATGAGTGGTGCATATGTCCGTGCCTGGGATCTGAACCTGTGAACCCTGGGCTGCCGAAGAGGAGCCTAAGAACTTAACCACTACACCACTGGGCCAGCCTGGAGGACAAGCTTTGAACAACTATGCTCTACAGATTATAGGTGGCATTCACTACAAAAAAAAGTTTACTGAAAAATTGATAGTAAAGCAATGGAAAAGATATAACCTGATTCCTGACATCCATGATCCCTGTGCCCACGATTCCTGAGGGGGACTTAGCATACACTGAGGATTCCATTCCCCAAGATCGACCAGGAGAAACAATGTAGGGAATTAAGTAAATTGCATTAAACAATGATTTTCTGGGGGCCAGCCCAGTGGCGCAAGTGGTTAGGTATGCATGCTCAGCTGCGGTGGCCCGGGGTTCGCCGGTTTGGATCCTGGGCGCGCACTGACGCACTGCTTGCTGGGCCATGTTGTGGCGGCATCCCATATAAAGTGGAGGAAGATGGGAACGGATGTTAGCCCAGGGCCAGTTTTCTTCAGCAAAAAGAGGAGGATTGGCAGATGTTAGCACAGGGCTGATCTTCCTCACAAAATAAAAAATGATTTTCTGGCTCTTTGCTCTGAGAAAGGAGTTTTGAAATAATCAGCTGTGATTGTGGGTGTTTCTGCCTCTCCTTGCAGCTCTGTCAGTTTTTGTTCATCTGTTTTGATGAATCATGCTCTGTTATTGGGGGCATATGGGTTTAGGATTTCTGTATCTTTTAATGACATGATAGAAGCCAGACATATAGAGTAAATATTGCAGGTTCCATTTATAAGAAGTTCCAGAAGGGACAAAATTAATGTATCATGATAGAAATCAGTGATAACTGGAAACCAGGGGTTGACTGAGAATGGGAAGAAGGAAATTTTGGGGAGTGATGGAAACGCTCCATGTCTAGACTAGGGACATGTTTACAGGGTGTATCCATTTGTCAAAATTCATTTAACCATATATTTAAAATGGGTGCATTTTGTTACTTGTAAAGTATAACTCAATAAGTTCAGGGTTGATTTTAAATAAACACGGTGATAGATTGGAAAATTGCAAAATGATGTGATGAATTGTGACTTTGGGGTGCCCGGGCTCTCTACCCTAGAGCCCATGTTCACCACTCTCCTTGTGCACAGAGCGTCTGACACAGACTAGGTTTGGGCCATTACCCTTCCCCGGTGATCAACACCAGAAGAAAAGGCTGATTTTCCAGGGGAATATGATCATCTGACAGATGAGGCATAAACACCCCCAACAAAAGACTGGACTACTTACTTACCCCACCAGAAGAAGACAGATCAGAGCAGTTGAGTCAATAGTTTAAAATGACCACATGTGGACCTCGGGGGAGTGTTGCACGTAAACAGGGAAGGTCCTACGGGCCGTTCCCAAGGAGGCACCCACCAGGGACAATGTTGAATGGGGCTCATGTCCCCTCGCTCACCCCGGAGCCTGAGCCCTCGACTGGGTTCACGTTGTCCGTGCTCTGCACTGGCTGGGCTGCCTTCTTCCTGCAGGTCTTCACTCTAAGGGAACAGCCCAGCGCATTTCAGCCTGGTTATTTGGGGTATGGAGTAGGCAGACCATCCCCTACTCCCTGTCAAGAGCATAGAAGTGCTGAATGATGTAGGAGAGGTGGGGCTTGTCTCCAGGTGCTACCCCCAAACCAAGAGCTGGATTGGAGGCTTGGAAGAGACCCAGTACTTGGACCTGTTGGTTATGGGCTAATCCATGCCACCACTCAGCCTCCCTCCCCTGGCGCCTGGCATTCCAACCAGTCCAGGTTCCTCCAGATCAGGATCTCTGAGATTCTGAGACTTTATGCCCTTCCCACCCCAGGCCTCTTCCTCTGTGCCTGGAGCCCACTCTCACCTGAAGATGAGACAGAGGCAGAGAGAAAGCAAGGCCGTGATGCCAGCTCCTGCAACTGCTGCCAGGACCCTGCCAGCCCTGGGTTCTGGTTTACCTGTAGATAATTTGACTTTAGGATAAACTCCAACCCCAATACATGGCATCCTCCCAACTGGCCACTTCTCTCCCTTTATTCCCTTAGTGTACCCACTCCCCAAACAGGACTCAGTTGCTCTGCATTCCATTGCCCTGTAGATCCTGGAGCAGCCCCTTCTCCTGGCCACAGGACTGAGGATCTTACACCCCCAGCCACCCTGGTCCAGACCTTGGGGTGCTTCTCCTCCAAGCTCCATCTTTCTGGGCCTGTTACGGGTAAAATTGTTCCCCCCCAAAAAAGTCGTATGTTGAAATTCACGCCCCCTCACCCGTGGCATATTTCCTGCCCCGTACCTCAGAATGTGACCTTATTTGGAGACAGGGTCTTTACAATACTTATAGTTAAAATGAGGTCATTAGGTTGGGCCCTAATCCAATATAACTGATATCCTCATTAAAAAGAGGAAATTCGCACGTGGACAAGGAAAACACCAAGTGAAGATGAAGGCAGAGATTGGGGAGATGCTTCTACAAGACAAGGCATGACAAAGATTGCCAACAAATAACCAGAAGCTGGGGGAGAGGCCTGGAACCTATTCTCACAGCCTCAGAGGGAACCAGCCCTGCTGACAGTTTGACCTCAGGCTTCTGCCCTCCAGAACTGTGAGATGATAAATCTCTGTTGTTTAGCCCCACATTTCAGCTACTTTGTTATGGCAGCCCTAGGAAACTAAAACAAGGTCCAAGCTCCTCTTTCCCTAGGCGTCACCCCTCGGCTGATCCCGGACCTGGCAGCAGCAGGACAGTGGCGATCTGGGCTCCGTGGACATTCGTGGCCTCACAGCTGAGTCTGAGGCAGGAGCTGAGCCCCCTGCTGAGGCTCAGGGAGCTGTTGGCCCAGGGACCCTCGGAGCTGGAGGTGACCGTGAAGGAGGCGTTGCTGCTGTTCCCCTCCAGCAGACCCTCCCCCAGCCGCCAGCGCAGGGAGGGGGCTGGCTGGGCTTGGGATGAGCAGCCACAGTGCAGACCCTGGACCTCCCAGGAGCAGGAGAGTTCCAGCAGCTGTGGGGGGTCTGTGGGGGAGGGAAGAGAAGGTCAATGGTGCCTCTGCACTCCATAGGACCCGGGTGTCCTGCCCCGGGGGTCCCCACACGCACAGACCACGGAGAGGCTCACAGAGACATTTTGGGAGCCCAGCGGGTGCCGAGCAAGGCAGGTGAAGTCTCCTCCTGTAGTCCCTATGGGAGGCAGTTCCAGGATGGCGGTGGTGGATATGGGGGTGGCGTTCAGGGCTGGGGACCCCTGGAACCAGCTCAGCTCTGCGGGCGGGTTGCTGTCAGCCACACAGAGCAGCCGCACAGTCTGGCCCTCCAGGACGGGAAGGGTCGAGGCGTCTTGCGGGATCTTGAGGCCTTTGGACACAAAGATGCAGAGAAAGAGACAAAGACAGAGAGACATCGGGTGGGCGAAGCCGTCATCTCTCTTCACATTAACTCTGAAGAGAGGACCAGGAGAGTCAGGCCTCAGGCCTTCAGAAGAGGCCCAGACAATTTCCCTGAGCTGCTCAGAGTGTTGAGCAGATGGAGGACAGAGGACTCAGGACAGGGATGTAGTGAACAAATGCAGTTAATGGACCAACGAGGGGCTATGGAAGCAGGAGGAGCTAACATGTCAGAGAGAACCTAAAACAAGAGGGATGTGATGGCTTCCTTTAGATTTGGCCAGAGAAACTGTGGGTGAGAAAAGATTAACTTCAGGGAGTTGGGATTTGTGGGGGCTTTCCCCCGTGCTCTCTCTGCATATGACCTCAGTAGCTGGCTTCTGACTTAGTCCCTGGACAATTGGAGCTCTAGATCCAGCTAGACCTGCATCCAGCCCAGTGCTGGAGAGAATAGGTTTTTCCTACCTGTGCTGTTTCCTTGGAAGATGCTGATGACCATGTTCTGTGGAGCATCTGGGACAGAAGGGTGTAGAAACCTCAGCATCCATTGTGACAGATGGGTGGGCACGGGGCCTTTCCTCCCAGGAGCCATGGAAACAGGTAATGCGGAACCCCTTCTTGTGGGACTAACAGGACCCCTACATCAAACCTGGTCTAGCTTTGCCCTCGCCCCACCCCCTCAGGGACTCAAGTGTCCTGGCCCAACACTCACAGGTGACATTGAGCTGGATGGTCCTTTCCACGGTTACGCCAACTGCAGGGAAGTTCACCTGACAGGTGAGGCTGGTACCGTGGTCCTGAGGCCGTGGGGTGAGGGTGAGCACAGAGGAGAGGTGGGTCCTGGGGCCAAGGAAGGTGAGGGAAGCAGATGTCCAGGAGAAGATGGGGAGCATGCCCTGCTCACAGGCCCAGGGCACAGAGCAGGTCAGGTTCCCAGGGCGGCCAGACTCCAGGGGCTCTGAAGTAAGGATGTCGGGCCTGTGGGTCAGGGCTTGTGAAGAGAGAGAGGAGGTTGGGGCCCCTTGGCGTATCTTCAGCAGGCCCTAGTTTCTTTCCACCACCGTCCCCACCACACCCCACACCTAGGAAGAACAGAACCTTCATTTTTCTATTTCCAGTGCCTCACACTCTGGGGACTTTACCTGGGCCCCTACCATACCTGTCACATGCAGAGAGAGCATCTTATCTAGATATGAGTGTTTCCTCAAGGCATCCTCCATGTGAAAGTAGTAAGTCCCATTGTCCCCCATGTTGACATCTCTGATGATCAGGGAGCAGTTGTGGGCCTGCGGTTCTCCAAGGAGGAAGAACCGGCCCTGGGTACTCTCCTGCAGCTGCTGTTCTCGTTTATTTGCAGCCACTGGAAGATCTTGGTTTCTATCCACCCCTTTCCGGAACCAAAACACGTGGAGGGTTCCAAAGGAAATCCAAGGATAGGAAAATTTGCAGGGCACGAGGACACACAGGCCCTCCTGCACTGTCACGGATGCCAGTAGTTCCAGCTGGTAGATCTGATCCTGAGCCATGGGCGCTGGAGAGAAGGAGAAACTCAGCCTGCAGCTCTGGTGCCTCCGCAGAGTGGGGTCCCCTCTCCCCTCGACCACTCACCTCCCCACAGCACAGGCAGCAGTAGCAGCAGGCACAGCGACATTCTGTCCTCCTACCCTTGGATGGTCCACCTTCCGGAGTCCCTCTGAGAGAGAAGAGAAAGTCGCAGCTGTGGGAGGGCAGAGGAAGCTGAGACAGGAAGCCTGTGGCAAGAAGAAAGGGCCATATGCCCAGAAGAGGAAACTTCAGACCACAGAGTAAGCTGAGACTTCCCATTTGAGATCATCCAGACCCATTTCTGCATGTGGCAAATGAACCCTGAAGCTCAGACAGGCAAGGGGCTTGCCCAAGTAAGGCAGCAAGGAAGGAAGAGAGCCCCCAAGTCCTGCCTTCTGGGGTCATGCACGGTTGTCTCTACTGGAGAAGCAGGTCCCACCTGGCCAGCACCCAGAGAGTAAAGAGTGCAGGGAGGGCCGCTTCTCATGAGGACAGCCAAGGAAAGTCTATCTATTTGCCTGTGAATGGGCTTGAAAAATCACATATATTTTTAGCTATGGGCTGAACTCCTCTGATGGTTCTAACCACAGACCTACCACCTCCTAGGAAGGTCACCTGGCATGTAGGGCTGGGGTCATGATCTTGACCCTAATGTATGGATGAGGATTTAGAAATGGGAGGAGGACTTGGGGTCCAGGGGGAGAGAAGCATCCTCTTACACAAGCTGCTGACATAGTGCTGTTTAGATTCCAAGATGGTTGAACTTCAGGCGAAAAGGGTGTAGATTTGGGGTATCTGGTGCAAGCTGGAGAGAAGAAAAAGACTCAGACCCCAGAGTGTGATCTGGGGGCAGCCTCCAAATCAGCCTCCCACTCTCTCAGCCCCATGATCCTGATCAATCTCCCACCTCCAGATAAGGAGCAGGTGAGTTCCTGTCTCTGGGGTTCTCTCCTGGGGACCCTTGACTACTTGTCACCTCCAGAGGCAGTGTCATATATTGGGAGTCATATTTCACATATTTCTCTATCCTAAAGTCTTCCCACTTTCCCACATCTTGGAAAATCTGATGCTCAGAGGGCAACTGTGGGCCCCTGGGTCCCCAAGAAGGTTGAGTCAGCCCCAGATTCTCTCTTCCAGGTTTGACAGGGTCTGTGGCCAGAGGGGGATTATGGTGTCTGTTGGCCACCTCCAGGACCTGAAGGTGGGTCTACATGGCTAAAGTCGGTCCAGAAAATCCAGGGGTTGGATTGGAGAATGGGATAAGATGCACAGGCAGGCCCTCCTTCATGGTCACAGACTGAAGGTTACAGACTGTATCTGCACCATCCCCCAGGGTCCACTGCAGGAAACAGAGTCTCTGACTGCAGCCCCGCCCAGAAATCCCTTCCTCAGACCTGTTGCCCTCACATTGTGTCTGCAGCAGCAGCAGCATCTCTGGGCTGCAGATGATCATCTAGATTCCCTAGATACCATCTGATCAATCTCTCCCGGCTGGGAGGTGGGGGAGACTGTGTGGTGGTCAGTGCCCTGGGGGCTTTTTCTGATTGAAATGTGTAGTTTCTGCCCCCAAAGTTCTCCCTCCAACAAGAATACTCCTCTCACTCTGGCCGCTGCAGGGGAAGTGAAAGCTGAGCTCTTCTCTCCTGAGACCACAGCAGGGTGGACCCCTCCTTCTTCCTGTACCCTGAAATGCAACCTCTCACTTGCTGAGGACCAACCCCCACTTCCGTCAAGAGAGATGTGGAGTTTGTGGTCTATTTTCCCCAGATAGGTTTCTTAGTGCCTCCCTCATGGGGACAGAGGAGAGAGGGACTAAGACACTCTTGAGACTGAATCCTCTCTGTGTGGGACCCACTCCAGGGCCGGAGCTCCCTGGAGGCCTCAGGAAGCATTGGGTGAACTCTTGAATTCATCTGCATGGAGAGACCATATGGAAAGAGGCTGGGACTGAGCCTGGAGTCCTGAATCCAGTGCCAGACTTGGGTGAGCTGTTTGAGTTCAGTGTGAGACAGAAATTATGACTGGATCTTTGTTCCTCCTCACATTTCCTGTGAGCCCTGCACATACATGTACAGAATATCTCTGCCCATCTTCTCCACAGCTCCTCTAGCCTCCACACTTCCCCTCCACGGGGTGACCACCTAATTCCCCTCTCCTTATGTTTCTCCCTCTTGTAGCCTCTTGGTCTCCCACTGACATGGATCCATCTCTGATGTCGCAGAACTCTTTTCCCAATCTCAGCAAGCTCCCTTGTGTGCCTAAACACTTTGAATGTCTTCCATCACTTCCAAAGACAATGCTTCAGTCAGCCTCCTGATGTTTCATTCCTTCATTTATCAGATAGAATGGAGGCATATTTTTAAAAAGTTTTCAGTATTTGGCACAGAGCTAGAGACAGTAAAGGACCATGAGTCTTGTTCCCCGTCCTCCAGAACTCTATTTTGGTACCAGCCAGAGACTGAGAAGAGAAAGAGAGGAAGAGAGCATGGGGTGGAGGAGAGAGAGGGAGAGGGAGACAGACAGAGAGACAGAGATATCAGCCTGTTGGGGAGAGAGGTCTTTCTTGTCTGTAAGAGGCAGAAGAGGGAGAAACAGGGGCTTTCCCCAGACAGGGAGGGATTTCTGAGAAGACTAGAGGTGAAGTTTCCCCTGAGAGGCAAGAAACCAAAGGGTGTGTGAGAAGTCCCTCTCTTATGGAATACAAAGTCCCATTCCATGGGGGTGGAAAGGAGCCTAAGAAGGGCCGAACTAGATTGGAGGCCCTTATCTTGATCATATCCACCATATCCTCTCTCAGTTCCCCCATCAGGATCTGTCCACAGTGGGAGAGGCGCTTGTTTCAGCGAAGACACAATGTGGTCCTTGGCGAGCCCCACAAAGTAGGATGGCGCTGTCCTGGGTGCTGAAGCATAATTGGGTCTCAAGTCTAGGAATAACTGGGCTGTGAGGAGAGGTCTGATTAGACGGGAACAGGATCTGGGACTCAGGTCAGGAAAGCAGGAGAGTCAGAGGAAATTGACCATCTACTAGGGAGAAAATCGGGAATAGGCCGATCTTCTGGTCTGGGGGCTGAGCTTCCCCTGTGCCACTTCTCCCTCCTTCTTTACTCTCCATAATGTCCCCTGGGCTTGGCCAGTTGCTGAATCAAAGCAAGCAGCAGCCCAATTCTAGACTTCTTACTATTCGAGAAAAATAAAGCCCTATTTGTTAAAATTCCTGAAAGTCAGCCTTTTGTAACTTAGAGCAAAACGCTTTTCTAAGTGATGCAATAAGTGAGGAGTGGAGATGATTCCTCAAATTCCGTTTGCAGCCAACACGACATTTTCTAAAAGTGCCCCACTCGTTTAAATCACCCAATGGCACCTGAGAGTGCCTGGTGTGTCTGACTTTTTTCACTTTTGCTAATTCAAGATTAGAGAAATAGTATTATATCCTTTCTTCACTTTGAATCGATGCGATTATAAACAACCTGTCCCATCTATTTTTTTATTAACTACAATTCTTCTTTGTGAATTATCTATTCAAAGTGTTTACACACTGGGACCTTGGAGTTTTCCTTAACCACTTCTCTAAAGATTTTAATCTCATACCTATTATTTACCTTAGAGAATAATATATTTTGCCAACAAAATGTGCATCCCTAAATTTCAAAGTTTGGGTTTTACTGTTTTTGACCTTTGTATAAATGGCAGGATATGGTATACATTTCTTTCTGGCTACTTCCACTCAATATTAATTTTAAAAAAAATATTATAAAGTGTACAACATACAGAAGAAGACACAAATGGCTAAGTGCAGCTCAGTGATTTATCACAAAGCAAATAGTCAGTTCACGAAATAGTTTTGCCAGCTCCCAAAATGCCTCAACAGTCTACACTCCCATGATCAGAGCAGGAGGTTTCTATTATTCACAGCTCTGCCACACATGCTGTTATCTGCCTTCTTGATTTTCTGGTCTGATGAGTGTGGAGTAGTATCTCATTTCTGTTTGATTTTTCTCAAGTACCAGTGAGTTTGAGCATCTCAGTGTGGGCTTGTTTTCCATTCATGCTTCCACATTTGTGACATAAATATTCATGTCCTTTGTTTATTTTTATGTTGGCTTGTTTTCCTTTGTCTTGTTGATTCATAGAAGATTTTGTACATTCTAGTTGAAAAGCTCTTGTGCACTTAATACAGGAAATGAATTCTCCCATTCTGTCATTTCTTGATTAAATTTGTCTGGGTTGTCTTCTGTTTGACAGAAACCTTCATTTTGATACAATCAAATCTATCACACAAATTAGTCTTTTATTTCTCTGGAAGATAAAACTGAGTATTTCTTGACCTTTAAAAAATATTATTCTCTCATTTATGAATATTGAGCTCCAGGGGGAAGAAGCATTGTAAAGTGTCATCAAAACATGAGTTTCAGAGGGGCTAGCCCAGTGGTGCAGTGGTTAAGTTCACGTGCTCTGCTTCAGCGGCCCGGGGTGCACGGGTTTGGATCCAGGGTGTGGACCTATGCACCGTTTATCAAACCATGTTGTGGCAGGCATCCCACACTAAAGTAGAAGAAGATGGGCATGGATGTTAGCCCAGGGCCAATCTTCCTCAGCAAAAAGGGGAGGATTGGCAGAAGATGTTAGCTCAGGGCTAATTTTCCTCACAAAAAACAAAACCATGTGTGGAGTAGGCCAGGTGGTGTACCAGTTGAGTTCCCACATTCAGCTTCGAGGGCACCAGGTTCGCCAGTTTGGATCCTGGGAGCGGGCCTGTTCACCACTTGTTGAGCTGTGCTGAGGCTCCCATACAGAGGATACATAACTCTACAACCACGCTATACAACTATGTACTGGCACTTTGGGGAGAAAAAAGAGGAAGATTGGCAACAGATGTTAGCACAGAGCCAATCTTCCTCAAAAAAAAAAGTGTCAGTGCATCAAACTTCTCTTAGCTTGTCAAATTATCCTACAATCTTTCCTGTGATATATATATTTATATATGAGTTTGTGTGTAACCATATAGGTGACATTAGCCAAATGGTTAGAAAGCAAAAACTAGTGCAAACTCAACACTGATCAAATAATAAAACACTAAAACACTAATGACCACCCTCCAGATGTCCCCTAGTGGGTATCTCTGATAAGAATACTCTGTGTATCCCTCCTAAATGTATCCATTCTCCTGGCTTTTAGTTGAACCGTTTCCATGTTTTCTTCAGAAGCAGTAGCTGTGAGCTGGGGTAGAGGCAGTCCAGTAGTCCCTGGGATGGGAGAAGTTGCAGGGCATGGAGATGCACAGACCCTCCTGCATCATCACAGACGCCTGCACTTGCACCTAGAATCTCCCATCTTGAGCCTGGGACTCTGTGGGAAAGGAGTGTCAGCCACAGCCCCTGCTCCACAGGCCCCCTCTCCCCTCAGTCCACTCACCTGCTCACAGCAAGGGCAGCAACTGCGGAAGTATCTCTGAGATGGAGGGTTCTGGATGTCCATCCTGTGTCTGAAAAGAGAAGGGAAAGGGGAGGGGGAGGGGAGGCTGTGAGGAGACCCACTGGAAGCCGTGGAGGAGCCCATGACCTCAACCATTCACAGAAGAGGAACTGCAGGCAGGAGCTCGTCCCCCTCTGCACAGAGAGGATGGACATTCTACGGCCCAGACACCTGAGATCCGCCCAGAGAGGAGCAGACAAGGAGCAGATCCTGTGTCCTGCTCCCCATCTCAGGGCTTCCCTCCAGCACCAGAGCCTGGACCAGGACATCTGAGGACATCTGAGGTGAGGTACATGGTGAGTCTCTAAGGGTCCCCATCTGAGAAGAATTTCTGAGCCCTGTTGTCTACACCAGGAAGCAAATCAGCTCCTGCTTGACCTCAGAGGGTCACAACCCCATCTACACCTCATATGGATGGTCCAGTCAGGTGTAGGATTCTTTAGGATCTGTGTGAGCATCTAGGGTAGAAGAAAAGAATGGGGTCCTAGGTGACAAGAAGGCAGCAGCCAATCATTCATGCACTCATTCATTCCTTCCTTCTCCAAACACTTAGTGAGCATGTGTGTGTTGGGGAGACTAGAGAAAGGAAGGGAGAAGATTCACCTGGTCCATGCCCATGAGATGCTCCCCTCCCAGTGGAATCACTTCCTCCCCAAGCAGTCAGTACTCTCAGCATTTAGAGACGCAGTCGCTGGTGAGATTTTGTGTCCTGGTAGCACGCTGAGTATTTTCTAGAATATGAGTATGGGATTTTTTTTGACATCTAGTCAAAACAACAACAATAATAAATGTTTTCAAGTTGCACAGCTTGAAATTCAACACCCGTTAAACACAAATGTCCCATTTCCCTCCACCTCCCATCCCCTAGCAACCACCATCCCATTTTCTGTCTCTAGGAATTTGACTGCTTTAGATACTTCATATTAGTGGAATCATATGGTATTTGCCTTTTTTGTGACTGGTTTAATTCATTTACCATAGTGTCCTCAAGCTTATTCCATGTGGCAGCATGTGTCAGATTTTTTTCCTTTTTAAGACTGAATAACATTCCATGGTAGGAATACACCATTCAGTCTTCTTTTTTGCAATTTTTGTGTGTGAGGAAGATAAGCCCTGAGCTAAAATCCATGCCAATTCTCCTCTTTTTGCTCAGGAAGACTGGCCCTGGGCTAACATCCGTGCCCACCTTCCTCCACTTTTTATATGGGACGCCACCACAGCATGGCCTGACAAACTGCGTCAGTTCACACCCAGGATCCAAACCCTGGCCGCCAGCAGCAGAGTGCGTGCACTTAACTGCTACACCACGGGGCTGGCCTCTACACCACTCGGTCTTTATCCATTCATCTGTTGAGGGACACTTGGGTTGCTTCCACCTTGTGGCTATAGTGAACAATGCTGCTGTGAACATGGGTGTGCAAATATCTCTTTGAATCCTTCTCTGAATTCTTTTAGATAAAGCCCCAGAAGTGGAATTACTGGATCTTATGGTAATTCTATTTTTAATTTTTTACGGAATCCCCAATATCTTATCATCTCACCTTGTTTTTTGTCCCTCATCTGTTTTAGTCACTTTATACTGGCTCTACATATTAACATCTCCAGTCTGGACCCCTTTCCTGATCTCCTGACATTCTTTTTTTTTTTTTTTAATAAGTTTATTTATTTGTTTCCCCAAAAGCCCCAGTAGATAGTTGTATGTCATGGTTGCACATCCTTCTAGTTGCTATATGTGGGACGCGGCCTCAGCATGGCCGGACAAGTGGTGCGTCCGTGAGCACCCGAGATCCGAACCCAGGCCGCCAGCAGCGGAGCATGCACACTGAACTGCTAAGCCACGGGGCCAGCCCCTCTCCCGACATTCTTATCCAGCAGCAGAGTGGTTCCTGGACCCAATTCCCCTTGTGTGTGTGGAGGCTTCCCCACACCAACAAGCAGGCGTCAGATGCCAGCAGGGTGTCTGAGAGTTCAACCCAATTCTGACACTATCTACCCAGAGACTGAATCAGATTCCACAGATAAAGGGTTCATTCTCACAAGACCACCCTCCACTTCAGATGGCAGCCATAAATCCAGGTTGTTACCTGTACTTCTGACCAAGTGGCTATAAACTAGGGGTTCCCACAATCCCCTCCTCGGGTTTGATTAATTTGCTAGAAAGTCTCACAGAACTCAGGGCAACACTTAATTCTACCAGTTTATTAAAGGATATGATCAAGGATACAGATGAACATCCAGAGGGAAGAGACGTGCAGGACAAGGTATGAGGGAAGGGGTGCAGAACATCCACGCCCTCTCTGGGTGTGTCAGCCTCCCAGAACCTTCACGTGTTCGCCAACCCGGAAGATCTCTGAAAAAGACTGCCGAGCTGTCCTTTGGGTTTTTATTGACTAAGTCATTGGCCATGGGCAATTGATTCAACCTCAAGCACCGCTATGCTCTGTGGAAATCAGGAGGTGGGACTGAAAGGTGCCATCCTCTGATCACGTGGCTGGTCCTCCTGGGAACCAGCCTTCTACCATTGGGTGGGGATCAAAAGTCATCTTTATTAACATCAAGTAGGAATTCCAAGGGATTAAGGAGCTGGGAACTAAGAACCGTGGACAAAGATCACATGTTCAAATGGAAAAATATGTATTTCTTATAAATGACGGTATCGCAGGAGGCAAGGAGCTTGCCCATGTAAGGCAGCAAAGAAGGATGAGAGCCCCCAAGTCCTGCCTCCTGGGCCTGTGCACAATCATCTGTACAGGAGAAGCAGGTCTCACCTGGCCAGCTCCCAGAGAGTCAAGGCCTCGGGACCGTCCTGGAGGTGGCCTGTGAGAGGTGGGTCTCAGGCCAGTGTATATGGGCACCAGAGATAGAAAGAGCTCACATGAGGCAAGAGAAATAACACACACATTCATTCACTTCGTTCATTCATTCATTATATCATTCACAAACTAACGTGAAAAAAGACAGATTTGAAAGAGTCCTGACCCTCAACTAGCTCCAGCAGTGGGGGAAGACAGACAAACTGGAGCTTCATCCAAGGGCAGCAGGGAGCCATGGAAGGTTTTGAGCAGGGAAGGGGCAGGGTCTTATAGATGTCAAATAGAGGTCAAACTGATCCCCTTGAGGCCAGTGGAGGAAAGAGCTGGAAGGGAGAGGCGAGAGAGGAAATTGTTTCGATATCTCAGGAGGGGAGACCCAAACTGCATGGAGACAGCAGCCTTGGTGACGGAGGAAAGAAGGTATTCCAGCCACTTTCAGGAAGTGAGATTTGAAGGGAGGTGTGGAGGGTGGGGAGGGAGGTGTCTGGAGTGACCCCCAGAACCCTGACTCTAGCAACTAACAGGGGACAGAGGTGCCCTCGCCCAGAGCAGGACAAATGTGCAGGGCTGGGTGTGAAGAAGGTGGGAGGGAAGACAGCAGAGTCGGCCCCAGGATTGGACGCGTTCACCAAGGGGGAACAGAGGGCCTGGGCGGAGCTGCAGGACCACACACACTCACACACACGCACCACATCAAGGCACATATTAATCAAATCATTTAAATTAATTCAGGGTAAAAGGGAAAATATTCAAACTAGCCAAGAAAAAGACAAACTAGAAACAAAGATGAAAATTACAGCAGAATTCTCCTAAGAAACTATGCAAGCCAAAGATGTGAAGAACTGAAAGAGAAAAAATGTCAACCTAGAATTCCTTTCCCAATACACAGATATTGCAAAGCTCACGTAAATTAGCATTTTTCCAGACCAACAATAGCCAAGGGAATTCATCCCCTGTGTACCATCGCTACAAGAAATATATGAAAACGTCCTCAGGCAGGAGCAAAATGATACCACAGAGACACTGGAATGTGTACTAGGGAATGAAGAGCCGTTGAAGTGGTTAAAATGTGGATCAGTATAAAAGAGTTTATTTTTCTAATTAAAAAAAATATCTCTTGAGCCAGACCTGCTGGGCTAGTCGTTAAGATTTGGCACTCTAACAGCCACAGCCTGGGTTCATTTCCTGTCAGTTGTCATACTTTGGTCGTGGCTCACATAGAGAACTAAAAACTAACAAGTAGCATACACAACCATGCACTGAAGCTTTAAAAACAAAAATCTCTTTAAAAAGGACTGTTTTAAAAAAAGAAAATGGAATATATAATGATATTTGATGGGATTGAGTTATGGGCTTCTCAAAACCATATTAAGGTAAGCACAGAGAATCAACATACTACAATAAGCATAATTCTAATTAATAATAAAAAATATCTATCTCCTCACATGCCATCCAACCATTCATGTAGAACCATCAGGAAGAGTCCTGGACACAAGAGGTGAAGGGTTGTTTCTGGAGAGGAGGCAGGGCCACCTCATGCAGCACCTCCTTGCTCCACAGAGCTGTGCTTGGGAGGGTCTCGGACACAGTGCTCTGATGGATCCTCATCCACCTGTCAGGGATCTGGAGCCCAGACCTCAGCACCGTCGGGAGGAGGGGGACGGTCACACCTTGCAGCCCTCCCCCCTTGGGAACCTCTGAATCTGTGGGGGAAACAGTTCTAAAATGAGAGATGGGTTCTGTGTGGGGGGGTGTGCTCTGGAGAGAACAAGATGGGTGAAGCCACCCAAGGTGTCCCCAAATGTAGGACATCTTGAGAAGGGCTTCTCACCTGGTGTAGTAGATCCAGGTGAGGCTGTAGGTGAGAAGGAAGCCAGCCCCCATGAGGGCCCCCCTGAGCAGGGTGAGGACTAGAGGCCAGGAGCCCTGCTGCTCCCCAGAGATATGCGGACAGGAGCAGGAGAAACCTGGGGGAGACAAGGGGGAGAAAGATGGAGAGGTGAGTTTCCTAAAGTCTACACCTGAGCCTGCTCATGGCCCCACCTAGAATGCAGACATCCTGCTGTACTCACCCTGCACAACTAGGTTCACAGAGACGTGGTAGGAGCCCCAAGGGTTCTGAGCTTGGCAAGTGAATTCTCCTCCGTCCCCTAAGACCACCCGGGGCAGCTCCAGGACCCCAGGGTTTGAGGGTGAGGGGGGGTCTCAGGGTCACGCTCCCCTGGGTCCAGCTCATCCTGGCAGGAGGGTTGCTGTCAGTGTCACAGACCAGACGCAGGGACTGGCCCTGCTGGACTGGAAGAGATGAGCCATTGCCCAGAGCTTCAGGTCCTGACAAGACGGAGAGAAAGCTGAGCCCAGGCCCTCATTAGGGGGTCTCTCTCTCTCTCTCTCTCTTTCTCTCTCTCTCTCTTTCTCTTCCTTTCATCATGTAGATCTGATTCTTCTCTTCCATTGCCTTATGAGCTCATATTGTCTGGGCTCAACTCCAAGTGGGCAGAACTAGGAACATGCAATGCAGCCTTTCCAAGAGGCCATTGTGCATTCTGCTGAACAACATTTGTCCCCACGCCTCCTGTCTTAGCCATCTGTGAAAACACAGGTCCAAGAATTCCCTCCACAACCCTTGCTATTTGTTTTTCATTAACGGTTCATGAAGACCCATCTAATTGAGCTGTGTCTGAGAGCTCACAGTCTCGTGGGTGAGATACCCAAAAGCAGGTTCTCACAGAGCAACATGACATGTTTTATGATAGGGACAAATTCGGCTGAAAGAGTCCTGAGGACAGGAGTGCATTGAGACTTTCAGGACAGGGAGGGCTTCCTGGAGGAGGAGAGGCTTAACAGAGCCTCAGAATTGGTGGGATCTGGCTAGAGGATGGTGTTGATGGAAGGACCTTGTGGGAGGAAAGTACAAAAGGTACAACTACAATTGAGGAGTGAAATGACCTGCATGCTCAGGGAAAAATAAATATTTCTGTGAGGTTTGAGTGAATGGGCGTGCTTGCGAGTGTTTACATATGAGGCTACTGGAAGAAAATATGGAAGATTTAAAAAACAATATTAGAGTGGGAAAGTCAGTGTCATGAAAGAAAACATTGATAAATGCAACCAGTGGTTTACTAGTAAATGTTTAACAACCAGCTCTCTCATGGTGGGGGAGGGCGGAGTCCTGATTTATATAATTGGCCAATTTCCTTGGTGTAAATACTCGCATCTTGGTCAACATAAAGAACCAATTTGAACTCACTGAACCCAGTGTTGGGAGAAGATAGACACAATTGACTGTTGTCACCTAGTCAGAGCCCACACCAGTACGCCACTCAGTGCGACTCAAAGGAAAGATGTGTGGTGCCACCTTGAAAAATCACCATATGTTAAGTCAAAAGGCCATCAATATACTGGAAATCAATCCTTTCAACTAACACACAGCTGATGTCTTTAATATGAAAAGAGCTTCTTCAAACCGTTAAGAATAAGTCCACAAAACATAGACACCATTCTTAAACATAATGAAATATCTCAACCTAGTCACAAAATGATACTGTGAGTAAAATGGCAGTGAATTCGCTTAGGATCAGCCAGGATGAACATGTTCAGCAGGGAACGATGCACGTTGAATGTGGGTGTATAAACAGAACCACCTCCATGCAATGAGATTTTGCAATATCTGTAGAAATTACACACATACTCTTTGATCCAGGACTTTCTTCTCTATGAAATTATCTGACAGACACACTCAATAACACACCTGTGGGGAATGCTTGTACAAGTTATTCAGGAAAGTATTATTTTTCTAGTCAGAAGACTGTAAACACCACAGTTTTCCACCAACGGGGGACAAATTAATTACTTCTAGTATAATATACTTCCAGTTGGAAAACCATCGAGTCAACAGTAAGAATGAAGAAGGTTTCCTATGTACTGATACAGAAGGATCTCCAAGACAGACTAAGTTTGGGAAAAACACAAGCTTAGTTCACAGAAATGTACCAATGTCACTTCCTTAGCTGCACAAATGTGCTAAGATGATATAAGATTTTATCGATGAGGGGATCTGGGTGAGGGATTATGGAAACTCTCTCTACCATGTAAATCTAAAATTATTCTGTATTCATTTATTACTTCTAAAAGTAGCGGTGGATTCTTTAGGGTTTTCTATATGTAAAATCATGTCATCTGCAAATAGTGACAGTTTCACTTCTTCCCTTCTAATTTGGATCCTTTTATTTCTTTTTATTTGCTTGATTGCTCTGGCTAGGACTTCCAATACTATGTTAAATAGGAGTGGTGAGAGTGGGCATCTTTGTCTGGGTCCTGTTCTTAGAGAGATAGATTTCAGTTTTACGCCATTGAGAATGATATTAACTGTGGTTTTATCATATATGGGCTTTATTATGTTGAGGTACTTTCCTTCTATACCCATTTTATCCAGAGTTTTTATCATAAATGGATGCTGTATCTTGTCAAATTCTTTCTCTGCATCTATTGAGATGATCATGTTTTTTATTCTTATTTTATTAATGTAGTGAATCATGTTGATTTATTTGTGGGTATTGAACCATCCCTGCATCCCTGGAATAAATCCCACCTTATCATTGCAACAAAAAGAATAAAATACCTAGGAATAAACTTAACCAAATAGGTGAAAGATCTGTACACTGAAACTATAAAACATTGCTGAAAGAAAATGAAGAAGACACAAAGAAACAGAAAGATATTCCGTGCTCTTGCATTGGAAGAATTAGCATAGTTAAGATGTCCATGCTTCCTAAATTAATCTATAGATTCAATGCAATCACTATAAAAGTTCCAACAACATTTTTCACAGAAATAAAACAAAAAGTATCCTAAAATTTATATGAAACAACAAAAGACCCCAAATAGCCAAAGCAATCCTGAGAAAAAAGAAGAAAGCAGGAGGTATCACACTCCTTGATTTCAAAATATACTACAAAGCTATAGTAACCAAAACAGCGTGGCACTGACACAAAAACAGACACACAGATCAATGGAATAGAATCAAGAGCCCAGAAATAAACTGACACATCTATGGACAGCTAATTTTTGACAAAGTAGCCAAGAACATACAATGGAGAAAGGAAAGTCTCTTCAACAAATGGTGTTGGGAAAACTGGATAGCCACATGCAAAAAGATGAAAGTAGACCATTATCTTACACCACACACAAAAATTCGATCAAAATGGATTAAAGACTTGAATGTAAGACCTGAATCCATGAAACTTCTATAAGAAAACATAGGAAGTATGCTCTTCGACATCAGTCTTAGCAAGATATTTTCAAGTACCATGTCTGACAGGGCAAGAGAAACAATAGAAAAAATAAACAAATGGGACTACATCAAACTAAAAATCTTCTGCACAGCAAAGGCAACCATCAACAAAACAAAAAGACAACCTAACAATTGGGAGCAGATATTTGCAAACTATATACCTGATAAAGGGTTAAATTCCAAAATATATAAAGAATTCATACAGCTCAATAACAAAAAAACTAACAACCCAATTAAAAAATGGAGAAAGGACCTGGACAGACATTTCTCCAAAGAAGATATACAGATGACCAACAGGCACATGAAAAGATGTTCAACATCGCTAACTACCAGGGAACTGCAAATCAAAACCACACTGAGATATCACCTCACCCCCATCAGAATGGCTATAATTAACAAGACAGGAAACAAGAAGTGTTGGAGAGGATGTGGAGAGAAGAGAACTCTCATACACTGCTGGTGGGAGTGCAAACTGGTGCAGCCACTACGGGAAACAGTGTGGAGATTCCTCAAAAATTTGAGGTTAGAACTACCATACGATCCAGCTATTCCACTGCTGGGTATTTATCCAAAGAACATGAAAACACAAATGCGTAAAGGTGTATGCACCCCTGTGTTCATTGAAGCATTATTCACAATAGCCAAGACTTGGAAGCAACCTAGGTACCCATCAAAGAACGAATGGATAAAAAAGATGTGGTATATATACACAATGGAATATTACTCAGCCGTAAGAAACAATGAAATCCAGCCATTTACGACAACATGGATGGACATTGAGGGTATTATGCTAAGTGAAATGAGTCAGAGGGAGAAGATCAAATACTGTATGGTCTCATTCATAAGTAGATGATAAAAATAACAACAAACACATAGAGACAGAGATTGGATTGGTGGTTACCAGAGGGGAAGCGGGGGGAAGAGGGTGAAAGGGATGATTAGGCACATGTGTGTGGTGATGGATTGTAATTAGTATTTGGGTGGTGAACATGATGTAATCTATGCAGAAATAGAAAGAAAATGGTGTACACCTGAAATTTATACAATGTTATAAACCAATGTTACCACAATAAAAAAAAATAAAAAATAAATAAATAAAATTACTCCACATGAAAAGTTTGTTAAAAGTAATAAAGATGCAGAGCAGTACATACATTATGATCTATTCCTATGTGTGTGATTTTAAATGTGTATGCATAGGTTATATTTGAGAAGATAACTAAAAGGGAGATACACAAGGAGCTGAATACACTTTTCTTCTTATTACATTTTGCTGGTACTGAACTGTGTTTCCCCCAAATTCATATGTCAAAGGCCTAACTCTCAACATGATGGTATTTCGAATTATCTGGATGGGCTTTTGGGTGGTGATTAGGGTCAGATGAGATCATGAGAGGGGGGATGTCATGATGACGTTGGTGCCCTTATGAGAAGAGACTCCAGAGCTGGATCTCTCTCAGTCCCGTGAGGACACAGCTAGAAGGCGGCCATCTACAAGTCAAGAAAAGAGCCTTCACCAGGAACCTTGATCTTGGGCTTCCAGTGTCCAGAACTATGAGAAATAAATTCTTGTTGTGTAAGCCACGCAGTCTAGGGTATCATGTTACCTCATCCTGAGCACACAAAGGCTCATTTTGTGCTTGCCGTTTTAAACACTAACATTAAAATGATCCAAGGAGGCTGGAGGAGTAGGCAGGGTCCAGATGCTAATGAGATTGAGGACAGGATTTGGGACAAGGCCGTGTCCTTAGCATGGGGACAGCACATCCATTGGGCATGGAAGAAGCCGTGAAAACCGCCTGAGGACAGAGTCAGTGGTGGGGGAAGGCAGGTTGTAAGCTGACAATCAAGTTGGGGACTTTTCACCTCTGCTGTCCACGCACCTGGCCTGAGCCTTTCTCCCGTCTGCGTTCTGAACCCCAGCTCTGCTCTGAAGGGAGGAAACAGACTTTGCATCCACCACACACCCAGGGAGGAGAGGTTGCACCCTACCTGTGCCTTCTTTCCAGAACGCACTGATGGTCAGGTTCAGGGGCTCAGCTGGACAAACGGACATAATTGTTCCCTTTTCAGTGGCAGGAAGCTGTGGGTTGGCCTCTTTCCCCTAGAAACCTTAGAAATAAGAGGATGCTGAGTTGAGTGTCCTCTTTCCTCCCTCCCCAGAGCCAGCTTGCAGGAACCAGCACCCAGTATCCCAGACCCTGCCCCCCCTCCCTTTCCCCCATACCAACTGCCCTCAGGGATCTGGCCGTCCTGGCCTGGCACTCACAGGACACACTGAGCTGGATGGTCCTCTCTGAGCTCATGCAGGCTCCCGGGAAGGTCACTCAACAGGTGAGGTTGGTGCCGTGGTCCTGGGGTCCTGGGGCTCTGGGTTGAGGGTGAGCACCAAGGAGTGTGGAGTCTTGGGCCCAGGGAGCTGAGGGCGTCCCTGATCCAGGAGAAGGTGGGGGAGGGCCCATCTCACAGGCCCATGGCACTGTACATGTAATGTTCTTGGGGTGGCCAGATTCTAGGGTCCCCTGGATGTGGATGTCAGGCGTCTGTGTCAGAGCTGAGGAGGAGAGAGACAGAGACCCCAGGCCTGGAGGTAGGGAGCCCAAGCATGACCTTAAGAGCAACCTCTGCCTCAGGCCAGCCAGCTCCTCCCCAGCCAGCCTCAGCATCTTGTCCTGCTAGGTCCCCCTGCATCCCTCCCAGGATGAGAAGCAGGCAATCCCCTCCTGGCCCTGCCCCGGGGACCCTCAGAACCCAGCCATGTGTCCTCTCCTTGACCCCCTTCCTTACCTGTCACATGCACAGAGAGTAGGTTCTATATGTAATTATATCTCACAAAAGATCCTCTCTCTACCCTAAAGATGTATTTCCCATTGTCCCTCCTCCTGGCGTCTCTCATGTCCAGGCAGCAGTCATTGGTACTGGGGTATCCAAGGAGGTGGAATCGGCCCTGGGTCTCATCCTGCACTTTATGATCTGGGTTGTTTGTGGCCACAAGTGCATCCTGGTATTGATATACCCATTTTTGGAATCAGTAGCCATGAGCTGGGGTAGAGTCATTCCAGCCATCCTGGGGATAGACGACAGTGCAGGGCACATGGAGGCACAGGCCCTCCTGTACCATAACAGACCTCTGCACTTGTAGCCAGAATCTCCCATCCTGAGCCAGGGACCCTGTGGGGAATTGAAAGTCAGCTGCAACCTGTGACCCACCCACTACCTCTCTCCTTGACCCACTCACTTGCCCACAGCAGGGGCAGCAGCAGCAGCAGTGACATCTCTGGGGTAAGAGCCACAGGACCTTGGTGTCACAGGACTGAGGGGAAGCCCCAGCAGGAAGCCCAGGCTGAGGTCAGAAACATGACTCGCAGAAGAGGAACTAGGCAACCATATGCTGTAGGAGCTGGCGTTGTCATTGGAGAATAACCACTTCTACTTTCCAGATGGGGTCCCAATGAGGGTCACACAACAGTAAGGAGGCTTCGACCTGCTGCTCCTGGCTCCCTCTCCATGACCTGTCCTTCCCGCAACACTGTCCACACCAGGAAAGCAGGCACTGCCTGGCAGTCACAGCTTCTAGATGCCCCGGAGGGTCCGTCTGCCAGGTGTGGACTCAGGAGGGGCTGGTGAGGGAACCTGGATACAAAAAAGATGGGGAGGTGTCCCCCCACCCCCAGGAGAAGGAAGTGGAGATTAATGAATGAATGAACATGACAATGGCATTTTGAGCATCTACTCCTTCCAGGGGAGTAGAGTCACAGGGGACAATAAGACAGACTTTGTCCATGTCCTTGAGAACTTCTCTAACACCTGAGGAGGCAGAGAAACCCCAGGCCCTTCCAGCTCCTGTTGGCACAGTGTATGATGGTGGAAGCACAGGTAGGTTCTTATAGGTACCCGATTGCTCCGTGCAGCCAGAAGGTGAGCTCCCAGGTAGAAATAGTAGAGTGGACGGGATCAGGATTCCAAGGGGGTCACAACGTGACCCCCATGAGTGGTCCTGGGGCATCTTGACCTGCTCACAGCCCCCTGCTCCAGTCATCCCTGGTGTTGACTGCACAGGCCAGGCCTGAGACATGGGCATTTGGAGCAAGATCACAGCACAGCGTGACTTTTGGGGGGAAGCACTGGCTTTGGAGGCAAGGGGCCTTGCCCTTCTCCCCTCCAAGCCTCAGTTTCCTCATCTGTCCTCTGGAGGGATCCCAATTTTCAGCCCTCGTCTGTGGGAGAATCTAACGTGAGGACGGGGCTCGGCATTTTCTGCAGACGCAGGTGTGGCCACCCTGCAGGTCAAGGATCTGGCCCTGCCCATTCCTCAGTGGTCAGTTTGAATCCCACCTTCAGCAAGAAGGACTGCACTGGGCCTTCCTCATTTGAGGCCTCCAACGAGGTCGTCAGGGGCATGGGCTTTGCAGCCAGATGGCCCTGGGCTCAAGTCTGTCTCCCTAATTCTTGCTGTGCTGCCTTGGGAAGGGGTTTGCCAACTCTGTGCATAGTCAGGTGCCTATGCACATGAGGTGTTATGGGCTGAATTGTGTCACCCTCGAGTTTCATATGTTGAAGATCTAACCCCTGGTACCTCTGAAGGTGATTGTCTTTGGAGATAGGGCCATTGAAGAGGTAATTAAGTTGAATGAGGTCATTACAGTGGGCCCTAATCCAATAGGACTGGTGTCTTTATAAGAAGAGGAGATTAGGACACAAAGGGAAGACCAAGTGAAGACACAGGGATGAGAAGGCGACCGTCTGCAAGCCAAGAAAAGAGGCTTCAGCAGGAACCAGCCCTTCCAACACCTTGATGTAAGATTTCCAGCCTCCAGAACTGTGAGAAAATGAATTTCTGTTATTTATGCCACGTAGTCAGTGATAGATTGTTATGGCAGCCTCAGGAAATGAAAACATGGAGTCACCAACAAGATCCAATGTGTTTGTGCAAGTAAAGTGCTCTGAGCAGTGTGGTCTGGTCCACAACGGACACCGTCCACACAGTGGCCAGTGGCCAGCCTGCAGGGTGGGGCCGCGCTGAGAGTGGGAGTAAAAAATGGAAGGGAAAGGTTTGGTAACCGAGGAAACCTCTACTGCTCCTCCGGGCACGAGCTCTGAACTCTTCAGGGCTCTTACTTCACCCTGGCCACCCTTCCCCTCCTCTCCCCAAGACAGGACAGGCCCCATGGGCCTCTGCTGGGGCTGGTCCCTCTGCTGGCTGTGCTCATCGCTACTCCTGTACCCTGGGCACCTGCCTCCCATCTGTTGAGAAGAGTGTCCTTGGGGGCGGGGCTGAGGTGAGGCTGACCCTGGAGGAGCACTAGTGGGGCCAAGAGTGGGAAGCAGAGACACATTCACAGCCTGGCGTGGTCAAGCCTGATCCAACAGGGAGGATCGGGCTGTGACAGCCCAAGGAGGGGGTGAAGAAGTGTCTGGAGGATGGGCCGGGTGAGAGGTAGATCATGAATATGGTTGTCTGGGAGGTAAGTTCATCCTCCAGAGAGCAGGCCCAGAGCCAAGGACGCAGGTGTGAGCAGACAGGGAGCCCCTGCAGCTCCCCCTGCAGCCCCCGGCCAGTGCCTTTGCCTCAGTCAGCTCTTCAGCCTCTCAGCTCCAGGGTCCAAGGAAATCTGAGTCTGAACTCCTTCAACACTTCTCTCCTTCCTCCTCCTCTTCCTCCTCCTTCTCTTCTAGGGAAGAGGATGGTAACTGAGCCACCCGATGAGCTCTGCAGCTAACATTTCTCCTTGCTGTCCCATGCGGGGACCCTGGTTCCCTCCTGCCCAGCTCCCTTCATCAACATACGGGTTTCCAGAAAGACATCTCAGGAGCTTCCTCAGGGAGCATAGGGTCTGTTCAGGAGATGGAGTATCCAAAATGATGCCCCTTCATGGCTGTAATAAGCCCAGGAGCATGGGAAGAACTTTCCAGACACCTCTGAGGGGTCCCAGCATGTCCCATGAACTCCACTCACAGCCCCATGGCATCTTCACAGGACCAAGGGGGTGCTCCAGGGACAGAAGCCATTTAGCAGCTGGGCCCCCCACACTGGCTGTGACCCCAGAGCCCACTCTTCTTTGCCCTCTGCTTCTTTGCCCCCCATTCCTCTCAGATGAGTCCTCTTCCCTTCTCACCTGTCCCGGCTTCATGTCTCAGTCTTTCCAAAGTCTGAGATCTCACCTTCCCTGTCCATTCTCTGATGCTTGGTCTGAGTGTGGACACAACTGCTGTTCCAGTTACTGGTCAGCAACCAGGGTGGTGGGGCCGCAGGGTCCGCTGGACTGTGGGCAGCAGGGACCAGTGGATGGTGACGTCAGTAGGCAGGGGAGGTGGGTTCTGAGAACGAAAAGGTTGCCCAAATGGCAGTAAGTGGCCAAGAGTCACAGGGCACCCCTGACATTTCTCTCCCTCTGAGACATTGGGTCTAGCTGGCCTGAGAACCAGGGCCCCAGTCTTCCCAGGGAGCCAATGGCTGATGCCTCATTTGTGTGTCTGTGGTGTTTGTGTATCTGTGCCTGCATATATATGTATGTGTTTGTGTGTCTGGTCTCTATGTGTGTCTCTGTGATGTGTGCGTCTCTTTCTTTGATCTGTGTGTATGAGTGTGTGTGTGTCTGTGTTTGTGGTTTCTGTGTGTGCTTGAGATGTGTGTATCTGTATGTATATTTGAAGTGTGTATGTGTCTGTGTGTGTGTCTATATGTGTGTCTATGGTATCTGTGTGTGCATATCTGAACTGTGTGTATGTCCTTGTAAGCGCCTATTGTGTGTGTGCATATGTGTACATACTTAAATGTCAATTTCTCAATGATAATGTCCATGGACAACATACTGAAGAGTATAATCCATCCCATATTCCCTACATATTTTCCTGTTTCTTTTTTCTCCTAACCCCTTATCACCAGTCAACATAATATATATAATCTACTTGACTATTCTTTGCCTGTATCTCTCGCCATTAAAATGGAAGCTTCACAAAGGATCTTGTATTTCTTCCATTTACTGCTGAATCCACTCTGCCTAGAAAAATACCTGGCATTTAATAGGTGATCAATAAATATTTGCTTTAAGAATTGCAAGGAGATACAAAAGAAGCAAAATGAGATTACTGGCCATCTCCAGTGGAAAACTAGGCATTCTTTAGAGCACACCCTTCCCGAGTTGTCTGATTCTGGCATTTTGTTGCCTTTGAACTATTTTACAATGTTATCATTTGTAGATAATTAACAGCAATGTAAATAGTTCATGTCCATAGACATGCACATTCTGTCTGCTGGGGGGTGGTCTCTTGAATCCCTCCACCAAGCCAGTTTCACATGAATTCACAAATTCATTTCAACATTACTTTACTCCACATCAATTTGTGCTTCTTCCATTTCTGCCTGGTTCTCCCATTGAGTTAAAGAAAGCAGGGAGTTGCTGAGCAACGGATATAAATTTCATTCATGCAAGAGGAAAATGTTCTACAGGTCTGCTGTACAACATAGTGCCTGTAGTTAACAATACTGTACACTTAATACTTTGTGAAGAGGGTAGATCTCAAGTTACTGTTCTTTTACCACAATAAAAAAAGTCTTTAACCCATATTCATTTTATATCCTTATGAGAGTCATGATTTTACTTTTTTTTAAATTATCCTTTGATAGAATAAATGAAAAAGTTTATGTCTGCCTCTGTGCATGTGTTGGCTTTTTGGTTTGTGGTGTGTCCTAGGCATTAGAAACAGGTCCCTCTGGGCCAAATAAGATGGACCATACAACACCTTGGTCTCATCTTAAAGGATTTTGGCTATTTCCATTTGGGCAACTGGGAGCCACTGAAAGGTTAGAAGCAGAAAAGGGACACCGTTGGGTTTTTAGAATTCGCTCTGGCTTGTCTGTGGAAAACAGATTGGAGGTGGTCAGAAAGCAGGGAGAAGACGAGTTTCCTTAACTGTGTATGTTAAGTTCCAACTATAGAAAGGGAGTCCTTGGTGGCAGGAATGTGCGCTGTAGACTCTCACAAGTGCTGTAGACTTGTTTTGCATGCAGTGATGATAAATTACATAGTTGGTGATGGATATGTGCCAAATGACAGGCTTCCCAAATCTACATATGGGTAAATAAACCAGTATCAGAATCTTGCATAAAGTGTTGCTTTAATTTTGGTAAAGAATATTACGTATACATATCTTTCCTCTCCTTCCATCTACTCACTCACAAATATAGTGAATAGTTTGTGAGCCCATAAGTGAGAGGTGAACAAGTTTGGGTGTTTGTTTTTCTGTGTAGCGGCAGGGCCAACTCAGCAAAGTGCTTCCCTGATGTGCAAATGTGGGTTGGGGGTAGGGAGAGAGGTTTGGGAGACAATGATCATGGTGTCTCAGTGTCTGGCACTTCCTTTTGAGCTCTTTTATCCAGGATCTTCTCCTGTCCAGAGGGGCAAAGGAGCTCAAGCTTTTCTCATCCCTCCTTTTGAGAGGCCCCCAACCCTGCCAGAAAAAACAGGAATGAGCTCCTAGAGCTGTAGAATGCTGGCTCTGAGGGTCATGAGCTGGGGAACAGTGTTCTGGTGTTTGAGGGACTCAGATAAAATGTTACCTGGGGAAGGCCCTGATTACCTGATGTAGTATATCCTGGAGATGACATAGCAGAGGAGCAAGCCAGCCCCCACTGGGCACTCCTGAACAGAGTGAGAGCCCACAGAGGGGCACACATAAGGGACTATTGAAAAGGCATGAACTTCCTGTTTCCAGCCGTAACAGGACCCAGACTTCCTGCCACTTCGTGACACTGGGGCTCAGGACATCCTGGGTTAGTAACTGCAGGAAGCGTCTGGGTAGAGCTGGAGTGGGAGACCTGCAGTGGTTGAGACTGCCTAGCGACAGACCAGACGGCTCCAGACAGAAATGTGAGAAAACTCAGAAACAGGAAAAACCTGTCCCAGACTGAAGGTGAATATCAGCTCAGATGGAGAAAGACAGAAAGCATTCTGCTGTTGTTAAGCCTGGGTGGGGGACAGCTACAAAATTAAAAGGAAGGTGTATTTCTCTTAAGGTCCTCCAACAGCTGTATAATACCATAGTAACCCCTTCTTTGAGTGATGAATGCTTTCTAATCAATGATGCCCCGAGTCTGGCTTTGTTATTCCCTCTAATTACTGGGGACACCCCTCGATAAACTGTCCTTACCTCAGGACAGCACTCAACCCATAGTTAACACTTCTAGGGGATGAAGAACACAAATCTGAGGATGGTGGCACTACCTGGAAGGTCCTGGATACCCCTGACCAGCATCATTGACCTAGGATCTTACCAGGTCCTTCCCCAGGCTCCTCTCACTCTGCATTCGTGATTGATAAATATTTGGCCAGAGGGGTCCATCCACCAGGAGGCACTGTGAACCCTGGGAAGACCCAAACTGGGGAGCTGGTGTTGTCCATGGTGCTGAAACAGGTCAGGATTGTAGCTCAGGTACCTCCCAGCTCTGCAGAAGGGTCTGAGCTGAGGCTTAAGGTCCCAATTTGGGGTCGGGAGCTCAAAGAGTTGGGGATGGATGGAGCCAGGGGAGGAGCAGACAATCAGGAGTGGGTGGTGCTGGTCTCCTCTCTCTATTCCTTCTCCCACCTCTCCTGTTTGCTCTCAGGCAATGTCCATTCTGTGGCTGATGTCGGTCTGCCCCACCTCTCCGAGCCACAGGGGCAAGGGGATGTTATTGCTGAGGTTTTCTGTTTACCAGCCTTTGTACTGCTCCTCTAAATAGCTTGCTTCATGCCATCCCCAAGGCTGAGGCGTTCACTGCAGAGCTTGTGTGGTGAGCAGGGCTGACTAACTTGGATTCCTTCTGGTGCTTCTGCGTGGAGAGCAAAGAAGGGGGTTAGAGGAGGAGAGTAGGGAGGATAGGGATAAGGACAATTGGGTCCATGAAGTGAGTTGATTCTGAGACGACACGTATTCATTCTTTTATCAAATGTTTCCCAAGTTCCCACTTATTCAATTATCCAACAAATATATCACTTATTGGTTGCTTTCCAATTCTACTGAACACACAAACAGACTTATGTGTAAAATACTATTATTTTACAGAGAAAGAAGCTCAGTTTCAGAGAGGTTAGGTACTTCCCAAGGTCACACAGCTACTGATCATGGTCTCTCTGAGTTCTCGTATGTACTGGGCACTGGATTACAGAAAGTGTTTATGAAAATCTACTTCTTCTCCTGTGTGTCTCTCCTTTACTCTCACACTACTATCACACTCACAACTCTTCTGACACCAGGTGTGTGGGGGTGTTTTTCTCCACAATAAGAAATTCTCTGTGACACCAGATGAGTGTTGCACAATTGAAGTCAATTCTGACACTCTCTACTTGGAGACAGCATAGGAATCCACAGGTTAAGGGCTCAGTCCCACAAGATCCGCCCCCCTCTTCAAACCCCAGTCTTGATTCAAGGTTGTCACCTCTGCTGCTGACCAGCTGAGTATACATTGGAGGTTCTAATGGTCCCCTCCATGTGTTCAATTAATTTGCTAGAGTGGCTCACAGTATTCAGGAAAAGAGTTTACCTACTGTGTACCAGCTTATTATAAAAGGGAATGATAAAGGATATAGATGAACATCCAGATGGAAGAGATGAATAGGGCAAAGTAGGTGGAAAGGGGCAAGGAGCTTCCATGTTCTCTCTGAATGTACTACCTTACCAGCACCTCCATGTGTTCACCAACATGGAAGCTCCCCAAACTCCATGCTTTGGGGATTTTTTTGGAGGCTACCCCACATAGGCATGATCATTTATTAACTGCATTCACAGCCCCTCTCCAGTCTCTGGAGAAAGGAGTCATGGATGAAAATCTCCATCCAGGAGCCCACCAGGAGTCACCTCATTAAAACAAAATACAGTGCTGTCACTCAGGAATTTACAAGGGATTTAGGAGTACAACCATTTTCTGCTGCAGACTCATTTCTCAGCTCTAGATTTACTGCAACATTTCTCAAGAGTCTTTCTACTTCCTGTCCTCCCATTCTCTCTTGATGTCACTCCAATCAGGCTATCTGCCTCTACCAGGCTACCAGATCTGCTTTTGTCAAGATCAGCTGTGATACTACTTAGCTAAATTTAAATGGTTATTTCTCAGACCCTATTCTACTAGACTTATTAGAATCTTCATTAGTACTCTCTCCTCCGAAACGCCAGCTCCCCTTGGCCACCAGGATCCAACCCTACACTCTCCTGGTCATTTATTCATCCTCACTTGTCTTCTTGCTGTTTCCACCTTATCTCCCTAACTCTAAATGCTGGAAGGTCCCAGGGCTTTGTCTGTGGACCTCTTCTCTTCTTTGTGGTTTCATCTACTATCAGACCTTGATGTGGAGGACACACAAACCTCTGTGTCTCCCATTTGGACCCCTCTCCAGAGGTCCAAACTTTTGCCAACTACTTGTCATCTTCACTTGGACATCTCAGAGGTACCACAAACTTACAGCAACCAAAATAAAGCTTGGCAAACCACCAGTTTGGAAGGAATATTTTCAAAACATACATCTGACAAGGGGTTGATCTCCATAATATATAAATAACTCACACAACTGAACAACAAAAAAACAAACAACCCGATCAAAAAATGGGCAGAGGAAATGAACACACACTTCTCCAAAGAAGATATACAAATGGCTAATAGGCACATGAAAAGATGTTCAACATCATTAATCATCAGGGAAATGCAAATCAAAACAACACTAAGATATCACCTCACACCTGTTAGAATGGCTATAATCACCAAGACAAAAAACAACAAATGTTGGAGAGGATGTGGAGAAAAAGGAACCCTCATCCACTGCTGGTGGGAATGCAAGCTGGTGCAGCCTCTATGGAAAACGGTATGGAGATTCCTCAAAGAATTAAAAATAGAGATGTCCTATGATCCAGCCATCCCACTACTGTGAATCTATCCAGCGCACCTGAAATCAACAATTCAAAGAGGCTTATGCACCCCTATGTTCATTGCAGCATTATTCACCATAGCCAAGAAGTGGAAGCAACCTATGTGTCCCTCCACTGACGATTGCATCAAGAAAGTGTGGTAAATATATACAATGGAATACTACTCAGCTATAAAAAAAAGACAAAATCGTCCCATTTGCAACAACATGGATGGGCCTGGAGGGTATTATGTTAAGTGAAGTAAGCCAGAAAGAGAAAGACAAACACTGTATGATCTC
This sequence comes from Ceratotherium simum simum, assembly GCF_057802395.1. NCBI lineage: Eukaryota > Metazoa > Chordata > Mammalia > Perissodactyla > Rhinocerotidae > Ceratotherium > Ceratotherium simum. The sequence goes on along the minus strand of NC_141932.1, from coordinate 10,192,922 downwards.
ACTCATATGAGGAATATAAACCAACACATGGACAGAGAAAACTGTATTGTGGTTACCAGGGGCTATGGGGGTGAGGGGTGGGCACAAGGGGTAAAGGGAGACATATATATGGTGATGGACAAACAAAAACGTACAACCCAAAATTTCACAACGTTAAAAACTAATAAAACATCAATAAAAATAAAATAAAATAAAATAAAGTTTGGTGCCCTCTTGAAAATATACTTCTCTTGTAGAGCTGGCAATTTCAAGAATTGACAATTCAATTCTTTAAGTTGCTCAAGGCAACCACATTGGAGTCCTCTTTGGTATCTATGGACATTTATGGACATCTATGGCTATCTGTGACTATCTGTAGAAATCAATGGAGCTATCTTTGTGTATATGAACATCTATGACTTCTGTTAACATTTATGAAATCTATGACATCTATGGAGTCATCTTTGACATCTATGGACATCTATCACATATAATGACCTCTATGGCATCTATGGAGTCATCTTTGACATCTATGGACCTCAGTGACATCTATAGAATCATCTTTGATAACTATGGACATCTATGACATCTTTGGAGTCATCTTTGACATCTATGGGTAGAGGCAGTAAGCTATCTTTGATCATTCTCCACACATACTCTATCACTCCATTAACAAATCCTGTTGGCTCCACCTTCAAAATGTATCTAGAACTTAACTTCTGACACCAGGTTCATCATTCTTACCCTGGAGCATGACTGTGGGCCATGCTGGGGAGATGAGGTGGGCAGACTGCATGCCAGAATGTCCACATCACTCACCGGGGAAGCTGGTCCGGTGGCAGGGTGGATGTCATCCACACCTGCTGCTGTCTTGGCTTCTTTCTTCCTGCAGCTCTTCACTCTGATGGGAGACACTTGGGGTGAACTCCAATCTTGATGAACAGGCATGTGTTTTCTCCTCTTCAGCAAGTGGAGAAGCTCACCCTTCCCCTTTTATCCAGTGTTCAACCTCTGGGTCCTTCCACCCACCATAGGAACTCAGCCTTCTCCAGAAGGACACGGTCCATGCGACACCTACTATCTAGCACCTACACTCCTGTCCAACAAACTCCATCTCTTCCATGACCCAGGTTCTTGTGCATCCAGTGTCTCTCTGCTACATCCTCCAAACTGGCCCGCAGCAGGAGCGTGAGGCTCTGGGCTCTATGTGCATTCCAGAGAGAGAGAGAGAAACACAATCCAAAGAGCCCTATGGGATGCTGAAATGCTTTGTTCTTCCTTCCTTCTGGGGAGGCTGTCTGAATCTCCTCTCCTGTCCTCCACTGACCCCAACCATGAGAGTCAAAGGTGGTCTTTAATGCCTCCAGAAGGGAGTGGCAACTGAGAGTTTTCAGACCTTCAGGTCAGACTTGGACAGTTCTTCTGGCCCTGCCTGGTCATACATCCTGGGAACCTAACATCCAGGGTAGAGATGTGTTTCAGGGCATGAATTGTCAATGGTTTGATGGACACCACTGAGAAAGACCCAATGGGACTCACTGTCCAGTGAGGGGACCAGATGCCTTTACCCACAGAGATAGAGCAGTGAGGGGACCTGGGCTCCAGAGAGAGGTCAGGGTGAGGGTGGGATATTGACAGTCAAAAAAGGGCCCAAAGAGATTTTTGGGGCAATGAAACTACTTTGTATGATACTATAATGATGGATACATGTCATTACATATTTGTCCAATGTTGTTGTACATAGAATGTACAACACCAAGAATTAACCCTAATGTCAACTACGGACTTTGGGTGATAATGACATGTCAATGTAGATTCATGGGTTGTAACAAATGTACCCTCTGGTGGGAGATGTAGATAGTGGGGAGGCTGTGCACGTGTGGGAAAGTGCCATGGGTAAATGGGGACTCTCTCTAACTTCCTCTCAATTTTGCTGTGAACCTAAATCTGCTGTAAAAAATAAAGTCTACAAAAATGTTTCCACAAGGTCTTCAGTGACTGAAGGAAGATAAAAAGTAATTTTAGGATGGGCAGGGAGGAAGTTGCTGGTCATCCGGGCAAGACGGATGTTGGAGGTCATTGAGGGAGGAGGCTTGACAGTGTCTTCTCATGTCTAACCGCAGCCCCCCACCCCAGCCCCACCATCTGAGCTCTGAAAGTCCGGGTCTGACCTGACCTGGAAGAGACCCCACCCCAGTTAATACACCTGGGTGTGGACTCCTTCCTACTTGTGTCATCCTCTAGGTAGACACCGATTGCTGGGTTCTCTGGTGCACCTAGGATGAGAAGAGGGGATTTCCACCTTCAGTGGAGAGGGTCAGGTGAGATAAGTTTAGGTACACACCCCAGCCCCAGGAGCCAAATAAATTGTGGAGGGACAGGTCTTGTGTCCTTTTAGGTCCCCTACTCAGCCAGACCACCAGGACAAAAGCACCAAGCATCCGCAGTCTGGCCCTCTGCCCCCTACACTCTCAGGGACCCAAGCATCCTGGCTCAGCACTCACAGGTGACATTGAGGTGGATGGTCCTTTCCATGGTCACACCAGCTGTGGGGAACTTCACCTGACAGATGAAGTTGGTGCCGAGGTCCTGGGGCTGTGGGGTGAGAGTGAGCACCGAGGAGAGGCGGGTCATGGGGTCCGGGGAGGAGAGGGCAGCTGACGTCCAGGAGAAGATGGGAGGTGTACCCTGCTCACAGGCCCAGGGCAGACCCGGGCAGGTTCCTGGGGTGGCCAGACATCAGGGTCCCTGGAATGAGAATGTCGGGTGTGTGGGTCAGAGCTGGTGAGGAGATGGGGAGACACGGGGATAAGCAGGGAGGGTGTGGCCATGAGTGAAGACTCAGGCTTTGGTCCAGCTCCTCCTCTAAGCCTTGAAGACACTGTAGCCCAACTCTTCCCAGAAGACAGGTCCCATCCCAGCCCAGCCCTGAGACCCTCATGTTGTTCCTCTGTGGTGATTCCTGGCTCCCACTCCTTACCTGTCACATGCACAGAGAGAAGGTTATATTTGTAATTGCTTTTTTCCTTTCCTCCCTCCAAGAGAGAAAAGTATCTTCCATTGTCACTCCTCTGGCGTCTTTGATCTCCAGGGAGCATTTGTAGGTCCCAGAGTCTCCAAGGAAGTGGAATTGTCCCTGGGTCTCCTCCTGTGCTTTAAGATCTGGGTTGTTTGTGGCCACAGGAGCATCCTGGTGTGGATTTGCCCCTTCCCGGAACCAGTAGCTGTGAGGTCAGGCAGAGTCAGTCCTGGAGTCCCAGGAGTAAGAGAGTTGTAAGGCACGGAGACGTGCAGGCGATCCTTCACCATCACAGACTCCTGAACTAGTAGCCAGAATCTCCCATCCTTAGCTAGGGACCCTGTGGGGAAAGGAGGGTCAGCACCAGCCCCCGCCGCACCCATCCCTCCTCCCCTTGACCCACTCACCTGCCCACAGCAGAGTCAGGAGCAGCAGAATCTCTGAGATAGAGGGTTCTTGGTGTCAGTCCTGTGTCTGACAGGAGAAGGAGAAGGCAACTGGGAGGGGCCACTGTTGGGAGACCTACAGGAAGCTGGGGAGGATCACACGACCTCGGACATTTGTAGAAGAGGAACTGCAGGCCTCAGCTTATCCCCCCACTGCACAGACTGGGCAGAAACTCCAGTGCCCAGATATCCCGACACCTGCCCAGAAGGGAGTAGAGAATGTGGAGACCCCGTGTCCTGCACCCCATCTCGGGGCTTCCCTCGAGTACCAGAGCCTGAACCAGGGCCTCTGAGGACATCTGAGGTGTGGGACACAGTGAATCTCTAAAGGCCTCCCATCTGGGGTGCTTTTCTGAACACTGGTGTCTACACCAGGGAGCTAGTCAGCTCCTGCTGAACTACAGATGGTCACAGCCTCATCTAGACTTCAGATGGTAGGTCCTGCTAGGTGTAGGATCCTTTAGGGTCTGTAAGAGTGTCTGAGACAGAGGAAATAAGGGGGTCCTAGGTGACATGAAGGTAGCAGATATTAATTCATTAATTCATTCATTCCTCAAACACTTAGTGAACACCTTTGGTTTGAGGAGGCTGGAGACAAGAAGGGAGACAACAGACCTGGTTCATTCACGTGAGATGCTCCCCACCCGGTGGAGTCACTTCCTGCCCAAACACTCAGTATTGTGGGCTGTAGAGCTGCAGTCAGTGGTGAGCTTGCTGTGTGTCCTTATAGGATAAAGGATATATTATAAAACTTGAGTACAGGATTGTTTTTCCTTTGTATGTGTATGCTGATTCGTGGAGGTACAATTGGATCTTAAAAAGAAAAACCATGAAGAATCTTCCTGTAAAACAAAAGGGGAACACATGTTCTAGGAGCCAGTGCAGAGGAAACTTCTTTTCCCCGAATTCTGCCTGGGTGGACTGGAGTGAATTGTTTTAGATCTTCATCATACAGATTAGCATTTCCTGTCATGGAATACATCTTCTCACAGTTACACGTGGCTCACAGGGCACAATACTTCCAGAAAATGTGAGTAGAATATACAGCTACAATTAAAAAATTGGTTTCAGCCCATGAGGTTTGCATGTCATTCTGTGTCTTATGCCTCTGGGAAATCCTTGACACCTGTGACTTAATAGCATTTGCTACCACCAATTTGTAAAATCTTTCAAATACAGTAGTATCTAGATAACCGTTCCTTCAACTTTACAAACAGAGAGAGATTTTACACCCTTATTTGAAATATAAGAAATTGAGTCTCAAATTAGTAAAATAATATTAGTACTAGGTTATTAAAAAAGTGAGAATGTGCCACCTAATGGAAACCCCAATACAACTGGCTTCAGAGTAAAGAATGTTATACCATGTCCATGGACTGGAAGTTTCAGTGATTTCTCACTGTTTCTCTTTAATGAATCTTATAATTTACATAAAATAAAATGTACCCACTTGAAAGTTACATTTATATGAATTTTGACAAACATATACAGCTGAGTTATGACCTCCACAATTAAGAGATAGATTGTTTCCAACACAACAAAAGGTTTTCCCAAACCTATTTTCAGCTCATCACTCCCACCTCCACCCCAGGTAACCACTAATACTCTCTACCTTGGTGAATTAATTTTGTCTGTTGGAGAATTTCCAAGAAATATACTCATTTGTGTCTAGATTCTCTCACTCAACATACTGTTTTTGAAATGGATCCCAGTTGCATGTTTCTGTAGTTCATAATGTCTGATTACTAAGTAGTATTCCTTTGTGTGGGTATACTGTAATCTTTTATTTATTCATCTATTGACAGACATTTGAGATTTTTGGCAATAAATGTTAAGGAGTAAGTCTTTTCATGGACATATTTTCATCCTCATGAGTACACACAAGGCGTGGATTTGTTAGGTCAAAGAGTAGGCACACGTTTAACTTTAGTAGAAATTGCAATTTGTTGTCCAGAAGGGTTTTAAACTTTACACTCCTGACCCTAATGTTCCAGAATTCTAGCAGCTTCACACACTTGTTAACACTTGATATTGTCAGTCTTTTAAATTTTAATAATTCTAGTGGGAGTGCAGTTCTATCTCATTGTGGTTTTTAACTTTTAATTTATTTTAAAGTTAGATAAAGTGAGATTCAACTTTTATTATATACAATTCTGTGAGGTTTCACATATGTATATCATATGTAATCACAACAACAGTAAGATATTGAAGAGAGCCATAACACAAGACATTCCCTCTTGGTCCCTGGGGAACCAAATCCTCCCTCCACCCATAACCCCTGAAAAAATGCTGATCTATTCTCCAGCCCTCTCCTTTTGCTGTTTACAGAATGTCATAAGAATTGAATCAGATAAAACATAGTTTTCAAACTCTGGTTTAATTCACCTGGCATAATGCATTTGAGGTTTCTCCATGTTATCACGTATATGTATCAATAATTTGTTCTTTTTAAGTGCTGTCTGGTTCTCCATGGTTTCCATGTACCCCATTTTGTATCCTTTTACCAAGTGAAGAACATTCAGGTTGTCTCCAGGTTTGGGGCAACTATGACTAAAGATGCTATAAATATTCATACGCAGGTTTTTGTAGGAAGATACATTTTTATTTCTCTTGGGTAAACATCTAGGAGTCTGATTTCTAGGTCCTATGGAAAGTGTAGGTATAACTTTATATGAAATTACAAAACTGTTCTCCAACGTGGCTGTACATTGGTGTTCCCACTAGGAGTGTGTGTGTGAGTTCTAGCTGCTCCACATCCTCATTAGCATTTGCTTTTATCAGGATTTCTGTTTCTTTTTATTTTAGTGTAGTTTTAGTTATTCTACTAGGTGTGTATGTCATCCTGGTTTTAGTGTGCAATTTCCTAATGACAAGTGATATTGAACATGTTTTCACGTGCTTAATTGTCACCCATTTTTCTTGTTTGGTGAAGTGGGTGATTAAATCATTGGCTGCTTTTTTAAAATCATTGTGGTAAAATATAGGTAACAAACCTACTATTATAACCTTTTTCAATTGTTCAATTCAGTGGCATGAGGTACGTTCACATTGTTGTGCAACCATCACCGCCATCCATCTCTGGAACTTATTTCACCTTCCCAAACTGAATCTTTGTGCTCATTAAATGAATAACTCTCCATTTCCCTTGCCCAAGACCCTGGGTACCGCCTTTCTATTTTTTGTGTGTTTATGAATTTGCCTACTCTAGATACTTCATTTAAGTAGAATCTACAGTATTTGTCCTTTTGTGACTGGCTTCTTTCACTTAGTGTAAAGTCTTCAATCCACATTGAGACATGTGTCAGTATTTCCTTTCTTTTAAGGCTGAATAACATTCCATTGTATGTGTTTCTCATATTTAGTTAATCCATTCCTCTGTTGATTGACCCTTGGGTTGCTTCCATATTTCATTACTGTGAATAATGCTGCTAGCAACGTGGGTGTACACATATCTATTCAAGTTCCTGCTTTCGATTTTTTGGGTACACATCCATAAATGAAATGACTGGATCATATGATAATTCTATTTTTAATTTTTTGAGGAACTGCCACACTCTTTTCCACAGTAAGTGCTCCATTTTACAATCAATGGCAAAGCATGGGAGTTCCACTTTCTCCACATCCTCACTCTCACTTATTTCTCCTTTCTTTCTTTTTTTAAATGGCCACCCTAATGAGTGTGAAAAATGTGAAAGTATCTCCCTGTGTGGTTATAATTTGCGTTTTCCCAATATTAGTAATGTTGATCATGTTTTCATGTGTTTATTGGGCATTTGCATATCTTTGGAGAAATGTCTATTCAAATCCATGGCCAATTTTTATATAGAGGTGTTTGGCTTTTTGTTCTTGGGTTGATGGTTTTTTCGATACATATAAAAGCATGTTCTGTTTTGTTTGTTTGTTTACTGACGTTTTATTTTGAGAGTCCTTGTTATATTCCAGATACAAGTCATCCGTCAGATAGGTATTTGCAGATGTATTCTCCCAGTCTGTAACATTTAGTCCCTTCATAGTGGCTTTTAGAGAACAGCAGGCCCCCGTTCCCCAAGACGCACGTCTCCCATGAGGTGACCCACGGGTGTGTCAGGATGTCAAACAGCAGAGCAAAGAAGATTAAAAGGGGGAAGGTCTGGAGGCCAGATGGCGGCATTCAGGGGTGCAAAGGTCATGTGAGACTTGCAGCCACCCAAAAAAACACAAGACTTAATCCCTGGAAGCTGTAATTGTTCCCTTATAAGGAAGAAGGATCTTTGTGGGTGTGAAGAAGGATCTTGACCTGAGGAGATGATCCTAGGTTATCTAAATTGGTCCCTAAATCTAGTTGTAAGTGTCCTTTGATGAGAGAAGCAGAGGGTGATTTTTGCACACAGATGCAGATGAGCAATGTGACCACAGAGACAGAGTGATGTGGCCACAAATCAAGGAATGCCGGCAGCATAATCATCTGGAAGAAGTAAGAGATGGATTCTCTCCTCGAGCCTCTGAGGAAGTGCGATCTACCAACCACTTGACTTCTGCTCAGCATAGTTGATTCTGGATGATGGGGTTCAGGACGTGTTACCCCAAGTTGTGGAACCTTTGCATATTGAATATTTCATGCTGAAGGAATTTGAGAAACAACATGTGCAGGAAGGACTTTCTGACCTTCTCTTCAAGTGGGTCATAAACCCCCACTGAGAGGTGCCCCCCCCCGTACCCGGAGAAAAGGGGCATCTTATCTCTTAAGATCAATGACACTGAGAGGAATCTGAAGGAACAGGCTTTGCTAAGTTTCTCCCAGTTTACTGCACTTAGCTCACACTCTTTGTTTTATGATATCTCTTCATGGTTTCCATTTTGTGTCAAATCTAGCAGGAAAATACTCAGGTTCAATCATTTACTCAGGTCTTCATTTCCTTATAAAGCCTCCTGTGCCACATTAAAATTACATTAAACGCATATGTTTCCTTTCTCTTGTTAACCTGTCTTGGATTATAGGGGGTCTCAATTTAGAACTTGCAAGAACAGAGGGAAAATATTTTTCCTCCTCTCCATGGATTTCTGGACTCCAGCACTGTGATGGAATAAATTTCTTTTGTTTTAGATATGGAGTATGTAGTCATTTGTGACAGTGGCCCCAGGAAGCTAACACTGGGGGATATAAGAGAAATGCCATCTCCAGGGAGAATGCAGAGAATAATGGAGAAAAACCTTCCTTCACAGAACCATTCCTCTGCTCCTTTTTGCAGGCAAACTCCTCAAAGGGTTGTCTGTACCCTCTTCCCATCTGCCCTCCTCCAATTCTCTCCTGAACTTGCTCCAACCAAGTCTGCACCCCTTTCCCACCTCTCCATCAAAACTGCTGTGTCAGGATCACCAAGGAGAAATGCGTTTCCTTGTGCTGTTCTCTTCTTTGTGTGCATCAACCCCTTTCTGCCTCATCTACTGTAATCACTTTACAAGGCTCTACGTCCTCAAGTCTCCAGCCTGAACCCCTCTCCTGATCTCCAGACATTCGTATCCAGCTCTCTCCCTGATGTCTCCAGTTGGATGTCAAGTGGCTTCTCAGGATGAGCATCACTCTTCCAAACCTTTCTCCCTGACGTCCTCCATGGAACACAACTCCATCCTTCCAGTAGCTCAGGGGAAACATTTGGGCATCATCCTTCCTTTTCTCTCTCCTCACTCCCCACACCCACAAGAAAACCCTGTTAGTTCCATCTTCATAACACATCTAAACACAAACCTTCACTCTCCACCTCACCTTCCTGATTCAAGTCACTATCACCTCCTGCAGTCCCTTCCCAATCTCTGTGTTGCTGCTGTGGACCCACTCTGGCCTTTTCTGAACAGAGCAGCCACGGGGATCCTTGAAAATGAAAGTTGAATCATACCCTCCATGGTGTCCGGCTTCTTGCATTTCCTGCACGGCCTCACAAGCTCTGCACCAGCACAGGGTCTGCACCATCCTCCCAGCTCCTCTCCTCCCTGTGCCTCCCTCTGCTGTCAGACTTCTTCCTCCTGTTTCCCCAACACACCAGGTGTGCTTCTGCCTCAGACTACTCCACTCGCTGTCCTCTATGTTCCCCTTTTGTGGATAATTGCCCCCGAGGCAAATGCAGAACCTGCCCTCTTAGCATCTTAAGTCTTTGCTCCATCATCACCCCTCACACTCTCTGATGTAGAAAATTGTCTCCAATGTGTCATGTGCTCCTTTCCCTGCATTTTTCTCCAAACGCACATTACCATCCAACATGCTCTAATATTACTTATTATTTATTTATTTTGATTTCTGTCCTTTTTGTATCCAGAATGACAGCTACTTGATTACACAGATTTTGGATGTTGTGCTCACTGATACAGCCCCAGAACCTACAACAATGTTGGCACATAGTAGGTCTTTAATAATACTTGCTCAAAAATCTATAAATAAATGACTGACATCACTCTACTCAGAACCATACAATAATTAAACACACACACACACACACACACACATATACACACATTGGGGGACATTTATGACTGAGCCTGAGGGATGAGCAGGACTTGGAGAGGTAGGAATGGGGACGGAAGGGCATTTCAGGAGAAGGAACTGCACATGCAAAGTCTCAGAGTCACAGAGGCCTTGGCCTGGCTGCAGGTGGAGACATTACCAGATGCAGGGAGAGGGAGGAATCTGGGGCAGAGTCCAGCAGAGGACAGACCACGCCAGGCCTTCAAATCCAGCCTGTGGTTTTCCATCTCAGTCCCTGGCCGTGGAGAAGACACGTAGCTGTTTACACTGTGCAGGAAATGGACGGTGATGGTCTCTGGAAACACAGTCTGGAGGCCTGTGTTGAGGAGAGAGGTGGAGGCAGGAGGTCAGGAGGGTTCAGAGAGCTGGGGAAGAGATGAGGCCCCAGGAACAACCCAGGGGAGGATGCGGGCAGCACGATGAGCCATGTAGGAGGACAGATGGACACACTTATCGATGGATAGATCAGGGAGAAAAGAGGGATGTAAAGTGGAGAATCACACCCTGGTACTGACCTTAGAGATTGCGGCCATGGTGTCATCAGTGTCTGAGGGAACCCAAGGTAGAAGTGTTTTGGAGAGGAAGGTGGTAGCTTAGTTTTGGCCACGTTGAGTGGAGGAACCCCAGAAGCCATCCTGGGGGAGGTGTGCAGTGAGATGTTGGGTTGCGAGACACCCACATCACTCACTTGAGGGATTAACTTGGGATGGTGTTTGCATTCACCATGCCTCCTGTGGACCTCACCATCTTCCTCCTGCAGGACCTCATTCTGAGAGAAGAGACCAGGGTCTTTCAGTCCAGTTGGATCATGGTACAGCAGAGAGCAGACTCACCCCTCCTTCCATTCCCTGTTCAGGGGCTGGAGGGGTGACTGAGCTGGGAGAGGGCAGGTTTCACCCTACAGACTGTCTTGAGCTACAGGTACCTCCCCTCTTGGACACACGGCAGGTGGGCATGACAGCTGCCTGCATGGATCCCCACCCCCACCGCATGCCAACCTCCTGCCTTCTCCACCTCTGACCCATTTGGGCCCCTTCAGGACTGGTTCTAGTACCCAGCCACATGCCCCCTCCCCTCCTCACACCTCCCTTTTCCCCTGGGACAATGCTCACATGAGGAAGATGAGGCAGAGGAAGAGGAGCAGGGTCTTCACAGCCGCTTCCCCGATGGCCTCTGCCAGAGGCCCCGATCTCCCTGCAGGAAAGTGGGATGAGGATGGATCCACCTGCCCCACAGCAATTCTGTGTCCTCCGACTCCTAGTAGGATTCTGGACATGGATTCCCCAGGTCCTCCTCCCTCACTGGATCTGGGGCCACTTGTGCCCTGGCCTCACTTTACCCCATGTCCTGACTGTTCCACAGTTGGACAGAGAAAAATTGTATAAGTTGGACTTCATCAAAGTGGCAAACTTTTGTTTGTCAGTTGACAGTATCGACAAAGTGAAAATCCAGCCCATTTAATGGGAGAAAATATTTGCAAATCATAGATGTGAAGAGGGTGTAGTACTTAGCATATATAAAGAACTTTTACAACTCAACAACAAAAAGACAAGAACACAGTTAAGTAATGGGCAAAGGACTTGAAAAAAATTCTCCAAAGAAGATATACAAATGGCCAGTAAGTCCATGAAAAAATTAACAACATCATTAGTCATTCCATAAATGCAAATCAAAACCCTGCCTTGTCTTTAGCACCCTCCTCTCATCTTCCAATGTTATCACAGACAACACTCCACTGCTATTCATAGAGTTTTCACTGCCAGTTTCTTTTGGAAGTTAGTGACCAGGTTCTTTGACCTAGTCTGTGTTAGTCTGAGAGATTCACTGAAACCTATTCAGCATGGGTGATGCTGCGATTATAGCTTTCAGAATCACAGTAACATGCCACCGCCACAGTGTGACAACTGAAAGATGGTGGTGCTGTTCCCTGACCAGGAAGTGAACCTGGGAGGCAGTGGTGAGAGTTCCAAATCTTAACCACTAGATGACCATGGCTGGCTCTTCACATCCACTGGTAGGCTATACACCTATATTTTTTAAAAGGAAAATAACAACGTTGACAAGGATGTGGAGAAATTGGAACCTTCGTATGTTGCTGGTAGGAATGTAAAATGAAGCTGCCGTTGTGGAAAATAGTCTGGCATGTCCTCAAAAATTAAATATAGAAACTAGCATTTGACCCAGCAATTCCACTTCTAGGTAGGTATATGCCCCATAAAACTGAAAACACATGTTCGAACCAAACTGTACACACAAACGTTCATAGCAGCATTATTGACAATAGCCAATAACTGGAAACAACCCACATGTCCATCAACTCAGCAGTAGATGAACAAAATGTGGTACATCATACAATGCAATATTATTCAGACAAAAAATAAAGAATTACTGATACATGCTAAATGGGTCAACCTTGAAAACGTTTGTGAAGTGAAAGAAGCCAGATATAAAAGGCCACATTTGTATGATTCCACTTACATGAAATGTCATAGTAGGCAAATCCATAGAGGCAGAAATCAGATTAGGGGTTTCCCAGGGCTGGGAGAGGGGAGTGTGGAGAGTGACTGCTTCATGGGCACAGGGTTTCTCTCTGGGGGATGAAAATGTTGGATGGATGGAATTAGATGGTGGTGATGGTGGGACAACATTGTAGAATATACTAAAAGCCACCTACAGTGAAAGTGGCTCAAACAGTGATTATATTTTTAGTGAATTTTTTCTCAATAATAAAATAATGCATATAAATTTAAAAAATTCTATAGAGATACTTATTTTAACCTACTACTGGCAAAAAATCAAAGGTTTTACCCCATACTGGTTTGCTGAAAACATATACTTTCAGCCCTCGATGCTGGAAATGTCAATTTGTCCACCCTCAATGGAGAACAACTTGGTCATATTTCTCAATATAGAAAGAATATATGATCCAGCTATTTCACTTATAGGATTTCATCCCACAGTCATAAATACACACACACGTGAACAGAGACGCAAGATTACTGATTGCAGCTTTTCCGTTGGTAGAATAAATGTACGCCATAGTTTTTCCATTAGTAGAAGATGCGTGTAAAATCAGAATCCACTCAGGCCATGGAACACTGCAAAGTCACGGAGAGGAATAACAGTCTGTACCACTGATGTCAAAGGACACTGAGATCCTTTAGGTGAACAAACCAAGGCCCAGAGCAGCCTATGGACACTGGTCACTTCCTGGGAGGGGACTGGGCATCTGAGGACAGACTCGGCTGTGCATTTTGAACTTTTGGCCAGGTGAATGTATTACCTGCCCCAAAATATGTAAATTATAAACTATTAGGGAAAAACAAGAAACTGAGGATGGGGGGATTGTCAGGAAACGGGTGACAAGGGGCCTTGAGAGGTGGACTCTGCCATGTGAATGCTGCCCTGTTCTCCTTATGGAGCTTAGGTGGGTGGAGAAGTTTGAGGGGGGTGAGGGGCCAATGGGAACAGCTGATCACAGAGGCCACAGAGGCTGAGGATGGGAGGGACCACTGGGTTCACTCACAAGGGGCAATCTGGTCACTGGAGTGAGTCCAGGGTGACGCAGGGACCCGGCCTTGCCCTAAGCTGGAAGATGCCCTTCTCCCTACAGCCCAGGAGGGGACTCCTTCCTTCCTGTGCTGTCCCCTAGGCCGACACTGACTGCTGGGTTCACTTGAGGACCTAGGACAAGAAGAAGGAATTTCCCTTTCAGTGGAAGGAGGTATGAGGTGAGATAAGTGTAATCCTCCCCCAACCAGCAAGGACACAGAAATGCAGGAGGGACAGGGCTTGTGTCCTTCTAGGTTCCCTATGCAGCCAGCCTCCCAGGAAAAATGCATCAAGTGTCCCCAGCCTGGCCCTGCACCTCCCACCCCCTCAGAGATCCAGGTGTCCTGGCCCAGCACTCACAGGTGATGTTGAGCTGGATGGTCCTTTCCGCAGTCCCACCAGCTGCAGGGAACTTCCCCTGACAGGTGAGGTTGGTGCCGTGGTCCTGGGGCCATGGGGTGAGGGTGAGCACAGAGGAGAGGTGGGTCCTGGGGCCCAGGGGAGTGAGGGCACCTGATGTCCAGGAGAAGATGGGAAGTGTGGCCCGCTAACAGGCTCAGGGCACAGAACAGGTCAGGTTCCTGGGGCGGCCGGACTCCAGGGTCCCCAGAATGAAGATGTCAGGTGTCTGGGTCAGGGCTGGTGAGGAGATGGGGAGACATGGGGATCAGGAGTGAAAGTCTGAGGTGTCCACTTGATAGAAGCCTCAGGCTTTGGTCCAGCTCCTCTCTCTGAGCCCTGACACACTGTACCCCCAACTCCTCCCAGAAGAGGGGTCCCATCCCAGCCCTGCCCTGGAACCTCCATGTCCTTCCTCTGTGGCGATTCTTGGAGCCCACTCCTTACTGGTCACATGCACAGAGAGATGGTTAGTTGTGTAAGCCCATCTTGTACTTCTTCTCTCCACCCGAAAAAAGTATTTTCCATTGTCCTTCCTCCTGGTGTCTCTGACATCCAGGGAGCAGTTGTAGGTCCAAGTGTCCCCAAGGAGGCGGAATCGGCCCTGGGTCTCCTCCTGCACTTTACTAACTGGTGGTTTGTGGCCACAGGAGCATGCTGGTGTGGATTTGCCCCTTCCTGGAACCAGTATCCGTGAGCTGGGGCAGCATTATTCCAGTAGTACCGGGGATGGGATAATGTGCAGGGCACAGAGACACACAAGCCCTCCTGCACAGTCACGGATTCCTGCAATTCCAGTGGGTGTCTGTCATACTGAGCCAGAGACCCTGAAGAGAAACAGGGTCAGCAACAGCTCCTGCCCCGCCCGCCCCCTCTCCCCTCGGCCCACACACCCACCAACAGCAGGGACAGCAGCAGTGGCAGCATCTCTGAGATGGAGAGTTCTGGGCATTTGTCCTTTGTCTGAAAAGAGAAGGGGAAGGTGAGTGGGAGTGGAGTTGAGGGAGGACCCACGGGAATCTGGGGAGGAGCACATGACCTTGGTTATTCACAGATGAGGAACTGCAGGCTGGAGCTCATTCCTTCTCTGCACACCCCACTGCTCAGAGACCCTGAGTCTGCCCCAGAGGGGAGCAGACAAGCAGACCCCGTGTCCTGCCCCATCTTGGGGCTTCCCTCTGGCACCAGAGCCTGGACCAGGACCTATGAGGACATCTAAGGTGTGGGACACAGTGAGTCTCTAAG
Organism: Ceratotherium simum simum; assembly: GCF_057802395.1. Lineage (NCBI taxonomy): Eukaryota > Metazoa > Chordata > Mammalia > Perissodactyla > Rhinocerotidae > Ceratotherium > Ceratotherium simum. The sequence goes on along the minus strand of NC_141932.1, from coordinate 10,177,786 downwards.
GGCCTCCCGTCTGAGGTGCTTCTCTGAGCACTGGTGTCTACACCAGGGAGTTGGTCAGCTCCTGCCTAACCCCGGAGAGTAAAAGCCTCATCTAGAGCAGTGGTTGATGGTCCTGCCTGGTGTAGGATTCTTTAGGGTCTGTGTGATACTCTGAAGCAGAGGAAAAGAAAGGGGTCCTAGATGACTAAAGGCAGAAGCCAATCATTCATTCATTCATTCCTCAAACACTTAGTGAGCATCTCTATGTTGGAGATGCTGGAGACAAGAAGGAAGACGACAGACCTGGTCCATGTCCATGAGATGTTCCCCACCCAGTGGAGTCACTTCCTCCTCAAACACTCAATACTGTTGGGCTTTAGAACTGCAGTCACTAGTCAGTTTGCTGTGTGTCCTGGTAGGTACTTGGGATTTTCTATATTTCTATATTTGACATCTGGCCAAAAACATTTAAACACTCTTCAACTTGCAGTACTTGAAACTATTCCCGCTAAACAAAAACTTCCCATTTCCTTCCACCTCCTAACCCCTGGCAACCACCATCCCATTTTCTGTCTCTAGGAATTTGACTACTTTAGATATGTCATATTAGGGAATCGTATAGTATTTGCCTTTTTTATCACTGTTTATTTCACTTATCATAATGTTCTCAAGCTTCATCCGCGTGGTAGCATGTGTCAGAATTCATTCCTTTTAAGACTTTATTGTATTCCACAGTAGGTATACACACACTGTGTTTATCCATCTGTCCATTAAGGGATGCTTGGGTTTCTTTTGCCTTTTGGCTATTGTGAAAAACGCTGCTGTGAGCATGAGTGTGCAAATATATCTGAGTCTCTGAGCTCAATTCTTTTGCACGTATACCCAGAAGTGGAATTTCTGGGTCGTATGGTAACTCTATTTTTATTTTGTTGAGGAACTGCTGTTCTCTTATCAACCCTTCTTTTTTTTTTTTTTTTTTTTTTTTTACCTCATCTGTTGTCATTACCTTACGCTGGCTATACATTTTAACATCTCCAGTCTAAAGCCTCTCCTGATCTCCAGATATCTCATATTCAGCTCTCTCGCTGACGTCCCGAGTTGCTAGCAAGTGACTTCTCAGAGTGATCAGCACACTTCAAAGCCCTACTCTCTGTCGCCCTCCATGGAACACAACTGCATCCTTCCAGTTACTCAGAAGAAAGATTTCAGCACCATCCTTGCTCCTCTCTTTCCCTCACTTACCACATCCATTAGAAAATTCAGTCAGTTTGACCTTCCAAATGTTTCCCAAATATATCCTCCCTACCTACACAATGCCCCTGGTCCAGGGCACCACCACCTCCTTCCTAGAGTACCCAGTAGTGATGTGCCACATCTATTTCTTGCTGCCCTGTACCAACTCTGGTTGATTCTGAACATAGCAGCTATTGGGATCCTGCTAATGTGAGGGTCTAGTCATGTGTCTGCTCCCCTCAAAGGCTTCCAGAATTGTGCACTGGCCAGCACTGGTCTTCCACGGGGTCTGGACCATCCTCCCTGTGCTGTCACACATGGGCCTCTTGTCTCCACTACACATCACACCTGCTTCTGCCTCAGCACCATAGCACTCACTCCTCCCCCTTCCCCATCTTCCTGGAATACTTTTATCTTAGGAAAACACAGAGCCTGCTTCCTCCCTACCTTCAAGTCTTTGTTCAGACATCACCTCCATCACATCACAATGTCCGATATAGAAAACCCACGCCATTATGTCACAGGCTCCTTTCCTTGAAGGATTTCGTCCAAACACGTGTCAATTTCCAACATGCTCTAATTTTATTTATTTTTTATTCTCACCTTCATAATGACAGCATCTTGATGACAGAAGTGCTTCTTGTTCCCCTTATTTTATTGTGGTAAAATATCCACAAAATAAAACTTGCCATTTTTAACATTTGTAGGGTGCAATTCAGTGACACTAAGCACACTCACAGTGTTGTGCAACCATCTCCACTGTGTGTTTTCAGAACTTTCCCATAATCCCAAACAGTAACTTTGCACAGTTACACAACAAATTCTCATCCCCCATCCCCTGGTTCTGAGCAGCCACCATTCTAGTTTCTGTTTCTGTGACTTTGCCTCCGTGGGCAGCTCATAGAAGCAGAATCATGCAATATTTGTCCTTTTGTGTCTGGATCCTTTCATTTACCATGTTGTTTTCAAGGGTCATCCATGTTGTAGCATGTGTCAGAATGTCATTCATTGCTCTTTAAGGATGAATGATACTCCATTATATCTATATACCATGTTTGGTTCATCCATTCTTCTGTTGATGGACAGTAGGGTTGGTTCCACTGCTACTGTGAAAACTGGTGCTATGAACAATTATGTGCAAGTACCTGTTATATCCATGCTTTCAATTCCTTTGAGTACACAGCTAGAAGTGGAAGTGCTAGGTCATAGGTTAATTCTGTGTTTAACTTTTGGAGGAAATTCAAAGGGTATTCCTTGAGGCTGCACCATTTTTCATTACCACAAACAATGCATGAGGGTTCCATTTGTCCGTGTCTTCAGCAACACATGTTATTTTCTGTTTTTTTTTTTTCCAAAAGATATAATAGCTGTCCTAATGGGTGTGAAGTCATATTTCATTGTGGATTCGATTTGCACTTCTCTAATGACTGATGATGTTGACCATGTTTCATATGATCCTTGGTCATTTGTATGTCCTCTTTGAGAAGCATCCCTTCAAATCTTTTGGGTGACAGTGGGTTTTGAAGTTGTGTTGACCGATGCACCCCTGTCCCCTATGACAATGCTGGCATGTGGTAGGTGTGCAATACCACTTGTTAATTGAGTGTATGAATAAGCGACTGGATGGCACTCTGCTAAGAACCATACAATGATACACACAAACACACACACACGCACACACACACACACACACACACAAGCCTCATGATAGTTAAGAATGAGCCTGAAGGTGGAGCAGGACTTGGAGAGGCAGGAATGGGGAGGGAAGGGCATTTCAGGAGAAGGAACTGTGCATGTAAAGTCTCAGAGTCACAGGGGCCTTGGCCCAACTGGGGGTTGAGATATTGCCAGATGCAGAGAGAGGGAGGAATCTGGAGGGAGAGGCCAGTAGGGGGACAGAAAAGGCCAAGCCTTCAAATCCAGCCTGTTGCTTGCATCTCGGTCTCTTGCCATGGAGAGGACACGTAGCTGTCCACATTGTGCGGGACATGGACGATGATGGTCTCTGGAAACACAGTCTGGAGGTCTGTGTTAAGGTGAGAGATGGAGGCAGGTTGTGGGGTGGGTTCAAAGACACAGGGAAGAGTTGATGACTCGGGAACAACCAGGTCAGGATGAGGAGGGGACAAGCAGCAAGATGAGTTGTGTAGGAGGAAGGATAGACAGGACTTATGGATGAATGGATCAGGGAGAAGGGAGGGAGGTAAAGAGGAGAACCATATCCTGGTCCTGGCCTTAGAGATGGGGCCATGGTGTCATCAGCGTGTGAGAGAATCCAGCAGAGAAGTGGGTTTGGGGAGGAAGATGGCAGCTGAACTTTGGCATGCTGACCAGAGCAATCCTGGGGGCCACCCTGGAGGAGACGTGTGGTTGATGTTGGGTAGTGAGACGTCTGGTTCACTCACATGAGGGATTAACTTGGGATGGTGTTTGAATCCTCCGTGCCCCCTGTGGGCCTTGCCACCTTCTTCCTGCGGGACCTCATTCTAACAGAAGAGACGAGGGTCTTTCAGTCTGGTTGCATCACAGTCCAGGGGGCTCACCCCTTCTTCCCTGTTCAGGGGCTGGAGGGGTGATTGAGGTGGGAGACGGCAGGTCTGGCTCCACAGACCCACCTTGAGCACACAGGTACCTGCTATCTTGGACACTAGGTGGGCACACAGGATGGCTGCCAGTGTAGGTCCTTCCCCCTCCCCTGCCCCCATCTGCCTCCTACCTGCCCAAACCCCTGACTCCTTCAGGACCCTCCATCACTGCTTCTGGGACTCAGCCATGTGCCCCCTGCCCTCCCCCTGCCTCCCCTTCCTCCTGGGACAATGCTCACCTGAGGAAGATGAGGCAGAGGAGGAGGAGCAGGGTCTTCACAGCCGCTTCCCCAATGGCCACCAGAACCACCTCTGCCACGGGCACTGACCTCCCTGCAGGAAAGTAGGATGAGGACAGATTCACCTGCTCCACAGCAACCCTAGTCCTTCCAATCCCAGCAGGACTCTGGACATTGGGTCTCCAGGCCCGCCTGCATCACTGGAGGCAGGACCACCTGCGCCTGGGCCTCACCCCACTCCATGTCCTGAGTGTCCAACAGTTGGAGAGACAATAACTGCATAAGTTGGACTTCATCAAAATGACAAAGTTTCTTTGTCAACTGACACTATCACAAAAGTGGGAAGCTAATACATTTAGTGGGAGAAAATATTTGCAAATCATAGATCTTATAAGAGTGACATATCCAGCATATGTAAAGAACTTTTACAACTCAAAAACAGCAAGTGAAAAACCCAATAAAATAATAAGTAAAGGACTTGATAAATAATTCTCCAAAGAAGATATACAAATGGCCGGTAAGTCCATGAAAAAATTAGCATCATTAGTCATTACATAAATGCAAATCAAAACCATGATGAAATACCCCTTCACACCCACTTGTTAGTGCTGTGGAGTCGATTCTGACTCCTAGCGACCCTGTGTGCAGCAGAGTGGAACCCTGCCTAGTGTTTTTGCATCATCTTCTCATCTTCTGCACTATATCAGACAATGCTCCACTGCTATTCAAAAGGTTTTCATGGCCAAGTTTTTCAGAAATGAGTGGCCAGGTTCTTCTTCCTAGTCTGTCTAAGACAGGAAGCTCCACTGAAACCTGTCAACGATGAGTGACCCTGCTGGTATTTGAAATACTGGTGGCACAACTTTCAGTATCACAATAACACGCAGCTGCCACAATATGACAACCACAGATGGGTGGTGTGGTTCCCTGATCGGGAAACTAATCCAGGCCATGGCCATGAGAGCACAGATGTTAACTACTAGACCACCAGGGCCAGCTCTTCACATTCACTAGTGGGCTATAATTAAGAAAAAAAAAGAAAAGAATGTTGACAAAAATGTGGAGAAATTGGAACCCTCTTACATTGCTGCTGGGAATGGAAAACAGAGCTGCCACTGTGGAAAACAGTCTGTCATTTCCTCAAAAATGTAAACATATAAACTACTATTCGACCCAGCAGTTCCACTCCCAGGTAGGTACATGCCCCCAAAAAGTGAAAACATATGTTTGAACAAAAGTGTGTACACTAATGTTCATAGCAGCATTATTTCAATAGCCAAAATGTGGAAACAACCCAAATGTCCTTCAAATGATCAATAGGTAAACAAAATGTAGTACACCCATACAATGGAATATTATTCAGACAAAAAAGAAAGAATTAGCGATACATACTACATGGATAAACCTCGAAAGTATTTTGTTAAGTGAAAGAAGCCAGACACAAAAGGCCACATTTTGCACAATTCCACTTATATGAAGTGTCCAGAATAGGCAAAAGAATATAGACAGAAAGCAGAGTAGTGGTTGCAGGGGCTGGGGGAGGAGAGCGTGGAGAGTGACTGCTTCATGGGCACAGGGTTTCTCTTTGGGGGGATGAAAATGTTGGCTGGATGGAATTAGATCGTGGTGATGGTTGGGCAAGACTGTGAATGTACTAAAAGCCAACTATTGTACACTTGAAAATGGCCCAAATGTTGATTTTATTTTATGTGACTTTTCTCCATAATAAAATAATACATACAGATTTTTAAAAAACTATGTCGATACCGATTTTCACCTGCTACTGGCAAAAAGCAAAGGTTTCACCCCGTACTGGTTTACTGAAAGCACACACTTTCAGCCCTTGATGCTGGGAAAGTAAACTTCTCCACTTTCTATGGAGATCAAATAGACCATGTTTCTCAATATAGAAAGAACATGTAATCCAGCTGTTTTGCTTTAGGAACTTATCCCACAGTCTGATATATACACATGTGTGAAAAGAGATACAATATTACTGATTGCAGCATTTCTGTTGGTAAAATAAACTTAATGCCATGATTTTTCCACTAGTAGAAGATCTGTACAGAATCAGAATCCATCTAGGCCATGGAATAAGCCACAATCACAAAGCAGAATGAGGACAGCCTGTACTACTGAAATCAAATGACCCCTAAGATCCTTTGGGAGAACAAATCAAGGCTCAGAGAAGCCTATGGACACTTCCCAGGAGGGCTTTGGGCATGTGAGGACAGACTCTGCTGTGCATTTTGAATTTTTGGCCATGTGAATATCTCATCTGTCCAAAAAAATGTAAATTACAAAGTACTAGGGAAAAATAAAAAGACAAAGCTGGAGGAATCGTCAGAAGATGGATGTTAATTGGCCTTGAAAGGAGGCCTCTGCTGTGAACGTTGTTCTGTTCTTCTTGTGGAGCTGAGGAGGGTGGAGAAGTCTGAGGGGAGTGAGGGGCTGATGGGGACAGCTACTCACAGAGGCCCTGGGGGCTGGGGATGAGAGGAACCACAGGGTTCACCCACAATGTGATCTCTGGTCACTGGAGTGAGTCCAGGGTGAGGCAGGGATCCAGGCCTGCCCTGAGCTGGAAGAGGCCCTGCTCACAGCCCAGGAGGGGTTCCTTCCTACCTGTGCCATCCCGGAGACAGACACCAATAGCTGGGTTCTCTGGAACACCTAGGATGAGAAGACAGGATTCTACTTCAGTGGGAATATGGGGTGGGATAAGTGTAGGTAAGCCTCCACCCCCAAAAGCCACAGAAATACAGGAGGGACAGGGCTTACGTCCATCTAGGTCCCCTACTCAGTCAGGTCCCCAGGACAAAAGAAACAAGCATCCCCAGCTTGTCCCTCCTGCTCCCCACCTCCGCCCTCAGGGACACGGGTGATCTGGCCCAGCACTCACAGGTGACGTTGAGCTGGATGGTGCTTTCCACGATCACACCAGATGCAGGGAACTTCACTTGACAAATGAGGTTGGTGCCGTTGTCCTGGGGCCGTGGGGTGAGGGTGAGCACTGAGGAGAAGCGGGTCCTGGGGCCCAGTGAGGTGAGGGCAGCTGTCCTCCAGGAGAAGATGGGGGGTGTGCCCCACTCACATGCCCAGGGTACAGAGCAGGTCAGGTTTCTGGGGCGGCCGGACTCCAGAGTCCCTGGGATGAGGATGTCGGGTTTGTGCATCAGGGCTTGTGAGGAGAGAGGGAGACATGAAGATCAGAAGGGAGGGTCTGAGGTACAGGCTCAGAGAAACATTAGACTTTGGTCCAGATCCTCCATCTAAACTCTGACACTCTGTATTCCCAACTCTTCCCAGGAGGAGGGTTTTATCCCAGTCCTTCCCTCGGGCCCCCCGTCCTTCCCCTCTGGCCTCTCCGGGAGCCCACTCCTTACTCATCACACGCACGGTGAGATGGTTGGATATGTAACTCCATTTTGCACTTCCTCTCTCCACTTTAAAAAAATATTTTCCATCATCTGTCTTCCTGGCGTCTCTGATGTCCAGGGAGCAGTTGTAGGTCCAGGGGTCCCCAAGGAGGTGGAATCGGCCCTGGGTCTCCTCCTGCACTTTTCGATCTGGGTTGTTTGTGGTCACTGGAGCATCCTGGTGTGTATTGGCCCCTTCCTGGAACCAGTAGCCGTGAGCTGGGGTAGAGTCAGTCCAGCCATCCTGGGGGTAGGAGAAGGAGCAGGGCACCCGCACACACAGGCCCTCCTGCACCCTCACCAGCTCCGGCACTTGCAGCTGGTAACCCTTGTTGTTTTCCCAGGGCTCCCTCTGGCCCTCGGCCCCCTCCCTCCACCAGAGCAGGCCCAGCAGCAGCCACAGCAGAAGCATGTCTGGGGTTGGCGGTCCCAGGTTCTGCCAGCGAAAGTCTGTTTCTCAGGGTTCTCTCTCAGGAACTAAAAACTGAAATATTTAGAGGAGGCTCCAACAGGAAGATGAGAGTGAAGGCAGAACAGTGACCCTCCTCAGAGGAGGAACTTCACCTCCAGACGCTGTCGGACATGGGACAGCCCATAGAATGAACCATCCATCACTGCATGTCCACTCCCAGGGACCCTGAGCCAGGGACGGTGAGAGTCTCGCCCACGTTCCTACCCCATGAAGTGCCCGAGCCCCATCTCCCACCTCCAAGTAGATGCCCTTCCTCTCAGAGGGTCATTTTCTGCAAAGTGAAATAGGTTCCTTCTGGTCAGCTTTCCTGACTCACAGACTATGGATGTCTGTGGAGGTCAGTCCAGCCAGGAGTGGGACTCAGGGACACAGGAGATGACAGAGACTGACTGTCCTCCCTGCCTCAGCATCTACGTGGTGAGCATCACCTCTATGCTCACAAAGTCACACACCAGCTCCGGTCGACGGCCTGAGAGTCACTGTCCAGTGGAGTGACAATAGCTGCCTCGGCACCTGGAGCTCCCTGAGACGGGAAGATATGGAGACACGTGCAGGAGACACAGAGAAAGGAATGTCAGCTTGAGGGTCGTCCACCCTCAGGGACGGTGAGGATTTCCTGAGAGAAGAGACGTGCACCTGAATTCACGGAGGGTTCTTTTTAACTGTGTGGTGGGGGTTGGGAGGAAGCGATGGGAATCCTGGGAGGTGCTGCCTCCTCAGACCCATGTCGATTTTCTTGAAACATTTTTTTGGGGAAACATAAGACACATACAGAGGTGTCCCCACAAGAACAGCTCAATGATTCCTCACAAAATGAACACCCTCCAAGCAATAGAATGTTGGGAACACCCAGGACCTCCCTCTGGGTCCCCCTCCCTATCCCCACACCCCACTCCCCTCAAGGAGCCCCAGCCTCACTGTAATAATTTATTCCTGGCTTTTATCTGTAGTTTTATCATCTGAGCTGCCTTTAATACTATGGCTCTGCACTATGCTTTTCTTAAGACTTCGTATACGTAGAAAAATATACAGTCTGTTTTCTTCTATTCAACTTCATGATTCTTCCCATCCCATATTACCTCCTTCCCAGAACTATCACCAAAAACCCAGAGTAGAGTCAGTGCTGTGATCATGGGGAAGGAAGGTGCAGGGTTGAGCATGCATAGACACTCCCACACCATCACCATTTCCTGCATTTTCAGCTGGAATCTCAGCCTGCATCCCCATCCCTCTGCTGGGCTCCCCTGGCCACTCACTCTCTCCCTGCAGGGGCTGTAGCAGCATCTGTGGTCAGAAGGGTTTGTCTATGCCCAGCCTGTTTGTCACAGTCCCAGTTTGCCATGAAAAACAGAAGAATAGGAAGGAAAGATGGGGGAAGCTGTAGAGAACATAACTGTGTGCAAAAGAAGAACTATGATCAATAGACCATCAGAGCTGGGGGGCCTTCTAACACCACTTCTCCAATTTGAAGAAGAAGACACTGAGGTCAAGAGTGGTCAAGTGAATTGGCCAAAGCACATAGGTGCCCTGTCTTATGCACTATTATCTGAACCGAGACCCACTTCTTCAATGGTTTTCTGCTCAGGTTTCACTGGCTGGGAGATGGAAGCTTATGCTAATCTGAGAGGGAAGAATGCTCAACTGTTCCCATGAGGTGAGGGAGGACATTTCATTCATTTTGTCAGTCATTCATTCATTCATTCAACAACCATGTTCACTGTGCCTTCAGGTTTCCAGGAAAGGGGTGAATATGACAGATCTAGCTCATGTCTTTGAGGAGAGCAACATCTGGTTGAGAGATAAACAGGTTACCTAACAAAGCACCATAGTGTAGGTGGCTACGATGGGAAAGAACAGGCTGGGGAGGGAGGTGTTCTTGCTCCTCTGGACTGGAAGGTGAGTCTCAGGGAGGAATGGACCAAGTAGACATGGTAGGGACTCTCAGGCAGTCACAAAAGATGTGAATTCCACAGGTGATCCTGGTATCCTGGGAATTCCTGGACTCTCAACTATCATGTTCTCAATCCCACTCACCCCCCCACTGTGCTGGATATCATCCGCCAGCTACCAAGTTCTGTGCTCTGACTGTGACCAGCCCCATCTTTGCCCCAGCTATGGTCAGACCATTGCACACAGAGGGTGCCCCATCAGTCCAGCACTACCTGGCTCTTGAGGATCCCCAGGAAAGGGCGATTGCGCTGTCCGTGGTGCTGATTCAGAGCTGACTACTGACTTTGGAGATGTCTGCAGCTCTGTGGAGGGGCCTGATCACACAGCACAGGGACCTTATGTCTGGAGTCAGGAGGGTCAAGATGTCAGATGTTCGGGGGAGAGTTTTGGTCTACCTGAGAGGAGGGACTCGGGGAAGAAAAGACCTACATTTCTCCTCTGAGTCCTTCTGTCCACCCTCAGGAATGTCCTATGGACAATGTGAGGCTGTTGTCACCAGTCCAGGGCAGGAAGGTGAAGGCTCTGTGCTGCCCCTTTATATAACTGTTCCCATTTCATTTTCACAACATCCTTGACAAAGAGGGGTAATCCCCTCATCAGATAGAGGTGAGTAGCTGTAGAAACAAGTTTCCAACGACAACCCCAAACAATCCTGCCCCTCCTTTATACAAACATGGCCCTCCTCTCATTACAAGATGCAGTTTATTATTATCATCTCCTCCTCTTGAACTTATATTAGCCATATGCCTCCTTTGACGCATAGACTGTTGGGGACAAGATGTTCTGAGGCTTATACAGCTCAGACACTAAGAAGGCCTGACAGCTTCCACTCCTACTTTGTGGATCCCTGGGCTTCTGAGTAAGTAATCCAGGGGACTCTGAGGGAGACAGATGCTACATAGAGGATCCCTAATAGGTCAGGATGTCCAGTCCCAGTCACCACCACTAGCCCAACACATCTGCCTGAAAGAGCCCAAAGCAAAAGTAGGAGTGAAGCTGCCCAACTTTTCCTCCTATATTCCTGCTTCCAGAGAAGAGATCACTCTTCAGAGTCAGGAAATATTCAGTGTCATACTATAGACTTCTAATTATTTCCACCTGAGCCCATGTAGAAGTGTATGCTGTGATGTTTTATTCATTTCCTGGTTTGGATTTTGCTGGTGAAATTTTAGTTCCTTTTACTGCAATATCCTGTGTTCATTTAATACATGATGAGACTTGGCACTCATAGCATCAGGCTAAGCTGTCAGCAGGACTTGCGTTTTCAAGGGATAAGGAAGCAACACACAATGAACACACACTTCATACCAGGACCTGTATACACTACTTTATGTGTGTCTCAACATCGTTGTGAGATGGGGCTTCTTATTTTTCCACTTTACAGAGCAGGAAACTAAGGCACAGAGAGGTAGAGTGGCATGCTTTCCAATTGTCACCCTCTTAGTAAGTGAAGAAACCAAAATTAACTTCAAGTTTCTCCTATTTTAAAGCTGCTGTATTTTCCCTGGGGCAAAGAATTCCTATGAAACCGTTTATATTCCATTGCCTAGAGAGACATTTACTCCGTAAGAGTCAGTGCTTGGAGTCTCCCATTCCCAGAGAAGCTCTGAGTTCCAGGACATATCTGTCTTCCGTCTTTTGAATACTTTGTGCTGATGTTCCCATCCCTTGGCCCCCAGGCCTTCATGCTGTGATATCTGAGGGAATTTCAGTGGAGCTCTTGAGTTCATTATGGTTTGATCTAGAAGGTTTGTGGACAGAAATCTGACTGTGGGGGAGTGAGGACATCCCACATATGACCTCATCCTTGCCATCTTGTGAACTTGGGGATCCAGCTCTGCTATGAGGTGGCTGAGACCCCACTCCCAACTAGTCCCAGAGAAAAGATTCTTTCTTACCTCTACTATGTTCTTGAAAGGCAGTGATGTCCACAGGAATGGAATGTTTAGAGTGAAACATAATAGTTCCCTCTTCAGTGGTGAAGGGTGGAATGAGTTTTGGCCCTCCCCCCTCCTAGACCCAAAAAACTGCAAGGAAGCTGAGTTCTGGAATCTCTCTTGTCCTTCTCCTCTGTCTGGCCCCCAGGAGCCAGGCACTGAGTATCCCAAGCCCTGAACTCTCCTTGGACACCCTACTGCACTCAGGGTGCTGGGAGTCCTGGCCCCACACTCATAGGAGACATTGATCTGAATGGTTTCTATGGTTGGACAAGCCCCAGGAAACACTGTACATCAGGGTAGTTGATACCAATACCCAAGATTATGGACTGATGACCTAAAAATGAGGTGTGTGTACAGATCCTTCATTTATTGTGATATAGTGAACACATCCCTCCCTCCAGCCTTATCTTGAACTAATTTGTCTGGGATGTAATGAAGGTGTCTCAGCACACAAGGGGATGCCTGTCCTCCCAAGACAGACTGCAGACCTCGTGAGCTCCAGGCAACTGGATGGTGCTGTCCGCAGTGCTGAACTAGGGCTTGGGTCTTAGCTCCCAAGTTGCCCAGTCTGAGAGGGGTTTGATCCCTCAAGCAAGGGATCCACGCCTCAGGCCATGAAGGCAGCCATATAACCTGGGGTGGTGAGAAGTTATTGTCTACCTACAAGAAACTGGTTTGGAGATAAGAAGACCCTCTCGTCAGTGGGTTGGGGTTCTCTTATGCTTCTCTGTGCTTCCTAGTTCACCCTTAAAGACTCTTCTATATGTCTGGATTCCCTAATTGCCTAAGGACAGCAAGACTATAAGAAAGACCATTGGGCCTAAGATTGAAGAGACCAAGGGGGACCTGAAGAGAAAAATTCCAAGAGAGTATTGGGTCTGATGTACAGAGGTTGAGAAATGGAGTAACAGGAATTCACGGGAAATGGGCCATCAGTTTCAAAAATTATTATAATAGTGAGAAGTGTTTATAACACTTAATTACTGACTGCCAGCCTTGGTGGTCTAGTGGTTAAGATTCAGTGCTCTCACCGCCACAGCCCAGGTTTGTTTCCTGGTCAGGAAATCACATCAAACGTCTGTCGGTTGTCACATTGTGGCAGCTGCATGTTGCTGTGGTGCTGAAAGCTATGCCCCCGGTATTTCAAATACCAGCAGGGTCACCCATGGTGGACAGTTTCCAGTGGAACTTCCAGACTAACACCAACTAGGAATAAGGAACTGGCCAACCACCTAGGAAAAAGTTGGCCACGAAAACCTTACGAACAGCAATAAAGCATTATCTGATGCAGTGGTAAAGAATGAGAGGATGGCACAAAAAAGACCGAGAAGTGTTCTTCTCTGTTTTACAAGGGTTCCTAGAAGTTGGAATCAACTTGATGGCGCTAATAATGCCATAATTTACTATTATGTTTGAGGAAAATTTTAAAAACATGTTTTCTCAGAAGACCTTGCTAGGTATAATATATACCCACTATACAGAATATTTTGATATAGAACTTGGAGAAACCAGCTGACTTTCACTCATTCTTGAATATTGATTCAATGTCTACTCTGTCAAGCACCATCTCACATGTGTGGTTACGTGTTTCCCGTGGTACATTCTATAACATCATCAACACAAGGTCCTGCTCCCCAGAGCCCACAATATTTGATGACCATCTTGGTATACTGCCTTCTTTTTTTTCAGGACATCTGTTTTTTTCCTCTCATTTTGGTTCTATAGGAAGTTTGATTTTATGTTGTTCTATTTTATTTATTTTTCTGTATAATTTCTAGTCTTTTAAATTTCATTCTCACTGATTTCATTAAGAGGAGATGTGGTATATTTAATAAATATCTCAAATGAAGTTGAGCATATATTTTGTTTCCACTTTGACTGAAAGTGCTATCACATCACCACTTTTGGAGATTATCAGTTTTTCCAGTTGTTTCTCGTCTCGCAATTGCAATAAACTTGCAAGAACAAATATCAATAGAGCTCACACACCTGATTAGAACTTTTCAGTGGCCCATCCCCTCATTTCTCTACAACAGCTTTGCCCAGCCAATTTCCCACCTGAATGACCTAAACTGATGAAGCTAACACAAGAATCCCACACTATGGAGTCCAGGTCCTTTGAGGCACAAGGAGGAGTTGAGGGAAGTCTGGCTGTTGTTAGAAGGAAGAAAGTGCAATGGATTTGTGGCCAAAAAAAGAAGCTTTATTTTCCCATAGTGTCACTTCCTTTCCAGTCATCTCCTTTTCAACTTCCTCAAACAAAACATGAAGAGAGATATCAGAGTTGTGAAATGTCAGTATTGAGGTTTCTCTATTAACTACATCCTTCTGGTTTTCTGATGGGAACTAGCAAAATGCTCCAGGCTTATATAGTAATATGTTGACCATGAGCGACAGAAGTCTTAATCTATCATAGCAAAGGAGAATTTTATGAAAAGACTCTGAGGTCTTCACATCATTAAAGAAGAGCAAAACCACCTGTTGGGAAAGACGGTCCTTCTGAGTCACTCTTATTCCTACACATCTTGTTGGGTTCTGCCCAAAACATGGTGCTGTGACTGCTCCTTACGTGGTGAAGTTCTTAGGGCTGTGTTTGCAGGGAGCAACCTTGAGGGATGAGATCACGTATCCCTCCAGGACAATGGGCAGGCCCTCTTACTGCTTGCTCTGAAAGTGGTAGATTCTGAATTTGTTTGTCTTTGCCTCCTGGGGACCTATCAACCTGACTCAGGGCTTTCTCTGGGACTTCACTTATCAGTAAAATTTTCTGAACAGCTCCGGGAATCAAAACAGTCTAACCCTTGTCCCCATTGCTTCCCCATCTAGCTGGATGGGAAGTATTGAAGATGCCATTTTAGACAACATCAGGACAGTTACAAAAGTGCTGAGGTCAGAAGAAAAGTCCTGGGCTGGAGACAGAGTTTTTGCAAGCAACAGCATCTTTTCCTTTGTTAATTTCTAAAATACTTATTGAGAGCTTTTTGTGTGTCAAGCATTGTTCTTCGTGAAGCAAATAGACAAATATTCCTTCTCCCAGTATCACAGGTCAGGCATGGACTTGCCCTTTGGAATGGGCAGCCAGGAAACATTGTCCAGGCAGGGCCTCAGAGTTGGGCACAGACAGATAAAGAAGAAAGGGCAATGCTGGGATGTCTGTTTCTCTCTTCTCCAGGACAAGTCTGGGAAGGATGGGAGGTAGAAAGAAAAGAAAAAAAGGAATGAAAAAAGGAAAGAAAAAAGAGGGATGGAGGGATCAAGAAGGAGAAGCGAGTGAGAGAGAGACTCCTTCCTGAATGAATCTATGGACATACGGATGGCCAGGCTAGCAGCTGTGGTCATCACTGCTCCTAGGAACTGCTTGACTGTCTGAATGTTCACCAATAAGTTAGAACAGTGCCTGGACACAAGGCAAACCCCCAGGGCACACTGATTAAGACCATTTCCGCCACTGGAGTCATCTATCTTGATTTTTCTAGTCGCTTTAAACTTTCTGGCCTGTGTGGATATGAGCAGCTTATGTGAGCATCCTCTGTGACATGGGGACTGGGATGACCCTCAGGAGTCACTCCGAGAATAGAACGAGAAAGGACATGTGCGAAATTGATGCCCAGAAGGTGCTGAATGAATGTGTTGGTCACCTAGTGCTTATGTGACAAATTACACAAACTGGGTGGCTTAAAATGGCAGAAATTTATTCTCTCACTGTGGTGGAGCTGGAAGACAAAAATCAAGGCTTCAGCAGGGCCATGCTCCTCAGAAGGCTCGAGGGAAGAATCCTTCCTTGTCTCTTCTAACTTCTGGTGGTTGCCAGCAACTCTTGGCATTCCTTGCCTTGTGGCCTCATAATTCCAGTCTCTGCCTCCATTGTCACACGACCTTCTTCCTTGAGTGTGTCTGTGTCCAAATTTCCCTCTTTGTATAAACACATCAGTCACTGGATTTAGGGCCCCTCATCCAGTTTGATGTCATATTAACTTGATTACACCTGCAATGACCCTATTTCCAAATAAAATTACATTCTCAGGTACCATGGGTGAGGACTTGAATGTATCTTTTGGGGGGAGACAATTCAACCCACAACAACAGGCATTCATTATCAGAATTATTGGACCCCCTGATCCATCTTCAGTCTCTACCTTCCTCCTGAGCTCCAGACCGTACATCTCTCTAGCTGCCGGCTGGATGCTGGTCTCCATGGGGAGTCCCAGAGACCCTCGAGCTCCCAACATGTGACTCTGACTTTATTGTCTCCCTCTCAGGCCTGCCCCCCAACCCTTGAGAGAAATGAAAATACACCTGGACAGTCTTGAACAAATATGTTCACAGCAGCTTTATTCATAATCACCAAAAAACTGAAAACAAACCAAATGTGCATCAACAGAAAAGTAGGTAAACAAAGTGTGATACACTGGAAACCTTCTCAGCAATAAAGGAACAAAATACTGATACACACAACATGGATGAATCTCAAAAAACACAATACTGAGTGAAAAAGCCACATGAGCACACACTGCATGATTCCAATTATATAAACCAATTATTAAATTTTTAAGTTCATTTTTTACAAACCTTGATCCACTTGATCTACCACATTAGTTAAGAAGTCTTTCCTTTCCTGACTGAACAGACTGGATGCTGTCCAGTGGACCATGTATAATGTGTGGGTCTATTTATGAACTCTATTCTGTCCACACCCCACTATCTTTTTTTTATTTATTTAATTATTATTTTTATTGTGGTTACATTGGTTTATAACATTTTATAAATTTCAGTTGTACATCATTATATTTCAATTTCAGAGTAGATTACATCGTGAGCACCACCCAAAGACTAATTACAATCCATCACCATACACATGTGCCTAATCACCCCTGTCACCCTCCTCCCTCCCTCCTTCCCCTCTGGTAACCACCAATCCAATATCTGTCTCTATGGGTTTGTTTGTTTTAGTTTTTTCTTCTATTTGTGTGTGATATGGTATTTGACTATCTCCCTCTGACTTATTTCACTTAGTGTAATATCCTTAAAGTCCATCCATGTTGTCACAAATGGCTGGGTTTCATCCTTTTCTATGGCTGTGTAGTATTCCATTGTGTATATATACCACGTCTTCTTTATCTTACCTTGCTTTAACGGGCACCTAGGTAGCTTCCAAGTCTTGGCTATTATGAATTATCCTGCAATAAATATACGGGTGCATATATCTTTACGCATTCGTGTTTTCACATTCTTTGGATAAATACTCAGCAGTGGAATAGCTGGATCATATAGTAGTTCTATTCTAAATATTTGAGGAATTTCCATATTGTTTTCCATGGTGGCTGCACCAGTTTGCACTCTTGTCAGCAGTGTATGAGAGTTACCTTCTCTCCACATCCCCTCCAAAACTTGTTGTTTCCTGTCTTGTTAATTATAGCCATTCTGACAGGTGAGAGGTGATATCTCATTGTAGTTTTGATTTGCATTTCCCTGATAACTAGTGATATTGAACACCTTTGCATGTGTCTGTTGCCCATCTGTATATCTTCTTTAGGGAAATGTCTGTTCAGATGTTTTTCCCATTTTTAATTGGGTTGTTCGTTTTTTTGTTGTTGAGATGCATGAGTTCTTTATATATTTTGGATATTAACTCCTTATCGGATATATGGTTTGCAAATGTCTTCTCCCACTTTTAGGTTGTCTTTTTGTATTGTTGATGATTTCCTTTGCTATGCAGATGTTTTTAGTTTGATGTAGTCCAATTTGTTTATTTTTCCTATTGCTTCCCTTGCCTGGTCAAACATGGTACTTGAAAATATGCTGCTAAGACTGATGTTGAAGAGCATACTGTTTATGTTTTCTTCTAGCTGTTTCATGTCTTACATTCAAGTCTAATCCATTTTGAGTTAATTTTTGTGTATGGTGTAAGATAATGGACTACTTTCATTCTTTTGCATGTGGCTGTCCACTATTCCCAACACTATTTATTGAAGAGATTTCTCTTTCTCTAGTGTATGTTCTTGGCTCCCTTGTCTAAAATCAGCTGTCCAGAGATGTGTTTGTTTGTTTCTGGGCTCTCGATTCTGTTACAATGATCTGTGCGTCTGTTTTTGTGCCAGTATGATGCTGTTTTGATTACTATAGCTTTGTAGTATATTTTGAAGTCACGGAGTGTGATACCTCCAGCTTTGCTCTGTTTTCTCAGGATTCTTTTGACTATTCAGGGTATTTTGTTGTTCATTATAAATTTTAGGATTCTTTGTTCTATTTCTGTGTAAAATGTTGTTGGAACATTGACAGGGATTGCACTGAATCTGTAGATTGCTTTAGGAAGTGTGGACATCTTAACTGTGTTAATTCTTCCAATCCAAGAGCATGGAATATCTTTCTAATTGTTTGTGTCTTCTATTTCATTCAACAGTTTTATAGTTTTCAGTGTACATGTCTTTCACCTCTTTGGTTAAGTTTATTCCTAGGTATTTTATTCTTTTTGTTGCAATTTTAAATGGGATTGTATTCTTAATTTCATTTTCTGCTACTTTGTTGTTTGCTTATACAACTGATTTTTGTATGTTGATTTTGTATCCTGAAACTTGACTGTATTTGATTATTATTTCTAAAAGTTTTTTGTGGATTCTTTAGGGTTTTCTATATATAAAATCATGTCATTTGCAAATAGTGACAGTTTCACTTCTTTCTTTCCAATTTGGATCCCTTTTATTTCTTTTTCTTGCCTGATTGCTCCAGCTAGGACTTCCAATACTACTATTTCACCACTAAAAGGGTGGTGAAAGTGGACATCCTTGTCTGGCTCCTGCTCTTAGAGGGATAGCTTTCAGATTTTCTCCATTAAGAATAATATTAGCTGTGGGTTTGTCATATATGGCCTTTATTATGTTGAGCTACTTTCCTTCTATACACATTTTATTCAGAGTTTTTTTTATCATAAATGGATGCCTTATCTTGTCAAATGCTTTCTCTGCATCTATTGAGATGATCATGTGATTTTTATTCTTCATTTTGTTAATGTGGTGTATCACGTTCATTGATTTGTGGATGTTGAACCATCCCTACATCCCTGGAATAAATCCCACTTGATCATGGTGTATAATCTTTTTAATGTATTGTTGTATTTGATTTGCTAATATTTTGTTGAGGCTTTTTGTTTCAATGTTCATCAGTGATATTGACCTGTAATTTTCTTTTTTTGTGTTATCCTTGTCTGGTTTTAGTATCAGGGTAATATTGGTTTCATAGAATGAGTTAGGAAGATTCCCTTCCTCTTCAATTTTTTGGAAGACTTTGAGAAGGATACGTTTTAACCATTTTTTAAATGTGTAATTTAGTGGCATTAAGTGCATTTACATTTTGCAGCTATCACTGCCATCTATCTCTAGAACTTTTTCATCATTCTAAATTGAACTTTTTTTAAATTTTATTTATTTATTTTTCCCCCCAAAGCCCCAGTAGATAGTTGTATGCCATAGTTGCATATCCTTCTAGTTGTTGTATGTGGGACATGGCCTCAGCATGGCTGGAGAAGCGGTGCATCGGTGCGCGCCGGGATCCGAACCCGGGCCGCCAGCAGTGGAGCGTGTGTACTTAACCGCTAAGCCACGGGGCCGGCCCCTCTAAATTGAAATTTTGTACCTAATAAACACTAACTTCCCACTCACTCCCCCAATCCCCAGCCCCTGTATATCCACTATATATTACTTTTTTTATCATGGAAATAAAATACCATAAAATTTACCATTGTAACCATTTTTAAGTGTTCAGTACAATTAAGTATATGCACATTGCTGTCCATCAGATCTCTAGAACGTTCTCATCTTGCAAAACTGAAACTCTATACCTATTGAATAGCAACTTCCTATTTCCCGCTCCCCTGAGCCTGCTCTACCTTCTGTTTCTAAGAGTTTTGTTATTTTAGATTCTTCATATAAGGGGAATCATGTAGTATTTGTCTTTTTGTGTCTGGCTCATTTCGCTTAGCATAATGTCCTCAACACTTGATATTCTTGATATTATTTTTCTTATTTTAGCCAACTTGGTGGCTGTGCAGTGGCACAACATTGTGATTTTTATTTGCATTTCCTTGACAGCTACTGAACTCGAACAATTTCTATATGTTTATTGGCTCTTTGAATATCCTGTTTTTCTATAGGGTTGTCTGACATTTACTTATTGATTTGTGGAAGATCTTTATATATTCTTTATATACTCTGGACGAATCCTTGGTTAGATGCATGCATTGGGAAATATCTTCTCCTGCCTGAGAGTTACATTTAGAAATAGATTTAATTTTGAAAATAATACGTTTCCTAAGCTAAAAAAAGGAAAAACAAACAAACAAAAAATAATACTTGCTCCTAAAAATAGTCAAGCAAAATAGAGGTAGGTGGTAGAGCCACAAGCTCTCCATCTCCCTCCATCCTGAGGGAAATGTAACACATGATGTACTTAATGATGCCGGTGGTGCATTTTTTCTCATTTAACAATGTACCTCATGAATATTATCCCCCGCTTTACAGAGGAGCAAACTAAGGCACAGAGAGGTAAAGTGACTGCCCAATCTAACACCCTTAGCAAGTAGCTGAGCCTGGGTTTGAACCTGGGAATCTCTGTGACCTTCAGCCACTCCAAGGAGCCTCACATTCCCATATATAAGCTTTGGCTAAGAGGGCTGTCAACTCTTCAAGAATTGGTGCCTGACACACATCATCCTCAGAGATGCCTTTTCTGGGCTCCATTCAGCTGAGGGTGGTTGAGGAGAGGGTCGTCATTTCCCGACCTTGATTTCTGAGTACTCCGTGGCCTCCTGCTCCTGAAAGTTGCGTGATGTCATCCTCTGGAAACTGAGGGAGTCATAATGGAGTTCCTGCTCCTCCTGTGAGGTGGAGGCGGGGGCAACTGGGGTCGGGTGGTCTGAGGGGCTGTCTGACTTGTATTTATTCAGGTGACCCTGAAGGGGATTAGAGAAGGGTGTCAGAGCTGGGCTTTGGGGTCTGGAGAAGGGAACTTGGGGCTTGAGGGGGCATTGACTCATTTATCCATTTCACACCCATTTCCTGAGGATTCACACATTCATTTACTCACTCATTCATTCATTTATTCATTCATACTTTTAACAAATTTTAACCATAATAGTCTCTACTTATTACTAATCTCACTGAATCCTTACAATCTCCCTCCATGGATGATATAACTATTATTCCCATTTTACAGATATGAAAACAGACTGAGTGAGCAAGGTCAAGTAACTGTTCAGCAGACAAGATCCCTGATCTCAGACAGTCTATCAGGGCAAGGAGACAGTATCAGATTGTCACACACACACACACACACACACACACACACACACATGCACAGAGAAACTTATCAAATTGCACATTGTGGTCTGATGAACAGAAGCAGGGTGCTGTGGGTGAGGATAACAGGGGCCTGAAGTAGACCTGCCCCTGCCATCAAGGGGCTCATAGTGTGGTGGGGAAAGGCCTGTGATTATTACCAGGATGAAGGATGACAGTCTGCCTGGCATAGGGCAGGGGAATATTTAAACTGGAGCATGAAAGACGAGGGTCTGACCAGTGCACAGGGGAGGGACAGAGAGAATCACCCTAGCAAGGACACAAAGGGGCAGAAGAGCAAGCCCTGCTTGGAGATAGAAGGATTCTGGAACCAATTACAATGTTGGAAGTGGGTTCCACACCAACAAGCAAGTCTCCAGTACCAGCTGGGTGCCCTACAATTAAACTCCATTCTGACACTCTCTGCCTGGAGATAGCGTCAGATCCCACAGGTTAAGGGCTCAGTCCCACAAGACTGTCCTCCCCAACTCCAGATGCTAATTGCAAGTCCAGGTTGTCCCCTGTGCTTCTGATCAAATGGCTATAGATCAGAGTTTCCTGCAACCCCCTCCTCGGGTTGGATTAATTTGCTAGAGCAGCACACAGATCTCAGAGAAACACTTTACTTACTAGATCGCCAGTTTTTTATAAAAGCATATAGTTCAGAATGAGCCAGATGGAAGAGATGCATAGGGTGAGGTATGGGAAAGGGACACATAGCTTCTACATTCTCCAATTGTGCCACTCTCCACAGACCTCCATCTGTTAACCAACCCAGAAGCTCTCCAAACCTTGTCCTTTTGGGTTTTATGGAGGCTTCCTTACATAGGCAGGGCTGATTAAAACATTGACTATTGGTGATTGGTTCAACCTCCAGCACCTCTCCCCTCCCTGGAGGTCAGGGGTTGAGACCGAATGTTCCACCCCTGTAGTTACCTGGTTGGTTCCCCTGGCAACCAGCCCACCCCCTCCTTAGGTGCTTTCCCAAAGTCACCTATTTAATGGAACAAAAGACACCTTTATCGCTCCCATCACAGGAAATTCCAAGGGTTCTAGGGTCTCAATGCTAGGAACAGGGATGAAGAACAAATATATATTTCTTACTATAAATCACAATATCACAGTATACAATAAGCTCATTTTGTGGGGAGGGACAGGAAGCCTACTGGAGCACGTGGCCTGGGATATATTACAGAATGTCAGGCTGAAGAATCTGGCCTTGATTCCCTTGGCCTGATACCAGCTCAAGACAAGGTTGACATGAGGTAATCCATGTTGCAGAAAAGAAAGCCAACTGTAACTTTGAATGACCTCTGACTTACTAACCCAGCTGGATATACACCTCCCAGGAGATCTAACTGCTCTGTAGATTTTACGACCCCTGTTTGTGCGTGTACCTCCCAGCTGCAATAAGATGATAACTTTGCTCTTTTGAGTTCCTTAAGAATGTGATGACCCCCGAACAGAGAGTCTATACTGATAGCCATCATCAATGAAAACTGAAAGATCTAGTGTGGCACTCCCAGTCTGTAACACAAGAAGGTCAACATTCCTAACCCCCTCCTCTATAACCCACCAGCCTATATAACTGCTGTAAGATTTTGTGCCCCTTAAGATGGTTCTTTTTGACATGAGTCAGCCATCTTCCCTCTTGCTAGCAAGCTGTAATAAAAAGTCCTTTTTCTCCTACCGCCTTGCCTCTTGACTATTGGCATGTCTTGCGGCGGGCAGACGAACCCCCTTTTTGGTCAATAACAGGCCTGTGCTGTCCAATACTGTAGCCCCTGGACACACGTGGCTATCGAACATGTGAAATGTGGTGGGTCAGAGCAGAGATGAGCTGTGAGTTTACAACAAACACTGGATTTCAAAGACTTTGTACCAAAAAGAAAAAAGGAAAATGAATGTAAAGTATTCCATTAAAAATTCATGTATTGATTACTGATGATATGTTGTTGAAATGATCCTATTTTGGATATGTTGGGGTAAATAAAATATTACACTAAAATTGATCTCACGTTTCTTTGTACCTTTTTAACGTGGCTAAGTGGTAAGTTATATGTGGCTCACATGATATTTCTGTTGGACTCTGTTGACCTAGGCAGCAGGGAGTAAGCAGAGTTGGGGAGTAAGCAGAAGGTGACTGCATTTCAGAGGTTTGGGGAATTTCTTGCCCAAAGCTTGTATGGGGAGAAGAGATGGGGTCAGTGACCCAGGAGAGACAGTGAGGGCTCAACAGAAAAGGGCCCAATGGAGAAAAGCTTTGCTAAAGGGAAAATGGACAGGACATCGTCAATGATTGGCTCTGGGAGGTGAAGGAGAGGAAAGACGAGAGGATGATTCTCAGGTTTCTGAGTTGAGTGCAGCAGGAAATCCAGGGGGGAGGAACAAATTTGGGGAGCAGATGAGGAACGCATTTTTGACATGCTGAGTAAACTGTCTGTCAAAATGTCTACCCCACCCGTGGAGAGGTGTCCAGCTGGGACATTGGACAGAACGATGCCCACATCACTCACCCAAGAGATGGTACTTGATGCAGGATGGATACCGTCCCTGCTCACTGCCTTCTCTGCTGATTTCTTCCTGTAGATCTTCACTCTGAGAAGAGAGACTAGGACCTTTCAGTCTGGTTCCCTTGCTGTTGAGAGCCTAGAGGGGCTGACTGAGGCAGGGTGTGGAGGCCACTGTCTTACTGCAGAGACCAGGATGAGAACACATGTTCCCTCCTGCCAGACAGCTGAAACCATACACTTGGCCAAGATGTCAGGAGGCTAAATTCCTGATGCCACTTCAACCAATTTCACTCCTCCCTGGCTTCGTTACCTCTCTGGGTCCCTCAGCTCTGGGTTTTGAGTTTTGAGGTTCATTGAATCCCTCCACGCTCCCACACCACCACCTCAGGAGGCCTGTACCCACACCAGGGCCACCGCACACAAAAAGATGAGGCAGAGGCAGAGAGCGAGCAGGGTTGTGACACCAGCTCCCCCGATGGACCCCATAATGGCACCTGTCCTTAGTCCTGGTCTCCCTGCAGAAAAGAGAGATCTGGGGTAAACTGTAGTCTCCCTAAGCAGGCACCTGAGTATCCAACTTTCTTGAATCCATGACCCATGTGTGTTCTCTCTTCTAACCAGGACTCGCTCCTTTGTCCCCCACCCCTCTATATGATTGCAGCCTCCTGATTCCCCAGCCTCCTCCCCAGCCAACTGACACAGGACTCTGAACTCTAGTCCCCCTTCGCCCTGAATAAGACTGATTTCTCTCCGTCTCAGTGTCTTCTAGGATCCAGGCTTGTGCATCCCCTTTCCCTGGGCATCACCCTTCATGGCCCTGGACCTGGCAGCAGCAGGACAGTGGTGCTCTCTTTCCTGTGGGCATTTCTGGTCTCACAGCTGAGTCTGAGGCTGGAGTAGGGCCCCCCACTGAGGCTCAGGGAGCTGTTGGCCCAAGGCCCAGTGGAGCTGGAAGTGACCATGAAGGAGACATTGCTGTGGTTCCCTGCTACCAGTTCTTCCCCCAGATGCCAGTAAAGGGAGGCAGCTGGCTGGGCTCTAGCAGAGCAGCTGCAGTGCAGACCTTCGTCCTTCAGGAGCAGGAGGGACCGAACAGCTGTGGGGGCTCTGGGGGGAGAGAGGAGAGGAATCAGAGGAGCCTCTCTCCTCTTGAGGACACAGGTGTCCCTCCCCAGGTGTGTCCTGCTCACTGGTCACAAAGAGGCTCAGGGAGCTTTCCAGGGAGCCCAACAGGTGCTGAGCTTGGAAGACGTATTTCCTGTGGTGCCCCAGCTCCATCCAGGGCAGATTCAGGACCCCAGGGTTTGAGGGTGAGGATGGATTTAGGAGCAGGCTTCCCCAGGTCCAGCTCATGGTGGCAGGAGGGTTGCTTTCGGCAACACAGACCAGTTGCAGGGACGGGCCCTCCTGGACAGGAACAGATGAGCCGTTGTCCAGAGGTTTGGGTCCTGGCAGGAAAGCTAAGAGAGAGAGAGAAAGCTGAGCCCAGACCATCATTAGGGGTTCTCTCTCTCTATTTTTTCTTTCATCATGTAGGTTTGTTTCTTCTCTTCCATTGCCTGAAGGGCTCATATCAACTGGGATCAGCCCCAAGGGGACAGGGCTAGGAGTAGTCACTGCAGCCTTTCCAAGGGACATGAATGCATTCGTCTGAAGCTCCTTGGTCCCATGCCTCCTGTCTTGGTCATCTGTGCTAATGCATATCCCAGATTTGCCTCTATGATCCTTGCCATTTTGTCTTTCAATAATGCTTCACTAAGACCTGTCTAATTTAGCTGTGTCTGAGAGCTCACAGTCTCGTGGGTGAGATACTCAAATGCAGGTACTCACACAGCAGTATGACATGTTTTGTGACGGGGGCAAATAGGGCTGAAGGAGCTTTGAGGACAGGAGTGCATTGAGACAGTCAGGATAGGGCAGGTTTCCTGGAGGAGGAAAAAGGCTTAAGCAGAGCCTGAGAATGGTCAGAGCTGACTAGAGGATGCTGCTGATGGAAGGACCTCATGGGACATAGGTACAAGAGGTACAACTACAGCTGAGGTGTGAAACAACCCTGCATGCTCAGGGAAAAGGAAATAGTTTTGTGATGTTTGTATGAATGGGCATGTTTGGGAGTGTTTACATATGAGGCTATAGGAAGAAATTATCAGAGATTTAAAATATAATATTAGAATATGGAAAGTCATAGACATGAAAGAAAATATTGATAAATGCAACCTGTGGTTTACTAGCAAACATTTAACAACCAGCTCACAGGAGACAGAAAAAAAAAGCCCTGATTTGTGATACTTGCCTATTTCACTCTTGTAAATACTCCTAACTTGCCCAGTTTCAAGCACCCAATTTGAAGTCACTGAACCCAGACTTGGGAAAGATGGACACAATTGACCGTTGCCAACCAGTCAGAGCCAACACCAGTACACCACTCAATGTGACTCAGAAGAAAAATTGGCTATTTTTGCCTGGAAAAATCACCATAAGCTAAGTTAAATGGGAGCCAATAGATTGGAAATAAATCTTCTCAACTAACACATAGCTGATGTCCTTTACATGAACAGAGCTTATTTAAATCATCAAGAAAAAATCCACAAAGAAATAAAAATGCTTCTTAAATATAATGAAAGATCTCATCCTAGTCACAAAATGACACTGCAAATTAACATGACAGTGAATTCACTTAAGATCAGCAAGGATGAACATGCTCAGCAGGAAAGGAGGCACATTGCAGGTGGGAGGATAAACAGAACTACCTCTGTGCAGTGGGATTTGGCAACATCTGTATAAGTTACAAACATACCCTTTGATTGAGGACTTTCTTCTCTAGAAAATTATCTGACAGAGACATGCATACACATGGGGAATGTTCATACAAGTTATTCAAGGCACTATTATTTGTCGACCCAGAAGACTGGAAACACCATAGTTTTCCACCAACAATGGACCAATTAAGTACTTTATAGTCTAATATACTTCCAAGTGGAAAACCATGGAATTATTCAATAAGAATGAAGAAGGTTTCCTATGTACTGATACAGAAGGATCTCCAAGATAGACTGAGCTTGGGATAAAGGAAAATTTAGTTCACAGAAATGTACCAATGTCACTTCCTTTAGTTGTGATAAATCTGCCAAGATGATGGGAGATTTTAATGAGGAAGGAAGCTGGATGAGAGATTATGGAAACTCTCTCTATCATGCAAATCTAAAATTACTTGAAAGAAAAGTTTCTTAAAAATAATAAAGATGCAGAGCAGAGTGTATAGTATGAGGTGTATATATGTGTGTGTTTTTAAATGTCTGTGTATAGGTTATGTTTGGGAAGATAACCAAGATGGAGGTACACAAGATTCTGAATACCGTTTTACTCCTACTGAATTTTTCTAGGGACAGAACTGTGTTCTCCCCTTATATGTCGAAGCCCTAGCCCCAAATGTGATAGAGTTTGGAGGTATCTGGATGCGCCTTTGGGACGTGATTAGGGTCATATGAAGTCATGAGAATGGGGCTTTCATGATGACATTGGTGTCCTTATAAGAAGAGATACCAGAGAGCTGGCTCTCTCTCAGTCCTGTGAGGACACAGCCAGAAGGCGGCAGTCTACAAGGCAGGAAGAGAGCCCTCACCAGGAACCCAAAGGCTGGCACCTTGATCTTGGACTTCCAGCCTTCAGAACTGTGGGGAATAAATTCCTGTTGTTTAAGCACCTAGTCTGTGGTATTTTGTTATGGTAGCCCGAGCAGACTAAGGCACATTTTATGCTTCCTATTTTAAACAATAACATTAAAGTGATCAAAGGAGGCTGGAGGAGTAGGTGGGGTCCAGATCCTAAGGAGGATGAGGGCTGGATTTGGGACAAGGGTATGCCGCAGACATGTGGACAGCACATCCATTGGACGTGGAAAAGGCCAGGCAAACCCCCTGAGAGCAGGGTCAGGGGTCAGGGGAAGGCCAGATTGTAAGCTGAGAATCCAATGGGGGGCTTCTCACTTCTGCTGTGCCCACACATTGCTTGAGTCTTTCTCTCATCTGAGTTCTGAAGCCCAGCTCTGCTCTGAAGGGAGGAGACAGACCCTGCTTCCACCACACCCCCCAGAGAGGAGCCGTTGGGCCCTACTTGTGCCTTCTTTCTGGAACATACTCATGGTCAGCTTCTGGGGTGCATCTGGACAGACAGACATAATCGTTCCCTCTTCAGTGGCAGGAAGTTGAGTGTCAGCCCTTTTCCTCCAGAACTTTAGAAACAGGAGGGGTTTGGAGTTGGGTGTCCTCTTCCCTTCCTCCTCAGAGCCAGCCTGCAGGACCCAGCACCCAGTATCTCAGGCCCTGCCCCTCTTGTCCTCCCTCACACCCACTACTCCCACGGACCAAGCCAGCCTGGCCTAGCACTCACAAAACACGCTGAGCTGGATGGTCCTCTCTATTCTTACACCAGCTCCAGGGAAGGTCACTAGACAGGTGAGGTTGGTGCCATGGTCCTGGAGCCCTGGGGTGAGGGTGAGCACTGAGGAGTGGGGAATCTTGGGGCCCAGGTAGGTGAGGGCCACGCCAATCTAGGAGAAGGTGGGGGGCGTGCCCCTCTCACAGGTCCATGGCACTCTACAGCTAATGTTCTTGGGGTGGCCAGATTCTAGGGTCCCATGGATGTGGACATCAGGTGTCTGTGTCAGAGCTGAGGAGGAGAGAGACAGAGACCCAGGCCTAGTGGGTGGGACCCCTATTGTGACCTTAAGAGCAACCTCTGCCTCAGTCCAGGTGTCTCCTCCCCAACCAGTCTTAGCTTCCTGTCCTCCTGGGTCCACCTGAATCCCTCCAAGGATGAGAAGCAGGGGATCCCCTCCTGGCCCTACCACAGGGGCCCTCAGAACCCATTCATGTGTCCCGTCCTTGACCCTATTCTTTACCTTTCATGCACACTGAGATTAGGTTCTCTTTGTAATTATATTTCACATAAGACCCTCTTTCTACCCTGAAGTAGTATTTCCCATTGTCCCTCCTCCTGGCGTCTCTGATGTCCAAGGAGCAGTCATTGGTCCGGGGGTCTCCAAGGAGGTGGAATTGGCCCTGCGTCTCCTCCTACACTTGTGGTTGTTTGGGGCCACAAGTGTATCCTGGTATTGATATCCCCTTTTCTGGAACCAGTAGCCAGTGCAGGGGTAGAGTCATTCCAGCCATCCTGGTGGTAGGCGACAGCACAGGGCACATGGAGGCACAGCCCCTCCTGCACCATCAAAGATCCCTGCACTTGCAGCTGGAATCTGCTATCCTGATCCAGGGACCCTGTGGGGAAACAAGAGTCAGCTGCAACCTGTGACCCACCCACTCCTTGTCCCATAGACCCCTGCACTTGCCCACAGCAGGGGCAACAGCAACAGCAGCAGCAGCAGCTGTGACATCTATGGGGTAAGAGCCACAGGGCCTTGGTGTAACAGGACTGAGAGGAAGCCCCATCAGGAAGCCCAGGCTGAGGTCAGAAACGTGACTCACAGAAGAAGAATTTGAAACCCACATGCTGTAGGAGCTGGTGTGGTCCTAGGGGAATAACCACTTCTACTTTCCAGATGTGGTCCCAATGAGGGTCACACAACAGCAAGGAGGATGCCACCTGTTGCTCCTGGATCCCTCTCCATGACCTGTCCCACCCGCACCACTGTCCACACCAGAAGAGCAGGCACTGCCTGGCCAATCACAGCTTCTAGATGCCCGGGAGGGTCAGTATTGCCAGGTGTGGACTCAGGAGGGGCTGGTGAGGGAACATCGAGACAAGACAGATGGGGAAGGGTCCCCCATTCCCGGTTGAGGGAGGTGGTGATTAATGAATGAATGAACATGATAACTGCATCTTGATTATCTACTCCTTTCTGGGGAGTGGAGTCACAGGGGACAATGTGACAGACTTTGTCTGTGTCTTTGAGAACTTCTCTAACACCTGAGGAGGCAGAGAAACCCCAGGCCCTTCCAGCTCCTGTTGGCACAGTGTGTGATGGTGGAAGCACAGGCAGGGGTTTGTAGGAACCTGATTGCCCTGTGCAGCCAGAAGATGAGCTCCCAGGTAGAAATGGCAGAGTGAACGGGATCAGGATTCCAAGAGGGTCACAAGGTGACCCACATGAGTGGTCCTGGAGCTTCCTGATCTGCTCACAGCCCCCTGCTCCAGGCATCCCCGGTGTTGACTGCACAGGCCAGGCATGAGACCTGGGCATTTGGAGCAAGGTCACAGCACAGCGCGACTTTTGGGGGTAAGCCCCGGCTTTGGAGGCAAGGGACCTGGCCTTTCTCCCCTCCAAGCCTCAGTTTCCTAATCTGTCCTCTGGAAGGATCCCAACTTTCAGCCCTCGTCTGTGGGAGAATCTAATATGAGGACAGAGTTGGGCATTTTCTGCAGACTCAGGTGTGTACACCATGCAGGTGGCCTGCCCATTCCTCAGTGGTCATTTTGAGTCTCACCCTCAGCAGGAAGCTCTGCTCTGGGGCTTCCTCATTTGAGGCCTCCAACGAGGTCGTCAGGGGCATGGACTTTGCAGCCAGATGACCCTGGGCTCGAGACTGGCTCCCTAATGCTTACTGTGCTGCCTTGGGAAGGGGCTTACCAACTCCATGAGTAGTCGGGTGCCTATGCACATGGGGTGTTATGGGCTGAATTGTGTCACCCTCGAGTTTCATATGTTGAAGCCCTAACCCCTCGTACCTCTGAAGGTGACGGTCTTTGGAGATAGGGCCTTGGAACAGGTAATTAAGTAGAATGAAGTCATTACAGTGGGCCCTAATCCAATAGGACTGGTATCTATAAGAAAAGGAGATTAGGACAAAAAGGGAAGACCAAGTGAAGACACAGAGAGGAGAAGGCGACCATCTGCATGCCCGGGAAAGAGGCCTCAGAAGGACTCAGCCCTTCCAACACCTTGATGTCAGATTTCCAGCCTCCAGAACTGTGAGAAAATGAATTTCTGTTATTTATGCCACCTAGTCAGTGATAGATTGTTATGGCAGCCTCAGGAAACTAATACATGGGGTCACCAAAAAGATCTAATGTGTTTGTGCAAGAAAAGCACTCTGAGCAGTGTGGTCTGGTCCACAATGGGCACAGTCCACACAGTGGCCCGTGGCCAGTCTGCAGGATGGGGCCACGCTGAGGAGGGGAGGAGAAAAGGGAAGGGAACGGATTGGTAACTGGAGGAAACCTCTGCTGCTCCTCCGGGCACCAGCTCTGAACTCTGCAGGGCTCTTACTTCACCCTGGCCACCCTTCCCCTCCTCTCCCCAGGACAGGACAGGCCCCATGGGCCTCTGTTGGGTCTGGACCCTCCGCTGGCTGTGCTCATCTCTACTCCTGTACCTTGGGCGCCTGTCTCCCATCTGTCAAGAAGAGTGTCCTGGGCAGACTGGGCTGGGGTGAGGCTGACCCTGGATGAGAACCAGCCATGGCAAAGAGTGGGGAGCAGAGACACATTCACAGCCTGGTGTGGTCAGGGCTGACCCATCAGGGAGGACCAGGCTGTGAGAGCTCGAGGAGGGGACAGCTGCCTGGAGGATGGGACAGGTGAGCTGGGAGATTGAAGGTGAGCAAGGCTGTCTGGGAGGTAAGTTCATCCTCCAGAGAGCAGGCCCAGAGCCAAGGACGCGGGTGTGAGCAGACAGGGAGCCCCTGCAGCTCCCCCTGCAGCCCCCGGCCGGTGTTTTTGCCTCAGTCAGCTCTTCAGCCTCTCAGCTCCAGGGTCCAAGGAAATCTGAGTCTGAACTCCTCCAACACATCTCCTCCTCATCCTCTTCCTCCTTCTTCTCTTCTAAGGAAGAGGATGGTAACTGAGCCACCTGATGAGCTCTGAAGCTAGTGTTGCTCCTTGCTGTCCCATGCAGGGGACCCTGGTTCCCTCTTGCACATTTCTCTTCATCAACATACATGTTTCCAAGAAGAAATCTCAGGAGCTTCCTCAGGGAGTATAGGGTCTGTTCAGGAGCTGGATTATCCAAAGGGATGTCCCATTTTGGCTGTAACGAGCCTAGGAGCATGGGAAGAACTTTCCAGACACCTCGGAGGGCCTCCCAGTATGTCCCACGAACTCCACTCACAGCCCCATGGGATCCTCACAGCAGGACCAAGGGGAAGCTCCAGGGACAGAAGCCACTTAGCCCCTGGGCCCCCACACTGGCTGTGACCCCAGAGCCCACTCTTCTTTGACCCCACTCCTCTCAGGTGTGTCCACTTCCCTTCTTACCTGTCCCAGCTTCATGTCTCAGTCTTTCCAAGTCCGAGATCCCACCTTCCCTGTCCATTCCCTGATGGTCAGTCTGAGTGTGGACCCAACTACTGTTCCAGTCACTGGTCAGCAACCAGGGTGGTGACGCTGCAGGGTCTGCTGGACTGTGGGCAGCCGGGACCAGCGGATATTGATGTCAGTAGGCAGGGGAGTTGGGTTCTGAGAATGAGAAGGTCTCCCAAATGACAGAAAGTGGCCCAGAGTCACAGGGCATTCCTGACCTTTGTCCCCTGCTGGGACATTGGGTCTAGCTGGCCTGAGAACCAGGGCCCCAGTCTTCCCATAGAGCCAATGGCTGATGCCTTGTTCTGTGTGTCTGTGGTGTGAGTGTGTCTGTGGCATGTGTGTCTGTGTATATGCGTATGTGTTTGTGTCTGTAATCTATGTGCGTATCTGTGGTGTGTGTTTCTTTGGTCTGGGTGTATGTCTGTGCGTGTTAGTGGTTCTTGTGTGTGTGTCTGAGTTATTTGTGTCTGTGTGTATATTTGAAGTGTGTATGTGTCTGTATGTGTGTCTCTGGTCTTTGTGTGCATGTCTGAGCTGTGTATGTGTGTCTATGTGAGTGCCTATTGTGTGTGTGCATATGTGTGCATACTCAAATGTCAGTTTCTCAGTGGTAATGTCCATGGACAACATATTGAAGTGTATAGTCCATCATCTATTCCCTGTATATCTCTCCTGTTTCACTTTTCTCCAAACCCGTTCTCACCACTCAATATAATAAATATATAATCTACTTAATTATTCTTTGCCTGTCTCTCCTGCCTTTAAAATGGAAGCTTCACAAAGGATCTTGTATCTCTTCCATTTACTGCTGAATCCACTCTGCCTAGAACATGTTTGGCATATATTAGGTGATCAATAAATATTTGCTTTATGAATTGTAAGGATATTTGGAATAAGCAAAATGAGATGAATGGCTGTCTCCAATGGAAAACTATGCATTCTTTAAAGCACACCCTTACAGAGTAATGATTTTAGCATTTTATTGCCTTTGAACTATTTTACAGTGCTATAATTGTAGATAATTAATAGCAATGCAAATAGTTCATGTCCACAGACATACACATTCTGTCCACTGGGGCAGTCACTTGAATAACCCCACCAATCCAGTTTCTGATGCATTCACAAATTTCATTTCAACATCCCTTTCCTCCATATAAATTTGTGGTTCTTCTACTTTTGCCTTGTTGTCTCATTAGTTAAAGAAAACATGGAGTTGCTGATAAATAGATATAAATTTCAGTCATGCAAGAGGAAAAAGTTCTACAGGTCTGCTGTACAACAGAGTGCCTATAGTTAATAATGCTGTACACTTAAAACTTGATGAAGAGGGTAGATCTCAGGTTGTGTGTTCTTTTACCACAATAAAAAAAAATCTTTAACCCATATTCATTTTATATCCATATGAGAGTCATGATTTTACTTTTTTAAAAAATTATCCTTTGATAGAATAAATGAACTAATTTGTGTCTACCTCTGTGCATTTGTTGGTTTTTTGGTTTGTGGTGTGTTCTACACATTAGAAATGGGTCCCTCTGGGACAAATATGATGGCCCATGTAACACCTTGATCTCATCTTAAAGGATTTTGGCTGTTCCCACTTGGGCAACTGGGAACCACTGAAGGGTTAGAAGTAGAAAAGGGACACCATCGGTTTTTTTAGAATTCACTCTGGCTTCTCTGTGGAGGACAGATTGGAGGTGGGCAGAGAGCAGGGAGAAGATGAGTTTCCCTAACTGTGTATTTAAGTTCCCACTGTAGAAAGGCAGTCCTCGGAGGCAGGAATGTGCGTCTCCCACAAGCGCTGTAGACTTGCTTTGCACATTGTGATGACAAATTACATAGTAGGTGATGGATATGTGCCAATGACAGGCTTCCCAAATCTACATACAGGTAAATACAAAAGTAGCAGATTCTTGCATAAAGTATTGCTTTAATTTTGGTAAATAAAATTGCATATACATATCGTTCCTCTCCTTCCACCTACTCACTCACAAATATCGTGAATAGTTTGGGAGCCCAGAAGTGAGAGGTGAACAAGTTTGGGTGTTTGTTTTTCTGTGTAGGGGCAGGTCCAATTCAGCAAAGTGCTTTCCTGATGTGAAGATGTGGGTTGGGGGTAGGGAGAGAGGTTTGGGAGACAATGATCATGGTGTCTCAGTGTCTGGCCCTTTCTTTCTTGCTTCTGTATCCAGGATCTTCCCCTGTCCAGAGGGATGAAGGAGCTCAAGTTTTTCTCATCCCTTGTTTTCAGAGGCCCCAACCTCTGCCAGGAAAAACAGAGGTGAGGTCAGAGTCCTGTAGAATTCTGGTTCTGGGGGTGATGAGCTGGTGAACAATGTTCTGGTGTTTGGGGGACTCAGATCAGGGGTTACCTGGGGAGGACTCTGATTGCCTGATGTAGAAGATCCTGGAGAGGCCCTAGGGGAGGAGAAAGCCAGCCCCCAGGGGGCACTCCTGAGGAGGGTGAGGACTGAGAGAGGGGCACACCTTAGGGGAATTTCTGGATGACGTGAAGTTCCTGTTTCCAGCCCTAGCAGGACCCACACTTCCTGCCACTTCACAACTCTGGGGCTCAGAACAGCCTGGGCTAGTAACTGCAGGAAGTGTCTGGGTAGAGTTGGGGTGGGAGCCATGGGGTGGCTGAGACCACGAAGCAAGAGACCAGAAGGCTCCAGACAGAAATGTGAGAAAACTCGGAAAGAGGAAAATCCTGTCCAAAACTGAAAGTGAATATCAGCTCACATGGAGAAAGACAGAAAACATTCCTGCTGTTGTTCAGGCTGGGTGGGGGACAGCTACAAAATTAAAAGGAATGTGTATTTCTCTTAAGGTCCTCCAACAACTGTATAATACCATAGTAAATCCTTCTTTGAGTGATTAATGCTTTCTTATCAGTGACGCCCCGAGATGGGCTTTGTTATTCCATCTAATTACTGGGGACACCGCTGGATAAACTATCCTCGCCTCAGGACAGCACTCAATCCCTAGTTAACACTTCTAGGGGATGAAGAGCACAAATCTGAAGATTGTGGCACATCCTGGAAGGTCCTGGATACCCCTGACCAGTATCATTGACCTAGGATGTTACCAGTCCTTCTCCAGGCTCCTCCCACTCTGCATTGATGATTGGTAAATATTTGGCTTCCCAGAGGGCTCCATCCACCAGGAGGCACTGTGACCCCTGGGGAGACCCAAACTGGGGTGCTTTTGCTGTCCGTCGTGCTGAAAAAGATCAGGCTTGTAGCCCAGGTACCTCCTACTTCTGCAGAATAGTCTGAGCTGAGGCTTAAGGTCCCAGTTTGGGGTCAGGAGCTCAAAGAGGTGGGGATGGATGTCTGCTCCATGGGAGGAGCAGACAATCAGGAGTGGGTGGTGCTGTTCTCTTCTCTCTGTTCCTTCTCCCACCTCTCCTGTTCACTCTCAGGCATTGTTCCTTCTGTCGACCATGTCTGTCTGCCCCACTTGCCTGAGCCGCAGGGGCAACGGGATGTTATTGCTGAGGTTTTCTGTTTACTGGCCTCTGTACTGCTCCTTTAAATAACTTGCTTCACTCCAGCTTCACAATAAAAAACAAACAAGCAAACAAAACCTCCTAAACTGAAGAGGCTAGTCTTCACATTTGACAAAGGAGAAAACTGAGTGTCAGGGTCAGGAATATCAGACACTATACCTGGAGCCCTTTCTCCCATTTTGTCCACCTGCCCCAGTGCCTTGTGGAAGGAGAAGGTAGTCTCAGGCCTGAGGGTGAAAGTAAGAGCTTCCCAGACACTTATTTCTGGGTCCAATAAGTCCACCATGCTGGTGGTGTTGGACTCACTTGATATTGTCAGAGGGGCTCCCATTCCATCCAGGAGAGAGATGAGCCTACCTGGCTGCCTCCTGCTTCCAAGATTTGGGAAATGGTGGGTCTGAATGTCCTTACTCTTTTGGGTGGGGGACCGAGATGCCCTGCGTCTGTATTGTTCCTCCAGTCCTGGGGTCCTAAACAAGTTCATTTTCTTCATACCACCTCCCAGAATTCTGCTTTGGTTGTCTCTTGCACCATTTACAGGACTTATAGTTGTGAACAGAGGGGAGAAGCAGGGAACAATGGGTCAATACCATCTGGTCTGGATTTTAAGTCTAACTGTCAATTTTTAATGTTTTCAACAGACAGGTTGACCCATATGACCCACTCTGACATCATAAACAGAAGTCTGACTCAATTGTCCCTTCTGCATGTAGGGCAGGGGGAGATCAGGTGTCAGACTTTTTTTACACCACGCCAGATGATGATGTGGTGATGGGCCTTTCTGGACGAGGGACGTGGATGCACAGAGACAATGAGGAGTGCATAAGAATGGGGGCACTTAGAGAATGACTTGTGGGATTGATGGGTTAGGATACGGTGATGGAGAAGTAGACAGGGTGAGATGAAGAACGACCTAGATTAGAGGTCAGAAAACAGCAGCTCATGTGCTGCCTGATTTTGTAAATAAAATTTTGTTGGAACACAGCCAGGTTAATTCATTTTCAGATTGTCTATGGCTACTTTTTTTATTGATGTTTTAATAGTTTATAACATTATGAATTTTTGGGTTGTATATTTTTGTTTGTCCATCACCATATAAATGTCTCCCTTTACCCTTGTGCCCACCCCCTACCCCCATTGCCCCTGGTAACCACAATACAGTTTTCTCTGTCCATGTGTTGGTTTATATTCCACATATGAGTGAGATCATACAGTGTTTGTCTTTCTCTTTCTGGCTTATTTTACTTAACATAATACCCTCCAGGCCCATCCATGTTGTTGCAAATGGCAAGATTTTGTCTTTTTTATGGCTGAGTATTATTCCATTGTATATGTATGCCACATCTACTTGATCCAATCATCAGTCGAGGGACACTTAGGTTGCTTCCATTTCTTGGCTATAGTGAATAATGCTTCAATGAACATAGGGGTGCATAAGCCTCTTTGGATTGTTGATTTCAGGTTCATTGGATAGATTCCCAGTAATGGGATAGCTGGATCATAGGGTATTTCTATTTTTAATTCTTTGAGGAATCTCCATACCATGTTCTGTAGAAGCTGCACCATTTTGCTTTCCCACCAGCTGTGTATGAGGGTTCCTATTTCTCCACATCCTCTCCAACATTTGTTGTTTTTTGTCTTGGTGATTAGAACTATTCTAACGGGCGTGAGGTGATATCTTAGTGTTGTTTTGATTTGCATTTCCCTGATTGTTAGTGATGTTGAACTTCTTTTCATGTGGTCTATGGCTACTTTTATGCTCCAAACATGGAGTTGAATTGTTGCAGCAGAGACCATACAGCTTGCAAAACCGAAAATATGTGCTATTTGGCCCTTTACAAAAAAGTTTCCTGACCCTTGGCTTAGAATGTCAAGTTGAGAAGCTTGTAAATTATTCTTTTGGGCTGAAGAGATGGAGAAATATTTTGACTACTGTCAGCTCTGAGATTTAGGAAATTTTCTATCTGATTTTTACTATATCAGGACTAGTATCAGGGAGGCGGGATGGAAAGGGAAGATTCAGGAGTGGAGAGAGATGATACTGGAGGCCAAGTCAGGGCAGGTATCCACAGGAGGGCTTTGAGTAGAGAGTGAACTGACATTTTGGTGATGTGGTGCCTGGGACAGAACACACCCAGTCTCTGGATGAAGTGTCACTAAGGCCTTTCTGTTCAAGGGAGAAGGAACCAGGATGCACCAACTCTCACGGTGTATCAGGACTTCTGCTGGGTGTTTCCATATGTAATTTTATTCAATCCTCACAGCAACCCTGTGAGGTAGGACTTCTTACATCCATTTCACAGACCAGGAAACCGAGACATGAAACAGTAAGGTGGCTTGTCTGATGTCATCCTCTTACTAAATAAAAGAACGTGGATTTGATCCCATGTCTCTCTGATTGCAAAGCCTAATATAGTTCCAATATAGCATGAAGCTCACATACAATAGTTTATAAACTCATTGCCTATGGGGATGTTAAGTCTCCAAGAATCAACCTTTGGGTCCCCCTTCCTGCAGAGGATATAGACGCTCAGGCTGAGACTGACGCTCTGGTTAGCTCCTTACTGGGTCCTGTAGGTGTCCTCCTGAGGGTTCACCCTGTCAAAGCTGAGGGAGCTGTAATGCATCTCCTGCTTCATCCCCAAGGCTGAGGCAGGCCCTGCAGAGCTTGTGGGGTGCAGATGGCTGACTAACCTGGATTCCTTCTCGTGCTTCTGCATGGAGAGCAAAGAAGGGGGTCGAGGAGAACAGTGGGAGGAGGGGCGGGAGAAGGCTGAGAGGGTTCCTGCAGTGAATTGATTCCAACCAGACATTTATTCATCCTTTTTTCAAACATTTCTTAAGTTCCAACTTATTCAATTATCCAACAAATATAGCACTTACTGGTTTCTTTCCAATTCTACTGAACACTCACACAGACCTATGTGGAAAACACTATTACTTTACAGAGAAAGAAGCTCAGTTTCAGAGAGGTTAGGTACTTCCTAAGGTCACACAGCTACTGATCATGGTCTCTCTGAGGTCTCCTTTGTGCTGGACACTGGGTTACAAGAAAGTGTTTATTAAAATCTATTTCTCCTCCTGTGTGTCTCCTTTACTCTCACACTACTATCACACTCACAACTTTTCTGACACTAGATGTGTGGGGTTATTTTTCCCCACAACAAGCAATTCTCTGTGACACCAGCTGGGTGTCCTACAATTGAACTCAATTCTGACACTCTCTACTTGGAGATAGCATAGGAATCCACAGGTTAAGAGCTCAGGCCCACCAGATTCCCTCCCTTGAAACCCGAATCTCAACTCAAGGTTGTCACCTGTGCTTTTCTGACCAAGCTACTACAAATTGGAGGTTCCCATGGTCCCTTCCGTGGGTTCAATTAATTTGCTAGAGTGGCTCACAGTATTCACGAAAACAGTTTACCTGCTATGTACCAGCTTATTATAAAAGGAAATGATAAAGGATACAGATGTACATCCAGATGGAAGAGATGCATAGGGGAAGGTAGGTGGAAAGGGGCAAGGAGCTCCCATGTTCTCTCTGATTGCACCACCCTACCAGCATCTCCACATGTTCACCAACTTGGAAGCTCCCCAAACCCCATGCTTTTGGGATTTTTATGGAGCTTCCCCACATAGGCATGATCAAGTTTTTTTTCTTTTTGTAAGGAAGATCAACTCTGAGCTAACAAAGCATGATCAATTATTAACTGCATTCCCAACCCCTCTCCAGTCTCTGGAGAAAGAAGTCAGGCATGAAAGTCCCTTTCCAATAACCCACCAAGTGTGACCTCATTAAAACAAAAGACAGTGCTTTCACTCAGGAAGTTCCAAGGGGTTTAGGAGGACAACCGTTTTCTGCTGCAGACACATTTCTCAGTTCTAGACTTACTGCAACATTTCTCAAGAGTCTTTCTACTTCCTCTCCTCCCATTCTCTCTTGATGTCACGCCAATCAGGATACCTGCCTCTACCAGGCTACCAGATCTGCTTTTGTTAAGATCAGCTGTGATACTACTTAGCTAAATTTAAATGGTCATTTCTCAGACCCTATTCTCCTGGACTTATTAGCATTTGAAACAAATGAGTCCTCTCTCCTCTGAAGCTCCAACTCCCCTTGGCCACCAGGACCCAACCCTACACTCTCCTGGTCATTTATTCTTCCTCAGTGGTCTTCTTGCTGTTTCCATCTTATCTCCCTGACTCTAAATGCTGGAGGGTCCCAGGACTCTGTCTGCAGACCTCTGCTCTTCTTTGTGGTTTCATCCACTATCAGACCTTGACGTGGAGGACACACAACCTCTGAGTGTCCCACCTGGACCCCTCTCTGGAGCTCCAAACTTTTGTCAACTACTTGTCATCTTCACTTGGATGTCTTAGAGGTACCTCAAACTTACAGTAACCAAAATAAATTTTGGTGCCCTCTTGAAAATATACTCCTCCTGTAGAGTTGGTAATTTCAGGAATTGACAATTCAATTCTTTAAGTTGCTCAAGGCAACCACGTTGGAGTCCTCTTTGCTATCTATGGACATTTATGGGCATCTATAGCTATCTGTAGCTATCCATAGACATCTATAGAGCTATCTTTCACTTATATGTTCATTTATGACTTCTATTAACATTTATGAAATCTATGACATCTATGGAGTCATCTTTGCTATCTATGGACACCTATCACATCTATTGACATCTATGGCATCTATGGAGTCATCTTTGACATCTACGGACCTCAGTGACATCTATAAAATCATCTTTGATAACTATGGACATGTGTAACATCTATGGACATCTATTACTTCTGTTGACATCTAAGGAGTCATCTTTGACATCTATGACACCTATGAGGTAGAGGCAGTGAGCTATCTTTGATTACACTCCACATGTACTCTATCACTCCATTAACAAATCCTGTTGGCTCCACCTGCAAAATATATCTCGAATCTAACTTCTGACACCAGGTTCATCATTGCTGGAGCATGACTGTGGGCCACCCCGGGGAGATGTGGTGGGCAGACTGCATGCCAGGATGCCCACGTCACTCACCAGGGAAGCTGGTCCGTTGACATGGTGGATGTCATCCATGCCCACTGCTGTCCTGGCTGCTTTCTTCCTGCAGGTCTTCACTCTGATGGGAGACACCAGGATCTCTGACACAGGTCACTCCTTTGAGGCTGGAGTGAGTAACAAAGGCAGGTCTAGGGTGGGATGATCCCAGGACCCTTCATAACAAGACTTTGTAACAAGGTACTCACACTCCAGGAGGTCTGGAAGCAGGGCTTGGAACACACACATGCCTGACTCAGGGGCTACCAGCTGGATTCTCACCACCACCATTACCCTGCTCTGGCTCCAGGCTCTCACAACCCCTCCAGGTCCCTTTTCTCTAATTCTTGGCCCACTCCCAACACAGCTCAAATGAAGAAGATGATGCATAGGCAGAGAGTGAGCAGTGTAGCGACAGCAGCTCCCCCGATGGCCCCCTGAGTCACTCTTGTCCCAGTCCCTGGTTCCCTGGCAGACAAGAGACACTTTGGGTGAACTCCAATCTTGATGAAGAGGCACGTGTCTTCTCCTCTTCAGTACATAGTGAAGGGCACCCTACCCCTCTTATTCAGGGTTCAGCATCTCGGTCTCTCTACCCACCATAGGACCTAAGCCATCTCCAGAAGGACATGGTCCATGGAACATCTCCTACCCAGCGCCCACAACCTGTCCAACAAAATTCATCTCTTCCAGGACTCAAGTTCTTCACCATCCAGGGTCTCTGCTACAGCCAACAGAGCTTCCCACAGCATGAGCATGAGGCTCTGGGGTCTATGGGCATTTCAGAGAGAGAGAGCAACACAATCCAGAGAGCCCTATGGGATGCTGAAAGGCTTTGTCCTTCCTTCCTTCTGGGGAGGGTGTCTGAATCTCCTCTCCTGTCCTCCACTGACCCTGACCTTAAGGGTCAAAGGTGATCTTTCATGCCTACAGAATGGGTGGCAACTGAGAGTTTCAGACCTTCACGTCAGACCTAGACAGCTCTCCTGGCCCTGCCTGGCCATGCGTTCTGGGAACCCAACATCCAGAGTGAAGGATGTGTCTCTGGGCATCAATTGTCAGCAGTTTGATGGGCACTGCCGAGAAATTCGCAATGGGACTCACTGTCCAGCGAGGAGACCAGATGCCATTACCCATGGGAATAGAGGCCCGGGGGGAGCTACGCTCCAGAGAGAGTTCAGGGTGAGGGGGGAGATTGAAAGTCAAAAAAACTTCCAAAGAGATTTTCGGGGCAATGAAACTACTCTGTATGATACTATGGATGGATACATGATGGATACATGTCATTACATATTTGTCTAACGTTGTTGTGCATACAACGTACAACACCAAGAGTGAACACTAATGTCAACCATGGACTTTGGGTGACAATGACATGTTAATGTAAATTCATGGGTTGTAAAAAATGTACCTTCTAATGGGGGATGTTCATAGCGGGGAGGCTGTGCATGTGTGGGAAAATGCAACAGGTAAATGGGGAATCTCTCTAACTTCCTCTCAGTTTTGTTGTGAACCTAAATCTGCTGTAAAAAATAAAGTGTACATTTCTACTCTGATTTTTATTATTTCCCTTCTTCTACTGATTTGGGGATTTGTTTGTTCTTCTTTTTCCAGTTCCCTTAGGTGCATTGTTAGATTGTTTATTTGAGATTTTTCTTGTTTGTTGAGATAGGCCTGTACTGCTATAAACTTCTCTCTTAGAAGCTCTTTTGCTGTATCCCATAAATTCTGGCATGTCGTATTTTCATTTTCATTTGTCTCCAGGTATTTTTTGATTTCTTCTTTGATTTCCTCGGTGACCCAGTCGTTGTTCAGTAGCATTTTGTTTAATCTCCACTTATTTGTGGCTTTTCTGATTTTATTCTTATAGTTGATTTCCAGTTTCATACTGTTGTGGTCAGAAAAGATGCTTGGTATTATTTCAATCTTCTTAAATTTATGGAGACTCATTTTGTGGCCTAATATGTGATCAATCCTGGAGAATGTTCCATGTGCATTTGAAAAGAACGTGTATTCTTCAGTTTTTGGATGGAATGCTCTGTATATATCTACTAGGTCCATCTTTTCTAGTGTGTCATTTAAGGCCAATGTTTCCTTATTTATCTTCTGTTTGGATGATCTATCCATTGGTGTAAGTGGAGTGTTAAAGTCCCCTACATTTATTGTGTTACTGTCTATTTCTGTTTTTATGTCTGTTAATAATTGCTTTATATATTTAGGTGCACCTACATTGGGTGCGTAGATATTTACAAGTGTTATATCCTCTTGTTGGATTGTTCCCTTGATCATTATGTAATGCCCTTCTTTGTCTCTTTTTACAGTTTTTGTTTTAAAGTCTATTTTGTCTGATATGAGTACTGCTACCCCAGCTTTCTTTTCATTGCCATTTGCGTGGAGTATCTTTTTCTAACCCTTCACTTTCAGTTTGTGAGTGTCTTTAGGTCTGAAGTGTGTCTCTTGTATGCAGTATATATATGGATCTTGGTGTTTTATCCAGTCAGCCACCCTATGCCTTTTAATTGGGGCATTTAGTCCATTGACGTTTAAAGTAGCTATTGATAAGTATGTACTTACTGCCATTTTTTAACTTTTTTTCTCAGTGTTTTAGTAGTCCTTCTCTGTTCCTTTCTCCTTCTATACAGAATTGATGGTCTCTTTAGTTTGACCTCTGTCTGAAA
This sequence comes from Ceratotherium simum simum, assembly GCF_057802395.1. Taxonomy (NCBI): domain Eukaryota; kingdom Metazoa; phylum Chordata; class Mammalia; order Perissodactyla; family Rhinocerotidae; genus Ceratotherium; species Ceratotherium simum. The sequence continues at coordinate 10,134,634 of NC_141932.1, read as the reverse complement.
GCTCTACTCTTTAACTCCCCTCCTCCCTCATTTTATGTTTCTGATATCATATCTGACCTCTATTTTGTGCATTTGTATCCATTGCCCTCTTATGGAAATAGATAATTTTTCCCATTTGTGGTCTTCTCTTTTCCCCTTAAATCAGTCCCTTTAACATTTTTTGTAGCACTGGTTTCTTGGTGACAAACTCCTTTAATTTTTGTCTGGGAAATTTTTGATCTCTCCTTCCATTTTGAATGATAATCTTGCTGTGTAGAGTATTCTTGGCTGTAAGTTTTTTCCTTTTAGCACTTTAAATATATCGTGCCACTCTCTTCTAGCCTGTAAGGTTTCTGCTGAGAAGTCAGCTGATAGCCTTATGGGGTTTCCTTTGTATGTAACTTGACTTTCTCTGGCAGCTTTTAGGATTCTCTCTTTAATTCTAGACATTTTGATTATGATGTGTCTTGGTGTGGGCCTCTTTGGGTTTATCTTGTTTGGGGCTCTCTGTGATTCCTGTACCTGGATGTGTGTTTCCTTCCTTAGGTTTGGGAAGTTTTCATCTATTATTTCTTGAAATAGATTCTCTGCCCCTGTGTCTCGCTCTTCTCCTTCCAGGATACCTATAACACGGATGTTAGTGCACTTGATGTTGTCCCAGAGGTCCCTTAGACTGTCCTCACTCTTTTTAATTCTTTTCTCTTTTACCTGTTCAGCTTGGGTAATTTCTTCTAGTCTTTCATCCAGCTTGCAGATCTGTTCTTCTGTATCCTCTAGTCTGCTTTTGAGTCCCTCTAGCGAATTTTTCATTTCCAGTATTGTATTCTTCATTTCTGATTGGTTCTTTTTTATATCTTCCATTTCTTTGTTGACATTCTCACTGAGTTCATCTATTCTTCTCCCCAGATCAGTAAACGTCCTTAACACTCTTAGTTTGAACTGTCTGTCAGGTAGGTTGCTCATTTCTGTTTCACTTAGTTCCTTTTCTGGGGTTTTGTCCTGTTCCCTTACTTGGAATGCATTCCTTTGCCTCATCATTTTGCCTCTTTCCCTGTGCTTGTGTCTACGTATTAGGTAGGTCAGCTACGTCTCCTGCTCTTGGATAGGTGACCTTATACAAGTGATGCCTTAGGAGTCCTGCAGTGTGCTTCCCTCAGTTCTCAATATTCCAGGGGTGACCCCTATGTGGGCCACATGTGTCCTTCTGTTGTGGCCTGTTTGCTCTGCCTGTAGGCACCCAGGTAGGCCTAGTTATGCTCCTGGTCAGCTGTTGTAATGCTCAGCTGTTTGTAGTTGTTGTGGTCCCTTCAGTCTCTTTATCAGGTGTGGGGAGCCCCAACACAGTTGGCTGCAAGTTCTAATACCACATTTGTGTTGCAGTATTTCTTTTAAGTGAGTAGGCCCCCAGCGTGGCAGGTTGTTACGTTCAGGGCCTTACAATTGCTATAAGCCTCCAGCCTTTAGGTGTCTTATCAGCTCTTTGAGGCTTGCAGCTGTGTGGGGCTTGCCTCAGGCACAGGAGCACCCAGTTGCTTCAGACTTTGGAAGATAGGGCAAACCCCCTATGTGGGTCTTTGAGAAGCACAAGTCTTCTGCAGCTGACAAGCCCTGCCACCCATGGGTCCACACACACGGTCAACACAGTCCTGCCCCGTGTGTGCGCCCTGACCTCCCGAAGCGGACCCAGTCTCTCCATGGCGGGAGCCACACACACTCCACCACTGCCCCACACTCTCCACCAGCTCCTTGTGCACACCCTGACCCACTGAAGTTGGCTCAGTTGCCAGGCTGCAGAGAATCCAGTCACCAATCTATGCAGGCCCACAAGTTGCCTGAGGGCTTGTTGTTGAGTGGGGCCAGTCTCTAGGGTGTGCTGCCCGCCCTGGCTGAGCTGAATTAAATTGGTGCTCTAGTGGGTGGGGCAGCCCTGGGCTAGCTGGCCCCAGGGAGAACTCCAATGGCGTCTGTGTCAGCACGCCCACACCAGGCAACAACAATGGCCGCCGCCAATGTCCCAATCCCTGGAGAGGTCTCACTTTTCACTGAGATGCACTCAGGGCCTATCAGGTGAGTCTCTTTTCACCAAAGCACTATACATCTTTCTTTCTGGTGATTTTAGGATGCTTTCTGAAATGGATGAGTTTGCGTGTGGACCCTTTAAGAGCCAGTTTTAATTTCTTCGTGAACCAGCTTTTCTTTGGGTACTCCCCAGTGTTTTAGTAGCAGGCAATGTCAGATATTATGCCACTCGTCTCAATTGTGCTGGGTCCACAAAATGCCCACAGCGGATGCACTCCCCGGCTCAGGACCCCGTGCCTCCAGTGAAGGCTGCATACCTGTGGGCTGCTCCCGGGAGGCCGTGAAGCTGGCGGCTTGTGAAAGTGGCGTTTTTCATCTCCAGAAGGGAGTTTCTGCCTCTTCCACCTCAATTAGGATTGTCGTTTGTTGCAGGAGTTCCTCTTATCCAGTTTTCAGTTCTGTCTCAGGGGTAATTTTTCCACGAGTAGTTGTAAATTGGCTGTGTCCGCGGGAGGAGGTGAGTTCAGAGTCTGCCTACACCGCCATCTTGACTTCTCGGTTTCAATCCTGGCTTTCTGACAATCCACTTCTGCCATTTTTCTGGCAGTGTTTTCATTTTTAAATGCCTCCATAACTGAGAACATTCCTGCTTGAGCCATACCAGATGCTGGCATCATCCCAGAATCTTTTCCTTTGATCCTCATGTTAGATGAGAAAGAGTAGGGGAGACAGGTTAAGGGGGCAGATGAGAGAGACAGAGACAGAGAGACCCTTTCTTTCTTTTTTTAAATAGCCACCCTAATGAGTGTGAAAGTGTATCTCACTGTGTGGTTATAATTTGCACTTTGCCAATATTAGTAATGTTGATCATGTTTTCATGCATTTAGTGGGCATTTGTAAATCTTTGGAGAAATGTCTATTCAAATCTGCGGCCAATTTTATATAGGAGTGTTGGGCTTCTTGTTCTTGGGTAGATGGTTTTTTCAATACATAAAAAACAGGGTTCTTTTGTTTATTTGTTTACTGATGTTTTGTTTTGAGAGTCCTTGATATATTCCAGATATAAGTCATCCATCAGATATATATTAACAGATGTATTCTCTCAGTCTGTAAATTTTAGTCTCTCCATGGTGGCTTTTAGAGAACAGCAGGCCCCTGTTCCCCAAGACATGTGTCCGCCATGAGGTGACCCACAGGTGTGTCAGGATGTGGAAGAGCAGAGCAAAGAAGATCAAAAGAGGGAAGGTCTCGAGGCCAGATGGGGTCATTCAGGGGTGCAAAGGTCATGTGAGACTTGCAGCCACCCAAAGAAACATGCGATTTAAACTCCGGAAACTGTAAGTGTTCCCCTATAAAGAAAAAGGATCTTTGCAGGTGTGATGAAGGATCTTGACCTGTAGAGATGATCCTAGATTATCTGCATTGGTCCCTAAATCTAGTCACATGTGTCCTTTGAAGAGAGAAGCAGAGGGTGATGTTGTACACACAGAGGAGGATGAGCAATGTGACCACAGAGACAGAGTGATGTGACCACAAGTCAAGGAATGACGGCAGTACAATCATCTGGGAGAAGTAAGAGATGGAGTCTCTCCTCAAGCCTCTGAGGAAGTGCGACCTACCAACAACCTGATTTCTGCCCAGCATGACTGATTTTGGATGATGGGGTTCAGGACATGTTGCTCTAAGTTGTTGTACCTTTGCATAGTGAATATTTCAAGCCAGAATGATTTGAGAAACAGCCCATACAGGAAGATCTCACTGACTTTCTCTTGAAACAGGTCGTAAACCCTCACTGAGAGGTGCCCTCCTTGTACCTGGAGGAAAGGAGCATCTTATCTCCCAAGATCATGGGACACAGAGAGGAATCTGAAGGAACAGGTCTTGCTAAGTTTCTCCCAGTTTACTGCATTTAGCTCACACTCTTTGTCCTATCATATCTGTCCATGATTTTCCATTTTGCACCAAATGTAGCACAAAAATACTCAGGCTTAATAATTTTTCAGGTCTTCAACTCCTTGCTAAGGCTGTTGTGCCACATAAAACTTATATTAAATATATTTGTATGAATATCTCTTATCAATCTGTCTTGTGCTATAGGGTCTCAATCACGAACTTACAAGGGCAGAGGGAAAATATTTTTCCTCCCTGCCATGGATTTCTGGCCTCCAGCACTGTTAGACAATAAACTATTCTTGTTTTAGATACTGAGTATGTAGTCATTTGTGACAGTGGCCCCAGGAAGCTAATAGAGATAGGAAATCAGAGACATCCCATCTCCAGGGAGAATGCAGAGAATAACAGAGAAAAGCTTTCCTTTATGGACCCTTTCCTCTGTTCCTTTTTTTCAGGCAAACTCCTCAAAATGCTATATGTACCCACTCTTTCCATCTCCCCATCTCCAATTCTCCCCTGAACTTGCTACAACCAAGTCTGTACCCCTTTCCCACCTCTCCATTAAAACTTCTGTGTTGGGATCACCAAGGAGAAATGTGTTTCCTTGTGCCCTTCTTTTCTCGGTGTGCATCAACCCCTTTCTGCCTCATCTACTACCATCACTTTACAAGGCTTTATGTCTTCACACCTCCAGCCTGAACCCCTCTCCTGATCTTCAGACATTCATATTCTCCTGCCTTCCTGAAGTCTCCAGTTGCATGTCAAGCAGCTTTTCAGAATGAGCATCCCCCTTCCAAACCCTATCCTTGACGTCTTCCATGGAACACAACTCCTTCCTTCCAGTTCATCAGGGGAAACATTTGGGCATTACCCATGCTGATCTCTCTCCGTCACTCCCCCATCCACTAGAAAACTCTGTTAGTTCAATCTTCATATTTCATCTAAACACAAACTCTCACTCTCCACCCCACCTCCCTGGTTCAAGTTACCATCACCTCCTGCCTGGAGAATTCAGCAGTCTCTTCCCAATCTCTGTGTTGCTGCTGTGGACCCACTCTGGCCTTTTCTGAACAGAGCAGCCATGGACATCCTGTGAAAAAGAAGGTTTAATCATATCCTCCAAGGCTTCCAGATTCTTGCATTTCCTGCACCATCCTTTCAGCTTCTCCCCTCCCTTTGTACCTCTGCTGTCAAACTTCTTCCTCCTGTCTCCCCAGCACATGAGGTGTGCCTCTGCCTCAGACTATTCCACATACTGTCCTCTCTTTTCCCTTTTCCTGGGATAATTTTCCCTCAGGCCAATGCCCTGTTTTCTTACCATCTTAAGTCTTTGCTCCAACCTCAGCCCTCACACTCTCAGATGTAGAAAATTGTCCCCAATGTGTCGTGTGCTCCTTTCCCTACATTTTTCTCTAAACACACTTTGCCATCCAACATGCTCTGGCATTATTTCTTATTTATTTCTTTTGATTTCTATCATTCTTGTCTCCACAATGACAGAGTCTTGACCACAGAAATTTTGGATGCTGTAGGGGTGCATTCACTGATGCACCTACAACAATGCTGGCACATAGTAGGTCTTCACTGATAGTTGCTCAAGAGACTATAAATCAATGACTGAATGGCACTCTGCTCAGAACTATACAAGATTTACACACACACACTCGGTGACATTTAGGACTAGAGCTCAAGGGATGAACAGGACTTGGAGAGGCAGGAATGGGGAGGGAAGGGCATTTCAGGAGAAGGAACTGCACATGCAACGTCTTAGAGTCACATAGGCCTGGGCCTGGGTGGGGATGGAGACATTGCCAGATGCAGGGAGAGGGAGGAATCTTGGAGAGAGTCCAGCAGGGGACAGATCATGCCAGGCCTTCAAATCCAGCCTGTGGTTTTGGTCTCTGACCATGGAGAGGACACATAGCTCTTCATACTGTGCAGGACGTGGACGATGATGGTCTCTGGAAACAGTCTGGAGACCTGTGTCGAATAAAGAGATGGAGACAGGAGGTGAAGTGGATTCAGAGACCCAGGGAAGAGATGAGGCCCCAGAAATGACCAGATCGGAATGGGGAGGAGATGGGCAGCAAGATGAGCTCTGTAGGAGAAAAGATGATCACGACATGTGGATGGATGGATCAGGGAGAAGGGAGGGAGGCGAAGTGAACCACAGCCAGGTTCTGGTCTTAAAGATGGGGGCACAGTGTCATCACGTGTCAGAGAATCCAGCAGAGAAATTGTTTTTGGGAGGCAGGTGAGAGCTCCACTTTGGCCATGCTGAGTAGCAATCCGGGGGCCAACCTGGGGGAGGTGTACGATGGGATGTTGGGTGGTGATACACCTGAGTCACTCACCTGAGAGATTAAGCTGGGATGGTGTTTACATCCTCCATGCCCCCAGTAGGCCTCACCACCTTCTTCCCACAGGACCTCATTCTGAAAGAAGAGAGCAGGGCCTTTTAGTCTAGTCATATAGTGGTACAGTGGGCAGCAGACTCACCTCTTCTTCCCTGCTCAGGGGCTGGAGGGGTGACTGAGGTGGGTGAGGGCAGCTCTGCCTCCATAGACCGTCTTGGACACACAGGTATCTCCCATCTTGGACACTTGGTAGCCAGGGCATGGCGGCTGCACCCTCTGGATCCCCCACTCCCACCCTACCCTCTGACCCATCAGTGTCCCTCCAATACTGGTTCTGGCACTCAACTCCGTGCCCCCTGTCCTCCCCACACCCACTCTTCCTCCTGCGACAACGTTCAAATGAGGAAGATGAGGCAGAGGAGGAGGAGCAAGGTCTTCACAGCCATTTCCCCGATGGCCACCAGAACCACCTCTGCCATGGGCCCTGGTCTCCCTGCAGCAAAGTGGGATGAGGATGGATCCACCTGGTCCACCACAATCCCCTTCTGTTCTCAATAGGACTCTGGCCAATGGTTCTCCAGGCCCTCCTCCATCACTGGATGTGGGACCACATGTGCCCGGGCCTCACTCCACACCACGTTCTGCCTGTCCAACATTGGAAAGAGAAAAATTGCGTAAGCTAGACTTCATCAAAATGACCAACTTTTGTTTGTCAATTGACACTATTGCAAAAGTGAAAAGCCAACCCATTTCGTGGGAGAAAATATTTGCAAATCATAGATCTGAGAAGGGTGTAATATCCAGCATATGGAAAGAACATTTACAACTAAAAAACAAAAAGAGAAATAACCCATCAAATAATGAGCGAAGGACTTAAAAAATAATTCTTCAAAGAAGATATACAAATGGCCAGTAAGTCCATGAAAAAATTAGCAGCATCATTAGTCATTACATAATTGCAAATCAAAACCATGATGAAATCTCTCATCACACCCACTTATTGTTAGTACCATGGAGTAGATTCTGACTCCTAGCAGCTCTGTGTACAGCCGAGCAAACCCTGCCCAGTCTTTCTGAGCCATCCTCTCACCTTCCAGCACTATATCAGACCATGCTACACTGCCCTTCATAGGGTTTCTATGGAAAATTTTCTCAGAAGTTGGTGGCCAGTTCCTTCTTCCTAGTCTGTCTTAGTCTGGAAGCTCCACTGAAGCCTGTCCACCATGGGTGACCCTGCTGGTATTTGAAGTACTGGTGGCATAGTTTTCAGCATCGCAGTAACACACAGTCATCACATTATGACAATGACAGAGGGATGTTGTGGTTCCCTGACTGGGAAATGAACGCTGGATGCAACTGTGAGAGTGCTGAATCTTAACCACTAGACCACCAGGGCTGGCTCTTCACATCCACTGCTGGGGTATAATTTTTTTTTAAATAAAATAATATGAGACAGGATGTGGAGAAATCGGAACTCTTGTATGTTGCTGGCAGGAATATAAAATGCAGCTGCCACTGTGGAAAAGAGTGTAGCTTTTCCTCAAAAAGTTAAACTCAGAAATTACCCTTTGACCCAGGAATTCCACTCCTACATAGGTATAAACCCCAGAAAACCGAACATATGTTTGAACAAAAGCATGTACACGAAAGTTTATAGCAGCATTATACACAATATCCCAAAAGTGGAAACAACCCAAATGTCCATCAACTAGTCAATGGATGAACAAAACATGGTACATCCCTACAATAGAATGTTATTCAGGCAAAAAAGAGAGAATTACTCACACATGATACATGGATCAACCTTGAAAACGTTTTCTTAAGTAAAAGAGGTTAGACACAAAAGGCCACATTTTTTATGAATCTACTTACATGAAATGTCCACAGTAGACAAATCCAGAGACAGGAAGCAGATTAGAGATTGCCAGGGGCTGGGAGAGGGGAGTATGTAGAGTCACTGCTTCACGGGCACAGGGTTTCTCTTTGGGGTGATGAAAATGTTGGATGGATGGAATTAGATGGTGGTGATGGTTGGGCAACACTGTAAATGTACTAAAAGCCAACTATTGTACACTTGAAAATGGCTCAAGTAGTGATTTTATTTTACGTGAATTTTTCCTCAATAAAAATAATACATATAAATTAAAAAAAAACAACTATATGGAGATTCTAGTTTTTTCCAAAGATGAGAAAGTTTCACCCCGTACTGGTTTGCTGAAAACAGACAGTTTCAGCCCTTGATTCTGAGAATGTAAGCTTGTCCACCCTCGATGGAGAACACCTTGGCCATATTCCTCAGCATAGAAGAACAAAGTGATCCAGCTATCTTCCTTTTAGGAACTTATTCCACAGTCATAAATACACACATATGTGAAAGGAGATATGAGATTACCGATAGCAGCATTTCTGTTGGTAGAATACAATTAAACCCGTGTTTTTCCATTGGTAGAAGATGTGTACAGAGTGAGAATCCATCCAGGCCATGGAATACTGCACTATCACAGAGAAGAATGAAGACAGTCTGTACTACTGATCTCAAAGGACCCCTAAGATCCTTTAGGTGAACAAACCAAGGCTCAGAGCAGCCTATGGACACTTGTCACTTCCCAGGAGGGGACTGGGCATCTGAGGACAGACTCTGCTGTGCATTTTGAATTGTTGGCCAGGTGAATATATTACCTGTCCAAAAATACGTAACCTATACACTATTAGGGGAAAATCAGAAGATGAGGCTGGAGAGTTGTCAGGAGACTGGTGACAAGAGGCCTCGAGATGTGGCCTCTGCCCTGTGAATGTTGCCCTGTTCTCCTTGTGTATCTGAGGGTGGTGAAGAAGTCAAAGGGGAGTGAGGGGACAATGGGGACAGCTGCTCACAGAGGCCATTGGAGCTGAGGATGGGAGAGACCACTGGGTTCACCCACAGTGGCCTCTCTGGTCACCTGGGTGAGTCCAGGGTGAGGCAGGGAGCCAGCCCTGCCCTGAGCTGGAAGAGGCCCATCTCCCTACAGCCTGGGAAGAGGCTCCTTCCTACCTGTGCTATCCCCTAGGCAGACACCAATTGCTGGGTTCTCTGTATCACCAGCGATGAGAAGAGGGGATTCCCCTTTCAGTGGGAGGGAGGAATGAGGTGAGATGAGTCTAGGCATCCCCACTACCCTGAAGCCACAGAAATGCAGGAGGGACAGGGATTGTGTCTTTCTAGGTCCCCTACAGCCAGGCACCCAGGACAAAGCAGCAAGCATCCCCAGCTGGGCCTTCCTGACCCCAGGAACACACCCTCAGAGACCCCAGAATCCTGGCCCAGCACTCACAGGTGACGTTGAGCTGGATGGTTCTTTCCATGGTCACACCAGCAGCAGGGAACTTCACCTGACAGATGAGATTGGTGACATGGTCCAGGGGCCATGGGGTGAGGGTGAGCACCAAGGAGAGGTGGGTCCTGGGGCCCACAAAGTGAAGGCAGCTGAGGTCCAGGAGAAGATGGGAGCATGCCCCATTCAGAGGCCCATGGAAGAGAGAAGTTCAGGTTCCTGGAGCGGCCAGACTCCAGGGTCCCCATGATGAGGATGTGGGGCATCTGAGTCAGGGCTGGTAAGGAGATGGTGAGACACAGGGATAAGGAGAGAGAGTCCTGGGTGTGGCCCTCATAGAATCCTCAGGCTTTGGTTCAGCTCCTCTCTCTTAGCCCTGACACACCATAACCCCAAATCCTGCCATGAACAGTGTCCCATCCCAGCCCTGCTCCATGTCCCCCATGTCCCTCCCCTGTCGCATGACTTGGAGCCCACTCTTTACTGGTTACATGCACAGAGAGAGGGTTAGAGTCATAATTCCATTTTGTTCTTCTTGTGTCCACCCAAAAAAAGTATCTTCCATTGTCCATCATCTTGGCATCTCTGATGTCCAGGGAGCAATTGTAGGTCCAAGGTTCCCCAAGGAAGTGGAATCTGCCCTTGATCTCCCCCTGCACTTTACAACCTGGGTTGTTTGTGGCCACAAGAGTGTACTGGGATGGATTTGCTCCTTCCTGGAACCAGTAGCCATGAGCTGGGGTAGAGTCATTCCAGCCATGGGGGTAGACGACAGTGCAGGGCACTTGGACGCACAGACCCTCCTGCACTGTCAGTGATTCCTGCACTTGCAGCCTGACTATTTCACTCTGAGCCAGGGACCCTGCAGGGAAATGAGAGTCAGACAGAGTCCTAAGCCCACCCGCCCCCTCTCCCCTTGGCCCACTCACCTGACCACAGCAGGGGCAGCAGCAGCAGCATCTCTGTGTGGAGGGTTCTGGATGTCCCTTGCGTGTCTGAAAAGAGAACCTGAAGGCAAGTGGGAGGGGATGCTGTTGGGAGACCCAGGGGAAATGGGAGGAGCCCACAGCCCTGGCCGTTCACAGAAGAGGAACTGCAGACCAGGGCTCGTCCCCTGCTCCACAGAGCTGGTGGACAGCCCACAGCTCAGACACCCCAAGACCCACCCAGACAGGAGCAGAGAAGGATAAGATCCTGTGTTCTGCCCCAATACGGGCTTTCCACTAACACTGGAGCGTGGACTAGGATCTCCGAGAACATCTGAGGTGTGGGACATGGTCAATCTCTAAAGGCCTCCCATCTGAGGTGCTTTACTGATCACTGGTGTCTACACCAGGGAGCAAATCCTGCCAGGTGTTGGTTTCCATAGGGTCTGTGTGAACATTCTAGGGTAGAGAAAAAGAAGAAAGTCCAGGTGAGGTGAAGGCAGTAGCCATTCATTCATTCATTCCCCAAACACTTAGTGAGTATCCATGTATTGTGCAAGCTGGAAACGCAAAGGGAAATGACCCAACTTGTCCATGCCCGTGAGATGCTCCCCACCCAGTGGTGTCACTTCCTCCCCAAACACTCTGTACTGTCGTGTTTTAGAGCTGCAGTCACCGATGAATGTGCTGTGTGTCCTGGAAAATTACTATGTATTTTCTAAAATATAAGTATGTTTTTTTTTAACTTACTGTTTGCTGATTCATGAAGTTTCGATGGAATCTCCAAAATAAAGACCACGTAGCATCTTCCTGTAAAACATAAGGGAGAGCACGTATTCTAGGAGCCACTGCAGAGGAAACTTCTTTTCCTTGAATGCTGCTGTTCAGTGTTGTGTGGACTGGAGCCAATTTTTTAGATTTTCGTTATACAGATTAGCATTTCCTGTCACGTAAGACATCTTTTCTCACAGTTACATGTGGCTCACAAGACAAAATATTTCCAAAAACATGAGTGGAATCTACAGCTACAATTAAAATTGTAGGTTCAGCTCATATGGTTTGCCTCTCACTCTGTGCCGTATGTGTCTGGGAAATCCTTGACACTTGTGACATAATAGCATTTGCCACCGTCAATTTATAAAACCTTTCAAATACAATAGTATCTAGATAACTATTCCTTCAACCTTACTAAAACAGAGAGATTATACACCATCATTTGAGATATAAGGAGTTGAGTCTCCAATAAGTAAAACAATACTAGTTTTAGGTTATTAAAACAGTGGGAATGTGGCACATAATAGAAACCCCAATACAATTGACTTCACATTCAAGAAAGTTATACCATATTCATGGACTGGAAGGTTAAGTGAGTTGTATTCCATTATGTGGGTATACTGTAATCTTTTGTTTATTCACCTATTGACAGACATTTGAGACTTTTGAGTTGTTGGCAATAAATATTAAGGGGTACGTCTTTCTATGAACATATTTTCATCCTTGTGAGTACACACAAGGAGTGGAATTGTTAGATCAAAGAGTAACCACATGTTTAACTTTAGTAGAAATTGTCAAATTGTTGTCCAGGTGGTTTTAACCTTTCCTCTTGTCTGTAAAGTACTAGAATTCTAGTGCTTCACATCCTCGTTAACACTTGGGATTGTCAGTCTTTTAAATTTTAACAATTCTAGTGGGAGTTTAGTGTTATCTCATTGTGTTTTTAATTTTAATTTATTTTATATTTAGATACAATGAGATTCACTGTTTATTTTATACAATTCTATGAGGTTTCACAGATATATATCCTATATAACCACGACCACAGTCAAGATACTGAAGATAACTATTACCCAATATATTCTCTCGTGCAGTAGCTGGGAAGCCAAATTCTCCCTCCATCCATAATCCCTGAAAAAAAGCTGATCTTTTCTCCATACCTCTTGTTTTGCTCTTTAAGAATGTCATAGGAATGGAATCAGGTAAAACGTAGTCTTCAAAATCTCGCTTCATCCACCTATCATAAAGCATTTGAGGGTTCTCTCTGTTATTGGCTGTATGTATCAATAATTTGTTTCTGGTACTCCATTGTTTCAATGTACCCTGTTTTGTATACAATAACCAGCTGAAGAACATTTGGATTGTTTCCAGGTTTTGGAGTGACTATGAATAAAATTGCAATAAAGATTCACATGCAGGTCTTATGGGAACACAGGTTTTTATTTCTATTAGGTAAACACCTAGGAGTCAGATTTCTCAATTCTATAAGTGTAAGCTTAACTTTATGTGAAATTGCAAACTGTTCTCCAATGTGGCTGTACATTGATGTTCCCACCAGCAGTGTGTGTGAGATCTGGCGGCTCCACATCTTTTTTTTTTTTTTTTTTTTTTTCTAAACTTTCCTTGTACCGGAGGTGTCTCTATTACTTTTCTTTAAATTTTTTGTTTATTGCAGTAACATTGGTTTATAACATTGTAAAAATTTCAGGTGTACATCATTGTACCTCTATTTCTGCATAGATTACATCATGTTCACCACCAAAATACTAATTACAACCCATCACCACACACATGTACCCAATTATCCCTTTCACCATCCTCCCTCCCCCCTTCCCCTCTGGTAACCACCAATCCAATCTCTGTCCCTATGTGTTTGTTTATTACATCTTAATTATCATTTGCTATTATCAGAATTTGTTTTCTTCTTTTTCTTTTTCTCTAGTTTTGTATTTATTCTAGTAGGTGTGTATCTCATCTTGGTTTTAGTCTGTGATTTCCTAATGACAAACAATGTTGAACATGTTTTCATGTGCTTACTTGTCATCCGTTTTTCTTCTTTGATGAAGTGGCTGATTAAATCTGTGACTTTTTTTTTTTACTATTATCATAAAATATTTAAGTAACAAAACTACCATTTAACCTTTTTAATTGTTCAGGTCAGTGGCATTAAGTGAACTCACATTGTTGACAACAATCACTACCATCCATCTCCAAAACTTTTTTAATCTTCCCAAACTGAAATTGTGCCCGTTCCATCAATAACTCTCCATTTCCCCTGCCCAAGACCCTGGCAGCCACTATTCTATTTTCTGTGTGTCTATGAGTTTGCCTACTCTAGATACTTCATTGAAATGGAATCTACAGTATTTGCTCTCTTGTGACTGGTTTATTTCACTTAGCCTAATGTCTCCAATCCACATTGAGGCGTGTATCAGTATTTCCTTTATTTTAAATGCTGAATAATATTCCACTGTGTGTGTTTTCCATATTTAGTTAATCCATTCCTCTATTGATGGACCCTTGGGTTGCTTCCACTTTTTCGTTATTGTGAATAGTGCTGCTAAGAACATGGGTGCACAGATATCTATTCAAGTTCCTGCTTTTGATTCTTTGGGTACACATCCATAAGTGAAATAACTGGATCATATAGTTATACTATTTTTAATTTTTTGAGGAACTTCCAGAGTGTTTTCCACAGCAGATGCACAATTTTACAATCTCAAAAGCAAAGCACAAGTGTTCCACTTTCTCCACATCCTCATCAATATGTATTTCTCCTTTCTTTCTTTTTTTGAATACCTACCCTAATGGGTGTGAAGGGGTACCTCCCTTTGTGGTTAAATTTGCATTTTCCTAATATTAGTAATGTTTGTCATGTTTTCAGTGTTTAGTGTGGATTTTCATATCTTTGGAGAAATGTCTATTCAAATCTTTGGCCAATTTTTACTTAAGCATGCTTGTTTTTTGTTGCTGAGTAGCTGGTTGTTTAAATACAAATAAAATCAGATTTTTTTGTTTGTTTATTTACTGATGTCTTGTTTTGAGAGTCCTTGATATAGTCTATATATGAGTCATCCATCATATATATATTTGCAGATATATTCTTCCAGTGTGTAACTCTTAGCTCTCTTCATAATGGCTTTTTTGGAGTGGCAGGCCCCCGTTCCCTAAGGACATGTGTCCCCCATGAGGTGACCCACAGATGTGTCAGGAGGTGGAAGAGCAGAGCAAAGAAGATTAAGGGGAGAAGGTCTGGAGGCCCCATGGGGACATTCAGGGTGCAAAGATCATGTGAGAAGTGCAATGGGCTGAATCATGGCCACCCAAATATACCCAGGTCTTAATCTCTGTATCCTGTAAATGGTCCCTTATAAGGAAAAAGGGTCTTTGCAGATTTGATTAATCTAAGGATGTTGACCTGAGGAGATGATCCTAGATTATCTGCATTGGTCCCTAAATCTAGTCTCAAGTGTCCTTCGCAGAGAGAAGCAGAGGGTGATGTTCTACACACAGGGTAGGATGAGCAATGTGACCACAGAGACAGAGTGATGTGGCCACAAGAAAAGGAATGCTGGCAGCACAATCATCTGGGAGAAGTAAGAGATGGATTCTCTCCTCGAGCCTCTGAGGAAGTGTGACCTACCATCAACTTGTTTTCTGACCAGCATAAGAGATTGTGGATGATGGTGTTCAGGACACGTTACCACAAGTTGTGGAACCTTTGCATAGTGAATATTTCAAGCTGGAGGAACTAGAGAATTGACATGTGCAGGAAGGACTCTCTGACTTTCTTGTGAAGTGGGTCATAAACTATCACTGAGGGGTGCCCTCCATATACTGGAGGAAAGGAGCATCTTATCTCCTAAGATCAATGACACGGAGAGGAATCTGAAGGAACAGACCTTGCTAAGTTTCTCCCAGTTTACTGCACTTAGCTCACACTCTTTGTTTTATTATATCTCTCCACCATTTTCCACTTTCTATCAAATCTAGCAGGAAAATACTCAGGTTGAACCATTGATTCCGGTCTTCATTCTTTATGAAGGATCCTGTGCCACATTAAAGTTATACTCAATACATATGTTTCCTTTTCCATTGTTAATCTGTCTTGTGTTACAGGAGCCCAGTTGAGAACTTGCAAGGACAGAGGGAAAATATTTTTCCTCCTCTCCATGGATTTCTGAACTCCAGCACTTTGACAGAATAAGTTTCTTTTGTTTTAGATGCCGAGTATGTAGATATTTGTGACAGTGGCCCCAGGAATCTAACACTTGGGGAAAATAAGAAAGATGCCATCTCCAGGGAGAATGCAGAGAATAATGGAGAAAAGCCTTCCTTCACAGAACCATTCCTCTGCTCCTCTTCACAGCCAAACTCCTCAAAGTGTTGTCTGTACCCACTCTTCACATCTCCCCTCCTCCAATTCTCTCCTGAACTTGCTCCAAGCAAGTCTGCACCCCTTCCTTGACTCTTCATTAAAACTGCTGTGTCGGGATCACCAAGGAGAAACGTGTTTCCTTGTGCCCTTCTCTTCTCTAAGTGCATCAGCCCCTGTTTGCTTCATCTGCTTTCATCACTTACATGGCTCTATGTGCTCACATATCCAGCCTGGATCCCTATCCTGATCTCCAGACATTCATATCTAGCTCTCTTGCTGACATCCTCAGTTGGATGTCAAGTGCCTTCTCAGAATGAACACCACCTTTCCAAACCCCACTCTCTGACATTCTCCATGGAACACAACTCCATCCATCCAGTAGCTCAGGGGAAACATTTGGGCATCATCCTTGCTCTTCTCTCTCCCTCAGTCTGCCATCCATTAGAAAACCCTGTTAGTTCCATCTTCATAATACATTTAAACACAAACTCTCAGTCTCCACCCCACCTCCCTGGTTCAAGTCACCATCACCTCCTGCCTGGAGAATTCAGCAGTCCCTTCCCAATCTCTGTGTTGCTGCTGTCGACACACTGTCTCCTTTCCTTTTTTTTCCTCCCCAAAGCCACAGTGTGTGGTTGTATACCCTAGTTGTAAGTTGTTCTAGTTTTTCTATGTGAGCTGCTACCACACCATGGCAACCAACAGACAGGTGGTGTGGTTCTGTGACTGGGAAGTAAACCTGGGCCACTGAAGAGGTGAGCACAGAACTTTAACCACTAGGCCATTAGGGCTGGCTTTGGCCTTTTCTGGACAGAGCAGCCACGCAGATCGTGGGAAAATGAAAGTTCAATCATATACTCCAAGGTGTCCAGATTTTTGCATTTCCTACAAGGCCTCAAAAGCTCTGCACCAAGACAGAGTCTGCACCATCCTCCCAGCTCCTCCCCTCCCTGTGTCTCCCTCTGCTGTCAAACTTCTTCCTCCTCTTTCCTCAACACACCAGGTGTGCTGTTGCCTCAGACTATTCCACTCGCTGTCCTTTCCTTTCCCCTTTCCTGGGATAATTTTCCCTCAGGCAAACGCAGAACCTCCTTTCTTACCATATTATGTCGTTGTTCCAACATCACCCCTCACATCCTCAGATGTAGAACATTGTCTCCAAGATGTCGTGTGCTCCTTTCTCTGCATGATTTTTCTACAAACACACATCACCATCCAACGTACTTTAATGTTGTTTATTATTTATTTCTTTTTGTTTTATGTCTTTCTTGTCTCCAGAATGACAGGCTTGTGATGACAGAGATTTTGGATGCTGTGTTCACCGATGCACCTTTGGTGCCTACAACAATCTTGGCACATAGTAGGTCTTGCATAATACTCGCTCAAGAGTTTATAAATAAATTGTGGAATGCTACTGTGCTCAGAACCATGCAAGGATCATGCATACACACACACACACACACACACACACACACACACACTGGATGACATTTAAGACTGAGCCTGAGGGAGGAGCAGAACTTGAAGAGGCTAGAATGGATAGGAAAGGGCATTTCATGAGAAGGAACTACTTATGCAAAGTCTCATAGTCACGGAGGTATTGGCCCAGCTGTGGGTGGAGACATTGCCAGATGCAGGGAGAGGCAGGAATCTAGGGGGAGAGTCCAGCAGGGGACAGATCATGCCAGACCTTCAATTCCAGCCTGTGGTGTTTGCAGCTCAGTCTCTGGCCATGGAGAGGAGACATAGCTGTTCATACTGTGCAAGAGGTGGATGATAACGGTCTCCAGAAACAGTCTGGAGGCCTGTGTTGAGAGGAGAGATGGAGGCAGGAGGTGAGGTGGGTTCAGAGATCTGGGGAAGAGATGAGGCCACAGGAACAACCAGAGGCAGAGGAGGAGACAGGCAGCAAGATGATCTGTGATTAGGACAAGAATGGACAAAATGTGATTTATTGGATTCTGGAGAAAGGCAGTAAGGCTATGTGCATTATCACATTGCACTTCTGGCCTTAGATATGGGGGCCATGGAACAATCAGTGTGAGAAGGAACCCAGCAAAGAAGTTCATTTGAAGAGAAAGATGGCAGCTCATCTTTGGCCGTGCTGAGCAGAGCAATCCTAGGGGCCACCCAGAGGGAGGGGTGCGGTGGGATATTGGTTGGTGAGACACTGATGTCCCTTACCTGAGGAATTAACCTGGACTGGTGTTTGCATCCTTCACACCTCCTGTGGGCCTCATCATCTTCCTCCTGCAGGACCTCATTCTGAGAAAGGAGACCAGGGTCTTTCTGTCTACTCAGTTTACTGTTCTGTGGGCAACAGACTCACCCCTTCTTCCCTCTTCAGGGACTGGAGTGGTGACTGAGGTGGGAGGGGGCAGGTGTGGCTTCACAGACTATCTTGAGCACAGAGGGACCTCCTATCCTGGACACTCAGTGGGCGGGGAACCACGACTGTCCTAGTGGATTCTCCACCACCATTCCATCAGCCTTCTGCCTGCCTTGTGCCCTGACCCATTTGGGCCTTGCAAGCACTGGCTCTAGGACTCAGTCACTGGTTCCCAGCCCTTCCCACCCCTCCCCTTCCCCTTGGGACAATGCTCACATGAGGAAGGTGAGGCAGAGGATCAGGAACAGGGTCTTCACAACAGATTCCCCAATGGCCACCAGAACCACCTCTGCCACAGACCCTGATCTCCCTGCTGGGAAATGGGACAAGAACAGATTCACCTGCTGTATCACAACCCTGTGTCCTTGTGCTTCCAATAGAACTCTGGACATTGGTCCTCCAGGCCCTCCTGCATTGCTGGATGTGTGATCACCTGTGCCTGAGCCTCACCCCACTCCACACTCTGACCTTCCAGCAGTTGGACAGAGAAAAAATTGTATAGTTTGGACTTCATCAAAAGAAAAATATGTTTTATAATAATCAAAACAGCATGGTACTGCGACAAGAATAGGCACAGAATTGAGACCCTAGAAATAAACCCATACATCTGTGGACAGCTAATTTTTGACAAGGAAGCCAAGAACGTTCAATGGAGAAAGAATAGTTTCTTCAATAAATGGTGTTGGGAAAACTGGATAGCCACGGGATAAAAGAATAAAAGTAGACCACTATCTTGCATCATCCACAAAAATTAATTCAAAGTCTTTTACAGTCTTGAATGTAATACCTGAAACCATGCAACTCCTAGGAGAACACGTAGGCAGTATAGTCATCGAAATCAGTCGTAGTAGTATGTTTTTGAATACCACGTCTCACTAGACAAGGGAAAGAAAAGAAAAAAATAAACAAATGAGACTACATGAAACTAAAAAACTTCTACACAGCAATGGAAACCATCAACAATATGAAAGAAAACCTAACAACTGGAAGAAGATATTTGCAAATCGTATATCTGATAAGGGGTTAATATCCAAAATACATAAAGAATTCATACAATTCAACAACGTAAAAACAAACAACTCAGTTAAAAAATGGGCAAAGGATCTGAACAGATATTTTTTCAAAGAAGATATGCTGATGGCCAACAGGCACATGAAAAGATGTTCAGCATCACTATTAGGGAATTCAAAACTACAATGAGATATCACCTCACACCCCTCAGAATGGCTATAATTAACAAGACAAGAAATAACAAGTGTTGGAGAGGATGTGGAAAAAAGGGAACACTGATACACTGCTGGTGGGAATGCAAACTGGTAAGCCACCACGGAAAACAGTATGGATAATTCTCAAAAAATTAAAAACAGAAATACCACGTGATCCAGCTATTCCACTTTTGGGTATTTATCCAAAGAATATAAAAACATTAATTCAAACAATATATGCACCCCCATATTCATTGCAGCATTATCCACAATACCGAAGACTTGAAATCCACATAAGTGCCCATTAATGGATGAACTGATAAAGAAGATGTGGTATATGTACATAATGGGTTACTGCCCAGTCATAAAAACAGATGAAATCTTGCCGTTTCAACAACAGGGATGGACCTTGAGGGTATTATGCTAAGTTACATAGGTCAAACTAAGGGAGTCAAATACCATAAGATTTCACTGATAAGTGGAAGGTAAAAACAACAACAACAAGAAAAAGATAGATACAGAGATTAGATAGATGGTTACCAGAGGGGAAGGGAAAGGGAGGAGGGTGAAAGGGGTGACAGGGCGCATGTGTATATGTGTATGGTGAAGATGATAGTTAGTTGGGGTGGCAAACACGATGTATTCTAAATATAATGAGGTACACCCAAAATTTATAAACTATTATAAACTGGGAGTGATGTCAACATCATGGTGGAGTGAGTTGTTCCCTTTGTCTCTCCCCATTAAGTTACAACTATATGAACACTCATTAACCAACAGAGGATTCCCTACACAGCACAAGAGGACTCCTGAGAGATCCACACAGCCATACATCTGTGGGGGGTGGATTGCATCCCTGGGAAGCTGTTGAACTAGGTATCCACACGCCTCTCTCTCTCCCCAGCATCAGTGAGCCAGGTTGTGAATCCTAACACAGTGGCAAGTGCAACAAGAAGAAGAGGTGGGGGCAGCCTGAACAACATGTGAGCTATCAGAGTGGTAACCTGGCTGTGCCACAGCAGCACTGCCCATGGGAATGTTCTGCACCAAATGGCAGCAGCTCAACCCCCACATAGGCACCCCTCTCACCTAATGCTGCAGCTCAACCAGTAACCTGCCAAGCACAGAGGCCCTGCCTGCAGTGCACGACCCATGTGACAAGTGCAAAGACCCTACCCATGTGAGCACAACTTAAAGACCACCTGTGGCCAGCCCTTGCAAACTCAGAGTGGCCCTACTGGCACAACTACCAGCAGATGGGGTGGAATCAGAAAATATAGTTCCTGTCCCCGCGCTCCCAGCAGTGTCAGGTGGAATCTGCAGCCTGATACCACCACAAGTGCACTAAGAAAAGATCAACTCATGAAACACGCTGAAGAACTATAGAAACACTTCAGACGAGAAAGAAATGAAAAATCTACAGAAACCAATCCTGAAGTCACAGAAGTTTACAATCTAAGTGAAAGAGAATTCAAAATGTTTGTCATAAAGAACTTCAATGAGTTACAAGAAAACTCAGAAAAACAGTTCCATAAGCTCAGTAATAAAATTAATGAACGGAAGGAATACTTCACCAAAGATACTGAAACTCTAAAAAGAAACCAAACAAATTCTGGATATGAAGAAAACAATTAATGAGATAAAAAATAATCTAAAAATCATGAAAAGTAGAGCTGATATTATGGAGGACAGAATTAGTTAATTAGAGGAGACAAATATAGAAATGCTTCAGGTAGAGGAGGAGATAGAACCAAGACTTTAAAAAAATGAAGAAATTCTTCAAGAAATATCTAATTCAATCAGGAAAAGCAATATAAGGATTATACGTATTCCAGAGGGAGAGGAGAGGGAGAAAGGAGCAGAGAGATTGTTCAAAGAAATAATACCTCAGAACTTACCACATCTGGGCAAAAAAAATAAAAAACAAAAAACCTGGACTTACAAATACATCAAGCCAATTGAATTCCTAATTACATCAATGCAAAAACACCTTCTTCAAGGCATATAATACTAGAACTGGCAAAAGTCAATGACAAAGAGAGGAGTCAAGATGGCGGCGTAAGCAGACTCGGAACTCACCTCCTCCCGTGGACACAGCCAATTTACAACTACTCGTGGGCCGGCTCCATGGCTTAGTGGTTAAGTGCGTGCGCTCTGATGCTGGCGGCCTGGGTTCGGATCCCGGGCACGCCCCAAGGCACCACTTCTCCGTCCAACGCGAGGCCGAGACCCACGTACAGCAACTAGAAGGATGTGAACCTATGACATACAACTATCTACTGGGGCTTTGGGGGGAAAAAAAATGAATAAATAGAATCTTTAAAAAAAAAAAAAAAAAAAACTACTCGTGGAAAAATTACCCCTGAGACAGAACTGAAAACTGGATGAGAGGAACTCCTGCAACAACGGACAATCCTAACTGAGGTGGAAGAGGCAGAGACTCCCTTCTGGAGAGAAAAATGCCACCTTCACAAGCCGCCAGCTTCACGGCCGCCCGGAGCAGCTCACAGGTACGCAGCCTCCCTGGAGGCGCGGGGCCCTGAGCTGGGGAGCGCCCCCGCTGTGTGCATTTTGTGGACCCAGCACAATCGAGACCAGCGGCATAATATCTGACTTTGCCTGCTACTAAAACACTGGGGAGTACCCCTAGAAAACCCGGTTCACAAAGAAACTAAAACTGGCTCTTAAAGGGCCCGTGCGCAAACTCACCCGTTTCAGGAAGCACCCTAAAATCACCAGAAAGAAAGGTGTACAGTGCTTTGGTGACAAGAGACTCACCTAATAGGCCCTGAGTGCATCTCGGTGAGGGGTGAGACCTCTCCAGGGACTGGGACATTGGCAGTGGCCATTGTTGTGGCCTGGTGTGGGCTTGCTGACACAGACACCATTGGAGTTCTCCCTGAGGCCTGCTAGCCCAGGGTCTGCTCCACCCGCTAGAGCACCAATTTAATCCAGCTCAGCCAAGGCAGGCAGCCCACCCTAGAGACTGGCCCCACCCAACAACAATCCCTCAGGCAACTTGTGGGCCTGCATAGATTGGTGACTGGATTCTCTGCAGCCTGGCAACTGAGCCGACTTGAGCAGGGCAGGGTGGGTACAAGGAGCGGGTGGAGAGTGTGGGGTGGTGGCAGAGTGTGTGGGGCTCCTGCCATGGAGAGACTGGGTCCGCTTGGGGAGGTCGGGACACTCACACGGGGCAGGACTGTGTTGACTGTGTGTGTGGACCTGTGGGCGGCAGGGCTTCTCAGCCACAGAAGACTTGTACTTCTCAAAGACCCACATAGGAGGTTTGCTCCACCTTCCAAAACCGGAAACAATTGGGTGCTCCTGTGCCTGAGGCCAGCCCCACCCAGCTGCAATCCTCAGAGAGCTGACAAGAGACCTAATAGGCTAGAGGCTTACAGCAATTGTAAGGCCCTGAGCCTAACAACCTGCCACGGTGGGGGCCTACTCACTTAAAAGAAATACTGCAACACAAATGTGCTATTAGAACTTGCAGCCAACTGTTCTGGGGATCCCCACACCTGATAAAGAGACTGAAGGGCCCACAACAACTACAAGCAGCTGAGCATTACAACAGCTGGCCAGGAGCATAACTCAGCCTCCCTGGGCGCCTACAGGGAGAGCAAACAGGCCACAACAAAAGGATACACGTAGCCCACATAGGGGTCCCCCTGGAACATTGAGAACTGAGGGAAGCACACTGGAAGCCTCCTAAGCCATCAGTTACATAAAGTCACCTATCCAAGTGCAGGAGACGTAGCTGACCTACCTAATACGTAGACACAAGCACAGGGAAAGAGGCAAAATGAAGAGGCAAAAGAATACATTACAAGTAAGGGAACAGGACAAAACCCCAGAAAAGGAACTAAGTGAAACAGAAATGAGCAACCTACCCGACAGAGAGTTCAAACTAAGAGTGTTAAGGATGCTCACTGATCTGGGGAGAAGAATAGATGAACTCAGTGAGAATATCAACAAAGAAATGGAAGATATAAAAAAGAACCAATCAGAAATGAAGAATACAATACTGGAAATGAAAAATTCATTAGAGGGACTCAAAAGCAGAGTAGAGGATACAGAAGAACGGATCTGTGAGCTGGAAGAAAGATTAGAAGAAATTACCCGAGGTGAACAGGTAAAAGAGAAAAGAATTAAAAAGAGTGAGGACAGTCTAAGGGACCTCTGGGGCAACATCAAGCGCACTAACATCCGTGTTATAGGTGTCCCAGAAGGAGAAGAGAGAGACAAGGGGTCAGAGAATCTATTTCAAGAAATAATAGATGAAAACTTCCCTAACCTAAGGAAGGAAACACACATCCAGGTACAGGAAGCACAGAGAGCCCCAAACAAGATAAACCCAAAGAGGCCCATACCAAGACACATCATAATCAAAATGTCCAGAATTAAAGATAAAGAGAGAATCCTAAAAGCCGCAAGAGAATGTCAAGTTACTTACAAAGGAAACCCCATAAGGCTATCAGCTGACTTCTCTGCAGAAACCTTACAGGCTAGAAGAGAATGGCACGATATATTTAAAGTGCTAAAAGGAAAAAACTTACAGCCAAGAATACTCTACCCAGCAAGGTTATCATTCAAAATGGAAGGAGAGATCAAAATTTTCCCAGATAAGCAAAAATTAAAGGAGTTTGTCACCAAGAAACCAGTGCTACAAGAAATGTTAAAGGGACTGATTTAAGGGGAAAAGAAAAGACCACAAATAGGAAAAATTATCTATTTCCATGATTAGAATGTAATGGATACAAATGCACAACAAAGAGGTTAGATATGATATCAAAAACATGAGGGAGGAGGGGAGTTAAAGAGTACAGCTTTCAGACAGAGGTCAAACTAAAGTGACCATTAATTCTGTATAGAAGAAGAAAGGAACAGAGAAGGACTACTAAAACACTGAGAAAAAAAGAAAGTTAAAAAATGGCAGTAAGTACATACTTATCAATAGCTACTTTAAACGTCAATGGACTAAATGCTCCAATTAAAAGGCATAGGGTGGCTGACTGGATAAAAAAACAAGACCCGTATATATGCTGCATACAAGAGACACATTTCAGACCTAAAGACACTCACAAACTGAAAGTGAAGGGATGGAAAAAGATACTCCACGCAAATGGCAATGAAAAGAAAGCTGGGATAGCAGTACTCATATCAGACAAAATAGACTTTAAAACAAAAACTGTAAAAAGAGACAAAGGAGGGCATTACATAATGATCAAGGGAACAATCCAACAAGAGGATATAACACTTGTAAATATCTACGCACCCAATGTAGGTGCACCTAAATATATAAAGCAATTATTAACAGACATAAAAACAGAAATAGACAGTAACACAATAATAGTAGGGGACTTTAACACTCCACTTACACCAACGGATAGATCATCCAAACAGAAGATCAATAAGGAAACATTGGCCTTAAACGACACACTACAACAGATGGACCTAGTAGATATATACAGAGCATTCCATCCAAAAACCCAAGAATACACGTTCTTTTCAAAGGCACATGGAACATTCTCCAGGATTGATCACATATTAGGCCACAAAACAAGTCTCCATAAATTTAAGAAGATTGAAATAATACCAAGCATCTTTTCTGACCACAACGGTATGAAACTAGAAATCAACTATAGGCAGAAAATCAGAAAAGCCACAAATACGTGGAGATTAAACAAAATGCTACTGAACAACGACTGGGTTAACGAAGAAATCAAAGAAGAAATCAAAAAGTACCTGGAGACAAATGAAAATGAAAATACGACATGCCAGAATTTATGGGATACAGCAAAAGCAGTTCTAAGAGGGAAGTTTATAGCGATACAGGCCTATCTCAACAAACAAGAAAAATCTCAAATAAACAATCTAACAATGCACCTGAAGGAACTGGAAAAAGAAGAACAAACAAAGCCCAAAATCAGTAGAAGAAGGGAAATCATAAAAATCAGAGCAGAAATTAATGAAATAGAAACCAAAAAAAACAATAGAAAAAATTAATAAAACCAAGAGCTGGTTCTTTGAAAAGATCAACAAAATTGACAAACCTTTAGCTAGACTCACCAAGAAAAAAAGAGAAAAGGCACAAATAAGTAAAATCAGAAATGAAAGAGGAGAGGTTACAACAGACACCTCAGAAATACAAAAGACTATAAGACAATACTATGAAAAGCTATATGCCAACCAATTCGACAATCTGGAAGAAATGGATAAATTCTTAGAATCATGCAACCTTCCAAAACTGGATCAAGAAGAAGTAGAGAATTTGAATAGACCAATCACCAGTAAGGAGATCAAAACAGTAATCAAAAACCTCCCCAAAAATAAAAGTCCAGGACCAGACGGCTTCCCTGGTGAATTCTACCAAACATTCAAAGAAGACTTAATACCTATCCTTCTCAAACTCTTCCAAAAAATTGAGGAGGGGGGAAGCTCCCTAACTCATTCTACATAGCTGACATTACCCTGATACCAAAACCAGACAAGGACAACACAGAAAAAGAAAATTACAGGCCAATATCACTGATGAAGATTGATGCAAAAATCCTCAATAAAATACTAGCAAATCGCATACAACAATACGTTAAAAAGATTATACACCATGATCAAGTGGGATTTATTCCAGAGATGCAGGGATGGTTTAACATTCGCAAATCAATCAACGTAATACACCACATTAATAAAATGAAGAATAAAAAACACACAGTCACCTCAATAGATACAGAGAAAGCATTTGACAAGATACAGCATCCATTTATGATAAAAACTCTGAATAAAATGGGTATAGAAGGAAAGTACCTCAACATAATAAAGACCATATATGAGAAACCCACAGCTAATATCATCCTCAATGGTGAAAAACTGAAAGCCATCCCTCTAAGAACAGGAACCAGACAAGGATGCCCACTGTCACCACTCCTATTTAACATAGTACTGGAAGTCCTAGCCAGAGCAATCAGGCAAGAGAAAGAAATAAAAGGGATCCAAATTGGAAAGGAAGAAGTGAAACTGTCACTATTTGCAGATGACATGATTTTATATATAGAAAACCCCAAAGAATCCACCAGAAAACTTTTAGAAGTAATAAACGAGTATGGTAAAGTTGCAGGATACAAAATCAACATACAAAAATCAGTTGCATTTCTGTACACTAACAACGAAGTAGCAGAAAGAGAAATTAAGAATACCATCCCATTTACAATTGCAACAAAAAGAATAAAATAACTAGGAATAAACTTAACCAAAGAGGTGAAAGATCTGTACACAGAAAACTATAAAACATTTCTGAAAGAAATTGAAGAAGACACAAAGAAATGGAAAGATATTCCGTGTTCTTGGATTGGAAGAATTAACATAGTTAAGATGTCCATACTTCCTAAAGCCATCTATAGATTCAATGCAATCCCTATCAAAGTTCCAACAACATTTTTCACAGAAATAGAACAAAGAATCCTAAAATTTATATTGAACAACAAAAGACCTCGAATAGCTAAAGGAATCCTAAGAAAAAAGAACAAAGCTGGAGGTATCTCACTCCCTGATTTCAAAATATACTACAAAGCTGTAGTAACCAAAACAGCATGGTACTGGCACAAAAACAGACACACAGATCAATGGAATAGAATCGAAAGCCCAGAAATAAACCCACACATCTATGGACAGCTAATCTTTGACAAAGGAGCCAAGCACATACAATGGGGAAAAGAAAGTCTCTTCAACAAATGGTGTTGGGAAAACTGGATAGCCACATGCAAAAAAATGAAAGTAGACCCTTACCTTACACCATATACAAAAATTAACTCCAAATGGATTAAAGACTTGAATGTAAGACCTGAAACTGTGAAACTTCTAGAAGAAAACATAGGCAGTACGCTCTTCGACATCAGTCTTAGCAACATCTTCTCAAACACCACGTCTGACCGGGCAAGAGAAACAATAGAAAAAATAAACAAATGGGACTACATCAAACTAAAAAGCTTCTGCACAGCAAAGGAAACCATCAACAAAACGAAAAGACAACCTAACAATTGGGAGAAGATATTTGCAAACCATACTTCTGATAAGGGCTTAATCTCCAAAATATATAAAGAACTCATGCATCTTACCAACAAAAAATCTACCAACCCAATTAAAAAATGGGCAAAAGACCTGAACAGACATTTCTCCAAAGAAGATATACAGATGTCCAACAGACACATGAAAAGATGTTCAAAATCATTAACTATCAGGGAAATGCAAATCAAAACTACAATGAGATATCACCTCACGCCCGTCAGAATGGCTATAATTAACAAGACAGGAAACAACAAGTGTTGGAGAGGATGTGGAGAGAAGGGAACTCTCATACACTGCTGGTGGGAGTGCAAACTGGTGCAGCCACTATGGAAAACAGTATGGAGATTCCTCAAAAAATCAAGGATAGAACTACCATATGATCCAGCCATCCCACTGCTGGGTATTTACCCAAAGAACTTGAAAACACCAATTTGTAAAGGTACATGCACCCATGTGTTCATTGCAGCGCTATTCACAATAGCCAAGACTTGGAAGCAACCTAAGTGCCCATCAAGGGACGAATGGATAAAGAATCTGTGGTATATGTACACAATGGAATACTACTCAGTCATAAGAAATGATGAAATCCAGCCATTTGTGACATCATGGATGGACATTGAGGGTATAATGCAAAGTGAAATAAGTCAGAGGGAGAAGGTCAAATACCGCATGATTTCCTTCATTAAGTAGTAGATAATAACAACAATAAACAAACACATAGGGACAGAGATTGGATTGGTGGTTACCAGAGGGGAAAGGAGGAGGGAGGAGGGTGAAAGGGATAATTTGGTACATGTGTGTGGTGATGGGTTGTAATTAGTATTTGGGTGGTGAACATGATGTAATCTATGCAGAAATAGAAGTACAATGATGTACACCTGAAATTTTTACAATGTTATAAACCAATGTTACTGCAATAAACAAAAAATTAAAAAAAAATAGTCAATGACAAAGAAAAAATACTAAGGGTAGCAAGGCAGAAGAAAATAACCTACAAAGGAACGCCTATCAGGCTTTCAGTGGATTTCTCACCAGAAAATTTACAGGCTAGTAGAGAATAGAATGATATATTTAAAATACTGAAAGACAAAAATTTTCAGCCAAGAATACTCTATCCAGTGAAACTGTCCTTCAGATATGATGGAGAAATAAACACTTTCCCAGATAAACAAAAGCTGAGGGAGTTCGTCACCACTAGATGTCCTCTTCAAGAAATGATGAAGGAAGCCCTCCTACCTGTAACGAAAGGCAAAGGTTTACAAACCTTTGCATAAAGAGATAAAAAGTCAGACAAAATCAGAAAATCATAGCTCTCTATCAGAACAGGTTAGCAAACACTTAATTATAATGTAAAAGATAAGGGAAATGAAAGCATTAAAAATAATTATAAACACTGCAATGTGTCCACAATCTCACAACATAAAAAGAACAAATTTGATGACAATAACTGAGAAGGGGAAGGAGAAAGGGATGGAACCTGCTTATGCTAATAGAGATAAGAGGCTATCAGAAAATTGACTATCTCATCAAGGAGATCTTTTATACAAACCTCATGGTAACTACTACACAAAAAATCAGAGCAGAGCCACAAATCATAGATGAAGAGAAAACTACCAAACTGAAATGGAAGTCAGAAATACAAGGGAAAAGAAACAATGGAAATATAGAACACTCCAAAAACAAGAAACAAAATGGCAGTATTAAGCCCTCATATATCAATAATCACCCTAAATGTAAATAGATTGAAGTCTCCAATCAAAAGACACAGAGGCTGAATGGATTAAAACACGAGACCCAACAATATACTGCCTCGAGGAAACACATCTCGGCTCCAAAGACAAACATAGGCTCAGAGTAAAGGAATGGAAGACTATACTCCAAGCAAATGGCAAGCAAAAGAAAGCAGGTGTTGTCACACTTTCATCATACAAAGCAGACTTCAAGATTAAAAAGTCAATGAGAGACAAAGAGGGGCAGTATATAATGATAAAAGGGACATTCCAACAAGAGGAAATAACATTTACGAATATATATGCACCTAAAACAGAAGCACCAAAGTATATAAAGCAACTACTAACAGACCTAAAGGGAGATATTTACAGCAACAGAATAATGGTAGGAGACCTCAGCACTCCACTTACATCAATGGATAGATCACTCAGAGAGGATGTCAACAAGGAAACAGTGGCCTTAAATGAAACACTAGACCAGATGGACTTAACAGATATATACAGAACATTCCATCCAAAACCGGTAGAATACACATTCTTCTCAAGTGCACATGGAACATTCTCAAAGATAGACCATATGTTGAGAAACAATGCAAGGCTCAATAAATTTAAGAAGTTTGAAATCACGTTAAGCATCTTTTCTGACCACAATGCTATGAAACTAGAAATCAACTATAAGAAAAAAGCTGGGAAAGGCACAGATATCTGGACATTAAACAACATGCTACTGAACAACCATTGGATGAATGAAGAAACCAAAGGAGAAATTAAAAAATACCTGGAGACAAATGAAAATGAAATTATAACATACCAACTCTGATGGGATGCAGCAAAAGCATTTATAACAGGGAAAATCATAGCAATACAGGCCCACCTCAACAAATGAGAAAAATATCAATTAAGTAATCTTAAACTTCACCTCACAATACTAGAAAAAGAAGAGCAAACAAAGCCCAAAGTCAGCACAAAGAGGGAAATAATATAAATTGGAGCAGAAATAAATGAAATAGAGTCTAAAAATACAGTACAAAGGATCAATGAAACTAAGTGCTGGCTCTTAGAGAAGATAAACAAAATTGACAAATCCTTACCCAGACTCACTAATGAAAAAAGAAAGAAAGCTCAAATAATTCAAATTAGAAATGAAAGAAGAGAAATTACAATAGATACCACAGAAATACAAAGGATTATAGGAGAGTACTATAAAAAAATATGTGCCAACAAATTTGATAACCCAGAGGAAATGGATAAATTCTTAGACTCATACAACCTCCCAAAGCTGAATCAAGAAGAAGTAGAGAATCTGAATAGACCAATCACAAGTCAAGAGATTGAAACAGTAATCAAATTCTCCCAAAAACCAAAAGTCCAACAGCAGATGGCTTCTCTGGAGAATTCTACCAAACATTCAAAGAAGATTTAATACTTATCCTTCTCAAACTATTCCAAAAAATGAAGAATATGGACAATTCCTAACTCATTCTATGAGGCCAACATTACCCTGATACGAAAACCAGACAAGGACAGCAAAAAGAAGGAAAATTACAGGCCAATAATGTTGATGAACATAGATGCTAAAATCCTCAACAAAATATTGAAAACCAAATACAGCAGTACATTAAAAGGAATATACACCACGACCACCAGGGACACAGGGATTTTTCAACATCCACAAATCTATCATTGTGATTCACCACATTAACAAGATGAGGAATAAAAATCACATGATTATCTCTATAGATGCAGAGAAAGCATTTGACAAGATCCAACATTCATTTATGACAAAAACTCTCAATAAAATGGGTATAGAAGGAAAGTATCTGAACATAATAAAGGCCATATATGGCAAACCCACAGCCAACATCATACTTAATGATGAAAAAGCTAAAGCCATCCCTCTGAGAACAGGAACAAGACAAATGTGCCCACTCTCACCACTCCTATTCAACACAGTACTGGAAGTTTTGGCCGGAACAATTAGGCAAAAAAAGAGAAATAAGTGGAATCCAAATTGGAAAGGATTAAATGAAACTCTCTCTGTTTGCAGATGACATTATTCTCCACACAGAAAGCCCTAAATAATCAACCAGAAAACTATTAGAAATAATCAACAACTACAGCAAAGTTATAGGGTACAAAATCTACTTACAAAAATCAGTTGCATTTTTTAACACTAATAACGAACTAGAGGAAAGATAAGTCAAGAATACAATCCCATTTACAATTGCAACTAAAACAGTAAAATATCTAGGAATCAATTTAACCAAAGAGGTGAAAGACCTATCCATTGAAAACTGTAAGACATCATTGAAAGACACTGAAGAAGATAAAACGACAGGGAAAGATATTTCATGCTCATGGATTAGAAGAATAAACATAGATAAAAATGTCCATATTGCCTAAAGCAATCCACAGATTCAAAGCAATTCCAATCAGAATCCCAACGACATTCTTCATGGAAATAGAACAAAGAGTCCTAAAATTTATATGGAACAACAAAAGACTTTGAATAGACAAAGTATCCTGAGGAAAAAAAGAACAAAGCTGGAGGCATGGGAAAACTGGACAGCCACTTGCAAAAGAATGAAAGAAGACCATTATCTTGCACCATACGCAGAAATTAACTAAAAATTGGTTAAAGACTTGAATGTAAGACCTGAAAACATAAAACTTCTAGAAGGAAATATAAGCTGGGCCGGCCCCGTGGCTTAGCGGTTAAGTGTGCACGCTCCGCTGCTGGCGGCCCGGGTTTGGATCCCAGTGGCGCACCGACGCACCGCTTGTCCAGCCATGCTGAGGCCGCGTCCCACATACAGCAACTAGAAGGATGTGCACCTATGACATACAACTATCTACTGGGGCTTTGGGGGAAAAATAAATAAATAAATAAAATTATAAAAAAAAAGAAATATAAGCAGTGCACTTTTTGACATCAGTCTTAGCAGCATCTTTTCAAATACCATGTCTACTCAGGCAAGAGAAACAAAAGAAAAAAATAACAAATGGGGCTACCTCAAACTAAAAATCTTCTGCAAGACAAAGGAAACCATGAACAAAAGGAAAAGACAACCCACCAACTGGGAGAAAATATTTGCAAATCATGTTTCAGAAAAGGGGTTAATTTCCAAAAAATGTAAACAACTCATGCACCAAAAAAAATCAACCTGATCATAAAATGGGCAGAGGATATGAACAAACATTTTTCCAAAGAAGATATACAGATGGTCAACAGACGTATGAAAAGATGTTCAACATCACTAATTACTAGGGAAATGCAAATCAAAACTACAATAAGATATCACCTTAAAAATGTCAGGATGGCTATAATTACCAAGACAAAAACTAACAAATGTTGGAGAGGTTGAGGAGAAAAGGAAACCCTCATACACTGCTGGTGGGAATGCAAACTGGTGCAGCCACTACGGAAAACAGTGTGGAGATTTCTAAAAAAGTTAAAAGTAGGAATGCCATATGGTCCAGCTATCCCACTACTGGGTATTTATCCAAAGAACTTGAAATCAGCAATCCAAAATATTTATTCACCCCTATGTTCTTTGCAGTATTAGTCACAAAAGCCAAGATATGGAAGCAACCCATGTGCCCTTCTGTGGATGAATGGATAAAGAAGATGTGGTATATATATACAATGGAATCCTACTCAGCCATAATAAAAGACAAAATCATCTCATTTGCAACAACATGGATGGACCTTTAGGGTATGATGTTAAGTGAAATACGCCAAATGGAGAAAGACAAATATTGCATGATTTCACTCATATGTAGAAGATAAACAAACACATCGATACAGAGAACAGATTAGTGTTTACCTGAGGGGAAGCGGGCTGGGGTGTGGGCAAAAGGGTTAAAGGAGCACATATGTATGGTGACGGAAAAAATTAGACTATGAGTGATGAGCATGATGCAGTCTATACAGAAACTGATGAATAACAATGTACACCTGAAATTACACCATGTTATATACCATTATGACTTCAATAAAATAATTGAAAGAAAAACAAGTTTGTTTGTTTTTCTATGTAGGTGCAGGGCCAACTCAGCAAAGTGCTTGCCTAAAGTGAAGAGATGCGTTGGGTGTGTGGAGCGAGGTATGGGAGACGATGATCATGGTGTCCCCATGTCTGGCCTTTCATCTGGGCTTTCATGTCCAGGACCTTCTCTTGTCCTGAGGGGCAAAGGAGCTCAATTTTTTCTCATCGTTCCTTTTCTAGAGGCCCCCCAACCCTGCCAGGGAAAACAAGAGCAAGGTCAGAATGCATTTACCCTGTGGCTCAATCAGGTGAGGAAGACAGACATCGTCCACAGGAGGGACGACTCCTGAGAGTGAACAGGGGAGGTGGGAGAAGGGACAGAGAGAGGAGGCCAATGCCACCCACTCCTGATTGTCTGCTCCTCCCCTGGTTCCATCCATCCCCACCTCTTTGCCCTCCTGGCTCCAAACTACCCTCAGGCCTTTCTGCAGAGTTGGGAGGTACCTGAGCTCAAATCCTGACCCTATTTCAGCACCGCGGACAGCACTACCCTCCACCCCAGCTCAACACCACCTCTGGAACCCTTTCACCCCTCCCTCCCGCCTGTAGAATGCTGGCTCTGAGAGTGACCAGCTATTGAACTCTGTTCTGGTGTTTGGGGGAATCAGATAGATGGTGACCAGCTATTGAACTCTGTTCTGGTGTTTGGGGGAATCAGATAAGGGGTTACCTGGGGAGGTCACCAATTGCCTAATATAGTAGATCCTGGAAAGGCCAAAGGGGAGGAGGAATCCAGCCCCTACTGGGCACTCCTGAGCAGGATGAGGACCCACAGTGGGGCACAGGTAGGGGAGTGTTGGGAGGATGTGAAGTTCCTGTTTCCAGCCCTAGCAGTACCCAGACTTCCTGCCACTTCATGACTCTGGAGCTCAGGACAGCCTGGGCTAGTAACTGCAAGAAGTGTCTGGGCAGAGTTGGGGTGGGAGCCCCGGAGTGGTTGAGACCACCTAGCCAGAGACCAGAAGGCTCCAAGCAGAAATGTGAGAAAACCAGGAAAGAGGAAAAACATCTCCCAGGTTGAAAGTGAAAATCAGCTCAGATGGAAAAAGACAGAAAGCATTTCTGCAGAGATACATGGGGTTCAGGGTGGGTGGGGGACAGCTACAAAATTAAAAGGAAAGTTTATTTTTCCCAAGGTCTTACAACAGCTGTAAAATGACATAAGGACTCTCCCCTTAAGAGATTAATGCTGTCTTACCAATGATGACCAGAGACTGGCTTTGTTATTCCATCTACTTACTGGGGACAGCCCTAGCTAAACCATCCTCACCTCATTACAGCACCCAATACCTAGTTAACACCTGGAGGAGATGAAGAACACAAGTCCAAGGATGGAGGCACACCCTGGCAGGTTCTGGAGATCCTTCACCAGCATCTTTGACCTAGGATGTCACCAGACCCTTCCCCAGGCTCGTCCCACTCTGCACTGGGGGCTGGTAAATGGTTGGCCCCCCAGGGGGCTCCATCCACCAGGAGACACTCTGGCTACTGGGGAGACCAAGGCTGGAGGAGCTGGTGCTGTCCGTGGTGCTGAAACAGGGTCAGGATTTGTGCTCAGGTAACTCCCAGCTCTGTAGAAGGACCTGAGCAGAGGCTGATGGTACCAGTTTGGGGCCAGGAGGATAAAGAGGTGGGGATGGATGGAGCCAGAGGAGGAACAGACATTCAGGCCTGGGTGGTGCTGATGTCTCTCTGTTCCTTCCTTCGCCTCTCCTGTTCACTCTCAGGCGTTGTCCCTTCTGTGGACGATGTCTGTCTGCCCCACCTGGCTGAGCCACAGGGAAAGGGGGTGTTCTTGCTAAGACTTTCTGTTTACTGGCCTCTGTGCTGCTCCTTTAAAAAGCTTGGTTCATGCCAGCCTCACCAAACAAAACAAATGAAAACTCTGAAAGTGAGGAGGCTATTCTTCACATTTGACAAAAGAGAAAACTGAGTGTCAGGATCAGGAATATCAGACACTATGCCTGGATCCCTTCCTCCCATTCTGTCCACCTGCCCCAGTGCCTCTGGGCAGGAGAGGATGGTCTCATGCCTGATGGGGAAGGTAAGCACTTCCTGGACACTTATTTCTGGCTCTAATCGATCTCCCTTGCTGGTGGTATAGGACTCTCCTGATATTGTCAGAGGGGCTCTACTTCCATCCAGGAGAGGAATCAGTCTGCCTGGCTGCCTTGAGTTTCTTGGTCAGGATTTGAGAAACGGTGAGTCTGAGAGTCCTTTCTCTGTTGGGTGTTGGGGGTACCAAGATGTCCTGCTTCGGTATTCCTCCTCCAGTCCTGTGGTCCTAAACCAGCTCATCTTCTTCTTACTATCTTCCAGAATTCTGCTTTGGTTGTCTCTTGCACCATTTACAGGGTGCATAGTTGTGAATAGAGAGGAGAAGCAGAGAACAATGGGTCGATGCCATGTTGTCTGAATTGCAAGTCTAACCGTCAGTTTTTAACGTTTTCCTCAGGTCGGATGACCCACATGATCCACCCTGACATTATCATAAACAGAAGTCTGACTCAACTGCCCCTTCTGGATGTAGGGCAGTGGGAGGTTAGGTAGAATTTTTTACACCACACCTGAATCTTCCATTTGTTTATTTGAGTCACTTTATGAACTTATGGCATAATGCTTTCTTCCTGTCATGATCTGGGTGGTGTGGGTGAATTTTAGGCTATTTTTGTTTAAACTTATTTTTATTAAAATTAAAAAATTAAGTATTTTTAGGAGGAAGATATGAGCTCCTGGTTCCCTCCACCTTCTCAATCCAGACGTATGTTTCTGAGCTCATTTTGAAGGATAAGCTGGTGTTAGCCGGATGATGACATGATGATGTGCTTTCTTGGAGGTGGTACGTATATGCACAGAGTCAATGAGGAGTGCATCAGAATGGGGTACTTACAGAATGACTTGAGGGATTGATGGGTTAGGATATGGCGATGGAGAGGTAGACAGGGTGAGATGAAGAACAACCTAGAATAGAGATCAGAAAATAACAACCCATGTGCTGCCTGATTTTGTAAACAAAATTTTGTTGAAACACGGCCACATTAATTCATTTGCAGTTTCTATGGCTGCTTTCGTGTTATAAACATGGAATTGAATATTGCAACAGCGACCATATAGCTTGCAAGCCTGAAATATTTGCTATGTGGCCCTATCCAAAAAAGGTTTTCTGATCCCTGACTTAGAATGTCAAGTTGTGAAGCTTGTAAATTATTCTTTTGGACTGAGGAGATAAAAGAATTTTTGACTATGGTCTGTTTTGAGTTTCTAGAAATTTTCTAAATGTTAATGTCTGTTTTTTTTCTATAGCAGGACTAGTAGGAGCAGGCTGGATGGAAAAGGAAGATTCCAGAGTGGAGAGAGATGATGCTGAAGGCCAAGTCAGGGCAGGGATCCATGAGAGGGCTTTGAGTAGAGAGTGAACTGACATGTTGCTGATGTAGTGTCTGGGACAGAACACACCCAGACTCTGGGTGAAGTGTCACTAAGGCCTTTCTGTTCAAGGGAGAAGGAATCAGGATGCATTCAGCTCTCACATTGTACCAGAACTTCTGCTGTAGGTTTTCCATATGTACTTTTGTTCAATCCTCACAGCAATCCTGTTAGGTAGGACTTCTTACAGCCATTTCACAAAGCAGGAAATCGAGACATGGAAGGGTATGGTGGCTTGCGTGATGTCATCCTCTTAATAAATAAGAGAGCATGGATTTTATCCCATGTCTCTCTGATTGAAAAGCTTAATATAGTTCCAGTATAGCAGGAAAATCATATACAATAGTATATAAACCCAATGTCTATGGGGCTGTTATGTCTCCAAGAATCAGCCTTTGTCTCTCATTTCTCGTAGAGGGTATGGACACTCCAGCTGAGACTGATGCTCTGGTTTGTTCCTCACTGGGTCCTGTAGGTGACCTCCTGAAGATTCACACTGTTAAAGCTGAGGGAGGTGTAATGCAACGCTCATGCCATCCCCAAGGCAGAGGTGGTCCCTGCAGAGCTTGTGGGGTCAGAGGGGCTGTCTAACTTGGACTCCTCCTGGTGACCATGTCAGGAGATCAAAGAAGGGGGCAAGAGCAGAAGAGTTGGGGGAGCGGCATGGAGAAGGCAGAGAGGGTCCATGAAGTGAATTGTTTCTGACAGAACATTTATTCATTCTTCTATTCTTCAAACATATCTTAAGGTCCCATTTATATAATTATCCAACAAATATAGCACCTATTGGTTGCTTTCCAATTCTACTGAACACTCACACAGACCTATGTGGAAAATACTCATATTTTACAGACAAAGAAACCAATTCTCAGAGAGGTTAGGTGCTTCCCAAGGTCACACATCTACTGATAATGTTCTCTTTGAGGTATCCTATGTACTGGGCACTGGATACACAGGAAGGTGTTTATGAAAAACTATTTCTCGTCCTGTGTGTGTCTCCTTTCCTCTCACACTACTATCACACTCACCTCCCTTCTTACACCAGATTGTGGGAGTTTTTTCCCCCACAAGGAATTCTCTGTGACACCAGCTGGGTGACCTACAGTTGGACTCAATTCTGACACTATCTACTAGGTATAGCGTCAGACCCCATAGGTTAAAGGCTCAGTCCTACAAGGGGGCCCCCCGCTGCCACTTCCAATGCCAATCTCAAATCCACATTGTTACCTGTGCTTCTGACCAACTCACTATGAATTGGAGATCACCATGGCCCGCTCCTTGGAGTCAATTAATTTGATAGAATGGCTCAGAGAATGCAGGAAAACAGTTTACCTACTGTGTACCAGCTTATTATAACAGGACACAAATGAACATCTAGATGGAAAAGATGAATAGGGCAACGTAGTTGGGAAAGGGCGTGGAGCTTCCATGCTCTCTCTGAGTATACCATGCTCTCACCACCTCCACATCTTCAACTTGGAAGCTCCCAGAACTCCGTACTTTTGAGATTTTCATGAAGGCTCCCTCACTCAGGCATGATCAGTTATTAATCACATTTCCAGCCTCTCTCCAGTCTCTGGAGAAAAGAGTCAGGGATGAAGATCCCCATCCAGGATCCCACAAAAAGTCACCACATTAAAACAAAAGACAGTGCTCTCACCCAGGATGCCAAGGGGTTTAGGAGTACAACCATTTTCTGCTGCAGACTCATTTCTCAGCTCTAGATTGACTGCAACATTTCTCAAAAGAATCTTGCCACTTCCTCTCCTCTCGTTCACTCCAATCAAGATATCTGCCTCTACCAGTCTACCAGATCTACTTTGGTCAAGATCAGCTGTGATACCACTTAGCTAAATTTAAATGCTCATTTCTCAGACTGTATCTAACTAGACTTATTAACGTTCGAAACAAATGAGCACTCCCTCCTCCTTGAAGCTCCATCTCCCCTTCTCTCCAACTCACCACGACCCAGCCCTACACCTTCTTGGTCATTTATTTTTTCTCAGTGGTATTCTTGCTGTTTCAACCCTATCTCTCTGACTCTAATTGCTGCAGGATCCCAGGGCTCTTCCCTTGGACCACTTTTCTTCTTTGTGGTTTCATCCACTATCAGACCTTGATGCGGAGGACTCTCAAACCTCTGTGTCTTGCACCTGGACCCCTCTCCTGAGCTCCAAACTCTTGCCATCTACTTGTCTTTTTCACCTGGACATCTCAGAGACACCTCAAACTTTTAGTAACCAAAATAAAATTTGATTCCCTCTTGAAAATGTACTCCTCCTGTGGAGTTGGCAATTTCAGGAATTGGCAATTCAATTCTTCAAGTTGTTCAGGGTAACCACATTAGAGTCATCTTTGGTATCTACGGACATTTATGGACATCTATGGCTATCTATGGACATCTTTGAAGTCATGTTTGCCCACTATGGAAATCTATAACATCTGTAGACATCTACGGAGTCATATTTGACATCAGTGGACATCTATGGAGTCATCTTTGACATCTACAGACATCTATGATACCTATGGTCATCTTAATGTCTATGAATATCTGTGACATGTATGGACATCTATGATGTCTGTGAATATCTATGTCATATTTGGTGTCATCTATTACATCTATGGACACCTATGATATCTATGGAGTCATGTTTGACATCTATGGACATCTATAACCTCTGTGGATGTCTATGACATCTATGGACGTCTATGGAGTCATCTTTGACTTTTATGACACCGATGAGATAAAGGTAGTGAGTTATCCTTGATCATAATCCACATGTACTCTATCACTCCCTTAACAAATCCTGTTGGCTCCACCTTTAAAATGTATCCAGAATTTAACGTCTTCACACTATATGCATCACTGTTACCCCGTCCTATGTCTGTCTTATAGACTGAATTGTGTCCTCTCAAAGTCATATGTTGAAGCTCTAACACCTGATGTCACTGAATTTGGAGATAGGGCCTTTATAGAGGTAATAAAGTTTAAAGGAGGGCATTAAGGCAAGGTCCAAAATGACTTATGTCCTTATAAGTAGAAGAAGACATACTAGGGGTGCATGTGTGCAGAGAAAAGACCATGTGAGGACATAGTGAGAAGGTGGCCATCTATAAGCAAAGAGAGTTTTCGGGAGAAATCAACCCTGCTGGCACCTTGATCTTGGACTTCCAGCCTTCAGAGCTGCGAGAAAGAAATGTCTGTAGTTTAACCAAAACAGTTGATGGTATCTTGTTATGGCAGCCCCAGCAAACTAATACAGTCTGCATCATCTCCTGCCTGGATTATTTTAGCGTCATGCTTATCTAGTCTACTCTCTTCTACCCTATCCTGCTACAGGATTTCTCAACACAGCATCCAGAGTGATCTCATTAAAATGAGTGTCAGTACATGTCTGTAAAAAAACAAAAAAACCTAGGTGGTATAGCCCAGTACACACCTAGGCTGTATTGTACTAATCTTATGGCAGTACTGTCATATATGCAGTCCATTGTTGACTGAAACATCATTATGTGGTGCACGTCTGTAACGATAAAACCTACATTTTCAAACAAACAGGAAGGTGATGAGCTTATTTCTGTACATGCCTAATGGAGCATGACTGTGGGCCACCCCAGGGAGATGTGGAGGGAAGACTGCATGACATGATGCCCATATCACTCACTAGGGAAGCTGGCCCAACGGCAGAGTGAATGTCATGCACACCTACTGCAGTCCTGGCTGCTTTCTTCCTGAGAGTCTTCACTCTGATGGGAGAACCAGGGTCTTTGACACAGGGTCACTCATTTGAGGCTAGAATAAGTGACTAAGGCAGGTAGACGGTGGGGTGAGCTGAGGCCCTTCATAACAAGACTCTGTAACAAGGTCCCCTCACTCCTGGAAGTCTTGAACCAGGGCTGGGAACACACTCATGCCTGGCTCAGGGGCTACCAGCTGGATTCTCACCACCACTGTACCCTCCGCTCTTGCATTGGGCCCTCACATGTCCTCCAGGTCCCTCTTCACCACGACTTGACCCACACCCAGCCCAGCTCACATGAAGAAGATGAGGCAGAGGCAGAGAGTGAGCAATGCAGTGATACTAGATCCCCCAGTGGCCCCCTGGATGACTCCCGCCCTGGTCCCTGGTTCCCCTGCAGACAAGAGAGACTTGGGGTGAACTCCAATCTTGATGAACAGACTTATGTCCCCTTCTTCTCCAGTATGTAGAGAGGGGCACCTCACACCCCATCCATGGTTCAGCACCCAGATTGTCCCACCTGTCATAGGATCTCAGCACTCTTCAGAAGGACAGGGTCCATGTGACACCACCTATCCAGGCCCCCAATCCTCTCCAGCAAACTCCATCTCTTCTGGGACCCAGCTTCTTCTCCATTCGTGGTCTCTCAGCAACAGCCTGCAGACATGGCTGCAGCAGGGGCCTGAGGCTCTGGGCTCCATGGACAGTCCAGAGAGAGAGACACACATACACATTCAGAACCCTACGGGAGGCTGAAAGGCCTTGTCCTTCCTTCCTCCCAGGGAGGGTGTCTGAATCTCCTCTCTTGTCCTCCACTGGTCCCGTCACTCAAGGTCAAAGGTGGTCTTTCATGCCTCTGGAAGGGGGTGGAAGCGGGAGATTTCTCAGACCTTCAGGTCACCAGACAGCTCTCCCAGCCCTGCCTGGCCATGCCTCCTAGGAACCCAACACCCAAGGTGAGGGAGGTGTGCCTGGGCATCACCTGCCAACAGTTTGATGTGCACCACTGAGAGACCCCCAATGAAACTCACTGTCTGGTGATGGGTCAGACATCATTACCCATGGGAACAGAGCAGTGGGGGAGAGCTGGGCTCTAGAGAAAATCATGGTGAGAGTGGAGTGCTGACAGTCGAAAAATAACCCAAGGAGATTATGGGGACACTGAAACCACTCTGTATGATACTATAATGATGAATATATGTCATTATACATTTGTCCAAACCCAAACAATGTACAACACCAAGGGTGAACCCTAGTGTCAACGACAGACTTTTGGTGATAATGACATGTTAATGTAGATTCATGGGTTGTAACAAATGTCCCCTCTGGTGGGAGATGTTGATAGTGGGGAGGCTGTGCATGTGTGGGAAAGTGCAGTAGGTATAGGGGAAATCTCTCCAACTTCCTCTCAAGTTTGCTTTGAACGTAAAATGACTCTAAAAAATAAAATCTACTAAAAAATTCCCCCAAGGCCTTCAGTCACTGGAGGAAGACTAAGAGCACATTTAGGATGGGCAGCAGTAGGTCGTGGGTCATCCTGGCAAGATCAGAGTTGAAGGATCTTGGGGGAGGAGGCCTTATGGGTGCTTCCCGTGTCTAACTGCAGCCCCCCACCCCAGACCCACCATCTGAACTCTGAAAGTCCAGCTCTGACCCGGCTTGGCAAAGACCACCACAGTCAATGCCCCATGAGAGGGCTCCTTCCTACTTGTGCCATCCCGTAGGAAAACACTGACTGCTAGGGTTCTCTGGAGCACCTAGGATGAGAAAAAGGTTTCCCTCGTCAGTGGGGAGCGTGGGGTGAGATAAATGTAGGCATCCCCCCACCCCCAGGAGCCACAGAAATGCAGAAGGGACAGGCTTGTGTCTTTCTAGGTCTCATACTCAGCCAGGCCTCGAGGACAAAAGAAACAAGCTTGGCCCTCATCCTGGTCCTCCTACTCCCCACACCTTCAGGGACC
This sequence comes from Ceratotherium simum simum, assembly GCF_057802395.1. Lineage (NCBI taxonomy): Eukaryota > Metazoa > Chordata > Mammalia > Perissodactyla > Rhinocerotidae > Ceratotherium > Ceratotherium simum. The sequence goes on along the minus strand of NC_141932.1, from coordinate 10,092,430 downwards.
CAGGCGTCCTGGCCCAGCACTCACAGGTGACGTTGAGCTGGATGGTCCTTTCCACAGTCACACCAGCTTCAGTGAAATGGGGTGAGGGTGAGCGTGAGCACTGAAGAGAGGAGGGTCCTGGGGCCTAGAAAGGTGAAGGCAGTTGCCATCCAGGAGAAGATTGGTGGTGTGCCCCGCTCACAGGCCCAGGGCACAGAGCAGGTCAGGTTCTGAGGGTTCTGAGCTCAGCAGGTGAATTCCCCTTCAACTCCAACGTGTACTTGAGGCAGCTCCAGCACCCCAGGGTTCGAGGGCTCTGAGGGGCTGAGGGTCAGGCTCCCCCGGGCCCAGCTCAGCCTGGCAGGTGGGTTGCTGTTGACAGCACAGACCAGGAGCAAGGACTGGATGTCCAGGACTGAAAGAGACCAGCCATTCTCCAGGACTGTGAGTGCTGGAGAAAAAGAGACAGACAATCAGAGACACACAGAGGTCCAGAGAAAGAGGAGGGATACAGATGGAGATCAGCTGAGAGGGACCGACTCAGACACTCAGACAGAGACTGAGAGAGACCCAGACTCTGCGAGAGGGACCCAGAGAGAGGGTCTGTAGGGGCCCAGATCACTGCTCAGGCCCCATCTTTCTCTGCACTCAGTGATGTAGATTCATCTCTGTCCTGATGGGCTGTCTGGCTGGACTCAGGCCCCAGGAGGCACAGAGGGAGGGTCCTGGGCTTTATAAGATGTCATACAAGTTGTCAGCCCTGCCCTGGATCCCTCGTCCCCTTTGCTCAGAACCCAGCTTGACCCTGAAAACCCTTTTCCTTCATTTATGCTTTCACTTGGCACCAGTTTACTGATTTAACAAAAGGTGTCTCTGAGGGGGCTCACTCTTAGAAACTCACAGTCTGTGGGGAGTAGGGACCCGGGAACAGGTGCTCACACCACATGACACATGTGATGGCGGTGACACTGGGCTGCAAGGGCTCTGAGGATAGCAATGTAAATAAGACTAGCAGAGCCAGGAGGGCTTCCTGGAGGAGGCAGAGTCTGAGTCAAGTGCCAGAGGTAGGCAGGGGCAGCAAGATGATGCTGATGGGGTGGAAGGGCATTGCAGGAAGGAGGAACAGAGAGTGCAAAGAGGACCAAGGCCTGTGCATGTCCAGGGAAGAGCCAATAGACCTGCATAGTTGAGGTGAAAGTGGGTGGGGGTGGGTGTGGCCCGTCAGAGATGAGGCCACAGGAGGAAAAGTGGGGAGTTGTTTTTATGAACTCAAAATGAGAAAAGCAGAAGTCATGGAGAAGAGATTGGTAAATGTGACCACAGACAAAAATAGATCCATAAGCATAGTAACAATTACTGACCAGCAAGAAAAAGGTAACAGCACACTGAGTAAAGTGCTCACAACTCCTATGACAGAACAACAGGTAATTCCTCGCACTTGAAAAATGTTCCGAAGATTGAGTAATAAAAAGTCAACTCAGTAGAAAACAAGCAGAGACTATGAAGAGACAGTTCACAGAATAAAAGAAACACAAATGACTCTTCATCAGATAAAATCATGTGCAACATCATACATAACAAGAGAAACGCCAGCTAAAACTACAGGGAAATTCTAATGTTCACCTGATATGGTCAAAGACCTAAAAGTTCCCCTGCCCCCATGTTTGGTGAGGCTGGGACAACACCTACATGTCACCCATCACTGGAGGGGATGTCAGCTTGTCCACTCTCAATGGAGAACAATTTAGCCACATTTCTTAAAAGAGAGGATGTGGAGAAAAGGAACCTTTGTGCACTGTTGGTGGGAATGTGAACTGGTCAAGCCGCTGTGGGAAATGGTATAGAGGGTCCTCAAAAAATTAAAAATGGAAATACAATATGATCCAGAAATTCCACTTCTAGGTATATATTGGAAGAAAATGAAAACACTAATTCAAAAAGATGTAACTTCACTGCAGCGTTATCCACAATAGCCAAGACTTGGAAACAACCTAAGTGTCCATCAACAGATGAATGGGTAAAAGATATGTATATATAATGGAATACTACTCAGCCATAAAAAAGAATGAAGTCTTGTCATGTGTGACAACGTGGATGAACCTTGAGGACATTACGCTAAGTGTAATAAGTCAGACAGAGAAAGATAAATACTGAATGATCTCATTGATATGTGGAAACTAAAAAAGAAAAAAAAAAAGGAGAAGCTCATGGATACAGAGAACAGATTGGTGGTTGCCAGAGGCAGGGGGTAGGGTGTAAAAGCTTCCAGTTATTAAGTCCTGGGGACGTAAGGTACAGCATGGTGATTATAGTCAACAATGCTGTATTGCATATTTTAAAGTTGCTAAGAGAGTAGATGTTAAAAGTTCTCTTCACAAGGATAAAAATTTCTGTAGCTATGTACAGTGATGGATGTTAACTAGACTAATTCTGGTGATAATTTCACAATGTATGCAAATGAATCGTGATGTTCTACGCTTGAAACTACTATATGTCAGATATCAATTATAGCTCAATAAAAAATTGAAAGAACTCGGGACCCAGCTCTTTAACTTTTAGGAATTTATCCCAAAGAAACACACACACACACACACACACACACACACATGTGAGAAAGGAGACACGAGACTGTTCATTGCAGTGTTTCTGTTGGCAGAATAAAATGAATGCCATGGTCTTGCACTAGGAGAAGATGTGTACAGAATCAGAATCCACCCAGGCCATGGAATACTGCACGGTCATGGAGAAGAACGAGGACAGTCTGTACTACTGATGTCACAGGACCCCGAAGATCCTTTAGGTGAATAAACTAAGGCTCAGAGCAGCCTATGGACACTGGTCACCTCCTGGGAGGGGACTGGGCATCTGAGGACAGATTCTGTTGTGCATTTTGAATTTTTGACCATGCGAATTTATTGCCTGTGCAAAAGTACTTAAAGAAACAATTGTTAGGGAAAATAAAAAGACAAGGCTTGAGGAGTCATGGAGAGACAGATGATAAGGGGCCTTGAGAGGCGGGCTCTGCCGTGTGAATGTTGCCCTGTTCTCCCTGTGCAGCTGAGGAGGGTGGAGAAGTCTGGGCAGAGTGAGGGGTCGATGGGGACAGCTGCTCACTGTGGCCATGGGGGCTAATCATGGGAGGGTCCACTCGGTTTACCTACAAGGGGTCTCTTGTCACTGGGATGAGTCCTGGATGAGGCAGGGACCCGGCCGTGATCTGAACTGGAAGAGGTCTTGCTCCCTAGTGCCCAGGAGATGGCTTGTTCCTACCTGTGCTGCTTCCTTGGAAGACAGTTACAGTCAAGTTCTGTGGAGAGGCTAGGACAGAAAGACATGGTGTACCCACATCAGTGGTGAGGGCTGGGTGGACATGGATCCTTGTCCCCAGGAGCTGCATAAATGGGGGAAGGGTGGAAATGGGTGTCCTCTTGACCCTTCCAGTCTGGATTCTGGGACCCCACACCTGTGTGCGAGGCCCTGACTCCCACCCCTACTGCCCTCAGGACCCCACCAGGGACCCAGGTGTCCTGGCCTAGCACTCACAGGACACGTTGAGGTGGATGGTCTTTGTCATGGTCACTCCAGCCCCAGGCAAGGTCACCTGACAGGTGAGGCTGGTGCCGTGGTCCTGGGGCTGCGGGATGAGGGTGAGCACTGAGGAGTGAGCAATCGTGGGGTCATGGGAGGAGATGGAGGTCCCCATCCAGGAGAACGTGGGGGTGTGCCCCGCTCACAGGCCCAGGGCACAGCGCAGGTGATGTTCCTGGGGCGACCAGCCTCCAGGGTCCCTGGTATGAGAATGTTGGACATGTGGGTCAAAGCTGGTGTGGAAAGAGAGGGAGATACAGGGATCAGGAGGGAGGGTTCGAGGTTCAGCCCTGAGAGAAGCCTCAGACTTTGTTCCTGCTCCTCTGTCTGAGCCTGACATGCTATACTCCCAACCCCCTCTCAGGAAGGAGAGTCCCATCCTAGTTCTTCCCTGGGACCCCCGTGACCTTCCCTCATGGCCTCTACTAGAGCCCATTCCTTACCCGTCACATGCACGGAGAGATGGTTAGATATGTAACTCCGTTTTGTACTTCCTCTCTCCACCTGAAAAAAATATGAACCATTGTCCATCCTCCTGGCATCTCTGATGTCCAGGGAGCAGTTGTAGGTCCAGGGGTCCCCGATGAGGTGGAATCGGCCCTGGGTCTCATTCTGCAGTTCACTATCTGGGTTGTTCGTAGCCACTGGAGCATGCTGGTCTGTATTGGCCCCTTCCTGGAACCAGTAGCCTTGAGCAACACTGAAGACATCCCAGATACTCCAGGGGTAGGAGAAGAAGCAGGGCACAAACACACAGAGGCCTTCCTGCACTGTCACCAATCCCTGCACTAGTAGCCAGTAATCCTCCTCTGGCTCCCTCTGTCCCTCTGCCCCCTCCCTCCACCACAGCAGGGCCAGCAGCAGCAGCAGCAGCAGCAGCAGTAGCATGTCTAGGGTTGGCTGTGCCAGATTCTCTGGGAAAGTCTTTTTCTCAGGGTTCTCTCTCAGGAACTAAAAGTTGTAGATTTAGAGGAGACTTTAACAGGAAGATGAGGGTGAGGTCAGAACAGTGACCCTCCTCAGAGGAGGAACTTCACACCCAAACACTGTCAGGGCTGGGACAGCACTTGGAGTCAACCATCCCCAAGCCAGGTCCACTCCTGGGGACCCTGGGCCAGGGATGGTGAGAGCCACACTCAAGTTCACACCCCATGCAGGGATAGAACCCCATCTCCTGCCTCCTTGTCAATGCCCTTCCCATTGGGGGGTCATTTTCTGCAGAGTGAAAATGGGTCTTTTCTGGTCAGACCTCCTGAGTCACTGCCTTAGATGTACGTGGAGGTCAATCAAGCCAGGAATGCAACCCAAAGACGTGGAGATGAAGGAGGTCGACTGTCCTCCTGCCCTGAGCATCCATGTGGTGGGCATCCCCTCTCTTCTCACGAAGTCACACACCAGCCATGGGCACTGCCCTGAGAGTCACTGTCCGGTGTGGAGACAGTAGGTGTCCCAGCACCTGGAGCTCCCTGTAATGGGAGCACATGAAGACATGTGCAGGAGACACAGAGCAAGGAACACCAGCCTGGAGTCATCCTCCATCAGGGCTGGTGAGGATTTTGTGAGAGAGGAGACATGCATCTGAATTCACAGAAGGTTACTGTTAACTGTGTGGTGGGGGGGCTGGGAGGAAGTGGTGGGATCCTGGGAGGTGGTGCCTCCTCAGACCCATGTTCATTTTCTTGAGACATTTTTTGGGAAACGTGGGACACATGCAGAGAAATGCCCCCACAAGAACAGCTCAGAGATTCATCACAAAATGAACACCCTCCAAGAAGTAGAATGTTTGGAGCACCCAGGACTCCCTCTCGGTCCCCCTCCCTATCCTCACACCCCACTCCCCCAAGGAGCCCCAGCCTCACTGTAATGCCAATTCAATCTCTGCTTTTCTCTGTAGTTTTATCATCAAGAATGCTGCCTTTAATACTATGGCTTTGCACATGCTTCCCTTAAGACTTGGTATACCCAGAAAAAATTCTGTTTTTTTCTCTTTCAAGTTAATGAATCTGTCCACACCATATTACCCTCCTCCCAGAACTAATACCCAAAACCTGGAGTAGAGTCAGTGCTGTGATCATGGAGAAGGAAGGTGAGGGGTTTGACCATGCATAGGCTCTCCCATGCCATCACCATTTCCTGCATTTTCAGCTGGAATCTTATCCTGCAGCCCCATCCTCTTGCTGGGCCCCCCATCCTGGTGACTCCCTCTCTTCCTGCCAGGGAAATTGCAGCTTCTGTGGTCAGAAGAGTTGGGCCATGCTCAGTCTGTGTCTTGTGGTCCCCAGTTTGCAAAGAAAAGCAGAAGAATGGGAAAGTGAGACAGGGGGAAGCCACTGAGAATCTAACTGTGTGTGAAAGAGAAACTATGACTCTCAGTCCATCAGAGCTGGGGGACCTTCTAGTCCCAGTTCATCAATTTGCAGAAGAAGACACCAAGGTCCAGAGTGGGAAAGAGAATTGCCGAAATCATATAGGTGCCTTGATTTATGCACCATTTTCTGCGCTGAGAGCCACTTCATCAATCTTTATCTGCCCAGGATTCATTGGGCTGGGAGAAGAGAAGCTGATGTTAGTCTGAGAGAGAAGAATTGTCAACAGTTCCCCTGAGGTGAGGGAGGACATTTCATTCGTTTAGTAACTCATTCATTCAACAACGATGTACACTGTGCCTTCATGTTTCCTGTAAAGGGGTGAATATGACAGATCTAACCCTTGCATTTGAAGAGACCAACATCTCTTTGGGAGACAGACAGGTTACCTGACAATTCCAATGACATAGGGTAGGTGGCTGTGATGGGGAAGCACAGGCTGGAGTGCATGGGGCTCTTGCTCCTCTGGACTGGAAGGTGAGTCTCAGGGAGGAATGAGCCAAGTGGACATGGTAGGGACTCTCAGGCAGTTACAATGGATGTGAATTCCACAGGTGATTTTGGTACCCTGGGAATTCCTGGACTTTCAGGTATCATGTTGTCAATCCCACTCACTCCCCTACTGTGCTGTAGATTCTTTACCAGTTATCAATTTCTGTGTCCTGTTTTTGACCAACCCCACCTGTGTTCCAGGAAGGGTCAGGCCACCGCCTGTAGGAGTTGCTCCATCTGCCCAGGACTTATCTGGCTCCTCGGGATCCCCAGGAAGGATGATGGTGCTGTCCGTGGTGTTGATTCAGAGCTGAGTGCTGACTTTAGAGATGTCTGCAGCTCTGTGGAGGGGCCTGATCACGCAGCACAGGGACCTTAGTCTGGAGTCAGGAGGGTCATGTCAGATGTGCTGGAGAGGGCTCAATTCTATTTGGGAGGAGGGATTCAGGGTGGGGAAGACCTCTGCTTATCTTCCTTGTCCTGTCCACCCTAAGAAATGTCCTATTGACAATGCCACGCTGTTGTCACAGGTCCAAGCACAGGGAGGGTGAAGGCTCTGTGCTGCCCCTTTACATATCTGATCCCGTTTCATTTTACCAACATCCTTGACAGAGGGGGGTTAATTCTCCTCATCATATGGAGGAAGGTGTTGACACTCAGACAGGTGAGTAGCTGTAGGAAAGTCTCCAAAGGCAACTCCAAACAATCCTGCCCCTCCTTTATACAAACATGATGCTCCTCTTGTTACTAGATGGAGTTTGTTATTATTATCTCCTCCTCTTGAACCTGGATTGGGTGCCTGACTGCTTTGATGAATAGAATATGAAGAACAACATGTTCTGAGACTCATATGGCTCAGGTATGAAGAAGGCCTGGCAGCTTCCACTCCAGCCGTGTGGATTTCTGGGCATCTGTGTAAGCAATCCAGGGGACTCTGATAGAGAGAGATGCTACATAGAGGAACCCTGAGGGGTCAACGTTCAGCCCCAGTCACCACCACCATCCCAACACGACTACTTTAAAGAGCCCAAAGCAAAACTGGGAATGAAACTTCCCAGCTGGGCTCTGGCCAATTTACAGAACCACAAGATAGAATAAAACGACTGTTTGAGCCCATGGAGTGTTAGATTTATCTGATGTGAAGCAAAAGATAAATGAAACAGTAGCCCACAGAAATAACAGCTAATAGGGAAAAGATAAAGTTGGAGGTTTACTCGCCTGTTGCATTTTTTCACGTACTGTATTTAAAGGATGACATTTAAATGGTAATTTGAAGCCTTTGGTGAAGATAACCAGAGAGGTTTGCCAGGATGAAACTGCATTTCCCAGAATCCCCTTCTCTTTTGCTTCCAGGTTAAAATTGGCCCCAAGAGAAGGGAGAAGGTGAAGTAGCCACCAGGCTCTGAGGGTCTGTGGAGGAGCAAGAGTTATTGCAGTCCCCACACATCATTGCTGATCTATTGGCTCATCTTGCTGGTGTGTCATAACAGCTGCTCAACTGCTGGGAAGCAAGGAGAATGGTGGGGGAAGCCATCAGCTGGACCTCAGGGAACAAGAACCATCAATCAGTGTGTAGATTGGTGACCCAGAGGACACAGGTGGCCCAGAGAGACATTTACAGTGACATGCAAAAATCCGAGAAAAGAGCATCTCTAATATTTCTCTCCTACTGAGACTCTGTCCCAGGCCCTGACAACTAGGGCCATTTGCTTATGCATACAAGCCACATCTTCCCCAGGACAAAGGGCAAGAAATGGCCCATCTCAGTATTCAGAATGCCCAATGCCAAACTGCGTGTCCGTCTGTCTGTCCGCCTGTGTACAGATGCTGAATTTTGGCCTCCCAGGCCAGGGTGATGGTTAATTTTCTGTGTCAACTTCACTGGGTCATGGTATGCGCAAATTAAATATTGTTTGTGGGCCTGTGTGTGAAGGTGCTTCCAGATAAGATTGGCACTAAAAATGGTGAACTCAGTAAACAGATTTCCCTCCCCAATGGGGGTGGCATCATCCAATCTGTTGAGGGCCTGAATAGAACAAAAAGAAGTGCAGGCAGATTTCCAGGGTGCCTGGATTCCAGCATCCCTGGGACATGGATCTCAGGTGTTTGGGTCAAGGCTAAGGAAGAGAAGAATTCTGGCTTCAGTTTCTGGAGGGAAACCACCTGTGCTGGAGTCTCTCAGAGTCCTTGAATGCCTCCCATGACCATGGATGAGGAGAAAAGGCTTCTTTTCTGGGACTTACCATATCTGTCACATTCAGGAACAGCTTCTTATCTTTACATTTGTATTTAATGTAATAACTTCTCTCCACTTAAAAGAAGTGAGCCCACATGTCCCCATTATGTACATCTCTGATGCTCAGGGAGCAGTTGTAGGTCTGGAGATCACCAAAGAGGTGGAATCGTCCCTGCATCTTCTCCAGCACTTCTTGGTTGGGTTTATCTGTAGCCCCTGGGACATCCTATCCAGGAGTGGTTCCACCCTGGCACCACTAGCCATGAGTTGGGTCAGAATTAATCTGGTAATATTTTGGGTAGGAAGTGGTTCAGGTCTTAAGGACACACAATTCCTCCTGCACTGTCGCCAGCTCCTGCATCTCAAGGTCATACTCTGGACATGAGCCAAAGTTGCTGAAGAGAGAGACTCAAATTCCACCCTCACTCCCCACCCTGGACCCCTCTGGCTCCTGGTCCTCTCACCTTCCTACAGCATGGACTGTAGCAGCACTATCACCAGCAGAAGTATCTCTTGAACCATAAATGCCAGGCACTTCCCTGGGACAGTCTGGTCACTAGTGTCCCTTGGTATAAAAAGAATGGTTTTAGAAAAACAAGAGTAAACTGCAACAGGAAGCCAGCGAATATGAACAGAATAATAATTGTGCACATAAGCGCGTCTTCAGACACACAGCTGACAGACATGAGGAGGTTCTTGGAGATCAGCCATCACCACTTCCCTACTCTCTAGAGCTCAATATAGGTCTATAGAAAGCAAAAGACTTCCAAAAGTCATGCTGAGTGGTGTAAATTTCATAGTTGGAAGGGTTTATTAAAAGTTGGGATTATTTTTCTTACACTTTTGGATGAACTTGCCAATGAATAGTTTTTCCCCTAGAAAATAATGTTTCCCATTGATTCAATCCTTCATGGACACAAGGCTATTTGGGTTTTTATTTTTCTTGAGATAGTTTCAATACATTATATGTTTGTTATAATGTTTAGGTATCATCTAAACTTTAAAAATAATTAGCATATATTTCTGTTAAGTATCCTCTTATACTGTATTTAAAGCAAAAGACATTGAAGGAAAACATACATAGAGAAAGCAGTTCAGATTATAAGGATACACTTGATCAATTTTCATTCCTGGAACAGCCACCTAGGTCAAGAAGCATCACCAAGGTCCATTCCTAGTAACTTCCCTCCCCACCCCCCAAAAAGTGACCACGGTAATGACTTCTATCATCATTGATTAGTTTTATTTGATTTTGATTTTTATGTAATTGGGATCTTCCAATGTGTGTTCTTTTGTGTCTGACTTCTTGTGCTCAAACTTTTCTTGTGAGAGTTACCCACAGGTCACCAATTCATTCATTCTTACTGCTGAAAGAATTCCATTGAGTGTACATTCCACGTGCTCTATAACCCGTGTACTTTTGAGGGCTGTTTAGGTAATTTCTAGTCTGGATCTGTTATGAAGAGTGCTGCTATAAAGATGTCTTTGGGTATATATACGCACTTTTGTTGGGTATATTTTTTAGAGTGGCATTTCTCAGTAATAGATTATGTGCATATTCAGTTTTAGTAGGTTTGTCAAAGAGTTTTCCAAAGTGGTTATAACATTTACATTCCAATTGTGAGTATATGAGAGTCCCAGTTGTTTCAATTCTGGGCAATACTTGTAATTTCAGTATTTGTTCATTTTTTCATTTTAACCATCCTGGATATAAGTGGAATGTCATTGTGGGCTTATGATGACTAATGAGATTGAGAAACTCACATACCTATGGTGAATTTGAATATCTTCTTTTGTGAAGGGGTTAAATCATTTGTCCATTTCTCTATTTTGTTGCTGATATTTTTCTTGTCAGTTTTTAACAGATACTTAAATATTCTGCAAACAAGTTCTTTCCTGGATATTTTTATTGGAAATATCTCCTTCATTGCATCTTTTATAAAGAGTTTCTTAGTTCTAATGTAGTCAAGTTTATCAATCTTTTCCTTCGTTATTAGTAAATGTTTGCCCTATTTAAGAAATCTATGCATAGCCCCAGGAATATACATGTGGTCTTCTACCAAAATATCTACATTTTCACTATTTATATTAAGGTCTCCAAACCATTAGTAGTGGATTTTCACGTATGGTGTTATGCTGGCGTTACGATTTATTTTTTCCCCTATGCATATCCAATGGATCCAGGGCTATTCATAGAAAGTGACATATTTTCCCTACTGCATTGAAGTATAGTTCTTGTCATAAATCAAGTAATTGTGTATGTGCAGGTTTGATTCTGAGCATTCCACTCTGTTCTGTTAGTCTATCTTAGTAACACTCCCACGTTACCTTAATTGCTGCAGTTTTATAATAGTTATTGATATCTTGTGGTATGAATATACCAAAACTTCTCTCTTTTTTATGATTTCTTCACTCTTGTTGATCCTTTCCAACAAAATATCACTGTCTAGATAATGATTGGTATCACATTCAATCTCCTGGGCAAGAACAGGGAGAGATAACTTCTCTGAGAAACATGGTCATAGGGAAGACAAAAACTAAAGGCGGAAAAAAAACTTTGGAAAATCCTTTCTACCACCCAGCCATAATTGTAAGTAACACTAGAGGAATTGGAAGCTCTGCTGACAGAAGGTAACTACACCAACCACAAAACCAAAATCCAGCTGAATTATGAGGGGAGTGATTCAAACTCGCACATTAACATCACAACAGAACAAGAGGCATGCCCACTTCCAGGCACAAACTCTGTTACCCTCAGTCTCTGCTTTTCTACACATGATGTCCAACATTCAATAAAAAGTTATGAAATACACAAAAATAGAAAGAGCAACAAATTTTCAAGAGACAAAACAATCAACAGCAGCAGACTCCAGCATGACCAAGATGTTGGAACATGAAAGGAACAGACAGGAACATGAACATAACTATAATTATTATGTTAAAAGGCGGGCAAAATGCATGATCATATGGGGGAATTTAAACATAAAGATGAAAATTATGAGGAAGAGATAAATGGAAATTGTAGAAAATTTTTAAATATGATAACAGAAATGAAGAATGACTTTGACGGACTCAATAGTCTTGACAAAACTGAGGAAAGAATAAGTAAACTTTCAGATCAATCCATAGAAATTACTCAAACTGGAGCCATCCCTGATGGCCTAGTGGTTCAAGTTCCACAAGCTCCACTTCGGCAGCCCAGGTTCGGTTCCCGGGCATGGAACCACACCACTCCTCTGTCAGTAGCCACGCTTAGTTGGTAGCTACCATAGAAGAACTAGAAGGACTCATAAGTAAAATACACAACTATGTTTTAGGGCTTTAGGGAAAAAAAAAAAGAAATTACCCAAACTGAAACAAAAAGTTTCAGTAAGGGCACTGGGAGAACATCAAATTTTTATTTAACTTTTTTTATTTTTTAGAAAAGTACCAAAGAGACAATAAATAATAAACCCATCACCTAGATTTAAGAATTATTCATATTTTTATTGAGCTATCATGAGTCAAAATTTGGTCTTATTAAGTTCTTCTGTACTGTAAACACCTGAAAGGAATCTTCTTCTGTTCCTTGCACTGCTAGTGCTTCCAGACTGGGTTCTTCGGGTTGCATAGTCCCCAGCCCAGCCCTCCTGCCCACCCCCACCCCCCAGCACTTACAGGTGACATTGAGCTGGATTGTCCTGTCCACAGTCACACCAGCTGCAGGAAAATTCACCTGACAGGTGAGGTTGGTGCCGTTGCACTGGGGCCATGGGGTGAGCATGAGCACCCAGGAGAGTTGGGTTCTGGGGCCCAGGGACTTGAGGGCATCTGATATCCAGGAGAAGATGGGGAACATGCCCCACTGACAGGCCCAGGGGAAAGAGCAGGTCAGGTTCCTGAGGCGGCCCTACTCCAGGGTCCCTGGGATGAGGATGTGGGGTATGTGGCTCAGGGCTGGTGAGGAGATGGGTAGACACAGAGATCAGGATGGAGATTATGAGGTGTGGCCTTAAGGGAAGCCTCGGGCTTTGGTCCAGCTCCTCCCTCTGAGCTCTGACACACTGTACCCCTAATGCCGTCCAAGGAGGGCAGTTGCAACCCAGCCCTGCCCTGGGACCCCCATGTACTTCCCTTGTGGTTTGTCCTGAAGTCCATTCCTTACCTGTCACATGGACAGAGAGATGGTTAGATTTGTATGTCCATTTTGACCTTCCTCTCTCCACCCGAAGAAAGTATTTTCGATTGTCCCTTCTCCTGGCATCTCTGATGTCCAGGGAACAGTCGTAGGTCCGGGGGTTCCCGAGGAGGCAGATTCGGCCCTGGGTGTCTTCCTGCACTTTATGATCTGGGTTGTTTGTGGCCACAGGAGCATCCTGGTCTGTACTGGCCCCTTACTGGAACCAGTAGCCATGAGCTGAGACAGAGTTAGTCCAGTAGTTCCAGGGATGGGAGAAGGTGCAGGGCACGGAGATGCACAGAACATCCTGCAGGGTCACAGACTGCTGCATTCCCAAAAGCTATTTGTCATTCTGAGCTGGAACCCAGTGCGGAAACGAGGGTCAGCCTCAGCCCCTGCCCCACCAGCCCCGTGCCCCATAGGCTAACTCACCTGCCCACAGCAGGGGCAGCAGCAGTGGCAGCATCTCTGAGATGGAGGGTTCTTTACGTCAGTGCTGTGTCTGACAAGAGAAGCGGAAGGCAAATGGGAAGCTGGGGACGAGCTTGCAACCTTGGCAAGCAATTAACAGAAGAGGAACTGCGGGCTGGAGCCTGTCAGCTTCTGCACAGAGCAAGAGGACAGGCCATGGCCCAGAGACCTAGAGACCCTCCCAGAGGGGAGCAGACCATGAGCAGACACCATTTCCTGCCCTCATTTGGGGACTTCCCTTCAGAACCAGAGGCTGGACCAGGACCTCTGAGGACATCTGAGGAGTGAGATATGGTGAATCTCTAAGGGCCTCCCATCTGAGGTGCATTTCTGAGCCCTGTTGTCTACAGCAGGGTGCTAGTCAGTTCCTGCTGGACCATGGGAGGTCACAGCCGCATCTAGATGTCAGTGATGCTGCCAGGTGTAGGTTCATTAGGGTCTGTGTGAGCATCTGGGGCAGAAGAAAAGAAGGGGGTCCTAGGTGAGGTGAAGGTAGCAGCCATTCATTCATTCATTCATTCATTCCCCAAACAATGAATGAGCATCCATGTGTTGGGGAGGCTGGAGACAAGAATGGAGACGACCCACCTGGTCCATGCCTGTGAGATGCTCCCCACCCAGTGGAGTTACTTCATCCCCAAACACTCAGTACTCTTGGGCTTTAGAGCTGCAGTCACTGGTGAATCTGCCAGGTGTCCTGGTAGCATACTGGTGTGTTCTGCATTTCTAGATTTGACATGTAGTCAAAAATACCAAAAAACTTTTCAACTTGCACAACTTGAGACTCTATTCCCATTAAACAAAATCTTCCCACTTCCTTCCACGTCCCAGCCATGGGCAACACCATCCCATTTTCTGTGTCTTGGAATTTGACTTCTTTAGATACTTCATGTTAGTGGAATCAAATACTGGTTACCTTTATTATGCCTGGTTTATTTCACTTACCGTAATGTCCTTGAGTTTTACTTATGTGGTAACATGTGTCAGAATTCCCTCCTTGTTAAGACTGAATAACATTCCATGGTAGGTATACACCACATTGTGTTTATCCATCCACCCACTGAAGGATGCTTGGATTGCTTCCACCTTTTGGCTATTGTGAACATGCCGCTGTGAGCATGGTTGTACAAATATATCTGAGTCCCTGCTCTCTATTCTTTTGGATAAATACCTAGATGCAGAACTTCAGGATCATATAGTAATTCTATTTTTAATTTTTTGAGGATCTTCCATCTTCTTATCATCCCACTCTTTTTTTTTTTTTCCCCCTCATCTGTTGTCATCACCTTACACTGGCTATACATGTTAACATCTCCAGTCTGGACTTCTCTCCTGCTCTCTAGACATTCATATCCAGCTCTCTCACTGACACCCCCAGTGGGCTATCGAGTGGCTTCTTAGAATGATCAGCACCCTTCAAAACCCTACTCTCTGTCACCTTCCATGGAGCACAACTCCATCCTTCCAGTTGCTCAGAGGAAAGATTTCAGCACCATCCTTGCCCCTCTCTCTCCCCTACTTACCACATCCATTAGAAAATTCAGTCAGCTTGACCTTCCAAATGTTTCCCAAATATATCTTCCCTACTTACATGACGTCCATGGTCCAGGGAAACTTAACCTTCTGCCTGGAGTACCCAGGAGTGACGTGCCACATCTGTTTTTTGATGCCCTGGACCCACTCTGGCCAATCTGAACATAGCAGCCATTGGGATCCTGCTAACTTGAGGATCTAGTCATGTGTCTGCTCTCCTCAAAGGCTTCCAGAATCGTACACTGACCTGCGATGGTCTTCCACAGGATCTGCACCATCCTCCTTGTGCTGTTACACATCAGCCTCTTGTCTCCACCACACACCACGCCTGCTTCTGCCTCAGCACCGTGGCACTCACTCCTCCCCTGTTTCCATCTTCCTGGACTACTTTTCACTTAGGGAATCACAGAGCCTGCTTCCTCCCTGCCTTCAAATCTTTGTTCAAATATCACCTCCATCACATCACATTCTCAATATAGAAAACCCACTGCATTATGTCACAGGCTCCTTTCCCTGAGGGATTTCCCCCAAACATGTATCGATACCTGAAATGCTCTAATTTTGTTTATTCTTTATTCTTGTCTCCATAATGACAGTATCTTGATGACAGAAGTGCTTCTTGTTCCCTTTATTTTATTATGATAAAATATCCAGAATACAAATCTTGCCATTTTTAACATTTTACAGGGTACAATTCAGTGACACTAAGTACACTCACAATGTTGTGCAACCATCCCCTCTGTCTCTTTCCTGATCTCTTCCATCATCCCAAACGGTAACTCTGCAGTTACGCAACAAATCCCCATCTCCCACACTTCTGGTTGCTTTTTCTTTAGGGTTTCAATCTCTTTTGTGAAGAATTCGCTCTGTTTGTTAATTTTGTTCCTGATTTCATTAAAGTGTCTTTCTGAGTTCTCTTGTAAATCCTTGAGCATTTTTATGATAACTATTTTGAATTCTCTGCCATTTATATTGTAGATTTCTGTGCCTTCAGGATTGATTTCTGGGTGTTGTTCTTTTTCCTTCTGGTGTGGAGTATTAATATACTTCTTCCTACTATTTGATGGGATGGATTTGTGCATTTGCATAGTGATAGTATCTGATCGCAGATTCTACCTGCTGCAACTGGGGTGTTGGCAGGAACTGTGTATTCTGAGCCCACCATGATCCCTGTCAGAAGTGCCTGTCCCAGTCTGGGCCATTCTTTAGGACCACAGTGGCGATGTGAGCTCTCCCACTGAATGGGAAAGCAATCACACAGGGGCTCAGGGCTGTTGCCACCTGCTCCCACAGCCCTGCTGAGATGTACTCCCCTCTTCGGGGCCACAGCAGTACTGTGGGGATTCACAGCAGCCAGGAACTCATTTACTCAGGTGCACAGCTCTGCAACCATCTCCTCCTAGGTTGCACCAGCTGTTGTGCTTGGTGGGTGGGGCCTCCCCACTGACTCTGAGCCTGAGCCACTCCCTAGGATGGTGGCAGAACTGCAGGCTCTCTCACCAGACGGGAAAGCAATCACACAGGGGTTCAGGGCTGCCATCACCTGTTCTCGTGGACATGCTGAGGCATACTCCCACCCTTGGGGTCGCAGAAGTGCTATGAGTGCTCCAGCAGGGAGAGCAGTTGTGCACATGTAGTGGGCTGCTTGGGGGCCAGAGGGTGCTCACCTATCTCCACCACCTCCCTGGGGGGTAGTCCATCCCCATTCAGATATACAGCTGTACAGGTCTCTCAGGCATCCTGATGTGCTGTGTGGGGATCCTCTGCTGATCAATGAATGTCCATTTAGTTGTGGTTCAAAGGAGGAGAGAAAAAGGGAACAGCTCACTCCACCATGTTGCTGACATCGATTCCTTCCCAATCGTTTGGATGACAGTGAGTTTTGAAGTTGTGTTCACCGATGGCCCCCATGACAATACTGGCACGTCATAGGTGTGCAATAACACTTGTTAAATGAGTGTATGAATAAAAGACTGAATGTCACTCTGCTCAGAGCCATATAATGATACACACATGCACACACACCTGGGTGGCATTTAAGACTGAGCCTGAGGGATGAGTAGGACTTGGAGAGGTAGGAATGGGGAGGGAAGGGTGTTTCAGGAGAAAGAACTGCACATTCAAAGTCTCAGAGTCACAGAGGCCATGGCATGGCTGGGGGGATATTGCCAGACTCAGAGAGAGGGAGAAATCTGGGGGAAAGTCTAGTACAGGGCAGACCATCCCAGGCCTTCAAATCCAGCCTGTGGTGTTTGTAGCTCGCTCTCTGGCTATGGAGACGACACACAGCTGTTGCTATCATGCGGGACGTGGACAATGATGATCTCTGGAAACACAGTCTGGAGGCCTGTGTTGAGGAGAGAGATGGAGGCGGGAGGTGAGGTGGGTTCAGAGACCTGGGGGAGAGATGAGGCCCCAGGAATGACCAGGAAAAGAAGAGGAGGAGATGGGCAGGAGGATGAGCTGTGATCAGCGAGGAGGATGGACAAGAGTTCTTGATTTTTTGGATTGGAAGGAAGGAGGGAAGTAAAGTGGAGAATTCTACCCCAGTTCTGGCCTTAGAGATGGGGGCAGCAGTGTCATTGCTGTGACAGGGAACTCAGCAGAGAAGTAGATTTGGGGAGGAAGATGGAAGCTCAGATTTGGCATGCTGAGTGGAGCAATCCTGGAGGCCATGCTGGGGGAGGTGTGCGGTAGGAATTTGGGTGGTGAGACACCGGTGTCGCTTACCTGAGAGATTAATCCAGGATGGTGTTTGCATCCTCCATGCCTTGTGTGGGCCTTGCTGCCTTCCTCTTGTGGAAACTCTTTCTGAGAAAAGAGACCAGCATCTTTCAGTCTGTTGGGATAATGTTGCAGGGGGCAGCAGCTCACCCTTTCCTCCCTATTCAGGGGCTGGAGGGGTCACTGAGGTGGAAGAGGGCATGTCTGGCTCCACAGTGTCTGTGTCTTGAGGACACAGGTACCTCCCGTCCTGGACACTCAGCCAACGGGCACGATGGTTATCCTTGTGGTTCCCTCACCCCCACCCCACTCCCATCAGCCTCCTGCCTGCTCTGACCCCTGACACTTTGGGCCCCTCCACCACTGGTTCTGGGACTCAGCCACATTCTCTCCGCCCTCCCAACAACTCCCCTTGCCCCGGGACAATGCTCACACGAGGAAGATGAGGCAGAAGAGGAGAAGCAGGGTCTTCACAGCCACTTCCCCGATGGCCACCAGAACCACCTCTGCCACAGGCCCTGATCTCACTGCAGGAAAGTGGACAAAGACAGATTTACCTGCCCCACCACAATCCTGTGTCCTTCTGCTCCCTGTAGGACTCTGGACATTGGTTCTCCAGGCCCTCCTGCATTACCGGATGTGGGACCACCTATGCTGGGTCTCACCCCACTCCATGCTCTGACGTTCCAGCAGTTTGACAGAGAAAAAAAGGTGTAAGTTGGACATTATCAACTTTAAAAGCTTCTTTATAATAGTCAAAACAACATGATATGGCACCAAAATAGGCACACAGATCAATGGAACAGAATCAAGACCCAGATATAAACCACACATCTATAGACAGCTAGTTTTTGACAAGGGAACCAAGAACATATAATAGAGAAAGAAAAGTCTCTTCAATAAATGGTGTTAGGACAATTGGACAGCCACATGTAAAAGAATGGAAGTAGACCATTATCTTACACTATACACAAAAATGAACTCAAAATCTATTCAAGACTTGAATGTAATACCTGAAACCATAAAACCCCTAGGAGGACACATAGGCAATATGCTCTTCAAAATCGGTCTTAGCAGTACCTTTTTGAACAACGTGTATCACCAGGCATAGGAAACAAAAGAAAAAATAAGCAAATGGGACTACATCAAACTAAAAAGCTTCTGCACAGAAAAAGAAACGATCATGAAAAGGCAACGTAACAATTGAGAAGATATTTGCAAATCATCTATCGGATAAGGTGTTAATATCCAAAATATACAAAGAACTTATATAACTCAACAACAAAAAAAGAAACAACCCAATTAAAAATGGGAAAATGATCTGAACAGGCATTTTTCCAAAGAAGATAAACAGATGACCAATAGGCAAGTGAAACGATGTCCAACATCACCAATCATGAGAGAAATGAAAATCAAAACTACAATGAGATATCACCTCATTCCTGTCAGAATGGCTATACTTGACAAGACAAGAAGTAATAAGTGTTGGAGACGGTGAGGAGAAAAGGGAACTCTCATACACTGCTTGTGGGAGTGCAAACTGGTGCAGCCACTATGGAAAAGAGTGTGAAGATTCCTCAAAAAATTAAAAATAGAACTATGGTACGATCCAGCTATCCACTGCTGGGTATTTATCCAAAGAACTTGAAATCAACAATTCAAAGAGATTTATGCACCTCTATGTTCATTGTGGCATTGTTCACGTTAGCTAAGACACGGAAGCAACTCAAGTGACCTTCAACTCATGAATGGATAAAGAAGACGTGGTATATGTATACAATGGAATACTACTCCACCACTAAAAAAGACAAAATTGTCCCATTTGCGACAACATGGATGTACTTTGAGGGTATGATGTTGTCAGGGGAAGAGGGAGAATCTCCCTCTGCCCTTTTCCTTAAGGTTCTTATGGCTGGCCAAATAATTAACAAGACAGGTTAGCAGGAGAAAATAATACCAAGTTTAATAACATGTATATATGGGAGAAAGCAGGGACACTGTGTTTCTCTACACAATAGCAGAAATTCTCAACTTAAATACCACGTTCAGCCAATGACAAAGGAGGATTTTGGGGGTGGGGGGAGTCAGTTACAGGAGATTACCACTAAAGCACAGTAAACAAGAGTAAGGTTATTATGTAGATTTAAGGCCTTACCTTCCACATTGATAAGACTCTAGAAATGAGGCCATCCCCCTCTCTTCTCAAAACAGAGAGGGAGATACCTTTACAAATAGAGATTTCCCTTATAAATATAAATGATTGTCTGACAACTCCTCACAGGGTCATCCAAAAAATGTGGCCAAAAAAACAAAACTTCTAATAAGAGAGACTTGTTAGTGCCTTTCCTATTATAACATTTACCCTACGTTATCTTTACAGCCATCATGATAGATCTGTTCCAAGAAAGAGTCACCATGTCAAATTCTTTAGACAGTTAGTGGGAGAAGTCAAATGTCCCTAAAAAAAACAACCAAAATAAAGAGATAAATTTCAGGGTGGCCAAATCTTGATCTCCCACAATGTTAAGTGAAATAAGCCAGATAGAGAAAGACAAACACTGTGTGATATCACTTAAATGTGGAAGATAAAAAAACACATGGACAAGAGAACAGATTAGTGGTTATCAGAAGGGAAGGGGGTTGGGGGTTGGGTGAAAGGTATAAAGGGGCACATATGTATGGTAATGGATAAAAATTAGACTATTGGTAGTGAGCACGATGCAGTCCATACAGAGACTGATAAACAATAATGTACACCTGAAATTACACAATGTTATAAACCTTTATGAGCTCAATAAAAAAAAAAATAGAGAGTGACGTCAGCATCATGGCGGAGTGAGCTTTCCCGTGAATTCTTCTCCCACAAGATACAACAAAAGCAACAGCCACAGACCAACAACGGAATCCCAGACAGTGAAAACCTAGAGCGGAGGGATCCACACTGCCGCACATCTGAGAGCGGAACGTGCTGGGCCCCCGGAGGAAGTGAGGAGAGGTAAGGAGAACTCCGCTCCCTCCCCATCAGATCAGCGATCCCGGTCCCCACGGCTCCCAGAGAGGGGGGAGGAGTGGCCCTGGGCGGGGAAACCGTGGCTCTCCGGACTCTCTCAGCCAGTGGGAAACTCCCGCACAGAGGACTCAGAGGAGCCACAGGGCTACCATCAACATCTGAGTACCCCAGAGAGCAGATAAAGAGGGGCAATCGAGAAGCCTCCCACATCAGTGACCCAGAGGGCAAAAGAGAGAGCTCCCCCCTCCCTGCAACCCGGAGTCTGCAGCTCGACCAGACCAGACCTAGCGATCCCTGACAGACCTGATCAAACTGGACTGGATCCGTGGATCGCAGCGGGGGAAAAAAAAAAAAACTGGGGCTCGCAGCAGAAAAACCGGGGCAGAGTGCAGGGGGCTTAGACTACACAGCCCTTTACCACCAGACAGTGGCGGCAGGTGGAAATTGCAACCAGAGACTTCCAGGATGAGGAAAAACAAAACCAACACAGGAACCACAATGCAAAAATATATGAAATCACCAGACCAGAAACAAAATGACAAGCACCCAGAAATCAAACCCGAAGACACAGAAATCCATAAAATAAATGACAGAGATTTCAAAATAGCTATCATAAAAACACTCAACGAAATACGAGACAACACAGACAGACAATTCAATGAGATTAGGAGTTTCTTCACAAAAGAGATTGAAATCATAAAGAAAAACCAATCATTGCTGATGGAGATGAAGAACACAATGGAGGAGATAAAGGAGAATCTGGAATCTTTAAAGAACAGAGCTGACAATATGGAGGAAAGAATTAGTACTTTAGAGGATAGGAATACAGATATACTCCAGATGGAAGAAGAGAGAGAACTAAGACTAAAAAGAAATGAAGAAAGACTCCGAGAAATATCTGACTCTATTAGAAAATGTAACATAAGAATTATAGGTATTCCTGAGGGAGAGGGGAGGGAAAGAGGAACAGAGAGCCTATTCAAGGAAATAATAGCTGAAAATTTCCCAAATCTGGGGAAGGAGCAGGAAATACCAGTAAGCGAAGCCAACAGGACACCTATATATATTAACAGACAAAGGCCTTCACCACGACACCTAGTGGTAAGGCTAGCCAGGGTCAACGACAAAGAAACAATATTAAGGGCAGCTAGACAAAAACAAAAAATAACGTACAAAGGAACTCCCATCAGGCTCTCAGCGGATTTCTCAACAGAAACTTTTCAGGCTAGAAGAGACTGGAATGATATATTCAAAATACTGAAAGACAAAAACTTTCAGTCAAGAATACTCTATCCAGCAAAAATATCCTTCAAATATGACGGAGAAATAGTAACCCTCCCAGATAAACAAAAGTTAAGGGAGTTCATGGCCACGAGACCCCCACTACAAGAAATACTCAAGAAGGCCCTCAGGTCTGAAAAAAAGAAGAGAAAGGGAACACAAAGCTTGGAGGAAGGAGAAAAGTAGGTAGACAAAATCAGAGAAATAGTAGATCTTTACCGGAATAGGTTAGCAACCACTTAAATACTAAACTCAAAGGTCAAAGAAAGAAATTCACCAAAAATAAATTCAACCTCATCACTGTAAACACACAGCCACAACACAAGATAGAATAAGGTATAACAAGAACAACTTAGAAGGGGAAGAGGAAAGTGACTGAATTGACTTAGTATAAGGAAATAGGAGGCTATCAGATAATGAACTATCTCATACACAAGATTTTTTGCCCAAACCTCAAGGTAACCACTAAACAAATAATCAAAGCAAAACCACATATGATAAACAAAGAGAAAACTAGAAGAATCATAAGACAGAACAACCAAACTGAATTGGCAGTCCAAAACAAATGGGACAAGAAACAAAGGAAATGCAAAAGAACCAGAAAATAAGTGACAAAACAGCAACATTCAGCCCTCATATTTCAATAATTACCCTAAATGTAAATGGATTGAACTCTCCAATCAAAAGATACAGAGTGGCAGGATGGATTAAAAAGCAAGACCCAACAATATGCTGCCTTCAGGAAACACATCTTAGCACTAAAGACAAGCACAGGCTCAGAGTGAAAGGATGGAAGACAATACTCCAAGCTAATGGCAAACAAAAGAAAGCAGGTGTTGCCATACTCATATCAGACAAAGTAGACTTCAAGATAAAACAGGTTAAGAAAGACAAAGAAGGGAAATATATAATGATAAAAGGGACACTCCATCAAGAAGACATATCACTTATAAATATATATGCACCCAACATAGGAGCAGCAATGTACATAAAGCAACTATTAACAAACCTAAAAGGAGAAATCAACAACAACACAATAATAGTAGGGGATCTTAACACCCCACTTACAGCAATGGATAGATCATCCAGACAAAAAGTTAATAAAGAAATATTAGACTTAGGGCCGGCCCTGTGGCTTGGTGGTTAAGTGCGCGCGCTGCAATGCTGGTGGCCCGGGTTCGGATCCCGGGTGTTCATTGAGGCACCACTTCTCCGTCCATCCTGAGGCCGAGTCCCACATACAGCAACTAGAAGGATGTGCAGCTATGACATACAACTATCTACTGGGGCTTTGGGGGGAAAAAATTAAATAAATAAAATCTTTAAAAAAAAAAAAAAAAAGAAATATTAGACTTAAATGAAAAACTGGACGAGATGGACCTAGTAGACATATACAGAGCACTCCACCCAAAAACAGCTGACTACACATTCTTCTCAAGTGCGCATGGAACATTCTCTAGGTTAGACCATATGTTGGGAAACAAAGCAAACCTCAATAAATTTAAGAAGATTGAAATCATAACAAGCATCTTTTCAGACCATAAGGCTATGAAACTGGAAATGAACCAGGAAAAAAAAACTGGGAAAGTGACAGAAATGTGGAGATTAAACAACATGCTACTGAACAACCAATGGATCATTGATGAAATTAAAGGAGAAATCAAAAACTATCTGGAAACAAACGAAAATGATAACATGCCATATCAAACCATATGGGATGCAGCAAAAGCGGTCCTGAGAGGGAAACTCAGAGCGATACAAGCCCACCTTAACAAACAAGAAAAAGCCCTAATAGGCAACCTTAAATTACACCTAACAGAACTAGAAAAAGAAGAACAAACAAAGCCCAAAGCCAGCAGAAGGAGAGAAATAATAAAAATCAGAGCAGAAATAAATGAAATTGAGACCAAAAAAACAGTAGAACGGATTAATGAAACAAAGAGTTGGTTCTTCGAGAAGATAAACAAAATAGACAAACCCTTAGCCAGGCTTACTAAGAAAAAAAGAGAAAAGGCTCAAGTAAATAAAATTAGAAATGAAAGAGGAGAAATTACAACGGATACCATGGAAATACAGAGGATTATAAGAGAATACTATGAGAAATTATATGCCAACAAATTGGACAATCTAGAAGAAATGGATAAATTCTTAGACTTATACAACCTCCCAAAATTGAACCAAGAAGAAATGGAGAATCTGAATAGACCAATAACAAGTAAAGAGATTGAAATAGTAATCAAAAACCTCCCAAAAAATAAAAGTCCAGGACCAGATGGCTTCTCCAGTGAATTTTACCAAACATTCAAAGAAGATTTAATACCCATCCTCCTCAAACTATTCCAAAAAATAGAGGAAGATGGAACACTTCCTAAATCATTCTATGAGGCCAACATCACCTTGATACCAAAACCAGACAAAGACAATACAAAGAAAGAAAATTACAGGCCAATATCGCTGATGAACATTGATGCAAAAATCCTCAACAAAATATTGGCAAACCGAATACAACAATACATTAAAAAGATCATACACCATGATCAAGTGGGATTTATACCAGGGACGCAGGGATGGTTCAACATCCTCAAATCAATCAACATGATACATCACATCAACAAAACAAAGAATAAAAACCACATGATCATCTCAATAGACACAGAGAAGGCATTTGACAAGATACAACATCCATTTATGATAAAAACTCTCAATAAAATGGGAATAGAAGGAAAGTACCTCAACATAATAAAGGCCAATTATGACAAACCCACAGCTAACATCATACTCAACGGGGAAAGACTGAAAGCCATTCCTCTGAGAACAGGAATGAGGCAGGGCTGCCCACTCTCACCACTCCTGTTCAACATAGTACTGGAGGTTTTGGCCAGAGCAATTAGGCAAGAAAAAGGAATAAAAGGAATCCAAATAGGTAACGAAGAAGTGAAACTCTCACTATTTGCAGATGACATGATTGTATATATAGAAAACCCTAAAGAATCTGTTGGAAAACTATTAGAAACAATCAACAACTACAGCAAAGTTGCAGGGTACAAAATCAATCTACAAAAATCAGTTGCATTTCTATATGCTAATAATGAACTAACAGAAAGAGAGCTCAAAAAGACAATACCATTTACAATTGCATCAAAAAGAATAAAATACCTAGGAATAAATCTTACCAAGGAGGTGAAGGACCTATACAATGAGAACTACAAAACATTATTGAAAGAAATCCACGATGACATAAAGAAATGGAAAGATATCCCATGCAGGTGGATTGGAAGAATAAACATAGTTAAAATGTCTATATTACCTAAAGCAATCTACAGATTCAATGCAATCCCAATCAGAATCCCAATGACATTCTTCACAGAAATAGAAAAAAGAATACTAAAATTTATATGGGGCAACAAAAGACCCCGAATAGCTAAAGAAATCCTAAGAAAAAAGAACCAAGCAGGAGGCATCACAATCCCTGACTTCAAAACATACTACAAAGCAATAGTAATCAAAACAGCATGGTACTGGTACAAAAACAGACACACAGATCAATGGAACAGAATTGAAAGCCCAGAAATAAAACCACACATATACGGACAGCTAATTTTCGACAAAGGTGCTAAGAACATGCAATGGAGAAAGGAAAGTCTCTTCAATAAATGGTGTTGGGAAAACTGGACAGCCACATGCAAAAGAATGAAAGTGGACCATGTGCTATCGCCATTCACAAAAATTAACTCAAAATGGATCAAAGACCTGAAGGTGAGACCTGAAACTATAAAACTCATAGAAGAAAATATAGGCAACACACTATTTGACATTGGTTTTAAAGGAATCTTTTCGGATGACATGCCTACCCAGACTAGGGAAACTAAAGAAAAAATAAACAAGTGGGACTTTATCAGATTAAAGAGCTTTTATAAGACAAATGAAACCCGAATCAAGATGGACAGACAACCAACCAGCTGGGAGAGAATATTTGCAAAACATACATCTGACAAGGGGTTGATCTCCATAATATATAAAGAACTCACACAATTGAACAACAAAAAAACAAACAACCCGATCAAAAAATGGGCAGAGGAAATGAACAGACACTTCTCCAAGGAAGATATACAGATGGCCAATAGGCACATGAAAAGATGCTCAACATCACTAATCATCAGGGAAATGCAAATCAAAACAACACTAAGATACCACCTCATGCCCATTAGAATGGCTATAATCACCAAGACAAAAAAAAACAAATGTTGGAGAGGATGTGGAGAAACAGGAACCCTCATACACAGCTGGTGGGAATGTAAATTGGTGCAGCCTCTATGGAAAACGGTATGGAGATTCCTCAAAGAATTAAAAATAGAGATGCCCTATGATCCAGCCATCCCACTACTGGGAATCTATCCAACGCACCTGAAATCAACAATCCAAAGAGGCTTATGCACCCTTACGTTCATTGCAGCATTATTCACCATAGCCAAGAAGTGGAAGCAACCTAAGTGTCCCTCGACTGACGACTGGATTAAGAAAATGTGGTATATATATACAATGGAATACTACTCAGCCATAAAAAAAGACAAAATCGTCCCATTTGCAACAACATGGATGGGCCTGGAGCGTATTATGTTAAGTGAAATAAGCCAGAAAGAGAAAGACAAACACTGTATGATCTCACTCATATGTGGAATATAAACCATCACATGGACAGAGAAAACTGGACTGTGGTTACCAGGGCAGTGGGGGTGGGGGGGTGGGCACAAGGGGTGAAGGGAGTCATATATGTGGTGATGGACAAACAAAAATGTACAACCCAAAATTTCACAATGTTAGAAACCATTAAAACATCAATAAAAAAAAATAGAAATACCACGTGATTTCACTATTCTTTTTCTGGGTATTTATCCAAAGAACATGAGAACACTAATTGGAAAAGATATATGCACCCTTATGGTCATTGCAGCATTATCCACAATAGCCAAGACTTGGAAACAAACTAAGTGCCCATCAATGGATGAATGGATAAAGAAGATGTGGTATATATACACAATGGGTTACTGCTCAGCCATAAAAAAGGATGAAATCTTTCCATTTGTGACAACATGGTTGGAGCTTGAGAGTATTAAGCTAAGTGAAATAGGTCAGACTGAGAGAGTCAAATACCATATGATTTCACTCATAAGTGGAAGAAAAAAACAACAACAACAACAACAACAAACAAATACATTGATAGGGAGATTAGATTGATGGTTACAGGAGGGAAAGGGGGGAGGGAGAAGGGCAAAAGGGGTAATAGGGCACATGTGTATGGTGACGGATGGTAATTAGTCTTTGGGTGGTGAACAGGATATCTACACAGAAACTGAAATAGGACGATGTACACTTGAAATTTATATAATATTATAAACCAATATTACCTCAATAAAAAATTGAAAAACTTTTGCTCATCAATTGACAGTACTGAGAAAGTGAAATCCAACCCATTTAATGATAGAAAATATTTGGAAATCATAGATTTGATAAGGTTGTAGTATTTAGCATGTATAAAGAACTGTTACAACTCAACAACAAAAAGTCAAATTACCCAATTGAAAAATTAGCGAAGAACTTGAAAAAAATTCTTCAAAGAAGATCTAAAAATGGCCAATAAGTCTACAAAAAAATTTAATGACATCATGAGTCATTACGTAAATGAAAATCAAACCCAGGATCAAATATCCCTTCACACCCACTAGCAGGCTACACTTTTTTTTAAAAAAGGAAAATAACGATGTTGGTAAGGATGTGGAGAAATTGGAACCCTCATAGATTGCTGGTGGGAATGTAAAATGGTGTTGCCACTGAGGAAAAGATTCTGGCATTTCCTTAAAAAGTTAAACATCGAATTACCATGTGACCTAGCAATTCCACTCCTAGATAGGTATATGCCAAAGTAAACTGAAAACATATGTTTGAACAAAAGTGTGTACACCAGTGTTTATTGCAGAATGATTCATAATAGCCAAAAAGTGGAAACAACATAAATGTCCATCAAGTAGTCAATGGATGAACAAAACGAGGTACATCAATACAGTAGAATATTATTCAGACAAAAAAAGAAAGAATTACTGATACATGTTATATGGATCAATGTTGAAAACATTTTGTGAAGTGAAAGAAGCAAGACACAAAAGACCATATTTTGCATGATGCCACTTACATGAAATATCCAGAGTAGGCAACTCCATAGAGACAGAAAGCAGAGTAGTGGTTGCAGGGGCTGAGGGAGGGGAGCATGGGGAGTGACTGCTTCATGGGCACAGGGTTTCTCTTTGGGGGATGAAAATGTTGGATGGATGGAATTAGATACTGGTGATGGCTGGGCAACACTGTGAAGATGCTAAAACCCACCTACTGTACACTTGAAAATGGCTCAAGTAGTGATTATATTTTTAGCGAATTTTTCCTCAATGATAAAATAACGCATATAAATAAAAAAAGTATATGGAGTTAATGATTTTCATCTTGTTGGCAAAAACCCAAAGGTTTAACCCTGTACTGGTTTGCTGAAAACACACTCCATCAGCCCTCGATTCTGGGAATGTAAACTTGTCCACTCTCGATGGAGAACAACTTGGCTTTGTTTCTCAATATAGAAAGAATATATGATCCAGCCATTTTGCTTTTAGCAGTTTGTCCCACAGTCATAAATGTACACACACGTGTGAAAGGAGATACGAGATCACTGATTGCAGCATTTCTGTTTGTAGAATAACTTAATGCCATGATTTTTCCACTAGTAGAAGATGTGTACAGAATCAGAATCCATCCAGGCCATGGAATACTCCACACTCACCGGGAAGAATGACAGTCAAATGACCGCTGAGGTCCTTTAGGTGAAGAAACCAAGGCCCAGAGCAGCCTATGGACACTGGTCGTTTCCTGGGAGGGGACTGGGCATCTGAGGACAGACTCTGCTGTGCATTTTGAAATTTTGGCCATGTGAATATATTACCTGTCCAAAAGTATGTAACTTAAAAACTGTTAGTGGAAAATAAAAAGACGAGGCTGGAGGGGTCGTCAGGAGACTGGTGATATGGAGAGGCAGGCTCTGTCATGTGAATGCTGCCCTATTCTCCTTGTGGAGCTGAGAGGGAGGTAGAGAAACCTGAGGGGAGTGAGGGGACGTTGGGGACAGCTGCTCACAGAGGCCATGGGGGCTGAGGATGGGAGTGATCACTGTGTTAACCCACAAGGGGATCTCTGGTCACCACGTTGGGACCCAGGCCTGTCCTGAGCCAGAAGAGGTCCTGCTTCCTATATCCCAGGAGGGGCCTCTTTCCTAACTGTGCCATCCCCTAGGCAGACACTGATAGCTGGGTTCTCTGGAGCACCTAGGATGAGAAGAAGGTATTTCCCCCTTCAGTGGGAGGGGGGGATGAGATTAATGTAGGCATCCCTCAACCCCCAGGGGTCACAAAAATGCAGGAGGGACAGGTCTTGTGTCCTTCTAAGTCCCCTACTCAGCCAGGCCTCCAGGATAAAAGAAAAAGTTTCCACAGCCTGGCCTTCCTGCCCACCACACCCTCGGGGACCTGGGCCCAGCACTCACAGGTGACGTTGAGCTGGATGGTCCTTTCCACAGTCACATCAGTTTCAGGGAAATTCACCTGACAGGTGAGGTTGGTGCCGTGGTCCTGGGGCCATGGGGTGAGGGTGAGCACTGAGGAGAGGTGGGTCCTGGGGCCCAGGGAGGTGAGGGCAGCTGACGTCCAGGAAAAGATGGGGGGTGTGCCTTGCTCACAGGCCCAGGGCACAGAGCAGGTCAGGTTCCTGGGGCGGCCAGACTCCAGGGGCCCTGAAGTAAGGATGTTGGGCCTGTGGGTCAGGGCTGGTGAAGAGAAAGAGGAGGTTGGGTGTGATTTCAGCCTGCCCCAGGGTCTTTTCATGACTGTCCTCACCCCACCCCACCCTCAGGAGTCACAGAACCTTCATTTTTCTATTTCCAATGCTCCACTCCCTGGGGACTTACCTTGGGCTCTGCCATACCTGTCACATGCAGAGAGAGCATCTTATCTAGATATGAGTGTTTCGTGAAGTATTTCTCCATGTGAAAGAAGTACGTCCCACTGTCCCCCATGTTGACGTCTCTGATGCTCAGGGAGCAGTTGTGGGCCTCGGGGTCTCCAAGGAGGAAGAACCGGCCCTGGGTGTTCTCATGCAGCTTCTGTTTTGGTTTGTTTGTGGCTACTAGAGCATCGCGGTATCTATACAGCCCTCTTCGGAACCAAAACACGTTGAGGGTTCCAATGAGAGTCCTGGGATAGGAAAATTTGCAGGGCACGAGGACACACGTGCCCTCTTGCACTGTCACGGACTCCGGTAGTTCCAGATGGTAGCTCTGATCCTGAGCCGTGGGCACTGGGGAGAGGGAGAAATTCAGCCTGGAGCTCTGGTGTCTCCCCAGAGTGGGGTCCCCTCTCCTCTCGACCACTCACCTCCCCACAGCACAGGCAGCAGCAGAAGCAGCTGCAGTGGCATTATCTCCTCTTGCTCTGGGACGGTCCGCCTTCTGGGGTCCCTCTGAGAGAGAAGAGAAAGCTGCAGATACGGAATGGCAGAGGAAGCTTAGACAGGAAGCCAGTGGTAAGAAGAAAGGGCGCCCAGAAGAGGAAACTTCAGAGTCACAGAGTCAGCTGTGACTGCCCCTGTGAGATCATCCAGGCCCATCTCTGCATGTGGCAGGTGAACCCTGAAGCTCAGACAGCCAAGGGGCTTGCCCAAGTGAGGCAGCAAGGAAGGACGAGAGCCCCCAAGTCCTGCCTCTTGGACTCATGCACAGTTGTATCTACTGGGGAAGCAGGTCCCACCTGGCCAGCTCCCTGAGTGAAGAGTGCGGGGAGGGCGGCTGCCCATGAGGACAGCCAGGGAAAGCCTTTCTATTTGCCTATCATCAGGCCTGAAAAATCACACACGGGTTTTCTTCTATGGGTTGAACTCCTCCGACGGTTCTATCTGTAGACCTACCACCCCCTAGGAAGGTCATCTGGCATGTAGGGCTGGGGTCATGACCTTGGGACTCTAACATATGGGTGAGGACTTAGGAAAGGGGAGACAGCTTGGGGACCAGCAGGGAGAGAAGCACCATCTTACACAAGCCACTGGCATAGTGCTGTTTAGACTCCAAGATGGTTGCACTTCAGGTGAATGGGGTATAGATTTGGGATAGCTGGTACAAGCTAGAGAGGAGAAAAAGACTCAGACCCCTGAGTTTAATCCCTGGGGTATCCTCCACATCGGCCACCCGTCTCTCAGCCATATGGTCCTGATCACCACCCCCACCCTCTAGAGAAGGAGCAGGTGTTTTTCCGTCTCTGGGGTTCTCTCCTGGGGACACTTGGCTACTTGTCACCTTCAGAGACAGTGCCATATATTGAGTCATATTTCACATAATATTTCTCTATCGTAAAGTCTTCCCACTTTCCCACATCTTGGAAAACCTGATGTTCAGAGAACAACTGTGGGCCCTTGGGTCTTGAGGGGGTTGAGTCAGCCCCAGATTCTCTCTTCCAGGTTTGATAGGGTCTGTGGCCAGAGGGGGATTATGGTATCTGTTGGCCACCTCTGGGATCTTAAGGTGGGTCGACTGAGCTAAAGTCAGTCCAGAAAATCTATGGGTTGGATTGGAGAATGGGATAGGATGCACAGGCAGGATCTCCTTCATAGTCGCTAACTGAAGGTTACAGACTGTACCTGCACCATCCCCCAGGGCCCACTGCAGGAAACAGAGTCTCTGACTGCGGCTTCACCCAGAAATCTCTTCCTCAGACCTGTTGCCCTCACAGTTGTGGCTGCAGCGGCAGCAGCATCTCTGGGCTGCAGAGGATTGTCTAGATTCCCCTGATACCATCTGATGAGCCTCTCCCAGCTGGGAGGTGGGGGATACTGAGGGGTGGTCAGTGAGCTGGGGGCTCTTTCTGATTGAAATGTGTGGTTTCTGCCCCAAAGTTCTCCTTCAACTAGAATACCCCTCTCTCCCTCGGGTCACTGCAGGGGAAGTGAAAGCTGAGCTCTTCTCCCCTGGGACCACAGCAGGGTGGACCCATCTTCCCTCCTGTACCCTGAAACCCTGCCTCTCAATTCCTGAAGACTAACGCCCACTTCTGTCAAGAGAGATGTGGAGTTTGGGGTCTACTTTCCCCAGATAGGATTCTTGAAGCCTTCCTCATGGGGACAGAGGAGAGAGAGACCAAAACTCTCCTGGGACTGAATCCTCTCTGTGTGGGAACCACTCCAGGGCTGGAGTACCCCAGAGGCCTCAAGAAGCATTGAGTGAACTCTTGAATTCATCTGCATGGAGAGACCATATGGATAGAGGCTGGGACTGAGCCTGGAGCCCTGACTCCAGTGCCAGACTTTGGTGAGCTGTTTGGGTTCAGGGTGAGACAGAAATTGTGACCGGGTCTTTGTTCCTCCTCACATTTCCTGTAAGCCCTGCATATAGCCCTGCATATACACATACAGAATACCTCTCCCTGTCTTCACCACAGCTCCTCCAACCTCCACAATTCCCCTCAACGGGGTGACCCCCTAATTCCTCTGTCCTTATGTATCTCCCTCTTGTAGCCTCTAGGTCTCCCATTGACAGCAATCCATCTCTGATGTCGCAGAACTCTTTTCCCAATCTCAGCAAGCCCCCTCGTGTGTCTAAACACTTTGAATGTCTTCCATCACTTCCAAAGACAATGCTTCAGTCAGCCTCCTGATGTTTCATTCCTTCATTTATCTGACATACATTGAAGCATATTTTTTAAAAATCATTCAGGATTTGGCACAGAGCTAGAGACAGTTAAGGACCATGAGTCTTGTTTTCTGTCCTCCAGATCTCCATTTGGGTGCCAGCTAGAGAATGAGTGAGAGAATGAGAAGAGAGGCAGAGGGTGGAGGAGAGAGAGCGAGAGGGAGAGAGACAGACAGAGAGACAGAGATATAAACATGTTGGGGAGAGAGGCCCTTCCTGTCTGTAAGTGGTGGAAGAGGGGGGATGGGGGCCTTCCCCAAACAGGGAGGGATTTTTTAAGAGATTAGAGAGGGAGTTTCCCCTGAGAGGCAAGAAACCAAGGGCATGTGAGAAGTCCCTGTCTTGGAATTTAAGGCCCTATTTCTTGAGGGTGGCAAGCAGTCTGAGAAGGGCTGACCTAGATTTTGAGGCCCTTACCCTGTTCCTGTCTAGTCCCCAAGCCTCTCCCAGTTCCCCCATCAGGGTCAGCCCACAGGGGGAGGGGCGCTCTTTTCAGCCAAGACACAGTCTCTTCCTTGGGGAGCCCCAGAAAGTAGGGGTGGTGTTGTCCGTGGTGCTGAAGCAGAATCAGGTCCCGAGTTTAGGAATAACTGGGCTGTGGGGAGAGGGCTAAATAGACAGGAACAGGATCTGGGCCTCTGGTCAGGAAAGCAGCTGATTCAAAGGTAATGAACCGCCAGGAGGGAGAAAATCAGGGAGGGGCCGACCTTCTAGTCTGGGGGCTGGGCTTCCCCTGTACCCCTCCTCCTTCTTTGGAATGTCCAGTGGGCTCTGCCAAGCCGCTGAATTAAAGCCAGCAGCAGCCCATCTCTAGACTTTTTTTTATGTGTTAAAAACAAAGCCCTATCTGTTAAAGTTCTTGCAAGTCAGCCTTTTTGTAACTCAGATCAAAATGTATTTCTGATTGATGCAATATGTGGGGATTGGTGATGATTCCTCCAATTTCATTTGAAGCCAACACAACATTTACCAAAAGTGCCCCACTCATTTAAACCTCCCAACAGCACATGGGAATGCCTGGTATGTCTGACTTTTTTCACTTTTGCTAATTTAAGATTAGAGAAATAGTATTATATACATTCTTTCATTACTTTGCATCCATGTGATTGATTATAAATAACATTTCCCATCTATTTTTTTTTATTATTATCTGTAATCCTTTGTGAATTATCTATTCAAAGGTTTATACAGAGAGACCGTGGAGTTTTCCTTATCAACTTCTCTAAAGATTTTAATCTCATCCCTATTATTTACCTTAGAGATTAATACATTTTGCCACCAACATATACATCCCTAAATTTAAAAGTTTAGGATCTACTATTTTTGACTTTTAAGTAAATGGCATCTTATGGGGATGCATTTTTTTTATGGATACTTTTAAAACTTTTTTTTTATTCTAAAGTGTTAAACATACAGAAGAAGATAGAAAAGGCTAAATGTACAGCTTAGTGATTTATCACAAAGCAAATAGAGTCAGTTCATGAAACAGAGTTTTGCCAGCTCCCAAAACCCCTCAACAGTCTACACTCCCACCATAGGAGCCTGAGGTTCTACTTCCTCACATCTCTGCCACACTCGCTGTTATCATCTGCCTTCTTGATTTTCTGGTCTGAGGAGTGTGGAGTAGTATCTCGTTTCTGGTTGATTTTTTTGAACTACCAGAGAGTTTGACCATCTCAACATGGACTTGCTTTCCATTCGTGTTTCCACATTTGAGACATAAATATTCATCACCTTTGTTTATTTTTATTCTGGCTTGTTTTCCTTTTTCTTGTTGATTTGTGGAAGTTTTTGTACATTTTAGTTGAGAAATTCTTGTGAGCTTAAATGAAGGAAATGATTTCTCCTATTCTGTCGTTTCTCAATTAAATATGTCTGAGTTGTCCTCCATTTGATGGGAACCTTCATTTTGATGCAATCAAATCTATCGTACTACTTCATCTTTTATTTCTCTGGTCAATAAAGCTGAGTATTTCTCGAACTTTTAAAAAATTATTCCCTCATTTATGAATACTGAGCTCCAAGGGGAAAGGGCACCATAAAGCATCACCATTTTAGGGACACTGAGTGTCAGAGCATCAAACTTCTCTTACCTTGCCAGATTTTTACTACTATTTTTACTGTGACACACACACACACACACACACACACACACACACACATACAGTGTATAACCATGCGGCCAGCCCGGTGGCATAGTGGTTAAGTTTGCATGCTCTGCTTCAGTGGCCTGGGGTTCACAGGTTCAGATCCCGGGCGTGGACCCACACACCGCTTATTAAGCCATGCTGTGGCAGGCATCACACATATAAAGTAGAGGAAGATGGGAATGAATGTTAGCCCAGGTCCAATCTTCCTCAGCAAAAAAAGAGGAGGATTGGCAACAGATGTTAGCTCAGGGCAAATCTTCCTCATCAAAGAAAAAGAAAAAGAAAGACAAAAAAGTGTATAACCAAATGGGTGACATTAGCCAAATGGTTAGGAAGAAAAACTAGTGCAAACACAACACAGATCAAATAATAAAACACTAACGATCACTCTCCAGATGTTCCCTTTGTAAGTCTCTCTGATCACAACACTCTGTGTATTCCCGCCTAAAAGTATCCACTCTCCTGGTGTTTACATGAACCATTTCTATGTTTTCTTCAGAACCAGTAGCCATGCTCTGGGATAGAGTCAGACCAGTAGTCTCTGCGGTAGGAGAAGGTGCAGGCCACAGAGACCCAAGGCCTTTTTGCACTGTCACAGACCCCTGAACTTGCAGCCAGAGTCCCCCATCCTGAGCCTGGGTCCTTGTAGGGAAAGTAGGGTCACGCACAGCCCCTGCCGCACCCTGTTCCCTCTCACCTGGGCCCACTTACCTGCTCATAGCAGGGGCAACAGCAGGGGCTGCATCTCTGAGACAGAGGATTCTGGATGTCTCTCCTGTTTCTGAAGAGATAATAGAAAGGCAAGGGGGAAGGGAGGCTGGAGGAGACCCACGGGAAGCTGGGGAGG
The DNA here is from genome assembly GCF_057802395.1 of Ceratotherium simum simum. Lineage (NCBI taxonomy): Eukaryota > Metazoa > Chordata > Mammalia > Perissodactyla > Rhinocerotidae > Ceratotherium > Ceratotherium simum. The sequence continues at coordinate 10,056,826 of NC_141932.1, read as the reverse complement.
AGCATGCAAACTCAATCTTTCACAAAAGAGGAGTTGCAGGCTGGAGTTTGTCCCCCTCTGCACAGAGCAAGAGGACACACCATGGCCCAGACACCCTGACCTTCCCAGAGGGGAGCAGACAAAGAGCAGAGCCTGTGTCCTGCCCCCATCTCATGGCTTATCTCCAGCATGAGAGCTTGAACTAGGACCTCTGAGGACATCTGAGGAGTGGGACTCAGTCAGTCTCTAAGGACCTCTCATCTGAGGTCTTTCTGAATTCCTCACGGAATTGATCAGCTCCTGCCTGACCCTGGATGGTCATGGCCTCATCTAGAGCCCGCGTGGTTGGCCCTGCCAGGTGTAGGATACTTTAGGGTCTGTGTGAGCTTCTGGGGCAGAAGAAAAGAAGGGATCCTAGGTGAAGTGAGGGAAGCAGCCATTCATTCATTCATTCATTCCCCAAACACTTGGTGAGCATCTCTCTGTTGAAGAGGCTGGAGACAAGAACGGAGACGACCAACCTTGTCCATGTCTGTGAGATGCTCCCCACCCAGTGGTGTCACTTCCTCCCCAAACACTCAGTACTGTCAGGCTCTAGAGCTGCAGTCACTGGTGAGTTTGCTCTGTGTCCTGGAAACATACTGGGTATTTTCTAAAAAATAAGTATAGGATTTTCTTTTTTACTTATTGTATGCTGATTCATGAAGTTACAATGGCATCTACAAAATAAAAAACCACGCAGCATCTTCATGTAAAACTAAAGGGAGAGCACATGTTCTAGGAGCCAGAGCAGAGGAAAGTTCTTTTCCCTGAATGCTGATATTCAGTGTTTGTGTGGACTGAAGTGAATTGTTTTAGGTCCTCATCATATAGATCAGCATTTCCTATCATGTAAACCATCTTCTTACTGTTACAGGTTGCTCACAAGGCATAATATTTCTAGAAAACATGAGTGGAAAATACAGCTACAATTAAATTTTTAGGTTCAGCTCATGTGGTTTTGCATCTCACTCTGTGTCATATGTCTCTGGGAAATCCTTGATACATGTGACATAATAGTTTTTGTCACCCTCGATTTGTAAAATCTTTCAAATACAGTAGTATCTAGATAACTATTCCTTCAACCTTAATAACAGAGAAATATTTTACACCCTCATTTGATATATAATCAATTCCGCCTTCAATAAGTAAAATAATACTAGTTCTAGGTTATTAAAAAAGTGAGAATGTGGCATATAATGGAAACCCCAACGCAATTGGTTTCACAGTCAAGAAAGTTATACTATGTTCATGGACTGGAAAGTTCTGTGAGTGCTCATTGTTTTTCCATAATGAACTCTATAATTTACATAAAATAAAATGCACCCATTTGAAATGTACATTTCTATGACATTTGAGAAATGTGTACATCCCAGTTGTGAGCTCCACAATCAGGATATAGAACGTTTCCACTACCCCAAAAGGTTTTCCCACACCTCTTTTCAGCTCATCACTCCCACCTCCACCTCAGGTAACCTCTGATATACTCTCTATCTTTGAATTAATTTTGTCTATTGAAGAATTTCCTAGAAATGTATTCATTTGTGTCTAGATTCTCTCACTCAGCATAGGGTTTTGAAGTGGATCAAGTTGCACATTTCTGTAGTTCATAACATCTGATTACTGAGTAGTATTCTGTTATGTGACTGTACTGTAATCTTTTATTTATTCATATATCGACAGATATTTGAGATTTTTCCATTTTGGCAATAAATATTAAGGAATAAGTGTTTTTATGGACATATCTTCACCCTCATGAGTACACATAGGGAGTAGACTTGTTAGATCAAGGAGTAACCACATCTTTAACTTTAGTAGCAATTGCCAAATTGTTGTCCAGAATGGTTTTAACCTTTACACTCCTGTCTGTAAAGTGCCAGAATTCTAATGCTTCACACCATCTTTACCACTTGGTGTTATCAGTCTTTTAAATTTTAATGATTCTAGTGGGAATGTAGTGTTATTTCACTGTGTTTTTCAATTTATTTTAAATTTAGCTACAGTGAGATTCACTTTTTATTATATAAAATTCTATGAGGTTTGACAGATGTAACCACAACCACAGTCAAGATACCAAAGAAAGGCATTACCCAAGACATTCCCTCATGCTGCCCCTGGGGAGCCAAATCCTCCCTCCACCCATAACCTCTGAAAAAATGCTGATCTCTTTTCCATCCCTCTTCTTTTGCTGTTTAAAGAATGTTGTAGGAATGGAATCAGATAAAACGTGGTCTTCCGGATCTGACTTCATTCACCTGCATAATGCATTTGAGGGCTTTCCATGTTATTAGGTGCGTGTATCAATAATTTTGTCTTTTTATTTGCTGGCTGGTGCTCCATTGTTTCAATGTACCTGACTTTGTATACAGTTACCGGCTGAAGAACATTTGAGTTGTTTCTGAGTGACTGAATAAAGCTGCTATAAAGATTCACATGCAGTTTTGGAGGGAACACACATTTTTATTTCTCTTGAGTAAACACCTAGGAGTCATATGGCTCAGTCCTATGATAAGCGTATGTTTAACTTCATATGAAATTTCCAAACTGTTCCTCAAAATGGCTGGACTAGTGGTGTTCCCACCAGCAGCATGTGTGAGTTCTGGCTACTTCACACCCTCACTAGCATTTGCTATTATCAGGATTTCTTTTTTTCTTTTTCTTTTTCTCTATTTTTTTAGTTATTTTAATAGATGTATATCTCATCCTGGTTTTAGTCTGTAACTTCCTAATGACAAGTGATGTTGAGCATGTTTCCATGTGCTTATTTGTCATCTATTTTTTGTCTTTGGTGAAGTGGCTGATTAAATCTTAGGGTGATTTTTTTTTTTTTTTTTTTTATTTTTTTATTTTTTTTTTTTTAAATTTTTTGTTTATTGCAGTAACATTGGTTTATAACATTGTAAAAATTTCAGGTGTACATCATTGTACTTCTATTTCTGCATAGATTACATCATGTTCACCACCAAAATACTAATTACAACCCATCACCACACACATGTACCCAATTATCCCTTTCACCCTCCTCCCTCCCCCCCTCCCCTCTGGTAACCACCAATCCAATCTCTGTCCCTATGTGTTTGTTTATTGTTGTTATTATCTACTACTTAATGAAGGAAATCATACGGTATTTGACCTTCTCCCTCTGACTTATTTCACTTTGCATCATGCCCTCAATGTCCATCCATGTTGTCACAAATGGCTGGATTTCATCGTTTCTTATGGCTGAGTAGTATTCCATTGTGTATATATACCACAGCTTTTTTATCCATTCGTCCCTTGGAATAGAATCGAAAGCCCAGAAATAAACCCACACATCTATGGACAGCTAATCTTTGACAAAGGAGCCAAGAACATACAATGGGGAAAAGAAAGTCTCTTCAACAAATGGTGTTGGGAAAACTGGATAGCCATATGCAAAAAAATGAAAGTAGACTCTTACCTTACACCATACACAAAAATTAACTCCAAATGGATTAAAGACTTGAATGTAAGACCTGAAACTGTGAAAGTTCTAGAAGAAAACATAGGCAGTACGCTCTTCGACATCAGTCTTAGCAACATCTTTTCAAACACCACATCTGACCGGGCAAGAGAAACATTAGGGTGATTTTTAAAAATTATTATGGTAAAACATACGTGAGAAAACTACCATTTTAACCTTTTCAAGTTGTTCAGGTCAATGGCATCATAGATCTGATAAGAGTATAGTATCCAGCACATATATATATATATAAATAACTTTTACAACTCAACAGCAAAAAGACAAACCACCAATTAAATAATAGGCGAAGGACTTGAAAAGAATTCTACAAAGAAGATATACAAACGGCCAATAAGTTCATGAAGAAATTAACATCAATCGTCATATTAGTCATTACATAAATGCAAGTCAAAACCTCCCTGGTGTTTGGTGCCATCATCTCATCTTCCAGCACTATAACAGACAATGCTCTGCTACTATTCATAATGTTTTCACTGTCAAGTTTCTTGGAAGCGGGTGACCAGGTCCTTCTTCCTAGTCTGTGTTATTCTGGAAGCTCCTCTGAAACCTACCCATCATGGGTGACACTGTTGGTATTTGAAATACTGTGACAGATCTTTCAGCATCACAGCAACATGCAGCCACCACAGTGTGACAACTGAAAGATGGGTGGTGTGGTCCCCCTGACCAAAAAATGAACCTGGGTGGCAGCGAGGAGAGCTCCAAGTCTTAACCACTAGACCACCAGGGCTGGCTCTTCACATCCACTAGTAGGCTATACATACATATTTTTTTAAAGAAAAATAACAACGTCGGCAAGGATATAAAGAAATTGGAACCTTCGTACATTGCTGGTAGGAATGTAAAATGAAGTTGCCACTATAGAAAGCAGTCTGACATTTCCTCAGAAAGTTTAATATAGAAACTACCATTTGACAGAGGAATTTTACTCCTTGGTATATACCCCAGAAAACTGAAAACATATGTTCAAACAAAAGTGTGTACACCAATATTTATAGCAGCATTGTTCACAATAGCCAAAATGTGGAAACAAAATCAAATGTCCATCAAGTGATCAATGGATGAACAAAATGTGTTACATCCATACAATGGAATATTATTCATAAAAAAGAGGGAATTACTCATACATGCTATATGGATCAACCTTGAAAACGTTTTGTTAAGTGAAAGAAGCCAGACCCAAATGGCCACATTTTGTTTGATGCCACTTACATGAAATGTCCAGAACAGGCAAATCCATAGAGACACAAAGCAGCTTAGGGGTTGCAGGGGCTGGGGGAGGGGAGTATGGAGAGTGACTGCTTCCTGGGCACAGGGTTTCTCTTTGGGGTGATGAAAATGTTGGATGGGTGGAATTAGACGGTGGTGATGGTTGCACAACATTGTGAATGTACTAAAAGCCACCTACTGTACACTTGGAAATGGCTCAAATATTGATTAAGTTTTATGTGAATTTTTTATCAATAATAAAATAATGCATACAGATTTTTAAAAAACTATATGGAGATACCGATTTTCACCTACTACTAGCAAAAATCAAAGGTTTCACCCCATACTGGGTTGCTGAAAACACACACCTTCAGCCCTCAATGCTGGGAAAGCGACTTGTTCACTCTCAGTGGAGAACAACTTGGCCATATTTCTCAATATAGAAAGAACATATAATCCAGCTATTTTGTTTTTAGGAATTTATCCCACAGTCACAAATACAAACACACGTGTGAAAGCAGATACAAGATTGTTGATTGCATCATTTCTGTTGGTAGAATAAACTTACACCATGATTTTTCCGTTAGTAGAAGATGCACGTAAAAGCAGAATCCACCCAGGCCATGGAATACTGCAAAGTCACAGAGGATAATGAGGACAGTCTGTACTATTGATGTCAAAGGACCCCTGAGACACTTTAAGTGAACAAACCAAGGCTCAGAGCAGCATATGGACACTGGTCACTTCTTGGGAGGGGACTGGGCATCTGAGGACAGACTCTGCTGTGCATTTGGAATATTTGACCATGTGAATAAATTATCTGTTCAGAAGTACTTAAATAAACAATTGTTGGGGAAAATAAAAGCTCAAGGCTGCAGTAGTTGTCAGGAGACTAGTGATAATGGATCTTGAGAGTTTGGCTCTGCCCTGTGAATGTTGCCCTGTTCTCCTTGTGGAGCTGAGGCGGCGGGTGGAGAAGTCTGAGGGGAGTCAGGGGCTGATGCAGACAGCTGCTCACAGAGGCCATGGGGGCTGAGAAAGGGAGGGAACACTGGGTTCAGCCACAAGGGGGTCTCTGGTCAACAGGGTGTGTCCAGGGTGAGGTAGGGACCCTGGCCCTGCCCTGAGCTGGAAGAGGCCCTGCTCCCTACAGCCCAGGAGGGGTCTCTTCCTACCTGTGCTGTCCCCTAGACAGACACAGAATTGTTGAGTTCTCTGGAGCACCTGGGATGAGAAGAGGGCATTCCCCTTTTCGCGAGAGCAAGGGATGTGGGGAGAGAAATATAGGCATCCTCCACCCCTAGGAGCCACAGAAATGCAGGAGGGACAGGACTTCTGTCCTTCTAGGTCCCGTATTCAGCCAAGTCCCAAGAAAAAAAGTGCCAAGCATCCCTAGCCTGTTCCTCTGCCTTTCACACCCTCAGGGACCCAGGTGTCATGGCCCAGCACTCACAGGTGATGTTGAGCTGAATGGTCCTCTCCACTATCACACCAGCTGCAGGGAACTTCGCCTGACAAGGGAGGTTGGTGCCGTGGTCCTCGGGCCGTGGGGTGAGGGTAAGCACTGAGGAGAGATGAGCCCTGGGGCCCAGGGAGATGAGGGCATCTGACGTCCAGAAGAAGATGGGGGGTGTGCCCCCCAGAGCAAAGAACAGGTCAGGTTCCTGAGGCAGCTGGGTGGCTGGGCTCCAAGGTCCCTGGGATGAGGATGTCAGCTGTGTGGGTCAGGGCTGGTGAGGAGATGGGGAAACATGGGGATCAGGAAAGAGGGTCTGAGGTACAGACCCTGATAGAAGCCTCAAACTTTAGTCCAGCCCCTCCCTCTGAGCCTCAACACACTGTACCCCAAAACCACTTACAGGAAGGGAGTCCATCCCAGCCCTGCCTGGGGCCCCCGTGGCCTTCTCCCGTAGCGTCTCCTCAAGCCAGAGCCTTATCGCACACTCATGGAGAGCTGGTTTTCTGTGTAAGAATATCTTGCAATATTTCTTTTCTCCACCTGAGAAAAGTATCTTCTGTTGTCCCTCTTTCTGGCGTCTCTGATGTCCAGGGAGCAGTTGTAGGTTCGGAGGTCCCCAAGGAGGTGGATTCGGCCCTGGGTCTCCTCCTGCACTTTACAATCCGGGTTGTTTGTGGCCACAGAAACATCCTGGTATGGATTTGCCCCTTCCCGGAACCAGTAGCCATGAGCTGGAGTAGACTCAGTCCAGCCATTCTGGATGTAGGGGAAGATGCAGGGAACGTGGATGCACAGGCCATCTTGCACTGTCACAGACCCCTGCACTCACAGCCAGAATCTCCCATCCTGAGCCAGGGACCCTGTGGGGAAATGAGGGTCAGCTGCAGCCCCACCCCACCCCCTCCCCCTCTCCTCGCCACACTCACCAGCCCACAGCAGGGGCAGCAGCAGCTGCAGCATCTCTGAGATGGAGGGCTCTGGGCATCTGTCCTGTGTCTGAAAGAGAAAAGGAAGATGAGTGGAGTGGAGGCCATGGGGAGACCCACAGAAAGATGGGGAGGAGCACCTGACCTCAGCCTTTCACAGAAGAGGAACTGCAGGCTGGAGATCGCCTCCCCTCTGCACAGAAGAGGTGGACACCGCACGGCCCAGAGACCCTGAGACCCACCCAGAGGGGACCAGACAAGGAGCAGACCTTGTGTCCTGCCCCCATCTCGAGGGCCTCCCTGCAGCACCAGAACCTGGACCAGGGACATTGGTCCCGCCCACCAGGCCTCCGGACCTTGGTGGAGGTCTATCCTGGCCTGTGAGGGGGCAACAGGGGCCTCTGAGACCTCCATAGCATGAGAGATGAATGTGTGGGTGTTCTGAGTCCTCCTGCCCAGGCTGAAGTGCTGTTGGTACCTCTCAGCTGGGGAAGTGGCCACTTCCTGGCCCAGCCCTAGAGAGTCACCGAGTTGTCTAGACCTCTGGTTCATAACAAGGAGTGTTGTGCCCTGTCCATACCCACCCCTGCAGGGGACATTTGGAAATGTCTGGGTACACTTGATTTTCAAGGCTTGAGAGGACTGTAGGACTGGCATTTAGTGGGTAGAGGCCAGGGATGCATCTAAACATCCTACGAGGCACAGGACAGCCCCCAACAACCAAGAATCATCCAGTCCCAATGGTCAGTGGGGCCGAGGTTAAGAAACTGGGGTCTAGACCCCAGAGGCAGTCAGTTCTTCCAGGTGTGGGATGGTGGAGGGTCTGTGTGGGTGTCTGGGGTATAAAGGACGAGTAAGGGTCTTAGGTGAAGTGTACGAGGTAGCCATTCACTCATTCATTCACTCACTCACTCATTCACTCAACAAACACAGAGTGAGCCCTGTGTTGGGGCTGGAGGCAGAGGAGACACAGCAGACCTCATTCATGCCCTTGAGATGCTCCCCTTCCCAGTGAGAGATGGACGATCTACAGCACCTGCCAGGCAGAGGCCGTGAGGATGGAAACACAAGCTGGGCTATGGGGCTGCAGGCTCTGTGGGCCGGCTGCTCTTGGGCATGAGTGAGCAGACTGGACACGGCCTGGACTCTCAGGGGACAAGAAGGAAGAGTCTCAGCTATAGGACCCTGCTGTGGGCCCAGGGTCCATGAGGAGGCAGAATCACTGTGGGGTAGAGCAGGGGAGGGGCTCTTCTCACCTCCCCTGCGTTCTCTCTGCTCCTGTGACATGTGGCACTTCTCGGTGCCCTCAGCTGGCCTCTGGGTCTTGCCTCCTTTCTCACCTCCCTTTCTCCTGCCCTGCCACGTTATCACCTGACATCCCTGCCGGCCACGTTGCACCCTCTGATGGTGGGGGCTCCAGGCAGTGCAGACCCCTAGACGTCTTCCAGAGGCTGCACCTCCCTACATGCCACCAGGTCTCTGACCTGCCACATGGGGAGACCAGCTGGATTATTCCACCAGCCTTCACTGGACACCGCTTGTGAGCCCAGCCCCGTGCTGGGGCTGGGCTGGGAGGTGAACAGACTCTGACCTCAGGGAGCCCCCAGTCCTGCCCGGCTGGGCTGTCACGGGGTCAGTGCAGGGAGTGTTCAAAACCTCCCTGTGGAGGGGTCAGCAGAGGCTGCACAGACAAGGGGACCTTTAGCTGCTGCTGTCCTGCCCTGTTCATGCCCCATGTCGCCCTTCCCCATGTCTCTCATCCCCAGGGGCCCTGTGCCCCAGCCACAACCCAGACAGGCCCTGGTCCTTCCCTCAAGGCCCCCTCACCTCTAGGACCCAGGATTCCCAGGACAAGCCCCACAGACACCCCCATCCTGGCAACAGCAGGACAGAGCTGGTCCAAGTCCCTGGGCATCCCTGAAGCTGAACCTGACAATACAAGTGAGCTGTTGGGTCTCATCCCAGCTGAGCTGCAGGTCATCCCGTCCACCATCCTCTCTCATATCTGCCGAGCAGGAGCATCCCAGAGACCAGCTTCCTGAAACCCACTCTGCACACAGAGGCAGAGAGACCTGGGAGCCCACCGGGTGAATCCTCTCTGTCTCTAGCCCTTAGCTAGGACAGCTCCAGGACCCGAGAGGATATTAGGGCTGGGAGTGGCTCTGAGCATGGCCTTCCAGGACGCATTGATCATCTCTTATTCACCCCATGGGTGAGGGGGGAGTCCTACCCGAGGGTTATGGGCATGGCTGAGCAAATGGGATCAACAGCTGTTCACTAGTCACATAGACTCACTGCCCAGGGAAGGAGGACACCACACCATGCAGGCCCATGAGGCTGCACTCAGGAACAGAGTGAACAAGCAGTTCTGTGGGAGGCAGGCTCTGTAGCAACAAGAGGGAGCGGGGACCTCTGCATCCTGCAAGAGGATTTGATGAGCTTGTTTGAGTAATTCCACAGGCTGACAGGGAACTTGTCAGCTCCGGCTTCTGTAACAAAATGTCATTGACTGGGTGGCTTAAACAGCAGAAATTTATTTCTCACACTTCTGGAGGATGGGAAGTCCAAGAACAAGGTGTCAGCAGATTTGGTTCCTGGTGAGATCCCGCTTCCTGGCTTGTAGACGGAGGCCTTCTCCCTGTGTCCTCACATGGCCTTTCCTATTTGCATACATGTGGGGAGCGAGAGAGAGAGAGATCTTTATCTTCCTCTTCTCATAAAGCCACCAATCTTAGGACTCCATCCTTATGACTTCATTTAATCTCATTTATCTCTGAAAAGCCCTGTGTCCGAACACAATCAACATTGGGCATTAAGATTTCAACATAAGATTTTGAGGGGGATACAATTCAGTCCATAGCATTCAGGTTCCCTGGGGTCCCCACATTCCATCCTCTTCCTGTCCATAAGCAGTTCCATATCTGTCACCTTCAAAGCAAGCAAGCCACAGAAGTAATTATATTCTGCATTTCCTCTTTCTACCGGAAGGAAATTCTTCCCATTCTCCATCATCCTGGTGTGGATGATGCTCAAAGCACGGTTCTGTTCCTAGGGTCCCCGAGGAGGTGGAATCGTCTCTGAGTCTCAACCTGCAGTATCTGGTCTAGGGAGGTCATGGCCACTGGAGCATCCTGACCAGGCTTGTCTCTGTGGCCAGTAGTCACAAGGGCAGGGCTAGGCACAGAACATGTACTCAGTACAGCTCTCCATGAATGAATGATTGAATAAATGGATGAAGCCTGTTTCAAAGTCTCCTAATTCACAGTGAAAAACCCCACGTCAGTCTTTTTCTTATGCATGCTTTTGCTTCGGGCAGCACCTCCTCCAGTCAAGGCTCACATGTGTGGCTGTTTCTCTTGCTTTACACATGCTCCGACTGTTACCGAACCAAGTGGGCTCACCTCCTGGTGAGTTAAATAAGACTCTACACCAATGGAAGTTGTCTCACAAAGTAAAGTGTATTTGCAGCAAATAAGAGACCATAAGAAATCATTTCCAAAGTCATGGCGTCCCTGAACAAAGAGAAGCAGGTATTTTTATTTCGGTTGGGGAATGAATACTCAAAACAGAGAGGTGGGTATTGGCTTGCACAGGCTCAGTTGGAGAACATGCTTCCACATAATGAGGCCTAGGCTCCTCCTGGAGAGATCTTTGCATTAAAAATAAGGCAAAGGTCATGGGCATAGCTGTTGTGGGGAGGCTTGGTCAGTTTCAGGATGGCTGCTGGTTACATCTCCTTAACATACAAAGGAAAAGAAACAACTTGGAAAAACAGTTAATTGCTTCCAAATCCACCTTTGAGTTTCTCGAGTCACCTAGTCCATGACATGAGCAGCCTGAACGTGTGCGTCCACAGCAGGCTGACATCAAGCAGAATGCAGTCATGTCTGTTCTGTGGTTGGAAGAGCAATGTGTGCTTGGTACCAATGCAGGAAATGGTTTGTACCACTGTGCAGTAAGGTTTTGCTACAAAATCTCCTGTGTAGTGCAACAAAAAGCCCTTCAGTCTCTGCAGAGGGTCCTGGAATGCTACTTTTTATCAACCTCCCATCCAATGAGGAGGAAGCCAACACAGACCCTACTGTGAAACCTCAGCACACCAGAAGAGGATGAGTGAGTGTTCTTGACCGTGGAGACCACCTTCCTGTGGGAATCTGCAGAGGCAGAAATTCAGGCTTTGGCCACCAGATGGCAGTAAACACTCTTCAATTTCTTGTCCTCCTGAACTAAACAGCTATTGGAATCAGGTGAAAGCTCATCTGAGACTTGTGTGATTAGCCAGAAACAGTCCAGCTAATTGAGTGAAGCATTTAATGTCAATTAACTGCTATTCTAAATGCTTTACCGACAATAGATCCTTTGAGCCTTTTGAGGACCCACTGAGTTTGGCAGTAATGATCTTCCATTGTACGAGTGTAATGATGAGCTTCACAGATGTGATCTCATTTTCTCTGTTTTTTTGAACAGCCTTCTAAGGTATAATTGATATATGATGAACAGCACATATTTAGTGTATACAATTTGACGAGTTTGGACATATGCAAACACCAATAATTCCATGACCACAATCAAGGTAAGAAACACACCCATAACCTCTCAAAATTTCCCTGCACCTCCATGTTTTTTCATTTTTTGTTTATTTGTTTTTGTTGTAAGAAAACTTAACATGAGATCTACCTTCTCAATGAATGTTTTAAGTGCATAATACAGTATTGTCAACTACAGGCACTATGTTGTACAGCAGATCTCTACAACTTATTCATTTTGCATAAAACTGAAACTTTATACCCATTGAACAACAACTCCCCATCCCCCTCCCTCCAGCCCCTGGCAGCGACCCCTCTATTCTCTGCTTCTATGGATTTGACTATTTTAGATACTTCATTTAAAAAAATCATGAAGTATTTGTCCTTCTGTGACTGGCTTAGTCCACTTAGTATAATGCCTTACAAGAAATGCTTAAGAGAGTTCTTCAGGTTGAAAGGATGTTAAACAGCAACATGAAAGCATATGGAAATATAAATCTCACTGGAAAAATTAAATATAGCGACAGGTAGAGAATACTGTAACACTGTCGTGGTGTGTAAATCACTTTTAACCTTAGTATAAAAGTTAAAAGACAAAAGTGTTAAGAATAACTATCGATACAGCAATTTGTTAATGGAAACACAATATAAAAACGTGTAAACCGTGACATCAAGAACATAAAGTGTCAGACGAGGAAGGTGTAGAGTTTTTGTACGCGACTGGAGTTAAGTTGTCATCAGCTCATAACCTCACTTTAAAGAGCAGATCCAGCTCATGCTGGAGCCAGGATCTGAATCTCATCTTCCTGTCTCTGGAGCATCTGTTTTCACTATATACTCCAAAACCCCAAGCTCACAAAGAAAAAAAAATATATATATACACTGAGGGACAAAACGTGGATTGGAGTATGTATAGGCTTGTCCACCAGGTCTGGGCTCCTGTTGTATATCTCTCTGCCTCCTGTGTCCCTTTTTGTGTTCAGGACCTAATTTGATCTGGCTTAAGATGCGGCTGGATTCCAGGGTTCTTATGATGGAAGGACCATCTCTCTCCTTGCTTTTTTGTGTGTGTTGTTGTTGCCGATTTTATTCAGCTTGGTTTTCGTTCTCAGATTCATAAATGTGGGAGCTGTGATGTTCACTTTGCAGGTGAAGACACGAGGCCCACAGAGATCAGGAAATTTTCCTTCAGAAACTGGAGTCTGTGCACCTCCCACTGCCCCATGGCGCCCCCTGGCGGTTGTGCATCTATCTCAACATTCCCGGCCCTGGTTAGGGCACCCTCTGCTGCTCGCCCAGAGAGATACCGGGATCACGGCACCAGTCTCCTCCCTCAATCTGTCTCCTTCAGTCCATCCTCTTTCACCACCATCTGCTTCCTGATGCCTGGCTCCGACCCTGGCTCCGACTCAGAGACCAATCTATCTCACGATTTACAGTCTCACTACACGGGGATGATAAATAGGAAACAGTTATTATTATTAATGTTATCACTGACAACATTAATGCTAATATTATTACTTTCTGGTTCCACTCCCTTCTTCTCGGGGAGGTGATGGGGCTCCTGCCTCTTACCCTCTCTATACATTTCTTACCACACCCCCATGAGGATGTAGACCAAGATAAATGTTGCTGCGTTTAACAACTTCATGGCTCTCCCTGGTGGCCTGATGCACTTGGGGCGGTGGGGTATGCCCAGACAGGGCCATAAGGATGGGGCGTCACAAAGATCCCAAGTTAACATTCCTGTGGTCTCCAGGCCTGATAAACATGGAGGATTGGGTGTTTATTAGTGTCTCCTCTGGCTGCACTGGGCAGAACCTTGTCCTGGGAGGGGCTGTGACGTTTTGCTCTCTTGATAAGAAGGTACAAAGCTGGGCTCCTTGAGACTGCTCCCCAGGCTGCCACCTGCCCCAGGTGAGCACTGGGGCCGGCTAAGGGGTGCTACACCTGGTATTGACATGTCTTTCTGGAGGGCATCTGTTCCCCATCACTTGTCAGACTTCTCAGTTTATGGCTCTTCAAGGGCTGACGATGTAGGAAGCCCACCACTCCTGACTAAAGAGACAGGGTTTCAGATGAAATGTTCCAAGTTATAGGGGACCCAGGATGGAAGGGGCGGGTCCAGCTCTGGGGTCTGCTTGAGAGTGAGTCTCTGAAGCCTGAGGTGTGTTCCGAGCCTGCAGTCACCTCCTGAGGGCAGGGTCCTCACAAGAGTCTCATCACATTAATGCTCAGATTCATGCCACGGGCTCTGAGTGAAACCAGTTCTGCCATATTGGTCCTGATTGATTGGACCAGGCATCATTGGCCATGGACAGTCTGGATACAAGGGAGGGACGTTTTTCTGCAGTGACATGGCACAAAGCTCTATCTTATAAGGATGCTCCATGTTGAACATTGCCAAGTAGACCCAACCAGATGCTCTCTGTGGCAGAGGTTGCTGGTCTCCTGGGGTTGTCCATTCCCCCTTTTCCCTTAGTAATAAGGACACAAGCTCTGCTGAAACCTTGATTTTAGCCTCATAAGACCCATTTCAGGCTTCTGGTTTCTAGAACTGAAAAATAATAAATGCATGTTGTTTTAAGCCACTGAAGTGTGTGGGAACTCGTCACAGCAGCAATAGGAAACTAATACTGGTGATGAGCACAACTTGGCATTTTAGAGACACAATTTACTTTATGAATACAATTTAAAACATGCAACTGAACCAGCCATTTGTGAATTGTACCTTTATGTCAAGTGGCATGAGAGAGTCTTATTAAGTTAGTAAACAATATCAGGATGTTTAAAAGAACTCGAGTCCCTCTATTGATATGTTTAATTAACTAGATTTATCGAGTAATTTAAGTACCTGCAAATATTTTGCAAAGTGTTTTTTTTTTTTTTAAATCCATCAATGCAATTTAAAATGTTTGCAGGAATTTTGTTAACCGTGTTTGTTAAATGTCAGTGAGTTTTTAAAAGAATTTTTATTCTGTCCACATTCGTTTGATCCACCTATGAGTATTAAAGTTTGTTCGATCTATACAGGATTTGTAAATTGAACTTTAAAGTTTTAGAATAACTAGGTTTTAGGGTGGATACATTTAATAAGTTGAGTGTTAACTTGAGAGAGCAGCATATACACAGATTGCTCAGTGCATAGTCACCATCCTCGGGGCTCTGAAAGGCTCACACAGACAAACAGCTGGTGGGGGGGCGGCCCCTGTCACCACCACGGACGCCTGTTCTTTCCCGCTCCATTCGTATATAACTTCCAAGATGGCCCATGTGCAGGATTCTGGTGGGACCACAATGTGGGGATTTGGCGAGATTCAACGTGAATGCAGGTAAGTGTGTTCTGTACAAGACTGAGACAGTGGGGGTGCTGAAGACCCCAAGGAAGGCCACACTTTCTGTTCGAACCAGAACTTGTTTTGATTGCAGAAGGAAGGCAATGACATTCCAAGAAACATAAACAACCAAGGAATCCTATCAAATCCCTTCTTATCGTGTCACTTCCCTGCATTGGCCAACCACTCATGCAGAAAATGATGACATAGAAGGAAGGGGAAAGAGAGGGCATCTCAGAATTCCTTCTCCTCTCAATCCTTCCTTACTCATCAGGAAGCTAAGGTGAAGGTTGGTAGAAGGTGTGTGTATTGGGAAGTGAAATAAAAACGGTTGAGTTACTGGGGAACGTTATGGACTGAATTTCATTCCTCCACAAAATTCGTATATTGAAGTCCTAATCCCCAGTCAGGACCTTTAAAAACGTGATTAAATTAAAATGAGGCTGTTGGGATGAGCTCTAATCCAATAGAACCGGTGTGATTATAAGAGGCGATTGGGACACAGACACATACGGAGGGAAGATCACGTGAAGACACAGGGTGAAGATGTCCATCTGCAAGCCAAGCAGAGAGCTGTCAGAAGGAACTAACCCCACTGACACCTTGATCTTAGACTTCTAGTCTCCAGAACTGTAAGGAAATAAATTTCTATTGTATAGGCCACTCAGTCTGTGGTACTTTGGGTACACCCAAAGACACTCGGGTCTTAGTGCCTGAAAACTGTAATGGTACCTTATAAGGGAAAAAGGTCTTTCCAGATGTGACTAAGGTAAGGACCTTGACCTGTAGGTGATCCTAAATTATCTGTATTGGTCCCTAAATCTAGTCACAAGTGTCCTTATAATAGAGAAGCAGAGGGTGATGTTCTACACGAAGAGGAGGATGAGCAATGTGACCACAGAGACAGAGTGATGTCGCCACAAGTCAAGGAATCCTGGCAGCACAATCATCTGGGAGAAGTAAGAGATGCATTCTCTCCTCCAGCCTCTGAGGGAGTGTGACCTACCAACAACTTGATTTCTGCCCAGCATACCTGATACTGGATGATGGGGTTCAGGACACGTTACCCCAAGATGTGCCACCTTTGCATATTGAATAGTTGAAGCTGGAGGAATTTGAGAAACAATACGTGCAGGAAGGATTTTCTGACCTTCTCCTGAAGCAGCTCATAAACCCTCACTGAGAGGCGCCCTCCCTGTACCCAGAGGAAAGGAGCATCTTATCTCCCAAGATCAAGGGACACAGAGAGGAATCTGAAGAAACAGGCCTTGTTGAGTTTCTCCCAGTTTCCTACACTTAGTTACACTCTTTGTCCTATCATATCTCTGCATGATTTTCCATTTTGTCTCAAATCTACCAGGAAAATACTCAGGTTTAGGCAATAATTCACGTCTTCATTTCCTTAGTAAGGCTTCTATGCCACATTAAACTTACATTAAATATCTCTGTCTGTGTTTCCTGTCTGATCTGTCTTGTATTAGAGAGATCTCAGCCAAGAACTTACAAGGACAGATGGAAAATATTTTTCCTCCCCTCCATGGATTTCTGGCCTCCTGAACTATGAGGCAATATATTCCTCGTGTTTTAATACACCAAGTGTGTGGTCATATGTGACAGTTTCCCAAGAGCTAATAAAGGTGGGAAATCAGAGAGATGCTGTCTCAAAGGAGATTGCAGAGAATAGTGGAGAAAAGCCATCCTTCACAGACCCACTCCTCATCTCCTTTTTGCAGCTATATTCCTCCAAGTGTTGTCTGCACCTTCTCTTTCCATCTCTGCTCTTCCAACTCTCTCCTGAACTTGCTCCAACCAAGTCTGCGCCCCTTTTCCACCTCTCCATTAAACCTGTTGTGTGGAGATTACCAAGGACAAACGTGTTTCCTTGTGTCCTTCTTTTCTCTGTGTGCTGTCAGCCCCCTTTTGGCTCACTTGTTGTCATCACTTACATGGCTCTACATCCTCACACCTCCAGCCTGAACCCCTCTCCTGACCTACAGGTATTCGTATCCACCTCTTTTGCTGACATCCCCAGTTGGATATCAAGTGGCTTCTCAGAATGAACATCCCCCTTCCAAACCCTTCTCTCTGACGTCTTCCATGGAACACAACTCCATCCCTCCAGTTCATCAGGGGAAACATTTGGGCATCATCCTTTCTCCTCTCTCTCCTCACTCCCCACGTCCATTAGAAAACCCTGCTAGTTCCATCTTCATAATACATCTAAACACAAACCCTCACTCTCCCCCACCATCTCCCTGGTTCAAGTCGCTATCACCTCCTGCCTGGAGAATTCAGGAGTCCCTTCCCAATCTCTGTGTTGCTCTGTGGACCCACTCTGGCCTTTTCTGAACAGAGCAGCCATGGGGCTCCTGTGAAAATGAAAGTTCAGTCGTATTCTCCAAGGCATCCAGATTCTTGCATTTCCTGCACGGCCTCACAAGCTCTGCACCAGCACAGGGTCTGCACCATCCTCCCAGCTCCTCCCCTCCCTGTGCCTCCCTCTGCTGTCAGACTTCTCCCTCCTGTTTCCCCAACACACCAGGCATGCTTCTGCCTCAGACTGCTCCACTCGCTGTCCTCTCTCTTCCCTTTTCCTGGATAATTTTGTCTCAGGGAAACGCAGAATGCGCCCTCTTACCATGTTAAGTCTTTGCTCCAATATCACTCCTCATACTCTCAGATGTAGAAAACTGTCCCCAATATGTCATGTGCTCCTTTCCCTCCATGATTTTTCTCCAAGCACACATTACCATCCAACATGCTTGAAAGTTATTCCTTATTTATTTCTTTTGATTTCTATCCTTCTTGTCTCCAGAATGACAGTTTCTTGATGACAGAGATTTTGGATGCTATGTTCTCTGATGCAAGCCTGGCACCTACAATAATGTTGGCACATAGTAGGTCTTCAAAAATACTTGCTCACTGTCTATAAATAAATGACTGACTGTCACTCTGCTCAGAAATACAAGAATTACACACACTTGCGAGTGCACCTGCACACACACACACTGGGTGACATTTAAGACTAAGCCTGAGGGATGAGCAGGACTTGGTGAGGAAGGAATGGGGAGGGAAGGGCATTTCAGGAGAAGGAACTGCACATCCACAATCTCGGAGTCACAGAGGCCTTGGCCTGGCTGGGGGTGGAGACGTTGCCATTTGCAGGGAGAGGGAGGGATCTGGAGAGAGGGTCCAGCAGGGGACAGACCACACAAAGTCTTCAAATCCAGCCTGTGGTGTTTGTAACTCGGGCTCTGGCCGTGGAGAGGACATGTAGCTGTTCACACTGTACAGGACATGGATGATGATGGCCTCTGGAAACACAGTCTTGATGCCTGTGTTGAGGAGAGAGATGAAGGCAGGAGGTGAGGTGGGTTTAGAGACCCAGGGAAGAGAGGAGGGGGCAGGGATGATCAGGGTCAGGATGGGCAGGAGACGGGCAGCAATATAAGCTCTGATTAGGAGGAAGGATGGGCAAGACTTCATGATTTATTGGATCAGAAAGAAGGGAGGGAGGTCAAAAAAGGAGAGCTACAATACAATTTTGGTCTTAGAGATGGGGCCATGGTGTTTTTAGTGTGATGGGGAACTGAACAGAGAAGTGGGTTTGGGGAGGAAGGCGACAGCTCAACTTTGGCATGCTGAGCAGAGCAATCCTGGGGCTGTTCTGGGAGAGGTGCAAGGATATTTGGTGGTTAGACACCCACATCACTCACTTGAGGGATTTCCCTGGGATAATGATTGCATCCTCCATGCCCCCTGTGGGCCTCTCTTCCTTCCTCCTGCGGGACCTCATTCTGAGAGAAGAGACCAGGGACTTTCAGTCTGGTGAGATCACAGTGCAGCGGGCGGCACACTCAACCTTCCTGTTCCCTGTACAGAGGCTGGAGGGGTGACTGAGGTGGGAGAGGGCGGATCTGGTCCCACAGACCATCTTCAGCACACAGGTATCTCCCCACCTGGACACTCGGTGGGAGGGTGTGAGGGCTGCAGGTGCGGATCCTCTCTCCTCCCCCTGCCCCCATCAGCCTTTTGCCTGCCCCACCCCTTGGCCCTTTCAGGACCCTTCAGCACTGGTTCTTGGACTTGGTCAGGTCCCCCCTGCCCTCCCCACACCTGCCCTTCCCCAGGGAACAATACTCACAAGAGGAAGATGAGACAGAGGAGGAGGAGCAGGGTCTTCAGAGCCACTTCCCCGATGGCCACCAGAACCACCCCTGCCATGAGCCCTGACCTCCCTGTTGGAAAGTGAGATAAGGATTCACCTGCTCCTCCCCAGTCCTGCGTCCTTTGTTTCCTAATAGGACCCTGGACGTTGGGTCTCCAGGCCTTCCTCCATCACTGGATGCATGACCACCTGTTTTGGGGCCTCACCCCACCCCATGTTCTGACCTTCCAGCAGGTGAACACAGAAAAATTTATATAAGTTGGATTTCTTGAAAATGACAAACTTTTGTTCATCAATTGACACCATCAACAAAGTGAAAAGCCAACCCATTTTATGGGAGAAAATGTTTGCAAATCATAGATGTGATAAGAGTGTAGTATCAAGCACATATAAAGAACTTTTACAACTCAACAACAAAACGACAAACAATTCAATTAAAGAATGGGCCAAGGATTTGAAAAAAACATTCTCCAAAGAAGATATACAAACGACAATAAGTCCATAAAAAAATTAACATCATTAGTCATTACAGAATTGCAAATCAAAACCACGATGAAATACCCCTTCACACCCACCTATTGTTAGTGCCCTGGAGTCAATTCTGACTCCTAGAAACCCTGTGAGCTACAGAGAGAACCCTGCCCAGTCTTTTTGCACCATCCTCTCCCTTTTCTATACTATATCAGACAACGTTCTGCTAACATTCTAAAGGTTTTCATGAACAAGTTTTTCAGAAGTGGGTGGCCAGGTCCTTCTTCCTAGTCTGTCTAGACACGAAGCTCCGCTGAAACCTGTCCACCATGGGGACCCTGCTGGTATTTGAAATACCGGCAGCAGAGGTTTCAGCATCAGCAAAACACAGCCACCACAGTACAACAATGACAGGTGGGTGGTGTGATTCCATGACTGGGAAATGAACCCAGGCTGTGGTGGTGAGAGTGCCGAATCTTAACGACTAGACCACCAGGGCTGGCTCTTCACATCCACTAGTAGGCTATAATTGTTTTTTTTTTTTTTTAACAAAAAGGAAAACAAGGTTGGCAAGGATGTGGAGAAATTGGAACCCTCGTACATCGCCGGTAGGAATGTAAATTGGAGCTGCCACTGTGGAAAACAGTCCGGCATTTCCTCAAAAACTTAAACGTAGAAATGACTATTCGACCCAACAATTCCACTCCTTGGCATACGCCCCAGACAACTGAAGACACAGGTTTGAACAAAATCATTTACACCAATGTTCATAGCAGCATTATTCACAATAGGCAAAATGTGGAAACAATCCACGTGTCCATCAACTAATCAATGGATGAACAAAATATGGCACATCCATACAATGGAATATTACTCAAACAAAGAAGAAAGAATTACTGATACATGCTACGTGGATCAACCTTGAAAA
Organism: Ceratotherium simum simum; assembly: GCF_057802395.1. Lineage (NCBI taxonomy): Eukaryota > Metazoa > Chordata > Mammalia > Perissodactyla > Rhinocerotidae > Ceratotherium > Ceratotherium simum. The sequence continues at coordinate 10,036,284 of NC_141932.1, read as the reverse complement.
CGTTTTATGAAGTGAAAGCAACAAGACACAAAAGGCCACGTTTTGTATGATTCCACTTACACAAAATGTCCACAATAGGCAAATCCATAGAGACAGAAAGCAGATTAGTGGTTGCAGGGGCTGGGGGAGGGGAGTGTGGAGAGTGACTGATTCATGGGCACAGGGTTTCTCTTGGGGGTGATGAAAATGTTGATGGATGGAATTAGACAGTGGTGATTGTTGCACAATATTGTGAAGGTACTAAACGCCACCTATTGTACACTTGAAAATGGCTCAGATAGTGATTTTATTTTTCATGACTTTTTCCTCATAATAAAATAATGCATATAAATTTAAAAAACTGCATGGAGATACCGATTTTCATCTGCTACTGGAAAAGATCACAAGAGTTCACCCCACACTGGATTGCTGAAAACACACACTTTCAGCCCTCAATATTGGGAAGGTACACTTGTCCACCCTTGATGGAGAGCAGCTTGGCCATGTTTCTCAATATAGAAGAACAAGTGATCCAGTGATTTTCCTTTTAGGAACTTATCCCACAGTCATAAATATACACAAACGTGTGAAAGCAGATACAAGATTACAGATTGCAGCATTTCTACTGGTAAAATAAACTTAATGCCATGATTTTCCATTAGTAGAAGATGTGTACAGAATCAGAATCCATCCAGGCCATAGAATACTCTACCGTCACAGAGAAGAATGAAGACGGTCTGTACTTCTGACATCAAATGACCCCTGAGAAACTTTAGGTGAACAAGCCAAGGCTCAGAGCAGCCTATGGACACTGGTCACTTCCCAGGAGGGGACTGGGCATCTGAGGACAGACTCTGCAGTGTATTTGAATTTTTGGCCATGTGAAAATATACTGCCAGTCCAAAAATATGTAAATTACAAGGTATTAGGGAAAAATAAAAAGACAAGGTGGGAGGAATCGTCAGGAGATGGCTGTTAATTGGCCTTGAGAGGTGGGCTGTACTGTGAATGTTGCCCTGTTCTCCTTGTGGAGACAAGGAGGGGTGGAGAAGTCTGAGGGGAGTGAAGGGACAATGGGGACAGCTGCTCACAGAGTCCATGTGGGCTGAAGATGGGGTGGGGACCACTGGGTCCATTCAGAAGGGATCTCTGATCACCAGGATGAGTCCAGCGTTTGGCAGGGACCCGGCCCTGATATGAGCTGGAAGAGACACTGCTTCCTATAGCCCAGGAGGGAACTCCTTCCTGCCTGTGTCATCCCCTAGACAGACACCGATTGCTGGGTTCTCTGGAGCACCTAGGATGAGAACAGTGGATTTCCCTTTCAGTCAGAGGGAGGGATGGGGTGAGAGGAGTGTAGGCATTCTCCTCCCACCCTCAAAATCCACAGAAAAACAAGAGGGACAGGACTTGTGTCCTTCTAGGTCCCCTACTCAGCCAGAACCCCAGACAAAAGCATGAAGCATCCCCAGCCTGGCTCTCTTGCCTTGTCACACACTCAGGGACCCAGGAATCCTGGCCCAGCACTCACAGGTGACATTTAGCTGGATGGTTCTTTCCACGGTCACACCAGCTGCAGGGAACGTCACCTGACAGGTGAGGTTGGTGCGGTGGTCCTGGGGCTGTGGGGTGAGGGTGAGCACTGAGGAGAGGTGGGTCCTTGGACCCAGGGAGGTGAGGGCAGCTGATGTCCAGGAGAAGATGGGGGGCGTGCCCCGCTCACAGGCCCAGGGCACAGAGCAGGTCACATTCCTGGGGCAGCCAGACTCCGGGGTCCCCGGGATGAGGATGTCAGGTGTGTGGGTCAGGGCTGGTGAGAAGAGGGGGAGACACAGGAATCAGGAGGGAGAGTCTGAGGTGTGGTCCTGAGAGAAGTCTCAGGCTTTGTCCAGCTCCACCCTCTGAGCCCTGACACAACATACTCACAAACCCTCTCCCAGGAGGGAGAGTCCCATCCCAGCTCTGCCCCCATGTCCAATCCCTGTGATGACTCCAGGAGCCAGGCCCTTACCTGTCACAGGTACAGATAGCTGGTTACGTATGTAAGAATATCTCACAGTATTTCCCCTCTCCACTTTAAAAAAGTATTTTCTGTTGTCCCTCTTCCTGGCATCTCTGATGTCGAGGGAGCAGTTGTAGGTCCAGGGATCCCCGAAGAGGTAGAATCGGCCCTGGGTCTCCTCCTGCACTTTTCTATCTGGGTTATTTGTTGCCACTGGAGCATCCTTGAATACATCAGCCCCTTCCCGGAACCAGTAGCCATGAACTGGAGTAGAGTCATTCCAGCCGTCCTGGGGGTAGAAGAAGGAGCAGGGCACCCGCACACACAGACCCTCCTGCACCGTAACCAACCTCTGCACTTGCAGTTGGTAATCCTTGTAATTTTTCCAGGGCTCCCTCTGGCCCTCAGCCCCCTCCCTCCACCAGAGCAGGGCCGGCAGCAGCATCAGCAGAAGCATGTCTGGGGTGGGCAGTCCCAAGTTCCACCAAGGAAAGTCTGTTTCTCAGGGTTGACTCTCAGGAATTAAAAGTTGCAGATTTAGAGGAGGCTCCAACAGGAAGATGAGGGTGAGGTCACAACAATGACCCTCCTCAGAGGAGGAACTTCAGACTCAGAAACTGTCGGGGCTGGGACAGCCCTTGGAGTCAGTCAACCATTCACCCGCTACTGTGTCCACTCCTGGGTACCCTGGCCAGGAAAGGTGAGTGCTTTACCCAATTTCAAATCCCATGCATGTCCAGAGCCCCATCTCTTGTCTCCCTGTCAATGCCCTTCCCCTTGGAGAGTCATTTTCTGCAAAGTGAAATACATCCCTTCTGGTCAAACCTACTGATTCTCAGGCTGTAGATGTCTGTGGACGTCCGTTCAGCCAGAGAAGGGACTCAGGGACCCAGGAGATGAGGGAGGCTGACTGTCCTCACTCCCTCAGCATCCATTTGGTGGGCATAACCCCTCTGCTCAGGAGGTCACACAGCAGCCCTGAACCTTGCCCTGAGAGTCACCGTCCAGCAGGGAACAAGACTTGTCCCAGCACCTTGAGCTACCTGTGACATGAAGACATGGAGACACATGCAGAAGACACACAGGGAGGAACACCAGCCTGGGGGTCGTCCACCCCTGAGGGGTGAGGATTTCGTGAGAGAAGAGACGTACACCTGAATTCACAGGAGGTTATTTTCAACTGTGTGGTGGGGACTGGGAGGAAGTGGTGGGAGTCCTGGGAGGTGGTGCTTCCTCAGACCCATGTGGGTTTTCCTGAAACATTGTTTTGAGGAAAAAAGACACATACAGAGAAGTGCCGCCACAAGAACAGCTCAGTGACTCATGGCATAATGAACACCCTCCAAGAAACAGAACTTTGGGGTCACCCAGGACCTCCCCCTTGGTCCTGCTCTCTATCCCCACACCCCACTCCCCCAGGGAGCCCCAGCCTCACTGTAATGCCAATTGATTTGTTGCTTTTCTCTGTAGTTTTATCATCAATCATGCTTCTTTTAATACTATAGGTTTGCACGTGTTTTTTTTTAAGACTTCGTATACATAGAAAAATTACAGTCTGTTTTCTTCTGTTCAACTTCATGAACCTGCCAATCCCATATTATCTCCTTTCAAGAACTAATACCCAAAACCCAGAGTCGAGTTAGTGCTGTGATCATAGGGAAGGGAAGTGTATGGATTGAGCATGCATAGGCACTCCCACATCATCACCATTTCCTGCATTTTCAGCTGGAATCTCATCCTGCACCCCATCCTCCTGCTGACCCACCTGTGCTAGCCACTCCCTCTCTCCCTGCAGGGATAGATGCAGCATCTGTGGTCAGAAGGGCTTGGCCATGCCCAGTCTGTTTCCCATGATATCCAATTTTCAAAGAAAAGCAGAAGAATGGGAAGGACAGGCATGCAGAATCTACCAAGAATACAACTGTGTGCAAAAGAGGAACTTAATATCCACAGGCCATCAGAGCTGTGGGACATCTAGCCCTACTTCTCCAATTTGCAGAAGACACTGAGGTCCAGAGTGTGCAAGTGAATTACCCGAACCACACAGGTGCTTTGTCTCATATACCATTGTCTACACTGGAATCCACTTCATCCATCTTTGTCTTCCCAGGATTCGTCGGGCTGGGAGACTGGAAGCTCATCTTAATTTGAGAGGGGAGAATACCAACTCTTCCCAAGGGATGAAAGAGGAGATTTCATTCACTCATTCATTCATTCATTCATTCATTCGACACACATGTACACTGTGCCTTCAGGTTTCCAGTAAAGGGGTGAATATGGCAGATCTAGCTCTTGTATTTGAGGAGAGCAACATCTGGTTGGGAGACAGACAGGTCATCTGACAATTCCAGTGTGATAGGGTAGGTGGCTGTGATGGGGGCAGCACACTTGTGGTGGGTGGGGCTCTTGCTCTTCTGGACTGGAAGATGAGTCTCAGGGAGGAATGGGCCAAGTAGACATGGTAGAGACTCTCAGTCAGTCACAAGGGATGTGAATTCCACAGGTGATCCTAGTACCCTGGAAATTCCTGGACTCTTAGGTATTATGTTTTCTGTTCCACTCACTTCCCCACTGTGCTGGAGATCCTACCCCAGCTACCAAGTTCTGTGCTCTGTTTGTGATCAACTCCACCATCCTCCAGCAGGAGTCAGGCCTTTGCCCATCGGGGGCTGTCTCTCTGTCCAGGACTTACTTGGCCCTTGAGGATCCCCCTGGGAAAGGGCAAGTGTGCTGTCCATGGTTCTGAATCAGAACTGAGTGCTGACTTTGGAGATGTCTGCACCTCTGTGGAGGGGCCTGATCACACAGCACATGGACTAAATGTCTGGAGTCAGGATGATCAAGATGGTAGATGCTCTATGGAGGGCTCAATCCTATCTGGGAGGAAGGACTTAGGGAGGGGGAAGACCTCTGCATCTCCTCCTTGTCCTGTCCACTCTCAGAAATGTCCTGTGAGCAATACCAGGCTGTTGTCACTGGTCCAAGGGCTGAGTAGGTGAAGGCTCTGGACTGCCCCTTTACATATCTGTTCCACTTTCATTTCCCCAACATCCCTGACAGAGAGGGGTGATCTCCTTCATCAGACAGAGGAGGCAGATGATACTCAGACAGGTGAGTAGCTTTGGGAACTAGTCTCCAAAAACAACCCCAAGCAATCCTGCCCCTCCTTTATACAAACATGGCACTTCTCGTGTTACAAGATAGAGTTTGTTATTATTACCTGCTCCTCTTGAACATGGGTTGGGCCCATGACTGCTTTTACCAATAGAATGTGGAGAACAAGATGTTCTGAGTCTTAAATGGTTCAGATATTAAGAAGGCCTGGCAGCTTCCACTCCTGCTTCATGGATTTCTGGGCATCTGTGTAAGCAATCCAGGGAACTCTGATGGAGAGAAATAGAAATGCTACGTAGAGGAACGCCGAGGAGTCAGATGTCCAGCCCCGGTCACCAACACCATCCGAACATGACTGCCTGGAAGAACCCCCCAAAATTAGGAGTGAAACTGTCCCGCTGTGTTCTGGTCAATTTGCATAATGATGAGATAGAATAAATGTTTGGGCCACTGGGTTTTAGGGTGGTTTGATGTGCAGCAAGAGATAAATGAAACAATATCCCACACAAATTATAGCTAATGGGGAAAAGGGAGAATTGGATGTCTACTTGCTTGACGAATTTTTCCAGATACTATTTAAAGGATGACTTTCAAACGTTGATTTGAGATCTTCTGTGAAGATAACTGTGGAGGCTTTGCCAGGCTGGAACTACATTTCCCAGAATCCTCTTCCCTATTTGCTTCCAGGTTAAAGTTGGCCACAAGATAAGGGAGAATTTGAAGCAGCAGCCACAAGGCTCTGAGGGTCAGTGGAGGGGCAGGTGTTACTGCAGCTCTTGCACATCATGGATGACCCATTGGCTCACTTCCCTGGGAGGACATAACAGCTGCTTGACTGCCGGGAGGCAAGGAGGGTGTTGGGGAAAGCCACTGGCTGGACTTCAGGGGACAAGGACCATCAAGCCTTGGTACATGTATTCGTGACACAGATGGACACAGGTGGCTAGAGATATATTTACAGTGACATGCAAAAGATCCCAGAAAAAAAAGCATCTGTTGTATTTCTCTCCTACTAAGACAAGACCCAGGATCTATTTGACCTGACAACTAGGGCCATTTGCCTGTTCACGGAAGCCCCATCTTCCCGAGTGCAAAGGGCAGGAAACGGCCTGTCTCAGTACTCGGAATTCCCAATGCCCAGCTGTGCGTCTGTCTGTCTGTGTGTAAATGCTGAACATTGGCTTTGCAGGCCAGTTTTATTGTTAGTTTTATGAGTTATGTATCCAATCCTTTGAGGACCTGAATAGAACAAAAAGTGGTGCAGGCCTGATTTCCAGGGTAACAGGATTCCAGAATCCCTGGGACGCAGATATCATGTGTTTAAGACAAACCTAGGGAAGAACAAAGGGCTGACCTCAGTTTCTGGAGGGGCGCTCTCAGTGCCAGAGCCTCCTGGGGTCCTTGATGCCCCCCAAGTCCTTGAATGAGGAGAAAAAGCTTCTTTTCTGGAACTTACCGTAACCCTCACACTCAGGAACAGCTTCTTATTTTTGTAACTGTATTTCATATAATAACCTCTCTTGACTCAAAAGAAGTGAGCCCACATGTCCCCATTATGTACATCTCTGACACTCAGGGAGCATTTATAGGTCTGGAGATCACCAAGGTCATATAATCATCCCTGGATCTTCTCCTGTGCTTCTTAAAAGAGGTTGTTTGTAGCCACTGGGGGATCCTGTCTGGGAGTGGCCCCATCCTGGCACTAGTGGACATGAGCTGGGTCAGAATTCTTCCAGTAATACTTGGGATAGGAAATGGTGCAGGGCACAAGGACACACAATCCTTCTTATACTATCACCAGCTCCTGCACCTTAAAGTCATGTTCTGGACCCCGAGACAAAGCCCCTGGAGAAACAGAGTCTCAGACTCCACCCTACATTCCCCACCCTGGACCCCTCTGGGTCCTGGTCCACTTGTCTTCCTACAGCATGGACTGTAGCATCACTATCAGGAGCAGAAATATCTCTTGAACCATAAACGCTAGGCATTTGCCCTGGGACAGTCTGGTCACTAGGATCCCTTAATATAAAAAGAATGATTTTGGAAAAACAGGAGTAAACTGCAACAGGAAGCCAGTGACTTTGATCAGGATAGTAACTGTGCACATAAGTTCAACTTCAGACCCACAGCTGCCAGAGATGCGGAGGTTCTTGGACATCAGCCATTACCACTTCCCTACTATGCAGAACTCAATATAGGTCTAGAGAAAGCAAAAGACTTCCAAAAATCATACTGGCTGATGTGACTTTCATACTCGGAAAGGTTTATGAAAAATTGGAACTATTTTTCTTACACATTCAGAAGAACTTGCCAATGAATAGTTTTTCCCCTGGAAAACAATGTTTCCCACTGAATCAATCCTTTATGGACACAGAGATTTTTGGGTTCTTATTTCTTCTTAAGGTAGTTTCAGTAAATTATATTTTTCTTATAATTTTTCTATATCATCTAAATTTTAAATATAATTAGCATATATTTATGTTACATATCCTCTTATGTTGTATTTAAAGCAAAGACATTGAAGGAAAACATACATAGAGAAAGTAGTTAAGATTATAAGGATATGCTTGGTCAATTTTCATAGTGATGGCATTCCTGGAACAACCACCTAGATCAAGATGCATCACCAACCTCCTTTCTTAGTTACTACCCCCTACAAAAAAAAAAAAAAAGTGACCACCGTAATGACTTCTGTCATTATTGATTAGTTTTATTTGTTTTTGATTTTTATGTAATTGAGATCTTCTAGTATGTGTTCTTTTGTGTCTGGTTTCTTATGCTCAACCTTTTTTTGTGAGAGTTACCCACACATCAGCAGTTCATTCATTCTCACTGCTGAAAGAATTCCATTGTGTGTATATACCATATGCTCTATAACCCATCTAGTTTTGAGGGTTGTTTGGGTTATTTCTAGTCTGGATCTATTATGAAGAGTGCTAGTATACACATGTCTTATGGTATGTATATGCACTTTTGTTGGGTATGTTTCTTAGAGTGGCATTTATCAGTAATAGGTTATGTACATATTCAGTTTTAGTAGGTTTGTCAAACAGTTTTCCAAAATGGTTATAAAATTTACATTCCAATTGTGAGTATATGAGAGTCCCAGTGGTTTCAATTCTGGGTAATACTTGTAGTTCCAGTCATTTTCTTGTTTTTTCTTTTCTTTTCATTTTTTTTTTTTTTGTGAGGAAGATTAGTCCTGAGCTAACATCTGTTGCCAATCCTCTTCTTTTTGATGAGGAAAATTGGCCCTGGGCTAACATCTGTGCCCATCTTCCTCTATTTTATATGGGACACTGCCACAGCATGGCTTGACAAGCGGTGCATCTGTCCACGCCCTGGATCCAAACTGTGAACCCTGGACTGCCGAAGTGGATCATGTGAACTTAACTGCTACGCCACCAGGCAGACCCTTTTGTTTTTTCATTTTAACCAACCTGAATATAAGTGGAATTTCATTGTGAGATTAATTTGCGTTTCCTTTATGACGAATGTGATTGAGAAACTCATATACCTATGGGGAATTTGGATATCTTCTTTTGTGAAGGGCTTAAGTCATTTGTCCATTTTTCTATTTGGTTGTCGAACTTTATCTTATCAATTTTTAGCAGATACTTAAATATTCTGCAAACAAGTCCTTTTCTGGATATTTTTATTGGAAATATCCTCTTCATTGCATGTTTTATAAAGAGTTTCTTAATTCTAATGTAGTCAAGTTTATCAATCTTTTCCTTTATTATTAGCAAATGTTTGCCTTATTTAAGAAATTTATGCATAGCCCCAAGAATTTACATATGGTTTTCTACCAAAGTATCTAAATTTTCACTATTTATATTTTGGTATCCAAACCATTAGTAGTGGATTTTCATGTATTGTGTTATATAGGTGTTACGATTCATTTTTTCCCATATGCATATCCAATGGATCCAGCACTATTCATAGAAAGTATTTTCCCCACTGTGTTGAAGTATAGCTCTTGTCATAAATCATGCAATTATATATGTGTAAGTTTGGTTCTGAATGTTCTACTCTGTTCTATTGGTCTATCCTAGTAACAGTCTCACGTGACCTTAATTACTGTGCTTTTATAATAGTTCTTGATATCTTGTGGTATGAATATACCAAAACTTCTCTCTTTTTTATGATTTCTTCGCTCTTCTTGGTCCTTTACAACAAAATAACACTGTCTAGATAATGATTGGTACTACAATCTATCTACTGGGGCAAGAACATGGAGAGAGAACCTCTCTGAGAAACAGGGTCAGTGGGAAGACAAAAGCTAAAGGTGGAAAAAAAAAAAAAACATTGAAAAACCCCTCTACCACCCAGCCATAATCGTAAGTAACACTAGAGGAATTTGAAACTCTGCTGACTGAAGGTAACTACACCAACCACAAAACCAAAGTCCAGCTCAATTATGAGGGGATTGGTTCAAACTGCACATTAACACCCCAACAAAACAAGAGGCAAGCCTATTTCCAGGCATGAATTCTGTTACCCTCAGTCTCTGCTTTTCTACACATGGTGTCTAACATTCAATAAAAAGTTATGAAATGCACACAAATAGAAATAGCAACCAACTTTCAAGAGACAAAACAAGCAACAGCAACAGATTCCAATATGACAAAGATGTTGGAACTATCAGACAGGAACATGAATGTAACTATAATTATTATGGTTAAAAGGTCTAGTGAAAAAAGTGAGCAAAAGTCATGATCATATGGAGAATTTAAACAGAAATTATAAGAAAGAGATAAATGGAAATGGTAAAAATTTTTTAAATATGATAACAGAAAAGAAGAGCGCCTTTGACAGACTCAATAGACTTTTGACAAAACTGAGGAAAGAATCAGTAAACTTTCAGATCAATCCATAGAAATTACCTAAACTGGAGCCATCCCTGATGGCCTAGTGGTTAAAGTTCGATGTGCTCCCCTTCAGTGGCCCAGGTTCAGTTCCCAGGCACGGAAACACACCACTTGTCTGTCAGTAGCCATGCTGTGGTGGTGGCTCACATAGAGGAACTAGAAAAACTCACAACTAAAATATACAACTATGTTCTAGGGCTTTGGGGAGAAAAACAAAGAAATTACACAAACTGAAATAAAAAGTTTCAGTAACGGCACTGGGAGAACACCAAATTTTAACTTTTGTTTTACAAAAGTACCAAAGAGAGAATAAAATAATAAACCCATCACATAAATTTAACAATTATTCACATTTTTCTTGAGCTACGCTGAGTCAGAATTTTGTCTTATTAAGTTCTTCTGTACTGCAAACACCTGAAAGAAATCTTCTTCTGTTCCTGCATTGTTAGTGCTTCCAGACTGGGTTCTTTGGCTTGCACAGTCTTCTGTCTTTCTTCCTCCTTTCCACTGTAGCATGTCTGCAAAGTATTCATGTGATTACTTTTTATATTCTCATAGTTAACACAGGCAGTCTGTCCAGACACTGTATCTGCACCCTCCATTCTGAGCTAGTGTTTGAGGAGCGAGTGTTGCTTTCAATTAACTTCTCTGAGACCTAAGTGTCTGGGGTTGAGGGAAGCCAAGGGGACAAAAAGAGGGTAGAACTCAAATGAGGTTCAGCACACACATCCTGGGGTCCAGGCTCTACTCCCTTTTCTGATGCTCCAATCTTCACTAGAGTCCCCTCCACCAACCCACATCTGTATCCTACATTGGGGCTTCTGCTTGAACCCCAATTCAAAAGAGTGTAATGGAAGATGGTAAGCTCTGGTATCTCTCAGAGACAGCCCCAATGACATGTAAAGATTCTTCTCTGGAAGACTTTTCATTGATTTTATCCAGGTCTGTCCACTCATATGGGGGAGGATTTGTGCCTATTGCGAGATCTCAGTGAAAATTCGCATACCTTTCTCAGTCGAACATTCCCCCTTATATTCCTACTTCTGGAGTAGAGGGAACAATTCAAGGTCAGGATATTTTTTGTGCCACACTACAAACTTATGATTCCTTCCACATGAGCCCATATAGAAGTATATGGTGTGATGTTTTATTTATTTCTTGGTTTGGATGCTGCTGGTGAAATTTTCTCTCCTTTTACTGAAATGTCCTGTGTTCATTTAATACATGATGGGCCTTGGCACTCTGAGCATCAGGCTAAGTTGCCAGCAGGAACTTGCATTTTCATAGGGTAAAGAACCAGCCCACAGTGAACACACGCCAGTATCAGGACCTGTGTACTGTGCTTATGTGTATCACAACATCTTTGTGAGAAAAGGCTTATTATTTCCCCACTTTTTAGAGCAGGACACTGAGGCACCGAGAGGTAGAGTGACATACATTCCAATTGTTACCCCATTAGTAAGTGGAGAAACCAAAATTGAATCCAAGTTTCTCCTATTCTAAAGCTCATATTTATTGCCTCAGCAAAGAATTCCCATTAAATTATTTATCATCTATTGACTAGAGACACGTTTACTCCATAAGAACCAGTGTTTGAAGTCTCTCTTTCCCAGAGAAGCTCTGGGCTCTGGGACCTGTTTGTATTCTATCCTCTGAATACTTGGGGCTGTTGCTCCCATCCCTTGGGCTCTAAGCCTTTACCTGTGTGATATCTGAGGGATTTCAGTGGAGATCTTGAGTTCATTATGGTTTGATCAGGAAGGTTTGTGGGGAGAAAGATGACTGTAGGGTAAAGAGGACATCCCATGTATGACCTCATCCTTCTCATTATGTGAACTTGGGAATCCAGCTCTACTATGGGGTGGCAGAGACTCCACTCTCAACTAGTCCCAGAGAAGAAAGAATATTTATTATCTGTACTATGTCCTTTAAAGGCAATGATGTCCACGGGAATGGAGTGTCTGTGACTGAAATGTAATAGTTCCCTCTAAAGTGGTGAATCAGTGTTGGCTATCCCCACTTCTAGAACCACAAAAACAGAAAAGAAGGTGGGTTATGGAATCCCTCAGGACCCTCTCTTCATCTGGTCTTCAGGAACCAGGAACTGAGTATCCCAAGCCCTGAACTCTCCTTGGACTCCGTATTCCATTCAGGGTTCTGGGAGTCCTGGCCCCACACTCATAGGAGACATTGAGTTGGATGGTTTCTGTGGTCACATAAACTCCAGGAAACATCATACAGCAGGGTAGTTCACATCAATTCCCAGAATTGTGGGGTGATGACCTAAAAATGAGGTGTGTGTCCGGATCCTTTGTTTACTAGGATATACTGAACACATCCCTCCATCCAGCCTTATCTTGAACCAATTTGTCTGGGATGCAGTGAAGATAGGTCAGCACACAACGAGATGTCTCTCCTCCCAAGACAGATTGTAGACCTGGTGAGCTGCAGGCAACGGGATGATGCTGTCCATGGTGCTGAATTATGGCTTGGATCTGAGCTCCTAAGTCCCCCAGTCTGAGAGGGGTCTGACCCCTCAAGTGAGGGATCCAAGACTCAGGCCAGGAAGGCAGCCATATAACCTGGAGTGGTGAGAAATTATGGCCTGCTTATAAGAAAAGGATTTGGGGATAACAAGACCCTCTCATCAGTGGGCTGGGGTTCTGTTATGCTTCTCTCCGCTTCCTAGTTCACACTTATGGACACTTCTGCAAGTCTGGATGTCCCTAATTGTCTAAGGGAATTAGGGAGAGTGAGACTATAAGAAAGACCATTGGAACTAAGATTGAAGAGACCAAGGGGGACCTGAAGACAAAGATTGCAGGATAGTATTGGGCCTTATGTAGGGAAGTTGAGAAATGCAGTGACAGGAACTCAAGGGGGAAGGGCCATCAGCTTCAAAAGTAATTATTATAACAGTGAGAAATATTCATAACCCTTATTTATTGACTACCAGCCCTGGTGGTCTAGTGGTTAAGATTTAGTGCTCTCACCACCAGGCCCTAGGTTTGTTTCCCTGTCTGAGAACCACACCACCCATCTCTTGTTTGTCATATCATGGCAACTGTATGTTGCTGTGATGCTGAAAGCTATGCCACCGGTATCAGCAGGGTCACCCATGGTGGACAGTTTTCAGTGGAACTTCCAGACTAACACTGACTAGGAAGAAGGAACTGGCCATCCACTTAGGAAAAGGCGGCTAAGAAAACCTCATGAACAGTAGCAAAGCATTGTCTTGTATAGTAGCAGAGAATAAGAGAGTGGCACAAAAAAGACCAGACAGGGTTCTTCTCTGTTGTACAAAGGTTGCTAGAATATGGAATCAACTTGGTAGTACTAACAACAAATTTACTATCATGTTTCAGGAAAATTTTAAAAACATGTTTTCTCAGAAGACCTTGATAGTTATAATTTATACCTACTAAATAGAATATTTAGATCTAGAACTTGGGGAAACCGGCTGATTTTCACTCAGTCTTGAATGTTGATTGAACCTCTACTCTGTGCCAAGCACCATCCCACATGTGTGGTTACGTGTTTCCCACGGTACAATCTATAACATCATCAACACCAGGTCCCTCTCTCAGAGCCAACAACACTTGATGACCATCTTGGTATACTGCCTTGTTTTTTTCAAGACATTTGTTTTTTTCTCTCATTTTGATCCTGTAAGAGGTATGATTTTAGGTCACTCTATTTTATTTATTTTTCTGGGTCATTTCTTGTTTTCTAAATTTCATTCTCACTGATTTCATTAAGAGGAGATGCGCTATATTTAATAAATCTCTCAAATGAGGTTGGACTTTTATTTTGTTTACACTTTGAGTGGAAGAGCTATAACGTCACCACCTTTGGAGATGACCAGTTTTTCCAGTTCTTTCTCATTTGGAAACTGGAATAAACTTTCTAGAACAAAGATCAGTAGAGCTCACACTCCTGATTAGAACTGTCAGTGAATCTTTCCCTCATTTCCTCTACAACAGCATTCCTCAGTCAATTTCCCACCTTAACGTCCTAAACTGATGGATCTCACACAAGAATCCCACACTCTGGAGTCCAGCTCCTTTGAGGCATGTGGAGGAGTTGAGGGAAGTAACCAAAGTCTGGCTGTTGATAGAAGTAAGAAAGTGCAATTGATTTATGATCAAAAAATGAATATTTGTTTTCCCACAGTGTCACTTCCCTTCCAGTCATCTCCCTTTCCACTTCCTCAAACAAAGCATGAAGAGAGAAATCAGAGTTGTGAAATGTCGGTATTGGGGTTTCTCTATTCACTACATCCTCTTGGTTTTCCAATGGGAACAAGTCAAATGGCCCGGGCTTATATAGTAATATGTTGATCACAAGCAACAAAATCCTTAGTCTATCCTAGTGAAGGAGGATTTTATGAGAAGATTCTGAGATCTTCACATCATTAAAGAAGAGCAAAACCACCTGTTGGGAAAGACAGTCCTCCTGAGTCCCTTGTACTCCTACACGTCTTGCTGGGTCTGCCCAAAACATGACGCTCTGACTGCTAGTTACATGGCCAAGTTCTCAGGGCTGTGTTTGCAGGGAACAACCTTGAGGGATGAGACTATGTCTCCCTCCAGGACAAAGAGCAGGCTTGCTTACTGCTTTCTCTGAAAGTAGTGGATTCTGACTTTGCTTGTCTTTGCCTTCTTGGGACCTATCGACCTGACTCAGAGCTTTCTCTGGGACATAACTTATCAACAAAATTTTCTGAACTGCTCTGAGAGTCAAAACAGACCCAATGCTTGTCCCCATGGGCTCATCATCTAGTGAGATGGGAAGCATTGAGGATGCCATTATAGACAATATCAGAACAGTTATGAAAGTGCTGGGGTTGGAAAAAGTAGTCCTGGGCTGGAGACAGAAAGTTTGCAAGCAACAGCATCATTTCATTTTTTAGCATTTAAAATACTTATTGAGAGCTTATTACTCGCCAAGTATTGTTATGATGAACAAAATAGACAAATATTCCTTCTCCCAGTATCACAGATCAGGCATAGACTTGCTCTTGGGAATGGGCAGTGAGGAAATATTGTCCAGGCAGGACCTCAGCATTGTGCACAGATAGATGAAGAAGACATGGCAATGTTGGGACATCTGTTTCTCTCTTCTCCAGGACGAGCCTGAGAAGGGTGGGAAGTAGAAAGAAAAGAAAAAAAGGAAGGAAAAAAGGAAAGAAAAAAGGAGCAGGGAGGGAGGGAGGGAACAAGAAGGAGAAGAGAGAGAGAGAGACTCCTTCCTGGCTGAATCTATGGGCATATGGAGGCCAGGCTAGCAGCTGTGGTCGTCACTGCTCATAGGAACTGCTTGACTGTCTGAATGTTCACCAATAAGTTAGAACAGTACTTGGACACAAGGCAAACTCCAAGGGCATACTGATCCAGACCGCTTGTGCTATTGGAGTCATCTATCTTGATTTTTCTGGCTCCTTCCCTTGCTGGCCTGTGTGGCTTTGAGCAGCTCACCTAAGCCTCCTCTGTGACATGGGAACAGGGCTGACCCTCTCAAGAGTCACTCTGAGGATAGAATGAGAGAGGACATGTGAGGAATTGATGCCCAGCAGGTGCTGAATGAATGTGTTAGTCACCTAGTGCTGATGTGACAAATTACACAAACTGGGCGACTTAAAACAGCAGAAATTTATTCTCTCACCGTGGTGGAGCTGGAAGACCAAAATCAAGGCTTCAGCAGGACCATGCTCCTCAGAAGGCTCGAGGGAAGAATCCTTCCTTGCCTCTTCTAGCTTCTGGTGGTTGCCAGCAATTCTTGGCATTCCTTGCCTTGTGGCATCATAATTCCAGTCTCTGCCTCCATTGTCACACGACCTTCTTCCTTGCGTGTGTCTGTGTCCAAATTTCCCTCTTTGTATAAACACATCAGTCACTGGATTTAGGGTCCCTCATCCAGCTTGATGTCATAGTAACTTTATTACATCTGCAGTAACCCTATCTCCAAATAAAATTATATTCTCAGGTACCAGGGATGAGGATTTGAATATATCTTTTAGGGGAACGCAATTCAACCCACAACAACAGGCATTCATTATCAGAGTTATTGGACCCCCTGATCCATCTTCAGTCCCTACCTTCCTCCTGAGCTCCAGACCGTCCATCTTTCTAGCTGCCGGCTGGATGCTGGTCTCCATGGGGAGTCCCAGAGACCCTCGAGCTCCTAACATGTGACTTTGACCTCATTGTCTCCATCTCAGGCCTGCTCCCCAACACTTGAGAGAAATGAAAACACACCTGGAAACAGTCTTGAACAAATATGTTCACAGCAGCTTTATTCATAATACCCAAAACCTGGAAATGTGCATCAACAGAAAAGTGGGTAAACAAAGTGTGATACGCTGGAAACCCTCTCAGCAATAAAGGAACAAAACACCGATATGCACAACATGGATGAATCTCAAAAAACACAATACTGAGAGAAAAAGCCACATGTGTACATACTGCATGATTCCAATTATATAAACAAATTATAATATTTATAAGTTCATTTTTTGCAAACCTTGATCCACTTGCTCTACCACATTAGTTAAGAAGTCCTTCCTTTCCCAGATGAACAGACTGGGTGCTGTTCAGTGGACCACGTATAACGTGTGGGCCTATTTATGAACTCTATTCTGTCCACACCATCCTCTCTTTTTTTTCTTTTATTTATTTAACTATTTTTTATTGTGGTAAAATTGGTTCATAGCATTATACAAGTTGTATGTGTACATCATTATATTTCGATTTCAGAGTAGCTTACATCGCGTTCACCACTCAAAGACTAATTACAATCCATCACCATACACGTGCCTTATCACCCCTTTCACCCTCTCCCTCCCTTCTTCCCCTCTGGTAACCACCAATCCAATCTCTGTCTCTATGTGTTTGTTGTTGTTATCTTCTATTTTTGAGTGATTTCATATAGTATTTGACTTTCTCCCTCTGACTTATTTCACTTAGCATAATACCCTCAAAGTCCATGCATGTTGTCAAAAATGGCCAGATTTCATCCATGTCTGTGGCTGAGTAGTATTCTAATGAGTATATAAACCACATCTTCTTTATCTGTTCTTCCCTTAATGAGCACCTAGGTTGCTTCCAAGTCTTGGCTATTGTAAATAATGCTGCAATGACCATGGGGGTGCATATGTCTTTAAGCATTCATGTCTTCACATTCTTTGGATAAATAGCCAGCAGTGGAATAGCTGTATCGTATAGTAGTTCTAATCTTAATTTTTTGAGGAATCTCCACACTGTTTTCCATATTGACTGCACCAGTTTGCACTCCCACCAGCAGCGTATGCGAGTTCCCTTGTCTCCACATCCTCTCCAACCCTTATTATTTCCTGTCTTGTTAATTATAACCATTCTGACGGGTGGGAGGTGATATCTCATTGTAGTTTTGATTTCCATTTCCCTGATAATTAGTGATGTTGAACACCTTTTCATGTGCCTGTTGGCCATCCGTATATCTTCTTTGGAGAAATGTCTGTTCAGGACTTTTGCCCATTTTTTAATTGGGTTGTTTGTTTCTTTGAGGTTGAGATGCATGAGTTCTTTATATATTCTGGATATTAACCCCTTATCAGATATTTGGTTTGCAAATGTCTCTTCTCACTTTTTAGGTTGTCTTTTTGTTTTGTTGATGGTTTCCTTTGCTATCCATAAGATTTTTGGTTTGATGTAGTCCCATTTATTCATTTTTTTTATTGTTTCTCTTGCCTGTTCAGACATGGTACTTGAAAATATGCTGCTAAGATCAATGTTGAAAGTGTACTGCTTATGTTTTCTTCTAGAAGTTTCATTGTTTCAGGTCTTACATTCAAGTCTAATCCATTTTGAGTTAATTTTTGTGTATGGTGTAAGATAATGGACTACTTTCATTCTTTTGCATGTGGCTGCCCAGTTTTCCCAACACCATTTATTGAAGAGATTTTCCTTTCTGCATGGTATTTTTTTTGGCTCCCTTGTCGAAAATCAGCTATCCAGAGATGTGTTTGTTTATTCCTGGGCTCTCAATTCTGTTCCAATGATCTGTGTGTCTGTTTTTGTGCCAGTGCCATGTTGTTTTGATTACTATATCTTTGTAGTATATTTTGAAGTCATAGAGTGTGATACCTCCAGCTTTTCTCTGTTTTCTCAAGATTCCTTTGGCTTTTTGAGGGCTTTTTTTGTTCCTTATAAATTTAGGATTCTTTGTTCTATACTGTCCTAACAGTATAAAATACTGTTGGGACATTGACAGGGATTGCATTAAATATGTAGTTTGCTTTAGGAAGTATGGACATTTTAACTATGTTAATTCTTCCAGCCCAAGAGCATGGAATATCTTCCTAATTCTTTGTGTCTTCTTCTAGTTCTTTCAACAATGTTTTATAGTTTTCAGTGTACAGGTCTTTCACCTCTTTGGTTAAGTTTATTCCTGGGTATTTTATTCTTTTTGTTGTAATTGTAAATGGGATTTTATTCTTAATTTCTCTTTCTGCTACTTCATTGTTAGTGTATAGGAAGGCAACTGATTTTTGCGTGTAGATTTTGTATCCTGCTACTTTACTGTATTCATTTATTATTTCTAAAAGTTTTTTGGTGAATTCCTTAGGGTTTTCCTACTTACAAAATCATGTGATCTGCAAATAGTGACAGTTTCACTTCTTCCTTTCCAATTTGGAACTTTTATTTTTATTTATTTATTTATTTATTTATTTATTTATTTATTTATTTATTTATTTATTTATTTTATTTATTTATCTATATTTATTTTTTGTGAGGAAGATCAGCCCTGAGCTAACATCCAATGCCAATCCTCCTCTTTTTTGCTGATGAGGATTGACCCTGGGCTAACATTCATACCCATCTTCCTCAACTTTACATGGACGTCACCACAGCATGGCTTGACAAGCGGTGCATCGGTGCCAGCCCGGGGTCTGAACCTGCGAATGCTGGGCCGCCAAAGCAGAGTACGCTCAACTGCTGTGCTACTGGGCCGGCCATGGATCTCTTTTATTTCTTTTTCTTGCCTGATGGCTCTGACTCGGACTTCCAATGCTATGTTAAATAAGAGTGGCGAAAGTGGGCATCCTTGTCTGCTTCCTGTTCTTAAAGGGATAGCTTTCACTTTTTCTCCAACAGGAATCATATTAGCTGTGGATTGCTCATATATGCACTTTATTATGTTGAGGTACTTTCCTTCTATACCCACTTTATTCAGAGTTTTTATCATAAATGGATGCTGTGTCTTGTCAAATGCTTTCTCTGCGTCTATTGAGATGATCATGTGATTTTTATTCTTCATTTTGTTAAAGTGGTGTATCACATTGATTAATTTTCAGATGTTGAACCAAGCCTGCACCCCTGGAATAAATCCCATTTGATCATGGGGTATGATATTTTTAGTGTTTGTTGTAGTTGATTTGATGGTATTCTGTTGAGGATTTTTGCGTTGATGTTCATCAATGATATTGGCCTGTAATTTTGTGTGTGTGTGTGTTGCCCTTGTCTGGTTTTGGTGTCAAGGTAACGTTGGCTTCATAGAATGAGTTAGGAAACTTCCCTTCCTCTTCAATTTTTTGGAAGAGTTTGAGAAGCATAATGTTTTAACCATTTTCTTAAGTGTTCAATTCAGTGACATTAAGTACTTTTACATTGTGCCACCATCACCATCATCTATCTCTAGAACTTTTTCATCATTCTAAATTGAAATTTTGTACCTAATAAACACTAACTTCCCATTCATTCCCCCAATCACTAGCCCCTGTAAACCCACTATATACTACGTTTTTTTTATCTTGGAAAAAAAAATAACATAAAATTTACCATCGTAACCATTTTTAAGTGTTCGGTACAGTAGTGTTAACTATATGCACATTGCTGTCCATCAGATCTCTAGAACCTTCTCATCTTGCAAAACTGAGACTCTATACCTATTGAATTGCAGCTTCCTATTTCCCCCTCCCCTGATCCTGCTCTACCTTCTGTTTCTAGAAGTTTGGTTACTTTAGATACCTGATATAAGGGGAATCAAGCAGTATTTGTCTTTTTGTGTGTGGCCCATTTCACTTAGTGTAATGTCCTTAATACTTGAGATTCTTGATATTGTTTTTCTTATTTTAGCCAACTTGGTGGCTGTGCAGTGGCACAACATTGTGATTTTTATTTGCATTTCCTTGGGATCTGCTGAACTCAAACAATTTTCTATATGTTTATTGGCTCTTTGAATATCCTGTTCTTCTATTAGGTTATCTGCCTTTCTCTTATTGATTTGTGGAAGATTTTTATATATTCTTTATATACTCTGGACTAATCCTTGGTTAGATACATGCATTGGGAAATATCTTCTCCTGCCTGAGAGTTACATTTAGAAATAGACTTATTTTTTTTAAAATAATACATGTTTCCTCCCCTAAAAAAAAAGGAAAAACAAAAATTAAATAATACATGTTCCCAGATATGATCAAGCAAAATAAATGTATGTAGTAGAGCCACAAGCTCTCCATCTCCCTCTATCCTGAGGGAAATTTAACACATGATGTACTTAACAATGTCAATGATGCATTTTTTTCCCATTTAACAATGTACCTCATGAATATCCCCCCACTTTACAGAGGAAGAAACCAAGGCACAGAGAGGTAAAGTGACTGCCTGATCTAACATCCTTAGTAAGTAGCTGAGCCTGGGTTTGAACCTAGGAATCTCTGTGACCTTCAGCCACTCCCAGGGACATCACATTCCCATTTATAAACTTTGGCTCAGAGGGATGTCAACTCTTCAAGAATTGGTGCCTGTTACACATTTCCTCAGAGATGCCTTTTCTGGGCTCCACTCAACTCAGGGCAGTTGAGGAAAGGGTCGTCATTTCCAGACCTTGATTTCTGAGTACTCAGTGGTCTCCTGCTCCTGAAAGTCGCGTGATGTCATCCTCTGTTACCTCAGAGAGGCATAATGGAGTTTCTGCTCCTCCTCTGAGGTGGAGGCGGGGGCAGCTGGGGTTGGGTGGTCTGAGGGGCTGTTTGACTTGGATTCATTCAGGTGACCCTGAGTGGGATGAGAGAAGGGTGTCAGAGCTGGCCTTTGTGGTCTGGAGAAGGGAACTTGGGGCTTGAGGGGGCATTGATTCATTTCTCCATTTCACACCCATTTCCTGAGGATTCACTCATTCATTTACTCACTCACTCATTCAGTCATACCTTTAACAAATTTTAATCATAATAGTCTCTTCTTATTACTAATCTCACTGAATTCTTACATCTTCCCTCAATGGATGATATAACTACTATTCTCATTTTACAGATATGAAAACAGACTGAGTGAGCAAGGTCAAGTAACTCTTCATCAGACAAGATCCCTGACCTCATAAAGTTTATCAGGGCAAGGAGACAGTATCAGATTGTCACACACACACACACACAGAAACTTATCAAATTGCACATTGTGATCTGATGAACAGAAGCGGGGTGTTGTGAGTGAGAATTACAGGGGCCTGCAGTAGACCTGCCCCTGCCCTCAAGGAGCTCATAGTGTGGTGGGGACAGGCCTGTGACTATCACAGGGATGCAAGATGACAGTCTGCTTGGCACAAGGAAGAGGAATATTTAACCGGGAGTATGCAAGACAGAGGTCCGACCAGTGCCAAGAGGAGGGACAGAGAGAATCACCCAGGTGAAGGCACAAAAGGACAGAAAAGCCAGCTCTTCCTGGATATAGAAGGATTCTGGAACCAATTACAATGTTGGAAATGAGTTCCGCACCAACAAGCAAGTTTCCAACACCAGCTGGGTGTCCTACAATTCAACTCCATTCTGATTCTCTCTGCCTGGAGATAGCATCAGATCCCACAGGTTAAGGGCTCAGTCCCACAAGACTGTCCTCCCCAACTTCAGATGCTATTGCAAGTCCAGGTTGTCACCTGTGCTTCTGATCAAATGGCTATAGATCAGAAGTTCTCGCGACCCCCTCCTCGGGTTCAATTAATTTGCTAGAGTGGCTCACAGAACTCAGAGAAACATTTTACCTACTAGATCACCAGATTTTTATAAAAGGATATAACCCAGCAAGAGCCAGATGGAAGAGATGCATAAGGCAAGGTACAGGGAAGGGACACAGAGCTTCCACGTTCTCCAATTGTGCCACTCTCCACAGACCTCCATCTGTTCACCAACCCAGAAACTCTACAAACCCTGTCCTTTTGGGTTTTATGGAGGCTTCATTACCTAGGCAGGGTTGATTAAAACATTGACTATTGGTGATTGGTTCAACCTCCAGCCCCTCTCCCCTCTCTGGAGGTTAGGGGGGTGACACTGAAAATTCCAACCCTGTGATCATGTGGCTGGTTCCCCTGGCAACCATCCCACCCCCTTCCTTCGGCACTTTCCCAAAGTCATCTCATTAACATAAAGAAAGACACTTTTATTGCTCCCATCACAAGAAATTCCAGGGGTTCTAGGAGCTCAATGCCAGAATGGGCATAAAGACCAAATATCTATTTCTTACTATAAGTCACAATATCACAGTATATAATAAGCTCGTTTTGTGGGGAGGGACAGGAGGCCAGCTAGAGAACGCGGCAGGGGCCGTATTACAGAACATCAGGCTGAAGAATCTGGACTTGGTTCCCTTGGTCTGTGCTAATATGGTAGCCCTGGTCGCATGTAGCTATCGAGCACAAGAAATGTGGTGAGTCAGATCAGAGATGAGCTGTGAGTTTAAAACAAATACTGGGAGGGAGAGAAGTTAAGATGGCAGCATAGGCAGATTCTGAACTCACCTCCTCCCACAGACAAGCCAATTTACAACTACTCTTGGAAATGACACTGCAACTTAAAATGGCAGTAAATTCCCTTAAGATCAGCAAGGATGAACATGTTCAGCAGGGAAGGAGGCACAATGCAGGTGGGAGTATAAACAGAACCACCTCCACGCAGTGGGATTTGACATCTGTAGAAATTACACACATACTCTTTGATCCAGGACTTTCTTCTCTAGAAAATTATCTGACGGACACATGCACACACATGGGGAATGTTCATACAAGTTATTCAGTGCAGGATTATTTGTCTCAGGAGAAGACTGGAAACACCATAGTTTTCCACCAGCAGGGGACCAATTAAGTACTTTATAGTGTAATATACTTCCAATTGGAAAACCATGGAGAATGGTTTCCTATGTACTGATACAGAAGGATCTCCAAGATAGATTGAGTTTGAGAAAAAGATGAGTGTAGTTCACAGTAAGAATGAAGAAGGTTTCCTATGTACTGATACAGAAGGATCTCCAAGATAGACTGAGTTTGAGAAAAAGATGAGTTTAGTTGACAGAAATGTACCAACGTCACTTCCACATTTGTGACAAATATGCCAAGACGATGTGAGACTTTAACGATAAGGGAAGCTGGGTGAGGGATTATGGAAACTCTCTACCATGTAAATCTAAAATTACTCAACATGAAAAGTTTATTAAAAATAATATTAAAGATGGAGAGCACTGTGTGTATGATGTGTATGTATGTGTCTGTCTTTAAATGTATATCTATAGGTTAAATATGGGAAGATAACCATGATGGAGGTACACAAGGTGCTGAATGCTATTTCATTAGTATTAAATTTTGCTAGGTATTGAATCGAGTTTCCACCAAATTCATATGTCAAAGCCCTAACCCCCTGTGTGCAGGTATTTGGAGGTATCTTAATGGGCCTTTGGGAGGTGATTAGGGTCAGATGAGGTCACGAGATTAGGGCTTCCATGATGTCATTGGTGCCCTTATGAGAAGAGACACCAGAGAGCTGGCTCTTTCCTAGTCCTGTGAGGACACAGAGAGAAGGCAGTCATCTACAATGCAGGAAGAGAGTCCTTACCATGAACCCGATGGCTGGCATCTTATTTTGGACTTCCAGCTTCCAGAATCATGAGAAACAAATTTCTGTTGTTTAAGCCACCCAGTCTGTGGTATTTTATTATGTCAGCCAGAGTAGACTAAGGCATGTTTTACGCCTACTTTTTTAAACACTAACATTAAAATGTTCCAAAGAGGCTGGAGGAGTAGGAGGGGTCCAGATCCCAAGGAGAATGAGGACAGGATTTGGGACGAGAAGGTATCCCTGGCATGGTAACAGCACATCCATTGGACATGGAAGAGGCCATGCAAACCCCTCGAGAGCAGGGTCAGCAGTGGGGGAGGCGAGTTTGTAATCTGACAATCCAGTGGTGGACTTCCCACCTCTGCTGTGCCCACACCTGGCCTGAGCCTTTCTCCCATATGAGTTCTGACCCCAGCTCTGCTCTGAAGGGAGGAGACAGACCCCATTTCCACCACACCCCCTGGAGGGGAGAGGTTGAACCCTATCTGTGCCTTCTCCCCAGAACACGCTGATGGTCAGATTCTGGGGCACATCTGGACAGACAGACATAATTGTTCCCTTTTCAGGGGCAGGAAGGTGGGTGTTGGGCCTTTTCCCCCAGAAACTTTAGTAATAGGAAGAGGGTGGAGTCGAGTGTCCTCTTTCCTTCCGCCTCAGAGCCAGCTTGCGGGACCCAGCACCCAGTACCCCAGGTCTTGCCTCCCCCTCCCCACACCCATCAAATTCAGGGACCCGGCCATCCTGGCCTGGCACTCACAGGACACATTGAGACAGAGAGTCCTCTCTGTGCTCACACCAGCTCCAGAGAAGGTCACTCGACAGATGAGGCTGGTCCTGTGGTCCTGGGGCCCCGGGGTGAAGGTGAGCACTGAGGTGTAGGGAGTTTTGGGGTCAGAAGAGGAGAGGGTGACCCCAATCCAGGAGAAGGTTGGGGGCGCCCCCTCTCACAGGCCCATGGCACTGCACAGGTAATGTTCTTGGGCTGGCCAGATTCCAGGGTATCCTGGATGAGGACGTCAGGTGTCTGTGTCAGAGCTGAGGAGGAGAGAGACAAGAGCCAGGCTTGGAGATGGGAACCCCAAGTGTGACTCTAAGAGCAACCTCTGCCTCAGGCCAGCTGTCTTCTCGCCAGCCAACCTCAGCATCCTGTCTTCCTGGGTCCCCTTGGGTCCCTCCCAAGATGAGGAACAGGAGATCCTCTCCTGGCCCTGCCCCGGGGCCTTCAGAACCCAACCATGTGTCGTCTCCTTGATCCCATTCTTTACCTGTCACACGCACTGAGAGGAGGTTCTCTCTGTAATTATATCCATATTATTAAGACCTTCTTTCCTCCCTAACGAAGTATCTCCCCTTGTCGCCTCTCTGTGCATCTCTGATGTCCAGGGAGCAGTTGTAGGTCTGAGGGTCCCCAAGGAGGTGGAATTGGCCCTGGGTCTCTTCCTGCACTTCACGATCTGGGCTGTTTGTGGCCACAGGAGCATCCTTGTCTGTATTGGCCCCTTCTTGGAACCAGTAGCCATGAGCTAGGGCAGCGTCCGTCCAGTAGTCCCGGGGATGGGAGAATGTGCATGGCACAGAGACACACAGGCCCTCCTCTACCTTCACAGACCACTGCACTTGCAGCCAGAATCTCCCATCCTGAGCCAGAGACCCTGCGGGGAAATGAGAGTCAGCCTCAGTCCCCGCCTGGCAGTCCTCTCTCCCCTTGACCTGCTCACCTTCCCACAGCAGCAGCAGCAGCAGTGGCAGCATCTCTGGGGTAAGAGTCACAGGGCCTTGGTGTCACAGGACTGAGAGGAAGCCCCAGCAGGAAGCCCAGGCTGAGGTCAGAAATGTGACTCATAGAAGAGGAACTTGACTCCCACATGCCGTTGGAGCTGGTATGGTCCTTGGAGAATAACCACTTCTACTTTCAGATGGGGTGCCAATGAGGGTCACACACAGCAAGGAGGATTAGCCCTGCTGTCCCCTGCTCCCTTTCCATGACCTGTCCCTCCCACAACACTGTCCACCCCAGGAAAGGAGGCTGTCTGGCCAATCACAGCTTCTAGGTTCCCTGGTGGGGCAGTCCCACCAGGTGTGGGCTCAGGAGGGGCTGGTGAGGGAACCTCAGGGTGAGAAAGATGGGGAAGGGTCCACCAACCCCGGGAGAGGGAAGTGGAGATTAATGAATTGAATGAACACGACAACGGCATCTTGAGCATATACTCCTTTCTGAGGAGTGGAGTCACAGGGGACAATGGGACAGACTTTGTCTGTGTCCTTGAGAACTTCTCTAATACATGAGGAGGCCGAGAAACCCCAGGCCCTTCCAACTCCTGATGGGTCAGTGTGTGATGGTGGAAGCACAGGCAGGGGCTTGTAGGAACCCGATTGCCCTGTGCAGCCAGAAGGAGAGCTCCCAGGTAGAAATGGCAGAGTGGATGGGATCAGGATTCCAAGGGGGTCACACAGTGACCCCCATGAGTGGTCCTGGGGCATCCTGATCTGCTCACAGCCCCTGCTCCAGGCATCCCTGGTGTTGACTGCACAGGCCAGGTCTGAGTGCTGGGCATTTGGAGCAAGAAGACAGCACAGTGTGACTTTGGGGGGGACGCCCTGGCTGTGGAGTCAGGGGCCTGGCCCTTCTCCCCTCCAAGCCTCAGTTTCCTCATCTGTCACCTGGAGGGATCTCAATTCTCATCCCTTGTCTGTGGGAGAATCCATTATGGGGACAGAGGTGGACAGATCTGCAGGTCAAGTGCCTGGTCCTGCCCATTCCTCAGTGGTCATTCCGAGTCCCATCCTCAGCGAGGAGCTCCTGGTGGTCAGCACTGCCCTGGGACTCCCTCATCTGAGGCCTCCAGTGAGGGAAAAGAGGCACCAGCTCGGCAACCAGGTGGCCCTGGGCTCGAGCCTGGCTCCCTAATGCTTGCTGTGCTGCCTTGGGAAGTGGCTTAACCACTCTGTGCATAGCTGGGTGCCTGTGCACGGTGGGTGTTATGGGCTGAATTGTGTCACCTCCAAAATTCATATGTTGAAGCCCTAACTTCCAGTACCTAAGAATGGGACTTATCTTTGGAGATAGGGCCTTTAAAGAGGTAATTAAGTTAAATAAGGTCATTAGGATGGGCCCTAATTTAATAGGACTGTTGTCCTAACAAGAAGAGGAAATTAGGACACAGACATGCACAGAGGGAAGACCATGTAAAGACTTAAGGAGGAGAAGGTGACCATCTGTAAGCCAAGGGGAGAGGTCTCAGAAGGAGCCAACCCTGTTGACACCTTGATCTTGGACTTCCAGCCTCCAGAACTGTGAGAAAATGAATTTCTCTTATTTAAGCCACCCAGTAGGTGGTATCCGTTATGGCAGCCTCAGCACAGGAATACATGGGGTCACCAAGGAGGTTCAACCTGTTCATGTAGATAAAGTGCTCTAAGCAGCCTAGTCCGGCCCACAATGGACACAGCCCACACAGTGGCCAGTGGCCATTCTGCAGGATGGGGCCACTCTGAGGATGGGAAGACAAAAGGGAAGGGAAATGTATGGTAACCAGAGGAAACCTCTGCTGTTTCCCCCAGGCACCAGCTCTAAACTCTGCATGGCCCTTACTTCACCCCAGCAACAGTTCCCCTCCTCTCCCCAGGACAGGACAGGCTCCACGGGCCTCTGCTCATGCTGGTCCCTCTGCTGGCTGAGCCTGTGGCTACTCCTGCATCCTGGGTGCCATTTCCCATCCTGTTGAGCAGAATATCCTGGGGGGCTGTGTTGAGGTGAGGCTGACCCTGGAGGATCACCAGCCGGGACCAGGAGGGGGGAGTAGAGACACATTCACAGCCTGGTGTGGTCAGGGCTGACCCAGCAGGGAGGTCGGGGCCATGGTAGCACCAGAAGGGAGTGAGGATGTGCCTGGAGGGCGGGACAGGTGTGCTGGGAGGTGGAAGGTGAGCAAGGTTGTCTGGTAGGTAAGTTCATCCTCCAGAGAGCAGGACCAGAGCCAAGGACGCGGGTGTGAGCAGACAGGGAGCCCCTGCAACTCCACCTGCAGCCCCCGGCCAGTGCCTTTGCCTCAGTCAGTTCTTCAGCTTCTCAGCTCCAGGGTCCAAGGAAATCTGAGTCTGAACTCTTCCAACACATCTCCTCCTCCTCTTTTGGGGAAGGGGATGGTGACTGAGCCACCCGATGAGCTCTGCAGCCAACATTGCTCCTTGCTGTCCCATGCAGGGGACCCTGGTTCCCTCCTGCTCAGGTCCCTTCATCAACATACAGGTTTCCAGGAAGACATCTCAGGAGCTTCCTCAGGGAAGCTAGGGTCTGGGCAGTAGCTGCAGTATCCAAAGGGATGTCCCATCAGGGCTGGGACAAGGCCAGGAGCATAAGAACTTTCCAGACACCTTTGAGGGCTCCCAGTATGTTCCCTGAACTCCACTCACAACCCCATGGGATCCTCACAGCAGGACCAAGGGGGAGCTCCAGGGACAGAAGCCACTTAGCAGCTGGGCCCCCCACACTGGCTGTGACCCCAGAGCCCACTCTTTTTCACCCCCTGCTTCTCCTCTCAGGTGAGTCCACTTCCCTTCTCAAATGTCCTGGCTTCATGTCTCAGTCTTTCCAAAGGCCGAGGGAAAATCGCACGTTCCCTGTCCATTCCCTGGTGGTCACTCTGAATATGGACATGGCTGCTGCTCCAGACACGGGCCAGCAACCAGGGTGGTGACGCTGCAGGGTCCGCTGGACTGTGGGCAACAGCGACAGGCGGATGGTGATGTCAGTGGGCAGGGGAGGTGCGTTCTGAGAGTGAAAATCTCTCCCAAATAACAGAAAGTGGCCCAGAGTCAAAGGGCACCCCTGACATTTCTCTCCTGCGGGGGCGTTGGGTCTAGTTGGCCTGAGAACCAGGGCCCCAGTCTTCCCAGGGAGCCAATGGCTGATGCCTCATTTGTGTGTCTGTAGTATGAGTGTGTCCATGGCATGTATGTCTGTGTATATTGCATGTGTGTTTGTGTCTCTAGTCTCTGTATGTGTATGTGTGTCTGTGGTGTATGTGTGTGTCTGTTTCTTTGGTGTGTGTGTATACATTTTTGTGGTGGTGTTTGTGGTTTCTGAGTGCATGTCTGTGGCAGCTGTGTGTCTCTGTATATTTGATGTGTGTATCAGTTTCTATGTTTGTTTATATGTGTGTCTGTGTTTTTTCTCTGTGTGCATGTCTGAGCTGTGTGTGTATGTCTCTGTCTAATGCCTATTGTGTGTGTGCCTATGTGTACACACTCAAATGTCAGTTTCTCAATGATAATGTCCTTGGATAACATATTAAAGAGGATAATCCATCCCATATTCCCTATATATCTTTCCTGTTTCTTTTTTATCCTAATCCCGTATCATCAGTCAATATAATATAAAATCTACTTAATTATTCTTTCCTATCTCCTCTGTCATTAAAATGAAAGCTTCACACAGGATCTTGTATCCCTTCCATTTACTGCTGAGTCCACTCTGCCTAGAAAAATGCTTGGCATACATTAAGTGATCAATAAATATTTGCTTTAAGAATTGTAAGGACATTTAAAATAAGCAAGATGAGATGACTGGCTTTCTCCATTGGAAAACTATGCACTCTGTAGAGCACACCCTTCCGGAGTTTTCTGATTCTAGCATTTTATTGCCTTTGAACTGTTTTACAACATTATAATTTATAGATAAATAATAGCAATGCAAATAGTTCATGTCCACAGAAATATGCATTCTGTTCACTGGGGGGCCACTTGAATCCCCCCACGTAGACAGTTTCACTTGTGTTCACAAATTTATTTCTATATTCCTTTACTCCACATAATTTGTGCTTCCTCCATTTCTGCTTGGTTCTCCGTTAATGAGTTTAGTAAAACGGAGAGTTGCTGTTCAATGTGTGTAAATTTCCAGTCACACAAGAGGAAAAATTCTAGAAATCTGCTCTACAAGATAGTGCCTATAGTTAACAACACTGTACACTTAATAATTGGTAAAGTGGATAGATCTCATTTTGTGTGTTTTTTTACCACAATAAAAAAATCCTTAACACATGTCATTTTAATAAATGAAAAAATTTGTGTATGCCTCTATGCATGCATTGGCTTGTTGATTTGCTGTGTGTTCTAGGCATTAGAAACAAGTCCCCCTGGGCCAAATAAGATGGACCATACAACACCCTGGGCTTTTCTTAAAGGATTTTGGCTATTTCCATTTGGGTAATTGGGAGCCAATGGAGGGTGAGAAGTAGAAAAGAGACAGTGTTGGGTTTTTAGAATTCACTCTGGCTTCTCTGTGGAGAATAGATTCGAGGTGGGCAGAGAGCAGGTAAGAAGACGAGTTTCCTTAACTGTGTATTTAAGTTTTCACTACAGAAAATGAGTCCTTGGAGACAGGAATGTGTGTCTATCACGAGTGCTGTAGACTTGCTTTGCACACAGTGATGATAAATTACACAGTAGGTGATGGATATGTGCCAAATGACAGACTTCCCAAGTCTACATAGAGGTAAATACCTGCACAGCAGAATCTTGAATGAAATACTGCTTTAATTCTGGTAAAGAAAATCACATATATATCTCTTTCCTCCCCCTGCATCTACTCACTCGCAAGCATTGGGAATAGCTTGGGAGACCAGAAGTGAGAGGTGAACATGTTTGTTTGTTTGTTTTTCTGTGTAGGGGCAGGGCCACCTCAGCAGGGTGATTCCTTCAATTGCAGAGGTGGGTTAGGGGTGGGGAGACAGGTTTGGGAGACAATAATCATAGTATCCCCATGTCTGGCCCTTCCTTTCAGGCCTCCATATCCAGGACCTTCCCCTGACCCGAGGGGCAAAGGAGCTGTAGTTTTTCTCATCCTTCCTTTTCTAGCACCAACTTTGCTAGGAAAGACAGGAACGCGGTCAGAGTCCCATAGAATGCCAGTTTGGGGAGTGACCAGCAGATGAACACTGTTCTGGCGTTCGGGGGACTCAGATGAGGGGTTACTTTGGGTGGGCCCTGATGTAGAAGATGCTGGAGAGGCTATAGGGGAGGAGGAAGACAGCCCCCAGTGGGCACTCCTGAGGACCCAGAGAGGGGCACACATAGGGGAATGTCAGGAGGGTGTTAAGTTCCTCTTTCAAGCCCTATCAGTACCCAGACTTCCTGCCTCTTCATGACTCTAGGGCTCAGGACAGCCCGTGCAGGAAGTGTCTGGACAGAGTTGGGGTGGGTGCCCTGGGGTGGCTGAGACCACCTAGGCAGACACCAGAAGACTCCATACAAAAATGTGAGAAAACCCAGAAGGAAGAAAAACCTGTCCGAGACTGAAGGAATGAAAATTAGCTCAGATGGAGAAAGACAGAAAGCATTCTTGCTGTCGTTCAGGCTAGGTATGGGGCAGCTACAAAATTAAAAAGAATGATTATTTCTCTAATACTGTAGTGACCCCCTCTTTGAGTCATTAATGCTTTCTTATCAATGATGCCCTGAGACTGACTCTGTTATTTCATCTAATTACTGGGGACACCCCTGGATAAACCACCCATACCTCAGGACAAAACTCAATCCCTAGTTAACACCTGTATGGGATGAAGAACACAAATCTGAAGATGGTGGCACACCCTGGAAAGTCCTGGATACCCCTGACCAGCATCATTGACTTAAGCTGTCACCAGAACCTTCCCCAGGTTCCTCCCACTCTGCATTGATGGCTGGCAAATGGTTGGCCACCCAGAGGGCTCCATTCACAAGGAGACACTGTGACCACGGGGGAGAACCATGCTGGGATGAGTTGGTGCTGCCCATGGTGCTGAAACAGTGTCATGATTGGAGCTCAGGTACCTCTCAGCTCTGCAGAAGGGTCTGAGCTGAGGCTTAAGGTCCCAGTTTGGGGCCCAGAGGGCAAACAGTTAAGGGGAGGAGCAGACAGTCAGGTGTGGGTGGTGCTGGTGTCCTCTCTCTGCTCCTTCTCTCACCTCTCCTGTTCACTCTCAGGTATTGTCCCTTCTGTGGGTGATGTCTGTCTGCCCCACCTGGTTGAGCCACAAGGCAAGGGGATAATATTGCTGAGGTTTTCTGCTTACTGGCATCTGTACTGCTCTTTTAAATAGCGTGCTTCATGCCAGTCTCACAATAAAAAAACAAAAAGCCTCTGAAAGTGAGGAGTCTAGTTTTCACTTGTGACAAGAAAGAAAACTGAGTGTCAGGGTCAGGAACATCAGACTCTGTGCCTTGATCTTGTTATCCTGTTCTGTCCACCTGCTCCAGTGCCTCTGTGCAGGAGAGGATAGTCTCAGGCCTGATGAGGAAGGTAAGTGCTTCCTGGACACTTATTTCTGGTTCCAATCAATTCCCCTTGCCGGTGGTGTTGAACTCACTTGATATGGTCAGAGGGGCTCCCCTTCCACCTAGAAGAATGAGCCTACCTGGCTGCCTTCTGCTTCTTGGTCCAGATTTGGGAAACAGTGAGTGTGAGTGTCCTTACTCTGTTGAATGGGGTGACCAAGATGCCCTGCCTTTGTATTGTTCCTCTGGTCCTGAGGTGTTAAATCTGTTTGCCTTCTTCTTACCACCTTCTAGAATTCTCCTTTGGCTGTCTCTTGCACCATTTACAGGATTTATAGTTGTGAATAGAGGGGAGAAACAAGGAATAATGTCACCTTGTCTGGATTGTAAACCTAACCATCAATGTTTAATGTTTTCAACAGACAGGTTGGCCCATATGACCCACCCTGACACTATCATAAACAGAAGTCTGACTCAACTCTCCCTTCTGGATGTAGGGCAAAGCTAGCGGGTTTTAGGTATTAGGCGTTTTTTACACCAGAATCTCCCACTAGTTAACTTAACCTACCTATTATGAACCTATGGCAGAATGTTTTATCCCTGTCATGGTTTGAGTCCTGCAGGTGAATTTGGCACTATTTTTGTTTTCACTTTATGAACTTATTGCATAATGATTTATCCCTGTTATGGTTTGTGTAATGCTGGTGAATTTCGGACTATTTTTGCTTAAACTGATTTTATTAAAATTAAAATATTAAACTTTTTTCTTTTTTGAGGAAGATCAGCCCTGAGCTAACAGCCATGCCAATCCTCCTCTGTTTGCTGAGGAATACCAATCCTGAGCTAACATCTATTGCCAATCCTCCTCCTTTTTTTCCCTTTTTCCCCCCAAAGCCCCAGGTGATAGTTGTATGTCATAGTTGCACATCCTTCTAGTTGCTGTATGTGGGATGCCGCCTCAGCATGGCTGGACAAGCGGTGTATCAGTGCGAGCCTGGGATCTGAACCTGGGCCACCAATAGCGGAGTATGCGCACTTAACCGCTAAGCCATGGGGCCGGCCCCTAAAATATTAAACTTTTTAGGAGGAAGATGACAAGCTCCTGCTTCCCTCCATTTTATCAACCCAGACATATATTTCTGAGCTCATTTTGAAGGATAAGCTGGTGTTAGTCAGATGATGACATGATGATGGACCTTCCTGGAGGAGGGACGTGGATGCACAGAGACAGTGAGAAGTTCATCAGAATGGGGGTACTTTGAGAATGACTTGAGGGATTGATGGGTTAGGATATGGCAATGGAGAAGTAGGCAGGGTGAGATGAAGAACAATCTAGAATAGAGGTTAGAGAACCATAGCCCATGGGTTGCCTGATTTTGTAAGTAAAATTTTGCTGGAACACAGCCACGTTAATTCATTTACACATTGTCTGTGGCTGCTTTTGTGTTGCTAACATGGAGTGAATAGCTGCAACAGAGACCATACAGCTTGCCAAGCTGAAAATATTTCATATTTGGCCCTATACAAGAAAATTTTCCTGATCCCTGACTTAGAAAGTCAAGGCAAGAAGCTTGTAAATCATTCTTTTGGGCTGAGGAGATAGAGAAGTATTTTAACTATGGTCAGCTCTGAGTTTTAGGAACTTTTCTGAATGTTGATATCTCATTTTGCCTATAACATAACTAGTAGGAGGCAGGCAGGATGGAAAGGGAAGATTCAGGAATGGAGAGAGATCATGCTAGAGGCCAAGTCAGAGCAGGGATCCTGGGAGGCCTTTGAGTAGAGAGAGAACTGGTATGTTGCTGATGTGGTGTCTGGGACAGAACACACCCAGCCTCTGGGTGAAATGTCACTAAGGCCTTTCTGTTCAAGGGAGAAGGAACCAGGATGCACCAACTCTTGCAAGGTACCAGGACTTTTGCTGGGTGTTTTCCAAATATAATTTTATTTAATGCTCACAGCAACCCTGTGAAGTAGGACTTCTTACACCCATTTCACAAAGCAGGAAACTGAGACATGGAAGGGTAAGGTGTCTTGCTCGATGTCATTCTCTAAATAAACAAAAGGGCATGGATTTAATCCCAGGTCTCTCTGATTGTAAAGCCTACTGTAGTTTTAGTATATCAGGAATCTCACATTCAACAGTTTATAAACCCACCGCCTCTTGGGATAAGTCTCCAAGGATCAGGCTTTGGGTCCCCCTTCCTGTAGGGGACATGGATGCTCTGGCTCAGACTGATGCTTCTGTTGGTTCCTCACTGGGTCCTGTAGGTGCCTTCCTGAGGGTTCATCCTGTTAAAGCTGAGGGAGGCATAATGCAGCTCCTTCTCTATCTTGAAGGTGGAGTCGTTCCCTGCAGAGCTTGTGGGGTCAGCAGAGCTGTCTAACCTGGACTCCTGCTGGTGACCCTGTGAGGAAAGCAAAGAAGGAGGTCAAAGCAGAGCAGTGGTGAGGTCAGGGAGAAGGCAGAGGGGGTCCATGAAGTGAGTTTGATTCTGACAGGACACCATTCTTTCATCAAACATTATTCTCAAAGTCCCATTAACTCAATTATCCAACAAACATTGCACATTTTGCTGCTTTCCAATTCTACTGAAAACCCACACAGACCCGTGTGGAAAATACTATTATTATACAGGGAAAGAAATTAAGTCTCAGAGAGGTTAGATACTTCCCAAGGTAACACATCTACTGATCATGGTCTCTCTGAGGTCTCCTATGTGCCGGGCACTGGATACACAGGAAGGTGTTTATGAAAAACAACTCTCACACTAGCATCACACACACAACTCTTCTGAAACTAGATGTGTGGGCGTTTTTTCTTCCTCTTTCAGACACCAATCTCATGTCCAGGTTATCACCTGTGCTTCTGACCAACTGACTATAAATTGGAGGTTCCCATGGCCCCCTCCCCTAATTTGGTATAGTGATTCAGAGAATTCAAGAAAAAAAATTTACCTACTGTGTACCAGTTTATTATAAAAGGGAGTGATAATGTATATATGAACATCCAGATGGAAGAGATGCATAGAACAAGGTATACGGGAAGGGGTGAGGAGCTTCCATGCCTTCTCCAGGAGCGTCACTCTCCCAGCACCTCCAAGCATTCTCCAACTTAGAAGCTTCCCAAACCCCATACTTGTGGGAGTTTCATAGAGGCTTCCTTACATAGCCATGATCAATTATTAACTGCATTTACAGCCACTCTCAAGTCTCAGGAGAGTGGAGTCAGGAGTGAAAATCCCCAACCAGCAGCCCATCAAGAGTCACCTCGTTAAAATCGAAGACAGTGCTCTCACCCAGGAATTTCCAAGGGATTTAGGAGGACAACCGTTTTCTGTTGCAGACTCATTTCTCAGCTCTAGATTTATTGCAACATATCTCAAAAGAGTCTTTGCACTTCCTCTCGTCCCATTCTCTCTTGACATCGCTCCAATCAGGATATCTGCCTCTACCATGCTACCAGATCTGCTTTTGTCAAGATCAGTTGTGATACCACTTAGCTAAATTTAAATGGTCATTTCTCACACCCTATCCCACTGGACTTATTAGCATTTGAAACAAGTGAGCACTCTCTCCTCCTTGACGCTCCATTTCCCCTTGGCCAACAGGACACAAACTTAGACACTCCTGGTCATTTATTTTTTTCTCAGTGGTATTCTTGCTGTTTCAACCTTATCTCGCTGACTCTAAATGCTGGAGAGTCCCGGGGGTCTGTCCGTGGACCCCTTCTGTTCTTTGTGGTTTCATACTTGGTCAGACCTTGAAGTGGAGGAGTCCCAAACCTCTGTTTCTCACACCTGGACCCCTCTCCTGAGCTCCAGACTCTTGCCATCTACTTGTCATGTTCACTTGGAAGTCTGAGAGGTACATCAAACTTAAGGTAACCAAAATAAAGTTTGGTGCCCTCTTGAAAATACACTCCTGCTGCAGAGTTGGTAATTTTAGGAATTGGCAATTCAATTCTTTAAGTTGCTCAAGGCAACCACATTGGAGTCAACTTTGGTGTCTATGGACATTTATGAACATCTATTACATCTATGGCTATCTATGGGCATCCATGACATATATGAATATTTTGACATCTATGGACATCTATGGGGTAATATTTGACATCTGTGGACATCTATAACATCTATGGATGTCTATGTTACCTGTGGATTTCTATGGAGTCAGCTTTGACATCTATGGACATGTATGACTTCGATGGGCATCTATAGAGTCATCCTTGTCATCTGAGACACCTATGAGGTAGAGGCAGTGAGCTGTCTTTGATCATATTCCACGTATACTCTATCACCCCATTAACAAATCCTGTTGGACTCATCTTCAAAACGTATCCAGAATGCAAAATCTTCACACCAGATTCATCATTGCTATCCTGGAATAAGTCTGTCTATGGACTGACTTGTGTCCCACAAAATTCATATATTCAAACTCTAACTCCCAATATGATTGTATTTGGAGATAGGGACTTTTAGATATAACTAAGTTTAAGTGAGGGCATTAGAGTAGGGCCAGAAATGATTTATGTCCTTATAAGAAGAAGAAGAAAAGACACTAAGGATGCGTGAGCATGGAAAAAAGGCCATATGAGGACATAGCAACAATATGGCCATCTGTGCAAGCCAAGGAGAGAGTTTTCAGGAGAAAGCAAATTTGCTGGACCTTGATCTTGGACTCCAGCCTAAAGAACTGTGAGAAAATACATTTCTATAGTTTAAGCAAACCTGTCTATAGTATCTTGTTATGACAGCCCAGCAAACTAATACAGTCTGCATCATTTCTTGCCTGGATTATTTGAGTGTCTCCCGTAACTAGTCTTCTCTCTTCTACCCTATCTCGCTACAGAATTTCTCAACAGAACAGCCAGAGTGATCTGATTAAAATGAGTGTCAGTTCATGTCTGTGAAATACTAGAATGTATCTTCATATATCTACATCTGTATTTAATATAGATGTTGATATAGACATCGATGATATGAATACAGATATAGATCTACTTCCAGTTTCTGTTTTAATGTTTGCTCTTTGACCCTGTTTTTTGACACTCAGCACCTAAATCCCTGAGATTTCCTGGGTGATAGGAGTGTCTCTTGTTCTAATGAGCTCTAAAGAGCTTGGAGGGCTCTTAGATGGGGGTTGGCCAAGAAAAAGACCAAGCCATCATTAGAAGCTTGAAACTTTCAGCCCCATCACCTATCCTCCAGAAAGGGGAGACAGGCTGGAAACGGAGTTAATACTCGATCACGTCTACATGATGAAGCCTTCATAGAAATCCAAAATGTAGAGGTTTTGGGAGCATCTGGTTTGGTGAACACAGGGAGATGCAGGGACAGTGGTGCTCCAGAGAAGGCATGGAAGCTCCTTGCCCCTCCCTGCATACCTTGCCCTATGCATCTCTTCATCTGGATGCCCATCATCTGTATCCTTTATCATATCCTTTTATAATAAGCTGGTACACAGTAAGTAAACTGTTTTCCTAAATTCTGTGAGCTACTCTAGCATATTAATTGAACCCAAAGAGAGAGTCGTGGGAACCTTCCATTTATAGCCAGTTGGTCACAAGCACAGTGACAACCTGGACTTGAGATTGGTGTGTGCAATGTGGAGGTGGGGCAATCTTTTTTTGTGTGTGTATGAGGAAGACCAGCCCTGAGCTAACATCTACTGCCAATCCTCCTCCATTTTTCCCCCTTTTTCTCCCCAAAGCCCCAGTAGATAGTTGTTATGTCATAGTTGCACGTCCTTCTAGTTGCTGTATGTAGGACGCCGCCTCAGCATGGCCGGACAAGCGGTGAGTCGGTGCGTGCCCAGGATCCGAACCCGGGCCACCAGTAGTGGAGTGCACATACTTAACTGCTAAGCCACGGAGCTGGCCAAGGTGGGGCAATCTTATGGGACTGAGCCCTTAACCTGTGACACAGTCTGAGGCTGTGTCTAGATAGAGAGGATACCCAGCTGGTGTTACAGAGAATTGCTTGGTGGGGGGAATATCCCCACCCATCTGGTGTCTGAAGTGTCAGAACTGAAGTGTTCTGTGTGAGAAGTAAAGGAGGCACACACAGAAGTTGTCACTCTTCTCAAAGTACATAAGTGATGATGGTGAACTTCATGACTCTGTGATATTTGCAGCCTCCATGAATTTCCATCCTCATTCCCTCCCCACCATTACCTACTCCCCACCCCCACAGAGCTCCGCTTTAGGAGCACTGTCTTACTTACTGTTTCTCCAACACATCAGAGATGCCCCATCCTCAGAGACATAGCACCTGCTGCTCTGTCTGTTTAAAGCCCTCAGTGATCCTCTGTCAGGGCTCACAATGCACTTCTTCACCTCCTGAATGTGATTTATCAGATACTCC
The DNA here is from genome assembly GCF_057802395.1 of Ceratotherium simum simum. Taxonomy (NCBI): domain Eukaryota; kingdom Metazoa; phylum Chordata; class Mammalia; order Perissodactyla; family Rhinocerotidae; genus Ceratotherium; species Ceratotherium simum. The sequence goes on along the minus strand of NC_141932.1, from coordinate 9,997,845 downwards.
AGCCCCCAGCACCAACCTTTCCCATTGTCCCATTTCATTTCCCTCCAGAGCACTTATTTCCTGTATATTTTCACTACTTATTTGTTCATTATTGACATCCTTCTCCACAATCAGTGAAAATCCTTGGCAGCAAGGACATTTGACATTTCTAACATATGTATTTTTAAAAACACAAGTATTACCCAAGCCCTCAGAACAATTGACAAGTGGAAGACAGTTGCTGAAGGAGATGAATGCACGGGTGATAGCTGACCGCGTGCTCAAAACCCTCACAGCTGTGACCACACTAGTCAGGGTGAAAGAAACAAACGAAAGTCAGAGCTCAAAGGATGAGCAGGAGTAGGACAGGTTGATATAGGCACATGAGGAGGAGGGGACAGCCAACGGATGATTCCGAGGTGCGAGAAGCTGACTCTGCTTGACATGAGCGAACAGGCCACTGTGGGAGGTGTGAAGCGCTGAAGGTGACTGTGGTTTTCCTGCTCCAAATGAAAGACCAAGTTGTTTGAACGCTTGTCTTTTGGCATGTGGAGAAACAGTGCATTTCATTATAGAGGGAATGCTAATGTGCTGGGGAGGAGAGAGGGGAGGGCTGCAGCAGGAGAAGGACTAAGAGGGGAGCTCAGCTCAAAGGGAGTGGTTGTATTAAGCTGTATTCAGAAGAAACACAGTCAAGCTTTGCAGCATATGGGAGCAGGAAGAGGTGACAGAGGACTGGGGTGGGATAAAAGACCACATCTATTGTTGGGTGCCAGGGACAAGAGTGCCACCTGTGAGATTGGGAGTGCAGCAGAAGTATGTTTGGAGGTGTATCAACTGCGTGTTCTTGATTTTTGACATTGGACCCTCTGACATTGGAACTGCCCCTGCCAGGACTAGTGAATTGCTAGAGATACTAAAGGACCTGCCTGCAAGCGTGCCTTTCATACCTCAAACCAAACAGTCCAAAGCTCACACCCCAAGCACTTCCTTTATCAAGCTCTTACACTCTGGACTATCTTCCCACCCTAATCGCCCAGGGCCAGGCACCAGACAACTGGAGACAGCCCCTACTCCCAGAGCCTGCTGAAATTACTCAAACTAGCCAGTCTTGAACCTGCTTGCCCTGCCTCGCCTTGCCTTTCCCACGGAAGCCACAGTAAAGGCTCCTGCCCACGTTTTCCCCTTTCTCCCTCTGACCCTGACGAAACCTGGTGCTTCCTCACACGACCCTGTGTGATGTGGCATTTCCCTTCCTCTTAGGAACTGTGGGTGACAACTGTCTCCCTATCTGCTGGCCTCACGTACCTAAACACAGTCATGCATCGTTAACAATGGGGACGTGTTCTGAGACATGCGTCTTTAGGTGATTTCATCCTTGTGTGAACATGAACATCACAGAGTGTACTTACACAAGCCTAGACGGTAGAGACTACTACACACCTGGGCTGTGTCTACTAATCTCATGGGACCGCTGTCATATACGCAGTCCATCATTGACTGAAACTTCATTATGTGGTGCATGATTGTAATAATAACACCTACATTTTCAAACAAACAGGAAGACGACGAGCTTATTTATTGACACGCCTATTGGAGCGTGACTGAGGCCCCTTCTAGGGAGATGTGGTGGGTAGACTGCATGCCAGCTTGCCCACATCACTCACTGGGGAATCTGGTCCGATGGCATGGTGGATGTCATCCACGCCCACTGCTGTCCTGGCTGCTTTCTTTCTGCGGGTCTTCACTCTGATGAGAGACACCAGGTTCTTTGACACAGGTCACTCTTTTGAGGCTAGAGTGAGTGACTAAGGCAGATTGAGGGTGGGGTGAGGCCAGGAGCCTTCATAACAGGACTTTGTAAAAAGGTACTCACACTCCAGGGTGTCTGGAAGCAGGACTGGGAACACACTCATGCCTGGCTCAGGGGCTACCAGCTGGATTCTCACTACCACCATTACCCCGCTCTTGCTCCAGGCTCTCACAACCCCTCCAGGTCCCTCTTCTACAACTCTTGGCCCACACCCAGGCCAGCTCACATGAGGAAGATGAGGCAGAGGCAGAGAGCGAGCAGTGCAGTGACTGCAGCTCCCCCGATGGTCCCCTGAATCACTCCTGCCCTGGTCCCTGGTTCCCCTGCAGACAAGAGATACTTGGAAAGAACTCAAATCTTGATGAATAGACTTGTGTCCCCTCCTCCTCCAGCATGTAGAGAGGGTCACCTCTTCTCTCCCATCCAGGGTTCAGCCTCTGGGTTCTTCCACCCATCATAGGACCTCAGCCCTCTCCAGAAGGACATGGTCCATGTGACACCTCCTATCCAGCCCCCCCCAGTCCTTTCCAGGAAACTCCATCTCTTCCAGGACCCAGGTTCTTCCCCATCCGGGGTCTCTCGGCAACAGCACCCATACCTGGCCACAGCAGAAGCGTGAGGCTCTGAGCTGGGTGGGCATTCCAGAGAGAGACACACACACACACAGAGCCCTATGGGATGCTGGAAGGCCTTGCCCTTCCTTCCATGGAGGGTGTCTGAATCTCCTCTCCTGTCCTCCATGGCCCTGTCACTCAGGGTCAAAGGTGGTCTTTCATGCACCAGAAGGGGGTGGAAGCAAGCAGTTCTCAGATGTTCAAGTCAGATCCAGAAAGCTCTCCTGGCCTGGCCTGGCCATGTCTCCCAGGAATCTAACACCCAGGGTGAGAGATGTGTCTCTCTCCATCACCTGTCAACAGTTTGATGGGCACTCCTGAGAAAGCCCCAATGGGACTCACTGTCCAGTGAGGGGACCTGATGCCATTACCCATGGAGATAAAGCAGTGGGGGGAGCTGGGCTCCAGAGAGGAATCAGGGTGAGGGTGGGTGATTGATAGTCAAAAAAGGGCCCAAAGAGATTTTGGGGGACAATGAAACTACTCTGTATGATACTATAATGATGGATACATGTCACTGTACATTTCTCCAAATCCATAGAATGTATAACACCAAAAGTGAACCCTAATATCAACTACAGACTTTGGGTGATAATGACATGACAATGTAGATTCATGGGTTGTAACAAACGTCCCCTCAGGTGGGGAATGTTGATAGTGGGGAGGCTGTGCATGTGTGGGAAAGTGCAACTGGTATAGTGGAAATATCTCTAACTTCCACTCACTTTTGCTGTGAACCTGAAACTTCTCTAAATAACAAAGCCTACTAAAAAATTTCCCCGAGGCTTTCAGTGACTGGAGGAAGATAAAGAGCACATTTAGGGTGGGCAGGGAGGAGGTTGCAGGTTATCCCGGCAAGACGGGATTTGGAGGATATTGAGGGAGGAGGTCTAACAGGGGCTTCTTGTATGTAACTGCAGCCCCCCATCAGTCCCCCACCATCTGAGCTCTGAAAATCCAGCTCTGACCTGACCTGGCAGAGACCCCACTCCACTCAAGGCCCCATGGGAGGGGACTCCTTCCTACCTGTGCCATCCCCTAAGCAGACACCATATTCTGGGTTTTCTGGAGCACCTATGACAAGAAGTGGATATTTTTCCCTGTAGTGGGAGGGTGGGGTGAGATAAATGTAGGCATCTCCTAATCCCCTCGAGCCACAGAAATGGTGAAAGGACAGGGCTTGTACACTTCTAGGTCCCTTACTCAGCCAGGCCCCCAGAAATAAAGAACCACGTGTTTCCAGCCTGGCCCTCCTGCCCCTCACACGGTCAGGGAAACAGGCATCCTGGCCCAGCACTCACAGGTGACGTTGAGCTGGATGGTCCTTTCCACGGTCACACCAGCTGCAGGAAACTTCACCTGACAGGTGACATTGGTGCCATGGTCCTGGGGCCATGAGGTGAGGGTGAGCACTGAGGAGAGGTGGGTCCTGGGGCCCATGGAGGTGAGGGCAGCTGATGTCCAGGAGAAGATGGGGGGTGTGCCCCACTCACAGGCCAAGGGCACAGAGCAGATCAGGTTCCTGGGGTGGTCAGACTCCAGGGTCCCCAGGATGAGGATGTGGGGTGTGTGGGTCAGGGCTGGTGAGAAGAAGAGGAGACACAGGGATCATGGGGGAGAGTCTGAGAGGTAGCCCTGAGAGAAGCCTCTGGCTTAGGTCTAGCTCCTACCACTGAGCACTGAGTCATTGTACCCCAAACTCCTCCCAGAAAAGGGGTCCCAGCCTAGCCCTGCACGAGCACCTCCAGTGCAGGTGGCTCCCCTGTGGTGATTCCTGGAGCCCACTTCCTACCGGTCATATGCACAAAGAGATGCTTAGATTTGTAAATCCATCTTGTACTTCCTATCTCCACCAGAAAAAAAAAATATTTTCTATTGTCTCTCCTCCTGGCGTCTGTGATGTCCAGGGAGCAGTGTAGGTCTGGGGGTCTCCAAGCAGGTAGAATCGGCCCTGAGTCTCCTCCTGCACTTTACAAACTGGATTGTTTGTGGCCACAGGAGCATCCTGGTATGGATTGGCCTCTTCCTGGAACCAGTAGCCGTGAGCTGGGGCAGCATCACTCCAGTAGTCCCGGGGGTGGAGGAAGGTGCAGGGCACAGAGACACGTAGGCCCTCCTGCACAGTCACGGATTCCTGCACTTCCAGGAGGTGTCTGTCATACTGAGTCAGAGACCCTGAGGAGAAACAGGGTCAGCCACAGCCCCTGCCTCGCCTGCCCCTTCTCCCCTTGGCCCACTCACCCGCCAACAGCAGGGACAGCAGCAGTGGCAGCATCTCTGAGATGGAGAGTTCTGGGCATTTGTCCTGTGTCTGAAAAGAGGAGGGTAAGGTGAGTGGGAGGGGACGCTGATGGTAGACACACAGGAAGCTGGGGAGAAGCAAGCGACCTTGGCCCTTCACAGAAGAGGAACTACAGGCCTGAGTTTTCCACTTCTGCTCAGAGTGAGCGGCACCCCATGGCTCAGAAACCCCAAGACCTGCCCAGATGAGAATAGACAAGTCCCTCCACCTTGGGTGCATCCCTCCAGCACTGGAGCCTGGACCAGGACCTCTGAGGACATCTCCGTCATAGGACACAATTAGTCTCCAAGGGCCTTCCATCCTGCGGTGTTTTTCTGGACCATGTTGTCTGCACCAGGGAGCTGGTCAGCTCCTGCCTGACCCTGGAGGGTTACAGCCTCTTCTAGAGCTTGGATGGTGGGTCCTGCCAGGTGGAGGATTCTTTAGGGTCTGTGTGAGCATCTGGAGCAGAGGGAAGAAGGGGGTCCTAGTTGACGTTAAGTTAGCAGCAATTCCACTGTTCATTCATTCATTCTTTCATTCATTCCCCAAACACTTAGTGAGCATCTCTGTATTGAAGAGGTTGGAGACAAGAGGAGAGACAACAGACCTGGTCCATGGCTCTGAGATGCTCCCCACCCAGTGGAGTCACTTCCTCCCTGAACACTCAGTACTGTCAGGTTTTAGAACTGCAGTCATTGATGAGTTTGCTGTGTGTCCTAGAAGAATACTTGGTATTTTCTAAAATATGAGTATGAGATTTTTTTTTCACATCTTGTATGCTGATTCATGAAGTTTCAATGGCATCTGCAAAATAAAAACTATGCAGCATCTTAAGGTAAAACAAAAGGGAGAGCACATGTTCCAGGAGCCAATGCAGAAGAAACTTCTTTTCCCTGAATGCTGCTGTTCAGTGTTATGGGGACTGGAGTGAATTTTTTTAGATCCTCATAATACAGATTAGCATTTCCTGTCATGTAAAACATCTTCTCACAGTTACATGTGGCTCACAAGGCATAACACTTCTGGAAAACTTGAGTGGAATCTGCAGCTACAATTAAAATTTTAGGTTCAGCTCATGTGGTTTTGTATCTCACTCCGTGTCGTATGCATCTGGGAAATCCTTGACACCTGTGACATAATAGGATTTGCCAGCATTGATTTGTAAAATCTTTCAAATACAGTAGTATCTAGATAACTGCTCCTTCAACCTTACTGAGAGAGATTTGTACTCTCATTTTATATGTAGGGAATTGAGTCTCCAATAAGTAATATAATACTTGTTCTGCGTTGTTAAAAAAGAGCGATGTGGCACATAATAGAAACCCCAACACAACTAGTTTCACAGTCCAGAAAGTTGTACCATGTTCATGGAGTGGAAGGCTCTGTTAGTTCTCATTGTTTTTCTATAATGAACTTTATAAGTTACGGAAAATAAAATGTACCCACTTGAAAGTTACATGTCTATGGATTTTGACAAATGTATACAGCCCAGTTCTTATCTCCAGAATCAAGAGATAGAATGTTTCCACCACCCCAAAAGGATAACCCACACCTATTTTCAGCTCATCACCTCCACCCCAGGTGACCATTGATAAACTCTATCTTGGTGAGTTAATTTTGTCTATGAGATAATTTTCTAGAAATGTGCTCATTTGTGTCTAGATTCACTCAGCATGCTATTTATGAAATGGATCCAAGTTGTATGTTTCTGTAGCATATAATATCTGATTTCTAAATAATAATGCATTATATGGGTATACTGTGTCTTTTATTTATTCTCCTGTTTACAGACATTTGAAATGTTTGAGTTTTTGGCAATAAATATTAAGGTGTAAGTGTTTCTATGGACATATCTTCACCCTCATGAGTACACACAAGGAGTGGAATTGTTAGATCAAAGAGTAACCACACGTTTAACCCTAGTAGAAATTGCCAGACTTGTCCAGAATAGTTTTAACCTTTACACTCCTGTCCACAAAGTGCCAGAATCCTAGTGCTTCACACCCTCATTTACACTCGGTATTGTCAGACTTTTAAATTTTAATGATTCTACTGGGAGTGTAATGGTATCTCATTGTTTTTCAATTTACTTTGAACTGAGATACAGTGAGGTTCACTTTTTATCATATACCATTCTGTGAGGTTTGACAGATGTAAATCGTATGTAAACACAATCACAGTCAAGAGACTGAAGAGTACCATTACCCAAGACATTCCCTCCTGCTGTCCCTGTGTAAACAAATCCTCCTTCCACCCAGGACCCCTGAATAATGCTGATCTGTTCTCCATCCCTGGTATTGCACTGTTTCCAGAATATGTTCAAAGTCTGGCTTTGTTCACCCGGCATAAGGCATTTGCAGGTTCTCCTTGTTATTGGGTGTATGTATCAATAATTTGTTCTTTTTAATTGCTGACTGGTTCTCCATTGTTTCCATGTACCCCCTTTTGTTTACACTAACAGCTGAAGAACATTTGGGTTGTTACCAGGTTTGGAGTGACTGTCAATAAAGCTACCATAAAGATACACATGCAGGTTTTGTGGGAACATGAGTTTGTATTTCTCTTGGGTAGACACCTAGAAGTCAGATTGCTCAGTCCTATAAGTGTAGGTTTAACTTTATATGAAATTACCAAACTGTTCTCCCAAGTGGTGTACCGTTGGCGTTCCCACCAGCAGCGTGTGTGAGTTCTGGCTGCTCCACATCCTCGTTAGCACCTGCTATTATCAGAATTTCTTTTTCTTTCTGTTTAGTTTTTTCGTTATTCTAATAGATGTAGATCTCGTCCTGGGTTAAACCTTTAATTTTCTGATGGCAAGTGATGTTGAGCATGTTTCCCTGTGCTTATTTGCATTCATTATTTTCTTCTTTGGTGAAGTGCCTGAATAAAGATTTGATTGCTTTTTAAATTATTACATGGTATAATATTCATAACAAAAACTTTACCATTTTAACATTTTTTTTTCTGATGAATATTCGCCCTGAGCTAACATCCATTGCCAATCATCCTTTATTTGTGCTTGAGGAAGATTAGCCCTAAACTAACATTTGTGCCAATCTTCCTCCACTTTCTATGTGGGTCACTGCCACAGCATGGCTTTGTGAGTGGTGTAGGTCCACGCCCAGGATCCAAACCTGCACACCCAGGCCACCGAACTGGAGTGTGCAGAATTTTCACCACTTGGGCATGGGGCCAGCCCCCCATTTCAACTATTTTTAATTGTTCAAGTCAATGGCATTAAACAGATTCACATTGTTGTACAACCATCACCACCATATATCTCCAGATGTTTTTTCATCTTCCCAAACTGAAACTTTGTGCCCATTAAATGAATAACTCTCCATTTCCTCTCCCCAAGACCCTAGCCTCCACCATTCTATTTTATGTGTGTCTATGAATTTGCCTACTCCAGATACTTTATCGAAGTGGAATCTACAGTATTTGTCCTTTTGTGACTGGCTTATTTAATTTAGCCTAATGTGTTTAATCCACCTTACAGCACATGGCAGAATTTCCTTCCTTTTTTAAGGCTGAATAGTATTCCACTGCATGTGTTTTCCACACTTAGTTAATCCATTCCTCTCTTGATGGACCCTAGGGTTGCTTCCACTTTTTCATTATTGTGAATAATGCTTCTATGAACATGTTGCACAGATATCTATTCAAGTTCCTGCTTTTGACTCTTTGTGTACATACCTAGAAGTGAAATTACTGAATCATATGGTGATTCTATTTTTAGTCTTTTGAGGAAAAGATACTGCCATACTGTTTTCCATAGAGAGGTACCATTTTACAATCTCAAGAGAAAAGCACACGAGTTCCACTGTGTCCACATTCTCGCCAACACTTGTTACTTCAGTTTTTTTTTTGTTTGCTGTTTTTTTTTTTTTAAATAGCCACCCTAATGCATGTGAAGGGTACCTCACTCTGTAGTTGTAATTTGAATTTCCCTAATATTAGTAATGTTGACCATGTTTTCATGTGTTTACAGGGCATTTGTACATCTATGGAGAAATGTTGATTGAAATCCTTTGCCAATTTTTATATAAGCGTGTTTGTTTTGTTGTTGTTGAGTAGCTGGGTTTTTTAATATATATAAAACTGGATTCTTTTGTTTGTGTGTATACCTATGTTTTGTTTTGAGACTCCTTGATATAGTCTAGATACAAGTCATCCATCAGATATATATTTGCCGATATTCTCCTAGTCTGTAATTTTAATCTCTTCATAGTGGCTTTTACAGAACAGCAGACCCCTGTTCTCCAAGACATGTGTCACCCATGAGGTGACCCACTAGTGTGTCAGGATATGGAACAGCAGAACAAAGAAGATCAAAATGTGGAAGATCTGGAGTCCAGATGGGGGCATTCAGGGGTGCAAAAAGTCACATAAGAAGAGCAACCATCCAAGGACACCCAGGTCTTAATATCTGGACCCTGTAAATGTTCCCTTATAAGGAAGAAGGGTCTTTGTAGGTGTGATTAAGGTAAGGATCTTGACCTGAGGAGATTATTCTAGGTTATCTGGGTTGGTCCCTAAATCTAGTCACAAATATCTTTCTGAGAGAGAAGCAGAGGCTGATTTTCTACCCAGAGAGGAGGATGACCAATGTGACCACAGAGACAGAATGTTGTGGCCACAAGTCAAGGAATGCCGGCAGCACAATCATCTGGGAGAAGTAAGAGATGGATTCTCTGCTCAAACCTCTGAGAAATTGTGGCCTACGAACAACTTGACTTCTGCCCAGACTAACATTCTAGATGATGGGGTTCAGGACACATTACCCCAAGATGTGGTTCCTTTGCATAGTGAATATTTCAAGCTGGAGGAATTTGAGAAATGGCATGTGCAGGAAGGACCTTCTGATCTTCTCTTGAAGTGGGTCATAAACCCTCAGTGAGAGGTGCCCTCTCTGTACCCGAAGGAAAGGAGCATCTTATCTCCTAAGATCAACGGACACAGAGAGGAATCTGAAGGAACAGACCTTGCTAAGTTTCTCCCAGTTTAATCCACTTAACTCACACTCTTTGTCTTATCATATCTCTCCATGATTTTCCACTCTTTATCAAAGGTATCATGAAAATACTCAGGTTTAACCATGAATTCGAGTCTCCATTTCCATATGAAGGCTGCTGTGCTATGTGTTGTATGTCAATTACACCTCAAAAAACCAAAAAACAAAAAAAAAAAAAGAAAGAAAGAACACATGATCCAGCTCTTTAACTTTTAGGAATTTATCCCAAAGAAACACACACATACACACATGTGAGAAAGTAGATATGAGATTGTTCATTGCAGTGTTTCTGTTAGTAGAATAAAGTTAATGCCATGATTTTCCACTAGGAGAAACTGTGTACAGAATCAGATCCATTCAGGCCATGAGATACTGCACAGTCACGGAGAATAATGAAGACAGTCTGTACTACTGTTATCAAAGGACCCCTAATATCCTTTAGGTGAACAAATCAAGGCTCAGAGCAGCCTATGGACATTGGTAACTTCCTTGGAGGGAACTGGGCATCTGAGGACAGACTCTGCTGTGAATTTTGAATTTTTGAGCATGTGACTATATTACCTGTGCAAAAGTACTTAAATAAACAATTTTTTAAGGAAAATAAAAAGGCAAGACTGGAGTCATCAGGAGATAGACGATAAGGGGCCTGGAGAGGTAGGCTCTGCTGTGTGAATGTTGTCCTCTTCTTGTGGTGCTGAGGAGGGTGGAGTTGTCTGAGGAGAGTGAGGGGCAGATGAAGATGGATGTTCATAGTGGCCATGGCAGCTGAGGATGGGAGGGACCACTGGGTTCACCCACAAGGGGGCATCTGGTCACTGGGATGTGTACAGGGTGAGGCAGGGACCTGGCCCTGCTCTGAGCTGGAAGACGCCCTGCTCCCTCAAGCCCAGGAGGGGGCTCCTTCCTACCTGTGCTGTTTCCTTGGAAGACAGTTACAGTCAAGTTCCGTGGAGAGTCTGGGACTGAAAGACATGGTGGACCAGCATCAGCAGTGAGGGCTGAGTGGCTATTGGCCCTTGTCCCCAGAACTGCATAAATGAGAGAAAGCTATAGGTGGGTGTCCTCCTGACCCCTGCTCAGCCTGGTTTCTTGGACCCAATACCAGTGTCAGAAGCCCGGACTCCCATCCCTACTGCCGTCAGGACCTCATCAGGGACCCAGGTGTCCTGGCCCAGCACTCAAAGGACACGTTGAGGTGGATTGTCTTCGAGGTGGTCCTTCCAACCCCAGGCAACATCACATGACAGGTGAGGCTGGTGCCGAGGTCCTGGGGCTGTGGGATGAGGGTGAGCACTGAGGAGTGGGCTACCATGGGGACCTGGGGGGATGGAGACCCCCATCTAGGAGAAGATGGAGGGAGTGCCCTGTTCACAGGCCCAGGGCACAGAGCAGGTCAGGTTCCTGGGGCAGCCAGACTCCAGGGTCTCCAGGATGAGAATGTCAGGCATGTGAGTCAAAGCTGGTGAAGAAAGAGAGAGACACAGGGATCAGCAGGGAGGATTCAAGGTGCAGCCCTGAGAGAAGCCTCAGACTTTGATCCAGCTCCTCTTTCTGAGCCCTGACACATTGTATCCCCATGCTCCTCTCAGGCTGGGGAGACCCATCCCAGCCCGGCCCTGTGATCACCATGTCTTTCCCCTGTTCCCTCTCCTAGATCCCATTCCTTACCCATCATGTGCATGGAGAATTGGTTAGATATGTAACATTCCTTTGTGCTTCCTCTCTCAATCTGAAAAAAGTATGAACCATTGTCCCTCCTCCTGGCATCTCTGATGTCCAGGGAGCAGTTGTAGGTCCAGGGATCCCCAAGGACGTGGAATCAGCCTGGGCGTCACCCTATGTTTCATGATCTAGGTTGTTTGTGGCCACTGGAACATCGTGGTCTGTGTTGGCTGCTTCCCAAAACCGGTAGCCATGAGCCCAGGAAAAGATAACCCAGACATTCCAGAGGTAGGAGAAGGAGCAGGGCACAAACACGCACAGACCCTCCTGCACCATCACCGAGCCCTGCACTTGCAACTGACAATCCTCCTTGGGCTTCCTCTAGCCCTCGGCCCCTTCCCTTCACCAGAGCAGGGCCAGCAGCAGCAGCATGTCTGGGGTTGTCAGTGTCTTGTTCACCTAGAAAGTGTGTTTCTCAAGGTTCTCTCTCAGGAACTAAAAGTTGCAAGATTTAGAGGAGGCTCCAAGAGGAAGCTGAGTGTGAGGGCAGAACAGTGACCCTCCTCAGAGGAGGAACTTCACACCCAGATGCTGTCCGGGGCAGGGCAGCCCTTGAAATCAACAATCCACCAGCACATCCGCTCCTGGGGATCCTGGGCCAGAGAGGGTTTGAGCCTCACCCAAATTCACACCCCACACAGGGACCCAGCACATCTCCTGCCTCACTGTTGATGCCCTTCTGCTCAGGGGTCATTTTCTGTCAAGTGAAAATAGGTACCTTGTGGTTAGACTCCCCAAGTCACAGGCTGTAGATGTCTGTGGAGGTCAGTCCAGTGCTGGGATGTAGGGACACGGGAGATGGGGGAGGGCTTGGGTAGGAGTTGAGGAGGCCAGCTGTCCTTCCTCCCTCAGTGTCCACGGGGTAGACAGTCCCTCTCTGCTCACGAGGTCACACACTAGCCTTGATGCTGCCCCGAGAGTCACTGCCCAGTGGGAAGACAGTAAGTGTCTCGGCACCTGGAGCTTCCTGTGACAGGAGCTGCAATTCTGTGAATATGTGTGTTTTGTGTATTTTGAGACTCAATTTGCAGAGGCATACATATTTAGAATTTTATATTTTCTGGGTGGTGAACTAAACCTTTGATTTTATGAAGTGCCCACACCTAATGCTCTTTGCCTCCAGGACTCTCTCATCTGATCTTAGGACAGTGACACCAACTCTCCTTTGTTTAGTGCTTCCATGGTATATCTAATGACATCTTGTCATTTCATCCTTTCTCAATCTTTAAGTTTCAGTTATGATTCTTGTTAATATGGGAAGGCCATCTTTCATTCATTTATCCTTTCTTTCATTTCTCCAAACACATAGGGATAAGTCCTACTCTGTTAAGAGAAGACAAAGAAAGATAAATTTGACAGATCAGGACACTCCCCTTGCCGTCAAGTGGGGAGCTGGACTAGGCACCAAGAACTAGAAATCTAGATGGAATTGGCAGACGGACTCTCAAGGTGGAAGGTCATGAGGAGTAAGTGGGACAACACACTTAATTCATCAGAGGGCCCGGAACACTGAGAGCTCCCCAGAGGACAACTGGGATTCTCTGTAGGATGGGGTTGTAGGGCAAATGAAAGGAGAGAGAACAAGTGCCCACTTTGACACAGCGGCCCCGCAGGCCTCCATAACTGAATTTTGAACAGTTGTCCCCTTGCCCGGCCACACTGCCCCGCACTGTTCTGGAACACGACAAGCTCTGCCCTACCTCTGGGGCTTTGCCTGTGCAGACCCCTCTGCTGGGTGTTTTGGTGCTCAGGACACAAGGAATGAGGCCTGCCAGGTTGGGAATCATCTTCCACTGGGAACATCAGGATTTGTTGGGAGAAGAGACTTGCTCTTGGATGTGGAGGACATGCTTCTCCTGTGTAGCTGGTGGGCTGTGCAGGAGGTGGTGGGAACCCTGGGACAGAGGGACAGGAACTAGAGGGGTCTCCTTTAATGGATTTATTGTCAGTTCTGAAACTTCTTAGGACATTCTAGTTATTTGCTTTTCTATGTATAGTTTAGATTCAGCTTGTCAATTTCTACAACGCTCTCACTGACACTTTCAGATTGCATTGAATTTACCCACCAATTTAGGAAAACTGACAACCAAACAATATTGAGTCTTCCAATCCATGAACACGGCATATATCTCCATGTATTTAGTTATTCTTCCAATTCTTTAAAGAATACTTTGTATTCTTTCAATGTTCAGGATTTGCACCTATTTCATACAATTTATTTCAGAGTTTCATGTTACTGTAAATTGCATCTTTAAAAAAATATTCAATTTCTAATTGTTCTTGGCCAATACATAGCATTGAAAAGGAATCTTTTCATTTGGACTTATATCTTAACAACTTGATAAACTCTTTTATTGCTTTTAGCAGCTTCTTTGTGATTTTATATTTTCTATGCCCACTACCATGCTGTCTGTGAATAAAGACTCTTTTAGTTCTCATTTTATGATCTGGAGAGCTCTTATTTCTTTCTTGCGTTCATTGCACTGGGAATGATCTACTATATACTGTTTGATGGAGGTGGTAAGAACAGCCATTGTTGCCTCATTTCCAATCCTAAGGAAGAGGTTCTGTGGCCTCTGAGACAGGCCCTTCCAAGCCTTAGGAGAAATTATTAGCAGAAACTTTCTGTTAAAACAGCCAACAAAAGTCGTGACACAAGCCTGCATCCAGAATTCACAAAAAGCTTCACATCAGGACCTTTGTTAGGTGTTTTTTTACATACATTTTCATGGCTCGTTCACAATAAGCTGATTAGATGGATGATTCCCTGATTTGCAGAACAGTAAAGTGAGCCAGAGAGAGATAAATGGACTCACTCACTAAGTGGCATAGATGGATTTGAACTCAGTTCTTTTGGACACAAGTCCTGTGGTCTTCCACATATACTAGGGGATACATTCCATTGTCAGGAAGGCCATTGATTTTAAAATAATCAGAGGTTGAGTGTTATGTGCTGAAAAATCATAAAATGAATAAGTTGGTGTCCTAACACCCAGTCCCTCAGGATGTGACTGTGTTAGAAGATAGGGTCTTTAAAGAAGTAATTCAGTGAAAATGAGGTCATTAGGGTGGGCCCGAATCCCATACACTTGGTATCTTTTTAAGAAGAGGAAACCACATCTGACCGGGCAAGAGAAACAATAGAAAAAATAAACAAATGGGACTACATCAAACTAAAAAGCTTCTGCACAGCAAAGGAAACCATCAACAAAACGAAAAGACAACCTAACAATTGGGAGAAGATATTTGCAAACCATACTTCTGATAAGGGCTTAATCTCCAAAATATATAAAGAACTCATGCATCTCAACAACAAAAAAACTACCAACCCAATTAAAAAATGGGCAAAAGACCTGAACAGACATTTCTCCGAAGAAGATATACAGATGGCCAACAGACACATGAAAAGATGTTCAAAATCACTAACTATCAGGGAAATGCAAATCAAAACTACAATGAGATATCACCTCACGCCACTACTCAGCCATAAGAAATGACGAAATCCAGCCATTTGTGACAACATGGATGGACATTGAGGGTATAATGCAAAGTGAAATAAGTCAGAGGGAGAATGTCAAATACCGTATGATTTCCTTCATTAAGTAGTAGATAATAACAACAATAAACAAACATAGGGACAGAGATTGGATTGGTGGTTACCAGAGGGGAAGGGGGGAGGGAGGAGGGTGAAAGGGATGATTAGGCACATGTGTGTGGTGATGGGTTGTAATTAGTATTTTGGTGGTGAACATGATGTAGTCCATGCAGAAATAGAAGTACAATGATGTACACCTGAAATTTTTACAATGTTATAAACCAATGTTACTGCAATAAACAAAAAATTAAAAAAAAAAAAGAAGAGGAAACATTTATAAGAAGAGGGAAGACCCTGTGAGGACACAAGGAGGAGACAGCTGTCTGTAAGCCCAGGAGAGAGGCCTCGGAAGGAAGCAACCATGCTGACTTGTTGATCACAGACTTTTAGCCTCCAGAACTGTGAGAAAATAATTCCTCACTTGTGCGTCCTGATCTCTGCGTATTCGATGTTGGTGCCTTTTTCTTTGGGAGCCTCATGAAATCTGAGGGAAGCATAGTGGATCTCCGGTTCCTCTCCTGAGATGGGGCTCACCCCAGCAGGGGCTGGGTGATCTGAAGGGGAGTCTGTCCAGAACCGGTGCTGATGAGCCTGAGTGGAAGGAAGAGAAGGATTCAGAGCTGGGCAATAGGGTCTGGGAGAAAGCAGCCAAGGACTAGAATGGGATTGGGACTGATGGAGCTTTTATCATTTACCTCTTCATTTTTTCAAAAATAGTTAATAATTAAGATTGTCCAACCCTTAGTGAGTATATATATTAATCACGTTATATTCTGGGAGAGGATGCTATTATCATTTTGATCTTACAAACAGCAAAACTAAGGCTGAGAAGGATTACATGCATTGCCCTGAAGACACACGTCTCTATACATGCACCACTGAGCCTGGACTCAAATCCAGCTCTTTCTCACTATGGCGCCATCCTCTGTTGGGGCCGTGTGCCAGGTGCTTTGCATGGAGTGATGAAGAAAGCATACCCAGCCCCTGACACCATGCAGCTGATGGTTTTCTAGGACAGGTAGTTCCTAAACAAATAGAAAACAAGTACATTTCAAGATCTCAATTTGGAATAGGAGATATTTCGAAATATAAGGCAGGGGCAGGGGCCACACACCCAGTTTCCAGACAGGTCCTAGAAGACAGAGCAGAGAGCAGGTCCTGCAGGAAAGATGGCCCCAAACATCTCACCCACATCTGCTTCCTGCCCACAACACCCTGAAGCTACAGATGCAGGAAACAGAAACCATTAACAGCAGCTCAGAGAGGCAAAGACAAACAGCCCTCAGGTCAGGAGGAAAGGGCTTCACTATTGCAGAGCGAATAGCAGAGAGGGAGAAGGCTGCCCAGACTGGGCAAAGGCAAGATGAAAATTAGTGATGGATCAGCTGTGCTAATCTACTGCAGCCACAACACGGGAAAGAAAGAAACGTGTCTGTGAATAATCATAACTATGGTACTTGCATATCGGCAAACCTCGCCCATCAAAAGACACCGACAGAGATTTTAATAGAAAAGTTTTCCAGCAGTATGATTATTCAATGATTTATTCCAGAAATATTTATTGAGTACCTACCGTGAGTTATGAGTCAGGCATCCTATAGGCCCTGGGAATGCAACAGGGAATAAAACAACAACAACAATAAACCACCCTTGGGACTCACTCGCTGGAGGAGGGAAGGATTCTGATCCATAGTAATGAGTCCTGTGCTCAGTATGTGCCAGGTGATGTTTCAAGTACCCCTCACAAGTACTCTGTGACACAAGGTCTCCTTATATTACCATGTCACGGATAAAGAGAGGTCAGAGAGGAAACGATGTTTGTCCAGGGTCACACAGCTCATCAATAGGGAAAGAGGATTTGAATATGAGCCCCAGTGGCTCTGGGGCACCTGCTTTCAACACCTACTCTCTACTGACTTCAAGAGACATTCATCAAAAAAAAAGTTTACTGAAAATTTGAAAGTAAAGCAATGGAAAAGATATGTCCTGATTCCTGACATCCGTGATTTGTGTCCTCATGATTCCTGATGGGGACTTAGCACACAGTGAAGGTTCCATTCCCCAAGATCGACCAGAGGAAACAATATAGGGGATTAAGAAAATTGAAGTGAAAAAATGACTTTCTGTCTCCTTGTTCTACCAGTTACTGAGAGAGGAGTTTTGAAATAATCAGCTGTGATTGTGGGTGTGTCTACTTCTTCCTGCATCTCTGTCAGTTTTTGTTCATTTGTTATGATGAATGATGCTCTGTTATTGGGGGCATATGTGTTTAGGATTTTTATATCTTTTAACGATGTGATAGAAGCCAGATACATAGAGTAAATATTGCAGGTTCCATTTATATGAAGTCCCACAACAGGCAAAACTAATCTATCGTGATAGAAATCAGTAATCGCTGGAAAGGTGGGTTGACTGGGAAGGGGAACAAGGGAATTTGGGGGAGTGATGGAAATGTTCCATGTCTGAATTGGGGACACGGTTACAGGGTGTATCCATTTGTCAAAATTCATTTAACCATATGATTAAAATGGGTGCATATTATTTTATGTAAAGAATACTTCAATAGTTTCAGTGTTAATATTACATAAACATGGTGGTAGAATTGAAAAATACAAAATAAGGTGGCAAATTGTGACTTTGGGGTGCCTGGGCTCTCTACCCTAGAGCCCATGTCCACCACTCTCCTTGTACCCAGTGGGTCTGACACAGACTAGGTTTGGGCTATTACTCTTCCCTGATGATCAACACCAGACGAAAAGGTTAATACTCCAGGGAAACATGATCATCTGACAGATGAGGCATAAACACCCCCAACAAACCCACTGGACTACGTAATTACCCCACCAGAAGGAGACACATCAGAGCAGTTGAACCAATAATTTTAAATACCACATGTGGAAATCTGGGGAGTGTTAGATGTAAACAGGGAATTTCCTAAGGGCCCTTCCTGAGGCAGCATCCACCAGGAATAATGTTGAGTGGAGCCCATGTCCCGTCACTCACCCCAGAGCCTGAGGCCTCAATTTGGTTCACATTCTCCATGCTCTGCACTGGCTGGGCTGCCTTCTTCCTGCAGGTCTTCACTCTAAGGGAACAACCCAGGGCATTTCAGCCTGGTTATTTGGGGTACGGAGTAAGCAGACCACCCCCTACTCCCTGTGAAGGGCATGGAAGTGCTGAATGAGGTAGAGGGAGGTGAAGCCCTTCTCCAGGTGCTAACCTAAGAGCTGGACCAGGGCTAGCAAGAGACCCCGTGCTTGGCTCTCTTGGTTACAAGCTGATTCACACCACCACTCAACCTCTCTTTCCAGACTCCTGGCTTTCCAGCCAGTCCAGTTCCTCCAGCTCAGAACTTCTGAGATTCTGAGACCTTAAGCCCTTCCAACCTCTAGTCTCTCCCCCTGTCCCTGGAGCCCACTCTTACCTGAAGAGGAGACAGAGGATGAGAGAAACCAGGGCCATGATGCCAGCTCCCCCAACTGCTCCCAGGACGCCACTGGCCCTGGGTTCTGGTTTACCTGTAGATAATTTGACTTTAGGGTAAACTCCAACTCCCAAAAATGGCATCCTCCCAACTGGCCACTTCTCTCTCTGTGTGTTCCCTTAGTGTACCTACTCCCCACAGAGGACTCAGTCACTCTGCATTCCATTGCTCTGTAGACCTTGGACCAACCCCTTCTCCTGGCCACGACTGAGGATCTTACACCCCCAGCCACTCTGCTCCGGGCCTTGGGGTGTCTCTCCTCCAAGCTCCATCTCTCTGGGGCTGTTATAGGTTAAATCGTTTCCCCTGCAAAATTCATATGTTGAAATCCATACACACCCTGCCATATTCCCTGCCCCGTACTTCAGAATGCGACCTTATTTGGAGACAGGGTCTTTAAAGCAGTAATGGTTAAAATGAAGACATTAGGTTGGGCCCTGGTCCAATATAACTGATGTCCTCATTAAAAAGGGAAAATTCACACGAAGAGAGGGAGAACGCCATGTGAAGATGAAGGCAGAGATTGGGGAGATGTTTCTACAAGCCAAGGCATGCCAAAGATTACCAGAAAACCATCAGAAGCTGGGGAGAGCCTTGGAAAAGATTCTCATAGGCTCAGAGGGAACTAACCCTGCTGACATCTTGATCTCAGGCTTCTGGCCTCCAGAAATGTGAGACAATAAATCTCCATTTTTTATCCCGCCATTTGTGGTACTTTGTTACGGCAGCCCTAGGAAACTAAAAGAAAGGTCCCGGCTCCTCTTTCCCGAGGTGTCACCCCTCTGGAGACCCCTGACTTGGCAGCAGCAGGACAGTGGCACTCTGGGTCCCATGGACATTTGAGGCTTCGCAACTGATTGGGAGGCCAGGGGTGAGCCCCTCGCGGAGGCTCAGGGAGCCGTTGGTCCAGGGCCCGGTGGAGCTGGAGGTGACCGTGAAGGAGGCATTGCTACTGTTCCCCTCCAGCAGACCCTCCCCCAGCCACCAGCGTAGGGAGGGGGCCGGATGGGCCTGGGAGGAGCAGCCACAGTGCAGACCCTCATCCTCCCAGGAGCAGGAGGGTCCCAGTAGCTGTGAGGGGTCTGTGGGGAGGGAGGAGAAGGGCAGCAGGGCCTCTGCCCTGCCCAGGACCCATGTGTCCTGGCCCGGGGGTCCCCATACTCACAGACCACGGAGAGGTTCACAGAGACATTTTGGGAGCCCAGCAGGTGCTGAGCGAGGCAGGTG
Organism: Ceratotherium simum simum; assembly: GCF_057802395.1. Lineage (NCBI taxonomy): Eukaryota > Metazoa > Chordata > Mammalia > Perissodactyla > Rhinocerotidae > Ceratotherium > Ceratotherium simum. Next base: position 9,978,113 of record NC_141932.1, on the reverse strand, counting down.
CAGTCTCCTCCTGTAGTCCCTATGGGAGGCAGTTCCAGGATGGCAATGGTGGATATGGGGGTGGTGTTCAGGGCTGCGGACCGCAGGAACCAGCTCAGCACTGCAGGGGCATTGCTGTTAGCAGCACAGAGCAGCCGCACAGCCTGGCCCTCCAGGATGGGAAGGGTAGAGGCATTTTGCAGGATTTTGAGGGCTTTGGAAAGAGAGATGCAGAGATAGAGACAAAGACAGAGAGAGATGGGGTGGGCGAAGCCGGCATCTGTCTCCATACTAACTCTGAAGAGGGGACCGGGAGAGTCTGGCCTCAGGCCTTCAGTGGAGGCCCAGACACTTTCCCTGAGCTGCTCAGAGTGTTGGGCAGTTGGAGGACAGAGGGCTCAGGACAGGGATATAGTGAACAAATGCAGTTAGTGGACAAATGAGGGGCTATGGAAGCAGGAGGTAACACGTCAGAGAGAAGGTGAAACAAGAGGGATGTGACGGCTTCCTTTGGATTTGGCCAGAGAAAGCTGTGGGTGAGAAAAGATTAACTTCAGGGAGTTGGGATTTGTGGGGGCTTCCCCCTGTGCTCTCCCTACATCTGATCTCAGTAGCTGGCTTCTCACTTATCTCTCACTTAGTCCCCAGACACAAGGAGCTCTAGATCCAGCTAGACCTGCATCCAGCCCAGCTCTGGAGAGAAGAGGTTCTTTCCTATCTGTGCTGTTTCCTTGGAAGATGCTGAGGACCATGTTCTGTGGAGCATCTGTGACAGAATGGTGTAGAAACCTCAGCATCCATGGTGACTGATGGGTGGGCACTGGGCCTTTTTCCCAGGGAGCCATGGAAACAGGTAAAGGGTGACCCCTTCCTGTTGGACTGGCAGGACCCCTATGTTAAACCCTGGCCCAGCTCTGCCCTGTCCCCATACCTTCAGGGACTGAGGCATCCTGGCCCAGCACTCACAGGTGATGTTGAGCTGGATGGTCCTTTCCATGGTCATATCAGCTCCAGGGAACTTCATCTGACAGGTGAGACTGGTACGTGGTCCTGTGACCGTGGGGTCAGGGTGAGCACTGAAGAGAGGAGGGTCCTGGGGCCCAAGGATGTGAGAACAGCTGATATCCAGGAGAAGAGGGGTGGTGTGCCCTGCTCACAGGCCCAGGACGCAGAGCAGGTGAGGTTCTTGGGGCGGCCAGATTCCAGGGGCCCCGAGATAAGTATGTCGGGTCTGTGAGTCAGGACTGATGAATGGAGAGATGAAGCTGAGGCCCCCAGGCATGCTTTCAGCCTGCCCCAGGGTCTTGTCAAGGCTCTCCCCACCCACCCCATCCCCAGAAGGAAGAGAACATTCATTTTTCTATTTCCAGTGCCCCCCACCCTGGGGCCTTTCCCTGGGCCTGCCATACCTGTCACATGCAGAGAAAGCATCTTATCCCGATACGAGTGTTTCCTGAAGTATTTCCCCATGTGAAAGAAGTAAGTCCCACTGGCCACCACATTGACGTCTCGGATGCTTCGGGAGCAGTTGTAGGCCTGGGGGTCTCCGAGGAGGAAGAACCGGCCCTGGGTGCTCTCCTACAGCTGCTGTTCTATTTTGTTTGTGGCCACTGGATTATCAGGGTTTCTATCCGCCCCTTTCCGGAACCAGAACACATGGAGGATTCCAAAGGCAGTCCAGGGATAGGAAAATTTGCCGGGCACGAGCACACACAGGCCCTCCTGCACTGTCACGGACGCCGGTAGTTCCAGCTGGTACCTGTGATCCTGAGCCGTGGGCACTGGGGAGAGGGAGAAACTCAGCCTGCAGCTCTGGTGCCTCCCCAGAGTGGGGTCCCCTCTCCCCTCGACCACTCACCTCCCCACAGCACAGGCAGCAGCAGAAGCAGCTGCAGTGACATTCTGTCCTCCTGCCCTGGGATGGTCCGCCTTCTGGAATCCCTCTGAGAGAGAAGAGAAAACCGCAGCTGTGGGAGGGCAGAGGAAGCTGAGAGAGGAAGCCTGGCAAGAAGAAAGGGCCACAAGCTCAGAAGTGGAAATACAGACCACAGAGTCAGCGTGACTGCCCATTTGAGATCATCCAGGCCCATTTCTGCATGTGGCAAATGAACCCTGAAGCTCAGACAGGCAAGGGGCTTACCCAAGTAAGGCAGCAAGGAAGGATGAGAGCCCCCAAGTCCTGCCTCCTGGACTTGTGCACGGTTGTTTGTACTGGAGAAGCAAGTCCCAAGTGGCCAGCTCCCAGAGAGTCAAGACTGTAGGGAGGGTGGCTTCCCATGAGGACAGCCAGGGAACGCCTTTCTATTTGCCTGAAAAATGCATATTGTTTTTCAGCTATGGGCTGAACTCCTCTGATGGTTCTATCCACAGACCTACCACCTCATAGGAAGGTCACCTGGGATGTAGGGTTGATGTCATGACCTTGACCCTAGCATATGGGTGAGGACTTAGGAAAGGGAGGACGGCTTGGGGCCCAGGGGTAGAGAAGCCTGCTCTTACATAAGCTGCTGACATAGTACTATTTAGACTCCAAGATAGTTGAACTTCAGGTGAAAGAGTTGTAGATTTGGGGTATCTGGTACAAACTGGAGAGGAGAAAAAGACTCAGACCCCAGAGTGTGATCTTGGGGGCAGCCTCCACATCAGCCACCCCTCTCTCAGCCCCAAGTTCCTGATCACCTCTCCTCACCCTCCAGATAAGGAACAGGTGTGTTCCTGTCTCTGGGGTTCTTTCTTGGGGACTCTTGGCTACTTGTCAGCTTCGGAGACAGTGTCATATATTGAGAGTCATATTTCACATAATATTTCTCTATCCTAAAATCTTCCCACTTTCCCACATCTTGGAAAACCTGATGCTCATAAAGCAACTGTGGGCCCCTGGGTCCCCGAGGAGGTTGAGTCAGCCCCAGATTCTCTCTTCCAGGTTTGATAGGGTCTGTGGCCTGAGGGGGATTATGGTGTCCGTTGGCTCCTCCAGGATCTGAAGGCTGGTGTCAAGCGGGCTAAAGACAGTCCAGAAAATCCATGGTTTGGATTGGAGAATGGGATAGGAGGCACAGGCAGGCCCTCCTTCATGGTCACAGACTGAAGGTTACAGACTGTGCCTGCACCGTCCCCCAGGGTCCACTGCAGGAAACAGAGTCTCTGACTGCAGCGCCACCTGGAAATCTCTTCCTCAGACCTGTTGCCCTCACAGTTGTGGCTGCAGCGGCAGCAGCATCTCTGGGCTGCAGAGGATCGTCTAGGTTCCTTTGACACCATCTGATCAGCCTCTCCCAGCTGGGAGATAGGAGAGACTGTGGGGTGGTCAGTGAGCTGAGGAGGAGCCCGAGAGCTCAACCCTTCATATAAGAGGAACTGCAGGCTGGAGTTGTTTCCCTCTGCACAGAGCAGGAAGACACCCCATGGCTAAGACATGCTGACCCTCCCAGAGGGGAGCAGACAAGGAGCAGACCCTGTGTTCTGCCCCCATCTCAGGGCTTCTCTCCAGCATGGAGCCTGAACTAGGCCCTCTGAGGACATCTGAGGAGTGGGATTTGGTGAGTCTCTAAGGGCCTCCCATCTAATTTGCTTCTGAGCCCTGTTGTCTACACCAGAGAGTTGGTCAAGTCCTGCTGGACCCTGGAGGATCACAGGCTCATCTAGAGCCTGGGTGCTCGGCAGTGGCAGGTGTAGGATTCTTTAGGGTCTGTGTGAGGGTCTGGGGCAGAGGAAAAGAAGAGATCCTAGGGAAGGTGAGGGCAGCAGCCATCATTCATTCATTTGCTCATTCTCCAAACACTTAGCAAGCATCTCTGTGTTGGGGAGGCTGGGGATAAGAAGGGAGGTGACCCACGTGGTCCACACTCATGAGGTGCTCCCCACCCAGTGGCGTCACTTCCTCCCCAAACACTCAGTACTGTCGGGCTCTAGAGCTACAGTCACTGGTGAGTTTGCTGTGTGTCCTGGTAGCATATTGGATTTTTTCTAAAATAAGAATTTTTTTTTATTTTTAAATTTAGTAAAAAAAAAAACTCTTTCCAAGTTGCACAACTTGAAACTCTATTCCCATTAAACAAAATCTTTCCATTTCCCTCCACCTACCAACCCCTAGCAACCACTATCTCATTTTTTGTCCAATGTCCAGGAATTTAGATTCTTCATTTTATTGGAATCATATAGTATTTGTCTTATTTGTGACTGGTTTATTTCACTTACCATAATGTCCTCAAGCTTCATCCATGTGGTAGCAAGTGTCAAAATTCCTTCATTTTTAAGGCTAAATAATATTCCATGGTAGGTGTACACAACACTTTGTTTATCCATCCATCTGTTGAGGGACACTTGGGTTGCTTCCACCTTCAAGCTATTGTGCATATGCTGCTGTGAACATCAGTATGTAAATATCTCTTTGAGTCCCTGCTCTCAATTCTTTTGGATAAATACCCAGAAGTAGAATTGCCAGGTCATATTTTAATTCTATTTTTAATTTATTGAGGAATCCCCATTCTCTTACCATCTTCTCTATTTTTCACCTCATCTGTTGTCATCACCTTACACTGGCTATTCATTTTAACATCTCCAGTCTGGACCCTTCTTCTGATCTCCAGACATTTATATCCAGATGCAAAGGGGTTCCTGGGCTCAATTTCAATGTGTGAGTGTAGAGGTTTTCCCACACCAACCAGGAGGTCTTGGACACCAGCAGGGTGTCTGAAAGTTCAACTCAATTCTGACGCTATCTACCTGGAGACTGAATCAGATTCCACAGGCAAAGGGCTCCGTCCCGCAAGACTACCCTACAGTTCAGACTCCAGCTGCAAATCCAGGGTGTTACCTGTGCTTCTGATCAACTGGCTACAAATGAGAGGTTCACACGGCCCTTCGTTTCATTTGATTAATTCACTAGAATTGCTCACAGAACTCAGGGAAACACTTACTTATGTTTACCAGTTTATTAAAGTATATGATCAGGGATGCAGATGAATATCCAGAGGGCAGAGATATGTAGGACAAGGTGTGAGGGGAGGGTCACAGAGCCTCCATGCTCTCTCTGGGTATGTCACCCTCCCGGCACCTCTTTGTGTTCACCAACCATGAAGCTCTCTGAAAAAGACTCTGAGCTGTCCTTTTGGGTTTCTATGGAGGCTTCATTACATAGTCATGATTGACTGAGTCATTGGCCATTGGTGACTGATTTGACCCCAAGCCCCCTCCCCTCCTTGGGAATCAGGCTGTGGGACTTAGAGTTCCAATCCTCTGATCACATGGCTGGTTCTCCTTGCAGCTAGCCCACACAGGTTATGGTGTCCAAAAGTCACCTTCATTAACATGAACTAGAAATTCCAAGTGTTTGGGGAGCTGTGAGCCAGAAACTGTAGACAAAGATCACATATAAATTACAATATCGCAGAAGGCAAGGGGTTACCCAAGTAAGTCAGGAAAGAAGGATGAGAGCCCCCAGATCTTGCCTCATGGTCTCCTGCACAATAGTTTGTACTAGAGAGGAAGGTCCCACCAGACCAGCTCCCAGAGAGTCAAGGCCTCGGGACTCTCCTGGAGGTGGCCTGCTAGAGGTGGGTCTCAGGACAGCATATATGGGTGCCAGAGGCAGAATAGAGTCCAGACAAGGCAAGACAACTAACACACACCTTCACTCACTTCATCCATCCATCCATTCATTCATTCACAAACTAACATAAAAAAAAACACAGATTTGAATCAGTTCTGATCTCAACTATTTCAAGCAGTGGGGGAAGACAGACAAACTCGTGCTTTATTTGAGGGCAACTGGGAGCCCCACATGGAAGGTTTTTGAGTAGGAAAATGGCAGGGTCTTATAGATATCAACATGATTCCCCTGAGGCCAGTGTAGGGAAAAGCTGGAAGGGAGAGACTAGAGGATAAGAGGCCAGAGAAGAAATTGTTGGGATTGTTCGGGAGTGAGACCCAAGTCTGCGTGGAGACAACAGCCTTGGTGATGGAGGAAAGAAGCCATTTCAGACACTTTCGGGAAGTGAAATTTTAAGGGAGGAATGGAGAGTGAAGGAGGGAAGTTTCTGGAGTGATTCCCAGAGCCCTGACTCTAGGAACTAACAGGGGGATGGAGGTGCTCTAGCCCAGAGCAGGACAAACGTGCAGGGCTGGGTGGGAAGAAGGTGGGAGAGAAGGCAGCAGAGTCGGTCCCACGGGTGAACATGTTCACTAAGGGGAACAGAGGGCCTGGGCGGAGCTGTGGGAACACACACACACACACACACACATCCCACACCAAGGCACATATTAATCAAATCCTTTAAATCCAAGGAAAAATGGAAAATATTCAAACCAATCAAAGAAAAGGACAAAGTACAATCAAAGATGAAAATTATGGCAGAATTCTCTTGAGAAACTGTGCAGGCCAAAGAATGTGAAGAACTGAAAGGGGAAAAATGTCAACCTAGAATTCCTTACCCAATAAACATATCTTTCCCAAGTTCATGTAAATGAACATTTTTCCAAACCAATGACAGATAAGGGAATTCATCCCCAATGTACCATTGCTACAAGAAATATACAAAAAGATTTTCAGGCAGGAGGAAAATGATACCATAGAGACACTGGAACGTGTACTAAGGAGTGAAGAGCCATTAAAGTGGTTAAGATGTGGATCAATATAAAAGAATTTATTTTTCTAATTAAAAAAATATCTCTTGAGCCAGCCTGCTGGTCTAGTGGTTAAGATTTGGTGTTGTCACTGCCACTGGCTTGGGTTTGTTTCCTGATTGTGGAACCACACCACCAGTCTGTCAGTTGTCATACTGTGGTGGCAGCTCACATAGAGAACTAAAAACTAAAGATAGAATACACAACCATGCATTGAAGCTTTAAAAACAAAATCTCTTTAAAAAGGACTGTTTTAAAAACGTAATATGGTATTTATAACAATATATGAGGAAGTTGAATTATGGGCTTCTCAAAACCACATTAAGGTAAGCACAGAGAAGCAACATACTACAAGAAGTATAATTAAATTAATAATAAAAAATGTCTATCTCTTCACATGCCCTCCAACAATTCATGTAGAATCATCAGGAAGAGTCCTGGAGACCAGAGGTGAAGCGTTGTTTCTGGAGAGGAGGCAGGGCCACCTCCTTGCTCCACAGATCTGTGCCGGGGAGGGTCTCAGGACACAGTGGTCTGATGGATCCTCATCTACCTGTCAGGGATCTGGAGCTCAGATCTCGGCACCACCGGGAGGAAGGGGCTCAGTCACAGCAGTCCTTCCAGCCCTATCCCCTTGGGAGTCTCTGAACCTGTAGGGGAAACACACTTCTGAAATGAGAGATTGGTTCTGTAGAGGGTGTTCTCTGGAGAGGACAAGATGGGTGAAGCCACCCAAGGTGTCCCCAAATGTAGGACACCTTGAGAAGGGCTTCTCACCTGGTGTAGTAGATCCAGGTGAGGCCGTAGGTGAGAAGGAAGCCAGCCCCCATTAGGGGCCCCCTGAGCAGGGTGAGGACTAGAGGCCAGGAGCCCTGCTGCTCCCCAAAGATGTGGGGGCAGAAGCAGGAGAAACCTGGGGGAGGAAGAGGAGGAGAAGGATGGAGGGGTGAGTTTCCTAAAGTCCACACCTGAGCCTGCTCATGGCCCCACCTAGAACACAGGTGTCCTTCTGTACTCACCCTGCACAACTAGGTTCTTGGAGACATGGTAGGAGCCCCAGGGGTGCTGAGCTTGGCAGGTGAATTCTCCTCCATGCCCTAAGACCAGCCAGGGCAGCTCTAGGACCCTGGTAACCAAGGGCTGAGAAGGTCAGAGGGTCAGGCTTCCCTGGGACCAGCTCAGCCTGACAGGGTAGTTGCCACCAGCATCATAGACCAGGTGTGGGGAATGTCCCTCCTGGACTGGCAGGGAGGTGGCATTGCCCAGGAACTCTAGTACTAGGGAGACAGAGAGAGCCATAGGACAGGGCTGAGAAGTCTTCTCTCCCTCTGGTCTCCCACAGACACAGGAATGGAAAATAGTGTCTCTGAGACAGCAGTGCAAGCAAGGGTTGACAGGGGTGAGGATCATGAGGTGAGACAGGGTAAAGAGAAGCAACTGGATGATCCAGGATGGGGGGTGGACATCTGAAGACGAGTTGGCCATGTGTAGACACAGGAAAAAACGTCCCAGGAGGTGGACCTGATGGGTGAGCCATGCAAAGGCGCTAACACAGGTATTCTGACCACCTGGAGGCTTCCACAAGGTGATGCCCTCAGCCTCTCCCCTGAGGGCCACAGGGGCCTTGGGAGGGTTCTGAGCAGAGAAGGAAGAGGGTCAGGTCTGGGGTATGTAGAATCCCCTTTGGGGCCCAAATTCTGGCAGGTGGAGGGTAGAGACCAGAGGCTGGTAGACCAGAGAGGAGGCTGGTCCTGTCCAGGTCTCACTCATGTCCAGTTGAGGCAAGGACAGAGGCCTGTGGTGGGGCTTCAGCCATACGGATGGAGGAAGAGAGGGATTTGAAACATTTTCAGGAAGTTGAGTCTGCAAAACTCACTGAGTCATGGGGAGTGTTGGTGACACACAGAGATATCTGAAGTGACCTCCATGAAGTGACTCAGGTAACTCTGGAGGGAGAGGCCTGCGAAGGTGGAGGGGAGGATGCTCAGGACTCTCTGGACCCGACAGGGATTTATGAGGGTCTTCAGGGCAGAGGTCAGATTGGAAGCACCAGGGTGGATGAGCTGGGCTTCAGGGTCATGCAAGAAGGTGGCTGGAGGCTAGTGCAGAGCTGTAGGGACTCAGTCTCCTTGTGGGAGATGGAGATGGCACAGTCAAAGAGGAAGGGAATCTGGGAAAATATGTCATGGGACAGTGAGGGGAGAGAGGAGGTCAGGAGAGAGGAAGCAACTGGAAGTGACAGTGAAGGGTCAACTAGGAATTCACTGTGACCCTAGGGAGTCCTGTCAGGGGACAAGTAGGGGGAGGGCAAAGGCGGGACCAGAGAGGGGGTGAAGAGTGACAGGGCTTCATTCTGTCCAACCGCCATGTAGTCCCCTGATGTGACCTCTGAGGCCTCAATTCCACCCAGGCCTCTCCCACCTGTGCTGTTTCCCTGGAAGACATGGACTGTCAGCTTCTGTGGAGCATCTGGAACAGAAATAAATAAGTGGCCTCCTGCAGTAGGAGGGGTGGTCATGAGCCAGGTGGTAGGGTCACAGGGGTTCTCTCAATATCCACCCCAGCCATGTCCCTAAGAACAGTCCCCAGTATGTGACCCAGACCCTGCCTCCCCCTCCCAGGAGCAGAAAGGACCAAAGAGCAGTGGGGGGTCTGTGGGGAGAGAGAAGAGGGAGCAGAGGAACCTCTCTCCTCTCAAGGACCCAGGCGTACTTCCCCAGGTGTGTCCCACTCACTGGTCACAAAGAGGCTCAGGGCAGCTTCCAGGGATCCCAACAGGTGCTGAGCTCAGCAGATGTATTTCCCATGGTGCCCCAGCTCCACCCGGGGCAGCTCCAGGACCCCAGGGTTTGAGGGTGAGGAGGGGCTCAGAGGCAGGCTCCCCCGGATCCAGCTCATGGTGGTAGGAGGGGCTGCTGGCGACACAGACCAGGCGCAGGGACTGGCCTTCCTGGACTGGAAGAGATGAACTGTTGCCCAGAGCTTCAGGTTCTGGCAAGACAGAGAGAAAGCTGAGCCCCAGCCCTCATTAGCGGCTCTCTCTCTCTCTCTTCTCTTTTAATCATGTAGATCTGTTTCTTCTCCTCCACTGCTTGATGAGCTCATGCTGCCTGGGCTCAGCCCCGAGGAGACAGAGCCAGGAGCAGGCACTACAGTCTTTCCAAGAGGTCCTCCTGGGTGTGTTCTTTGGAACTACCTTGGTCCCTGCACCTCCTCTCTTGGACATCTGTGCCAACACAGATCCCAGATTTGCCTCTATGAGCCTTGCTGTTTTTGTCTTTCAATAAAGACTTCTCTTTCACCAAGACCAGTTTAATTTGGCTGTGTCTGAGAGCTCACAGCCTCGGGGGCAAGTTACCCAAAAGAGCCAAATGACACGTTTTGTGATGGGGAAAAATTTGGCTGAGGGAGCCCTGAGGACAGGAAGGGCTTCCTGGATGAGAAGGGGCTTAACAGAGCCTGAGAACGGGTGGGAGCTGGCTAGAGGAAGGTGCTGATGGAAAGACCTTGTGGGGGGGAAGTACAAGAGGTGCAACTACAGCTGGTGGGTGAAATAACCCTGCATGCTCAGGGAAAAACACATAGTTCTGTGAGGTTTGAGTGAATGGGCCTGTTTGGGAGTGTTTACATATTAGGCTGTTGGAAGAAATTATGGGAGATTTAAAATACAATATTAGAGTGGGAAAGTCAGAGGTATGAAAGAAAATATTGATAAATGCAACCAGTGGTTTACTAGTCAATGTTTAACAAGCAGCTCCTTCATGTGGGGGCAGATACGGGTCCTGATTTGTAGCATTTGTCAATTTCCTTGATGCAAATACTCCCATCTTGGCCAATTTCAAGCACCCAGTTTGAACTCACTGAACCCTGAGTTGGGAAAAATGGAAACAACTGGCTCTGTGAACCAGAAACCAACACCAGGAGGAGAGGTTGCACCCTACCTGTGCCTTCTCACCAGAACACGCTAATGGTCAGGTTCTGGGGCACATCTGGACAGACAGACATAATTGTTCGCTTTTCAGGGGCAGGAACATGGGTGCTGGGTCTTTTCCCCCAGAAACTTTAGAAATAGGAAGGGGGTGGAGTCGGGTGTCCTCTTTCCTCCCTCCCCAGAGCCAGCTTGCAGAGTGCAGCACAAAGTACCCCAGGCCCTGACCCAACCTCCCCCACACCCACTGCCCTCAGGGGCCCAGCCATCCTGGCCTGACACTCACAGGACATGTTAAACTGGATGGTCCTTTCTGTGCCCACACCAGCTCTGGGGAAGGTCACTCGACAGGTGAGGTTGGTGCCGTGGTCCTGGGGCCCCGGGTTGAGGGTGAGCACTGAGGAGTGGGGAATCTTGGGGCCCAGGGAGGTGAGGGCAACCCCAATCCAGGAGAAGGTGGAGGCGTCCCCCTCTTACAAGCCCATGGCACTGCACAGCTAATGTCCTTGGTCTGGCCAGATTCTAGCATCCCCTGGTTGTGGACGTCAGGTGTCTGTGTCAGAGCTGAGGAGGAGAGAGACAGACACAGGCCTGGAGGGGGGGACCACAAGTGTGACCTTAAGAGCAACCTCTGCCTCAGGCCAGCTGTCTCCTCCCCAGCCAACCTCAGCATCCTGTCCTCCTGGGTCCCACTGGGATGAGGAGCAGGGGGTCCTCTCCTGGCAACAGCTAGGGGGCCTTCAGAACCCATCTACGTGTCCTTTCCTTGACCTCATTCCTTACCTGTCACACGCACAGAGTGCTGCTTCTTTCTGTAATTATATCTCACAAAAGACCCTCTCTCCACCCTAAAGAAGTATTTTCCCATTGTCGCCCCTCCTGGCATCTCTGATGTCCAGGGAACTGTTGCATGTCCGGAGGTCCCCGAGGAGGTGGAATCGGCCCTGGGTCTCTTCTTGCACTTTAGGATCTGGGTTGTTTGTGGCCACTGCAGCATCCTGGTATGGATTTGCCCCTTCTTGGAACCAGTAGCCATGAGCTGGGTCAGAGTCAGTGTAACCGATTCAAGGGTAGGCGACAGTGCAGGGCACGCGGACACACAGGCCCTCCTGCACTGTCACAGACTCCTGCACTCGCAGCCAGAATCTCTCCTCCTGAGCCAGGCACCCTGTGGGGAAATGATGGTCAGCTGCAGCCCATGCCCCACCCACCCTCTCCCCGTGACCCACTCACCTGCCCACAGCAGGGGCAGCAGCAGCTGCAGCAGCTGCAGCAGCATCTCTGAGATGGAGGGTTCTGAGCTTCTGTCTTGTATCTGGAAAGAGAAGAGGAAGGCAAGTGGGAGGGGAGGCTTGAGAAGACTAAGGGGAAGCTGGGGAGGAGCCAGGGACTTTGACCATTCACAGAAGAGGAACGGCAGGTCGAGGCTTGTCCCTCTCTGCACGGAGCAGGTGGATACCCCACAGCCCAGACACCCCAAGACCTGCTCAGAAAGGAGCACAAGGAGCAGACCCCACCTCCTGCCCCCATCTTGGGGCTATCCTCCAGCACCAGAGCTGGACCAGGACCTCTGAGGACATCTGAGGAGTGGGACATGGTGAGTCTCTAAGGGCCTCCCACCTGAGGTGGTTTTCTGAGCCCTACTGTCTATACTAGGGAGCTGGTCAGCTCTTGCCTGACCCCGAAGGGTCACAGCCTCATCTAGAGCTCAGGGTAGTGGGTCCTGTCAGGTGAAGGATTCTTTAGGGTCATGTGAGCATCTGAGCAGAGGAAAAGAAGGGGGTCCTAGGTGACTGAAGACATCAGCCAATCATTCATTCATTCATTCCCCAAACACTTAGTGAGCATCTCTGTTTTGGGGAGACTGGAGACAAGAAGGGAGATGACCTACCTGGTCCATGCCCATGAGATGTTCCCCACCCAGTGGCATCACTTCGTCTCCAAACACCCAGTACCGTCGGGCTTTAGAGCTGCAGTCACTGGTGAGTTTGCTGTGCGTCCTGGTAGCATATTAAGTATTTTCTAAAGTAGGAGTACAGGGTATTTTTGACATGTAGTCCAAAAAAAATAAACAAAAAGCAACAAGTCTTCTCAAGTTGCACAACTTGAAACTCTATTCCCATTAAACAAAAATTCCCATTTCCCTCCACCTCCCAACCCCTAGCAACCACCATCCAACTTTCTGTCTCTAGGAATTTGACTATTTTAGATACTTCATATTAGTGGAATCATATGGTGTTTGCCTTTTTTTGTGACTGGTTTATTTCACTTACCATAATGTCCTCAAGCTCATCCATGTGGTAGCATGTGTCATAATTCTTTCGTTTTTTAGGCTGAATAATATTCCACTGTAGGAATTGTGTTTACCCATACATCCGTTGAGGGATGCTTGGGTTGCTTCCACCTTGTGGCTATTGTGAACAATGCTGCTGTGAGCATGGGAGTGCAAATATCCCTTTGAGTCCTTGCTCTCAATTCTTTTGGATAAATACCCAGAAGTAGAATTGTTGGATCATATGATAATTTTATTTTTTGAGGAACCACCACTCTCTTATCAACCCCCTCTTGTTTTTTTGTTTTTTGTTTTTATTTTACCTCATCTATTGTATCACCTTACACTGGCTATATGTTCTAACATATCCAGTCTTTACCCCTCTCCTGCTCTCTAGACATTTATATCCAGCTGTCTAGCTGACATTCCCAGTTGGCTATCAAGTGGCTTCTCAGAATGAACATCACCCTTCAAAGCCCTACTCTCTGTCGTCCTTCATGGAACATAACTCCATCCTTCCTGTTGCTGAGAGGAAAGATTTCAGCACCATCCTTGCTCTTCTCTTTCCCCCACTTACCAAATCCATCAGAAATTTCAGTCAGCTTGACCTTCAAAATGTTTCCCAAATATATCCTCTCTACCTACACGATGTCACTGGTCCAGGGCACCATCACCTCCTGCCTGGAGTACCCAGTAGTGACGTGCCACACCTATTTTTGGCTGGCCTGGACCTCCTCTGGCTGATTCAGAGCATAGCAGCCACTGGGATCTTTGTGAGCTTGAGGGTCTAGTCATGTGTCTTCTCCCCTCAAAGGCTTCCAGAACCGTGCACTGACCTGCAATGGTATTCCACAGGGTCTGTGGATTTCCTCCCTGTGCTGTCACACATTGGCCTCCTGTCTCCACCACACACCACACCCGCTTCTGCCTCAGGACCATTGCACTCACTCCTCTCCCTTCTCCCTCTTCCTGGAACACTGTTCTCTTAGGGACACACAGAGCTTCATTCATTCCTGCCTTCAAGTCTTTGTTCAGACATCATCTCCATCACATCACACTCTTGATATAGAAAACCCACCATATTATGTCACAGGCTCCTTTCCCTGAGGGATTTCCCCCAAACAGATATTGATATCTGACATGCTCTAATTTTATTTATTTTTTATTCCTGTGTCCATAATGACAGCATCTTGATGACAGAAATGCTTCTTGTTCCCTTTGTCTACTGTGGTAAAATATCCTTAAAAGAAAAACTGCCATGTTTAACATTTTATAGCGTACAATTCAGTGACAATAGGTACATTTAGCATGTTGTGCAACCATCACCACTGTCTATTTCCTGAACATTTCCATCATCCCAAATAGTAACGCTGCACAGTTACACAACAACTCCGCATCCCCCATCCCCTGGTTTCATGCAGCCACCATTCTACTTTCTGTTTCTATGAATTTGCCTTTGTAGGTGGCTCATAGAAGCAGAACCGTGCAATATTCGTCCTTTTGTGTCTGGATCCTTTCATTTACCATGTTGTTTTCAAGGGCTGTCCATGTTGTAGCATGTGTCAGAATGTCGTTCATTCCTCTTTAAGACTGAAGGATACTCCATTGTGTGTATATGCCACATTTGGTTCATCCATTCTTCTGTTGATGGACAGTAGGGTTGGTTTCACCATTACTGTGGATAATGCTGCTATAAAAAATGGTGTGCAAGTACCTGTTATGTCCATGCTTTCATTTCCTTTGAATATACAGCTAGAAGTACAAGTGCTGGGTCATATGGTGATCCTGTGTTTAACTTTCGGAGGAAATTCCAAAGGGTTTTCCATGAGGCTGCACCACTTTTCATTCCCACAAGCAATGTATGAGCGTTGCCATTTGTCTACGTCTTCACCAACACTTGTTATTTTCTGCTTTTTACTCTTTTTTTCTTTTTTCTTTTTAATTGATGTTTTAATAGTTTATAACGTTGTGAAATTTTGGGTTGCACATTTTTGTTTGTCAATCACCATACATATGTTTCCCTTCGCCCTTTGTGCCCACCCCCCTACCTGAAATCAACAATCCAAAGAGGCTTATGCGCCCCTATGTTCATTGCAGCATTATTCGCTATAGCCAATAAGTGGACGCAACCTAAGTGCCCCTCGACTGATGATTGGATCAAGAAGATGTGGTATATATATACAATGGAATACTACTCAGCCATAAAAAAGATAAAATCGTCCCATTTGCAACAACATGGATGGGCCTGGAGGGTACTATGTTAAGTGAAATAAGCCAGAAAGAGAAAGACAAACACTGTATGATTTTCGCTTTTTTAAAAACATATAATAACGTCATAATGGGTAAGAAGTTGTATTTCATTGTGGTTTTGTTTTGCCTTTCTCTAATGACTGATGACGTGGACCATCTTTTCATATGATCCTTGGTCATTTGTGTGTCTTCTTTGCAGAAGTGTCCTTTGGATGGTGGTGAGTTTTAAAGTTGTGTTCATTGACGCACCCCTGGCCCCTATGACAATGCTGGCGCGTGGTAGCTGTGCAATAACACTTGTTAAATGAGTCTATGAATAAAGGACTGAATGTCACTGTGCTAAGAACAATACAATGATACACACACATGTACACGCACACACACACAGCTCATGACATTTAAGACTGAGCCTGAGGGAGGGGTAGGACTTGGAGAGGCAGGAATGGGGAGGGAAGGGCATTTCAGGAGAAGGAACTGCTCATGTGAAGTCTCCGGGTCACAGAGGCCTTGGCCCAGCTGGATGTAGAGACATTGCCAGATGCAGGGAGAGGGAGGAATCTGGGAGAGAGTCCAGCAGGGGACAGACCACGCCAGGCCTTCAAATCCACCCTGTGGTGTTTGCAGCTTAGCCTCTCACCATGGAGAGGACAGGTAGCTGCTCACACTGTGCAGGACGTGGACGATGATGGTCTCTGGAAACAATCTGGATGCCTGTGTTGAGAAACGGAGATGGAGGCAGGAGGTGAGGTGGATTCAGAGACCCAGGGAAGAGATGAGGGGGCAGGAATGATCAGGGTCAGGATGGGGAGTGGACAGGCAGTAAGACGAGCTGCGATTAGCAAGAAGGATGGACAAAAACTTATTGGTTTATTGCAGTGAGGAGGAGGGAGGGAGGTAAAAAGGAGAGCCACACCCCACTTCTGGCCTTAGAGATGGGGCTTGCAGTGTCATCAGTGTGAGGGGAACCCAGCAGAGAAGTGGGTATAGGGAGGAAGATGGCAGCTCAGCGTTGGCATGCTGAGCAGAGAAATCTTGGGGCCATCCTGGTGGAGGTGTGTGGTGGGATGTTGAGTGGTAAGATATCCCTGTCACTTACTTGAAGGATTAACCCAAGATGGTGTTTTCATCCTCCACGCTCCCTGGGGGCCTGGCTGTCTTCCTCCGGCAGGACCTCATTCTGAGAAGAGATTGGGGTCTTTCAGTCCTGTTGGATCATGGTGCAGCAGGCAGCAGACTCACCCCTTCTTCTCTTTTAGGGGCTGGAGTGGTGACTGAGGTGGGAGAGGACAGGTGTGGAGCACAGCAGGCACTGGCTATCCTGGACACGTGGTGGGCGGGTCACTGTGGCTCCCATGGTGAATCCTCCAACCCCACCCTGACCCTGTCAGCCTCCTGCCTGCCCCACACCCGATCCCTTTGGGTGCCTCAAGCCCTTCTTCTGGGAATCAGCCATGGGGCCTCTACACTCCCCATGCCTCCCCTTCCCCCTGGCACAATGCTCACACCAGGAAGATGAGGCAGAGGAGGATCAGAGTCTTCACTGCCGCTTCCCAGATGGCCAGCAGAACCACCCTTGCCACGGGCCCTGATATCCCTGCAGGAAAGTGAGATAAGGATGGATTAACCTGCCCCAGCACAATCCTCTGCCCGTCCGCTCCCAGTGGGACTCTGGACATTGGGTCTCCAGGCCCTCCTCTGTTACTAGATGCAGGACCACCTGTGCCCGGGCCTCACCCCACCCCGCGCTCTGACCTTCCAGAACTTGGGCAGAGGGCTTTGGGGCTGCATGCTCAGGGACCAGTGAGCTGAAGGGCACTGGAGGGTTGGGGTCCAGTGTGCAGCCCTTGGGCACTGTCTTGACATGAGTACAGCCATGTTTGGCTGCTCCATTGACCTACAGCCACCAGCACAAAAAGAAATACAAAGCTTCTTTCTGTGTGGTGGAAACTGGCCTTTTCCCGGGAACTGGCCTTTCTCCCATGGAGAGAGTTGCAAGTTGTAACATTTCAAGACTCTTGGAGCGTCGTAGCCCGGAATGGACTGGCCATCTGTGCCAGGCTGAGATGATAACCAAAGAGAACAATGCACGTACACAACTACTGGGCTGGGATGTTAGCCAAGGGGCTCAGTGCACGTACTCCACTGATAACTATTTTGTGCATGGGAACACTAGATGCTTGCTCTGTAAACTCTGTAACTGCTTATATAAACTGCTGGAAACTGAGACCTGGTGAGAGTTCCACCTGTGGAAGGGACACCTTGCCCAGGACGTGTGATCCTTGCCCAGCCGCGTCGATTGACAGGGCTCTCCCGGCAGTGGGGAGTGGATATTGTGAGTAATTGATTTGATGTGAAGTAATTGATTTGATATGAAGTAATTGTTTTGATGTGTTCTCTTTTCAGTCAACCTGGTGTTTCTCTCTCCGGTTAATTTGTGTCATTTCTCTTCAGCTGATGTGGATGTTTTCCCTTTCCAGTCGGGCTGATGTTTTTCCCTCTTAATATTTGACCTATTCAGATCTGTTTGCAGACTATCGCCTTTACTATCCTCTATATAATAAAATATGCCTTCAGTCCATTTGTTTGGAGTGGAAAGTGTCTTTTACATCTCCGATCGAATCCCCGAACCTCTCATAACATAATTGGCGCTGTGAGCAGGATTCGATTAAGGAGATGCCTTTCCTATTCAAACGAAAGGTAACTGAAGCCAAGGTGGAAGAAATTCAAGGATGGGAGGACCCTCCCTTTTGCACTCTGGCTGGGGAGTGGGCTCGTAGGTCAGGGTTATGTGAAGCTTGAGATGCTCGTCTGCGACGATTTGAACCATTGGATGTGACCAAAGCTTTGCATACAGTGGAAAGGAAAAAGAAAGATGATGTTTCTTTTTTGGCACGGCGAGGTTGGTGTTTGTTGACTGCTTATCGCCGGGCTATAGAAGATAGGGATAAGACACAGAAAGAGAAGGCACTCTTGGAAAAAGAAAATTCAGATTTGCAGTTTCGTTTGGCTATGATTCAATGTCAATATCATGCACTGGGAGATCAGGCTCGTAACTGCCAAGCTATAGCAGAAAAGGCTGCTGTAAGAGTTGCCAAATATAAATATAGAAAGAGGAGAGGAAAGGTAAATGAACGAAAAGTTCATATGGCCATAGCATCGGCCGGTCCTAAGTGGGACCCGGACACATGGGATGGTGATATCTGGGATGATGATTCTGAAACTGATTATGAGGAAGAGGAAAAACCGCCCAAACGCACAGAGGCACGTCCTCTTCATCGTCGGCGGATGGAAATGGATGGTAATCATTCTGTAAGGAAAGATGTGATTGAGGATCTTAACCAACAAGAAATTTTTGATATTTTAGCCCGGGCTACACAAAAGCCTGAAGAAGCCATTATAACCTGGCTTGTTCGCCTATATGATATGGGCGCTACAGGAATTAATCTGGATGCAGGAGATGCTTTTAAATTTGTAATTTTGTCCAATGATCCAGTGATACGGGGAGCTTTCAGAGATTGGAGCATGAAGGCTCACCCCCCAAATGATCGTGGACAAGACACTGATGGTACAACTTTATTGGCTCTTGCAGTAAAAGGAGCTCAAGATAAATACTCCACGGAGGATATGTGGCCAGACACTAATAGACCAGGGTATACTTTAAAAGATTGTGTCCAAAAGATGAGAGAAGAAACCATGAAACGGGCTGTGTTTCTGGGGTGTGGTGAAGCTTTAAATGAAATGACTTTAAGTGTCCAGGTGCGAAACAAGTTGATAAAAACTGCACCTCCGGCATACAAACAAATAATTACAACCCTTCTCATGAATGAAACTGAAAACCCTATAGCAACACTTGCAGATAAGATTATGCAGCTAGCAGACTTGGGAGACTGGCAGACAACTGAAAACTCTCCAGGAAGGGAAAAAAGAGAAACATTCTTTAAAAAGGATAAAATGACTCGAGGTGATATGTTTTTGGCCCTACTCCGGGCAGGAGTACCCAAAGACCAGATTGATGGAGTTGACGCTAAAGAATTATGGAAACTATATAAAGAAAAAGGGCTGAATGTAAAACAAGTGAATAGAAGGGACAGTATAGAGAATGCTTCCAACCCAGTGCCTACTGCACCTAGTGCACCGCCTCCTCCTTCGGATCCTCTTTTTGCTGACTTACGTGATTGAGGGGAAGGCCAAACCTCTGTATCGATTAGTGCCACTATAAAAAAAGATATTAGACCACAAGTACCAATTAAAATATTTTGGAAAAATGGATCTACAACTAGTGTGCAGGCACTTGTAGATACGGGGCAGAGGCCACCCTTATCTATGGGAATCCAACTAAGTTTCAAGGTACATCAATTCTGATAACTGGATTGGGAGGAAAAGAAATCCAGGCAGTTACCACTAATCTTTCTATGCAAATTGGGCAACTACCCCGGCGCACATATCTAGTTATGATTGTGCCAATACCAGAATATATAATTGGGATTGATATTCTAAAAGGATTGACATTAAATTCGGCTGATGGACGATACCAATTTGCTATTAGAGCTTTGTCTTTTCATATTAACGCTGTAATTGTGGGATGTTTGCATCATGAAGTAGAAATTCCACCTGCCACGCAAGTGGTCAATCAAAAACAATATCGCATCCCTGGAGGACAACAAAAAATATCTGAGACCATAGAAGATTATTTGGCTGTAAAAGTCCTTCGCAGAGTAACTACAGCCTGGAATAATCCTATCTGGCCTGTTAAAAAAGGTGATGGGACATGGAGAATGACTGTAGATTACAGAGAGCTAAACAAAGTGACTCTGGCTATTCAAGCTGCCGTCCCTGATTTGATTACTCTTATAGAAAAAGTGCAATGTTATCCAGGCAGTTGGTATGCAGTCATAGACTTGGCTAATGCCTTTTTCACCATACCTATACCTAAAAG
The DNA here is from genome assembly GCF_057802395.1 of Ceratotherium simum simum. Taxonomy (NCBI): domain Eukaryota; kingdom Metazoa; phylum Chordata; class Mammalia; order Perissodactyla; family Rhinocerotidae; genus Ceratotherium; species Ceratotherium simum. Next base: position 9,958,124 of record NC_141932.1, on the reverse strand, counting down.
TGTCCAAGAACAGTTTGCTTTCACGTGGCTGGGACAACAATATACCTTTACTAGACTTCCTCAGGGATATGTGCAAAGTCCCACTATCTGCCATCGACAGGTTGCTGAAACCTTGGCAAAGGTACCTGCTTCTGATGATGTCCAAATAGTACATTATATAGATGATATTATGATCCAAGAAAATGAAGAAAAAAAAATACAACAACAGTTAGAAAAAGTAATGGACACACTTGAGGAGGATGGATGGAAAACTAATCCAGCTAAAATTCAGGGCCCAAGTTCAAGTGTTAAATTTTTGGGAATACTTTGGAATAATGGAAAACAAGAAATTTTACCTAAAGCTAGACAAAAGATATTAGATTTCACAGCATCTCGTAACAACAAGGAAGCACAAAAATTTATTGGATTATTTGGATTTTGGAGGGCACATATTCCACATTTAATTCGGCTCCTTGCACCTTTATATAAAGTTACCAGGAAAAAATATGAATTTGAATGGGGAATGAAACAAAAAGAAGATTTTGAAGCAGCCAAGCATGCTATTCAGACTGCTTTAGATCTATGGCCAATTAAACCGGGACCCATTGAGTTACAGGTAGATGTCATTGATCAATATGCCAGCTGGAGTTTACGGCAAAAACAAGGTGCCCGACGTTATCCTCTGGGATTTTGGAGTCGCAAGCTTCCCTGTTCCAGTGAAAGATATAGTCCTTTTGAAAAACAGTTGTCAGCCTGCTATTGGGCTCTAATAGACTCAGAAAGCCTTACCCTGGGACATGAGGTAATTATGCGACCCCAAATACCCATCATGCAATGGATTCATAGCATGCCTGTTACTCATAAAATTGGACATGCACAAGAATTTAATATCATCAAATGGAAATGGTATATTCAAGACCGGGCCAAACCTGGCCCAAAGGGGTTGTCTCTATTGCATGAACAAGTGTCTCAATATAGCAGTGAGCCAACTGTGTCACCTAAGACTGATATAACAGAATCTCCTGTCAAATGGGGTGTCTCATATGATCAGTTGACTGAAGAACAACAAAAACATACCTGGTTTACGGATGGTTCTGCCAAAATGATATTGGGCTCACGGAAATGGAAAGCAGTTGCCTATAACCCATCCACCCAACAAACAATTGTCACCACCGGAGATAATATGAGTAGCCAATATGCTAAACTGTATGCAGTGTATCAGGCACTTCAACAAGAACAGGGGCAACAATGTCACATATATACTGACTCATGGGCAGTGGCACAAGGTTTGGCAACGTGGATGCCACAATGGAAAAAACATGATTGGAAAATTACTAATAAAAAAATATGGGAAAAGAAATTATGGGAAGACATATGGTTATGGTGTCAAAACACCATTGTTACTGTATTTCATGTTGATGCTCACAGTTCTTTAATTTCTGCAGAACGAAAGCATAATTCTCATGCTGATCAGCTGGTGCAGATTCGTGCAACACACAACCCAGCCTTAGCACAATGGGTCCACGAAAAGAGTGGACACTTGGGAGAACAAGCTTCATACAGGTGGACACAACAAAGGGGAATCCTTGTCACCCATGATGATATTGCCACTGCAGTACAACAGTGTCAGTTATGCCAACAGTTAAATAAACGGGGAGTTCCACACCCCTACCAAGGTCATATCCAAAAGGGATTATTTCCCGCCCATACCTGGCAAATAGATTTTATTGGACCATTGCCAAATTCTTGTGGATATACTTATGCCTGCACTGCTGTTGATACATATTCTGGTTATTTATTGGCTATGCCAGCTAAAGTGGCCACCCAACAGAGTGCCATAAAATTATTATATATAATCAAGTTATATTATGGAACACCAAGGCAAATTCAGAGTGACAACGGTTCCCACTTTACAGGTAAGTTGATTCCAACTTATACCAAGGAAAATTATATAAAATAGATTTATCATATACCTTATTACCCCCAAGCTGCAGGCCTCATAAAACGAATGAATGGATTGCTTAAGCAACAATTGAGGAAACTCAGTCATGGCTCATTAAAGGGGTGGCACAACCATCGAAGTACTGCTCTAAATATGTTAAATAACAGGCCACTAGGCCCTAATGAGACTCCTCTGTCAAGGTTGTTACCAGCAAAGATTACAGAAGTGGCAGCCGCCACCCATGAGTTTATGACCTTAACTTATTGGCCCCTGACTCAGTCTGCTAAACCGCCTTTTCGTGCCATGGCCGAAGCGGCTGGATTGGATTTATCTACTGTTCATTCTATTCAATTGCCCCCTAAGAAGCAGTCTATAGTTCCTACCGGGATAGGCGTACAATTTCCCAAAAATACCTTTCGTTTGTTAAAAGGACGCTCTGGACTGGCAGCAAAAGGTATTGATGTACTGGGAGGAGTCATTGATCCAGATTACCAAGGAGAAATAAAATTTATATTATATAATGGTAGTGACACAGTACTAACTGTAGAGTCTGGGGAATGAGTGGGACAATTATTGGTGCTTCCCCTCTTGACTCCAAATGTGTCACAAGGACAACCTCCAAGTGAATTAACTAAAAGAGGAATGCAAGGATTTGGGTCTACAGATGGATGGAAACCTGGAGCAAAAGTGTGGGTGACACATCCACCCAATGCGGCTCCCCGTGCCGCAAAAGTAGTGGCCCAAGGGCCCCCTGCAACACTCATAGTCATGTATCCAGGAAATAAACAGTTATATGATGTTCCTAAAAATTCTGTTTCTTTGTGTGAATAGATATTCCTGCTGTGTTTGCTATGCTGTGCTGCACCTCCATGTCTGCTGCAGACCTCCACACCAACTAATGCCTCTGTAGGACAACCTTTGACCCTACACTGTTAGACCAACTGCTCTACACCAGTGGGACCTATAACCTGGACTATAAATGGCCGAGAAATTTGGTCTCAGAAACATCAAGCAATCTCTCGGTACAAGCCTATATCTGATCAGTCACACAAAACTAGTTATAATTTCTCTATTACCCTGCCTTCTGTTACCCTCCGTGATGGGGGCTGGTCTGGACTTCTGCAAGCTAGTTTGTTAGGCCTAAGTGTTACCTTATCTAATGTTATCTTTGATGCTGTACATGATTTGCAAGATCAAGTTAATAACATTTCATATTCTAAGGGGTTATTTGATTGGTTGTCTTGGGGTTTGGGTCCTTTATTGCGAGATAGTTTTATAATTATTGTAGTCATTGGATTTTTGGATTCTTGGATGTGCCTTATGTACTTGTGTACGAAGTTCATTGTCTGTGCGTATGGTGTCTTATGGTTAATGGAGACGGCCACGGCCAAATATGTCTTGACATGAGTACAGCCATGTTTGGCCGCTCCATTGACCTGCAGCCACCAGCACAAAAAGAAATACAAAGCTGCTTTCTGTGTGGTGGAAAATGGCCTTTTCCCGGGAACTGGCCTTTCTCCCATGGAGAGAGTTGCAAGTTGTAACATTTCAAGACTCTTGGAGCATTGTAGCCCAGAATGGACTGGCCATCTGTGCCGGGCTGAGACGATAACCAAGGAGAACAATGCACGTACACAACTACTGGGCTGGGATGTTAGCCAAGGGGCTCAGTGCACGTACTCCACTGATAACTATTTTGTGCATGGGAACACTAGATGCTTGCTCTGTAAACTCTGTAACTGCTTATATAAACTACTGGAAACTGAGTCTTGGTGAGAGTTCCACCTGTGGAAGGGACACCTTGCCCAGGACGTGTGATCCTTGCCCAGCCGCATCGATTGACAGGGCTCTCCTGGCAGTGGGGCGTGGATATTGTGAGTAATTGATTTGATGTGAAGTAATTGATTTGATATGAAGTAATTGATTTGATGTGTTCTCTTTTCAGTCAACCTGGTGTTTCTCTTTCCGGTTGATTTGTGTCATTTCTCTTCAGCCGATGTGGATGTTTTCCCTTTCCAGTCGGGCTGATGTTTTTCCCTCTTAATATTTGACCTATTCGGATCTGTTTGCAGACTATTGCTTTTACTATCCTCTATATAATAAAATATACATTCAGTCCATTTGTTTGGAGTGGAAAGTGTCTTTTACATCTCTGATCGAATCCCCAAACCTCTCATAACAGGCACTCACTCTGCAGGGCCAGGCTCAGAGAGAGGCGCTGGGAGCCCAGAGGGTTCTGAGCTTGGCAGGTGAATTCTCCTTCATCTCCGACGTGTACTCGAGGCAGCTCCAGCACCCCAGGGTTCGAGAGCTCTGAGGGGCTGAGGGTCAGTCTCCCCCAGGCCCAGCTGAGCCTGGCAGGTGGGTTGCTGTCAAGAGCACAGACCAGGAGCAAGGACTGGCTGTCCAGGACTGAAAGAGATGAGCCATCATCCAGGACTCTGGGTGCTGGAGAAAAAGAGACAGAGGGTCAGAGAGACATCGAGATCCAGAGAAAGAGGAGGGATACAGGTGGAGACCAGCTGAGAGGGACCAACTCAGACACACAGACAGAAACTGAAAGAGACCCAGACTCTAGGAGAGGGACTCAGAGACAGGGAGTGAGTAGGGGCTAGATCACTCCTCAGGCGCCATCTTTCTCTGCACTCAGTGATGTAGATTCATCTCTGTCCTGATGGGCTGTCTGGCTGGACTCAGGCCCCAGGAGGCACAGAGGGAGGGTCCTGGGCTTTATAAGATGTCATACAAGTTGTCAGCCCTGCCCTGGATCCCTCGTCCCCTTCGCTCAGAACCCAGATTGACCCTGAAAACCCTTTTCCTTCATTTCTGCTTTCACTTGGCACCAGTTTACTGATTTAACGAGGTGTCTGTGAGGGGGCTCACTCTTAGAAACTCACAGTCTGTGGGGAGCGGGGACCCAGGAACAGGTGCTCACACCACATGACACACGTGATGGTGATGACACTGGGCTGCAGGGGCTCTGAGGAGAGCAATGAAAATGAGACTGGCAGAGCCAAGAGGGCTTCCTGGAGGAGGCAGCATGTGAAGTCCAGTGTGAGGGGTAAGAAGAGGCAGTAAGATGATGCTGAGTGGTGGAAGGGAATTGCAGGAAGGAGGAACAGAGAGTGCAAAGAGGACCAAGGCCTGCACATGTCCAGGGAAAAGTGAATAGACCTGCAGGGTTGGAAGGAAAGGGGATGACGATGGGGGTGGCCCTTCAGAGACGAGGCCACAGGAGGAAAAGCGGGGAGTTGTTTTTATAAGCAGAACCAATAGAGCAGAGATTGCTAAATGTGACCACAGACATAAATAGATCCCTAAGCGTTGTAACAGTAACCAACCAGCAAGAAAAAGGTAATGGCATACTGAGTAAAGTGCTCACAACTCCTATGACGGAACAACAGGTAATTCCTCTCACTTGAAAAAAGTTTCCAAGCTTGAGTAATTAAAAGTCAAGTCATGCAGTAGAAGATGAGCAGAGACTATGAAGAGACGGTTCACAGAATAAAAGAAACACAAATGACTCTTCATCAGATAAAATCACGCGCACCATCATGTATAACAAGAGAAATGTCAATTAAAACTACAGAGATTCCAGTGTTCACCTGATATGGTCAAAGACCTAAAAGTCTTATTTCTCCCTCCGGTTTGGTGAGGGTGGGAGAACTTCACCCATGGCTGGAGGGGATGTCAGCTTGTCCACCCTCGATGGAGAATAATTTAGCCATATTTCTCAAAAATAAAGGACAAGGAGAAAAGGAACCCCTGTGCACTGGTGGCGGAAAGGTAAGTTGGTGCAGCCACTGTGGGAAATGGTATGGAGCTTCCTCAAAAAATTAAAAATATAAATACCACATGGTCCAGCTATTCCACTTTTGGGTGTATATTGGAAGAAAATGAAAACACTAATTCAAAAAGATATATGCATCCCATGTTCACTGCAGCATTAGCCACAATAGCCAAGACTTGGAAACAACCTAAATGCGCATTGACAGATGAATGGATAAAGGAGAAGTGCTATATACATTGTGGAATGGAATACTACTCAGCCATAAAAAACAATGCAGTCTTGTCATGTGTGACAGCATGGATGAAACTTGAGGGCATTATGCTAAGTGAAATAAGTCAGACAGAGAAAGATAAATACTGAATGATCTCATTGATATGTGAAAACTAAAAAAGAAATAAAAGAGGAAGCTCATGGATACAGAGAACAGATTGGTGGTTTCCAGAGGCAGGGGGTAGGGTGTACAAGCTTCCAGTTATAAAATAAATAAGTCTTGGGGATGTAATGTACAGCATAGTGATTATAGTTAACAATACTGTATCGCATATTTGAAAGTTGCTAAGAGAGTAGATGTTAAAAGTTCTCGTCACGAGGATAAAAAATTCTGTAGCTATGTACAGTGATGGATGTTAACTAGACTAATTGTGGTGATAAATTCACAATGTATGCAAATGAATCATGACGTTCTACACTTGAAACTACTATACGTCAGGTATCAATTATACCTCAATAAAAAAATTGAAAGAACACAGGACCCAGCTCTTTAACATTTAGGAATTTATCCCAAAGAAACACACACACACACACACACACACACACAACAAAGGAGACACGAGATTGTTCATTGCAGTGTTTCCATTAGTAGAATAAAGTGAATGTCTTGGTTTTCCACTAGGAGAAGATGTGTACAGAATAAGAATCCATCCAGGCGACGGAATCTTGCACAGTCACGGAGAAGAATGAGGATAGTCTGTACTACTGATGTCACAGGACTCCTGAGACTCTTTAGGTGAACAAGCCAAGGCTTGGAGCAGCCTATGGACACTGGTCACTTCACAGGAGGGGACAGGGCATCTGAGGACAGACTCTGCAGTGCATTTTGAATTTTTGGCCATGTGAATATATGACCTGTTCAAAAGTACTTAAATAAGCAATTGTTAGGGAAAATAAAAAGACGAGGCTGGAGGAGTTGTCAGGGGACAGGCTATAAGGGACCTTGAAAGGAAGGCTCTGATGTGAATGTTGTCCTGTTCTCCTTATGGAGCCAAGGGTGGTGGAGAAGTCGGAGATGAGTGAGGGGCCGCTGGGGACAGCTGCTCACAGTGGCCATGGGGGCTGAGGATGAGAGGGAACACTGGGTTCACCCACAAGGGGGTCTTTGGTCATTGAAGTGAGTCCAGGGTGAGGCAGGGACCCAGCCCCACCCTGAGCTGAAAGAGGACCTACTCCCTACAGCCCAGGAGGGATCGCCTCCTACCTGTGCTGTTTCCTTGAATGAGAGTTACAGTCAAGTTCTGTGGAGAGTCTGGGACGGAAAGACATGAATCTTTATCAGCGGTGAGGGCTGGGTGGACATGGGTCCTTGTCCCCAGAAACTGCATAAATGTGGGAATGGTGGAGGTGGGCATCCGCCTAAGTCCCTCCCAGCCTAGAGTCTGAGGCCCAACACCCAGTATCAGAGACCCTGACAACTCCGTCCCCACTGCCCTCAGCACTCCATCAGGGACCAAGGTGTCCTGGCCCAGCAGTCACAGGACATGTTGAGGTGGATGGTTCTCATTGTGGACACTCCAGCCCCAGGAAAGGTCACCTGACAGGTGAGGTTGATGCCATGGTCCTGGAGCCATGGGGTGAGGGTGAGCACTGAGGAGAGGTGGGTCCTGGGGCCCAGGGAGGTGAGGGCATGTGATGTCCAGGAGAAAATGGGGGGCGTGCCCCACTCACAGGCCCAGGGCACAGAGAAGTTCATGTTCCTGTGGTTGCCAGACTCCAGGGTCCCCGGGATAAGGATGAGGGGTATGTGGGTCAGGGCTGGTGAGGTGAGGAGACATGGGGATCAGGACGGACAGTCCTAGGTGTGGCCCTGAGAGAAACCTCAAGCTTTGCTTCAGCTGCTCCCTCTGAGCCCTGACACACTGACTCTCCAACCCTCTCCCAGGAATGGGGTCCCATCCCAGCCCTGCCCCAGGACCCACATGTCCTTCCCTGTGAGCCCCGTGTCCTGGAGCCCACTCTTTACCCGTAACATGCACAGAGAAAAAGTTAGATTTATAATTCCATTTTGTTCTTCCTCTCTCCACCCAAAAAAAGTATGAACCATTGGCTCTCCTCCTGGTGTCTCTGATGTCCAGAGAGCAGTCATTGGTCCGGGGGTCTCCCAGGAGGTAGAATCGGCCCTGGGTCTCCTCCTGCACTTTATGATCTGGGTTGTTTGTGGCCACAGGAGCAACCTGCTGTGGATTTTCCCCTTCCCGGAACCAGTATCCATGAGCTGGGGTAGAGTCATTCCAGCCATACCGTGGGTAGACGACAGTGCAGGGCACTCAGACACACAGGCCCCCCTGCGCCATCACTGACTCCTGTACTTGCAGCCTGAACATTCCACTCTGTGCCAGGGACCCTGCAGTAAAAGGAGGATCAGCAGCAGCTCCTGCCCCATCTGCCCCCTCTCCCCTCAGCCCACTCACCTGCCCACAGCAGGGGCGGCAGCAGTGGCAGCATGTCTGAAATGGAAAGTTCTGGGCGTTTGTCCCGTGTCTCAAAAGAGAAGGAGAAGGCAAGTGGGAGGGGAGTTGCCGGAAGACACATGGGAAGCTGCAGAGGAACACGTGACCTTGGTCATTCACAGATGAGGGACTGCAGACCAGAGCTCGCCCCCTCTCTACACACCCCACTGCTCAGAGACCCTGAGTCCACCCCAGAGAGGAGCAGACAAGGAGCAGACCCCATGTTCTGTGCCCGTCTCAAAGTTTCCCTCCAGCACTGGAGCCTGGACCAGGACCTCTGAGGACATCTGAGGAGTGGGACATGGTGAGTCTCTAAGGGCCTCCCCTCTGGGGTGCTTTTCTGAGCCCTGTTGTCTACACCAGGGAGCTGGTCATCTCCTGCTGACCCAGGAGGGTCACAGACTCATCTAGACCTCCAATGGATGGTCCTGCTGGTTATAGGTTTCTTTAGGGTCTGTGTTGAGTGTCTGGGGCAGAGGAAATGAAGGGGAACCTAGGTGTGGTGAGGGCAGCAGCCAACCATTCATTCATTCATTCTCCAAACACTTAGTCAGCATTCATGTGTTGGGGAGGTGGAGACACGAAGGGAGATGACCCACCTGGTCCATGCCCATGAGATGTTCCCACGCAGTGGAGTCACTTCCTCCCCAAACACTCAGTGTTGTTGAGCTTTAGAGCTGCAGTCACTGATGAATTTGCTGTGTGTCCTGGAAGAACACATGGCATTGTCTAAAATATAATTATGGGATTTTTTTTGACATCTGGTCAAAATAAAACCCCCCCAAACCAAATAACAACTCTTTTCAAGAGTACAACTTGAAACTCTATTCCGTGAAACAAGAACTTCCCAATTCCCTCCACCTCCCAGCCCCCAGCAATCACTGTCCCATTTTCTGTCTCTAGGAATTTGACTAATTTAGATGCTTCATATAGGGGAATCATATAGTATTTGCCTTTTTTGTGACTGGTTTATTGCACTTACCACAATGTCCTCAAGCTTCACCTACGAGGCAGCACATCTTAGAATTCTTTCCTTTTTAATGCTGAATAACATTATGGCAGGTGTACATTACATTGTGTTTATCCATCCATCCACTGAGGGATGCTTGGGTTGCTTCCACCTTTTGGCTATTGTGAACATTGGTGCTGTGAGTATGGGTGTGCAAATATCTCTGAGTCCCTGCTCTCGATTCTTTTGGATAAATGCCTAGAAGTGGAATTTCTGGGTCATACAGTAATTCTATTTTTAACTTTTTGAGGAACCACCACTCTCTTATCTTCCTTCACTTGTTTTTTTTTTTCCCTCCCTCATCTGTTGTCGTCATCTTACACTGACTGTACATGTTAACATCTCCAGTCTGGACCTCTCTCCTGCTCTCTAGACATTCATATCCAGCTCTCTAGCTGACGTCCCCAGTTGGCTATCAAGTGGCTTCTCTGAATGGTCAACACCCTTCAAAATCCTACTCTCTGTCATCCTCTATGGAACACAGCTGCATCCTTCCAGTTGCTCAGAGGAAAGACTTCGGCACCATCCTTGCTCCTCTTTTTCCCCCTCTTACCACATCCATCAGAAATTTCAGTCAGCTTGACTTTCAAAATGTTTCTCAAATATATCCTCCCCACCTACACAATGTCCTGGTCCACGGTGCCACCCATGGTTGTACATTCTTCTAGCTGCTCTATGTGGGACGCTGCTTCAGCATGGCTTGATGAGCCGTGAATAGGTCTGCACCCAGGATCTGAACCAGCAAACCCCCAGTCACCAAATTGGAGAGTGCGAACTTAAACCGCTGCGCCACTGGGCTGGCCCCTGAAAAGCGGGTGTTTGTTTTTATAAACTCAAAGTGGGAAAAGCAGAAGCCACAGAGAACAGATTGATAAATGTGACCACAGACATAAATAGATCCCTAATCATTGTAACAATTACTTAGAAAATAATCCATAACTATGTGTGGTGGCGGACGTTAACTAGACTAATTGCGGTGATCATTTCACAATATACACAAACATCGAATTATTTTGTCATACACGGGAAACTAACTATGTTATATGTGAATTATACCTCAATAAAAAAATAGAAGGAGCACATGAAACAGCTCTTTGGCTTTTAGGAATTTATCCCAAAGGCATACACACAAACACACACACACACACATACACACAAGTGAGAAAGTAGATACAAGATTATTCATTGCAGTGTTTCTATTAGCAGAATAAAATTAATACAATGATTTTTCCATTAGTAGATTATGCATATAAAATCAGAATCCGTTAAGGCTATAGAATACTGCACAGTCACAGAGCAGAATGAGAACAGTCTGTACTACTGACATCAAATGACTCCTGAGATCCTTTAGGTGAACAAATCAGAGCTCAGAGCAGCCTATGGACACTGGTGACTTCCCAGGAGGGGACTGGGCATCTGAGGACAGACTCTGCTGTGCACTGTGAACTTTCGACCATGTGACTATATTACCTGTTCAAAAGTACTTAAATAAACAATTATTAGGGAAAATAAAAAGACAAGGCTGGAGGAGTCGTCAGAAGATGGGTGATAAGGGGCCTTGAGAGGTGGGCTCTGCCCTGTGAATGTTGTTCTGTTCTCCTTGTGGAGCTGAGGGGGCATGGAAGAGTCTGAGGGGAGTGAGGGACCAAAGGGGACAGCTGCTCACAGAGGCCATGGGGGCTGAGGATGGGAGGGTCTACTGGTTTCACCCACAAGGGTTCTCTGGTCACTGGGGTGAGTCCAGGGTGAGGCAGGGAACCGGCTCTGCCCTGAATTGGAAGAGGCCCTGCTCTCTAAAGCCCAGGAGGGGTCTCCTTCCTACCTGCACTGTTTCCTTGGAAGACAGTTACGGTCCAGTTCTGTGGAGAGTCTGGGACAGAAAGACAAAGTGGACCTGCATCTGTGGTGAGGGCTGGGTGGACGTGGGCCTCTGTCTCCAGGAGCTGCATAAATGTGGGAAGGATGCAGGTGGGCATCCTCCTGACCCCACTCCCAGCCCTATTTCTGAGGTCCAGCAACAATATCTAAGACCCTGACACCAACATCCCCACTGTCCTCAGGACCCTATCGGGTACCCTGGTGTCCTGGCAGCACTCACAGGACACATTGAGGTTGATGGTATTTGTCCTGATCACTCCAGCCCCAGGAAGGTCACTCGACAGGTGAGGTTTGTGCCATGGTCCTGGGGCTGTGGGTTGAGGGTGAGCACTAAAGAGAAGCGGGTCCTGGGGCCCAGGGTGGTGAGAGCTGATGTCATCCAGAAGACAGGGGTGTGACCCACTCATAGGCCCAGGACACAGAGCAGGTCAAGTTCCTGTGGTGGCCAGACTGAGGTGAGGGTCCCTGGGCTGAGGATGTCAGACATGCAGGTCAGGGCTGGTGAGGAGAGAGGGAGACATGGGGATCAAGAGAGGTGGTCTGAAGTACGGGCCTGAGAGAAGCCTCAGGCTTTGGTCCAGCTCCTCCCTCTGATCCCCAACACACTGTACCCTTAACTCTGTCCCAGGAGCGGAGTCCCATCCTAGTCCTGCCCTGGGGCCCCCATAGCCTTGACCTGTGGCCGTTTCTGGAGTCTACTCCTTACCCATAGCACACACAGAGAAGGTTAAATTTGTAATTCTGTTTTTTACTTCCTCTCTCCACTCAAAAAAAGTACTTTCTGTTGTCCTTCCTCCTGGTGTCTGTGATGTCCAGGGAGCAGTCATAGGTCCGGGGGTCCCCGAGGAGGAAGAACTGGCCCTGGGTCTCCTCCTGCACTTTTAGATCAGGGTTGTTTGTGGCCACAGGAGCATCCTGGTCAGGACTGGCCCCTTCCCAGAACCAGTAGCCTTGAGCAGGAGTAGAGTCATTCCAGCCATCCTTGGGGTAGGAGAAGGAGCAGGGCACCTGCACACACAGACCCTCCTGCACCATCACTGACTCCCACACTTGCAGCTGGTAACCCTTGTTATTTGTCCAGGGGTCCCTCTGGCCCTCGGCCTCCTCCCTCCAACAGAGCAGGGCCAGCAGCAGCAGCTGCATGTCTGGGGTTGGCAGTCATAGGTTACTCAAGAAAGTCTGTTTCTCATGGCTCATCTCTCAGGAACTGAAAGTTGCAAGATTTAGAAGAGGCTTCAACAGGAAGAAGAGGGTGAGGTCAGAACAGTGACCTTCACCAGTGGAGGAACTTCACACCCAGACCTGTTGGGGCCGGGACAGCCCATGGAGTCAGCCATCCCCCACCCACCCTAGCTGGAGGAGGGACTCAGGGTCACGAAATATGAGGGAGGCTGACTGACCTCCCTCCCTCAGCATCCACATGGTAGGCCTCCCCTCTCTGCTCTTGAGGTCACACACCAGCCCCAGATGCTGCCCCGAGAGTCACTGTCCAGTGGGGAGGCAAGAAGTGTCCCAGCCCCTGGAGCTCCCTGTTACAGAGGCTGCGATGGGGCTGTACAGGCAGGGTGGCGTGTCTCTCTCCCTGGGTTGGAGGCTGAGTCTCAGAAGGACTGGGAAGAGGGGACACTCAGGTGATGGAGGCCAGGATTCTGTGTGTTAACACAAGCCTAGAATGTCGAGGGGAGTCTGGCTTGCAGGATGCCTGAGAAACTGAGGCTGTGATTCTCTGTACAGTGGAGTTTGGAAAGGAAGAAAGTGCAGAAGGGAAGGGGCAGATTTTGAAAGGGATAAAAACTTCCCCCTTTGTAGCAGCTGTTTGGGCACCAGGACAAATTTGTTTTTTTAAAAAATTATTTCATTGAGGCTTATAACATTTTGAAAATTTCAGGTGCACATTATTATATATGAATTTCTATATAGGCTGCATCATGTTCACCACCAATAGTCTAGTTTTTTATCTATTACCGTATATATGTGCCCCTTTACCCCTTTCACCCTCCCACCACCCCCTTCCCCTGTGGTAACCACTAATCTGTTCTCCTTATCCATATATTTGTTTATCTTCCATATATCAATGAAATCATACAGTGTTTGTCTTTCTCCGTCTGACTTATTTCGCTTAGCATAGTACCCTCAACTTCCATCCATGTTTCACAAATGGCAAGATTTCATCCTTTTTTATATCTGAGTAGTATTCTACTGTGTATATATACCACATCTTCTTTATGCATTCGTCCCTTGATGGGCACCTAGATTGCTTCCAAGTCTCAGCTATTGTGAATAATGCCGCAATGAAGATAGGGGTGCGTATATCTTTACACATTCGTGTTTCCATGTTCTTTGGATAAATACCCAGCAGTGGAATAACTGGATCATGGTAGTTCTCTTCTTAATTTTTTTGAGGAATCTCCATACTGTTTTCCATAGTGGCTGCACCAGTTTGCACTCCCACCAGCAGTGTATGAGAGTTCCCTTCTCTCCACATCCTCTCCAACACTTGTCATTTCTTGTCTTGTTAATTTATAGCCATTCTGACAGGGGTGAGGCGATATCTCATTGTAGTTTTAACTTGCATTTCCCTAATACTTAGTGATATTGAACATCTTTTCATGTGTCTGTTGGCCATCTGTATATCTTCTTTGGAAAAATGTCTGTGCAGATCTTTTGCCCATTTTTTAATTGGGTTGTTAGTTTTTTTGTTGTTGAGATGTATGAGTTCTTTATATCTTTTGGCTATTAACCCCTTATCAGATATGTGGTTTGAAAATATCCTCTCCCAATTTTTAGGTTGTCTTTTTGTTTTGTCGATGGTTTCCTTTGATGTGCAGAAGCTTTTTAGCTTGATGTCGTACCATTTGTTTATTTTTTCTATTGTTTCTCTTCCCTGGTCAGACATGGTACTTGAAAATTTGCTGCTAAGACTGATGTCGAAGAGGGTACTGCCTGTGTTTTCTTCTGGAACTTTTATGGTTTCAGGTCTTACATTCAAGTCTTTAATCCACTTTGAGTTAATTTTTGTTTATGGTGTGAGATAATGATCTGTCATTCTTTGCATGTGGCAGTCCAGTTTTCCTAACACCGATCATTGAAGAGATTTTTTTTCTCCATTGTGTGTTCTTGGCTCCCTTGTGGAAACTTAAGTGTCCAGGGCCAGCCCGGTGGCGCAAGCAGTTAAGTGCGTGTGATCTGCTGCTGCAGCCTGGGGTTCGCCGGTTTGGATCCCGGGCACACACCGACGCACTGCTTGGCAAGCCATGCTGTGGCGGCGTCCCATATAAAGTGAAGGAAGATGGGCATGGATGTTAGTCCAGGGCCAGTCTTCCTCAGCAAAAAAAAAAAAAGAGGAGGATTGGCAGATGTTAGCACAAGGCTGATCTCCTCACAAAAAAAAAAAGAAGAAGAAAATTAGCTGTCCATAGATGTATGGGTTTATTTCTGGGCTCTCGATTCTGTTTCATTGATCTGTGTGTCTGTTTTTGTGCCAGTACCATGCTTTGATTATATTTGCTTATACTATAGTTTTGTAGTATATTTTGAAGTCAGGGAGTGTGATTATCTCCAGATTTGTTCTTTTTTCTCAAGATTCCTCTGGCTATTCGGGGTCTTTTGTTGTTCCATATAAATTTTAGGATTCTTTGTTCTATTTCTGTGAGAAATGTCATTGGAACTTTGATAGGGATTGCACTGAATCTGTAGATTGCTTTAGGAAGTATGGACATTTTAATTATGTTAATTCTTCCAATCCAAGAGCACGGAATATCTTTCCATTTCTTTGTGTCTTCTTCAATTTCTTTCAACAATGTTTTAGTTTTCAGTGTACAGGTCTTTCACTTCTTTGGTTAGTTTATTCATAGGTATTTTATTCTTTTTGTTGCAATTGTAAATGGGATAGTATTCTTAATTTCTCTTTCTGCTACTTTATTGTTAGTGTATAGAAACGCAACTGGTTTTTGTATGTTGATTTTGTATCCTGAAACTTTACTGTATTAATTTTTTATTTCTAGAAGTTCTTTGGTGGATTCTTTAGAGTTTTCTATATATAAAATCAGGTCATTTGCAAATATTGACAGTTTCTCTTCTTCCTTTCCAAGTTGGATCCCTTTTATTTCTTTTTCTTGCCTGATTGCTCTGGCTAGGACTTCCAGTACTATGTTAAATAAGAGTGGCAAAAGTGGGCATCTTTGACTGGTTCCTGTTCTTAGAGGGATAGCTTTCAGTTTTTCTCTTTTGAGTATGATATTAGCTGTGGGTTTGTCATATATGACCTTTATTATGTTGAGGTACTTTCCTTCTATATCCATTTTATTCAGAGTTTTTATCATAAATGGATGCTGTAACTTGTCAAATGCTTTCTCTGTATCTATTGAGATGAACATGTGATTTTTATTCTGCATTTTGTTAACATGGTGTATCATGTTGATTGATTTGTGGGTAGTGAACCATCCCTGCATCCCTGGAATAAATCCCACTTGATCATGGTGTATGATCTTTTTAATGTATTATTGTATTCAATTTGCTAGTATTTTGTTGAAAATCTTTGCATTAATGTTAATCAGTCATATTGGCCTGCAATTTTCTTGTATTGTATTTTCCTTGTATGGTTTTGGTATCAGAGTAATGTTGACCTCTTAGAATGAGTTAGGAAGCTTCCTTTCCTCTTCAATGTTTTGGAAGATTTTGAGAAGGATAGGTACTAAGTTTTCTTCGAATTGTTGTAGAATTCACCTGGGAAGCCATCTGGTCTTGGACTTGCATTTTTTGGGAGGTTTTTGATTACTGTTTAAATCTTGCTGTTGATTGGTCAATTCAAATTCTCTATTTCTTCTTGATTCAGATTAGGACGTTCCTATGATTCTAAGAATTTATCCATTTCTTCTAGATTATCTAATTTGTTGGTGTATAGCTTTTTGTAGTATTCTCTTATAATTTTTTGTATTTCTGAGGTTTCCATTGTAATTTCTCCTCTTTCATTTCTGATTTTATTTTTTTTTAGCCTTCTCTCTTTTTTCTTGGCGAGTTTAGCTAAAGTTTGTCACTTTTGTTTATATTTTCAAAGAACCAGCGCTTTGTTTCATTGATTTTTTCCTATTGTTTTTTAAGTCTCTTTTTCATTTATTTCTGCTCTGGTTTTTATTTCCTTCCTTCTACTGATTTTCAGCCATAGTAACCCCCTCTTTGAGTGATTAATGTTTTCTTATCAATGATGCCCAAAGACTGGCTTTGTTTTTCCATCTAATTACTGGGTACACCCCTGGCTAAATTGTTCTCATCTCAGGACAGCACTCTGTCCCTAGTTAACACTTGTGGGGGATGGAGAACACAAATCTGAGGATGGTGGCACAGCCTGGAAGGTCCTGGACACGCCTGACCAACATCATTGACCTAGGCTGTTACCAGATCCTTCCCCAGGTTCCTCCCACTCTGCATTGGAGGCTGGCAAATGATTGGCTGCCCAGAGGGTTCCAACCACCAGGAGGCACTGTGAACCCTGGGGAGAACCAGGCTGGGGCTGGTGCTGTCCGTGGTGCTGAAATAGGGTCAGGATTGCAGTTCAGGGACCTCTCAGCTCTGTAGAAGGGTCTGAGCTGAGGCTTAAAGCCCCAGTTTGGGGCCAGGAGGGCAAAGAGGTGGGAATGGATACAACCAAGGGAGGAGAGGACAGTCAGGTGTGGGTGGTGCTGGTCTCCTCTCTCTGCTCCTTCTCTCACTTCTCCTGTTCACTCTCAGGCATTGTCCCTTCTGTAGACCATGTCTGTCTGCTCCACTTGGTTGAGCCACAGGGGCAAGAGGATCTTATTGCTGATGTTTTCTGTTTACTGATCTCTATACTTCTCCTTTAGATAACTTTCTTCATGCCAGCCTCACAATAAAAAACAACAACAACGAAAAAACCCCACAACTCTGAAAATGAGGAGAGTAGTCTTCAATTTGACAAAGGAGGAGAGTAAGTGTCAGGGTCAAGAATATCAGACACTATACCAGGATCCCTTTCTCCCGTTCTGTCCACCTGCCCCAGCGTCTCTGCACAGGAGAGGATAGTCTCAGGCCTGATGGGAAAGGTAAGTGCTTCCTGGATACTTATTTCTGGCTCCAAGTGATCCCTCTTGCCTGTGGTGTTGGACTCTCCTGATATTGTCAGAGGGGCTCCCTTTCCATCCAGGAGATGAATGAGCCTACCTGGCTGCCTCATGCTTTTCAGTCAGGACTTGGGAAACAGTGAGTCTGAGTGTCCTTGCTGTGTTTGGTGGGGGATCCAGATGCCCTGCCTCTGTGTTGTTCCTCCAGTTCTGGAAACCTAAACCAGCTCGCCTTCTTCTTACCACCTTCTGGAATTCTCCTTTGGTTTCTCTTGCACCATTTACAAGATTTATAGTTCTGAATAGAGGGGAGAAACAGGGAACAATGGGTCGATGCCATCTTGTCTGGATTTTAGGTTTAACCACCAATTTTTAATGTTTTCAACAGACAGGTTGACCCATATGGTCCATCCTGACATTATCATAAACAGAAGTCTGACTCACTCTCCCTTCTGGATGTGGGCAGGAAGAAGCCGTGTTAGGTATCAGGCATTTTTTACACCACACCAGAATCTCCTATTGGTTAACTTAACCTTCCTATTATGAACCTATGGCATAATGCTTTACCCCTGTCAAGATTTGGGTCCTGCTGGTGAATTGGGGCCTATTTTTGTTTAAACTGATTTTATTAAAGTGAAAATATTAAGTCTTTTAGGAGGAATATTATGAGCTTCTGCCTCCCTCTACATTCTCAATCCAAATGTATATTTCTGAGCTCATTTTGAAGGATAAGAAGGTGTTAGCCAGATTATGACATGGTGATGGGCCTTCCTGGAGGAGGAACGTGGATGCACAGAGACAGTGAGGAGTGCATTACAATGGGGGCACTTAGAGAATGACTTGAGGGATTGATGGGTTAGGATACGAGAATTGAAAAGTAGGCAGGGTGAGATGAAGAACAACCTAGAATAGAGGTCAGAAAACCACAGCACATGGGCTGCCTGCTTTTGTAAATAAAATTTTGTTGGAACACAGCTACGTCAGTTCATTTGCACATTGTCTATGGCTGCTTTTCTGTTACAAACACACAGTTGAATAGTTACATCAGAGATGACACAGCTTGCAAAGCTGAAAATATTTGCTGTTTGGCCCTTTACAATAAAAGTTTCCTGACCCCTGACTTGGAATGTTAAGTTAAGAAGCTTGTAAATTATTCTTTTGGGCTGAGAAGATAGAGAAGTATTTTGATGGTCAGCTCTGAGTTTTAGGGAATTTTATAAATGTTAATATCTTATTTTCTCTATAGCAGAACTAGCAGGAGGCAGGTAGGATAGAAAGGGAAGATTCTGGAGTAGAGAGAGATGATGCTGGAGGCCAAGTCAGGGCAGGGATCCACGGGAGGGCTTTGACTAGAGATGAACTGAAATGTTGCTGACGTGGTGTCTGGGACAGGACACACCCAGCCTCTGGGTGAAACGTCACTAAGGCCTTTCTGTTCAAGGGAGAAGGAACCAGTAGGAACCCAAATCTCTCATTGTACCAGGACTTCTGCTGCGTGTTTTACATATATACTTTTATTTAATCCTCACAGCAACCCTGTTAGGACTTCTTACACCCATTTCACAATGCAGGAAACCAAGGCACAGAAGGGTAAGGTGGCTTGCCTGATGTCATACACTTAATACATAAAACAGCATGAATTTGATCCTGGGTATCTCCGACTGCAAAGGCTAATGTAGTTTTGGTATAACAGGAGACTCACATGCAATAGTTTGTAAACCCATTGCCTATGGGGATAAGTCTCCAAGGATCAGTCTTTGGGTCCCCTTCCTGTAGAGGACATGGAGTCTCCGGCTGAGACTGATGCTCCAGTTGGTTCCTCACTGGGTCCTGTAGGTGACCTTCTGAGGATTCATCCTGTCAAAGCTGAGGGAGGCATAATGCAGCTCCTGCTCCATCTCCAAGGTGGAGGCCGTCCCTGCAGAGGTCGTGGGGTCACGGGAGCTGCTTAACTTTGACTCCTGCTGGTGACCCTGTGTGGAGAGCAAAGAAGGTGGTCAGAGAAGAGCAGTGGAGAGGGCAGGGAGAAGGCAGAGGTGTCCATGAGGTGAATTTGATTCTGACAGGACATTTACTTATTCTTCCATTCTTTTATCAAACTTTTCTTAAAATCCCAATTATCCAACATATATAGCACTTTTATGTTTCTTTCCCATTCTGCTGAACACTCACACAGACCCATGTGGAAAAAACTATTATTATGCAGAGAAAGAGACTAAGTCTCAGAGAGTTAGGTACTTCCAAAAGTCACACACCTACTGATCATGGTCTCTCTGAGGTCTCATATGTGCTGGACACTGGATACACAGGAAGTTGTTTATGAAAAACTACTTCTCTTGTTGTGTGTCAATGCTTTACTCTCACACTACTATCACACTCACATCTCTTCTGACACCAGATGTGTGGGGTCTTTTTCTCCCACAACAAGCAATTCTCTGTGACACCAGTGGGTTGTCCTACAATTGAACTCAATGCTGACACTATCTACTTGGAGATAGCGTCAGATCCCACAGATTAAGGGCTCAGTCCCACAAGATTCTCCCCCCTTCGGATGCCAATCTCAAGTCAAGCTTGTCACCTGTGCTTCTGACCAACTGACTGTAAATTGGAGGTTCCAATGGCTTGCTCCTTGGGTTCAATTAATTTGCTATAGTGGCTCAGAGAATTCAGGAAAACACTTTCCCTACTGTGTACCAGTGTATTATAAAAGGGTATGATAAAGGATACAGATGAACATCCAAATGGAAGAGATGCATAGGGGAAGGTAGGTGGGAAAGGGCTTGGATCTTCCACGTTCTCTCTAAGTGCACTACCATTCCAGCACCTCCATCTGTTCACCAAGGCGGAAGCTCCCTGAACTCCCTACTTTTGGGATTTTGAAGGAGGCTTCCTCACACAGGCTTGATCAGTTATTAACTGCAATTCCAACCTCTCTCAAGTCTCTGGAGAATGGAGTCAGGAATGAAAATCCCCAACCACGAGCCCGTGAAGAGTCACCTCATTAAAACAAAGACAGTGTTCTCACCCAAGAAACCAAGGGATTTAGGAGGACAGCCATTTTTGCTGCAGACTCATTTCTCAGCTCTAGATTTACTGCAACAATTCTCAAAAGAGTCTTTCCACTTCTCCTCCCATTCTCTCTTGAACTCACTCTCTTGAGCCTCTACCAGGCTACCAGATCTGCTTTTGTCAAGATTAGCTGTGCTATCACTTAGCTAAATTTAAATGCTCATTTCTCAGACTCTATCCCACTGGACTTATCAGCATTAGAAACAATTGTGCACTTTAACCTCCTTAAAGCTCCATCTCCCCTTGAGCCATGAGGACACAACCTTACACCCTCCTGGTCATTTATTTTTTTCTTGGTGATATTCTTACTGTTTCAAATTTATGTCCCTGACTCTAAATGCTGGAGGGCCCCAAGGCTTTGTCCGTGGACCCCTTCTCTTCTTTGTGGTTTCATCCACTATCAGACCTTGATGTGGGGGACCCCCAAACCTCTGTGTCTTGCTACTGGACCCCTCTCCTGAGCTCCAAACTCGTGCCATCTACTTGTCATCTTCATTTGGAAGTCTCAGAGGTACCTCAAACTTAAGGTAACCAAAATAACGTTTGATCCACTCTTGTCCATATACTCTCTCTGCAGAGTCAGTAATTTCAGGAATGGCAATTCAATTCTTTAAGTTCCTCAAGACAACCACATTGGAGTCATCTTTGGTATCTATGGACATTTATGAACATCTATATAACATCTATGGCTATCTATGGACATCTACACCATCTATGAATATCTCTGACATCTATGGACACGTGTGGAGTCACCTTTGACGTCTATGATGCCTATGAGGTAGAGAAAGTAAGCTGTCTTTGATCATATTCCTCGTGTACTCTATCACTCCAGTAACAAATCCTGTTGGCTTCATCTTCAAAATGTATCCAGAACCCAACTTCTTCACACCAGATTTATCATTGCTATCCTGGAATAACTCTGTCTATGGACTGACTTTTGTCCCCTGAAATTCATATATTCAAACTATAACTCCCAATGTGACTGTATTTTGAGATAGGGCCTTTAAAGATACAGTTAAGTTTAAGTGAGGGCATTAGAGTAGGGCCCAAAGTGACTTACGTTCTTACAAGAAGAAGAAAAGACACTAAGGATGTGTGTGCACAGAGAAAAGGCCGTGTGAGGACATAGCAAGAAGGCAGCCATCTGTGCAAGATGAGGAGAGAGTTGTCAGGAGAAATAAACCTTGCCGGCACTTTGATCTTGGACTTCCAGCCTAAAGAACGGTGAGAAAATAAATTTCTGTAGTGTAAGCAACCCAGTCTATAGTATCGTGTTACGGCAGCCCCAGCAAACTAATACAGTCTGCGTCATCTCCTGCCTGGATTATTTGAGTGTCTTCCATGACTAGTCTCCTCTATTCTATCCTATCTTGCTACAAGATTTCACAGAGCAGCCAGACGGATCTCAT
Source organism: Ceratotherium simum simum (assembly GCF_057802395.1). Lineage (NCBI taxonomy): Eukaryota > Metazoa > Chordata > Mammalia > Perissodactyla > Rhinocerotidae > Ceratotherium > Ceratotherium simum. The sequence continues at coordinate 9,936,248 of NC_141932.1, read as the reverse complement.
TAAAATTAATGTCAGTTCATATCTGTGAAATAATAGAATATATCTTTATCTATATATCTACATCTGTATCTAATATAGATGTTGAATAGGTATAGTTGATGTGAATATAGATATAGATATAGATCTACCTCCAGTTTGTGTTTTAATGTTAGGTCTTTGACTCTGGTTCCTGAAGCCCACCTCCTAAATCCCTTGGGATTTCCCAGGTGATAAGAGTGTCTTTTTTTCTAATGAGACAACTCTTGGTGGGCTCCTGGATGGGGGTTGTTCACCAGAAAGACCAAGCGGTGACTAGAAGCTTGGAACTTTAAGCCCCATTGACTATCCTCCAGAAAGCGGAGAGAAGCTGGAAATGGAGGTAATACTCAATCATGTCTACATGACGAAGCTTCCATTAAATCCTAATGGTATGAGGTTCCAGGAGCTTCTGGGGTGGTGAACACGTGGAGGTGCTGGGAGAATGGCACTCCCAGAGAAGATATGTGAGCTCCTAGCCTCCTCCCACATACAGTACCCTATGCATCTCTTCATCTAGAATTTCATCTGTATCCTTTATCTTATGCTTTTAAAATAAGCTGGAACACAGTAAGTAAACTTTTCCTGAATTCTCTGAGCCACTCTAGCAAATTAATTGAACGTGATCAGGGAGTTGTAGGAACCTTCAATTTATAACCAGTTGGTCAGAAGTACAGGTGACAACCTGGACTTGAGATTGGCGTCTGAAGTCGGGGGTGGGGGACAGTATTGTGGGACTGAGCCCTTAACCAGTGGAATTTGATGCTATCTCCATGTATATAGTGTCAGAATTGATTTAAATTGTAGGTTACCCAGCTAGTGTCGCGGAGAGTTGCTTGGTGTGGGGAAAACCCACACACACCTGGTGTCAGAGTATCAGAAGTGAAGTGTTCTGTGTGAGTATTAAAGGGGACACACACGGAAGTTGTCACTCTTCTCAAAATACCTGAGCAATGATGGTGAACTGCAGGACCCTGTGGTATTTGCAGCCTCCGTGCCTCTCCATCCTCATTTCCTCCCCACTGTTCCCCACTCCCCACCCCCACATAGTCTGCTTTAGGAACACTATCTTGCTTGCTATTTCTCCAAAACATCAGGGATGCCCCAACCTCAGAGCCCTAACACTTGCTGCTCCGTCTGTTTAGAGCCCTCAGTGATCCTTTCTCAGAGCTCACACTGCACTCCTTCACCAAATAAAGGTGTTTTCTCAAAGACTCAAGCCCCCAGGATCATCTCTCCCCATTCACACAGTTCATTGCCCTCCAGAGCACTTATTTCCTGTATATTTTCACTACTTATTTGTTTATTATATTCATCCCCCTCCCCGATAAATGTAAGTCATTGACAGCAGGGACATTTTACATTTGTAACATATGTATTAGTAAAAATACAGGCATTACCCAAGCCCCCAGAACAATCGACAAGCAGGAGATAGTTGCTGAAGGAGTAGAGGGATGCAGGGGTGATAGCTGACCGTGTGCACAGAAACCTACAAGCGGTGACCACACTAGTCAGAGTTAAATAAATAAATGAAAATCAGGGCTCAAAGGATGAGCAAGAGTAGAGCAGGTTGATATAGGCATGGAGGTGGAGGGAACAGCCGAGCAATGATTCTGAGAAGAAAGAGGCGGAATCTGCTTGAGGTGAGCGAGCAGGCCAGTGTAGGAATAGTGAAGCAATGAAGGTGATTCTGGTTTTCCTGCCCCAAATGCCAAACCAAGTTGTTTGGATACTCATCTTTCTGCAGTGTAGAGAAGCAGTTCATTTCATTATGGAAGTAATGCTAATGTGCTGGGGAGAAGGGAGGGGAGGGCTGCAGCACAATTAAGGACTAAGGGGGACATCAGCTCAAAGGGAGTGGTTGTATTAAGATGTATTCAGAAGAAGCACAGAGAAGCTTTGCAGCATATGGGAGCAGGAGGAGGTGATGGAGGACTGGAGTGGGAGGAGGATAGGTCTCTGATTCAGTGCCGGGGACAAGAATGCCATTGGTGAGATGTAGAGTCCAGAAGGAGAAGCATGCTTGGAGGTGTATTAACCATGTGTTCCTGACATTTTGACATCTGGGCCTCTCTGGTCTTGGAACTGCCCCTGCCAGGGCTAGTGAATGGCCAGAGATAGTAAAGTACTTACCTGCAAGCATGTCTTTCATATTGCAAACCAACCCATCCAAAACGCACATCCCAACCACTTCCTTTATCAAGCTCTTACACTCCGGAATATCCTTTGCCCTACCCACCCAGGTCCAGGCACCGGATAACTGGAGACAGCCTCTATACCTCAGAGCCTGCTGAAATTATTCAAACTAGCCAGTCCTAAATCTGCTTACCCTGCCTCATCTTGCCTTTCCCACAGAAACCACAATAAAACCTCTTGCCTACATTTTTCCTTTGCTCCTTCAGTCTCCTGACCAACCCTGGTGCTTCCTCACATGGCCCTGTGTGGTGTGGCATTTTTCCCTCTTCTTGGGAATTGTGAGTGACAACTGTCTCCCAATGGGTTGACCTCACATACCTAAATATGATCATGTGTCACTTAACGACGGGGATACATTCTGAGAAATGTATCTTGAGGTGATTTCAATATTGTGTGAGCATCATAGAGTGTACTTACACAAATCTAGATGATATAGCCTACTACATACCTAGGTTGTATGGTACTAATCTTATGGGACAACCATTGTATACACGATCTGTCGTTGACCGAAACGTTGTGTAGTGCATGATTGTAATAATAAAACCTAAATTTTCAAACAAGCAGAAGTGTGATGAGGTTATTTCTGGACATGCCTAATGGAGCATGACTGTGGGCCATCCCTGGGGAGATGTGGCGGGCAGACTGCATGCCAAGATGCCCACATCACTCGCCAGGTAAGCTGGTCCAATGGCAGGATGGATGTCATCCACACCCATTGCTGTCCTGGCTGTTTTCTTCCTGCAGGTCTTCAATCTGATGGGAGACACCAGGGTCTTTGATACAGGTCACTCTTTTGAGGCTGGAGTGAGTGACTAAGGCAGGTCAAGGACGAGGTGAGCCCAGGAGCCTTCATAACATGACTTTGTGAGAAGGCCCCTTCCCCTGTTTCTGGACGTCTGGAACCAGGGCTGGGAATACTCTCATGCCTGGCTCGGGGGCTACCAGCTGGATTATCACCACCACCATATCCCCTCCCCTGGCTCTGGGACCTCACAACCCCTCCAGGTCTCTACTCTCCACCCCTTGGCCAACATCCAACCCAGCTCACATGAAGAAGATGAGGCAGAGGCAGAGAGAGAGCAGTGTGGTGACACCAGCTCCCCCAAGGGTCCTGTGAATCACTCCTGATCTGGTCCTTGGTTCTCCTACAGACAAGAGACACTTGGGGTCAACTCCAATCTTGACGAACTGACTTGTGACCTCTCCTCTTCAGCACATAGAGAGGAGCACATCTCCCCTCCCATCCCGGGTTCAGCCTCTGGGTTCTTCCACCCATCATAGGACCTGAGCTTTCTCTAGAAGGGCATGGTCCATGCTACACCTCCTATCCAGGCCCCTCACTCTTGTACAACAAACTCCATCTCTTCCAGCACCCAGGTTCTTCTCTACCCAGGGTCTGTCTGCAACAGCCCACAGACCTGGCCCCTGGCCTCACCAGGATCGTGAGGCTCTGGGCTCTGTGGGAATTGCAGAAAGAGAGAGAAACACAGCCCACAGAGCCCTATGGGATGCTGAAAGGCTTTGTCCCTTTTTCCTTCAAGGGAAGGTGTCTGAATCTCCTCTCCTGTCCTCCACTGGCCCCACCCCTCAGGGTCAAAGGTGATCTTTCATGCCTCCAGAAAGGGGTGGAACCTGGGAGTTCTCAGACCTCCAGGTCAGACCCAGAATGGCTCTCCTGACCCCGCCTGGCCATGCCTCCTGGGGACGCAACACTCCAGGGTGAAGGATGTGTCTCCGGGTTTCACCTGTCAATAGTTTTATGGGCACTGCTGAGAAAGCCGCAATCGGACTCACTGTCCAGTGAGGGGACCAGATGTCATTACCCATGGGAATAGAACAGTTGGGGAAGCTGGGCTCCAGACACAGGTCAGGGTGAGGGTGGATGATTGATAGTCAAAAAAGAGCCCAAAGAGATTTTGAGGGCAATGAAACTTCTCTGTATGATACTACAATGATGGATACATGTCATTACACATTTGTGCAAACCCATGGCACGTACAACACCAAGAGTGAACCCTAATGTCAATGACAAACTTTGAGTGATAGTGAAGTGTCCATGTGGATTCATGAGTTGTAACAAATGTCCCCTCTGTTGGGGGATGTTGATAGTGGAGAAGCTGTGCATGTGTGGGAAAGTGCAGCGGGTATGGGGGAAATCTCTCTAACTTCTGCTCACATTTCTGTGAAACTAAAATTGCTCTGAACAATAAAGCCTACTAAAAAATTCTCCCAAGGCCTTCAGTCACTGGAGGAAGATATAGAGCACATTAAGAATGGGCAGGGATGAAGTTGCTGGTCATCCTGGCAAGACCAGAATTGGGGGATGTTGCAGAAAGAGGCCTGAAGGGGGCTTTCATGGGTTACTGCAGCCCCTCCACCCTAGCCCCAGCATCTGGGCTCTGAAAGTCCAATTATGACTCAACCTGGCAGAGACCCTACCCCAGTCAATGCCCCATTGGAGAGGGCTCCTTCCTACCTGTGCCATCCCTTAGGCAGACACTGACTGCTGGGTTCTCTGGTGTACCTAGGATGAGAAGAGGGGACCTCTCCTTTAAATGGAGAAGGTTGGGTATGAAATGTAGGCATCCCCCTACCCTAGGGTAAGAAATACATGAGGATCAGGATGTGGATACTCCTAGGTCCACTACTCAGCCAGACCCCCGGGACACAAGCACCAAGTGTCCCCAGCCTGACATTCATTCCCCTCACACACTCAGGGACCCGGGCATCCTGGCCCAGCACTCACAGGTGACATTGAGCTGGATGGTCCTTTCCACGATCCCACCAGCTGCAGGGAACTTCACCTGACAGGTGAGGTTGGTGCCGTGGTCCTAGGGCCATAGGGTGAGGGTGAGCACTGAGGAGAGGTGGGTCCTGGGGCCCAGGGAGGTGAGGGCAGCTGATGTCCAGGAGAATATGGGGGGCATGCCCCACTGACAGGCCCATGGCACGGAGAAGGTCAGGTTTCTGGGGCGGCCAGGATTTAGGGTCCCTGGAATGAGGATGTGGGGTTTGTGGGTCACGGATGGTGAGGAGATGGGGAGACACAGGGATCAGGAGGGAGAGTCTGAGTTGCGGCCCTGCAAGTAGCCTCATGCTTTGCTCCAGCTCCTACCTCTAAGCCCCGACACCCTGTACCCCTATTCCCCTCAAAGGAGGAGGGTCCCATCCCAGTCCTGCCTTGGTCCCCATGTCCTTCCCACGTGGCATCTCCTGGAGCCCACTCTTTACTCATCACATGTACAGAGAGGTTGGATTTGTAATTCCATTTTTCCCTTCCTCTATCCACTCGAAAAAAGTATTTTCCCTTGTCCCTCCTCCTGACATCTCTGATAACCAGGGAGCAGTTGTGGGTCTGAGGGTCCCCAAAGACCCAGGGTGGAATCGGCCCTCGGTCTCCTCCTGCATTTTTTGATCTGGGTCGTTTGTGGCCACTGGAGTGCCCTTGTGTATATTGACCCCTTCCCAGAACAAGTAGCCGTGAGCTGGGGCAGAGTCAGTCCCTTTGTCCCGGGGATGGGAGAAGGTGCAGGGCACAGAGACGCACAGGTGCTTCTGCGCGGTCATGGATTCCTGCACTTCCAACCGGTATTTTTTATACTGGGCCAGGGACCCTGTGGGGAGAGAAGGGTCAGCCACAGTCCCCATCCAACTGGCCCCCTCTCCACTTGGCCCACTCGCTTACCCACAGCAGGGGCAGCAGCAGTGGCAGCATCTCTGATACGGAGAGTTCTGAGCATCTGTCCTGTAACTGGAAAGAGAAGAGGAAGATAAATGGGAGGGGAGGCTGCAGGAAGACCCACAGGAACATAGAGAAGATGACCTGACCTCAGCCTTTCACAGAAAAAGAACTGCAGGCTGGAGCTTTTTCACCTCTGCACAGAGAAGGTGGACACCCTGCAATCAAAAGACCCTGAGACCCACCCAGAGGGGAGCAGACAAGGAGCAGATCCCATGTCCTGCCCCCATCTTGGTGCTTCCTTCCAGCACTGGAGCCTGGACCAGGACCTCTGAAGACATCTGAGGAGTGGGACATGGTGAATCTCTATGGGCCTCCCATCTGAGGTACATTTCTGAGCCCTGTTGTCTACACCAGGGAGCTGGCCAGCTCCTGCTGGAGCACGGAGGGTCAGAGCCTCATCTAGAGCCCGGGTGGTCGGTCCTGCCAGGAGTAAGATTCCTTATGGTCTGTGTGAGTGTCTGGGGCAGAGGAAAAGAAGGGGGTCCTAGGTGAGGTGAAGGTAGCAGCCAATCATTCGTTCATTCATTCATTCACTCCCCAAACACTTAGTGAGCATCTCTGTTTTGGGGAGGCTGGAGACAAGACGGGAGAAGACCGACCTGGTCCATGCCCATGAGATGCTCCCCATCCATTGGAGTCACTTCCTCCCCAGCACTCAATACTGATGGGCTTTAGAGCTGCAGTCACTGGTGAGTTTGCTATGTGTCCTGGTAGCATATTGGGTATTTTCTAAAATATAAGTATGGGATTTTTTTTTTTTTTACTTCTTGTATGCAGATTGGTGAAGTTAAAATGGCATCTACAAAATAAAAAACATGTAGCATCTTCATGTAAAACAAAGCTGGGAACATATGTTTTAGGAGCCAGTGCAGATGAAACTTTTTTCCCTGAATGCTGCTGTTCGGTGATGTGTGGCCTGAGACTAATTTTTTTAGATCTTCTTATTACAGATTAGCATTTCCTGTCATGTAAATCATATTTTTTCTCACAGTTACATGTGGCTTACAAGGCAAAATATTTCCAGGAAACATGAGTGGAATGTACAGCTACAATTAAAATTTTAGGTTCAGCTCACACGGTTTTGCGTCTCACTCTGTGTCTTATGCATCTGAGAAATCCCTGACACCTGTGACATAACAGCATTTGCCACCATTGATTTGTAAAATCTTTCAACTACAGTAGTATCTAGATAACTGTTCTTTCAACCTTACTAACAGAGAGCGATTATACACCCTCATTTGATATGTAAGGAATTGAGTCTCCAATAAGTAAAATAATACTACTTCTAGGTTATTAAAAAAGTGAGAATGTGAATAAACAAGTGGGACTTTATCAGATTAAAGAGCTTTTATAAGACAAATGAAACCCGAATCAAGATGGACAGACAACCAGCCAGCTGGGAGAGAATATTTGCAAAACATACATCTGACAAGGGGTTGATCTCCATAATATATAAAGAACTCACACAACTGAACAACAAAAAAACAAACAACCCGATCAAAAAATCGGCAGAGGAAATGAACAGACACTTCTCCAAGGAAGATATACACATGGCCAATAGGCACATGAAAAGATGCTCAACATCACTAATCATCAGGGAAATGCAAATCAAAACAACACTAAGATACCACCTCACGCCCGTTAGAATGGCTATAATCACAAAGACAAAAAACAACAAATGTTGGAGAGGATGTGGAGAAACAGGAAGCCTCATACACAGCTGGTGGGAATGCAAATTGGTGCAGCCTCTATGGAAAACAGTATGGAGATTCCTCAAAGAATTAAAAATAGAGATGCCCTATGACCCAGCCATCCCACTACTGGGAATCTATCCAACGAACCTGAAATCAACAATCCAAAGAGGCTTATGCACCCCTATGTTCATTGCAGCATTATTCACCATAGCCAAGAAGTGGAAGCAACCTAAGTGTCCCTCGACTGACGATTGGATTAAGAAAATGTGGTATATATATACAATGGAATACTACTCAGCCATAAAAAAAGACAAAATCGTCCCATTTGCAACAACATGGATGGGCCTGGAGCGTATTATGTTAAGTGAAATAAGCCAGAAAGAGAAAAACAAACACTGTATTATCTCACTCATATGTGGAATATAAACCAACACATGGACAGAGAAAACTGGACTGTGGTTACCAGGGGCAGTGGGGGTTGGGGGTGGGCACAAGGGGTGAAGGGAGTCATGTATATGGTGATGGACAAACAAAAATGTACAACCCAAAATTTCACAATGTTAGAAACCATTAAAACATCAATAAAAAGAAAAAGTGAGAATGTGGAACATAATGGAAACCCCAATACAATTAGTTTCACAATGAAGAAAGTTACATTATGTTCACAGACTTGAAGGTTCTGTGAGTTCTCATTATTTTTCTTTCATGAACACCATGATTTACATAAAATAAAATATACCTACTTGAAAGGTACATTTCTATGGATTTTGACAGACACATACAGCTTGGTTATGACCTCCACAATCAAGACCTAGAACATTTCCATGACCCCAAAAGGATAACCCACACCTATTTGCAGCTTATCACTCCCAGATCCACCCCTCGTAACCAATGGTATACTCTCTATCTTGGTAAACTAATTTTGTCTACTGGAGAATTTCCTAGAAGCATACTCATTTGTGTCTATATTCTCACACTCTGCATACTATTTTTGAAATGGATCATGTTGCACGTTTCTATAGTTCATAATGTCTGATTACTAAGGAGCATTCCATTATGTGGGTGTACTTTAATCTTTTATTTATTCACCTATTGACAGACATTTGAAATTTTTGAGTTTTTGCCAATAAATATTAAGGCGGAAGTCGTTTTATGGACATATTTTCATTCTCACAAGTACGGAATTGTTAGATCGAAGAGTAGCCACATGTTTAACTTTAGTAGAAATTGCCAAATTCTTATCCAGAATGGTTTTAACCTTTACACTCCTGTCTGTAACGTGCCGGAATTCTAGTGCTTCACACCCACATTAACACTTCATATCGTCAGTCTTTTAAATTTTAACGGTTCTAGTGGGAGTGTAGTGGTATCTCATGGTGCTTTATAATTTTAATTTGTTTTAAATTTAGATACAATGAGAATCACATTTTATCACATAGAATTTTGTGAGGTTTTACAGATGTATATCATATGTAACCACAACCACAGTCAAGAGACTGAAGAGTACCATTACCCAAGTCATTCCCTTCTGCAGTCCCTAGGGAAACAAATCCTCCCTCCACCTAGAACCCTGAAAAAATGCTGGTCCGTCTTCCATCCCTCTTCTTTTGCCGTTTATAGATGTCATAGGAATGGAATCAGATGAAATATAGTCTTCAAAATCTAGCTTCATTCGCCTGGCATAACGCATTTGAGGTTTCTCCATGTTATTGGTGTATGTATCAATAATTTGCTTCATTTAATTGCTGGCTGGTACTCCATTGTTTCAATGTAGCCCATCTTATAAACACTTACCAGCTGAAGAACATTTACTTTGTTTCCAGGTTTGGAGTGACTGCGAATACAGCTGCTATAAGTATTCACATGGAGGCATTTGTGGGAACATACATTCGTATTTCTCTTGCGTAAATAAATACCTAGGCATCAGATTTCTTGGTCCCCTGGAAAGTGTAGGTTTAACTTTTTATGAATTTGCCAAACCTTTGACTGTACCGTTGGTCTTCCCACCTACAGCATGTGTGAGTTCTGACTGCACCACATCCTCATTGGCATTTGCTATTATCAGGATTTCTTTTTTCTTTTTCTTTAGTTTTTCAGTTATTCTAATAGGTGTATATCTCATCCTCAATTTAGTTTGTAATTTCCCAATGAAAAGTGATGTTGAGCATGTTTTCACGCGGTTATTTGTCATCCATTTTTCTTCTTTGATGAAGTGGCTCATTAAATCTTTGGCTACTTTCTTATTATGATGAAATCTATGTAACAAAACTACCATTTTAACCTTTTTTAATTGTTCGTGTCAGTGGCATTAAGTATGTTCCCCTTGTTCTACAACCATCACCACCATCCACCTCTAGAACTTTTTTAATCTTCCTAAACTGAAACTGTGCCCATTAAATGAACAAATCTCCATTTCCCCTCGCCCAAGACCCTGGCCATCACCATTCTATTTTCTGTGTGTCTATTAATTCCCTGCCTTAGACATTCGATTGAAGTGGAATCTACAGGATTTGTCCTTGTGTGACTGACTTATTTCACTTAGCCTAATGTCTCCAATCCACATTGAGGCAGGTGTCAGTACTTCCTTCCTTTTTAAGGCTGAATAACATTCCATTGTATGTGTTTTCCACATTTAGTTAATCCATTCCTCTGTTGATGGACCCTTGGGTGGCTTCTACCTTGTCGTTATTGTCAATAGTGCTGCTAAGAACATGGGTGCACAGACATCTATTCGAGTTCCTGCTTTCGATTCTTTCAGTACGCATCCATAAGTGAAAAAACTGGATCATATGATAATTCTATTTTTATTTTTTTGAGGAACTGCCAGGGTGTTTTCCACAGCAGATGCACCATTTTACAATCTAAAAGCAAAGCACAGAACTCCCACTATCTCCACATCCTTGTCACCACTTATTTCTCCTTTCTTTCTTTTTTTAAATTGCCACACTAATGGGTATGAAGTGATACTTCCTTGTGTAGTTAAGTTTGCATTGTCCTAACATTAGTAATGTTTATCGTGTTTACAGTGTTTACTGGGGATGTGTATATGTTTGGAGAAATTTCTATTCAAATCCTTGGTCAATTTTTATTTAGTGGTATTTGTTTTTTTGTTGTTGAGTAGCTGGTTGTTTAAACACATATAAAACTAGATGATTTTTATGTTTGTTTACTGCTGTTTTGTTTTGAGAGTCCTTGTTATATTCCAGATACAAGTCACCCATCAGATATATATTTGCAGATATATTCTTCCAGTCTGTAACTTTTAGCTTTCTTAATAGTGGCTTTTATGGAACAGCAGGCCCCCATTCTCCAAGACATGTGTCACCCATGAGGTGACCCACAGGTGTGTCAGGATGTGGAACAGCAGAGCAAAGATTACAAGGGGGGAGGTCTGGAGGCCAGATGGGGGCATTCAGGGGTGCAAAGGTGATGTGAGAATTGCAGCCACTCAAAAAGCACAGGACTTAATCCCTGGACCCTGTAAATGTTACCTAATAAGTAAAAAGGATTTTTACAGATGTTATTAAGGTAAGGATCTTGACCTGTGGAGATGATCCTAGATTATATGGGTTGGTCCCTAAATCTCGTCACAAGTGTCCTTCTAAGAGAGAAGCAGAGAGTGATGCTCCACACACAGAGGAGGAAGAGCAATGTGACCACAGAGACAGAGTGATGTGGCCACAAGTCAAGGAATGCCGGCAGCACAATGATCCGGGAGAAGTAAGAGGTGGATTTTCTTCTCGAGCCTCTGAGTGAGTGCAAGCTACAACATCTTGATTTCTGCCAAGCATGACTGATTTTGGATGATGGGGTTCAGGCCACGTTACCCCAACATGTGGCATCTTTGCATATTGAATATTTCAAACTGAAGTAATTAGAGAAATGGCATGTGCAGGAAGGACTTTCTGACCTTCTCCTGAAGTGAGTCATAAACCCTCACTGAGAGATGTCCTCTGTATCCTGGAGGAAAGGGCATGTTATCTCCCAAGATCAAGGGACACGGAGAGGCATCTGAAGCAACAGGCTTTGCTAAGTTTCTTCCAGTTTACTGCACTTGGCTCACAGTCTTTGTCCTATCATATCTCTCCACGACTTGCCACTCTTCATCAAATCTAGCAGGAAAATACTCCAGTTGAACCATTTACTCAGGTCTTCATTTCCTTATGAAGTCTCCTGTGCCACATGAAACTTACATTAAATACATTTTTATGCAATTATCTTGTCAATCTGCCTTGGGTTACAGGGATCCAATGAAAAACTTACAAGAGTACAGGGAAAATATTATTTCTCTCTTTCAGAGATTTCTGGCCTCCAGCACTGTGAGAGATAAAATTCTCTTGTTTTAGACTCTGAATGTGTGGTCATTTGTGACAGTGGGCCCAGGAAGCTAATACAGGCAGGAAACCAGAGAGATGCCATGTCCAAGGAGATTGGAGAGAATAAAAAAGAAAAGCTCTCCTTCACAGACCCATTCCTCTGTACCTCTTTGCAGCCAAACTACTCAAACTGATGCTTGAACCACTCTTCCCATCTGCCTTCCTCCAATTCTTTCCCAGACTTGCTCCAACCAAGTCTGCACCCCTTTCCCAACTCTCCATTAAAACTGCTGTGTCACGATCACCAAGGACAAACGTGTTTCCTTGTGCCCTTCTCTTCTCTGTGTGCTGTCAGCCCCTTTTTGTCTCATGTGTTGTCATCACTTTGCATGGCTCTACATCTTCACACCTCCAGCCTAAACCTTTCTCCTGATCTGCAGACATTTGTATCCAACTCTCTCACTAATGTCCATAGTTGAATGTCAAGTTGCTTCTCAGAATGAACATCCCTCTTCAAAACCCTACTCTCTGACATCCTCCATGGAACACAACTCCATCCCTCCAGTTGCTCAGGGCAAACATTAGGGCATCATCCTTGCTCCTCTCTCTCCTCATTCCCCACATCCGTTAGAAAACCCTGCTAGTTCCATCTTCATAATACGTCTAAACACAAACTCTCACTCTCCAGCCCGCCTCCCTGGTTCAAGTCTCCATCACCTCCTGCCTGGAGAATTCAGCAGTCCCTTCCCAATCTTTGTGTTGCAGCTGTGGACCCACTTTGGCCTTTTCTGAACAGAGCAGCCATGGGGATCCTGTGAAAATGGAAGTTCAACCATATCCTCCATGGTGTCCAGAATCTTGCATTTCTTGCAATGCTTCACAAGCTCTGCACCAGCACATGGTCTGCACCATCCTCCCAGCGTCTCCCCTCCCTGTGCCTCCTTCTGCTGTCAGACTTCTTCCTCCTGTTTCCCCTACAAACCAGGCGTGCTTTTGTCTCAGACTATTCTACTCGCTGTCCTCTCTGTTCCCTTTTCCTGGGGTAATTTTCCCTCAGGCAAACACAGAACCTGCTTTCTTACCATCTTAAGTCTTTGCTCAAATGTCACTCCTCACACTCTCAGATGTAGAAAATTATCCCCAAGATATCACATGTTGCTTTCCCTGCATGATTTTTCTCCAAACACATGTTAGCATCCAACCTGCTCTAATGTTATTTGTTTTGATTTCTATACTTCTTGTCTCCAGAATGACAGTCTCTTGATGACGACATTTTGGATGCTGTGTTCACCGATGCACCCACAGCACCTACGTCAATGTTGGCACATAGTAGGTCTTCCATAACACTTGCTCAACAGTTTATAAATAAATTACAGAATGTTATTTTGCTCATAACCATACAAGGATTACACACACATACACACACACACACACACACACACACACACACACACTAGTTGACATTTAAGACTGAGTCTGAGGGATGAACAGGACTTGGAGAGGTAGGAATGGGGAGGGAAGGGAAATTCAGGAGAAAGAATTACACATGCAAAGTCTGAGTCACAGAGTCCTTGGCCAGGCTGGGAGTGGAGTCATTGCGACAGGCAGAGAGAGGGAGGGATTTTTGGGGAAAGTCCAGTGAAGAACAGACCACACCAGGCCATCAAATCCACCTTGTGGTGTTTGCAACTCAGTCTCTGGTCATGGAGAGGGTATGTAGCTGATCATACTGTGCAGGATGTGGACAATGATGGTCTCTGGAAACACAGTCTGGAGGCCTGTGTTGAGAGGAGAGAGATGGAGGCTGGAGGTAAGGTGGGTTCAGAGACCTGGGGAAGATATGAGGTCCCAGGAATAACCAAGGTCAGGAGGAGGAGGAGATAGGCAGCAAGATGAGCTGTGATTAGGAGGAAGGATGGACAAACCAGTGATTTATTGGACTCTGGAGAGAGGAGGGAAGTCAGTGTGCATGAGCACACCCCACAATCCTGGTGTTAGAGTTGGGGGCTACGGTGTCATCAGTGTGAGAGGGAACCCCAGCAAAGAAGTGGGTTTGGAGAAGAAGAAGGCAGGTCAAATGTGGCCATGCTGAGCAGAGCAATCCTGAGGGTCACCCCAGGGGAGGCGTGGTGGGCCGTTGGGTGGTGAGACACCCATGTCACATACCTGAGGGATTAACCTGGACTGGTGTTTGCATCCTCCACACCTCCAACGGGCCTCAACATCTTCCCCCTGAAGGACCTCATTCTGAGAAAAGAGACCAGGGTCTTCCAATCCAGTCAGACTGTGGTTCAGCGAGCAGTAGACTCACCCTCTCTTCTCTATCCAGGGGCTGGAGGTGCGACCAAGGCGGGAGAGGGCAGGTCTGGCTCCACAGACCTTTTTGAGCACACAGGTACCTTCCATCCTGGATTCTCAGTGGGCTGGGCACCACAACTGCCCAGGAGGATTCCCCAGCACCACCTCACCCCTGTCAGCCTCTTGCCTTCCCCGCCCCCTGATCCCTTTGGGCCCTGCCAGCACTGGTTCTGGGACTCAGACACGTGCCCCACACCTCCCCTTCTCCCTGGGACAATGCTCACATGAGGAAGATGAGGCAGAGGAGGAGGAGCAGGGTCTTCACAGCCAATTCCCCAATGGCCACCAGAACCACCTCCGCCACGGGCCCTGCAGGAAAGTGGGACAAGACTAGATTTATCTGCTGCATTGCAATCCTGTGTCCTTCCACTCCCAGTAGGATCTGGACATTGATCCCCCGGCCCTCCTGCATCACTGGAAGCAGGAACCCCTGTGTCCACGCCTCACCCCACCCCACCCCACATCCTGACTGTCCAGCATTTGGAGAGAGAAAAATTGTATAAGTTGGACTTCTTCACAACGATAAAATTTTGTTCTTCAGTTGACACTACTAAGAAAGTAAAAAGCCAACCCATTTAGCGGGAGAAAATATTTGCAATTCAAAGATCTGATAAGAGTGTAGTATCCATCACTCTTACAACTCAACAACAGAAAGTCAAACTACCCACTTAAAAAATGGGCAGAGAGCCAGCCCTGATGGCTTAGTGGTTAAAGTTCGGCACTCTGTGCCTCAGTGGTAGAAACACACTACTCATCTGTCAGTAGCCATGTTGTGGCCGTGGCACACATAGAAGAACTAGAAGGACTTAAATATAGAATATACAAATATGTCCTGGGGTTTTGGGGAGGGGTAAAAAAAAAGAGGTGAAGATTGGCAACAGATTTTGGCTCAGGTGAATCTTTCCCAGAAAAAAAAAAGAAAAGAAAAAAAAAAGTAGGCAAAGAACTCGAAAACAAAAATCTACAAAGAAGATATACAAATGGCCAATATGTCCACGAAAAAATTAACAATTTTGTTAGTCATTACGTAAAGACAAATGAAGGTCCTCATGAAATACCCCTTCACTGTACTAGCAGGCTATATTTAAAAAAAAGAAAAATATCAATGTAGGTAAGGGTGTGGAGAAATCAGAACCCTCATACATTGCTAGTGTGAATGTAAAATGGAGTTGCCACTGTGGAAAACAGTCTGGTCTTTCCTCAAAAAGTTGAACATTGAATTACCATGTGACCTAGCATTTCTACTCCTGGAGAGTTACACGCTCAAGAAAACTGAAAACATGTTTGAACAATAGTGTGTACACCAACATTTATAGCAACATTGTTCACAATAGTGAAAAAGTGGAAACAACCTAAATGTTCATCAACTGATCAATGGATGAACAAAATGTGGTACATCCATACAATGGAATATTATTCAGACAAAAAAGAAAGAATTACTGATACATGCTACATGGATCAACCTTGAAAACGTTTTGTGAAGCAAAAGAAGTCAGACAGAAAAGGCCACATTTTGTATGATTCTACGTATATGAAATGTACAGAATAGGCAAATCCATAGAGACAGAAAGCAGATTAGTCATTGCAGGGGTGACGGAGGGGAGTATGGAAAGTGACTGCTTTGTGGGCAAAGGGTTTCTCTTTGGGATGAGGAAAATGTTGGACGGATGGAATTAGACAGCGGTGATGGTGGTACAATATTATGAATGTACTAAAAGCCACCACCTATACACTTAAAATGGCTCAAATAGTGACTTTATTTTTAGTGAATTTTTCCTAAATAATAAAACAATGCATATAGATTTTTAGGAACTATACAGAGGTACCAATATTTACCTGCTACTGGCAAAACTCTAAAAGTTTCACCTTATACTGAGTTACTGAAAATACACACACTTATCATCTGCACAGCAGAGAAACCATCAACAAAACAAGAAGACAACCCATTAAATGGGATGAAATATTTGCGTATCATATATTTGACAAAGGGTTACTTTCCAAAATATATAAAGAACTCATACAACTCAACAACAAAAAAATGAACAACACGATCAAAATATGGGCAGAGGAAGTGAACAGACATTTTTCCAAAGAAGATATACAGATGGCCAACAGGCACATGAAAAGATGTTCTACATCACTAATTATTAGGGAAATGCAGATCAAGAATACTATAAGATATCACCTCAAACCTGTCAGAATGCTTATAATTAACAAGACAAGTAATAACAAATGTTGGAGAGGATGTGGAGAAAAGGAAACCCTCATACACTCCTGGTGGGAATGCAAACTGTTGCACCCTCTGCAAAAAATACTATGGAGATTTCTCAAAAAATTAAAAATAGAAATACCATATAATCCAGCTATCCCAATATTGGCTATTTATCCAAAGAACATGAAATCAACAATTCAAAGACATTTATGCATCCCTATGTTAATCACAGCATTACTCACAATAGCCAAGACATGGAAGCAACCCAAGTGCCCATCAACAGAAGAACGGATAAAGATGTGGGATATATACACTATGGAATACTACTCAACCGTAAAAAGGACAAAATCATGGCATTTACAATAACACGGATGGACCTTGAAGATATTATGTTAAGCGAAATAAGCCAGACAGAGAAAGACAAACACTGTATGATTTCACTCATATGTGGAAGATAAACAAACACATGGATAAGAAGAACAGATTAGTGGTTACCAGAGGGGAAGAGAGTGGCTGGAAGGCAAAAGTGGTTAAGAGGCACATATGTATGGTGATGGATAAAAACTAGACCATTGTTGGTGAACATAATGCAACCCATATAGAAACTGATATATAAAAATGTACACCTGAAATTTACACAATGTTTTAAGCCAACATGACGTCAGTAAAAATAAAAGGTGCAACTACAGCTGAGAAATGACCCTGCATGCTCAGGGAAAAACAAATAGTTCTGTGAGGTTTAAGTGGATGGGCATGTTTGGAAGTCTTTGTACATAAGGTTAGTACAAGAAATTATGGGAGATTTTAAAAACCGTATTAGAGTGGGGAAAGTCAGAGGCGTGAAAGAGAATATTGATAAATGCAACAGTGGTTTAAAAGTAAATGTTTAATAAGTAGCTCACTCATGGTGAGGGGAGAGGGAGTCCTGATTGGTAGCATTTACCAATTTCCTTGGTGTAAATATTCCCATCTTGGGCAATTTCAAGCACCTAATTTGAAGTCACTGAACCCAGACTTGGGAAAAGATGGACACAATTAGTTCTTGCCAAATAGTCAGTGTCAACACCAGTACACGCAACTCAGAAGAAAAATGCATGTTGTTCCCTGGAAAAATCGCCATATGCTAAATGAAAAAGCCATCAATAGACTGGAAATTAATCCTCTCAACTAACACACAGCTGAAGTCCTTAATATGAACAGAGCTTCTTCAAATAATTAAGAAAAAGTCCATATTGAGGGTATAATGCAAAGTGAAATAAGTCAGAGGGAGAAGGTGAAATACCGTATGATTTCCTTCATTAAGTAGTAGATAATAACAACAATAAACAAACACATAGAGACAGAGATTGGATTGGTGGTTACCAGAGGGGAAGGGGGGAGGGAGGAGGGTGAAAGGGATAATTCGGTACATGTGTGTGGTGATGGGTTGTAATTAGTATTTTGGTGGTGAACATGATGTAATCTATGCAGAAATAGAAGTACAATGATGTACACCTGAA
Organism: Ceratotherium simum simum; assembly: GCF_057802395.1. Lineage (NCBI taxonomy): Eukaryota > Metazoa > Chordata > Mammalia > Perissodactyla > Rhinocerotidae > Ceratotherium > Ceratotherium simum. Next base: position 9,918,216 of record NC_141932.1, on the reverse strand, counting down.
ATTTTTACAATGTCATAAACCAATGTTACTGCAATAAACAAAAAATTTAAAAAAAAAAGAAAAAGTCCACAAAGAAATACAAAGGTTCTTAAACATAATGAAAGATCTCAACATAGTCACAAAATAATACTGCAACTTAAAATGACCGTGAATTCACTTAGGATCAACAAGGATGAACATGTTCAGCAGGGAAGGAGGCACATTGCAGGTGGGAGTATAAACAGAACCACCTCCATGCAGTGGGATTTGGCAACATCTGTAGAAATTACACACATACTCTTTGATCCAGGACTTTCTTCTCTATGAAATTATCCGATAGACATATGCACACACGGGGAATGTTCATACAAGTTATTCAGTGCAGTATTATTTGTCTGAGCCGAAGACTGGAAACACATAGTTTTCCACCAGCAGGGGACCAGTTAAGTACATTATAGTATAATATACATCCCATTTGGAAAACCATTGAGTCATCAATAACAATGAAGAAGGTTTCCTATGTACTGATACAGAAGGATCTCTAAGATAGACTGAGCGTGAGGAAAAGGCAAGTTTAGTTCATAGAAATATACCCATGTCCCTTCCTTAGTTGTGACAAATGTGCCAAGGTGATGTTGGATTTTAGTGATGAAGGAAGCTGGGTGAGGGATTATGGAAACTCTGTAGCATGTAAATCTAAAATTACTCCATATGAAAAGTTTATTAAAAATAACAATAAACATGCAGAGCAGTGGGTATAGTATGATGTTTACATGTGTGTGTGTGTTCGAATGTATATGTGTATGCATAGGTTAAATGTATATGCGTAGGTTGTATTTGAGAAGATAACAAAGAGAGAGGTACACAGTGTTTTATTCGTACTAAATTTTGCTAGGGACTGAACTGCGTTCCCCCCTAATTCATATGTCGAAGCCCTAATCCCCAGTATGATGGTATTTGGAGGTGTCTGGATGGGCTTTTGGGAGGAGATTAGTGTCAGATGAGGCCATGAGAGTGGGGCTCTCATGATGACATTGGTGCCCTTATGAGAAGATACACCAGGGAGCTGGCGCTTTCTCAGTCCTGTGAGGACACAGCCAGGTGCGGCCATCTACAAGGCAGGAAGAGAGCCCTCACCAGGAACCCTATGGCTGGTGATCTTGGACTTCCAGCCTCCAGAACTGCAAGAAATAAATTCCTGTTGTTTAAGCACCCCAGTCTGTGGTATTTTGTTATGTCAGCGCGAGCAGACTAAGGCACATTTTAAGTTTACTACTTTAAACACTAACATTAAAATGATCCAAGGAGGCTGGAGGAGTAGGAGGGGTCCAGATCCTAAGGAGAATGAGGACAGGATTTGGGACGAGAAGGTATCCCTGGCATGGAGACAGCACATCCATTGGACATGGAAGAGACCATGCTAACCCCCTGAGAGCAGGGTCATTGGTGATGGGAGTTCAGCTTGCAAGTTAAGGAGCAAGTGAGGGGCTTCTTACGTCTGCTGTGCCCACACCTGTCCTGAGCTTTTGACCCATCTGATTTCTGAACCCCAGCTCTGTTCTGAAGGGAGGAGACAGACCCCACTTCCACCACGCCCCCTGGAGGGGAGATGTTGCACCTTACCTGTGCCTTCTTTCCGGAACCTGCTGATGGTCAGGTTCTGGGGCGCATCTGTACAGACAGACATAATTATTCCCTTTTCAGTGGCAGGAAGGTGGGTGTTGGCCCTTTTCTCCCAGAACTTTAGAAATAGTAGGGGGGTGGAGTTGAGTGTCCCCTTTCCTCCCTCCCCAGAGACAGCTTGCAAGACCCAGCACCCAGCACCCCAGGCCCTGCATCCCCCCTGCCCCACACCCACTGTCATCAGGGACCCGGCAGTCCTGGCCTGGCACTCACAGGACACATTGAGCTGGATGGTCCTCTCTGTGCTCACTCCAGCTCCGGGGAAGGTCACTAGACAGGTGAGGTTGGTGCCATGGTCCTGGGGGCCTGGGGTGAGGGTGAGCACTGAGGTATGGGGAGTCTTGGGGCCTAAGGAGGTGAGGGCGACCCCGAACCAGGAGAAGGTTGGGGGCGTCCCCCTCTTACAGGCCCATGGCACTGCACAGGTAATGTTCTTGGTGTGGCCAGATTCCAGGGTCTCCTGGATATAGATGTCAGGCGTCTGTGTCAGAGCTGAGGAGGAGACAGACAGAGACCCAAGCCTGGAGGTGGGCACCCCAAGTGTGACTCTAAGAGCAACCTCTGCCTCAGGCCAGCTGTCTCCTTCCCAGCCATCCTCAGCATCCTGTCCTTCTGGGTCCCCTTGGGTCCTTCCCAGAATGAGGTGCAGAAGATCCACCTCTGGCCCTGCCCTGGGGGCCCTCAGAACCCATTCCATGTGTCCCCTCCTTGATCCCATTCTTTACCTGTCACATGCACAGAGAGTAGGTTCTCTTTGTAACTGTATCTCACATAAGACCCTCTCTCCACCCTAAAGAAGTATGTCCCCGAGTCCCGCATCCTGGCGTCTCTGATGTCCAGGGAGCAGTCGTAGGTCCCGGGATCCCCAAGGAGGTGGAATCGTCCCTGGGTCTCTTCCTGCACTCCACGATCTGGGTTGTGTGTGGCTACAAGAGCATCCTGGTCTTTATCGTCCCCTTCTCGGAACCAGGAGCCGTGAGTTGAGGCAGAGTCAGTCTTGTAATCACGGGGATGGGAGAAGGTGCAGGGCACAGAGATGCAGAGGCCCTCCTCCACTGTCACAGACTCCTGCACTCGTAGCCAGAATCTCCCATCCTGAGCCAGGGACCCTGCAGGGAAATGAGCTTCAGCCGGGGTCCCCACCTGCCAGTCCCCTCTCCCCTTTGGCCCACTCACCTGCCCACAGCAGGGGCAGCAGCAGCAGCAGCAGTGACATCTCTGGAGTAAGAGTCACAGGGCCTTGGTGTCACAGGACTGAGAGGAAGCCCCAGCAGGAAGCCTAGGCTGAAGTTGGAAAGATTCCTGACCACAGAAGAGGAACTAGGCACCCACACGCTGTAGGAGCTGGTGTGGTCTTTGGAGAATAACTTCTACTTTCCAGATGGGCTCCCGATGAGGGTCACACACAGCAAGGAGGATTCCACCTGCTGCCTCCGTCTCCCTTTCCGTGACCTGTCCCTCCCGCACCACTGTCCACACCAGGAGACCAGACACTGCCTGGTCAATCACAGCTTCTAGATGCCCCAAGGGTCAGTCCCACCAGGTGTGGACTCAGGAGGGGCTGGGGAGGGAACCTCAAGGCGAGAAAGATTGGGAAGGGAGGTGGTGATTAATGAATGAATGAACATGACAACCGCATCTTGAGCATCGACTCCTTTCTGGAGAGTGGAGAAACAGGGGACAATGGGACAGACTTTGTCTGTGTCCTTGAGAACTTCTCTAACACCTGAGGAGGCAGGGAAACCCCAGGCCCTTCCAGCTCATGTTGGGACAGTGTGTGATGGTGGAAGCCCAGGCAGGGGCTTATAGGAACCTGATTGCTCTGTGCAGCCAGGAGAGCTCCCAGGTAGAAATGGCAGAGTGGACAGGATCAGGATTCTGAGGGGATCAGAAGGATGTAACCCCCACAGCTTGTCCTGGAGCTTCCTGACCTGCTCACAGCCCTTGCTCCAGGCGTCCCAGGTGTTGAGTGCACAGGCCAGGACTGTGAGACAAGCATTTGGAGCAAAATGACAGCACAGCTTGATGCTGGGGGAAACCCCTGACTTTGGAGTCAGGGGCCTGGCCCTTCTCCACTCCAAGCCTCAGTTTCCTCATCTGTCACCTGGAAGGATCCCAATTCTCAGCCCTCGTCTGCGGGAGAATCCATTATGGGGACAGAGGTGGACAATCCTGCAGGTCAAGGGCCTGGCCCTGCCCATTCCTCAGTGGTCATTCTGAGTCCCACCCTCAGCGAGAAGCTCCTGGTGGTAAGCACATCTTTGGGGCTTCCTTCTCTGAGGCCTCCAATTAGGGGAAAGAGGCACCAGCTGTGTAATCAGATTGCCCTGCCCTCGAGCCTGGCTCTGTAATGCTTGCTGTGCTGCCTTGGGAAGGGGGTTAACCACTCTGTGCATAGTTGGGTGCCTAAGCACACAGGGTGTTGTGGACTGAATTGCATCACCTCCAAACTTCATGTGTTGAAGCTCTAACCCCCAGTACCTCTGAATGGGACTGTCTTTGGAGATAGGACATTTAAAGAGGTAGTTAAGTTAAATGAGATCATTAGGATGAGCCCTAATTTAATAAGACTGTTGTCCTTCCAAGAAGAGGAGATTAGGACACAGACATGCACAGAGGGAAGACCATGTAAAGACTTAAGGAGGAGAAGGTGGCCATCTGTAAGCCAAGGAGAGAGGTCTCAGAAGGAGCCAACCCTGTTGACACCTTGATCTTGGACTTCCAGCCTCCAGAACTGTGAGAAAATGAATTTCTCTTATTTAAGCCACCCAGTAGGTGGTATCCATTATGGCAGCCTCAGCACAGGAAAACATGGGGTCTCCAAGGAGGTCCAACCTGTTCGTGCAGATAAAGTGCTCTGAGCAGCCTAGTCTGGCCCACAATGGACACAATCCACTCAGTGTCCAGTGGCCAGCCTGCATGATGGGGCTGCTCTGAGGATGGGAAGAGAAAAGGGAAGGGAAAGGTTTGGCAACCAGAGGAAACTTCTGCTGCTCCTCTGTGCACCAGCTCTGAACTCTGCGGTCTCTTACTTCACCCCGGCCACAGTTCCCCTCCTCTCCCCAGGACAGGACAGGCTCCCTGGGCCTCTGTTGGGGCTCGTCCATCTGCTGGCTGAGCCTGTCACTGCTCCTGCATCCTGGGAATCTGTCACCTGCCTGTTGAGTCGAGTGTTCTGCTTGGCTGAGCTGAGGGAAGGCTGACCCTGGACGAGCACTAGCGGAGCAAGGAGATGGGCGCAGATATACATTCACAGCCTGGCATGGTCAGGGCTGACCCAGCAGACAGTACGGGGCTGTGAGAGCTGGAGGAGGGAGTGAGGATGTGGCTGGAGGGCGGGACAGGTGCGCCGGGAGCTGGAAGGTGAGCAAGGTTGTCTGGGAGGTAAGCTCATCCTCCAGAGAGCAGACCCAGAGCCAAGGACGTGGGTGTGAGCAGACAGGGAGCCCCTGCAGCTCCACCTGCAGCCCTCGGCCAGTGCCTTTGCCTCAGTCAGCTCTTCAGCCTCTCAGCTCCAGGGTCCAAGGAAATCCGAGTCTGAACTCCTCCAACACATCTCCTCCTCCTCCTCCTCTTCCTCCTCCTTCTCTTCTAGGGAAGGGGATAGTAACTGAGCCACCCGATGAGCTCTGCAGCTAACATTGCTCCTTGTTGTCCCATGCAGGGGACCCTGGTTCCCTCCTGCCCAGGTCCCTTCATCAACTATGGGTTTCCAGGACAACATCTCAGGAGCTTCCTCAGGGAGCCTAGGGTCTGTTCAGGAGCTGGAGTATTCAAAGGGATGTCTCATCGGAGCTGGGACAAAGAATTTTCCAGAGGACAGAAGCCAAGATGGCGGCGTAGGCAGACTCTGAACTCACCTCCTCCCACGGACACAGCCAATTTACAACTACTCATGGAAAAATTACCCCTGAGAGAGAACTGAAAACTGGATAAGAGGAACTCCTGCAACAAAGGACAATCCTAATTGAGGTGGAAGAGGCAGAAACTCCCTTCTGGAGAGAAAAAAACGCGACCTTCACGAGCCACGACACTTCATGGCTGCCCAGGAGCAGCCCAAAGGTAAACAGCCCTCCCTGGAGGAGCCAGGCCCTGAGCTGGGAGCACCCCTGCTGTAGGCATTTTGTGGACCCAGCACAATTGAGATGAGTAGCATAATATCTGACTTTGTCTGCTACTAAAACTTTGGGGAGTACCCCCAGAAAAGCTGGTGCACAAAGAAATTAAAACCAGCTCTTAAAGGGCCCACTTGCAAACTCACCCGTTTCAGAAAGCAACCTAAAATCACCAGAAGGAAAGGTGCACAGTGCTTTGGTGAAAAGAGACTCACCTGATAGGCTCTGAGTGCATTGCAGTGAGAGGTGAGACCTCTCCAGGGACTGAGACATTGGTGGCAGCCATTGTTGTGGCCTGGCGTGGGGGTGCTGACACAGACGCTGGCAGACGCCATTGGAGTTCTCCCTGGGGCCTGCTAGCCCAGGGTCTGCCCCACCCACTAGAGCACTAATTTAATCCAGCTCAGCCAGGGCAGGCTGCCCACCCTAGAGACTGGCCCCACCCAACAAGAAGCCCTCAGGCAATTTGTGGGCCTGCATAGATTGGTGACTGGATTCTCTGCAGCCTGGCAACTGAGCCCACTTCAGTGGGGCAGGGAGTGCCCAAGGAGCAGGTGGAGAGTTTGGGGCAGTGGTGGAGTGTGTGGGGCTCCTGGCATGGAGAGACTGGGTCCACTTCAGGAGGTCCGGGTGCACACACGGGTCAGGACTGCACTGACTATGTGTGTGGACCTGTGTGCAGCAGGGCTTGTCAGCTGCAGAAGACATGTGCTTCTCAAAGACCCACATAGGGGGTTTGCCCCACCTTCCAAAGCCTGAAACAATTGGGTGCTCCTGTGCCTGAGGCCAGCCCCACCCAGCTGCAATCCTCAGAGAGCTGACAAGAGACCTAAAGGCTGGAGGCTTATAGCATTTGTAAGCCCGTGAGCCTAACAACCTGCCGTGCTGGGGGTCTACTCACTTAAAATAAATACTGAAACACAAATGTGGTATTAGAACTTGCAGCCAACTGTGGTGGGGCTCCCCACACCCGATAAAGAGACTGAAGGGCCCATAACAACTACAAGCAGCTGAGCATCACAAGAGCTGTCCAGGAGCATAACTCAGACTCCCTGGGCACCTACAGGGAGAGCAAACATGCCATAACAGGACGACACACATAGCCCACATAGGGGTCACTCCTGGAACATTGAGAACTGAGGAAAGCACACTGCTGGCCTCCTAAGGCATCACTTATATAAGGTCACCTATCCAAGAGCAGGAGACATAGCTGACCTACCTAATACGTAGACACAAGCACAAGGAAAGAGGCAAAATGAGGAGGCAAAGGAATACATTCCAAGTAAGGGAACAGGACAAAACCCCAGAAAAAGAACTAAGTGAAACAGAAATGAGCAACCTACCTGACAGAGAGTTCAAACAAAGAATGTTAAGGATGCTCACTGATCTGGGGAGAAGAATAGATGAACTCAGTGAGAATGTCAACAAAGAAATGGAAGATATAAAGAAAGACCAATCAGAAATGAAGAATACAATACCGGAAATGAAAAATTCACTAGAGGAACTCAAAAGCAGAGTAGAGGATACAGAAGAATGGATCTGTGAGCTGGACGAAAGACTAGAAGAAATTACCCAAGCTGAACAGGTAAAAGAGAAAAGAATTAAAAAGAGTGAGGACAGTCTAAGGGATCTCTGGGACAACATCAAGCACACTAACATCCGTGTTATAGGTGTCCCAGAAGGAGAAGAGTGAGACAAAGGAGCAGAGAATCTATTTCAAGAAATAATAGATGAAAACTTCCCTAACCTAAGGAAGGAAACAGACATCCAGGTACAGGAAGCACAGAGAGCCCCAAACAAGATAAACCCAAAGAGGCCCACACCAAGAACCATCATAATCAAAATGTCCAGAATTAAAGATAAAGAGAGAATCCTAAAAGCCGCAAGAGAAAGACAAGTTACATACAAAGGAAACCCTATAAGGCTATCAGCTGACTTCTAAGCAAAAACCTTACAGGCTAGAAGAGAGTGGTATGATATATTTAAAGTGTTAAAAGGGAAAAACTGACAGCCAAGAATACTCTACCCAGCAAGGTTATCATTCAAAATGGAAGGAGAGATCAAAAGTTACCCACACAAGCAAAAATTAAAGGAGTTTGTCACCCAGAAACCAGTGCTACAAGAAATGTTAAAGGGACTGATTTAAAGGGAAAAGAGAAGACCACAAATAGGAAAAATTATCTATTTCCATGATAAGTGGGTAATGGATACAAATGCACAAAAAAGAGGTTAAATATGATATCAAAAACATAAAATAAGGAAGGAGGCGAGTTAAAGAGTAGAGCTGTCAGACAGAGGTCAAACTAAAGAGACCATCAATTCTTTATATTAGGAGAAAGGAACAGAGAAGGACTACTAAAACACTGAGAAAAAAAAAAGTTAAAAATGACAGTAAGTACATATTTCTCAATAGCTACTTTAAACATCAATGGACTAAATGCTCCAATTAAAAGGCATAGGGTGGCTGATTGGATAAAACAACAAGACCCATATATATGCTGCATACAAGAGATGCACTTCAGACCTAAAGACACTTACAAACTGAAAGTAAAGGGATGGAAAAAGATACTCTATGCAAATGGCAATGAAAAGAAAGCTGGGGAACAATACTCACATCAGACAAAATAGACTTTAAAACAAAAACTGTAAAAAGAGACAAAGAAATGCATTACATAATGATCCAGGGAACAATCCAACAAGAGGATATAACACTTGTAAATATCTACACACCCAATGTAGGAGCACCTAAATATATAAAGCAATTATTAACATACATAAAAACAGAAATAGACAGTAACACAATAATAGTAGGGGACTTGACCACTCCACTTACACCAATGGATAGATCATCCAAACAGAAGATCAATAAGGAAACATTGGCCTTAAAATGGCACACTAGAAGAGATGGACCTAGTAGATATATACAGAGCATTCCATCCAAAAACTGAAGAATACACGTTCTTTTCAAATGCACATGGACCATTCTCTAGGATTGATCACACATTAGGCCACAAAACAAGTCTCCATAATACCAAGCATCTTTTCTGACCACAATGGTATGAAACTGGAAATCAACTATAGGAAGAAAATCAGAAAAGCCACAAATACATGGACATTAAACAAAATGCTACTGAACAGCGATTGGGTCAATGAAGAAGTCAAAGGAGAAATCAAAAAATACCTGGAGACAAATGAAAATGAAAATACAACATGACAGAATTTATGAGATACAGCAAAAGCGGTTCTAAGAGGGAAGTTTATAGCAATACAGGCCTATCTCCACAAACAAGAAAAATCTCAAATAAACAATCTAACAATGCACCTAAAGGAACTGGAAAAAGAAGAACAAACAAAGCCCAAAATCAGTAGAAGAAGGGAAATAATAAAAATCAGAGCAGAAATAAATGAAATAGAGACCAAAAAAAACAATAGAAAAAATTAATAAAACCAAGAGCTGGTTCTTTGAAAAGATAAACAAAATTGACAAACCTTTAGCTACACTCACCAAGAAAAAAGAGAGAAGGCTCAAATAAGTAAAATCAGAAATGAAAGAGGAGAAATTACAACAGACACCTCAGAAATACAAAAGATTATAAGAGAATACTATGAAAAGCAATACGCCAACCAATTCGACAATCTGGAAGAAATGGATAAATTCTTAGAATCATACTACCTTCAAAAACTGGATCAAGAAGAAATAGAGAATTTGAATATACCAATCACCAGTAAGGAGATCAAAACAGTAGTCAGAAACCTCCCCAAAAATAAAAGTCCAGGACCAGATGGCTTCCGTGGTGAATTCTTTTTTTTTTTTTTAATAATTGTATTTATTTATTTATTTTCCCCCAAAGCCCCAGAAGATAGTTGTACGTTATAGATGCACATCCTTCTAGCTGCTGTATGTGGGACGCGGCCTCAGCATAGCCGGAGAAGCGGTTCATTGGTGCACGCCCGGGATCTAAACCCGGGCTGCCAGCAGAGGAGCGCGCGCACTTAACCGCTAAGCCACAGGGCCGGCCCTCCCTGGTGATTTCTACCAAACATTCAAAGAAGACTCAATACCTATTCTTCTCAAACTCTTCCAAAAAACTGAGGAGGGAGGGAAGTTCCCTGACTCATTCTACGAAGCGGACATTTCCCTGATACCAAAACCAGACAAGGACAACACAAAAAAAGAAAATTACAGGCCAATATCACTGATGAACATCGAAGCAAAAATCCTCAACAAAATACTAGCAAATTGCTTACAACAATACATTAAAAAGATTATACACCATGATCAAGTGGGATTTATTCCAGGTATACAGGGATGGTTCAACATTCGTAAATCAATCAACGTGATACACTACATTAATAAAATGAAGAATAAAAATCACATGATCATCTCAATAGATGCAGAGAAAGCATTTGACAAGATACAGCATCCATTTATGATAAAAACTCTGAATAAAATGGGTACAGAAGGAAAGTACCTCAACATAATAAAGGCCATATATGACAAACCCACAGCTAATATCATCCTCAATGGTGAAAAACTGAAAGCTATCCCTCTGAGAACAGGAACCAGACAAGGATGCCCACTGTCACCACTCCTATTTAACATAGTACTGGAAGTCCTAGCCAGAGCAATCAGGCAAGAAAAAGAAATAAAAGGGATCCAAATTGGAAAGGAAGAAGTGAAACTGTCACTATTTGCAGATGACATGATTTTACATATAGAAAATCTTAAAGAATCCAACCAAAAAAAAAAAAAGAATCCACCAAAAAACTTTTAGAAGTAATGAACGAATAAGATAAAGTTGCAGCATACAAAATCAACGTACAAAAATCAGTTGCATTTTTATACATTAACAACGAAGTAGCAGAAAGAGAAATTAAGAATACAATCCCATTTACAATTGCACCAAAAAGAATAAAACACCTAGGAATAAACTTAACCAATGAGGTGAAAGATCTGTACACTGAAAACTATAAAACATTTCTGAAAGAAATTGAAGAAGTCACAAAGAAATGGAAAGATATTCCGTGCTCTTGGATTGGAAGAATTAACTTAGTTAAGATGTCCATACTTCCTAAAGCCATCTATGGATTCAATGCAATCCCTATCAAAGTTCCAACAACACTTTTCACAGAAATAGAACAAAGAATCCTAAAATTTATATGGAAAAACAAAAGACCCCTAATATCTAAAGGAATCCTGAGAAAAAAGAACAAAGCTGGAGGTATCACACTCCCTGATTTCAAAATATACTACAAAGCTGTAGTAACCAAAACAGCATGATAGTGACACAAAAATAGACACACAGGTCAATGGAATAGAATTGAAATCCCAGAAATAAACCCACACACCTATGGACAACTAATCTTTGACAAAGGAGCCAAGAACACACAATGGAGAAAAGAAAGTCTCTTCAACAAATGGTGTTGGGAAAACTGGATAGCCACATGCAAAAAAATGAAAGTAGACCCTTACCTTACACCACACACAAAAATTAACTCCAAATGGATTAAAGACTTGAATGTAAGACCTGAAACTATGAAACTTCTAGAAGAAAACATAGGCAGTACGCTTTTCGACATCAGTCTTAGCAACATATTTTCAAGCACCATGTCTGACCGGGCAAGAGAAACAATAGAAAAAATAAACAAATGGGACTACGTCAAACTAAAAAGCTTCTGCACAGCAAAGGAAACCACCAACAAAATGAAAAGACAACCTAACAATTGGGAGAAGATATTTGCAAACCATACATCTGATAAGGGGTTAATCTCCCAAATATATAAAGAACTCGTGCATCTCAACAACAGAAAAACTAACAACCCAATTAAAAAATGGGCAAAAGACCTGAACAGACATTTCTCCAAAGAAGATATACAGATGGCCAACAGACACATGAAAAGATGTTCAACATCATTAAGTATCAGGGAAATGCAAATCAAAACTACAATGAGATATCACCTCACACCCCTCAGAATGACTATAATTAACAAGACAGGAAACAACACGTGTTGGAGAGGATGTGGAGAGAAGGGAACTCTCATACACTGCTGGTGGGAGTGTAAACTGGTGCAGCCACTATGGAAAACAGTATGGATATTCCTCAAAAAATCAAGGATAGAACTACCATATGATTCAGCTATTCCACTGCTGGGTATTTATCCAAAGAACTTGAAAACATCAATGCATAAAGATACATGCACCCCTGTGTTCATTGCAGCGTTATTCACAATAGCCAAGACTTGGAAGCAACCTAAGTGCCCATCAAGGGACAAATGGATAAAGAAGATGTGGTATATATACACGATGGAATACTACTCAGCCATAAGAAATGATGAAATCCAGCCATTTGTGACAACATGGATGGACATTGATGGTATCATGCAAAGTGAAATAAGTCAGAGGGAGAAGGTGAAATACCGTATGATTTCCTTCATTAAGTAGTAGATAATAACAACAACAAACAATCACACAGAGACAGAGATTGGATTGGTGGTTACCAGAGGGGAAGGGGGGAAGGAGGAGGGCGAAAGGGATAATTCAGAACACGTGTGTGGTGCTGGGTTGTAATTAGTATTTGGGTGGTGAACATGATGTAATCTATGCAGAAAAAGAAGTATAATGATGTACACCTGAAATTTATACAATGTTATAAAACAATGTTACTGCAATAAACAAAAAATTAAAAAAAAAATACAAGTACAAAGGCATAAAAAAAAAGAACTTTCCAGACACCTCTGAGGGGCTCCCAGTATGTCCCATGAACTCCACTCACAGCCCCATGGGATCCGCACAGCAGGACCAAGGAGGAGCTCCAGGAACAGAAGACACTTAGCAGCTGGGCCCCCCCCACTGGCTGTGACCCTGGAGCCCACTCATCTTTGCCCTCTGCTTCTTTGCTCCCCACTCCTCTCAGGTATGTCCACTTCCCTTCTCAAATGTCCTGGCTTAATGTCTCAGTCTTTCTAAAGGTTGAGAGACAATCCCACGTTCCCTGTCCATTCCCTGGTGGTCAATCTGAATATGGACACAACTGCTGCTCCAGACACAGGCCAGCAACTAGGGTGGTGATGCTGCGGAGTTTGCTAGACTGTGGGCAACAGCGACAGATGGATGGTGATGTCAGTGGGCAGGGGAGGTGGGTTCTGAGAATGAAAAGGTCTCCCAAATGTCGGAAAGTGGCCCAGAGTCACAGGGCACCCCTGACCTTTGTCTCCTGCTGGGACGTTGGGTCTAGTTGGCATGAGAACCAGGGCCGCAGTCTTCCCAGAGAGCCAATGGCTGATGCCTCATTTTGTGTGTCTGTGGTGTGAGTGTGTCTGTGGCATGTGTGTCTGTGTATATGCTTGTGTGGTTGTGTCTCTAGTCTCTATATGTGTGTCTGTGGTGTGTGTGTGTGTGTGTTTCTTTGGTGTGTGTTTATATGTTTGTGTGTTTGTGTTTGTGGTTTCTGTGTGCGTGTCTGTGGCGTCTGTGTGTCTCTGTATATTTGTAGTGTGTATCTGTTTCTATGTTTGTTTATATGTGTGTCTGTGGTTTTTCTCTGTGTGCATGTCTGAGCTGTGTGTGTGTCTGTCTAAGTGCCTATTGTGTGTGTGCATATGTGTGCACACTCAAATGTCAGTTTCTCAATGATAATGTCCTTGGGTAACATATTAAAGAGGATAATCCATCCCATATTCTCTATATATCTTTCTTATGTCTTTTTTCTCCAAATCCCATAACATCAGTCCATATAATATAAACTCTACTTAATTATTCTTTCTGATCTCTCCTGTCATTAAAATAGACGCTTCACAAAGGAGCTTGTATCCCTTCCATTTACTGCTGAATCCACTCTGCCTAGAAAAATGCTTGGCATACATTAAGTGATCAATAAATATTTGCTTTAAGAATTGTAAGGAAATTTGGAATAAGCAAAATGACATGACTGGCTTTCTCCAATGGAAAACTATGCACTCTGTAGAGCACGCTCTTTCGGAGTTTTCTGATTCTAGCTTTTTATTGCCTTTGAACTATTTTATAATTTGTAGATTAACAATAGCAATGCAACTAGTTCATGTCCACAGACATATGCATTCTGTCCACTGGGGGGCCACTTGAATCCCCCCACATAGACAATTTCACTTTCATTCACAAACTTATCTCTACATTCCTTTACTCCACATCATTTGCGCTTCTTCCATTTCTGCTTGGTTCTCCATTAATGAATTAAGTAAAATGGAGAGTTGCTGTCCAATGGGTGTAAATTTCCAATCACACAAGAGGAAAAAGTTTTAGAAATCTGCTCTACAACATAGTGCCTATAGTTAACAATACTGTACACTTAATAACTGGTTAAGTGGATAGATCTCATATTGTGTGTTTTTTTACCACAATAAAAAAATCTTTAACTCATATCATTTTATATTTTTATGAGAGTCTTGGTTTTACATTTTTTAATAATTAGTCTTTTGTAGAATAAATGAAAAAATTTGTGTGTGCCTCTATGCATGCGTTGGCTTGTTGATTTGTGGTCTGTTCTAGGCATTAGAAACAAGTCCCCCTGGGCCAAATAAGATGGACCATGCAACACCCTGGGCTTGTCTTAAAGGATTTTGGCTATTTCTATTTTGGCATTTGGGAGCGACCGGCTGGTGAGTAGTAGAAAAGAGACAGTGTTGGGTTTTAAGAATCCACTCTGGCTTCTCTGTAGAGAAGAGATTGGAGGTTGGCAGAGAGCAGGGAGAAGACGAGTTTCCTTAACTGTGTAAAGTTCCCACTATAGAAAGTGAGTCCTTGGAGGCAAGGATGTGCATCTCTCACAAGCACTGTAGACCTGCTTTGCACACAGTGATGATAAATTACACAGTAGGTGATGGATATGTGCCAAATGACAGGCTTCCCAAGTCTACATAGAGGTAAATACCTACTTGGCAGAATCTTGAATGAAATACTGCTTTAATTCTAGTAAAGAAAATCACATATATATGTCTTTCCTCCCCCTGCATCTACTCACTCGCAAGCATCGAGAATAGCTTGGGAGAGCAGAAGTGAGAGGTGAACACGTTTGTTTGTTTGTTTTTCTGTGTAGGGGCAGGGCCACCTCAGCAGGGTGATTCCTTCAATTGCAGAGGTGGGTTAGGGGTGGGGAGACAGGTTTGGGAGACAATTATCATAGTATCGCCATGTCTGGCCCTTCCTTTCAGGCCTCCATATCCAGGACCTTCCCCTGACCCGAGGGGCAAAGGAGCTGTAGTTTTTCTCATGCTTCCTTTTCTAGCACCAACCCTGCTAGGAAAGACAGGAATGAGGTCAGAGTCCCATAGAATGTCAGTCTTGGGAGTGACCAGCTGATGAACCCTGTTCTGGTATTTGGGGACTCAGATGAGGGGTTACCTTTGGTGGGCCCTGATCGCCTGATGTAGAAGATGCTGGAGAGGTCATAGGGGAGGAGGAAGACAGCCCCCAGTGGGCGCTCCTGAGGACCCACAGAGGGGCACACATAGGGGAATGTTGGGAGGGCATTAAGTTCCTCTTTCAAGCCCTATCAGTACACAGAGTTCCTGCCTCTTCACAACTCTAGGGCTCAGGACAGCCTGTGCTAGTAACTGCAGGAAGTGTCTGGACAGAGTTGGGGTGGGTGCCCTGGGGTGGCTGAGACCACCCAGCCAGACACCAGAAGACTCCATACAGAAATGTGAGAAAACCCAGAGAGAGGAAAAACCTATCCCAGACCAAAGGAGTGAAAACCAGCTCAGATGGAGAAAGACAGAAAACATTCCTGCTGTTGTTCAGGCTGCGTAAGGGGACATCTACAAAATTAAAAAGAATGTTCATTTCTCTAATGCCTTAGTGACCCCCTCTTTGAGTGATTAATACTTTCTTAACAATGATGCCCTGAGATTGACTTTGTTATTTCACCTAATTACTGGGGACATCCCTGGATAAACCTCCATACCTCAGGACAGCACTCAATCCCTAGTTAACTCTTGTAGGGGATGAAGAACACAAATTTGAAGATGGCGGCACACCCTGGAAGGTCCTGGATACCCCTGACCAGCATCATTGACCTAGGCTGTCACCAGAACCTTCCCCAGGTTCCTCGCACTCTCCATTGATGGCTGGCAAATGGTTGGCTGCCCAGAGGGCTCCATCCACCAGGAGGCACTGTGACCCCTGGGGAGAACCAGGCTGGGAAGAGCTGGTGCTGTCCTTGGTGCTGAAACAGTGTCATGATTGGAGCTCAGGTACCTCTCAGCTCTGCAGAAGGGTCTGAGCTGAGGCTTAAGGCCCCAGTTTGGGATCAGGAAGGCAAATGGGTGGGGATGAATGGAGCCAGGGGAGGAGCAGACAGTCAGGTGTGGGTGGTGCTGGTCTCCTCTCTCTGCTCCTTCCCCCACCTCTCCTGTTCACTCTCAGATATTGTCCCTTCTGTGAATGATGTCTGTCTGCCCAACCTGGATGAGCCACAGGGGCAAGGTGATAATATTGCTGAGGTTTTCTGTTTACTGGCCTCTGTGCTGCTCCTTTAAATAGCATGCTTCATGCCAGCCTCACAATAAAAAAAAACAATAGAATACCTCTGAAATTGAGGAGTCTGGTTTTCACTTTTGACAAAGGAGAAAGATGAGTGTCAGGGTCAGGAACATCAGACTCTGTGCCTGGATCCCATTCTCGCATTCTGTCCACCTGCTCCAGTGCCTCTGTGCAGGAGAGGATAGTCTCAGGCTTGATGGGGAACGTAAGTGCTTCCCGGACACTTGTTTTTGGTTCCAATCAATTCCCTTTGCCGGTGGTGTTGAACTCACCTGATATTGTCAGAGGGGCTCCCTTCCACCCAGAAGAATGAGCCTACCTGGCTGCCTTCTGCTTCTTGGTCCAGATTTGGGAAACAGTGAGTGTGAGTGTCCTTACTCTGTTGAATGGGGGGACCAAGATGCCCTGCCTTTGTATTGTTCTTCCCGTCCCAGGGTCCTAAATCTGCTTGCCTTCCTCTTACCATCTTCCAGACTTCTCTTTTGGCTGTCTCTTGCACCATTTAGAGGATTTATAGTTGTGAATAGAGAGGAGAAACAGGGAACAATGGGTCAATGCCACCTTGTCTGGATTGTAAGCCTAACCGTCAATTTTTAATGTTTTCAATAGACAGGTTGGCCCATATGACCCACCTGACATTATCATAAACTCTCCCTTCTGGATGTAGGGCAAAGGGAATGGCTCTTAGGTATTAGGCATTTTTTACACCAGAATCTCCCACTGGTTAACTTAACCTTCCTATTATGAACCTATGGCATAATGTTTTATCCCTGTCGTGATTTGGGTCCTGCTGGTGAATTTGGGGCTATTTTCATTTTCACTATATGAACTTGCGGCATAATGCTTTACCTCTGTCACAGTTTGTGTAATGCTGGTGAATTTGGGGCTATTTTTGTTTAAAATGATTTTATTAAAATTAAAATATTAAATTTTTTAGGAGGAAGATATGAGCTCCTGCTTCCCTCTGCCTTATCAAGCCAGATGTATATTTCTCAGATAATTTTGAAGGATAAGAAGGTGTGAGCCAGAGGATGACGTGGTGATGGACCTTCCTGGAGGAGGGACGTGGATGCATAAAGACAGTGAGGAGTGCATCAGAATGTGAGTACTTAGAGAATGACTTGAGGGATTGATGGGGTAGGATATGGCAATGGAGAAATAAATAGGGTGAGATGAGGAAGAACCTAGAATAGAGGTAAGAAAACCACAGCATATGGGCTGCCTGCTTTTGTAAATAAAATTTTGCTGGAACACAGCCACGTTAATTCATTTACACATTGTCTGTAGCTGCTTTTGTGTCACTAACACGGAGTGAATAGTTGCAACAGAGACTATACAGCTTGCCAAGCTGAAAATATTTGCTATTTGGACCTTTAAAAGAAAAGTTTCCAGATCCCTAACTTAGAAAGTCAGGGCGAGAATCTTGTAAATCATTCTTTTGGGCTGATGAGATGGAGAAGTATTTTAACTATGGTCAGCTCTGAGTTTTAGGAAATTTTATAAATGTTGGTATTCCATTTTGCCTATAGCAGGACTACTAGGAGGCAGACAGGATGGAAAGGGAAGATTCAGGAGTGGAGAGAGATGATACTGGAGGGCAAGTCAGGGCAGAGATCCACAGGAGGGCTTTGAGTAGAGAGTGAACTGACATGTTGCTGATGTGGTGTCTGGAGCAGAACACACCCAGTGTCTGGGCGAAATGTCACTATGACCTTTCCATACAAGGGAGAAAGAAGGAGTAGGCACCCAACTCTGACAAGGTACCAGGACTTTTGCTGGGTGTTTTCCATATGTACTTTTATTTAATGCTCACAACAACTCTGCAAAGTAGGACTTAACACCCATTTCACAAAACAGGAAGGGTACGTGTCTTGCCTGATGTCATTCTCTTAATAAATAAAAGAGCATGGGTTTAATCCCAGGTCTCTCTGATTTTAAAGCCTAATGTAGTTTTGGTATAGCAGGAAACTCACATTCAATAGTTTATAAGCCCACTGCCTATGTGGATAACTCTCCAAGGATCAGCCTTTGGGTCCCCCTTCCTGTAGGGCGTATGCACGCTCAGGCTGAGGCTGATGCTTCCGTTGATTCCTCACTGGGTCCTATAGGTGCCCTCTGGAGGATTCATCCTGTTAAAGCTGAGGGAGGCATAATGCAGCTCCTCCATCTCAAAGGTGGGGGCAGTCCCTGCAGAGATTCTGGGGTCCGCAGAGCTGTCTAACCTGGACTCCTGCTGGTGACCCTGTGCGGAGAGCAAAGAAGGAGATCAGAGCAGAGCAGTGGGGAGGGCAGGGAGAAGGCAGAGGGGGTCCATGAAGTGAATTTGATTCTGATAGGACTTTTATTTATTCTTCCATTCTTTCATCAAACATTTCTTAAAGTCCCGTTAACTCAATTATCCCACAAACATAGCACTTTTTGTTGCTTTCCAATTCTACTGAAAACCCATACATATAACAACCCATATAATACTATTATTATACAAAGAAAGAAACTAAGTCTCAGAGAGGTTAGATACGTCCCAAGGTAACACATCTACTGATCATGGTCTCTCTGAGGTCTCCTATGTGCTGGGCACTGGACACACAGGAAGATGTTTATGAAAAACAACTTCTCCTCCTGTGTGTCAATGCTTTACTCTCACACTAGCATCACACTCACAGCTCTTCTGACACCAGATGTGTGGGAATTTTTTCTCCCCATTCAGATGTCAATCTCATGTCCAGTTTATCACCTGAGCTTCTGACCAACTGACGATAAATTGGGGGTTCCGATGGCCTCCTCCTTGTGTTAAATTAATTAGCTACAGTGACTCAGAGAATTCAGGAAAACAATTTACCTACTGTGTACCAGCTTATTATAAAAAGGAAAGATAGACTACATATGAACATCCAGATGGAAGAGATGCATAGGGCAAGGTATATGGGAAGGGGCAAAGAGCTTCCATTTCTTCTTTGGGAGACCCACTCTCCCAGCACCTCCATGTGTTCACCAACTTAGAAGCTTCCCAAACCCCATACTTTTGGGATTTTTATGGAGGCTTCCTTACATAGGTATAATCAATTATTAACTGCATTTCCAGCATCTCTCAAGTCTCAGGAGAATGGAGTCAGGAATGAAAATCCCCAGCCAGGAGCCCATCAAGAGTCACCTCATTAAAACCAAAGACAGTGCTCTCACCCAAGAAGCCAAGGGATTTAGGACTACAACCATTTTCTGCTGCAGACTCATTTCTCAGCTCTAGATTTACTGCAACATTTCTCAAAAGAGTCTTTCCACTTCCTCTCCTCCCATTCTCTCTTGAACACACTCCAATCAAGATATCTGCCTCTACCAGGCTACCAGACCTGCTTTTGTCAAGATAAGCTGTGATACCACTTAGCTAAATTTAAATGCTCATTTCTCAGACTCTATCCCACTAGACTTATTTGCATTTGAAACAAATGAGCACTCCCTCCTCCTTGAAGCTCCATCTCCCCTTGGCCACCAGGACACAACTGTACACACTGCTGGTCATTTATTTTTCTCAGTGGTGTTCTTACTCTTTCAACCTTATCTCTCTGACTCTAAATGCTGGAGGATCCCAGGGTTCTGTCTGTGGACCTCTTCTCTTCTTTATGATATCATTCACTATCAGACCTTGATGTGGAGGACCCCCAAACCTCTGTGTCTCACACCTGGATCTCTCTCCTGAGCTGCAGTCTCTTGCCATCTTCACCTGGAAGTCTGAGAGGTACATCAAACTTAAGGTAACCAAAATAATGTTTGATAAACTCTTAAAAATATACTCCTCCTGCAGAGTTGGCAATTTCAGGAATTGGCAATTCAATTCTTTAAGTTGCTCAAGGCAACCACATTGGAGTCATCTTTGGTATCTATGGAAATTTATGAACATTTATGACATCTATGGCTATCTGTGGGCATTTATGACATCTATGGACATCTATGTTACCTGTGGATATCTATGGAGTCATCTTTGACATCTATGCACATATATGACGTCTATGGATATGTATGACTTCAATGAGCATTTATAGAGCCATCCTTGACGTCTATGACACCTACGAGGTAGAGGAAGTGAGCTGTCTTTGATCATACTCCATGTGTACTGTATCACTCCATTAACAAATCCTGTTGTTTTCATCTTCAAAATGTATCCAGAACCCAACATCTTCATACTAGATTCATCATTGCTATCCTAGAATAAGTCTGTCTGTGGACTGACTTGTGTCACACAAAATTAATATATTCAAACTCTAACCCCCAATGTGACTGTATTTGGAGATGTGGACTTTAAAAATATAATTAAGTTTAAGCAAGGGTATTTGAGTAGGGCCTAAAATGATTTATGTCCTTATAAGAAGAAAAAAAGACACTAAGGATGCATGTGCATGGAAAAAAGGGCATGTGAGGACATAGCAACAATGAGGCCATCTGTGCAAGCCAAGGAGTTTTCAGGAGAAAGCAAATTTGCTAGGGCTGGCCCCGTGGCTTAGCGGTTAAGTGTGTGCGCTCTGCTGCTGGCAGCCCGGGTTCAGATCCCGGGCGCCGCACCAATGCACCGCTTCTCCAGCCATGCTGAGGCCACGTCCCACTTACAGCAACTAGAAGGATGTGCATCTATGACATACAACTATCTAGTGGGGCTTTGGGGTAAACAAAAAAAAGAAAAAAAAAAAGAAAGCAAATTTGCTGCACCTTGATCTTGGACTCCAGCCTAAAGAATTGTGAGAAAATAAATTTCTGTAGCTTAAGCAACCCAATCTATGGTATCTTGTTATGGCAGCCCAAGCAAACTAATACAGTCTGCATCATCTCTTGCCTGGATTATTTGAGCGTCTTCCATCACTAGTCTCCTCTCTTCTACCCTATCTTGCTACAGAACTTCTCAACAGAATAGCCAGAGTGATCTGATTAAAATGAGTGTAAGTTCATGTCTGTGAAATGCTAGAATATATATTTATATATCTACATCTATGTCTAATATAGATGTTGATATAGATATCAATGATATGAATATAGATATAGATCTACTTCCAGTTTCTGTTTTAATGTTTGGTCTTTGACCCTGGTTTCTGACACCTAGCTCCTAAATCCCTGAGATTTTCTGGGTGATAGGAGTGTCTTTTGTTCTAATGAGATGACACTTGGAGGGCTTCTAGATGGGGGTTGATCAACAGAAAGACCAAGCCATGGTTAGAAGCTTGAAACTCTCAGCCCCATCACCTATCCTCCAGAAAGGGGAGAGAGGCTGGAAATGGAGTTAATATTCGATCACGTCTACATGATGAAGCCTTCATAGAAATCCAAAATGTATGAGGTTCTGGGAGCTTCCGGGTTGGTGAACACATGCAGGTGCTGGGAGAGTGGTGCTCCAGAGAAGGCATAGAAGCTCCTTGCCCCTCCCCACATACCTTGCCCTATGCATCTCTTCATCTGGATGTCCATCTGTATCCTTTATCATGTCCTTTTATAATAAGCTGGTACACAGTAAGTAAATTGTTTTCCTAAATTCTGTGATCTACTCTAGCATATTATGAACCCAAAGAGAGAGTCGTGGGAACCTTCAGTTTATAGGCAGTTGGTCACAAGCACAGTGACAACCTGGACTTGAGATTGGCATGTGCAACGTGGAGGTGGGGCAACCTCTTGGGACTGAGCCCTTAACCTGTGGGGTCAGAGGCTGTGTCTAGGCAAAGAGGATACCCAGCTGGCGTCACAGAGAATTGCTTGGTGGAGGGAATATCCCCACCCATCTGGGGTCCGTAGTGTCAGAACTGAAGTGTTCTGTGTGAGAAGTAAAGGAGGCACGCACAGAAGTTTTCACTCTTTTCAAAATACATAAGTAATGATGGTGAACTTCATGACTCTGTGATATTTGCAGCCTCTGTGCCTCTCCATCCTCATTCCCTGCCCACCATTACCCACTCTCCACTCCAAATAGTTCTGCTTTAGGAGCACTGTCTTACTTCCTGTTTTTCTAATACATCAGGGATGCCTCAACCTCAGAGCCCTAGCATCTGCGGCTCTGTCTGTTTAGAGCCCTCAATGATCCTCTCTCAGGGCTCACACCGCACTCCTTCATCTCCTGCAGGTGTTTTCTCAGAGATTCCAACACCCAGCACCGTCCCTCCTCATTCTCCCATTTCATTTCCCGCCAGAGAACTTATTTCCTGTATATTTTCACTGCTTATTCGTTCATTATTATCATCCCCCTCCACTATAAATGGAAATCCATGACAGTAGGGACATTTTACATTTGTAAGATATGTATTTGTCAAAATACAGGTATTACCCAAGCCCTCAGAACAATCGACAAGCAGGAGATAGTTGCTGAAGGAGTAGATAAATGCATGGGTGATAGCTGACCATGTGCTCAAAACCCTCACAGCAGTGTCCACACTAGTCGGAGTTAAATAAATAAATGAAAGTCAGAGCTCAAAGGATGAGCAGGAGTAGAGCAGGTTGATTTAGGCATGTGAGGAGGAGGGGACAGCTGAGTAATGATTCTGAGATGTAAGAAGCTTACACTTCTTGAGGTGAGTGAGCAGGCCAGTGTGGGACGAGTGAAGCACTGAAGGTGACTCTGGTTTCCCTGCCCTAAATGCCAGACAAAAGTATTTGGGCACTTGTACTTTGGTGGAGTGTAGAAGCAGTGCATTTCATTATGGAGGGAATGCTAATGTGCTGGGGAGGAGAGAGGGGAGGGCTGCAGCAGGAGAAGGACTAAGAGGGGAGCTCAGCTCAAAGGGAGTGGTTGTATTAAGAAGTTTTCAGAAGAAGCACAGACAAGCTTTGCAGCATATGGGTGTAGGAACAGGTGATGGAGGACTGGGGAGGGACAAAGCCAGGTCTCTGGTTGTGTGCCGGGGACAAGAGTACCATCAGGGGGATAGAAAGCCCAACAGGTGAAGGATGTTTGGAGGTGTAATAACCATGTGTTCCTGATGTTTTGACTCTGGCGTTGGTGAATTGCTAGAGATAGTAACGGACTTGCCTACAAGTATGCCTTTCATCTTGCAAACCAACGCATCCAAAGCTCACACCCCAACCACTTCGTCTACCAAGCTCTGACCCTCTGGACTATTCTCCCACCCTATTCACCCAGGACCAGGTACCAGACAACTGGAGACAGCCCCTACACCCAGAGCCTGCCAAAGTTATTCAAACTAGCCAGTCTTAAACCTGCTTGCCCTGCCTCACCTTGCCTTTCCCACGGAAACCACAGTAAACGCTCCTGCCCATGTTTTCCCCTTGCTCCCTCTGCCTCCTGACCAAACCTGGTGCCTCCTCTCATGGCCCTGTGTGGTGTGGCATTTGCCCTCCTCTTGGAACTGCGAGTAATGGCTGTGTCCCGATATGCTGGCCTCACATACATGAATACAGTCATGCGTTACTTAGTGACGAGGAAACATTCCGAGAAATACGTCGTTAGGTAATTTCATTGTACATCACAGAGTGTACTTACACAAACCTAGATGGTATAGCCTACTAGATACCTAGGCTGTATGGTACTAATCTTATGGGACCACCATTGTATATGCAGTTCATTGTTGAATGAAACATTGTTATGTGGTTCGTGGCTGTAATAATAAAATCTACATTTTCAAACAAGCAGGAAGATGACAAGCTTATTTCTGGACATGCCTAATCAAGCAGGACTGTGGACCCCAGGGAGATGTGGTGGGCAGACTGCATGCCAGGATGCCCACGTCACTCACCAGGGAAGCTGGTCTGACAACAGGGTGGATGTCATCCACGTCCACTGCTGTCCTGTCTGCTTTCTTCCTGTGGGTCTTCACTCTGATTGGAGACAGCAGGGTCTTTAACACGGGTCACTCTTTTGAGGCTGGAGTGAATGACTAAGGCAGGTTGAGGTGGGGTGAGCCCAGGAGCCTTCAAAACAAGACTTTGTAACAAGGTACTCCTCACTCCAGGGTGTCTGGAAACAGGGCTGGGAACACACTCACGCCTGGCTCAGGGGCTACTAGCTGGATTCTCACCACCACTATACCCCCCACCCTTGCTCTGGGCCCTCACAACCCCTCCAGGTCCCTCTTCTCCATTTTTTGGCCCACCCCCAACCCAGCTCACATGAAGAAGATGAGGTAGATGCAGAAAGTGAGCAGTGCAGTGACACCAGCTCCCCCAATGGCCCCCTGAATCACACCTGCGCTGGTCCGTGGTTCCTCTGCAGACAAGAAAGACTTGGGGTGAACTCCAATCTGAATGAACTGACTTGTGTCTACTCCTCTTCAGCATGTAGAGAGGGCCACCCCTCCCCTCCCATCCAGGGTTCAGCCTCCTGGTTCTCTCACCCATCATAGGACCTCAGCCTTGTCCAGAAGGATTAGCTCCACGCAACACCTCCTATCCAGCCCCCACACTCCAGTCTAGGAAATTCTATCTCTTCCAGGACCCAGGTTCTTCTCCAAACAGGGTGTCTCTACAACAGCCCCCAGGCGTGGCCTCAGCAGAAGCGTGAGTCTCTGGGCCTCAAGGACATTCCAGAGAGAGAGAAACACAATTCACAGAGCCCTATGGGATGATGAATGGCTTTGACCCTCCTGCCTTCCAGGGAGAGTGGTTTAATCTCCTCTCTTGTCCTCTTTTAACCGGTCACTCAGGGTCAAAGGTGGTCTTTCATGCCCAAGAAGAGAACTGAAGCGGGGAATTCTCAGACCTTCAGGAGAGACCCAGACAGCTCTGCTGGCCCTGCCTGGCCATGCCTCCTGGGAAACCCACACCTAAAGTGAGGGATGTGTCTCTGGGCTTCACCTGTCAACAGCTTGATGGGCACCGCTGAGAAAGACCCAACAGGTCTCACTGTCCAGTGAGGGGACCAGAGACCATTACCAGTGGGAATAGAGCAGTGGGGGAAGCTGGGCTCTAGAGAGAGGTCAGGGTGAGAGTAGGAGATTGACAATCAAAAAAGGGCCCAAAGAGATTTTGGAGGCAATGAAACTATTCTGTATGATACTATAATGATGGATACATCTCATTACACATTTGTCCAAACCCATAGAATGTACAACACCAAAAGTGAACCCTAATGTCAAATACAGACTTTGAGTGATAATGACATGTCAATGTAGACTCATGACTCAAATGTCCCCTCTGATGGGGGATGATGATACAGGCGAAGTTGTGCATGTGTGGGAAAGTGCAACTGGTATAGGGGAAATCTCTCTAACATCTGCTCACTTTTGCTGTGAACCTGAAACTTCTCTAAATAGCAAAGCCTACTAAAAAACTCCCCTAAGGCCTTCAGTGACATGAGGAAGATAAAGAGCACATTTAGGATGGGCAGGAGGAGGTAGTAGGTCAACCTGGCAAGACGGGATTTAGAGGATATTGAGGGAAGTCGTCTGACAGGGGCTTCTCGTGACTAAATGCAGTCCCCCCCATCTCTCGCCCACCATCTGAGCTCTGAAAATGTAGCTCTGACTTGACCTGGTAGAGACCCCACCCCAGTCAATGCCCCATGAATGGGGGCTCCTTCCTACCTGTGCCATCCCCTAGGCAGACACCATTTTCTGGGTTCTCTGGAGCACCTATGACGAGAAGATGGGATTTCCCCCTTCAGTGGGAGGGTGCGGTGAGATAAATGTAGGCATCCTCCAATCCCCAGGAGCCACAGAAATGGTGGAGGGGCAGGTCTTGTATCCTTCTAGGTCCTCTACTCAGCCAGGCCCCCAGTACAAAAGAACAAAGCATCCCCAGCCTGGCCCTCTGCCCCTCACACCCTCAGGGATCCGGGCGTCCTGGCCCAGAACTCACAGGTGATGTTGAGCTGGATGGTCCTTTCCACAGTCACACCAGCTGCAGGGAACTTCACCTGACAGGTGAGGTTGGTGCCATGGTCCTGGGGCCGTGGGGTGAGAGTGAGCACTGAGGAGAGGTGGGTCCTTGGTCCCAGGGAGGTGAGGGCAGCTGATGTCCAGGAGAAGATGGGGGGTGTGACCCACTCACAGGCCCAGGGCACAGAGCAGGTCACGTTCCTGGGGCGGCCAGACTCCAGGGTCCCCGGAATGAGGATGTGGGGTGTGTGGGTCAGGGCTGGTGAGGGGAGAGGGAGACATGGGGATCAGGAGGGATAGTCTGAGGTGTGGTCCTGAGAGAAGTCTCAGGCTTTGGTACAGCTCCTCCCTCTGATCCCTGAGTCACTATACCCCCAACCCCTCCCAGAAAAGGGGTCCCATCCCAGCCCTGCATGCGAGCCTCCAGTGCAGGAAGTTCCTGGAGCCCACTTCCTACCTATTACATGCACAGAGAGATGGTTAGATGTGTAAGTCCATTTTGTAATTCCTCTCTCCACCCGAAAAAAATATTTTCCATTGTCCTTCCTGCTGGCATCTCTGATGTCCAGGGAGCAGTTGTAGGTCTGGGGGTCTCCAAGGAGGCGGAATCGGCCCTGGGTCTCCTCCTGCACTTTACGGTCTGGGTTGTTTGTGGCCACAGGAGCATCCTGCTGTGTATTTGCCCCTTCCCGGAACCAGTAGCCATGAGCTGGGGCAGCATTATTCCAGTAGTACCAGGGATGGGAGAAGGTGCAGGGCACAGAGACACACAGGCCCTCCTGCACAGTCACGGATTCCTGCACTTCCAGTAGGTATCTGTCATACTGAGCCAGGGACCCTGAAGAGAAACAGGATCAGCCACAGCCCCTGCCCCACTTGCCCCCTCTACACCTGGCTCACTCACCTGCCAACAGCAGGGAAGCAGCAGTGGCAGCATCTCTGAGCTGGAGAGTTCTGGGCTCTTTGTGTCTGAAAAGAAAAGGGGAAGGCCAGTGTGGGGTACGCTGCTGGTCGATGCACAGGAAGCTGGGGAGGTGCAAGTGACCTTGGCCCTTCACAGAAGAGGAACTACAGGCCTGAGTTGTCCACTTCTGCTCAGAGTGAGTGGCACCCCATGGCCCAGACACCCCAAGACCCGCCCAGAGGAGAGCAGACAAGTGTCTCCGCCGTGGGTGTTTCCCTCCAGCACTGGACCCTGGATCAGGACCTCTGAGGACATCTGAGGTGTAGCACACAGTTAGTCTCTAAGGGCCTTCCATCTGCGGTGCCTTTCTGGACCATGTTGTCTGCACCAGGGAGCTGGTCAGCTCCTGCCTGACCCTGGAGGATCACAGCCTCTTCTAGACTTTGGATGGTGGGTCCTGCCAGGTGGAGGATTCTTTAGGGTCTGTGTGATCATCTGGGGCAGAGGGAAGAAGGGGGTCCTAGTTGACGTTAAGTTAGCAGCAATTCCCTCATTCATTCGTTCGTTCATTCCCCAAACACTTAATGAGCGTCTAGGTGTTGGGGAGGTTGGAGACAAGAAGGGAGACAAAAGACCTGGCCCATGCCCCCGTGATGCTCCCCACCCAGTGGTGTCACTTCCTCCCCACACACTCAGTACTGTCAGGCTTTAGAGCTGCAGTCACTGGTGAGTTTCCTGTGAGTCCTGGAAGAATACTTAGTATTTTCTAAAATATGAGTATGAGATTTTTTAAAACTTATTGTATGCTGATTCATGAAGTTTCAATGGCATCTACAAAAGTAAAAAAAAATGTGGCATCTTCATGTAAAACTAAAGGGAGAGCACATGTTCTAGGAGCCAATGCAGGGGAAATTTCTTTTTCCTGAAGGCTGCCTTTCAGTGTTGTGTGGACTGGAGTGAATTTTTTTAGATCCTCGTCATACAAATTAGCATTTCCTGTCACGTAAAACATCTTCTCACAGTTACATGTGGCTCACAAGGCATAATACTTCCAGAAAACATGAGTGGAATCTACAGCTACAGTTAAAATTTTAGGTTCAGTTCATGTGGTTTTGTATCTCCCTCTGTGTCATGTGCCTATGGGAAATCCTTGTCACCTGTGACATAACAGCATTTGCCACCACTGGTTTGTAAAATCTTTCAAATACAGTAGTATCTAGATAACTATTCCTTCAACCTTACTGAGAGAGATTTGTACTCTCATTTTATATGTAGGGAATTGAGTCTCCAATAAGTAATATAATACTTGTTCTGCATTGTTAAAAAAGAGCGATGTGGCACGTAATAGAAACCCCAACACAACCAGTTTCACAGTCCAGAAATTTGTACCATGTTCATGGAGTGGAAGTCTCTGTTAGTTCTCATTGTTTTTCTTTAATGAACTTTAAAAGGTATGGAAAATAAAATGCACCCACTTGAAAGTTACATGTCTATGGATTTTGACAAATGTATACAGTCCAGTTCTGACATCCACAATCAAGAGAGAGAATGTTTCCACTACCAGAGAAGGATAAGACACACCTATTTGCAGCTTATCACTCACATCTCCACCCCAGGTCACCATTGATATACTCTCTATCTTGGTAAATTAAGTTTGTCTATTGGAGAATTTTCTAGAAATGTACTCATTTGTGTCTAGATTCTCTCGCTCAGCATGCTATTTTTGAAATGGATCCAAGTTATATGTTTCTGTAGTTTATAATGTCTGCTTCCTAAATACTACTGTATTACATGGCTGTACTGTGTCTTTTATTTATTCTCCTATTGACAGACACTTGAAATTTTTTAGTTTTTGGCAATAAATATTAAGAAGTAAGTCTTTCTATGGCCATATTTTCATCCTCATGAGAACATACAAGGAGTGAAATTGTTAGATCAAAGAGTAACCACATGTTTTACCCTAGTAGAAATTGCCAGACCGCTGTCCAGACTAGTTTTAACCTCTACACTCCTGTTTGCAAAGTGCCAGAATTCTAGTGCTTCACACCCTCGTTAACACTTGGTATTGTCAGACTTTTAAATTTTAACGATTCTAGTGGGAGTGTAGTTGTAGCTCATTGTTTTCTGATTTATTTTAAGTTGAGATACAGTGAGATTCACTTTTTATCATATACAATTCTGTGAGGTTTGACAGATGTATATCATATGTAACCACAACCGCAGTCAAGAGTCTGAAGAGAGCTGTTACCCAACACATTCCTCCTGCTGTCCCTGTGTAGACAAATCCTCCCTCCACCCAGAACTCCCGAATAACGCTGATCTGTTCTCCATCCCTGGTGTTTCACTCACTGTTTACAAAATGTCATAGAAATGGAATCAGACAAAATGTAGTCTTCATAGTCTGGCTTCATTCACTTGGCATAACGCATTTGAGGGTTCTCCTTGTTATTGGGTATACGTATCAGTAATTTGTTCTTTTCAGTTGCTGGCTGATATTCCATTGTTTCAGCGTACCCCATTTTGTATACACTACCAGCTTAAGAACATTTGGGTTGTTTCCAGGTTTGGAGTGACTGTGAATAAAGCTACTGTAAAGATACACATGCAGATTTTGTGGGAACATGTGTTTTTATTTCTCTTGGGTAAACACCTAAGAGTCAGATTGCTCGGTCCTATAAGTGTAGGTTTAACTTTATATGAAATTACCAAACTGTTCTCCCAAGTGGTGTACCCTTGGTGTTCCCACCAGCATTGTGTGTGAGTTCTGGCTGCTCCACATCCTCGTTAGCACCTGCTATTATCAGAATTTATTTTTCTTTTTCTTTCTGTTTAGTTTTTTCATTATTCTAACAGGTGTAGATCTCGTCCTGGGTTTAACCTGTAATTTTTTGATGGCAAGTGATGTTGAGCTTGTTTCCCTGTGCTTATTTGTATCCATTTTTTTTTCTTTGGTGAAGTGCCTGATTAAATCTTTGAATGCTTTTTAAATTATTACATAGAATAATATACATAACAAAAACTTTACCATTTTAAACTTTTTTTTTTTTTTTTTTTTGCCAAGGAAGATTCTCCCTGAGCTAACATCTGTTGCCAGTCTTCCTTTATTTTTGCTTAAGGAAGATTAGCCCTGAGCTAACATCTGTGTCAATCTTCCTCCACTTTGTATGTGGGTCACTGCCAGAGCATGGATTGATGAGTGGTGTAGGTCCACGCCTGGGATCCAAACACATGAACTCAGGCTGCTGAAGCAGAGCATGTGGAAGTTTCACCACTCGGCCATGGGGCAAGCCCCCATTTTAACCATTTTTAATTGTTCAAGTCAATGGCATTAAATAGATTCACATTGTTGTACAACCATCACCACCATATATCTCCAGATCTTTTTTCATCTTCCCAAACTGAAACTTTGTGCCCATTAAATGAATAACTCTCCATTTCCCCTCCCCAAGATCCTAGCCACCACCATTCTATTTTCTGTGTGTCTGTGAATTTGCCGACCCCAGATACTTCACTGAAGTGGAATCTACAGTATTTGTCCTTTTGTGACTGGCTTATTAAACTTAGCCTAATGTCTTCAGTCCACATTGTAGCATGTGTCAGTATTTCCTTCCTTTTTAAGGCTGAACAGTATTCTACTGCATGTGTTTTCACACTTAGTTAATCCATTCCTCTATTGATGGACGCTTGAGTTGCTTCTTCCTTTTCATTATTGTGAATAATGCTTCTGTGAACGTGGTGCACAGATATCTGTTCAAGTTCCTACTTTCAATTCTTTGTGTACACACCCAGAAGTGACATTACTGGATCATATGGTAATTCTATTTTTAATGTTTTGAGGAACTGCCCTACTGTTTTCCACAGAAAGGCACCATTTAACAATCTCAAGAGAAAAGCGCAGGGGTTCCAATGTCTCCACGTTCTCGCCAACTCATGTTACTTCAGTTTTTTTGTTTGTTTGTTATTTTTCTTTTAAATAGCCATCCTAATGCATGTAGCATACCTCACTGTACAACTGTAGTTGTAATTTGCATTTCCATAATATTAGAAATGTTGACCATGTTTTCATGTTTTTACTGGGCATTTGTACATCTATGGAGAAATGTCGATTGAAATCCTTGGCCAATTTTTATATTGGGGTGTTTGTTGTTGTTGAGTAGCTGGGTTTTTTTAATATATATAAAACTGGATTCTTTTCTTTGTTTGTTTACTGATATTTTGTTTTGAGAGTGCTTGATATATTTTAGATACAAGTCATCCATCAGACATATATTTACAGAGGTATTCTGCCAATCTGTAACTTTTAATCTCTTCATAGTGGCTTTCACAGAACAGCAGGACCCCATTCATGAAGACATGTGTCCCCCATGAGGTGACCCACAGTTGTGTCAGGATGTGGAAGAGCAGAGCAAAGAAGATTAAAAGGTGGAAGTTCTGGAGTCCAGATGGAGGCATTCCAGGGTGCAAAAGGTCATGTGAGAAGTGCAATCACCCAAAGAAACCCAGGTCTTAATCCCTGGGCCCTGTAAATGGTCCCTTACAAGGAAGAAGGGTCTTTGCAGATGTGACTAATGTAGGGATCTTGACCTGAGGAGATGATCCTAGATTATCTGGGTGGGTCCCTAAATCTAGTCACAAGTGTCCTTCTGATAGAGAAGCAGAGGGTGATGTTCTACACACAGAGGAGGATGAGCAATGGGACCACAGAGACAGAGTAATGTCGCCACAAGTCAAGGAATGCCAGCAGCACAATCATCCGGGAGAAGTAAGAGGTGGATTCTCTCCTCAAACTTCTGAGGGAGTGAGAAATACCAACAACTTGATTTTTGCCAAGCAAAACTTATTTTGGATGATGGGGTTCAGGACCCGTTATCCCAAGATGAGGCTCCTTTGCATAGTGAATAGTTCAAGCTGGAGGAATTTGAGAAACGGCATGTGCAGGAAGGACTTTCTGACCTTCTCTTGAAGCAGGTCATAAGCCCTCACTGAGAGGTGCCCTCCTTGTACCTGGAGGAAAGGAGCATCTTATCTCCTAAGATCAAGGGACACAAAGAGGAATCTGAAGGAAGAAGCCTTGCTAAGTTTCTCCCAGTTTACTCCGCTTAACTCACGCTCTTTGTCTTATCATATCTCTCCACAACTTTCCACACTTTATCAAATCTATCATGAAAATACTCAGGCTTAACCACGAATTCGAGTCTTCAGTTCCGTATGAAGTCTCCTGTGCGTCAATTATACCTCAATAAAAAAAAAAAAGAACACATGACCCAGCTCTTTAACTTTTAGGAATTTATCCCAAAGAAATGCACACACATGTGAGAAAGTAGATACCAGATTGTTCATTGCAGTGTTTCTGTTAATAGCATAAAGTGAATGCCATGATTTTCCACTAGGAGAAGATGTGTACAGAATCAGATCCATCCAGGCCATGAGATACTGCACAGTCACAGGGAAGAATGAGGACAGTCTGTACTACTGACATCGAAGGACCCCTAAGATCCTTTAGGTGAGCAAACCAAGGCTCAGAGCAGCCAGTGAATATTGGACACTTCCTGAGAGGGGACTGGGCATCTGAGGACAGATTTTGCTGTGAGTTTTGAATTTTTGAGCATGTGAATATATTACCTGTGCAAAAGTACTTAAATAAACAATTGTTAAGGAAAATAAAAAGACAAGACTAGAAAAGTCATCAGGAGACAGATGATAAGGGGCCTCCTTCCACCAGAGCAGGGCCAGCAGCATATCTGGGGTTGGCAGTGCCAGCTTCCCTGAGAAAGTCTGTGTCTCAGGGTTATTGCTCAAGAACTAAGAGTTGCAAATTTTAGAGGAGGCTCCAACAGGAAGATGAGAGTGAGGACAGAACAGTGACCCTCCTCAAAGCAAGAACTTCAGACCCAGACACTGTCAGGGCTGGGACAGCCCTTGGAGTCAACCATCTACCACCCATGCCCACTCCTGGGGGTCCCTGGGCCAGAGCAGGTGAGATCCTCACCCAAATTTACACCCTACGCAGGGTTGGAGCCACACTTCCTGCCTCCTTGGGGATACTCTTCCTCTCAGGGGTTATTTCCTACGAAGTGAAAACAGGTGCCTTGTGGCCAGACCCTCTGAGTCACAGGCTGTAGATGTCTGTGGACGTTGGTCCAGGGCTGGGATGCAGAGACATGGGAGATGGGGGTGGACTGGGTTGGGACGTGAGGAGACCAACTATCCTCCCTCCCTCAGAGCCCACGTTGTAGACAACCCCTCTCTGCTCACAAGGTCACACACCAGCCCTGGATGCTGCCCCAGGAGTCAATGTCCAGTGGGGAGACTTCAATTGTATTGGCACCTGGAGCTCCCTGTGATAAGAAGTGTAGTTCTGTGAATATGCGTGTTTTATGTATGTTGAGACTCCATTGTAGAGGGATACACATTAACAATTTTATATTTTACGGGGAGTGAACTTTGGTTTTTGTGAAGCGCATTTTGTAATGCTTTTTGCCTCAAGGACTCATTCATCTGATATTAAGATAGTGACACCAGCTCTTTTTCCTTTAGTGCTTCCATGGTATGTCTGTTGACATCTTGTCATTTCAACCGTTCTCAATCATTAAGATTCAGTTATGTTTCTTGTCAATATGGGGAGGCCGTCCTTCAGTCATTTATCCTGTCCTTCATTTCTCCAGATGCATAGGGATCTGTCCTACTCTCTTCTGAGAGGAGACAATGAGGTGAATTTGACAGACGAGGACAGTCCCCTTACTGTCCAGTGAGGAGCCAGACAAGGCATGCATGAGGAACTAGAAATCTTGATGAAACTGGCAGAAGGGATGTTACAAGGACTCTCAAGATGGGAGGTCATGAGGAGTAGGTGGGACAGCACACTTAATATGGTAGAGGACCTGGACCATTGTGTGCTCTCAAGAGGACATCTGGGATCCTCCGTGGGATGGGGTTGTTGGGAGAGTGAAAGGAGAAAGAACAAGTGCCCACTTTGCCACAGCAGCCCTACAGGCCTCCATGGCTGAATTCTGGACAGCTGTCCCCTTGCCTGGCCACATTGCCCCTCACTGTTCTGGAACGTGACAAGCTCTGCCATGCCTCTGGGGCTTTGCCCATGCAGACCCCTCTGCTGGGTGTTTTGGCGCTCAGGAAACGAGGACTGGGGACCACTAGCCTGGGAATCATCCTCCACTGGGAGCAGCAGGATTTTTTGGGAGAAGAGACTTGCTCCTGGGTGTGGAGGACATGTTTCTCCTGCATAGCTGGTGTCTGTGCAGGAGGTGGTGAGAATCCTGGGACAGGGAGACAGGAACTAAAGGGGTCTCCTTCAATGGATTTATTGTCAGTTCCAAAATTTCTTAGGACATTCTGGTTGTTTGCTTTTCTATGTATGGTTTTGAATCAGCTCACCATTTTCTGCAAAAGCTCTCACTGATAATTTGAAATTGCATTGAAGTTATTGATCAATTGGGAAAACTGACATCCTATCAATATTGAGTCTTCTAATCCATGAACATGGTATATAT
Organism: Ceratotherium simum simum; assembly: GCF_057802395.1. Classification (NCBI taxonomy): domain Eukaryota; kingdom Metazoa; phylum Chordata; class Mammalia; order Perissodactyla; family Rhinocerotidae; genus Ceratotherium; species Ceratotherium simum. The sequence continues at coordinate 9,883,711 of NC_141932.1, read as the reverse complement.
CTCCATGTACTTAGGTCTTCTTTCATTTCCTGAAGCAAATTTTGCATTTTTTCAATGTACACAACTTGTATATATTTCCTTCAACTTATTTCATAGGTTCACATTACTGTAAATTGCATCTTTAAAAAAAATTCCATTTCTAATCATCCTTGGCCATTGCATAACATTACAAAGGAATTGTGTCATTTGAACTAGTATCGTAACACCTTTCTAAACTCTTTTATTGGTTTTAGCAGCTTCTTTGTGTATAACTAGATTTTCTATGCCCACCAGCATCTTGTCTTTGAATAAAGACTCTTTTACTTCTTACTTTATGACCTGGAGAGCTCTTATTTCTTTCTTGCGTTCATTGTACTGGGAAGGGTCTACAATATATTGTTTGATGGAACTGGTAAGAGCAGCCATCTTTGCCTCCTTTCCAATCCTAAGGGAGAAATCTCCATGGCCTCTGAGACTGGCCCCTCCAAACCTTAGGAGAAATTTTTAGCAGAAACTTTCTATTAAAGCAGCCAATAAAAGTCCTGACACAAGCCTGGGCTCAGAGTTCACAAAAAGTTTCACATCAGGATTTGGTTAACTGTTTTACATGTATGTTTTCATGGCTCTTTCACAATAATCTGATTAGAAGGGTGATTCTCCTGCTTTGCAGAACAGTGAAGTGAGCCACAGAGAGACAAAGGGACTCACTCAAAAAGTGGCATGGATGGATTTGAAACTCAGTTCTTTTGGACTCAAGTCCTGTGGTCTTTCACATATACTTGGGGATTCACACCATTGCCAACAAGGCCATCAATTTTTAAATAATTGGAGGCTGAGTGTTATGAGTGGAAAAATCACAAAATGAATAAGTTGAACTCCTAACCCCCAGGACCTCAGAATGTAACTGTATTGGAGACAGGGTCTTTAAAGAAGTAATTCAGTTAAACTGAGGTCATTAGGGTGGGCCCAAATCCAATACATCTGGTATTGCTATAAGAAGAGGAAATCTTTACAAGAAGAGGGAAGACCATGTGAGGACACAGGGAGGAGACAGCTGTCTGCAAGCCCAGGAGAGAGGCCTCAAAAGGAAGCAGCCTTGCTGATTTGTTGATCTCATACTTTCAGCCTCTAGAACTGTGAGAAAATAATTCCACACTTGTGTGTCTTGATCTCTGTGTACTCGGTGTTGGTGTCTTTTTGTTCCTGAGGCTTGTGAAATCTGATGGAAGCATAGTGAAGCTCCTGTTCCTCTCTTGCGATGGGGCTCGCCCCAGCAGGGGCTGGGTGGTCTGAAGGGGAGTCTGTCCAGACCTGGTGCTGATGCGCCTGAGTGGAAGGAAGAGAAGGATTCAGAGCTGGGTAATAGGGTGAGGGAGAAAGTAGCCAAGGACCAGAATGGGATTGGGACTGATGGAACTTTTATCATTTACCCCTTCATTTGTTCAAAAATGTAATATTTAAGATTGGCCTGTCCTTTATAAGTTTTTATATTCAACACATTATATTTTAAAAAGGAAAAATGCCAGGAGAAGCTACTATTATCATATTCATCTTACAAATAGTAAGACTAAGTCTAAGAGAGATTATACACATTGCCCTGAAGACACACATCTCTAGACATGCACCACTGAGCCAGGACTGAAATCCAGCTCTTTCTCACTATGGCGCCATCCTCCATAGGGGCCGTGCAAGAGGTGCTATGTGTGGACTGATGAAGAAAGCAGACCCAGCCCCTGACACCATGCAGCTGATGGTTTCCTAGGAGAGGCAGGTACTAAATAAAGAGAAAACAAATACATTTCAAGATATCAATTTGGAATAGGAGATATTTCGAAATATAAGGCAGGGGCAGGGGCCGCATACCCAGTTTCTAGACAGGTCCTAGAAGACAGAGCAGAGAGCAGGTCCTGCAGGAAAGATGTCACTAGACACCTCCCTCATATCTGCTTCCTGCCGACAACACCCTCAGGCTAGAGGTGCATGAAACAGAAACACTCAAACAGCAGCTCAGAATGGCAAAAACATTTCTCAGGTCAGGAGGAAAGGGCTTCACTATTGAAGAGCAAATAGAAGAGAGGGAGAAGGCTGCCCAGAGGGGGCAAAAGAAAGATGAAAATCAGTGACAGATCAGCTGTGCTAATCTACTGCAGCCAAAATACGGGAAAGAAAGAAACGTGTCTTGAATAATCATAGCTACAGTATTTGCGTATAGACGACCCTCACCCAGACAGAGACACAGACAGAGATTTTAATAGAAAATGTTTTCCAGCACCATGGTTATTCAATGTTTTATTCCAGAAATATTTATTGAGTACCTGCTGTGAGTTATGAGTCAGGCATTCCTCTAGGCCCTGGGAACGCAGCAGGGAATAAAACAACAACAAACTGCCCTTGGGACTCACTTGCTGGAGGAGGGAAGGATTCTGATTGTAGTAAGGAGTCCTGTGCTCAGTATGTGCCAGATGCTGTTTTAAGTACTCCTCACAACTACTCTGTGACACAGGGTCTCCTCATATCCCATGTTACAGAATATAAACAGAGGTCAGAGAGGGAACATCATTTGTCCAGGGTCACAAAGCTCTTCAGTAGGGAAAGGGGATTTGAATGCAGGTGGTCTGGCTCTGGAGCACATGCTTTGAACGACAGTGATCTACTGAATTCAAGAGATATTCATTAAAAAAAAAAAAAGAGTTTACTGAAAATTTGAAAGTAAAGCAGTGGAAAAGATATGTCCTGATTCCTGACATCCATGATTCCTCTCCCCATGATTCCTGATGGGGACTTAGCACACACTGAGCATTCCATTCCCCAAGATCAACCAGGGGAAACAGTACAGGGAATTAAGAAAATTGAATTAGAAAGGTGACTTTCTGTCTCCTTGTTCTACCAGTTACTGAGAGAGGAGTTTTGAAATAATCAGCTGTGATTGTGGGCGTGTCTACTTCTTCCTGCATCTCTGTCAGTTTTTGTTCATTTGTTTTGATGAATGATGCTCTGTTATGGGTGCATACATGTTTAGGATTTTTATATCTTTTAATGACATGATAGAAGCCAGACATATAGAGTAAATATTGCTGGTTCCATTTATATGAAGTTCCGGAATGGGCAAAATTAATCTATCGTGATAGAAATCAGTGATCGCTGGAAATCAGGGATTGACTGGGAAGGGGAAAAAGGGAATTTGGGGGAGTGATGGAAATGTTTCATGCCTGGATTAGGGACATGGTTATGGGTGTATCCATTTTTAAAAATTCATTTAACCATATACTTAAAATGGGTGCATTTTATTCTATGTAAAGTATACCTCAATAAGTTCAGTGTTGATATTAAATAAACACGGTGGTAGATTGGAAAATGCAAAATGAGATGATGAATTGTGACTTTGGGGTGCCCGTGCTCTCTACCCTAGAGCCCGTGTCCACCACTCTCCTTGTACCCAGTGGGTCTGACACAGACTAGGTTTGAACTATTACTCTTCTCCAGTGATCAACACCAGAAGAAAAGGCTGATATTTCCAGGGGAATATGATCATCTGACAGATGAGACATAAACATCCCCAACAAACCCACTGGACTACTTACTTGTCCCACCAGAAGGAGAAGCATCAGAGAAATTGAGTCAATAATTTAAAATGTCCACCTGTGGAACTCTGGGGAGTGTTGGATATAAATAGGGAAGTTCCTAGGGGCCATTCCCGAGGGGGCATCCACAAGAGATAATGTTGAATGGAGCTCATGTCCCCTCACTCACCCTGGAGCCTGAGCCCTCGTCTGGGTTCACGTCGTCCATGCTCTGCACTGGCTGGGCTGCCTTCTTCCTGCAGGTCTTCACTCTAAGGAAACAGCCCAGGGCATTTCAGCCTGATTATTGGGAGATGGAGTAGGCAGACCACCCCCTACTCCCTGTGAAGGGCATAGAAATGCTTAATGAGGTAGGGGGAGGTGGAGCCCTTCTCCAGGTGCTCCCCCCGGGAAGGGACCCCATGCTTATCTCTATTGGTTATGGGCTGATTCATACCACCACTCAGCCTCCCTGCCCTGGCTCCTGGCTTTCCAACCAGTCAAGGTCCTCTAGCTCAGGATTTCTGAGATTCTGACACCTTATGCCCTTCCCACCTCTCCCCAAAGCCCTCAAGGACTCTCCCTCTATACCTGGAGCCCACTCTCACCTGAAAATGAGACAAAGGCATAGAGAAAGCAGGCCCATGATGCCAGCTCCCTCGACCGCTCCCAGGACCCTGCCAGCCCTGGGTTCTGGCTTACCTGTAGATAATTTGAGTTTTGAGTAAACTCCAACCCCAATACGTGGCATCCTCCCAACTGGTCACTTCTCTCTCTCTGTGTTCCCTTAGTGTACCCACTCCCCAAACAGGACTCAGTCGCTCTGCATTCCACTGCTCTGTAGACCCTGGCCCAGCCCCTTCCCCTGGCCACAGGACTGAGGATCTTACACCCCCAGCCACTCTGGACCAGACCTTGGGGTGCCTCTCCTCCATGCCCCATCTCTCTGGGCTGTTATGGGTTAAATTGTTTCCCGGCCCCAAAATGCATATGTTGAAATTCACTCCCCCTCAGGCATATTCCCTGCCCCTTACCTCAGAATGTGACCTCATTTGGAGACAGGGTCTTTACAGCAGTTATAGTTAAAATGAGAACTTTAGGTTGGGCCCTAATCCAATATAACTGATGTCGTCATTAAAAAGGGGAAATTCGCACACAGAGTGGGTGAATGCCAAGTAATGACGAAGGCAGAGATAGGGGAGATGCTTCTACAAGCCAAGGCATGCCGAGGATTACCATCAAACCACCAGAACCTGGGGGAGAGGCCTGGAACAGATTCCCACAGCCTCAGAGGGAACCAGCCCTGTTGACACCTTGATCTCTGGATTCTGCCCTCCAGAACTATGAGACAACAAATCTCTGTTGTTTAACGCCCTTTTTGAGGTAGTTTGTTATGGCAGCCCTAAGAAACTAAAACCAGGGTCCAGGCTCCTCTTTCCCCAAGTGTCACCCCACATGAGACCCCTCACCTGGAAGCAGCAGGACAGTGGCACTCTGAGTCCCATGGACATTCACAGCCTTGCAGCTGAGCCTCAAGACAGAGCTGATCCCCTCACTGAGGCTCAAGGAGCTGTTGGCCCAGGGCCCAGTGGAGCTGGAGGTGACCGTGAGGGAGGCGTTGCTGCTGTTCCCCTCCAGCAGACCCTCCCCCAACCTCCAGTGCAGGGAGGGGGCCGACTGGGCTCGGGATGAGCAGCCACAGTGCAGACCTTGATCCTCCAAAGAGCAGGAGGTCCTAACAGCTGTGGGGGTCTGAGGGGAGGGAAGAGAACTTCAGCAGTGCCTCTGCCCTCCACAGGACCCAGGTGTCCTGCTCCAGGGGTCTTCATACTCACAGACCACGGAGAGGCTCACAGAGACATTTTGGGAGCCCAGCGGGTGCCAAGCAAGGCAGGTGAAGTCTCCTCCTGTAGTCCCTAGGCGAGGAAGATCCAGGATGGCGGTGGTGGAGATGGTGGTGGCGTTCAGAGCTGGGGACCCCCGGAACCAGCTCAGCTCTGCAGGGGGGTTGCTGTCAGCCACACAGAGCAGCCGCACAGCCTGGCCCTCCAGGACGGGAAGGGTCGAGGCATTTTGCAGGACCTTGAGGGCTTTGGGCAGAGAGATGCAGAGAGACAAAGACAGAGAGATATGGGGTGGGTGAAGCTGGCATCTCTCTCCACGCTAACTCTGAGGAGGGGACTAGGAGAGTCGGGCCCCAGGCCTTCAGAAGAGGTCCAGAAGATTTCCCTGAGCTGCTCAGAGTGTCAGGCAGATGGAGGACAGAGGGCTCAGGACAGGGACATAGTGAACAAATGCAGTTAATGGACCAATGAGGGCCTATGGAAGCAGGAGGAGGTAAAACGTCAGAGAGAAAGTGAAACAAGAGGGATGTGACAGCTTCCTTTGGATTTGGCCAGAGAAAGCTGTGGGTGAGAAAAGATTAACTTCAGGGAGTTGGGATTTGTGGGGGCTTCCCCCTGTGCTCTCCCCACGTCTGACCTCAGTATCTGGCTTCTCACTTATCTCTCACCTAGTCCCCGGACAATTGGAGCTCTAGATCCAGCTAGACCTGCATCCAGCCCAGCTCTGGAGAGAAGAGGTTTTTCTTACCTGTGCTGTTTCCTTGGAAGATGCTGATGGCCATGTTCTGTGGAGCATCTGTGACAGAAGGATGTTGCAGCCTTAACACCCATGGTGACAGATGGGTGGGCACTGGGCCTTTCCCCCAAGAGCCATGGAAACTGGTATAGGGGGACCCCTTCCTGTTAGACTAGCAGGACCCCTACATCAAGCCCTAGCCCAGCTCTGCCTTGGCCCCACCTCTTCAGGGACTCGGGTGACCTGGCCCAGCACTCACAGGTGATGTTGAGCTGGATGGTCCTTTCCACAGTCACACCAGCTGCAGGGAAATTCACCTGACAGGTGAGGTTGGTGCCATGGTCCTGGGGCTCTGGGATGAGGGTGAGCACTGAGGAGAGGCAGGTCCTGGGGCCCAGAGAGGTGATGGCAGCTGATGTCCAGGAGAAGATGGGGGGTGTGCCCTGCTCACAGGCCCAGGGCACAGAACAGGTCAGGTTCCTGGGGTGGCTGGACTCCAGGGACCCAGAGATAAGAATGTTGGGCCTGTGGGTCAGGGCTGGTGAAGAGAGAGAGGAGGTTGGGGCCCCTCGGCCTGTTTTCAGCCTGCCCCAGGGTTTTTTCACAACTGTCCCCACCACACCCCACACCTAGGAAGAACAGAACCTTCATTTTTCTATTTCCCATGCCCCACACTCTGGGGCTTTTCCCTGGGCCCCCACCATACCTGTCACATGCAGAGATAGCGTCTTATCTAGATACGAGTGTTTCCTGAAGTATCTCTCCATTCGAAAGAAGTACGTCCCACTGTCCCCCATGTTGACGTCTCTGATGCTCAGGGAGCAGTTGTGGGCCTGGGGGTCTCCGAGGAGGAAGAACCGGCCCTGGGTGTTCTCCTGCAGCTTCTGTTTTGGTTTGTTTGTGGCCACTAGAAGATCATGGTTTCTATCCTCCCCTTTCCTGAACCAAAACATGTGAAGGGTTCCTAAGGTAGTCTTGGGATAGGAAAATTTGCAGGGCACGAGGACACACAGGCCCTCCTGCACTGTCACAGACTCCAGTAGTTCCAGATGGTAGCTCTGATCCTGAGCCGTGGGCACTGGGGAGAGAGAGAAACACAGCCTGGAGCTCCAGGGCTTCCCTGGAGTGGGGTCCCGTCTCCCCTTAACCACTCACCTTCCCATAGCAGGGGCAGCAGCAGCAGCAGCTGCAGTGGCATTTCTTCCTCTTGCCCTGGGACAGTCTGCCTTTGGGGTCCCTCTGAGAGAGAAGAGAAAGCCGCAGCTGTGGGAGGGCAGAGGAAGCTGAGACAGGAAGCCTGTGGTAAAAAGAAAGGGCCATATGCCCAGAAGAGGAAACTTCAGAGTCACAGAGTCAGCTGTGACTGCCCCTTTGAGATCATCCAGGCCCATTTCTGCTTGTGGCAGGTGAACCCTGAAGCTCAGACATGCAAGGGGCTTTCCCAAGTAAGGCAACAAGGAAGGACGAGAGCCCCCAAGTCCTGCCTCCTGGATTCATGCACGGTTGTCTGTACCGGAGAAGCAGGTCCCTCCAGGCCAGCTCCCGGAGTCAAGAGTGCCAAGAGGATGAATTCCCATGGAGACAGCCAGGGAAAGCCTTTCTATTTGCCTATTATTGGGCCTGAAAAATCACATACAGGTATTCATCTATAGGCTGAACATCTCTGATGGTTCTATCTATAGATCTAGTACCTCCTAGGAAGGTCATCTGGCATGTAGGGCTAGGGTTATGACCTTGGGACCCTAACGTATGGGTGAGTACTTAGGAATGGTAGGAGGTCTTGGGACCCTGAGGGAGAGAAACATCATCTTACACAAATTGCTGGCATAGTGCTGTTTAGACCCCAAGATGGTTGCACATCTGGTGAAAGAGGTATAGATGGGGTATCTAGTACAAGCTGGAGAGGAGAAAAGGACTCAGACCCCAGAGTGCGATCCGGGGGGTAACCCTCACATCGGCCTCCCCGCTTCTTAGCCCCTTGATCCTGAACACCTCCCCCACCCTCCAGGCAAGGTGCCAGGGTATTCCTGTCTCTGGGGTTCTCTCCTGGGAACCCTTGGCTACTTGTCACCTTCAGAGACAGTGTTATATATTGGGAGTCATATTTTACATAATATTTCTCTATCCTAAAGTCTTCCCACTTTCCCACCTCTTGGAAAATCTGATGCTTAGAGAGCAACTGTGGGCCCCTGCATCCCCGAGGAGGTTGAGTCAGCTCCACATTCTTGCTTCCAGGTTTGATAGGGTCTGTGGCCAGAGGGGGATTATGGTGTCTATTGGCCACCTCCAGGATCTGAAGGCCAGTGTCGAGTGGGCTAAAGTCAGTCCATAAGGTCCATGGGTTGAATTGGAGAATGGGATATGATGCACAGGCAGGCCCTCCTTCTCCATCACTGGCTGAAGGCTACAGACTGTACCTGCACCATCCTCCAGGGTCCGCTGCAGGAAATAGAGTCTCTGACACCGCCCAGAAATCTCTTCCTCACACCTGTTGCCCTCACAGTTGTGGCTGCAACAGCAGCAGCGTCTCTGGGCTGCAGAAGATCATCTAGATTCCCTCGATACTATCAGATGAGCCTTTCCCAACTGCAAGGTGGGTGCGACTGTTGGGTGGTCGGTGAGCTGGGAGCTCTTTCTGATTGAGATGTGTGGTTTCTGTCTCCAAAGTTCTCCCTTCAACAAGAATACCCCTCTCTGTCTTGGGTCACTGCAGGGGAAGTGAAAGCTGAGCTCTTCTCCCCTGGGACCACAGCAGGGTGGACCCTTCCTCCTTTCTGTACCCTGAAATGCCACCTGTCACTTTCCGAAGACCAACCCCCACTTTCCTCAAGAGAGATGCGGAGTTTGGCGTCTATTTTCCCCAGATAGTCTTCTTGGAGCCTCCCTCATGGGGACAGAGGAATGAGAGACCAAGACTCTCCTGGGACCAAATCCTCTCTGTGTGGGACCCACTCCAGGGGTGGAGCTCCCCAGAGGCCTCAGGAAGCATTGGGTGAACTCTTGAATTCATCTGCATGGAGAGACCATATGGAAAGAGGCTGGGACTGAGCCTAGAGCCCTGAATCCAGTGCCAGACTTTGGTGAGCTGTTTGGGTTCAGGGTGAGACAGACCCTATGACTGGGTTCTTTTTCCTCCTCACGTTTCCTGGGAGCCCTGCACATACATGTACAGAATGTCTCTCCCCATCTTCTCCACAGCTCCTCCAGCCTCCACAATTCTCCTCCATGGGGTGACCATGTAATTCCCCTCTCCTTACCTATCTCCCCTTTGTAGTCTGTAGGTCTCCCACTGACAGCGATCCATCTCTGATGTCACAGAACATTTTTCCCAATCTCAGCAAGCTCCTTCGTGTGCCTAAACACTTTGAATGTCTTTCATCACTTCCAAAGACAATGCCTCATTCAGCCTTCTGATATTTCATTCCTTCATTTATCTGACAGACATTGAGGCATAATTTTTAAGAATTTTTCTGGATTTGGTACAGAGCTAGAGACAGTAAAGGACCATGAGTCTTGTTCTCTGTTCTCTCCAGAGCTCCATTTGGGTACCAGCTAGAGACTGAGCAAGAGACAGAGAGGAAGAGAGAGAGAGGGTGAAGGAGAGAGAGGGAGAGGGAGAGAGACAGATATATAAGCGTGTTGGGGAGAGAGGTCCTTGTGTCTGTAAGAGCTAGAAGAGGGGGGAATAGGGGCTTTCCCCAGCCAGAGAGGGATTTCTGAGAAGACTGAAGGTGGAATCTCCCCTCAGAGGCAAGAAACCAAGGGTATGTGAGACGTCCCTCTGTCATGGAACATAAGGCTTATGTCCTGGGGGTGGCAAGGAGCCTGAGAAGGGCTGACCTACACTGGGAGTCCCTTATCCTGTTCATGTCCGCTCCCCAAGCCTCTTCCAATTCTCCCATTAGGGTCGGCCCACAGGAGGGGCGCTCTTTTCAGCAAAGACACAGCCTGGTCTTTGGGGACCCCCAGAAAGTGGACATGGCGCTGTCCATGGTGCTGAAGCAGAATTGGGTCCCGAGTTTAGGAATAACTGGGCAGTGGGGAAAGGTCTGATTAGACAGGAACCCGATCTGGGCCTCAGGTCAGGAATGCAGCTGAGTCAGAGATAATGGACAGCCTAGGAAGGAGAAAATCAGGGGGGTGTGGATTGTCTGGTCTGGGGGCTGGGCTTCCCCTGTGCCCCTTCTCCTCCTTTACTCTCTGGAATGTCCATTGGGCTCTGCCAAGCCACTGAATTAAAGCCAGCAGCAGCCCATCTCTAGACTTCGTGTTATGTGAGAAAAATAGAGCCCTATTTGTTAAAGTTCCTGGAAGTCAGCCCTTTTGTAACTTAGAGCAAAATGCTTTTCTAATTGATACAATCAGTGGGGATTGGAGATGATTCCTCCAATTCCATTTGAGACCAACACGACATTTTCCAAAAGTGCCCCACTCCTTTAAATCTCCCAGTGGCACATGAGAGTGCCTGATATGTCTGACTTTTTTCACTTTTGCTAATTCAAGATTAGAGAAATGGTATTATATCCTTTCTTTACTTTGCCTCAGTGTGATCATAAACAGGCTTTCCCATCTTTTACTTTTTTAATTAACTGTAATCTTTCTTTGTGAATTATCTATTCAAAGCATTTACACAGATAGACCTTGAAGTTTTCCTTCTAAAATTCTCTAAAGATATTAATCTCATCCCTATTATTTACCTCAGAGAATAATATATTTTGCCAACAAATATGCATCTCTAAATTTCAAAGTTTAGGTTTTACTATTTTTGACCTTTGTGTAAGTGGCAGCATAGAGCACGCATTTTTTTCTGGCTACTTCCACCTAATATTAGTTTTTAAAATTTTTGTTGTAACGAGTATAACATGCAGAAGAAGACACAAATGGCTCAGTGTGCAGCTCAGTGATTTATCACAAAGCAAATACAATCAGTTCATGAAATAGAGTTTTGCCAGCTCCCAAAATGCCTCAACAGTCTATGCTCACACAATTGAAGCAGGAGGTTCATGCTTTCTCTCTGCCACACTTGCTGTTATCTGCCTACTTGATTTCCTGGTCTGATGAGTGTGGAGTAGTATCTCGTTTCTGTTTGATTATTTTCAACTACCAGTGAGTTCGAGCATCTCAACGTGGACTTGTCTTTCATTCATGCTTCCCCATTTGTGACATAAATATTCACATCCATTGTTTATTTTTATGTTGGCTTGTTTTCCTTTTTCTTGTTGATTTGTGGAAGTTTTTGTACATCCTAGTTAAAATGCTCTTGTGAGCTTAACTAAAGGAAATTATTTCTCCCATTCTGTCATTTCTTGATTAAATTTGTCTAGGTTGCCCTCAATTTGATGGCAACCTTTGTTTTGATGCAATCAAATCTATCATACAAATTAGTCTTTTATTTCTCTGGCAGATAAAACTGAGTATTTCTTGAGCTTAAAAAAAAAAAACTGTTCTCTCATTTATGAATATTGAGCTCTAGGGGGAAGAATCATTGTAAAACGTCACCAAAAGATGAGTATCAGAGAGTCGAACTTCTCTTATCTTGTCAAATTTTTACTATAATTTTTGCTGTGATATATATAAAGTGTATAACCATATAGGTGACATTAGTAAAATGGTTAGAAAGCAAAAACTAGTGTAAACCCGACACAGATCAAATAATAAAACACTAATGACCACCCTTCAAATGTCCCCTTTGTGGGTCTCTCTGATTACAACACTCTGTGTATCTCTCCTAAAAGTATCTATGCTCCTGGCTTTTACATGAACCATTTCAACATTTTCTTTATAGTTTTATCACTCATCTATGTATCCCTAAAATTTATACTTCAGATAAACCTATTTTTGAATCTTTAAAAAATGTAACCATAGTATATGTCATTGCCTGTGTCTTTATTCATTTTTATTGTGGTATAATTTACACATAATGAATATATATTTATGTACATTTATAAATAATGGATTTATATATAACAAGTGAATTTTTTGATAGTTAATAGACTTTATTTTTTAGAACAGTTTTAGGTTTACAAAGAAATTGAGCAGATAGTACAGAGAGTTCCCATATATACCTCCCTTCCCCTCACGATTTCCCCTATTACTAACATCTTGCATTAGTGTGGTACATTTGTTACAATTAATGAACCCATATCAATACATCATTATCAACTGAAGTCCATAGTTCACACTATGGTTCTTTCTTTGTGTTGTACAGTTCTATGGGTTTTGACAAAAGCATAATGTCTTGTATCTACCATTACAGTATCTTACATATATATTTTTTCAAATATGCACAATATATACTTATGATGTATAACATACAAATATATTAATATATAATAAATAATTTTTATATAATGTATTTTTCTAAAGTGCACAAGTTTTAATGAGTTTTGATAAATGCATACATCCACCGCAATCAAGATGTGGAATATTTCCATCACTACAGAAATTTCCTTCATGACACCTCCTCCCTGAGGCAGGCTTTACTGATTTCTATCACCGTAGCTTAGTTTGGGCCACAATAGAACTTCATCAAAGTGGAATCATACTGTGTGCTCTTTTATGTCTGGCTTTTTGCAATTCCTGCAAGCTGTTGTATATATCGGTGGTTCATTCCATTTTACTGCTGAGTAGTATCTCGGGCACAGGGAGTCCAGAGTCTGATGCTTCCTGCATCTGCCCTCATGTTCTAGAGAATTGTCCCAGGGACTCCTGCTCCACCTCACATGATCCATCCTGCTCCTCTGGACCCAGGACCTGGGGCCTCTGGGGCAAATTCACATCACCAGGCATGTCCAGTCTGGGCTTCTACTCTCGGTCTCTCTTGCTGTCAACTCCACTTTTCCCAGGAGCCCAAAGGTGGATGGGTATCTGGAGGCTCCAACCGGAACCACTAGGGAGAGTCAGGCTGGGCTGTGAAGGGAGACCCTCCAGCCTCAATGATGTGGCCTGACCCAGGGCCTCTGAGCGACAACAAGATGCCCTGGAAAGGCAATGACCACATGGTCACTCATCCAACATTCACTTCACATGAATTTCTGGGGGCCCTTAGGTGAAGATTACTGTCCTAGACACCAAGAGTAGACAAAACTCAGGAAAATCTAGCTCTATTAGGGTAAAAAAGAAAAAAAGGAAAGAAAATACTAAAAAATTTGTACTGAACTAAAAGAAATTGAATCACAGCTCTGCCACCTTTTAACTGCGAGAATATAAAGGTATTATTTTAGTCATAGTTTCCAAAATGAAGAGGGAGGTATTTATCACAGGTGTGTAACTGACACGTGATGAGGTTTGTGAAGGTCTCAGCACCTGCCTGGCACTTGGTGAACACTGCACCCTAAATAATTCCCAACACAGGGATCCATGTAACACACCCCAATAGAAAACTATTGTCAATATGCTCAACTGCCAGTCACTGACCCTTACCATGTCCTCAGGGACCCAAAGAGAGGCCAACAGTGACCCACTCATCCATTCCCAAAGGATGCCAACACTCACTTCCCAGAAAGCAATGCAATCACCTTCACAAACCCCCATTACTAACCCCCTAGGCCTCTAGGTCAGTGGCTCCTTTATGCTGCCCTCAGCATCCCACTCTACTGATTCTATAGGTCCCCAATCACTGACCCCCTCAAGTGTGTTACAATGTGACTCTCAAAGTCCTCCAGTCCCTGAAGCTCCTGCTCTCAATCAATTAGACTCCTAAAGGCCCCCAAGCTGTGGATCACTTCCCCAAATGTTCCCCAGTACCATCTCTGTGAGGTCAGCAGGACCAGCCCCAGGGACAGTTCTCCAGAACCCAAGGATAGACACAGGAAGCAGCAGATTGGGACTGTCTATTCTTTGGACAATCTGGATCCTCCTGCTGAGAGCTGACCACAGGGGGCCGGTGTTTCCTCATTCACAGGCCTTCTGTGTTACAGAGGAAACTATGGACTGGCTGATGGAGAAGCATGAGTTGGAGTAGGTTTGCTGGGGAGAATGGGGGAGTGGAATCTGTGGAGTGAATATTAGGGGTGTCTTCAGGATGAGTGATGGGGGAGATCTTAGAGTGAGTGATGGGGGTCTTTGAGGTGAGTGATCTCTTCAAGAGCATTGTTGGATGAACGATGGGGACTGTGTGAGGTAAAGGACGGGCAGCTCTTTTGGCTGAGTTGACGAGGAGTCTATGGGGTGAGTGATGGGGGCAAGTTTCTCTAATTTAAGTTGGATGACTGGATTATCAATTTTCACCCTTTCCTTGTGTTTTTCTGTATGTATATAAGTATTTTTGTAACAGTTAAACTTCAAGTGTAGTTTGAATGTAGGTTTTTATATCACTTGTTAGTGAGACCTGCTCATTTGAGGACAGTGAACATGTGTCTTAGGAGGGCCTTAAGTTGAGAAACTTACAAGAGATGAAGCTTGTCAAGCCCTCAGCACCTGCCTGGCATGTGGTAAACGTTGAATAAAAACCAGCAAGTTGCAGAGTTAAGTATCAGGTAGCTTGTTTAATTTTCACACAACCCTGTCTGCTAAATAGTATGATCATTATTATAGCCATTTTGTGGATGAGGAAACTGAGGCAGAGTGCTGTTACTTAATTTGCCTTAAGGTCAAAAGAGAAGATCAGGGAATCAGTCCCACATCAGCTTTGTTTTAAACTGCATGCAGTCACCAGTGTCCCATGTGGTCCCCTACCTGGTCAGCTTCCAGAAACACCATTTCCATTTCCTGTTGCCTTCAGGTAGCTCAGATTTTGTGGCGGCCATGTCTGGTGTGCCTATTCTGAGCTCTGGACATTTCACTGCCTATCAATGACACCCTACACAGCCCAGCCTCTACTGACAAAGATAAAGGTTAAATTCACCCTAGCCAACCGCCCACTGTGACCTGGAAAACCTGCAGATCTGCACCAGGACCCCCAATCACTGATTACCTCCGGTTTGTCCATAATGGGTTGACCCACAGATACAAATCAGTCACTGATAGCACAGACATTCAGAAATCCCCAAACGAGTGGACCAAGGCTGCAGAGGATCCTGAAATGCTCCTAAGACACTAACACAGCCCAAGCTCTGAAAAATTATTAAGCTATTGATTAATAATAACTGTGTCCCAAGGAGTGTCATTCACTGATTTTCACAAATCCCCAACAATCCCCAATACAAGGATCAACGTATGGCACCCGAATAGAAACCCATCCATCCACCTGTTCAACTGCCAATCACTGACCTTTACCACATTCACAGGGACCCAAAGGGAAGCCGAAATGACCCTTTCCCCAAAGACCACCAACACTCACCACCCAGAAACAATGCAGTCACAAACCCTGATCACTGATCCCCTACACCTCTAGTCAACTGGTTCCCGTATGCTTAAAATTACAGCTACCCTCAGCACCCCAAGCTACCAACTGCTATATGTTACCACTCACTAGCCCCCCAAGTGTATTACAGTATGACCCTCAAAGTCCTCCAGTCCCTGAAGTTCCTAGACTCTCAATCAATCACTAAACCCCACAGTCCCCAAGGCAGTGAATTACTTCCCCATATGTCCTCCAGTACCATCCGCTAAGGCCCTCTTAAGATACACATTTACTGGCCTCAAATGAGCAGGTCTCTAGGATCAGGCAAAATAAAAACTGATATTAAAGTACACGTGGAACTTAAAAATTACAAAAAAGCTATATACAACAATTACAGGGCCGGCCCCATGGCTTAGCGGTTAGGTGCGCGCACTCCGCTGCTGGCGGCCCAGGTTCGGATCCTGGGCACGCACCGACGCACTGCTTCTCCCGCCATGCTGAGGCCGTGTCCCACATACAGCAACTAGAAGGATGTGCAGCTATGACATACAACTATCTACTGGGGCTTTGGGGGCAAAATAAATAAATAAATAAAATTATTAAAAAAAAACAATTACAAAAAATACATAAGTAAAATATACAAGGAAAGGTTGAAAATTAGTGAGCTTACCCTTCAACTTAAACTACAAAAAACACCCCCTTCACACACCTCACAGACCCCTCATCATTCATCCTACAAATGCCCCATCACTCACCCAGCTGACCTCCCATTATTCACCCACAGAACCCCCATCACTCACCCCAGGGACCCCCATCACTCACCCCAAAACCCCTCTCCCAAAAGTCTCCCCATAGAATCTTCATGACTTACCCCAAGCTGACATCTCATCACTGACCTCAGAACCCCATCACAACCAGCACATATCACCTCAGCTTCCCTCAAGCTCTATATGGGTAAGAAACTAGCGGCAACATCAGTGAACTGGCCTCTCTGGGCCACTTTCGGTTTGCATCGGATTCCTGACGTGATGTGTCCGGCACGTTTATGGATGCACATGCCCACTAGCACTTTTGAAACTACTCTTTGCCCATAGTTATCATGGTGCCTGACAAGGCTTCTCTATTTCCATTATTCACTTTTATTCAGCGGCTTTGTCAGGTGAACGACATGGTCGCACCCAAATTGAGCTCGTCATTGGAGGCTCCCATCTTCAAAGAAGTGTTATTCCATACAGCCAGGGAAGGCACTTGGCGTCTCACAGAGCAGTCTTGGGGCTGTCCCATACTGACAGGGGACCTGCTATACATATAGAGAGAGAAAAATAGAGGAAGGGGGAGGGAGAGAAAGAAAGAAAGGACGAGAGAGAGAAAGATCTTTCTAGGAAAAACTGAAGTTGCGTACTCTGAAAAATAACTCTTTTTTACATTTTCACAATGATTTAAAGGCTTTTATTCCCCTGGTCCACTGAAGAATTCACTGTCTCTAATAGTCCTGTTGAAAATTTCATTGTCAGCCTATCATGGTCAGCAATAACAAAATGGAGTAACATATGTCAAGGCTTCTAAAATGGAGCTGGGGGGCCATTAAGGAAATGGGAGTTTGCACGAACACCACGTCTCTACCCAGATGGAATGGAACTTTTGAACTGTGCTTTACTGTCGTTATCTCAACCTTCTTTCAAGAACTATGCTTACTCCCATAGATAAGAACTTTTTGCCTTAGAGATGGCCTTAGCAACCAGTCACATGGAACCCAGAAGTAACAGCTGCTGCCAGCACCAAGCGCAAGTCTTCCAAAGCAACCTGTGTGATTTATCTCTTTTTGCCTTTATAAACTCTTGCATTCTTTACCTTCTTTGGAGCATATTTTTGGGTTTCTGCCTGAATCTGTGTCTCCTGAATTGCAATTCTAATTGCCCAAATAAATATCTGCTGTTTGAACTGTAGTGGATTTTTCCTCAGTTGACACTACAAAAATAGAAACCAGTTTAAGAGGCAAAGCGTTTGTTTGGGATCAAATAATTGCAATTCGGGGAGTACACACTCAGGTAGAAACCCAAATAGTGTCCTGATTACAGGAGAGGGGCTCAGGGTTTTTATGGGAAAAAGGAAAGATGAGGTGAATTGTATTAAAGAAGAGTTCATTCGTGCTAGATGAGGTAAGGCTAAGTTTGTACTTCACAGACTGACTTGAGATTCAGTTATTAGGCAAAAGGCTAGACTTGAACTTCCTTGATTGGTTATCGATTGGGTCATCAGCAAACTCCAATTTCATCAGTCCTTACAAACAGGATATTCTTGTCCTTACTGACTTCTTGGAATGTTGGCAGTTTGGTCCAGTTTGGAAGATAAAGAAAACAAAACATACAAGGCAGTTCCTCTGAAATGGCTCTATTTTAATATGGCTCCACTCACATCATCTTTCACATTGTCATTCTGAGAAATTTCATCTTTGTGATCTTTGCATAGTTGCTCTCTATACCTAGATGAACACATTGATGAAATTATCTATTAAGAAATAACCTAAAGAGAATTTTGGGCTCTTGGGACACTTTGTTTAAACGGAGGAGAATGAAGAAAAGTCAAGTTGCAGGGAAAACACAATTACTCAGGACAATGCCAGCAAGCCCACTTGAATTTTCAGGAGGAGGCTTTTCAATCACCAAATAGTCAGAAGCACACCCTAGAAAAGTGGGCAATAGTGACCATAAAGTAAACAATGAGGCAGATTTCAGGAAATGGAGAGGTGGGGCAGAGTGAGAAATGAAGGTAAGGACCTGAAATGAACCTCCTGGTTCAGGATAATATGATAACGTGGAAGCATTTCATGGTTATGGGAAGGACAGGAATTGTAAGGAATAGGAACATCACACAAAATAACATTGAAATAAATCAGGTACACAAATTCCTGATTGCACAAGGAAACACATTTCAGACTAAGGGAGAATGAGGATGCTTGGGAAATGGAACAAGAATGAAAAAGTCTGGGACAAACTCCAAGACTGGTAAGACGGTCAATTCATTGAATAACATCCTCATTCATCCATTCTTCCATTCATTCATCCATCCATCCATCCATCCATCCATCCATCCATCCATCCATCCATCCAACCATCCATCCATCCATCGTATCAGTCTTTTCATTCATCTATCCATTCTTCTGTCTATCTGTATCAGTTAAGGTCCAATTACAAAAATAAAAATCACTCTGAGTATTTAAAGCAGAGGAAATTTAATCAAATAAGTTGGTTACACAGTTGATAGAAAAAAAGAAAAATTAAACAGAGGACAATGAAGCAACCTAGAAATGAGCAACAGCAGGAGGCTACCACCAAGACAAAAGGAAGAGGCAGTATGCCAGAGCCCAGGGATCAGGGGAACTCAGAGGAAGCTGGACCACTGCAGGTTTTCCTCTTTGGGAGCTGGGGCCTCAGAGGGGATGCAGACACTGCCAGAGACGTTGCACAATGCAAAGAGAGAGGAAGAAATAAATACCTTGGCTTCTCCATTTTCTTCCTGGTTTTAATCTCCAATACTTGGCTCTCATTAACTGAACCTAGTGGGAAGCCAGCTAATAAAAGTGCCTGGAAAATGTAGCCTGCAGGGGTACATTCCAGTGGTGCAGAGCAGTGTAGAGGAGGGAGAGAGAAATGGTCTGAGAGCACACCAGCCAAGGACTGGTCCATCCATCCTCTCCCATGGGACCAGTTCAGGAGACCTGGCATGAAAGTGGACAGAGGTTATTTCTGGCTGAGAAAAGTCAACAAGTGTGTCCCTGATGCACAGAAGGGAGCTTTGGTGAGAGGGATGCCTGGGAGACAGGGACTCTGTCCCTCTGAGCTTCTGTTTCCTGCCTTTCACCGTGTCTAGAGGAGAGAGAGTGGTTCAGTCCACTCTCCCAGCCGTGCTCCTCTGGGACCCTCTGAACCTGTAGGAAAAAATGTAAGGGGAGCTTAGGATTAGGGCTGCAGGGAAATCACCCTGGGGAAGATAGACAAAGTCACTTTCTCTTGGGATTTGGGGGCTCAGGTACTGGATCATCTGAGGAAGGGCTCACCTAGTGTAGTAGATCCAGGTGAGTCCATAGGTGAGTATAAAGCTGGTCCCCATGAGGTTCCCCTTAAGTAGGATAAGACCCAGGGGCTGCAAACACCTTGCTCTACAGAGATAGTGGAGTCATCTAGGGGAGAAGAGAGAATGAAGTTTTTCTTCAAGACCTCATCCTGTCCACAGTCCCACCCTCAGAATCCAGGTATCCTGCCCCTTCTTCCCTACCAGGGCTCACTCTGCACAGAGAGGCTAATGGAGACATATTGGGAGCCCTAAGGATGCTGAGCTGAGCAGATGAACTCCCCTCCATCACCAGACTCCATTGGGGGCAGCTCCAGGACCCCAGGCTCTGAGGACTGGGAGAGACTCAGGGCTTGGCTCTCCTAGGTCAGCTCAGCCTGGCAGGGGCGTTGCTGTCAATCACACAGAACAGATGCAGGAATTGGCCCTTGAGGACTAATAAAGAGGAGTCATTCTCCTAGGCTGCAGGTTCTGGAAAGAGGGGAGAAGAGAACATCAGAGAGACAGAGACAGAGAGTGACAAACACAGCCTAGTGTTCAGATGTTTAGAAGCGGCCTCTCCCTCCACCCTGCCCCTTTTTGATGAGTTTGGTCTCTCCCCCTTCTGAGCTGATCTCTCAGTCTAGATTCAGACTCCATGAGGTGCAGGAATAGTTGGAGGGTCTTTATCCTTGGGAGATCCCCAGTCAAGTCCCCTGGCCACCCGATAGTTCCCACACTTCCTCTCCTGTTAGCCTTACCAACTCACATATCCAATTTCTCCAGAATCTAGTCATGCATTTATTCATTCTGCAGCCATTTACTGCTCCCTGTCTAAATGAGATGCCACTGAGAGGGTCTCGGCTCCCAACAGACTCACAGTCTAGTGAAGACAAGAGGCCCAGGACCAGACCCTCCCTCAGCAATATGATGAGTGTTGTGATGAAGTAACTCAGGCTGAGGATGCCCTTAGGATGAGCAGTTCCATGAGAGACAGTCAGGGAGGGCTTCCTGGAGGATGAAGTGCTTAAGCAGAGCGAGATGGACAAGTAAAAGTAGATTTCTGATGATTTTAGAGCAGAAAAGCATGCTGGGAGGATGGGACAGCAGAGCAAAGAACTGTGGATAGAAATGGCCTTGAATTTTCAGGGTATGGAAATTAATCTTGTAAGGCAAGAGGGAAGAAGTGGGAATGGTAGTGTGGAGAGCAGAGATGAAGAGAGGAAACCTGGGCAGGTTTATATGTAAATATAAATGTAAATTAAATATAAATATAAATATGTGTTTGCATGTATGCATATTATAGTATATACATTATATATAATTTCAGAGTTGAGAATGCCAGAGTGATAAGCAAAGAGCTATAAGTCAAGACTTACAAATTCAACTACATAAAACAAAATTTGGATAGCAAATCCAAGCTAAACTAAGTCAGAAGACAATGATAAACTTGAAAAATATATTTACTATCATATTACAGACTAATGATTGTATTTCCTAATATAAAAAGAACTTATCCGTGGCCGGCCTGGTGGCATAGTGGTTAAGTTCACATGCTCCGCTTCAGTGGCCTGGGGTTCACAGGTTCAGATCCTGGGCGTGGACCTACACACTGCTCACTCACCAAGCCATGTCTGGCGGCATCCTGTATACAAAATAGAGGAAGATGGGCACAGATGTTAGCTCAGGGACAATCTTCCTCAAGCAAAAATAGGAGGACTGGCAACAGATGTTAGCTCAGGGCCAATCTTCCTCACACACACACACACTATATATATACATATATATATATATATGAACTTATCCAAATCCTCAAGAAAAGAAATATAAGTTAATAACAATGAAAAATGATATAAACAGTCAGTTCATAGAATGGCAGAACAGAATGTAATGGAAAATATTAATGACTCTGAAATCTACTAAAAAAAAAAATTCTCACCTTCATGCCTAACAAGAGAAATGCAAGTTAAAACTACGGTGGGGTACATTTTTCATCTGTAAGATTGGAAAGATCAAAATCATTGCTAATGCACTCTACTGTTGATGTTGGAAGGAAGCAGAGACCTAACACTTTGCAGGAGGTGGGGACGCAAATTGGTACAACCTCTTGGAGAGTCATTTGGCCATATCTATCAAATTGGTAATCTATGTGCTCTCTGACTGAGAAATTAAAATTCATACAGACATTTTAGCATACTTAGAAAATATATGTACAATCTTATTCATTGCAGCAGTGTTTATAAGCAGCAGCAGTTTTTTCCATTAGCACGCAATTGTTTGCGGACTAAGACATTATGATACATATATGCAATGGGATACTTTGCAGTTGTAATAAAGGATGAAGTTCTTTATCTACTGACATGGAAGGATCTCTAAGAATTATTGTTAACTAAAAATACATAAGATTCAGAATAAGGTATATAGGATGCTTTGCGTGTAAAAAAGCAGGTTCACACGAAATCCATATTTATACGTACACGTAAATAAATAATATAGATATTTTTATATATGCATGAGGCATCTCTGGATGAACACATCAGAAACAGCTTACAATGTACACCTCTAGTGAAGGAAACTAGGAATCTAGAGGGGCAGAGATGAGAAAGGGACATTCTCTACATGCTCTTTTGAACCTTTTGAATATGAGACCACACAAATAAATTCTCTGGGGAAAATACTTGAATTGAAAGTATTAAAAAGCAGAGAGGCAAGGCTGGGTGAAGAGGTAGGATCCTGAGGGGGGTCTTTAAAGGCAACATCTGATGCTAGATTTGGCTTTTGGGGAGGGAGCTGAGAAGATCAAGAGGAAGTGAGTTGCCAAAACAACAGATCCTCCCAAGCAGTCTGGGGAAGTGAGGATGGAAAGTCTCCATAAGATTTGATAAGAAGAACGTCTTTGCTGTGGTAGTGAGAGTAGCGACTGATCACAGAGGACAGAGGAGCTCGGGGACCTTCTAGTACCTGTATTCTGCATTTCTGATCTCAGCCCTCCTGTCATTCAAGCTCCGCAAGACGGGGACTCTGTTCTGAGGTGCTGTAGACACCTTCCCTCCATCACAGCCTTGGAAAGGAGAAGTTCTCTCATAGCTATATTATTTCTACAGAAGACATCAATGCTCAGGTTCTGTGGAGCATCTGAATTCAGAAGACAATATGTTCCTCTTCAGTTTTGAGGTTAGCTTCAGTTTGAGCATCCTCTTTTCCCCCCTCACCTGCCCAGAATCCATGACCCAACTCCAAGTACCCCAGGCTCTGATTTTCTCCCCACAGCCACTACGTGCAGTCACTCAGAAGTCCTGGCCTGGCACTTATGCTAGACATTGAGCTGGATGGTCATCTCTGTAGTCACATGGGACCTTGATAAGGTCACATCGATGTTGTGGTTCCAGGGCTGTGGGATGATGGTGACCTCTGAGATGTGAGCTGGGGTGTCTGATATGCAGGAGAAGATGAGGAGTTTCCTCCAATTACAGGCTGCTGGCATGGAGCTGGCCAGGCTCCCAGGACAGCCAGACTCCAGAGTTGCTGGGACTTGGATGTCAGGTGTCTGGATGAGGGCTGGGAAGGATAAAGGAAGAAACGGAGAGGGGTCTCCAAGGTGTCAATCTGGAAGTGGCCTCTGCAATAGTCCCAGAGATGCTTCCCCTCTCAGCCCCAGGATCCCAGGCACACCCACTCTCACTCTGATCCCCACCCCCAGACTAGGAGTAAGGGCCCATTCCTACATGTCACATTCAGAGAGAATGTCTTATACTTGAAACTAAACTTCACGACAGGTCCCCTCTCCAACCGAAATAAGTACATCCTGCCATCTTTCTTCCTGATGTCTCTGATTCTCAGGGAGCAGTTGTTGGTCTGGGGGTCTCTGAGGAAATGGAAGTGGTCCAGGGTCCTCTCTTGCAGCTTCTGACCCATTTTGCTTGTGGCCACTGGAGGATCCTGATGTATGTTGGCCCCTTTCCAGGAACCAGAAGATGTAGAGTGGGTCCCAGTGATTCCATCCATCCGGGGGGTTGGAGAATACAGAGCACCAGGACACACAATCCCCCCTGCACTGTTACTGACCTTGGTACCTGCAGCCCATCCCCTGCGTGCTCCTCTAGGGACACAGGGACACTGTGGAGACCTCAATATTTAGCTCTGTGACATTTAGTTCCAGCTGCCCCTCACCCTCCTCTGCTCCAGCCCACTCACCTCCCCATTGCAGGGATAACAGGGGTGGCATCTCTGAGACTGGAAGGCCTATTCGGAGCCCCTTGACATGATCTGATTAGCCCTTCCCAGCAGACACCTGGCATCTATTTCTGGGTTTTGCCTCAAACCCTTCTCTCCAACAGCAACACCCAAACCACCGCAGGGGAAGTGAAGGTTAAGCCCAATTCACCCCAGAGACACTTCAAAAGTGGGCTCTATTCCTTTCACTTTCCCACTCAGACCCCACCTTCTGTCCCTGGAGACCCTTCTCCATGTCCTCTCAGGAGAGCTGGGAATTCAGGTCCTTCTCCCACTGTTATCGCCCAAGGAGGGGTGGTCTGCCCACCACAAGACATGCCAATAGTCAAGAGGCAAGGTGGTAGGAGAGAAAGGACTTTATTACAGCTTGCTAGCAAGGGCGAAGATCACTGACTAATGTCCGAAAGAACCATCTTACAGAACAAAAACTACAGGCCAGTTATATAGGGGGCTGGTCTCCGAGTAGGGGCATTCATCTGATCTCTGGGTGGGGGCAGACATCTGGTGTTAGGTCCTCATTGTCTTTTGTTTTATTGGATATGCATCAGAGACTGGAGAAACGCCCTATACCCTGATCTTTCAGGTGTCATTGATGATGGCTATCAGCATAGACTCTGCCCAGTGTCATCACACTCCTAAGGAACTCAAAAGAACAAAGTTATCAACTTATAGCAGCTGACAGGGGCCATAAAATCTACAGAGCATGTCTGGGTTAGTTAATCAGAGGTCATTTAAAGTTACAACAGGGTTTCTTTTCTATAATATGGCTTCCCTTATGTCAACCTTGTATTCAGCTGGTATCACCACCATGCAGGGAAGGAGGAGCTGGAAGCAGGGACTCACCTAGGATGGAATCCTCCCATCCCACACTCATCCTCAGCCCAGGTCTGGGCATGTAAAAAGACTTGTGAAGTGCTGCCCAAGCTCTTAAACTCCTCTGAGAGGGAAGGCCCAAGGGCAGAGGCTGGGACGGAGGCCTGGGAGCTGTGGATGCAGCCCCTGGCTAGGGTGGGGTGTTTGTTGCTTTCCTTGTGCCTGTTTGGGCTCAAGGAGACTGGGCCAGCCTCACAGACACTTCTTGGCTTTCCCCACGAGCTCTACCTTTGTAGTGTGTCTTTCCTGTCTGAACTTCTCCTCTGCCCCCAGCTCGGATCTCTTCTTTCTCAGGTTTTGGAGCTACGTGGGCTCTTGCATCAGGTCCGGAAGATCCACCCCTTTCACAATTCATCAAGCTCCTCACCTCTCAGAACCCCATCTATTGAGACTATAACATCTCGCTTCCTCATCCTGCCTCCGTGGGACCCAGTAGATGCCTGGCCTGCCAAGCTGCCTCATTGAAAACTATCTGGCTTGTGGTTACATGAAGCCACAGAGTCCACTTCTGATGATTATAGGATCTTCCTGAGCCAGAGAATGTGGTGTGACTCAGCAACAGTCAGATGGAAGAGATGCAAAAGGCAAGGTATGGGGAAAGAGCGAGGAGCTTCCATGCTCTCTGCCAGCACACCACTATCCTCAAATCTCCACATGTTCATCAACTTGGAAGCTCTCTGAACCTTTTCCTTTTGGGTTTTTATGGAGGCTTCATAACGTAGGCAGGATTGATTAAATCATTGGCCATTGGCAATTTAACTTCTAGCCCCTGTCCCCTCTCTGGAGGTGGAGGAGGGGCAGTATGGGACTGAAAATTCCAACCATCTAATCACGTGGTTAGTTCTCCTGGAAACCAGCCCCGACCCTTAGGTGCTTTCCAAAAGTCACCTCATTAAGGTAACAAAAGACACCTTTATCGCTGTCACCACTTAGGAAATTCCAAGGGCTTGGGGAGCTCGGTGCCAGAAATAGGGACAAAGACTAAATATATGTTTCTTATTATAAATCACAAATATCTACCTCAGTCAGTCTCTCTGTCCGATGATGCAAACCTCCTACAATATAATGTGAATACAATGCAAAGAGATGCAAGATTTCATGAGATCACTGATAAAAATGATGTTTGAAAAATGTGTCAAAACCACGAATTTGGAAGGACACAGTAGAGTTAGACCCATTACACCTAGGAGAAAATCAACAAGAATGATGACATGATGCTTCAAAAGAGAACAATTGGAAGGTCAAAGAGCTACCAGTGGTCCTTGGGGAAAATGTTGAAATCCTCAAACACTTTTGCAAACAATGAACTTGAACAATTTTTTCTTGAGCACAACATGGGAAATCTAATAAATATTTGTTGAATGAATGAAATAAGATAAATATTATTTTTCTCATTTAATAGCTCATTCTTATTCTGTAAGAGCGCTATTTTAACCATTTTGCATATGATAATTTACTTAATTATTTAATCCTTACAACCTTATGAAACAGAAAATTGAAGTACAGAGAGGTTAACTAACATCCCCAAACTTGATCATCTGGCTTCAAACACAGGCAGTCCAGCTCCAGCATCTTTGTGCTTTACTGTTATAACTACTGCAGTTAATGGCTACAGAACTAATAAATAAATGACTAGACAATGGGGATGGAGGGGGAGAAAGGCGCACTGGAGAGTGGCTCCTCCCTATCAGTTCTGAAGGGCCAATCCCTGCGTCTGGTCTGTGTGATTGACAGCAACGCCCCTGCCAGGTGCTGGACCCTGGAGAGCCAAGCCCCGAGCCTCTGCCAGTCCTCAAAGCCTGGAGTCCTGGAGCTGCCCTCAATGGAGTCTGGTGATGGAGAGGAGTTCGTCTGCCAAGCTCAGCACCCTTTGGGCTCCCAATACGTCTCCATTAGTCTCTCTGTGCAGAGTGAGTCTTGGCAGGGAAGAGGGGGCAAGATACCTGGATTCTGAGAGTGGGATTTTAAATCAATGTGATAATACAGAGAAAAGGTATTTTTCATACTATGCAATGCCAGTTTCTCCTAGAAATATATACACACAAATATTCAATAGGTCCCCTGCCAACGCGGGACAACCCCAAAACTTTCTTTAGTCTATGAGATTGCAAGTGCCTTCCCTGGCTGTACGAAATGGACTTTCTTTGAAAATGGCGGCCTCCATAATGCTTGTGGGCGCGGCCATGTCGTTCGCCTGACACAGTTCCTGAGAGAAACTGAACCGCGGAATAGATTATGCTCACTGCAACACGCCATGCTAACTATTGGCAGGGAGTGGCTTCAAAGGTTCTAGTGAGCATGCGCCTTGTTCAAGCCGGCCACAGGACTCGAACCCAAACCGGAAGTGGCCTAGAGTGGCCATTTCCGTTTATATTGTCAGCTGGTTCTAACCCGTCTGTCGCTTGCGGGTCGCTGAGGTGATGTGGAATGTTAGCAATGGGGATTCTGTGGAGTCAGTGAGGGGAAATCGGCTTGATGTGAGTGATGGGGGGGATCTGTGGGGTTTTCTAATTTAAGTTGGATGATTGGCTCGTTAATTTTCACTCTTTGCGTGTTTTCTGTATACATATCAGTATTTTTGTAACTTAAATTGCAAGTGTACTTGAATACCAGATTCTATATTGTTGGGCCATGAAACTTGCTCATTTGAGTACAGTGAACATGCGCCTTAAGAGGGCCTTAGTGGATGGTCCCGGGGGACATTTGGGGAAGTGACCCACTGCTTGGGGGCCTGTTGGAGGCAGTGATTGATTGGGAGCAGGAGCTTCAGGGACTGGAGGACTTTGAGGGTCACATTGTAACACTGGGGAGCATGATTGGGGACCCTATAGAAATCAGTGGGGTGCTAAGGGTAGCCTATGGGAGCCAGTCTACTGGATGCGGAGGGGGTCAGCGATGGGGGTTTGTGAGGCCTCTCCTTGGGTCCCTGTGGAAGTGGTAAGGGTCAGGGATTGGCAGTTGAGCAGATCCACGATGGTTTCCTATTGAGGTGCGTTACTTGGAACCTCGTTTGGGGGATTATTTGGGGGTCCTGTGGAAATCACATTCCCCAGGTAGTAATCAGGGGAGTAATGATTTCAGGAACCTAGCCATGTTGGTGACCGAGAAGCATTTCGTGACCTTCTGGCAGTCCTGTGGTCCACTTATGGATGATTTCTGGAGGTCAGTGGGGTCAATAGTATGGCATGGGGCAGGGCAACTCATTAGGGACAGGCAAGGAATGGTAAGCGATTGGGGGTCCTGGTGCACGTCCGCAGGGTTTCTGGGTCGAGGTGGAGGTTGAGTACGTTGAATTTAAGTTTTATCTTTGTGAGAAAAGGCTGGGATGTCTAGGTTGTTATGGATGGGCACTGAAATGCCCTGAGGCTCGGATAACGCCTCCCAGACATGGCCAGCTTGAAGCCTCAGCTCTCTGAAGGCAATAGGAAATGGAAATGGTGTTTCTGGAAGCTGACCATGTACGGGGGGGACGTGGAGACTATGTGAAGTTTACAGCGAGGCAGATGTGGGACTGATTCCCTGTTCTTCCCTTTGCAGACTGAGTGACCTCAAGGCAAATCATGTAACAGCACTCAGCCTCAGTTTCCACAAAATGGTCCTAATACTTAGCTGACAGGGTTGTGTGAAAATTAAACCAGGTACCTGATCTCTGACTCTGCAACTTGCTGATTTTTATTCATTGTTTACCACAGGCCAGGCCCGTGCTGAGGGCTTGACAAGCTTCATCTCCTGTAAGTTTCCCAATGCCTATAATAAGTACTTGTATCCTCATTTTGGAAACTGCAACTGAGGTGATATCTCCAGTTAAAAAGTGGCAGAGCTGCGATTAGACCTTCATTAAGTTTAGTCCAAATCTTAGTGTTTTCTTTTTTTTTTTTTTAAACCCTAATAGAGTTAAATTTTCCTGAGTTTTGTCTACTCTCAGTATCTAGCACAGTGACCTTCACCTAAGGGTCCCCAGAAATTCATGTGGAGTGAATGTTGGATGAGTGACCATGTGGTCATTGCCTTTCCAGGACTTCCTGGTGTCTCTGCAGAGCCCCTGGGTCAGGCCACATCATTGAGGCCACAGGATCTCCCTTCACAGCCCAGCCGGACTCCCCCCAGCAGGTCTGACTGGAGCCTGCAGATGCCCACCCAGCTTCAGGCTCCTGGGCAAAGTGGAGTTCTCAGCAAGAGAAACCGAGAGCCCAGAGGGGACATGCCTGCTGATGTGAATTTGCCCCAGAGGCCTCAGGTCCTGGGTCCAGTGGAGCAGGATGGATCATGTGAGGTAAGCAGGAGCAGCCCCCGAGATTGTTCTCCAGAACTTTTGGGCAGACTCAGGAAGCAGCAGATTCTGGACTCCCTGTGCCTGAGACAATCTGGATCCTCCTGCTGAGAGCAGACCACAGGGGGCCAGTGTATCCTCATTCACAGGCCTTCGGTGTTATAGAGGACTCTGAACTGGCTGATGAAGGAGGCTGTGTTGGACACAGAGAGCTGGCCTTGGGGCAAAGGAAGGAGAAAAGGTTCCCCATTGTCTGGGTACGAAGCCCAAGCCACAGGCAGGGAAATGCTAACTCCTTCCTGCTCAGCACAGGCTAAGACCCTTCATCCACTACTGGGTCTTTGCATATTCTCAGCTGGTCCTCACCTGACTCCTTATCTGCAAGGTGGGGGTTGGCTTAGTTCCCCTCTGTCCTCATAGTTTATACAGTCATAAGATACCAGAGCAAGAACTGGTTCTTAAGGAACATGTGGTTTTTCCTGTTTTAAAAGATAAATAAAAATGCCGGAGAATAGTGTTTCCAACGTGCGCACAGATATTAATATTTGATATTTGGGAATGAGAAAGCAGGATTCTTGAGTATACTCAGGACTTCCTGAAATTCCAAGTTATTCTGTGTATTTCATGACACTTTATTTCCATGTTTTAAAATAATGAGTGCCCATGATAATAAACAGTGCATCATTTTTGTGTGATAGGATTATACTCAAAGTTACAGAGATCCTCTGTTTAGAAAAGGTATAATAAATGTATGGCTTATTACCATTGTGAACCAATATATTGTGAGAAGATGATACATTTCAATAATGTTTAAAAATCATCTCAACCTGACAGAAACATTTGATAATAGAACATGTTTTTAAAAGGAACATTAACACTATTAAAATAAGTGCCTAAGAAAAATCATTTAAAAATTGAAAGATAATACCCCAAATATTTAATATTTAAAAGTCGTTCTTAAAATGAACATTTAAAACACAGGAATTTAAAACAAAATTGTCAGGGCTGGCCCCGTGGCGTAGCGGTTAAGTGTGCACTCTCCCCTGCCCGCGGCCTGGGTTCGGATCTCGGGCACGCACCCATGCACTGCTTGTCAGGCCATGCTGTGGCAGCGTCCCATATAAAGTGGAGGAAGATGGGCACAGATGTTAGCCTAGGGCCAGTCTTCCTCAGCAAAAAGAGGAGGATTGGTGTGGATGTTAGCTCAGGGCTGATCTTCCTCACAATAAATAAATAAATAAAACAAAATTGTCTAGATGTTTGTGGTGTGACTATGTTAGTTTGCTAGGCCTGCCATAACAAAGTTATGTTAAGCCACACAGACTGAGTGGCTTAAACAACAGAAATTTATTTTCTCAATTCTGGAGGCTAGAAGTCCAAGATCAAGGTGTCAGCAGGGTTGGTCCTTCTGAAGTCTCTCTCCTTGGCTTATAGATGGATGTTTTCTTACTGTGTCCTCGTATGGTGTTCCCTCTGTGGGTGTCTGTATCTTAATCTCCTCATATAAGGACACCAGTCATACTGGATTAGTGCCCATCTGATTGACCTCATTTTACCTTAATTACCTCTTCAAAGATCATGTCACTAAATACAGGCACATTCTGAGGTATTGGGGGTTAAGAATTCCATATAAGAATTTTTTTTGGTGGAGGGAAGACACAATTAGGCTCAGAACAGTGACAAACATTACATTGTAGAAAAATGTCTTTCATTTTGCATTGATGTTGGTTGAATTGTTAAGAGCATGTTCAAAAGTATCTTTTAAGTTGGGCACTAAAATACATGTTACTTCATATTAGCTCATTTCCTTTTATGAAATGATGAAAATATTTTGTTTGCTTGCTGTGATTTTGATTTTGCTATTTCAATAGATACTCCTTGTCTTAATTCAGATTTTTGATCAGTTTCTCTGTTCACGTTAGAATATTCTCCAACAACATTCACATAGTCTTCTTTTATAGTCTTCACTCTACTCTGGCCAATACTGTATGATGTTATTTTGTATTTTTTAAGCCTGCTAATTTGATCAAAAAGAGATCATATGTCATTGTTGCTTTCATTTGTACTTTTTACCTTTTTGTTTTCAGTTTTATTGGTCAATTCTTCTTCTTTTGAGAATTATCTTTTGTCTTTTGAAGATTTATACTTTAGTTGGTCTTAGCCTCTGGATTTTCAAAGATGTCTTATGTATTATTAATAACCCATTTTTCTCTTTGCATATTTTTGCAAATATTTTTGTCACTTTTTCTTTTGCAAGTAGTTCTTGGCTTTATTTGTACATGGAAAAGAAAGTCATTATTTTTGTTAGGCTTGTGAATAAAAACAGCTGTCACCATTTTCTTTTCTCCAAAATTCCACCTCCTCAGAGAAAATCAATTTTTATCCTTTTAACTAAATATTTAGGCATTTACCTCCTAATCTTTTAATGACACCCTTATATAACTATGTGATATTGTGATTTATAAGAAATATATATTGGGTCATTGAGATAACAAAAATATATTTCTCATATATATTTGGTCTTCCTCCCTGGTTTCTGGTTCACAGGACTCTTGGAATTTTGGGGAGCAAAAGAGCAATGGGAGCGTCTTTTGTCATAATATTTGGTCTCTTGTCCTCAGTTCCTGAAAATGCTTCAGAACCATAAAGGTGAAATGGGTGTCTTGTTATTCATAACAAGCCCCATTCCCTCACAACTGGTTTATGTTAATAAGGTGACTTTTGGAAAGCACCTAAGGATGGGGGCCGGTTGCCAAAGGAACCAACCCTATGATTAGAGGGTTGGGACTTTCATTCCTACCCTCCTGACCTCTGGGGAGGGGAGTGGGGCTAGAGGTTGAGTTCAGTTACCAGTGGCCAATGATTTAATGAATCCTGCCTATGTAATGAAGCCTCCATAAAAACCCAAAAGGATGGGGTTCGGAGAGCTTCTAGGTTGAGGAACACATGGAGATGCGGGGAGAGTGGTGCACTCAGGGCATGGAAGCTCCTTTCCCCATACCTTGCCCTACGTATCTCTTCATCTGGTTGTTGATTTGTATCTTTTAATATCTTTTTATAATATTTTATAATAAACATGGGAGTGAATGGGTTTTCTGAGTTCTGTGAGCCTGTCAGTCAGAAGTACAGGTGACAACCTGGATTTGCTATTGGAGTCTGAGGGGGAGGGGAGTCCTGCAGGACTGAGCCCTTAACCTGTGGGATGTGATGCTATCTCCAGGTAGTGTCAGAATTGAGTTCAGTTGTAGGACACCCAGCTGGAATCAGGAGAATTGCCAGTGGGGGACTGGGAGGAGGGGACTCCCCCACTCACACACACAGAATTGGGTTCAGGAGCCCAAAAGAGTTACTTCTCAGATTCTCAGGTTTAGATTTAGCCGTGTTTTGTGTAGTCCCAACCCCAGCACTCACATGCATGCTTTTCATGCCTACCCTTCCAAGAGGTGGGTCGAATTTTTATCAGATCAGTATTCCCTGTTGTAAAGGAAAAACTCACTTCTGTGTGTCTCCTTTACTAGTCACACAGAACACTGCACTTCTGACAATTCTGGTCACCAAATGTGTGGAGATTTGTCTCACACCAAGCATTTCTCTGTCACACCAGGGCATTCTGTGCCCTAGAATTTAACTCAATTCTGACACCATCTACCCATAAATAGAATCAGATCCCACAGGTTAAGGGCTGAGTCCCATAAGACGGCCTCCATTCCCCCCACCCCCACTTCAGATGCCAACTGCAACTCCAGGTTGTCACTTGTGCTTCTGACCAATTGGCTATAAAATCAAAGGTTCCCACAACCCCCTCCTTGGGTTTAATTAATTTGCTAGAGTGTGTCAATGAGTAAGAGGCATAAAGTACAAAAGAAGCAAAAAGTTTATTTGGGGGTCTCAAGAATTGCAATTCCAGAGACACAGATTGGAGCAGAAATTCAAATGTGCTCAGAGGAAGACAAATGAGACGAGTTTATAAAGGCAAAAAGGGATGAATCACACAGCTTGTTTTGCAAGACATGAGATCGGTGCTAGCAACAACTGTTACTTCTTGGCTATATGTGATTGGTTGCTAAGGTCATCTCTAAGGCAGAAAGTTCTTATCTATGGCAGTAAGCATATTTCTTGGAAGGTCAGGATGACAGCAGTGAAGCACAGTTCAAAGGTTACATTCCGCCTAGGTAGAGACATGGTGTACGTGCATAAGCCCCACTTCCCTAATGGCCTCCCTGCTCCATTTTTAGAAGCCTTGACATATGTTACTCCATCTTGTTATCGTCATCTACAAGTGCTTTACAGAACTCAGGAAACCCGTTTACTCCCTAGATTACTGGTTTATTACAAAGGATATTAAAAGATAAGAATCAATAATCAGATGAGATACATAGGACGAGATACCGAAAAAAGGAGCTTCTGTCGCGTTGGAGTTTGAGGCCTGGCATGGTGGCATATGGGAGTCATCTGGTTCACCAACCTAGAAGCTCTCCAAACCTTGTCCTTTTGAATTTTTATGGAGGCTTCACTATAGGGGCAAATAAATTAGATCATTGGGCACTGGCAGACTGATTCGACCTCTAGCCCATCTCCCCTCCCCAGAGGTCAGGGGGTGGGACTGAAAGTCCCAACCTGATCACATGGTTGGTTTCCCTGGCAACCAGCGCCCATCTTGGGTGGATCTGGAAGTCACTCATTAACATAACAAGAGACACCTTTATCACTCATCTCTTAGGAAATTCTAAGGGTTTTAGGAGCTCTGCTAGAAACAGGGACAAAGACCAAATAGATATTTATTATAAATCACAATATTGCAAGTATATAATAAATGGCAGGATATTTCTATAAATTTTTTAATCCCCCAAAATATAATATCAAACAGTGAGTTAGTGGCAAGCCATATGATATATCATGGTTAAAAATCATCAAAAATGCATCTCTGCATGTAACTTCCCATTTGCCAATGGTGTCTGATTCACATTGAGCTGGGGTGTATTGTTACAGGGATTGGTGTCATTTGAGGACGTGACCATGGACTTCAGCAGGGAGGAGTGGCAGCAACTGGACCCTGCCCAGAGATGCCTGTACCAGGATGTGATGCTGGAGATCTATAGCCACCTCTTCTCCGTGGGTGAGTACGCCTGACTTGGGGATCTTGGATGGGCCCCACGGAGGAGATTTCTTCCCTTCCTTGAATGCAGTGGGACATCTGAAGTATGTAATTGGGTTGCCTTTGGTTTGTCCCAGGCAAAGGACATGTTCATTCCTTTTGGGCACGTTTGAGTATTAATTTGTTCCTTGTGAAAGATGCTGACTTTTCTTATGAGCCAGTGCAAACCTTCATTGACTGGCCTCTAAAGTTTAAGACCACATGGTCGACTAAAATATAGTCTAGGTGATATCAGTAAAGGAGTTTATTCAGTAATCAGTGTGAGGAGTTCGAACCCCGGGAAAACAGTTCAGCAGAGTGCTCTGATGGAACTGTTCTGAGGTGGGTGAGTTTAAGTGCAGGTTATATCTCTTTCACAAACAGTGTACGTGTAGGGAAGAGGAAAAGAAAAAAACTTAAACTACATTTATTTTATTTTATTATTTATTTATTTATTTATTTTTTGTGTGTGAGGAAGATCAGCCCTGAGCTAACATCCATGCTAATCCTCCTCTTTTTGCTGAGGAAGACCGGCTCTGAGCTAACATCTATTGCCAATCCTCCTCCTTTTTTTTTTTCCCCCCAAAGCCCCAGTAGATAGTTGTATGTCATAGTTGCACATCCTTCTAGTTGCTCTATGTGGGATGCGGCCTCAGCATGGCCGGAGAAGCGGTGTGTCGGTGCGCGCCCGGGATCCGAACCCGGGCCGCCAGTAGCGGAGTGTGCACACTTAACCACTAAGCCATGGGGCCGGCCCACAACTACATTTAAAAAGGGGCGGGGGGATAGAGTACGTCTAGGCTTTTCTCTAGATTATACATGGAAGGTAACATAAACAAGAATTTCTCGGTTATACATCAAACAAGTTTAGAGAGGCTGATGTTATCTATGTGTGGAGGGAGGCAAGGACCAGAGTCCTTAATTAGTCCCTCAGTCTCTAAGAAATGCAGCTGGGAAATGTGAGAGTGAGGTACCCCTTTATCTCTTCCTGTTGTGGATCTGTCCAGCTGGCGTCTTCAGTCATGAGGTGGGGGGTTGCAAGGTCATTTAGACACAGGCTGAAGATGGCCTGCACCCTGCACCGCTGCTTCACAGGACAGCATGGATTTTATTATACTGACTTAAAGCCTACACGGTTTGCTTGCTAGACTTGCCTGCTAGACCAGGAGAGGGGTCCCAAAAACCTGTCCACAACATCCAAATCCAATATCCTTTCTCATTAACAGGGTATCACATTCCCATCCCAGAGATCATTTTCAGGATGGAAAAAGGAAAGGAGCCATGGATAGGGAAGGCCGAACTCCCACATCAGAGGCGTCAAGGTGAGTGACTATTACACTGGCACGTGGATACTTGGTGGGGTGGGTGGGGGGCGGCATTGTTCAACCTACCACACTTATCCATTGCCCTGTTATAGACATTTAGGTTGCCTCCTACTCCCAGTTTCTACAACTGACGCTTCATACATTATCTTGTAAACAATGTATAAGAATTTCTCAGAGGTGCATACTCGGGTGGGATTGCCTGATCACGGGATGCAAGTATAATTAATTTGACTAAGTAAGCCATATTGCTCTTCAGGTGGGATACACAATCTCCACTCCCATGTAGGAATGCATACGGATTTCCACTTGCACATCTGGCTTGCCAACACTTAGCATTTATCAAATTTCACATTTATGGCCATGTGATAGGTGAAAGGGCTGTTTCATGTTTTAATTTCATTTTTCTTGTAACTACATTGTTAGAGGATCTCATTATATCTGTTATCTGATTGGGTTTTCCATGTGTGCATTGCTTTTGTCATTGTTTTCCCATTGTGTCCATGTACTTTTCTCAAGGCCTTTTTTCCTTTTTATTTGCCCCCTGAATTGATTGATTTTTCTTTTCTGTACTGGATCTTCTTTTTTCTTTTTCCCTTAATTGGGATGTCTCCAGCTTGGGGGTCTATACTTCCCTCTGGTCATCCCTTCAAATTGGAATCACCCTACAGGGACTTTCTATTCTGAACACTTAGGCCTCATATATTTTTCTGATGATCCCTATATCAACCCCTCCAGTCCTCATGCCTAATCTATATTCTGTTACCCTATTTAGCTACATGTTGGATGGTTCCTGTGAGATGACTCACTTCCTTTATTTTTGGGAGATCAGAAATTGGAATCATCACACAAATCAGAAATTCTTCTCACCTTATACATTTTATGAGATTCCTCTGTTTCTTAGCTCTTCCATCCCAGTCTTCTAATTTGTTATTTAGGAAATCCTACCATTGTTTTCTTTTTGCACATACAATTTAGTTGACCCTTTTTCTTAATCCCATTGGTATCATCAGAAGCCAGCTCCCTATTTTCTCATGCTCGGGTTATTTTGTTCCTAATGGGATTTATGGATTCCATTTGTTTATGAGTTCAGTTAAGATGCTGTTGACAGATTTTATTACCACAAAGATTGATACTGTTTCTTTTTTTCTCCGTAGACTTTGACGCAAAAATCGTTATTTCCTACTATGTAGGATTAACAAACACTTTTCAGTGACATTATCGTCATGGCTGCATATTTCCGATTTAAAAATGCACCTGAATAGTTTCATCA
The DNA here is from genome assembly GCF_057802395.1 of Ceratotherium simum simum. NCBI lineage: Eukaryota > Metazoa > Chordata > Mammalia > Perissodactyla > Rhinocerotidae > Ceratotherium > Ceratotherium simum. The sequence continues at coordinate 9,847,154 of NC_141932.1, read as the reverse complement.
CTCATCTTCCACATTGTTTTCATATATTTTTAATATCTACTATATAGACAGTATGTATATAATATATATTGGGTGGTCTAATATAGGATGGTCTGCTGTGCACATGGTCGGTTGACTACTTTGTACTCTCCCTACTTAATTTTCATTATGCCACTATTAAACATGAGGAAACCATTCAGTATATAAAAATCATTGAGTTTCTGAAGATAGGCAGAAAATAATATTTTGCTCTATTTTAGAAGGATATTTTAAGTATCTGCTGAAATTCAAAGGAACAGAGATTGTAATTGGATAGAGTGGATAGTGGCCTGAGATGTTAACATCATCAGCCTTTTTGTGTTAATCATGTCTGTTTAATGGAAGGCTACTCAAAAAATAAGTATCAAAATGGGGGACACAGTGCTTTTGTAGTTCAGAGAAAAAGGTGTCACCCTAGAGGTGGAGTGATGTTGGGAGGTAATTTTAAGGGTCCAGTACTCCTAACTGCTCTATGAAGCAATTTTGGATTAGAACAAAGGAGCAGGAAAAGCAAGCTTAATGGGGATAGAAGACATGAGTATGTGCTTGGATTTTGGATATTGAACTTTTTTTGAAGGAGCATTGTTAAGCTATGTTGGAGAGTTATGGATAAGCTTTTCAGCACAGTTCTGATATTTTATATTGAACGTTTTTGGCAGTGATTTAAATGTCATCAGGTTCAGCAAAATTTTTATGATCTAAACAAAGTAAAGAGTTAAAAATGTTCCAAGTCTATGCCTGGGAACCCAGAGTGTAAGATCCTCAGAATAAATGAAAGCCAATGTTTGGGTAAGATTGTGATATGAGAGTGAAAAATGAAACTGAAAAACCAGATAACCTGATTAACAAACAGGTAAAGGACTTGAATAGCCATTTCTCCAAAGATGATATACAGATGGCCAAAAACCATATAGAAAGGTGCTCAACATCACTAATTATTAGGGAAATGCAAATCAAAACCATAGTAAGATATCACCTCACATCCATTAGAATGGCTGCCATTAAAAGAAAAAATAACAAGTGTTGGCAAGGATGTGGACAAATTGGAATCTTCTGTGCACTGTTGGTGGGAATGTAAAGTGGTGCAACAGCTATGGAAAACGGTATGGTGATTCCTCAAAAAATTAAACATAAAATTACCATATGATCCAACAATTCTGCTTCTTGGTGTACATATCCAAAAGAATTGAAAGCAGGATCTTGAAGAGATATTTGCATACCCATGTTCATAGCAGCACTATGCACAATAGCCAAGAAGTGGAAGCAACCCAGTTGTCCATTGATGGATGAATGGATAAACAAAATGTGGTAAATACATACCATGTAATATTATCCACCCTTAAAAAGACAGGAAATTCTGACACATGCTACAACATGAATGATCCTTAAGAACATTATGCTAAGTGAAATAAGCCAGTCACAGAAAGACAAATACTGTGTGATGCCACTTATATAAGGTATGTAGAGCAGTCATATTCATAGAAACAGAAAGTGGAATGGTGGTTGCCAGAGGCTGAGGGGAAGGAGGAGAAAGGGTATTGTGTAATGGGTATAGAGTTTGACTTGTGCAAGATAGAAAAGTTCTGGAGGTCGGTTGCACAACATGAATGTATTTAACTACTGAACTTCAGGCTTAGAAATTGTTAAGATGGTAAATTTTATATTATGCATTTTTTACCACATCAAAAAAAAAAGTTAATGATAAAAATAAAAGGCATTCTCGTATTAAAAAAAAAGGAGTGAAAGATGTATGAGGTTTTTGGACAGGACAAGGGTCTGGAATACAGTTTATCCACGTGACTGAAAGACAAAAGAAACAAGATGTGATGGTCTTATCATACTTAGTATGTAAATCTCTGGTAGATAAAGTAATAGTAAAATTTAGTCACTTTTTTTTTTTTTTCTTTTCTTTTCTTTCTTTTTTTTTTTTTTTTTGAGAATCTGCTATGTTTTGTGTTTTATACTAGTAAATTGGATGATCAATGACTCCCATTCTTGGCCAAAAAAGGCTATATTAGGTAGCATAAAGCTGAAAGTTATAATAAAAAGACCAAGGTTCAGTAGAATAATTTCTAGAATAATTTCTTTCCTATAAAACAGTTGAAAAGAGCAGGACAGCAGGAAGCCTTACTTCTTGTATTCTTCAAGTGTCTTAAGTTTTCCCGTTGTCATTGTTGCACTGTCATTTATGATACTGTTGATCCGTGTGATTGAATGTGCGTTGCATGCAAAGCCAGCTTCCACTAGGCAGAAAAGGGGGGAGAATATTGAGAAGCTGTGATCTTACCACCCTGGCCCAGAAATGGTGCATAATGTTGTATGTACATTCCATGAGCAAAAACACAGTCTCACTGACACATCTCAATGCAAAGTAAATCAGGAACTGTTATGTAGCTCGGCAGCCATGTACCCAGGCACAATTAACTTCTATGAGGAGGGTATTCTGGGGGACGGCTTGCTTGTCCAGTCTTCCAGTGTTCCTTTCTTGGTTTATGTCTATATTTCCAGGTTCAAGAAAACAAATTTCAGCTTCACGGAGAGTTGAGTTTGGGCATAGGTATTCTTTCCCTGCTTGGCCACGTCTGGATTGATGCTTTAATAGTTTTCCAGAGGATATATGGGGCTGATGAATTTGATATTGTTTCCAACAAGTGAGAGGAAGCTGGGAGATTAGTGACAATTTAGATCTGAAAGCTAATGAAGACCTATACTCTAAGCCCCCTCTTTCAAGCCTTGCCCCATAACATTTTTGTCTGTTTTATCCTCAATCACCCCACTAGGTCAGGGTATCAGTGGGTGTCTAGACCAGGTTGCCTTTGTTCAAATCTAATTTTACCCACAGGTAAGCAAAGTGATTTTGGCCAATTACAGGCATACCTCACAGATATTGGGTGTTCAGTTCCAGACCACAGCAATAAAGCGAATATTACAATAAAGCAAGTCACATGAATTTTTTGGTTCATATAAAAGTTACATGTACACTATACTGTAGTCTATTAAGTGTACATTAGCATTATATCTAAAAAACAATGTAGATAACTTAATTAAATACATTATTGCTAAAACATGCTAACTATCATCTGAGCCTTAAGCAAGTCATAATCATTTTGCTGGTGGAGGGTCCTATAAAAAATACAATATCTGCAAAGTGTGGTAAAGTGAAGTGCAATAAAACAAGGTATGCCTGTACTTAACCATTCTGTGCCTCCTTTTCTTCATCTGTAAAACAAGGATAAGTGTAGTTACCTTGTGGGGTTGTCATGAGGGATAAATGAGTTTGTACGTGCATCATGTAGAACACTGGCACATGCTACATGCTATATATATAGGTGAGTGTTGGACATATAATAAGGACTGTGCGACTGTTTCATTATCAACATCATCACCACCATTATTATATGACTCAGCATTTTCCCTATGTTCAGTCTCAGTCAGCTCCATATGATTTCTCCTCTGTCCTCTGCTAACTGTTCATTGTGTCTATTTCATCTTCCCTTTCTCCTTCTAGAAGGGGAGTTTGGGCTTGAAACCCCACAACAGGAAATTTCTGAAAAAGCTTCATTTCACAGTGATATGGCAGGTGAAGTCACAAGAGATGGTTCATGGTGTTCCATTTTAAAAGAACTGTGGAAAGATGCTGACTGTACAAAGAAAGATCAGCAAAATCAAAATAAACCTTCACATCATGGGGCTTTCCCTAATAAGAAAATACTGAAGCCAAAGAAGGATTGTGAACATAAGGACCCAGGAAAAATAATTCACGTGGGGCCCCACCATGTTTCTTCCCAAAAAAGACCTCATAAACGTTGCTCATTTGCAAAAAGCTTGAAGCCCAACCTAGAATTAAATCATCGACATCAAAGCAATACCACAAAACCCCTTGATGAGATTGCTGGATCTGGTCAGCTGTTCACCCATAGCTCTTCCAATGCTAGCAGCAAGAATATTCATACAGAAGAGAACTTCTGTGAAGGTAATCAATGTACAAAAGTCCACAGCCATAAACAGTCACTCACACAACATCAAATTCACACTCGGGAGAAACCAGATAAATGTACCGAATGTGGAAGGGACTTCACTCAGAAGTCACACCTCCTTGAGCAACAGAGATTCCATAGTGTAGAAAACCTCCAGGAATGCACCAAATGTGGAAAAGCCTTCACCCCACAACTAAAACTCGATGTATATCTGACAGATCACGCAGGTAATGTACCTTATATATGTAAGGAATGTGGAAAGGTCTTTGTTCAGAAGTCAGAATTGATTACACACCAGAAAACTCACACCAGAAAGAAGCCCCATAAATGCCCTGAATGTGGAAAAACCTTTTTCCAGATGTTATCTCTCTTCAGGCATCAGAGAACGCATACTAGAGAAAAACTCTATGAATGCAGTGAATGTGGGAAAGGCTTCTCCCAGAATTCAACCCTCAATATACATCAGAAAATTCATACTGGTGAACGACAGTATGCATGCAGTGAATGTGGGAAAGCCTTCACCCAGAAGTCGACACTCAGCTTACACCAAAGAATCCATTCAGGGGAGAAGTCCTATGTATGTATTGAATGCAGGCAGGCCTTCATCCAGAAGGCACACTTGATCGTGCATCAAAGAAGTCACACTGGAGAGAGACCTTATAAGTGCCACAACTGTGGGAAATCCTTTATCTCGAAGTCACAACTCGATATACATCGTCGAATTCATACTGGGGAGAAACCTTATGAATGTAGTGACTGTGGAAAAGCCTTCACCCAAAAGTCACACCTCAATATACACCAGAAAATTCATACTGGGGAAAGACACCATGTATGCAGTGACTGTGGGAAAGCCTTCAACCAGAAGTCAATACTTAGCATGCACCAGAGAACTCACACTGGAGAGAAGCCTTACAAATGCAGTGACTGTGGGAAAGCCTTCACTTCCAAGTCACAATTCAAAGAGCATCAGCGAATTCACACCGGAGAGAAACCTTATGTATGCACTGAATGTGGGAAGGCTTTCAATGGTAGGTCAAATTTCCATAAACATCAGATAACTCACACTAGAGAGAGAACTTTTGCCTGTTACAAATGTGGGAACACCTTCATCCAGAAATCTGAGTTGATTACACATCAGAGAACTCATATTGGAGAGAAACCTTATGAATGCTGTGACTGTGGGAAATCCTTCAGTAAGAAACCACAACTCACAGTGCATCAACGAATTCACACAGGAGAGAGACCCTACGTATGTTCTAAATGTGGGAAGACCTTCAACAACAGATCAAATTTTAATAAACACCAAACAACTCACACCAGAGACAGATCTTACAGAAGCAGTTATTCTGCTGAAAAACTTTACCCAGAACTCAATTCCTAGTATGCAAAAGCATATTTATAAATGAAGCAAACTCTGAATTTCTTGAAGAAAAAAATTTCATGGGTCCGATCTAAGCATGTGAAATAAAATTCACACTTCAGAAAAACTCTAGGAACACACTGCATGTCACAAAGTTACACATTAATTTACATGAGGGAAATTACTCAGAAAAGAACTTTTAAGAATGAGTGGAACTGTCTATATTTGTACTAGCTTCGTTAAGAATTATAAAATTACTCTGGGGAAGAAACCCTGACTAATGCATTGAGAAAAGTATTTCTATAGAAAGTAGTACAAGACAGATTGTTATCAGATTATTTATAGGAAAGTGTTGGAAATTAGATTAATTATAACCAATGTGCCAGCAAACTGAATGATGACCACACAGTATTATGTATGTACATTTATATGTGTTTGCATATTTATATAGATATGCATGCATATATATGCTATGTCCTTAGTTCTGTAGTGTTTGCTACAGAATTCACTGCATAATAGGTGTAGATAGGTTATATATATATTTTTTAAAGAAGCTAATTGTGTTTATCAAATTTATTCCCTATTGAATATTTATATCCTGATGTTGCACAGTCAATAATTATTAATTTCTTTTTATATAGACACATGAATGTACACCTTTTTAGTAAATGCATAGATGTGATTCTATGATGTATACTGGTCTTAGTGGAGTTTTTCTCTTCTTTCATGATTAGCTCAGCTCCACCCTCCCCTTTTCTTCAACCTCCACCATCTGTGGTGAGCCATTTTGTAGATAACTGGTGTCAGCCTTTTAGTATGGACTCTTTCATATTTTTACACAGGCTTCTAATCATATACACCAGGAGTCAGCAAACTGTGACCATCAGCCAAATTTGGTCAGTCATCTGTTTTTTTAAATAAAGTTTTATTCGAACACATTCATATTCATTTGTTTATATATTGTCTTTGGCTGCTTTTGTGGCTCCAGTGGCAGAGTTGATTAACTATAGCAAAGACCATATAGCCTGAAAGCCAAAAATATTTATCATCTGGCCCTATACAGAAGAAGTTTACCAACACTTGTTATCCACACACACTCACTAATATGCTCATAATCACATACCTATATAGGAACTCTTTTCTCTTTGTTTTATAAATGCCATCATATGCATGTGTGCGCATCTTGTTCTTTTCACTCTACATCTGTTCAATGGCTGCATGGCATTCTATTGTGTGGACATGCTGTAATTTGTTCAACCGTCCTCACATTTTTTATTATTCCTTCCTTTCCCTACTTTATTTTGCTACAAGAAAGAAGCAGAATAGCATAATCTTTAAGTGCACAGGCCCAGGAGCCAGGTTCCTGTATTTGATTCTACATCAATTGGGCAAGTTATGTAACTCCTCTCTCCTGGTTTTCAAAAGGAAGATTATAATAGTGCCTACCTCACGAGTTTGCATGGGAAGAAAACAGGTGGGTGTGTGTGTGAAGCCCTTGGAACTGAGAGGAAAGCACCAGTGCCTGGTGAGTTTGAGTGAGACCCCATGTGAATGAATGAATAGAAATGAGAGGATGGGAACTGGGGATGGCAGAGAAGAGAAGCACGTAAAATAAACTCTCCTTTAATAAGAAACCAGGTGGGATGGGTGGGAGGGCTGCCCTGCAGCCCTAATCTCCGGCATTCCGTTCCAGCCTCCAGACACTCCTCAGCCTGTCACTGGGGCTCCTGGGGCTGGGGGGCTGATGTCCACAGTGAGGTTGGTGTAGAGGGGCTGCACCTCCTTGGAGAGCAGCCTGTAGCCCAATGAGTTCAAGCCATCATGTCGCCACCTGCGGTGGATCCGGGCCAGAAGGCCAGGACTGGGGATAGGGGCAGGAGGGACAGCCGGATGAGCCCAGGGCTCAGGAACCACCCAGGAGTGGCCACCCCCCTCCAACCCAACTCACGTTTGGGGGCTTTGCTTGTGGCTGGGGTCCTGCCCCTCCAGCATGTGGTAGCGGCCAAAGAGCAGATGGGGCCGTGAGAGGAGCATCCCACTTAGTTTCAGCCTTACAGGGGAGAAGGCAGGGAGGCCAGATGCCTGTCTTCTCTGAGAGGGTCCCCATGCCACACCCAGCCTCTCAGGCCAGGTGGCTCATATCTCCCTCAATCCAGCCTAGCTCACGTCCCCCCTAAGTCCAGGACAGCCTGTGTCCACCTCAATCCAGGGTAGCTCAGGTCCCCCCTCAGTCCAGGGCAGCCTATGTCCCCTGTACCATGGAGGGACCTGCAGCCCCCTGTGCTAGGCTCCCTAGAGCAGGGCCCCCACCTGGCAGCGATGTCATCATCCTCATGCTCCCAGCCCCAGTATGTGTTAGGGAAGCCATTTATCCTCAGGTAGTGAATGGGGCGCAGAGCAAAGACCCCTCCAAGGTAGCCTCGGTAGGGCAGCCTGGAAAGGCAGAGAGTTGGAAGCACAAGGAGTTTCAGGCAACAAGGGCCCTGGCTCTTTCCTGGCCAGGATCTCCAAGGTTTATTTCTGGGTTAGCCCTTCTCCACTCACCCCTGACCCCTAGGCAGTTCCCTTGCTTGGTCCTGGGGTAGCCCTCCCCCTGACCCTTGTGATCACCCCTCATTTGACCCTGGGATAGCCCCTCCATGAATCAGGTGACAGGCCCATCTTGTGACTCCATTGATGGCCCCTTCTCCCCAAACCCTTAGGATAGCCCCTTCCTGACCCCTAGGTAGCCCTTCCTTTCATAAGTTCCCCTCCTCTGACCTCTGTTAACAACCCCTCCACCTACCACTTTATTAAGTGCACCCTGACTCCCCCATTGATAACCAACCCCACCCCCACTTGACACCCACAGCCAAGAGGAAGGTTCTTCACTGTCTCCAAGGCCTTTCCCCAGGCCCCACTGTCCCCTCTGTGCCTCCGTCCCAGGGAACAGGGCTTAAACAGTACAGATGGGCAGAGTGAGGTCAAAGGAAGGGCAAGTCCTGGCCAACTGTCCCCCACAGGAGGTCCCCTCCCTCCACCTACCTGTAGTTGAACTTGTCGATGGCCACAGACACATGGGCAGGGAAGATGTCACAGATGTAGAGGTTACGGTCATCCTCTGGGAGTAGGTTCACATCGTGGAAGAAGACACAGTCCCAGTCCTCCTCCTGCATGGCCTCCCAGAACCCCACGTTGCGTAGCTTGCCCCGGTTGAAGGCAGTGTTGTTCACCTGGGGTGGACAGAGATGCTCGGTGCTGCCCTCACCAGCAGACAGTGGTGTTCACCCACCTACCAGGCCCATCCTCTCTCACCTTTTCTAGTGCCCTTCTCCTACCTGGAACCCCTTCTTATTCCTACGATGGAGCTAGAAAACCCAGACTTTTCCAGAAAAGTGCAGTTCAAAGGTTACTTCCCCTGGGAAACTTTTTGGGATCCCCATCCCCATCCTAGGCAGAGTCAGTAGCTTCAGCCTCTTAACTCTCCCTCCTCAGCCATATTCAAGGTTCTCAAGAATCATCACCTTCAAGAAGCTATCTGAGGGAGGCAGAGGTTAGGAGTGATCAGGGACCACCTGTGTCTCTGTTTCTGTTCCTACTAAACAAAGTCTGGATTTGATGCTGAGGAATCATGACAGGGTTTGCCTCTCCTCTGCTCTTCTTTCTCCATCATTGTCTTCTTCATCATCATCACCACCTTAATCATTGCCATCATCACTGTTTATCATGTTCATCATCAGCATTACCACCATCATCACTATCTTCTTCATCTTCAACACCATTAACATTATCACCTCACCTCCATCATCACTATTACCAACATCACCATCATGACCATCATCACCATCACCATCATCTTCATCATCATCATCATCACTATCACTTATTGAGCACCTACTATGTGCCAGGCATTGGCCTCACTGCTTTACATTCATTAACTCAATGAATCCTTCCCACAACCCAATGATGGAAGTGTTATTATCATCCCTGTCTCATGAATGAGAAAGTTCTCTAAGTTTATACATAGTAATACCGAGTAACAGTGTGTTGAATTCTTGAATGGATGGATAGATGAGTAAATGATGGATCCCATACTCAGACCACACAGGTAGTAATGGGCAAGGCCAGCATTCAAACAAGCATCTAACTGACCCCAAGCCCAGGGGTAAATGCTTTAATTTACCCTTTAGCTTTATTGCCCAATCTGGCCAGCCCTGGTTTCAGAGAGGCCTAGACTCAGTGGGATCAGACCTTTCCCTCAGCCATTCAAGCTGATTCCAGACTCAGCCAGTCCAGCCCTTAGCTCTGAATTCCCCTAATTCAAGTTCTTCTTGATTCATACATCCAGCCCCCCAGATACTCTCTGACCCAGACACTCTCAGCTCAGAGAGTGATGACATCAGCCCCTGACTCTCCAAAGCCACGTTCAGACCCCTCTGCCCTCTTGCCCCTGCCCATCCCCATTCCTGCCGTACCTGGTTCACCACATAGATGGCATAGTGCAGTTGCTGGCGCTGTAGGAAGGGGTGCAGGTGGAAGAGCAGGTGCTGCAGGTTCTGGGCTTGGCCATAGTAGGGCACCACTACCGCCGTGTGGTGCCGTGTCCAGCAGTCAGGTGGCCGGTACTGGCCTCCCAGCTCCACCAGTGGGTTCTTTTCCACCACCTGCTCCATCGTCAGGTTTTCTGGGATCATCACCTTCAAAGGGCCATCTGAGAGAGGCAGAGGCCAGGGATGGTCAGGGATCTACCCCAGAAAGCCCACAATCCAGCTGTACTGGGTTGTATCATATCCCCCCCAAATTCATGTCCACCCAGAACTTCAGAATGTGACCTTACTTGGAAGTGGGGTCTTCATGGACATAACTGGTTAAAATGCTCTCACTCTGGATTAGGCTGGGCGCTCAATCCAATGACTAGTGTCTTTAAAAGAAGGCCACGTGAAGACCCAGAGAGAAGGTGGCCATGGAGGCACAAATTAAAGTGATGTGCCCACAAGCCAAGGAACATCAAGGATTGCCAGCAACCACCAGAAGCTAGGAGAGACGTATAGGATGGTTTCTCTCTGAGCCTCCAGAAGGAACCAACCCTTGCTAACAGACTCGATTTCAGACTTCTGGCCTCTGGAACTGTGAGAGAATACATCTCTGTGGTTTTAAGCCACCCAGTTTGTGGTACGTTGTTATAGCAGCCCCAGGAAAATTGATATGCTAGTACAAAGGGCTCTGAGCTGCCCCAGTTGGCTCAAAAATGTCCTGCCCTCCTGGTTGTCCCACCAGCTCTCAGTAGCTCTTTCTCTGATCCTTCCCTCATCTCTCCCCTGGTCCCCATGTTTCTCTCTTCCCTCCCTCAGCAAGCTCAGCATCTCCTGTTGCTTTTCTTCCTGTGGATGCCCATGGGCCTAAATCTGCCTCCTGAGCTCGAACCCCCACCTGCCTTTCAGATGTCTCCTCCTGGATGGTTCTCAGGCTGCTCACTCTTCCTACATTTCAGACTGCCCTCCTTCTCAGTTCCCTCCCTCACTGATGGCTCCACCGTCCACCCCTCATCCCCAGCTGTGCCACCTGCCTCTCTGTGGTAGACCACAGGATAAGACCTCTTATCCAACCTGCCCTTTTTACAATGTGACTTTGACACTCCTCCTATTGAAAGTGAGATTGTGTCCCCGCTCCTTAAAATTGGTGGGCTTTTGTGACTGTGTCAATGAATGGAGTATGGCAGAAGTGACATTATGTGGCTCTTGAGGCTGGATCATAAGAGGCCATACCACTTCTGCCTTGTCTACATGAATACTTGCTCTTGAAGCCTTCAGTTGCCATGTAAGCAATCTGTTCGCTCTGAGGCCACCATGCTGTGAGGAAGCCTGAACGAGCCCACTGGAGAGTCGACACAGAGAGACCCTGAGATTACATGAAGAGAGTGAGGTGCCCAGCCAGCTCCTGAGTGCTTCAGGCCCCTGCTGGTCTAGCTCCAGCCACATCTCACTGCAACTGCATGAAAGACCCGGACCACAACTACCCAGATGAGCCCTTCCCTAAATTCCTGACCCGCATAAACGTTAAGAGGTAATGATTGTTTAAAGACACTAAGTTTTGGGGTGATTTGTTATGATACAGCAGGAGACCACCAGCAAGCTCTCCATCACCCCCAGCCATCAGGCCCACTGCCTTCTGCTTCCAGGTCCTGTCCCACTCCTCAGGGATTCCTGCCAGCTCCTCAAAGCCTCAGTTGGGGTTGGGGGTGTAGGAGGCCCCTATAAGCTTACTGATGTAGGGTGAGATGATGGGGCAGTTGGGCAGATCCTCCTCACTGATGTCCATAGGTTGGATCTGGCTGAGGTTGGAGTACACGTCCTGGTAACGGATTCCTGGAGGGGAGATCTGAACCAAAAAGGGCAGCTCTTCTCTCCCCTCTGGCCTTTCTTGGATTAGGAAGTGGAAGAAGGAGGTGAAGCTGTGGTGGTGGCGGTTTTGGTACAGAAATGCGCCCATAAGCAGCAGTTGTACCACCAGAAATAATAACAGGAGCCACCTCTGCTGTTCCACTCTGGGAAAGGAAAGAGAAGGTCATTCCTCCCATTTTGCAATGCCCTCACCTTTGCCCCACGTGGCTCAATCCCAGTCTCTGGCACCCATCCTTCCCTGACTGGCTTTGCACAGAGGGGAGACCAGAATGAGAGACTGGCTGAGGCCACTCAAAGGCACACCACCTGGGCGAAGAACCTGCCTCGTGCACATCTCCAGCCTCATCTCTTCCAGCCTGGTCCTCTCCAAACCCTCTGGTCACACTGGATGCCAGCTGGGCTGCTCCCCCGGGCGAGTGACTTAATCTCTAAGGCTCCATGTCCTTGTCTATAAAATGGAGCTTATAGCTGGATCAGGCTCATTGGGTTGTTGTGCTAGGACATGCAATGAGCACAGGTCAGGGTGTGACACAGACTCAGCATCATTCCAGGAGCAGGTTCTCTCATATCTCCAGCATCCTGTGTGGAAGAGACCCACCCCATTCCTGCTCATTCTGGGTGCCCTTCCCTTCCCTGCCACAAGCAGCAAGTAGCACCCAGTGCCTTCCACAGCCTTTGTATCTCCCTCTGCCACTATCTGATCATCCTGGATTGTGACTGTCTGTTCAACCTCCCCCATCAGACTAGGGGCTTGCGGGGAGCAGGGTCCAGGATTGACTCATCTCTGGGTTCCTGGCATTTCCCAGCACAGGAGGCCCCAGGAAATGGATGATGAATGAGTGAATGAATGAAGGGATGAATCCAGATAGATGCTACTCTCTACCTGATAAACTCCTACTCATCCTTCAAGAGCCATCACAAGCGTTCCTTGACTAGGGAGTCTCCTCCAAGCCCTTCACTCTCGTCTACACTCTGGGGTCTCCTGGGCCCTGGTATCTCTGCTGTCACAGCTCTGGTCACCAGAACTGGAGTGACCTGTGTCCAGGTCTCTCCCTCCCCAGCCTGGGAGCCCTGCGAGGGCAGACCTTGGGCATGACTCACTTAGGGGTCCCCATGTTGCCCCTAAGAAGGTCTAGTGTTATGAATATTTATTTATTCATCTATATTTACTAAGCACCCACACTGCGCCAGGCATGACTGTGGGAACCAAGGAAATAGCCAGAAACAAAATCAACAAAAACCTCTGCCCCCATAAAACCAGAAGAAAGGCAGGAAAATAGACAATTTCGGAGAGTGATAAAAACTTATAAATAAAAAGTGTAAAGGAGGAAAAGGAGTTAAGAGTAAAGAAACGGTGGGAGGCTCTTTCTGCGAGTGTGGTGGAGGAGGCAGCCATGGGAAGTGTTTCTGGCAGAGGGAACAGCAAGTGTAAAGGCCCTGAGATAGGAAGGGGGAGAACATTGGAAAGAATGGTATGAAAGAAAGTCAGAGTGGTGACCAGGGCTAGATCAGGGTCTTCCAGGTCATGATGAGGGAGTGGGGAAGTGATATGATTTGACTCACATATTTAAAAGATGGCTCTAGAGACATTTTTGATTGTCATGACTGGTGGGGGGTGGGTGTTGCTGGCATCTGGTGGGTAGAGGCCGGGGATGCTGCAGAACATCCTACAGTATACAAGACAGCCCCACCCACACCCCACCAAAGCAAAAGATGTCAATAGTGCTGAGGTTGAGAAACTGCTTGACAGGCAATGAGAAATGTTCACCGAAGGAAAGTGACCTGGAGGGGAAGAATGACTCTGTCTCTCTCTTTCTCTGTCTGTCTCTGTCTCTCTCTCACTCTCTTCCTCCTCTTCTTCCTCCCCTACCCCCAAGAAACTTCTTGGCCTTGAGGCCTCAGGTGGTGTCAGCATTGCTCCCGAAGAAGGACCAGGGAGCGTTAGCGTTCTGAATTCCTGCTCTTCCAAAGACTAAGTGAAGACAAGGACTGATACATGGACCCTGAAGGCTTGCCTCTGGCTGTCGTGTGAAGAAGGAATCCTGGGATTATTTTTTTCTGTGCTTCAAGGGCTCCTAGCGGATGCATGATGAGTCATTTTGAATTTACACTTGGAGAGATGGGTGCTATATTTACAGTGGAAAACTGGCAATCTTGGGAAAAGATGGAAGAGAATGGGATGAGTTCAGGAGCTCTGTTCTCCAGTTTCATCCGAGGGGATGCCTTTAAGCTGGAAGCAAATGGGTCCCGTGAACAGAAATAAGTAGGACTTGTGCTGGTCATGCTGGTCCCAAGGATCATTCTGAAGCCAAAGGTGAAGAATATGAATAGATGCATAAATGGGCTTATCAAAAGTCACTGAAAAGTTACATACCAGCTGGTGTCCTTGTCACTAAATCGGCAAGTACATTTTTAGATGAACTAGAAAAATCTCATTACAGAAGCAGGCTCAACATCGAATCTCAAACATGAGGCAAGACAGAACGTGATCAGGGATAGAAAATCCTTAAATTGTAGAGCATTGAGGAAACAAGAATCCAATTTCAGTAGCAAATTCTCTGTTGAATAAAGAACTACTTTCCTTAAGGAAGGAAGACCTACCTGCTGGTAGAATTTCTCCCAGCTCTTCAGCTGGAAAGGCAGCTTATGAAGGAAGAATATTTCATAGAATACCATCCAGGCTTTTGAGTGGCATTCCTAGATCAGACACCTCCCCTTTAAGCAAAATGAGATGAAACTAGACCCCAACAGATATGGTGGCCATGCACTCCATTCATAGAAGACAATCGTCAAATACAACTCGGAAACTTCAGCTGGATTTGGTGTTGCCTTTTGGAGACCAAGACCAGTCTTTGAAATATCCCAGAAGAATTGGCCCAGTGACAATTTATGGACGTGTTTTCCAGGCTGAAACTAGCAGGGCTCATGATAATCCCTATTTCCCAGTTGTGAATGCTGCAGGTTTGGGCCACGCCTGAGTTATGCCACACTGGCCAGTGTCCAGCTGCTCTGTAAACAGAACATGCCAACAAAACCTCGATGGTGACTCTGTTTCCCTTTCCTGGGCAGGTGGTCGGTAAGCTTGGAGGAGTGATGAGTCTTAGATGGTATATGTGATCTCAGGAGCTTGATTCTTCACGCAGGAGTCGGATGTATCTGGTGGTTTCTGTGGAGCCACCAACAGAGTGAGTGTGTTGGTTACACATTGTCCAGCATGGGGCCACCCAGACTCACATTTCCAGACTTCCTTCTCCTCACGCTGGGACAGGAAAGGCTGTTGCTATTGAAAGTGTGATTTGTCTCCTGGAGAACTCAGAAAAATGATCCCTCTGACTCCACAGGAAACAAGAGAGGCATTTTAGGGCCTGAGAGTTTTGTAGATTTCAACAAATGATTATTTCTTTATTCCTCATTTTATGATTAATCTCTATTGCAACTATAGGATTATAACTTAAGACACAGTGCTACTGTATTTGGGGCTCTTGATGGTGAAAATTTAATTATAAACAATGGTTTAAAAAGAAAAGAATTTGACAGTATAATCAGGTGACCATAGGTGTGGAAGCATAAGAGTATGTTCTCATTACTTCCTCAAAAAAATACTCATTGTACTACTGTTGAAAGGTGCACCCAGTATGATAAAATCAATTATATATTTTTGTGTTTCCCAAAAGATTTCAAGAAAAAAATTCTGTCTTAAGCTAGCAGCAACTCTCATACATGTTACAGGATTCAAATTATCACAGCGTACACCCACATTTTCCAAGTGACGTGGGACTGTTTTGTTTAATGTTATATTTTCATTTATAGAAAGCATGCTCTTTGGCTGCCATGATGTGCTTGTACATCCCTTTAGGAGCCTCTAGGAGGGTCTCCCCACAAAGAGTCTGGACTCCCTGGTTCCCCTCGGAAAGTGGCCCCTTCATCCTTGGCAGGTTCCCAACACAAGCCCCCCCACCCCAGCTCTGTTTTTTGAGTCAGGTTGAGGGAGGCCGTGGTAGACGGGAAGAGCCTAGTGCTCTCTGCCTCAACCCGGGTTTAGCAGGCCCCTCTTTTCAATGAAAAAGGAGAGGTCGGGGCAGCGGGGGCCTTTGGCTGACCTAAGTCACCTGCTATAGACTCTCCAAGGCCCACACTATCCTGAACACACATTGCAGACAAGAAGGAAGTGGTGGAAACCAAACCATCCAGAAGCCCCTCTTTCCAAAGAAAATGTAATGTTAGAAATGAGTTTCTTCTCTAAGAATGAAACCTATTTTTTTCATCAGGAAAATCTCTCTCTAGCTGAATCTGTCAGGCTCAGAAATACATGCCCCAGACCAGATTGTGCTTTTGCTCTGAGACAATCCCTGAACTTCCTGACCCCCGAGAAGGTATGAAATGTCTTCTGGGTTGTGGAACCTGTTTTACCTAACAAAGCCGGGGTCTTCCTACTGGGATATGCACACAAGTGTCTGAAGATTCCCTGCATGGTGTCATGTATTTCTGTTCTACTCATTTCCGTTAAGGTGAAACTTGGCTCATGTTGGGATGTTCTGTATTCAGAACATCCAAAACATTATAAGTTAGTGAAGCTAATTTTTTTTTTAACTGGAATGTTTTCAGTCATATATTTTTCAAGTTACGCTGGATAAAATACCCAGGTAAAAATTAATGATCTCCATTAGAACTACTGTGCATTATTCTTTAAGGTAATTAAAACCTATTTAATTGAGTCAGGTCATGAAATATTTATTCCATTAACAGCCAGTCCTCTTCTCATGTCACCTTATAAAATGTATAATGTTTTCTGCCTCCAAGTAACAACAACAAAAACTTTAACTTAATGTTGAAAATTTCAGGTGTCAACTTAAAATGAGTGAGGTGGTGGGACAAAGTTTTTCAGAATGGTTTTGAGGTCTCCCAAGCAAATGTTTTAAGATGACTATTACACACACACACACACACATTCTCTCTCTCTCAGACCCCTTATGTCTCAGCTAGTTTCAAGATTTATGAAAAATTGTTTTAATAATTTCCTAAATCATAGAGGCTAATGGGGAAATTCATTTATTGGATCAGAAGTACATGTATTAAGCTTCTTGATTAAGGTCCCTTGTCCTGGAGAGTGGGACATGGTGACTTTGCTATTTGCTGAGACTTTCTTGTGGTCTAGAGCAGGGCTGTCCAATACAATGCAAATCATAGATGTAATTTTAAATTTTTATTAGCCACATCTATAAAGTAAAAATAAACAGGTACAAATAATTTTAACATTACACTTAACTCAATATGTCAAAAATACATAATCAAGATAAAAAATTATGAGTGAAATATTCTGCATCCTTCTTCCACATAAACTCTTCTAATCTGGTATGTATTTTACATTTACAGCACAGCTCAATTCAGACCAGCCACAGCTCAAATGCTCACCAGCCACATGTGGCCAGGGGGTGCCATATTGAACAGCCACACCTAGGACATCTGTATATAGTCCCTGTGTGCCTGGCAAAAACCTGTCTTCTCAAATCATTAGGTACAGGGTTGTTTCTGTCCATTACTTCAAGCTTGTTAGTGTCTTTTTCAAATTTTCCATAGCTTTATAGTTTTCTTCCTACTTGATTAATTACTGAAAGAAATGTATTGAAATGTTACAGAGCTTCTGGAATGTGTCAATTTCTTCTTGTCATCGCTTTAGCTTTAGCTTTATTTCTTTGGAGACTATGTTGTTAGGTGCATCCAAGTTTACAAGTGCTTTGTCATCCTGGTTATTCCTTTTCATTTGTGATGGTACTTTGTGACTGATAGTGCTTGTTGACTCAAAATCTATTTTGTTTTGTGGTTAATGTAGCTAAACTTAGATTTCTTTGAGTTATTTTCCTGGTATATCTTTTGCCACCCTTTTACTTTCACACTTTCTGAGTCTTTAATCATTAAATGTGGGTCTCGTGTACATAGCACATAACATTTTTTCCTTCTTAACTCTCCTGGTGATAGAGACAGTTTTGCTAGTTCCTATTCTTTCCACAACAAATCTTATTTAAAAACGTATTTGTTAACAATTTACCCAATCTAAACCAACACTAAGCTTTTAGGTTTTATTGACGAATATATTCCACAAAGGGAGTCCTGACATTAATCAAATACTTCCCCGGTGCTGGCCCATTTCAACCTCAAACCCACCCTTTGATTTCATAGATAAGGACACTATAGCCCAAAGTCACTCAGGTGTAAGAAAAGAGCATGAATTTGAGTCCAGGCCTGCGTGTGTGACTCAAAAGTTCTTCCCACTGCCTAGTTGAGGGTGTCTTGGGGGACAAGGGTGGTAGAGGTCAGGGAAGGCTTCCCCAAAAGAGTGGCCTTCTGGGTAGGTCCTGAAGGATAAGCAGGCATTCAATCCCATGCCAAGTGGAGGAAGGGCATTCTGGGCAGAGAGGTGAAGGCACCAGAGAGCCTGGTGTGCTTAAGTAGCGGCAGTAATGGAAACTAATATCTATGGAGTGTTTACTATGGCCCAAGAGCTGTTCTAAGCACTTGACAACTATTATCTCTTCTCACCCTCAGCACTACTGACATTTTGGGCAAGTTAGTTCTTTGTTGTGGGAGCTGTCCTGTGTGTCAGAGATTGAGTAACACTGCCAGCCTCTACCTACTGGATGCCAGTACTCCTCAACTCCAGTTGTGACAACCAAAAATGTCTCTGCTGAATGTCCCCTGGGGGTTGAAATCATCCCAGATTGAGAACAACTGCTCTAATCCTTTGAAGGTTGTACTATAATTATCTCTATCTTACAGGGGAGGAAATGTAACTTGTGCACAGTTACACAACTAGGATGGTAGTCCCAGGATCTGAACCAGGCCACCTCAGTCCTTAACCACCATATCTCATGGCAATAGTTTCCTGCCTGAGCTTTGTGTTCACTGGGGTGTAAATAACAGTGGGAGACAAGAAAGGAGAGGTAAGCTGGGAGCAGCTCAGGAAGGGCCTGGAATACCTCTCCTGCTCTGTACCAGGCCTTGTGCCCAGCAATGCTAGGGAGCCAGATTCAAATCCAACCACACCCTCCCTCAAGGAGCACCCAGAGACACTGAAACAGTCAGACAGCCACAGCCCAAGGTGACAGGGCCTCTGACAAAGTGAGGGGCCAGGGGCATGGGAGCCCACAGGTTGTGTGTTAATCCAGTGCAGGGGAGCGGGGGTCCTGTAGACTTCCTGGAGGAAGTACATCCAAGAAGCTACCTGGATGAGAAACAGGAACCAGTGTGGTGGAGAAGACGGGTGAGGGAGGGAGAATCTTCAGGAAGAGGAGACAGCACATGCAGACACCGGGAAGAAAAAGTTATTTCGCTGGGAAATGTGGGGACCTGCCAGAGGTTCAGTGGTGAGAGATGAGGCTGAAAAGTCATGAGGGGCCAGGTCGCAAACACCAGGCCGAGGGACTCGACTTTTACCCTGTAACCAATAAAAAGCTACAGGCAGTCATCTGCCCTCTCCAGAAGCCCCCTGACACCAACTCAGTCTTTCCCCTAGAATATTAAGTGAATGTGTTGCAACAAATGAAATGTAAAATGTTTGCAAAGCATCCATGAGAAACCTCTCCCCAAACTGTGCCAGCTTGTTGATGAACGTGGCCACTAAGGACTAGAGGAACTGGCCCAGTTCTCAACACTGCCAATTATTGCTGCCCCAAGGAAGAGACATAAGGAACCTAAACACTGCCCCCCACACCATTTTTACAGCACTGGTCTGAATGCTTTACCTATATTAACTCATTCAGTTCTCCCAATAATTGCTATTATTATCCCCACTGAACAGATGAGGACACTGAAGCTCAGAAAGGTTAAGTCCCTTACTCAAAGTCACAGAGCTAAGCAAGTGGTGCAGAGTGTCACCCAGGCCAGCTGGCTTTCACATCCTCTTTTCTTCACTGACACCTAATTTGAGGTAAAGCTTCTTTTTACTAACTTCTCACTCAGAAGTCTGTGAGTGGTGTTGAGATCTGCTTAAATATTTAATTAAAGAAACTTTCAAAGCAGGACACTAAAACTGACACAGAAACACCTGAACTTGCATACTAGTTTTTGGGTAGAAAATCAAGGTACAGCAGAACACCACTTAGGCCAGGGTTCATCAGCCTTGGCATTATTATTATCATTTGGGGCCGGATAATACTGTTGTGGGAGGGCATCCTGTGCACAGCATGTTTTGCAGCATCCCTGGCCTCTACTGACCAGATGCCAGTCACCCCTGCCCCCATACCTCAGGTGTGACTCGATATTGCCGAATGTTTTCTGGGGACAAAATCACCCCACCTGAGAAGTGACTTAGACCATCTGTAGGTTGCCTGCGGTTTTGAAATCCCCATCTCACTGCTTGCTTTAAAAGAAAACTTAAGCCTGGCTCGAAAAGAAAGCCATCTTTGTTTTTTGTTTGTTTTTTTGTGAGGAAGATCAGCCCTGAGCTAACATCCATGCCAATCCTCCTCTTTTTGCTGAGGAAGACCGGCCCTGAGCTAACATCTATTGCCAATCCTCCTCCTCCTTTTTTTCCCTTTTTCTCCCCAAAGCCCCAGTAGATAGTTGTATGTCATAGTTGCGCATCCTTCTAGTTGCTGTATGTGGGACACCCCCTTGGCATGGCCGGACAAGCAGTGTGTCAGTGGGCGCCAGGGGTCCCAACCGGGCTGCCAGTAGCGGAGCACACGCACTTAACCGCTAAGCCACGGCCCTGCCCCAGGAAGCCATCCTTGATGATGAGCATTAAACAAGATGAAAATCACGGAAGTTTACTGTTTGGTCAATAAACACTTTCCATGATAACTCATTTATCCTCACAAACACTCTGTGAGACAGGTCCTATTATTATCATCCCCATTTTACAGATGAGGAACGTCAGATGGTGCGGTCCGGCACAAGCTAACTGCTCTTTAGGTGCCGTTAACAGTGTCCTGGTTAGCAGCACTTGTAACATCTGGGTTCCTGCAGCCCCTGACGTCTGATACCTCCACAGCAAGCTTTATCATCCCTATCTTCCCAGGGCCTGACATACCTGTGTCCCAGAGGACAGGGCCTGGCGCACAGGAAGCTCAGGAAATGACTGTTAAATGAATGAGCCCAATGACCAGGGTTCAACCTTGCGACAGATTCAGACACCCAAATGCCCCCCATCATCCTTCACTCTCCATCCTCGCTATCAAGGGCCTCATAGGGGTCGGGACAAAAGGATCTCAGAATATAACATGAAGGAGACGGGGCAGTCTGGGGGCTGGAAGGAGGCTGAGGGATTGGGCCTGGAGAGCAGAGCTCCGGCTGACTCTTGGGAAGATGCTCCGGTTTTTGGTCTTGGGGGCTTGTGCCCCGGGGAACTATCTGTCTCACGGGTCTCACCTGCCCTCCATCCCGAGCTCTGCCTTCAGCTTCACCAGGCAGGACGCGTGCGCATTCGTCACTGACCCCAACCAGCGCATAACTGCTCACCGGGTTCACGCCCCGAGGCACGCGTAGAGAACGGCAAACCGCTACCGATCTGCTCCGCCCACGCACAGCGCCCCCAGGCCGACAGCCGCGGGCCTGGGCCTGGGCGCGCCCCCGCTCCCACGCCTCTGGGGGCGCGCAGAAGCCCGCGCTGTGTCCCCTGGCCACGCGGCCCAATCCTTGGAGCCTGTCCAGAGAGCGCATTAGCTATCCCTTTCGCAACTCCAATCCTTTCTCTCCCCACCCCGACGCCTCTCCATCCGCACCATAAACTCTATCATACTCCCACAAGAGCAGAAAATCTGAAAAACATCCATCGCATCTTTAGAACAAACCACACAGCGCGCAGCAGCGCACAGAAAACGGGACACCGCCCCTATTTCTACGCAGGCGCAGAGGGGAAGCGAGCTAGACTGGCCCGCAGTACTCTGGGAGCCGTAGGCAGAGAGCGTGACGTCACCGCGAGGCTCGCAGGGAGTTGTAGGCCCAGCTTGTCCCAGAACAGTAAGCGCTACAGGCTGAGCCGCCGCATGGACACCTGGGAGTCGTAGGCGGGCCGACCCAAAGCCTTCTGGGAGTCGTAGTCTTTTTTTACCCGCTTCCGCGTTTTCTGGAGCCTGGACCTTCCAGCGTGGGTTCTAATTAGGTGAGTGGCCCCTCCCGCGGCCGGCCAATTCCGGCCCTTTGTCGCGCTGCCGAGTAGGAGCTGATGGTCTCCATATTTCTCTCCCACGCGTTCCGGTGGGCATCCCTGGAGAGATGGCACTTCTCTCCGTGATCCCTCAACGCCTGTGTCCCTGCGGCCCTCCAGGCGCGAGTGCCCTAAGCAGCTCGTGTCCCTGCTGACCCGCTTTGGACTCTGCGGCCGGGTCTGACTCCTCGTTCCCACCCCCAAACCTGGGTGCGGTGCGAGCGCACCCTCCTCTGTCCTGGTTACAACCTAGAGAGGTCAGGGCTGGCGTGGGGGGTGATCAGGCGGCCGTGGGTGCCCAGAGGTGGCGCCAGACCCAGCCCAGGGTTCAGAAAAGACTTCCAGAGCAAAGGACCTCAATCTACCGTGCCCAAACGAAATTCCAGATTCTTTGCCCTAAACCTACCCCTCTCACAATATTCTCCCATTCCTCCCCATCCCCACCTCCTCCCCACTAAATGGTCCCACTATCCTTGCAAGTGCTCAAGCCAAAACCTCGGAGTTGTCCCGAGTCCTCTATTGCTCTCATCCACTGCCCTCCCCCAACCAAGTCTTGTGTGAGTCCCATCTGCTCTACCTCCAGAAGAGATCCAGAATCTGACCACTTGTCTCCACTTCCACTGCCTCCACTCTGCTCTAAGCCACCATTGTTGCCCACCTGGATCACTGCAGGAGCCTTCTCACCGGTCTGCCCTTGCCACTCTCCACCCTCTATTCACACCCAGCAACTCGAGGGATCCTGTTAAAATGCAAATCAGACCCTGTCACTCCACAGCTGAAAGCCGTCCAGTGGTTCCCATCTCATGCAGAATAAAGTCCAGCTCCTCACTCTGCCAACCTCTAAACCCCCGACCCTCTCCGGTCTTCAGCCCCAACGCACTTTCCAACCAACTGTACACAGCCAGGCCTTGCCCTTCACGTCCTTTGCATTTGCTATTAACTCTGTCTGGAACATTCTTCCCACTCTGATCTAATGTCTGTCTCCTACTCGTCTTTCTGGCCTCAGCTCAGAGGATAATTCTCTCATATTACTCCTCATATTTGGAAGGTATCTTGGTTATTTACTTACTTATCCATGGGTTGGCTCCTGCACTAGAACTCAGTGTCGGCAACCTTTCCAGCTTTGTTCCAGTGCCTGGCTCATGTTGTGTACACAGGAGGCACTGAATGGATATTTGTTGAATGAATGAATGAAAGCTTAAGCTGGCACTTGAAGGTGCCAGACCTGCACAGTGCTGGGCGAAGAGTGTTCCAGACAATGGGTTTACTCTGGGTGCTATCCAGGCAGCCTCACTGGAGGCAACGACCCCGAAATCTGGAATCCACATGTAACCCACCTCCTCTCTCTCCCCGTCCAGGAGAAGCCGGCCCCTCCCGCGCAGCCCGGACCCCGCGATGCCCGCTCCGCAGTGCGCCACCTGCCACACGGCGCGCGCCGCCCTCCGCCGCCCGCGCTCTGGCCACGCGCTGTGCGGCGCCTGCTTCTGCGCCGCCTTTGAGGCCGAGGTGCTGCACACGGTGGTCGCGGGCCGCCTGCTGCCGCCCGGCGCCGTGGTGGCCGTGGGCGCCTCGGGCGGCAAGGACTCCACGGTGCTGGCGCACGTGCTGCGGGCGCTGGCGCCGCGCCTGGGCATCTCGCTGCGCCTGGTGGCCGTGGACGAGGGCATCGGCGGCTACCGGGACGCGGCGCTGGCGGCCGTGCGGCGCCAGGCGGCGCGCTGGGAGCTCCCGCTCACCGTCGTGGCCTACGCAGACCTCTTCGGGGGCTGGACGATGGACGCCGTGGCCCGCAGCACGGCCGGCTCCGGCCGCAGCCGCGCCTGCTGCACCTTCTGCGGGGTGCTGCGACGCCGGGCGCTGGAGGAGGGTGCCCGCCTGGTGGGAGCCACGCACATCGTGACGGGTGAGCGCAGGCGCGCAGCGGGAGGGAGAGGGGCGCATGCGCGGGCGAGGGGCGGGAATTGAAAGGGCGCTGGGGCGCGTGTCCGAGGAGCCGTCAAGGAGACTCTGGGTGTGCCCTAGGTGGAAGATCTCAGTAAGGAGAAGAAGTGTGCATGCCCACTGAAGGTCATGGGCACAGTACGTGCGCTTCCCTAGGATGGGCGTGGCAACTTTTTAAGTCACTGCCATCATCTTGCTCACGCACACTGGCGAATAGAGGGGTGGAGGGGTACTCTCTAGGGGCTAGAGCTGTGGTTCCCTGCCTTTTTAAGAAAATGACATTCTTTGTATCTCCCTCCATAAAAGGCGGGGTGTGAAGGGATATCTCCCATCAGAAGCCATCTCTGAAGCGCACGGCGTCTTTTAGCTCCTCTCTATCTGCTTCTCCTCTCTGATAACTCGCTTACTCCGTCCCAAACATTACTGCAACAAATAATTACTGACTATGTACTGTGTACCAGATACAAGCCATGTAGCCATGAGCAAATGACCTAATCTCGCTTTCCTCTTCTGTAAAATGGGGATAGTAGTAGTATCTAGGTCCTGGCGTTGCTGGGAATTGGATGAGTTATGTGTGAAGCGCTTAGAGACTGGAAAACAGTAAACATACAAATGTTTGCCCTTATAATGATGCACAAGACAGACAGTCTCTGCTCCCGCCCATTTCTCACATTCATAATTATAACCCAAGTGCTACTAAGGAAAGTTACACAGACTTTGGGAGTTTGTAACAGGAGGACCTAGTGCAGGGAGAAAGGTGGGGATTGAGGAAGCATTTCCTGAGTGAGCTGAGCCCCAAAGGCCGTGTGAGTGACAGGTGAAGGCTGAATAGGAGGTGGGAGACGTGTTCTGAGCAGAGGAAACGGCTCATGCAAAGGTCCTGAGGAGGGCAAGCAGGGCCAGTTTGAGAAGCCCTAAGAAGACCAGTGTTTTACTATATAGACTCAAGGATAAGATGACAAGACGCAGGATGGGTAGAGATTTAGCTTAAATTTTACGGTGACTCTCGTGTAAATATTCCCTCACTTTCTCCCTGGTCTTTCTAAACACGCTGATCTGCATCCCCAGAGGCGCTTGTGTCAACAGCTCACTTGAGAGTCTCCATTAAGTGCCATTTTGACTCCTGTGCAGTCTGGAGGACACTCTCAACTGAGGCTGCAATGATCTTGGTGGCGTGAAGCCCTGTTCCTCACTAGGTGAAAGGGCAGCCAGCACAGGGCCTGGTTTGCAATAAGTGGGTGGCAACTGAGGGCACCCCCAAGGTGCTCCTCGGAGCCTGTGTCCCCTCTCATTTCTCGCTGTGTCCACCTTCAGCCTCCACCTGGCTGTCCCATAGTGCCCGGGGGTTGTCATGGCGGGTCACCCACTCTGTGCCATTCTCCAGGCCCCCTCCCTGTCTCTCTGGGTCCTGACTGCCCCGCGGTCCCCGGGGTCGCCATGACCTGCACCCCTTGCTCCTACCTGATCCTGCTCCCAGTCTCTCGCTAGGTCCTGGCTGCCCCACAGCGTGGGGGGGTGGGGGGACGTGGTCTCCATGGCCCGGTCACCCACTCCGTGCACACCACTCGCCACCCCCGCCCTCACGTCTGTCTCTGGGGCCTGGCTGCACCACGGTGCCCCGGGGTCTCCATGACCAGCAACGCCCCCCGCCCCCGCCTCACCTGCTCCCCCTCTCTCTCCCCCCAGGCCACAACGCGGACGACATGGCGGAGACGGTGCTCATGAACTTCCTGCGGGGCGACGCGGCGCGGCTGGCCCGGGGCGGGGGCCTGGGCTCGCCGGGCGAGGGGGGCGCCCTGCCGCGCTGCCGCCCGCTGCAGCTGGCCTCGCAGAAGGAGGTGGTGCTGTACGCGCACTTCCGCCGCCTCGACTACTTCTCCGAGGAGTGCGTCTACGCGCCCGAGGCCTTCCGCGGCCACGCGCGCCACCTGCTCAAGCTCCTGGAGGCGGCGCGGCCGTCGGCGGTGCTGGACCTCGTGCACTCGGCCGAGCGCCTGGCGCTGGCCCCGGCCGCGCGCCCCCCGCCCCCCGGCGCCTGCCCCCGCTGCGGCGCGCTGGCCAGCCGCGCGCTCTGCCAGGCCTGCGCGCTCCTGGACGGCCTGAACCGCGGCCGGCCCCGCCTGGCCATCGGCAAGGGCCGCCGGGGGCTGGACGAGGCGGGGCCGCCGCCAGACGTGGAGCGGGAGCGGGCCCCCGCCTCGGACGCATCCCCGCCTTCTAGGGACTCCGGTTCCCGCCGGGATCCACCGCCTGGGAGCGCGGGGCTGCCTGTAAACGACACTGAATAAACCCGGTTACCTTCGCCCTGGGCTTCGGCGTGAGGTTGGGAGGGGGACGGAACGGGTTGCCTGTAACCCTACAGAAGCCGGGGGCCAGGACTCCCGCGTCTGAGGGAGGAGGGCGCTGGGGTCTGGACTCCCGGGGCTGGGGAGGGGCTGGGGGCGCGGACTCCTGGGTCTCAGAGGAAGGGCGTGAACCACTTCCTTTCAGGTGACCCTTTCCATTTCTGATAACTTTCCATTCCTGAGCCATTGGGAAATCGGGGGCTGCTTGCCCGGTTCCTCCGCCGGTTCTGGGCATGCTCAGATAGCCCCAACCCTTCTTGAGCATCTGCCGTGTCCCTGATTATCAGGGTTGCCTGTAGCGTGATAAGCAAAACCACAGACCGGATGGGCACACGTCATTTACAGTAATCGTGATGCGTCTCTTCCAGCGCTGCGCATCCTGCGGGCGCTGCACCATCTTATTTCATCACGCTACGATTGCACTGGTTGTAGCCCGTGGCCCAGTGGTCACCTAGCTGGAGGGGGACCGAACGGGGCGGGGGGATGGGGGGGTGGCTCACATCCGGGTTTGCCTGGGACTCTTCAAGACTGTGGAATCGTGTCCTACCCCCACCTGAATCTCTTCCAGTGTCTCTGTCATGGGTGAGGGGCGGCTGGTGGCCTCCCCGACCTCGAATTCTCGAGGCAGAGCTGGGTGAGCCTGGGTCGGTGACTTAACCTCTCTGGTCTTCCAGTTCCTCCTCTGAAAATGGAATCGAAGCCCCCCATCAAAGCGCTGTCGTGAGGATTTGATCACGTGCTCAGTAAATGATGGCCGACCGAGTTGTCCACGTCAAAGTTTGGCCACCAGGGGGCTCTGGGTTTCAGGGTTGCTGCCCTGCCCGCGCAGACAGGTGTGAGCCAGAAGCTTCCTGCCCCACCCTCGGGAGCCTTGATGTTCTCATTCCCACCTCCAGGCTTTGCGGGGCTGGTCCCTTGTCAGGAATGCCCTCCCTGCCCATCTTCCTGCTCAAATCCTCCAGGGTCCTCCCAGCAGCCTCTCTGATTCTCTCCTCCCACCCTGCCCAGCCTGGGACAGAGGACTCTCCCAAACCCCAGCCCCTGGGTCCTGCCCTCATGTGTGGCCATCCACACTCTTTTGGGTCTTGTTCTCCCTAATTGGATTGAGCTTTGAGGGCAGAGACCAGATCTCCCTTCCCACCAGATAACACAGCATCACTCATTCAACATTTATTGAGCCCCTAATGTGTGAGGGGCATTTCTAGACATTGGTGGAAGAAAAAAAAAAGACAAAAACCTCTCACTCATGGAGCTTACAGTCTTTTGTGGGAAAGAGGCACTAGGCGGTGAAATATATAATTTGAAGTCTGATGATGAGTGCTGTGACTAACAAATACAGCACCGTAAGGGTAAAGGCTAGGAAGAGGTGCTATTTTAGTTTGGGGCGTCAGGGCCTCTTCGAGAAGGTGACTTTTGGGCAAAGACCAAAAGAAAGCAAGGGAGGTTTCTAGCCATGATGAGATATCTCATGTCAGAACAACACTTCCACTGAGACCAACTGGGAAAACAACAACAACAAAAAAATACACACACACACACAGAATCTATTTGAAGATGTCAAAGTGCTACCAAAGCAGCCAGGATCCCAGGAAAAAGAAGCTGATTCTGCTGAAGGGGCCAGAGGTCTAAGGAAGCAAGCAGAAAGCATAGCTAGGTGGCTAGGACTCTGCAGTGAGCTTTCAGCAGTGTCAGGAGGCTGGAGACGGAAATGGATTCTGAAGCTACAGAGGCAGGCAGGACTTGAGGGGCCAAAATTCGGGGTGGGGGGAGGGAAGAGCATGATGTGAGCCCAACCTTGTACTCATATTTCTCCCCAGGCAGTCTCATGGGACAGGGTAAACAAAAATTGAAATTCAGGGTCTCATAAGGAAAGACCCAGTAAACACCTCAGTCAGGACCCAAGTAGGGTTCTAAATTAGAAGCAAGGGTCACCTGGAAGTAGACCCACCCACAAAAAGACCAGAACCCAGCTTCACACTCACTCAATCCTTAATCCAGACTGGATTAAGAAGACCCCTGCTCCGTCTGCTTGCCAGAAAGCAAAGGCACTGAAGCCCTAGCCACACGAGCCTGTTTCCATTTAATTCGATTAAAATTCAATTTAAAACTCAGTTCCTCAGTCACACTAAATACATTTCATGTGCTCCAGAGCCACACGTGGCTGGTGGCTATTGTAAGGAACAGCACAGATACAGAATGTTTCCATCATCACGGAACAATTCCATTGTTCGAGACTGTTCTAGAATCTAGACTGTTCTAGAATCTAGAAGTGCTGTTCTAGACTGTTCTAGAATCCAGAGGGAAAAAAATTTTCAGCCACAGCCTCAGAAAATCTCTACAATTTTTCATACAAAATACCTGACATTCAATAAAAAATTTACAAGCATGCCAGGACATAGGATGAAATGACTGAACACCAAGCAAAAGTCAGGGTGTAGACACAATCACAGGTGACCCAGATGTAGGAGTCTCAAGCGTGGACTTTGTCATCAACATGTTCAAGAAAATAGAAGCTAAAATGGAGAATTTCACTGTCAAATTGGAATACATTAAAAAAGATCCAGGCAGGATGGAGTAACTGGTACCAGATTTACCCTCCTGCTGTAACCAACTATCAAATTAGACATAATATGTGAGGCGATTCACTCTGCCTCGCTCCACATGCAGCTCATTCTCCCAACTTCTGGCCCTCATGACCAACACCAGCCTCAAGTCCACCACTACCCACTTAGCCATGTGCCCACAGAGGCAACAGCTTCCCATAGTGCTCTCTGTGAGCTCCCCCTTTGGGGGTCCCATGTTGGTGGCTTTTCACATTTCTCTGTAAGGTCTGTCATGTCCACCTGTACCTGTGCTTCACTGTGCTCAGTGATACTCTCTCCTACCCTCCTGCCGACTCCAAAACATCACTTCCCAACTCCTCTCACCTTGTGTAAGGTCTAGGTCCTCTAATAAATCCTTTATTCTCATACTTCCTTCGGTGGCTCTATTTCCCTAGCCACACCCTACCTGATACAGCTCTGATAAATTGTAGAGATGATTTTAGACTCCAGGTAGTATTCTCTTCCTCCAGAGCGCATTTACTCTTGCCTGTAGCAGGCAGATCAACTTCAATCTGATCAGAGATGGAGGGAATTCAAAACCCAGCTTCAATCCTTACAGAGTCTCATCTATTTCCAGTCTGCCCTCACTCTTTAGGATGCCAACCACAAGACTGCAATGTTTACCAGGGCCCCTCCTCCTCGGCAAGCCCTCAACTACATCTTTTATCCTTCTAGCCCCATGAGACTCACAAACGTTCTACTCAGCTTCTCAGTGACTGCTCAGAATCAGCAATCTATCTGAGGACAATGGTGGTTCCAAATATTTGGTTCATATCTTTTGACTTCCGGCTTCTTCCATCTTCACTGTGCAAATTTTCTTTCTGTTGACCCAAAATGCTTAAAAAATTTTATCCAGCTTTTCTAGTTTTTTTTTTCTTTTCCACGAGGAAAGTTGGTTTGAAATAACCTGGCAAGCCACTGTCAGAACCATGACATCTGAACTAGAGAATTTGCTGAGCCTTCCTGCATGCTCTGAACCCCTCCGCCCCTAAGGTTCTAGGATGCCACCAACTGAGAGGCTCCCCCATAGGCCTTGTTTCTCCCAGGACCAGCTAACCTATCCCCAACTCATGAGCCACACCACAGAGCTGTTTGCTCTGTGGCTGCACCAGCTCTAGGTCAAGTCACCCAACAGGTAAGTTGAGAGTCCCCATGCCCTCCCTGCTCTGGCCCCCACACACCACACCCCCCATGTCCCCACACGTCACATCCTCCATGTCCTCTTCTAAAGCCATGCCCAGCTAGTACCTGTCATGCTCACAGAGAGCTTGAGTGTCCCTGTGTCCCACATCGGGGCACCTCTCATGCTTGGGGGGCAATTGCTGCTCTGGAGGTCTCAGAGGAGGTGGATTTGCCCTGATCTTCTTACACATTTTAGACTCTCTTATGTGTGGTCACT
This sequence comes from Ceratotherium simum simum, assembly GCF_057802395.1. NCBI lineage: Eukaryota > Metazoa > Chordata > Mammalia > Perissodactyla > Rhinocerotidae > Ceratotherium > Ceratotherium simum. The sequence continues at coordinate 9,816,987 of NC_141932.1, read as the reverse complement.
GGAGCATCCAGGTGAGGATGGCTCTTTCCCAGAACCAGCAGCCATGAACTGGATCTGACTCTGCCTGGGGATCCTGGGGTGGAGAAGGTGCAAGGATGCACAGATCCTTCTGCATCATCACAACCATAACACATGTGTTGGGGAGGAGTGTCTTAGGGTGACCCCTTGCCAGTAAAAGTTGCTAGGTGTCCTACCCCCTCACCAGGACCTGGCATTGGGAGGTCAGGATCCCCCTGTTCCCAGACTCCGGGGTCCCCAAGAGATGGATGTCAGATATCTGGGTGAGCACTGGGGAGAAAGGGGAGAGACTCAGAGCTCAGAAAAGTATGACACCAGGAAGACCCTTCATGCCTTCCCTCAATGCAACCCCCTGGCTGAGGCTCCTACCCTACAGGTCACATTCAGAGATTGTGTTATCTATTTGTGACAGTATCTCCCCAAAAGCCTTCTCCCCACAAAGGAAAACTTCTGGCTGTCTCCCATCCCGGCATCTCTGTTTCTCAGGGATCGGTCATAGGTGGAGGTCCCCAAGGAGGTGGCATCAGTCCAAGGTCCTTGGTTCTCTCCTGCAACTTTTGACCTGGTCTGTTTGTGGGCATAGGAGGATTGTGCTATGTGTTGGCCCCTTCCATAAATCAGAAGCTGTAGACTAGTCTAGAGTAAACCAAATATAATTCAGGATGAGAGGAGGTCGAAGCATGATACGCAGGCTCTTCACCCTACACCATGTCCCCAGTTCTCATACCTGCAGTTCCTACCCTGCATGCTTCTCCAAGTTGTACCCCAAAATGGAGACCAAGGACCCTCCATGCAGTCACATTTCCTTCAGCCCTCTGACCCCTCCACACTCACAGCAGGGGCAGCAGCAGCGTGGGCTTGGAGGGGGCACATCTGGGACCCCTGACTTTACAGGATCAGCCCCTTCTATCTGGAGATGAGGGACAGCTGCAGAAGAAGCAGACATCTAGAGACTCTTTCTGTATTGGGCTGTCCCAAATCCTCCCTCTATCAGGAGTTCTCCTTCTCCCCAGTGACTGCCAGAGAAGTGAAGGCTGAATTTTTCTCATCCCAGGTCTAGTGACAGCCTGTCAAGATGGCCCCTCCTATCCCACTTCCCACTCATATTGCCTCCTCTAAGTGTCAACCCCCACTCCCCTTGGAAAACAGACGGAGCGTGGTCTCTCTCTGCTCACTTAGAATTCTTGGAGCGTCTCTCAGAGCAGGAGGGTATAGGAGCCAGAACCGACCTGAAACTGAATCCTCTCTCCATTCTGCCCTCAGCCCAGGCCTGGTTACATAAGAAATCTCAAGATGGGGTGGCTGAACTCATACTCAACTGCAAGGGGCCCCTTAAGGCTAGAGGTTGGAACCGAGAACTGACGCCCTGGCTCCAGCCCCAGACTTTGGTGTGATGTTTGTGGGTTTCTGGTGTCAATTTGAGATCAGGAAGCCAGCAGATGTGTGTGGATCTCAGCCCATCCTCAGGTTTCTCGTGAGCTCCTCACACCTTCAGAATAAGTTATAACTTCTAAACAGTTCCTCCAGCCCCACAAGGCCTCTCCTATTTATGCTGTCTATCGAATCTCCCTCTTCTTACCCCACCACCATATTTCCCCGACTTTGCCTGGCTTGCTCTTCCCTTCATGACAATTCTCTACATACTGTGGTCCAGAGGCCACAGGATCCTTTTCCCAATCTGCTTAGTTAACCTTGATGTAGAATGAAGTAAAACTGAGAATTTATTTCTATGACCCATCAGCTCCAAATGCAACATCTCAACCAGACTTCTGATAACTTCATTCCTTCTTTTGAGCTGAATTAGGATTTGGCATAGCACCAGGCAGAGAAAAGGATCACAAATCATGTTCTCTGTCATCCAGGGTTCCGTGACAGTACAAGGAAGGGATTAAAAGCGAAAGCAAAATATCGACTTACTGGAAATTGAGGGGAAGAAGGGGAGGAGTCTGACACAGAGAAGGCTTTCTGGAGGAGGTGAGGGTAGAGTCAGCCTTGAGTGGCAAGGAACCCAGCGGCCTGTGAAATGCATCGTCTCTCTGAAGCTAAGTCTCCTCTTCCCTAGGACGAGGTGGGGGTCGGGGGAGCCTGAGGAGGATCTTGGCTGCCCCATGACCAGCACCTCTATCCTGTAGAACAGAATGTCACTGGCGGCATTCTCCAGCCTTGTTACCTTCCAATGAGACAGCGCTCTGCCGCCAGGGGGCGCTCCATCCCCCATGCTGGACCCCGGAAGCGCATCCCGATGGGTTGGCGCTGTCCATGGTTCTGGAGCATAACTGGGCACTGAGCCCGGGCAACTCCCTCCTCTGCCATGGACCCCAATTCACAGGCACGAGGTCCCCCGAGCCTGAGACCAGCAGGGCACCTAAGTCGGAGGGGCTTTGGAAAGGCCAGGTCCCTCTTGGGAAGGAGGAGCCAGAAGAAGGGATAAGAGTGGGCTGGGCTCAGCTCTGCTTTTCCTCTCACCCTTCATGTTGCCTTAATATTCTTTTGAACTTGTGGTGCCAGCCTGGCTAACAGGCAGGGAAGAACAAGTCATTTTCTGAGGTTCCAGGTTATGTTGATGCTGCTGGCCCTTGGATCACACTTTAAGTAGCAAGTATGTGCCTGGATCTCCCCGTGGATGAAAGATTAGGAAAGAGATGGATGTTCACTAATCTCCCTGTGTGCCAGACTCATGGCTGTGCCTTTTTATATTTTTTCCCATTTAATTCTCACAACCAATCTGCGACAATGCTGGTTAACAATTCTCCTCATTTGGCAGAATGGGAAACTGACAGTTATGTGGTAAGTAACCTTCACATGTTCTCATATCGTTGGTGCACATTTTGGGGCTGGGATTGTAACCCACACATCTGACATCATAGAGTGCTCCTGAATCAACTCTACACTAGTCTCAGAAGAGCAGATTATACACACTGGGGAGGTATTTTATTTAAAAGGTATAGAGACCATGAGACAATAGTCCAGGAGTGATGGTGGTAGCAGAAAGCAGAAGGAGAGATACCCTCCACCTTGCCCCCACAGGAGGGGGAGTCTACAGGGATCAAGGTCATGTCTCCAAGGACCAGCCCCCAACACCATCTTCCAACTAGTTCAGGAACCTCTGCTGCTAGTGGACACGCAACATGCTCGCTATTAGTGAAGGAGTGGATTCCACTTAGCATTTGCCACTGGAATGTCCCTAGAAGAGGAAATTCTTCATTGAATTTCTGTGTGTCTTAGGGGAGTTAGTCAGGCCACCACTAAGAATTAAGATCTCTTTGTGACCTAAAGAGAGGCTGGGTTTTGGAGGATATTTGGCCAGCTGTGGAGAAACAGGAGGCTACAGAAGAAGCTGGGCGTAAGAGGGAAGAATGTACGGAGACTGGTAACAACAACAAGAAGAAATATTGGTCCAATGTATTTACTGTCCACTGCTGGCTGGAAACTGTGTTAGCTGTTCGCATGTTGCATGTTTTCTCACTGGAACTCACAATATGGGAATTTGCCTTATGAAATAAACTGTATCTGGGGAGAGGCTAAGCGGCTTGAAACATTCATAAATAAACGTTGAGCATTTATCTTGGCTGTGCACTTTGCTAGGTGCTGGAGATTCAAAAGTGAACAGAGCAGATTTGACACTAACTTCATCACAAACCAGGACATTCTGTGGAGCTCTGTTTTCTTATCTGTATAAGGGGGCAGGACACCATTGCCTTGAGGAGCCCTTGGGACTGTTGTGAGGATAGGGAGGGGCTTTGGGGACCTGGGCTGCCCCACTTCTGCCAGGACGAACTTCTCTGCAGCATTTACCCAACCCTAGCCACATTGCCCTCACAATTTCAGGACAAGAAACGCCCCTGGCCTTTACTCAGACAAGCCCTTCCAACTAGCATGCTCTTCCCCTGTTTCCTCACAACCCAGTCATTCTCCTGGTCTTATATCTTGCAGATACCTCCAGTCTGTCATCTAACAACTTTGTCTGGAGTGTCCTTTATCACAATATTTTCAACGTTGGCTTTGTCAAATCCATCACGATTTTTGGCACTGACACTGAGTTTTTATTAAGTTTTTGTCATCATCTCTTTTAATAATGTTATTCTTTCTTCAAACTTTTCCACAAAAGATGGCCATCAGAACGTAAGACATTTCCTAGCTTGAAATATGTTTATATATATTTGTTATAAAAATATGTTTATAGTTGACATTGTCTAAACTATATATATTCATAGTTTGTATCATATATACTATATTATAAATTAAATAATATATATATTATAAATATAAATATATAATACATAGTTTATACTATATAAAGATATAATGTATTTATAGTTGACATGCAAACTATATATATTTATACTTTATGTTATATAAATATATAAAATATTATAAATATAAGTGACGTATAATAAATATATTATAGTCTATAATATAAATATTATAAATATATAATATATAGTTTATATTATATAAATATATATTTATAATTTACACTGTGTGTTCATCTCTCAGGTCAAGAACTAGAACTTGAGGGCTGGCCCGGTGGTGCAGCGGTTAGGTGCACACGCTCCACTTCAGCGGCCCAGGGTTCGCAGGTTCGGATCCTGGGCGTGCACTGACGCACTGCTTGTCGAGCCATGCTGTGGCGGCGTCCCATATAAAAAGTAGAGGAAGATGGGCATGGATGTTGGCCCAGGGCCAATCTTCCTTGGCCAAAACAAAAAAGAGGAGGATTGGCATTGGATGTTAGCTCAGGGCTGATCTTCCTCACAAAAAAAAAAAGAGAAAGAACTAGAACTTGAAGGCTTCCCAGGAACCTCAGAATCTCTCTTTATTTCCCATATCCAAGCTTCTCATGGCTACCACTATATTGTCATTTGGGGCCATCTTTTTCCCCTGTCTTTGCCTATAAGCATAACACCTGCATGTCTATTCTTAAACAAGATAGTTGCTCTAGAACTTCATGTAAATGGAACAATGTAGTGATGTGTACTTTGTATGCCCGTAATAGGACTATGCCAGCTTTCTTTTTACTAACGTTGGCATAGTATATAATTTTGTCTCCTTTTACTTTTGGCCATCTCTATCCTTACAATTTAGGTGCATATATTGTAAGAAGCATATAGTTGGAATGCTAATCCAAGCTGACTCTCTGTTTTTAATTGAAGCACTTATCCAATTATAGTCAATGTAAGTATCCCATGTTATATTTTATTTTCTGTATGTACCACCAATTGCACATTAGTTTGTCTTTCCGTTCTTGTCTTCTTTTGGTTTACTAAGTTTTTTTACAGTACACTTTTAATGACTTCTAGTTTGTAAGTTATACATTCTGATTCTTTTCTAGTAGTCATTACCATAAAAATTGCTGCATGTGTAATTAACTTATCAAAGTCTTTAGTAAGTGAAAACCTCTCTCTCCTCCTGGATAATATGATGATTATATTAGGAAATGTAAAATCCATTTACCCTCCCCCCACACTTTGGACTTAGCTGTTATTATTGTCAGGAATTTTAAAACTACCTTTTATTTTTATTCAATAGGTAATGAACTTGCCTATTTATTTTTTTCATGAGATTTGTATTGCTTTTTCATTTTTTAATGATTTCTATTGAGTATAGATTATAAAGTGATATTGAAAGGTAGTATTTGCTTTCTTCTGCTCTCCTTGGTTGCTACTGACAATTCAGTCAATTAAATGGCTCTTCTTTTGAAGATAATCTGTCTTTTTTTCTCTGGTTCCTGTTCAGATTTTCTCTGTCTTTGGTTTTCTTTGACTCACAGTTACCCTGATACTGTTACCAAACCAGGCCCATTTTGCCCACCAGGCAGTGTGCCAATCACTGAGATGACGAGTTTTGCAGCAGAGAAAGGGTTTATTCACAAGGCAGCCAAGGGAGGAGATGGGAGAATAAGGCTCAAATCCACCTCTTCCAAAATGGGGATTAGGGATGTTTATGGGATAAAAAGCCAGAGTGGTCTGAAGTGTGGGGATAGATGATTGAAGGGAAGGAAAGGCAAGGTAATCAATGATGTGTGCAAATGTAGTCAAGCTTCATGGCTCTTCATAGGATGCATGTTCTCAAAATAGCAGCATTAGCATGATCTGATCTGCGGATGGAGTTTTTGGCCCCCCTGACGTCAAAGGGTCACCTATTGGACATTCACACAGGCCCAGTTGGTGGGTCTGTGGTCTCAACCGACTTAAACCGGACAAGGAGTTGACTCTCAGTTCCTGAAAAACAACTTTAGCACCCGTTATCATGGTGATTCAAATGTCAGAGATGTTATCGACAAGGAAATTAGTATAAGTCTGGTAACATATCGCTTATCCACATGACTTTTAAGAATAACCAGCATAGCTAACAATGGGCGGGGAAACGACTGAAGGCCATAGTTAATAACTGCCTGGAAAAAAAAAAAACTTTAGTTACCAGTGTGGGGGATCAGAATTGGCCACCCCAAAATGTGTTTCCTTGGCTTGATTATTTTTTAGGACAAGAGACTCTGAAAGAAACTTTGATCTTCCCCCTAACTGCCTAAAAGAATTTAAGATAGAAGGCCTGTTCCAGGAAGGAGCTAATCCATAAAATAACTATAGTATGTGAACTAGGTGTAATAGACAGGGAGGAACCTAATAAGGGCTTTTTTTTTTTTTTTTTTGTGAGGAGGACCAGCCCTGAGCTAACATCTGCCAATCCTCCTGTTTTTTGCTGAGGAAGACTGGCCCTGGGCTAACATCCATGCCCATCTTCCTCTACTTTATATGGGACGCCGCCACAGCATGGCCTAACAAGCGGTGCGTCGGTGCGCACCCGGGATCCGAACCGGCGAACCCCGGGCCGCCGCAGCGGAACATGCGCACTTAACTGCCTGCGCCACTGGGCTGGCCCCCTAATAAGGGCTTTTTAATCAAAGTCCTCTCCATCTTTCATTGTCTTTGCAAGGCGTGGTCAACATTTGTTTATCAAACATTAGCTTTTCCATCTCCATATGAATTGCGTTCCTCCTCTTTGAATTCCCAAACAACTACCCCCAACATCCTCCTTTGTCTAGAGTTGAAGATGGTATTTAACATGGTGGCTTCAGCCATTCTGGTGAGTTACTCAGTTTTCCTGAGTTTCTCTCACGTACACATATTATTAAACTTTGTTTGATTTTCTCCTGTTACTCTGTCTCACATCAATTTAAATTCTTAGACCAGCCAGATGGACCTAAAGGGTAGAGGAATAGTTCTTCCTCCCCTACACTGGCTACCCAATCATTAATGGCTCCCTGGCCACCAGTTTCAATACAAACTCAATGTGGGGGTGGTCTCCAATGAAACTTCCAACCTTCGGGAGAGCCAGAGTCTTGACTTTCACTTCCAGGACCACACAAGGCCACAGAACCAAAGCTCACATGTTCAGTATGGGCAAATGCCATAATTAGATGTTCTTAGATATTCTGCCTAATTCTCTGGGTTCAAGCTCTTCCCCAAAATCTGGCCTGGTATAGTCCCAGTTTCTTTTCAAATATTCTGTACTTTTCAAGTGAGGGATTTTTTTTCCTTTTCATTTTTTCCAAAAGATTTTGTCATTTTCAACAGGAGGCTTGATCAGAATGCTCATTACCAAAACCAGAGTCAAGACTCAACTCCTTACGGTGCTGAAAATGGGGCTTGGGGAGTGGATGTTGGGGATCAGTGTCCTAGTTCCACACTGGAATTGTCCACTTCTTTCCTCACGGCCACTTTCTAAAGTTTAGGAAATAATTTATTTGGGTTTGGATGCTTTGCTGCTGAGGGCACTCACCTGAGCCCATATTACTTGAGGTGAGGTCCACAGATGTTTCCCCGAGTGGAGCGAAGGTTGTGGCTGAACCAGCCCTTGTGATTCTTATTATGACTGCAGGACATAGTTCAGCAACAACCATCAGGAAACTTTGAAAAAACAAGTTTTATTACTCACAAGTCCTGGAGGCTACACAGCATGCCCCAGGGCCACTCAGTGAAGTCACTGGTTGAGAGAGAGAGATGGTGAAGACCTGGGGTTCTGCCTTTATTGGGGTTAAGGGTGGGGTGTGTAGGGTTTTGCAGGTTCACTGTTGGCAAATTTAAAAGTTAAGAGAAGAAATTAAAGGGAAGGAAGGGGAAAGTGGGATAACTCAAGAGGTCAGTTATCTAGGTCACCCAGGGATTTCTAAAACAGGAACTTCATGGGTGAGGCGGCCTGGCTCTTTATCTAGTTGTGTAGCTGGACATACGTTTATTCAAGATACATGTCTTTGAAATGGATATGTCAGCAATCAAAAGCTTATTACAATCAAAACAGCTTATTGTTAGGCACTTACACTACAGTGCTGCTGGTGAATTTTTGGCTGTTTTTGTTTCAGTGCTTTCTTTAAAAGAAATTAAATTTGTTCAACTTTAGAGGACAGAGACTATGAGCTCTTTGTTCAACCCACCCTCTCAACCCAAATCTGTCCATGAACTCAGGTTTGAAGGACAAGATGGTGTAAACCAGAAGAAAGCAAAGTGGCACAACCTCCAGGAGAGGGCCCTCAAATTGCAAAGATGTTGGTATGAACCTGCATGGAAGGTTTAAAGAAGACTGGCCAAGAGGAGAGGATGGATGAGTAGATAGCAGTGAGGTCATGAAGGACTTCAAATTCCAGGAGCAGATGCTTGTGTTGTATTATCTAAGGTCAGGGAGTCATGAATGGGTTTGTGCAGGAAAGAGTCAGGGACTGCTCTCTGGCTGTTGGAAAGATCCCTATGGGGTCCTTAAATGAGATAGGGAAGGGACTGGAAGTCAGGATGTGGAGGAATGTGCTGGAAGAATTGACAGGCAGAAGTGGGGTAAGGAGATGACCCCAGGGAGATAATAAGATGCCATAACATGAACCAAATGCTGGGCTGAGGGGCTGGTTGTTCCCTGGGGAGGCCTCAAAGAGTTCTGGGAAGGAGAATGATGTTGATAAATTGCTATGCTGTCCCCTGTGACTGGTCACCCCAGCCTCAGGAGAACATGCCAGTAGGACCTTTCTATTCAAGGAAGAGAGACCATTAGGCACTGAGAACATGCTGTAGGACAGGACCTCTGTTGATTGATTTCCATGTGTTAATTTCTTTAACGTTCACAACCACCTTTGAGGTAGGATGCACAATCTCTGATCTACAGAACAGGAAACTGAGGCACCAAGAGATGAAGTGAATTGCTCGATAACAATGCTTTAGGAAGTGCTGGAGCCTGCATTTGAGCCCAAGTCTCTCATCCCATCACTTGTCTTTTTTCTGCTCTACCTGGGGACGCTCATACGGTAGTTCATGTTAATAATGCCACAAGGGCTCCTCAGGTTTCAGTTAGTGCCTGACTTCTCCTTTCCCCCACAGAGGCTGTGATTCCTCCTCCAGGACCGAGCTCTGGGCGAGTTCTCATTTGCTTGCCCTGATCTCGGAGTACTCGTTGGTGCTGGTGGCATCCTGGTCCTGAGGCTCCCACGACTTCATCTCGTGAAAGCTGATGGAGGTGTAATGAAGCTCCTGTTCCTCCACTGAGGGATGGGCATCCTCAGCAGGGCACGCTTGGTCTGGGGGGCCATCTGATTGGGGCTGTTTCTTGGAACCCTGAGTAAAAGAGAGAGAAGGGAGTCAGAGAAAGCATAAAGGTGGGCATGGTCCCCAAAGGGAAGTCGGGCTGATGGTAAATTTACTCATTCTTCCTTTCATTCCATGCACATTTCCTATGAACTCAACTATTTGCTTATTTCTTTTAAAATTTTGTAATACTACAATTGGTTAGGCCATACCAAGTGCTTACTAACCGCATTTAATCCCCACAAAAATCCAGTAGGAGGGGCCGGCCTGGTGGCATAGGGGTTCACGCACTCAGCTTCAGTGGCCTGGGGTTCCTGGGTTCAGATCCCAGGTGCGGACCTACACACCACTCATCAAGCCATGCTTTAGTGGCGTCCCACATACAATCTAGAGCAAGACTGGCACAGATGTTAGCTCAGGGCCAATCTGCCTCACCAAAAAAAAAATAATAATAATAATAACCCACAGTATGAATGATACTCTTATTATCCCCATTGTACAGATAGGGAAACTGAGGTGGGGTGAGGTGAAGTAACTTGCCCAAGGCCACTCATCTGGTAAATGAAGCTCAGGAATCAAGCCCAGGCTTGCTGTGTAATTGGCAGTGTCCCCTGTGTCAGGTCCTGGGCAAGGGTGCAGGTGGACAGTGTGAGCAAGTGGACACAGGTCCTGACCTCAGGCAGCTTACAGTCTGCTAGGAGGACCAGATGACAGACAAGGATCAAGATTATAGTCAAAGCAAATTTATAACTTCAGCGTGTGTGACGAGATATTTTATGCAGAAACCAGAAAAGATATGGCACTTCTGGATCCTGGACCCAGGTTCCATAAAACAAAAATGAAAATAGAGCAGAACCCACATCCCCAGTAAAGATGGTACCCAGACACTGGTGAGCAATTCCCTTTCCTCTCCCACGTCTGCCCCGACCCCTACACCATCAGGCTATAGAAAAGTTTGTTGAAAGCAACATTAGCCTTCCAATAGTAGCTCAGAAAGGGGGGGAAAAAGGATTCCACATGAGGAAAAAAATGGTTTCATCATGTCATAAAAAAATAGACTATCTGGAGAGAGCTGCCCATATTAGGTATGTGCAAGATGAAATGATGCAGCAGCTATGTCCATTGACCCTACTGCAGCCAAAGAGGGGAAAATAAGGACACGTGTCCGTTAATAGCCTTACTGTCTATGAAAAAAGGATTAAATTAACAATCATAAAACAAGACGCAGCTTAGATTAATAAACAGGAGAGAGTGATGTGTTCATTCTTTCACTTAATACCTCTTTGCTAAGTGCTTCCTATGAGTTAGGTGCCATTCTTGCAAATGGGATGGAAGAGGGACAGAAACAGTCCAGGATATCTTCCTTCATGCAATTCCTTGTTAAAGAGGGATCAGCAATATTAGGTAACAGTTGTAAGGGTTGTCCCCATGAGCTAGACACTCTTCTAAGCACTTCTTGTAACAGCCCAGTAAGACAGGTACTGGCATCTCAATGGACTTATTTTCAGAAGAGAAAGCAAAGACACAGAGAGGTTAATTAACTTGTCCAAGGTCACACAGCTTGGAAGTCGTGAATCCAGGACTTGAACGCAGGAAGTCAAACTCCAGGGACTATGCAGTTCATCACTTTACTATTCTGCCTATGGTGTGAAAGTGCACAGAAAGGTAAAAAATAAAATAATGGGAAAAGCAAAGTTCTCTCTACCTCAGTGCCTGTCAGGACGGTGAATTCACACATTCTACTGGCTCTATTTCCCAAGATCCAACAACAGAGGAACTACACACAGAACTATGGGATGACAAAATTTTATAAACCAATCAGTCAATCGATTGATTTATCAATCACACCAGAATCCATAAGGGAAAGTAAAGGCTAATTTGAAAGAATGGAGTTGGGGACGCGGGGTGCTGCAGCCCAGGGCTGGGGAGATCGGCTTGTTGATGAGAGGATAGGCTGCCTCAACTTTGCCTGAATTCTGATCCTTTCTCTCCTCTACCCTTGCCCTGGGATAATCATTGTCTGCCCCCGTGCTGCAGAATTCAGAGCATGGACAGGACAGTGATACACAGGTATCTGTGGATAAGCATCAAAGGCCCACTGGGGGACAGAGGAGAGCAGAGGAGGAGCTTCATTGGCCTTTGGGATTCTTGTGTCCATTTTCTCCTTTCCAAACTCCCGAGTCTGGTGGATCAAAATCCAGGGAGAGTCCCCGCCTGATGCTACTTCTCCCTGAGGGTCTGAAGGCAAAGGGGCAACTTGAGTTGCTTTCTTGGGGAGGTGGGAAGTGGGAATGATTGGCTGTGGTTGGTGCCTGAGGGCTTGTCCCCTTCTGTCCTTTGAGGTGACATAGACCAGCATCTGCCCTTCGCCCTCATCCAGTCAATGCTGCCAGACAACATAGCAAAGATCCCCCAGGAATATGGGCTCACAGGTCAGAAGACTGGACACCTGCAGAGCGTAAATGTCCCAGAAGAAGAACAAGCTGATGGAACCTCCAAAGCACAAGTATTAGAACACTTTGGTCAAGAGTTTACACTAAATGTATTAAATGCACTAAGAGAGGTAAGCCATGATATTAGCAGCACGAAAGCAGGAATAAGACATTATGTACATCAGAAACTATGTATGTAAAACAAGAAATTGTGTAATTATTAAAAAGGAACTATGTATATAATTATGTAAAAAGTGGAATATTATGTCTGAAAAATAAAATAGGATGAACCCGATGGATGGGATGAAGAATAGAACAAATAGAATCGGAGGCAAGTTCGTGAGCAGGAAGGGTAGTTTGAAGTCTCCCCTAGAAGGAAGTAGGGAAGGATGCAGAATTGACCATACAAAAGAAAAGTTAAAGTAGATAGAGGATAAGAAATAGAAAATCTCAGGGCGGCCCAGTGGTGTAGCAGTTAAGTGCATGCGCTCCGCTGCGGCGGCCTGGAGGTCTGATCCCAGGCGCACACCGATGCACCGCTTGTCAGGCCATGCTGTGGCGGAGTCCCATACACAGTGGAGGAAGAGGGGCACGGATGTTAGCCCAGGGCCAGTCATCGTCAGCAAAAAGAAGAGGATTGGCATGGATGTTAGCTCAGGGCCAATCTTCCTCACGAAAAGAAAAGAAAATCTCAACATTCAGATTATAATAGATCCCAAATGCAATAGAAATGAAACAGAAAGAAGAGGAAATATTTGAAAAAAAAAAGTGGAGAGAAAATTCCAAGAATTAAAGAAAGATGAATCACGTCAGCTGAAAGGACCCCACAAGTGCAGGAAAAAAAGACAAGGGAAAACCCACACCCTAATACACTATAGTGAATCTTACAAAAATCAAAAGAGAAAGTATAAAAGTTTCCAGGGAGAATGAATGGATTACCTAGAAATGTGCAAGATTCAGACTGACATAAGGTTTCTTAACAGCAATGCTGGGTACAAGAAATAGTGGAGTAAAGTGTTTAAAGCAGAGAAAGAAAATCTCTTTGATCCTAGAATTTATATCCTGCCAAATGAAATTCAAATGTAGGCGGATAAAAAAAATCTTCGGATACACAAGTCCTCAGAAGTCTTAACACAGGAAAACTGAAACTGAAAATACAGTGGGAGGAAGAATTCAAGCAAAAAGAATTCAAATAAAAATAACAAAAGCAGGAAATGCTGCAATAAATATGAGATATAAAGGTAACAAAATACCTCAGTAAAATGTGTAGCTGTGTATTAAAAAAAAAAAAAAAGGAGACCAAAGAATAGGAAAATTTTAGGTATGTTCATTCTCCAGAATGAAAACTGGAGATCTAGGAAAAGAACTAAAATTGTGGAAGGTGGAGGGAGGAGAGACCAATAGATATAAAAGCATGCTCAAGTTCTTTTTCTTAGGTGTAACGCAGAGATATTAAATTTTTAAGTAAGAAAGGAGAAAATAAAATATTGAAAAAAATTGATCCAAGTGAAAGAAAAAGGTAAAATAGTAGAAAGAAGCCCACATATACCAATAATCACAATAAACACAAATAGAGTAGACTCAACAAAGGTGTCAAACTGGATTTTGAAAAACTTGGTTATATAATGTTTACAAAAATCACTGCTAAAGCATAAATAAAATGGGGGATGGAGAGGATGGAAAATATCAGGCATCTTACTAACCAATGACAAATTGGTGTATCTATATTAAGATCCAACCAAATAGACTTTGAAACAAAATGTATCAATAGGAATAGAGAGGATTACTATGTGTGATAAAATATTCAATTCATTGACAAGATATAAGACTCCTAAAATATATGGTTTTAATGTAAAAGTACATCAACTATAAGAAACATATTTGATAGAACACAGGGAAAAATTGACAAATATGCTATCCTAGTGCAGGATTTCAACACACCTCTCTCAATTATTGACAGGTTAGGAAGACCAATTAGTAAACACTTGGATTTGAACAATATAATTAACACACTGGCCTATTGATCTTATATAGAATTTAAGAAATAGAAAATATACCTTCTTCTTAAGCACACAGGAAATATTTACAAAAATTCATCATACACCAGCCCACAGATTAAGTCGCAAAAAATTTAAAAATAGGTATTGTTAAAGTGGTGTTTTGATATAAATTTATCCATGAATACTTTTATAATGAAGGAAGATGTATTAATAAGCTAAGTATTCAGCATAAAAAGTTAGTGAAAGAGCATCAGAAAAGCAAGTAGAAGGAAGCTGCTAAGAAAATGAGAGTAAAAATAAATAAGGTAGAAAACTAAGATACAGTGAGAAAATCAACGATACCCAAAGTTGGGGGTTTTTTTTGAAATTAACAATAAAATAGGTAAAAAGTTTACAAGATTTGTCTAGAAAAAGAAGAGAGAAGTCACAAATAACTGATGTCAGGGATGTAAAAAGGGAAGTAGTCCTAATTAAAACCAAAAGTACAGAATTAAGACAGTACTACCCATAACCTCTTGTCAAAAAATGATAAAACTTTGGTGAAATGAACAAATTCCTAGAAAAAAAAAATCACTGAAGACATATAAAATGACTGAATTAGAAAAATTGCACATAGAGACAACAGCAGGTCTAGGTGGTTTTACTAGTGACACTTATTTATCATTCAAAGAACAAGTCATTCCAATTTTATATACTCTCTTCCAGATAATAGAAAAAGTAGGAATATTCTCCAAACAAGCAAATGATGGGATAAGAAAGGAAAACGACAGGCTTATTTTGCCCATGCATATAGCTGCAAACGTGCTAAACCAAAGAATAACAAACTGAATCTACTAGGGTGTAAAAAAAAAATTATATATATATATAATTTATTTATATATAATAATTTATATATCTACTATATCTACCTAGACGGTATATACATATGTATATACACCATGAATAATTTGGTTCTTTCTCAGGAATGCTATAGTTTCACATTAGAAAATCTTTAACTGTCATTCACCAGATTAGGGGAAAATCATATCAGTAGATGCATTTGAAAATTTCAACAGAAATGTATGATAAAAACTTATTTTAAAAGTTATTTAATGATCAAAAGGAACTTCCTTATCTTGATGATGGTTACCTATAAAAAAACCTACAACCAAAAACCAACTTAAATGGCAAGATATTGGGTGTATTTTCTTTGAACAGGAGTAATAAAGGATGCTCATGATCACTACCTCTATTTGACTTCGGAGGCTTAGCCAGGATATTAAGACAAGAAAAAGGAAGTACTTAGGATCAAACGGAAGAAATAAGCTGTATTTTGCAGATGATATGATCAACTAATTTGAAATCCCAAAAGACTCTAAGTGACACCCAAGACCAACTTGTAATATTTTTTAAATTGAAAAAAAAGTCTATGAAAAATACTTCAATGTCTATACACAAACTATTAGAACTAACGGGAAAGGTTCACAAGTTGGAAGAATATAAGATCAATTAAATATATCACTGTGTTTCACTCTTTGCTGCATCTACTGAGAGAATGAAGAGAATTCTCAGCATCCAGACAGCTGACACCCCAGAAGAGGTGGGTGTCGCTACACAGAGATGAGCATTCATAGTGAAGACCCTAGAGGAACTCAGCAGAGGAATGCAACCCCTTCAATGTAGGAAAGTAAAAGGAGAAGCTGTGTGTGGACAAATGGTGAAGAAATGAAAAAAGTGGCTACTGTTCAATCTGTAGTCACATCCTGCCCACAATCTACGTTACATGGACTTCCGTTGCCAGATGGGATAGTCCGAGTGTGCTCACTTCCTCATCACTTATTCAGGAGAGTGAGTCTTTTGTTGAAATCTGAAATCTCTTAGAAGAAGATCTGAAGAAAATTCATGAAGCCAGGTGTTTCTTGTTTAGAACCTGAAGCCCAAAAGGACTAGCTGATTCTTGAAGGAAATGACATTACATTTGCATCCAATTCATCTGCTTTGATTCAGCGAGCCATGACAGTTAAAAACAAGAATATCACAGATTTTTCAGATGGTACCTGTATCTCTGAAAAAGAACCGTTCAGCAGGCGTATGAATAAGATCGAAGAATCCTCCAGCCACCAAAGCAAAAGATTCTAAATGACACCCAAGACCAATTTGTGACTTTTTGAATTGCAAAAAACAACCTCACATATTTTAGAAAGATATTTTCATTCTATGTGCCAGCAATGAGCAATCAGAAAACGCACTTTTAAAATAATAGCATTTATAACAGTAACAAAAACTAGTATTTAGAAACAAAAATAGCAAAAGAGGTGTTAAGACCTGTGTGAAGGAATTCTACATCTTTTTTGAAAACATTAAAAAAGACTTAAACCAATAGAGAGATACCTGCTTCTGAGGATAAGAAAACTTGAATTCATAAACAAGTAAAGTCTTCCCTAATTGATCTATAGATTCAATGTAATTCCAGTCAATACACCAACAGGAGCATTTTCTGGAACTTGACAAACTAATTCTAACATTTAAATAGACGAACAAAAGGCCAAGAATAGCCAAGACATTATTGAAGAAGATTAAGGAAGGGATCTTGTTCTATCAGATATCAGGACTTACTTTTGAGTCTATAGATTCTGTTGACTCTATAGACAGTTCTGATGCAGGGACAGTAAAATTGACCATTGGACCAAGAGGCCCACACTTGTGTAAAATTTTAATGTATGACAGAAGTGGCATGGCAGATCAATGGAGGAAGGAGGGAGGGAGAGAATATTCTACAAATGAAGGAGGAAAATACATAGATCAACACTGCACATCACACAAAAAAAATCACTTCCAGGTAGATTGATTCTTTAAATGTCAAAAAGAAAACATAAAACTTTTAGTAGGAGCTATATTTGAATATCCTTCTAATTTTAGGATGGGAAAGATTTTCTCAAATGACACCCAAAATGCACTCAATTGAAAAGAGAAGCTTGGTGAATACGGTTATGTTACAATTAAGAACTTAAGCTACTCACTGGGAGAAGATATTTACAATGCCTATAACCAAAAAAGATTGTATAAACATGTAGGAAGCTCTCTAACAAATTCAATAAGAAAAGGTTAACCACTCAAAAGGAAAATGGGCTATAAATGTGACCACGTATTTTATAGAGGAGATGTTCATATGCGAGTGAGGACGCAGAGAGATTTTCATCCTCATTGGCAACCAAGGAAATGAAAATGAACACCATACTGAGATAGTGAGGTGAGAAAAAAATTGAGAAAACCAAGTGCTGGAGAGAATGTATTCAACAGAACCTCATAGGCATAGATGAGATTATAAATGGATGCAATTGCTTTGGAAAACCATTTGTCATGATCTTGTAAGTATGAACATTCACATACCCAAGGACCTAGTAATTAAATTCTTAAATAATGTTAAAGAAAAACTCTTATATGTGAATACAATGAGATGAATAAGAATGTTCGTAATAGTAACATCTGGAAACAACTCACATGTCCACCAATATGAGCTTAGAAATAGATGTAATCGTGAAATGACATATTATACAACGGGAACTGCAACTTTGTGCAACAGCATGGATGAATCTTTGCAACATAATGTTGAATCTACAAAGCTAGTCCAAGAAGAGTCCATGGAGCGTGACCCCCTTTGTAGGTTCAGAAGCAATTTAAATAGTGTATATTTCAGGTACACATATATGTGATAACACTAGCAACAAAAGGCTCAGAGCAGTGGTCACTGAGGATGGGTCAGGGATCAACATGGGCAGATGGAAGTTATCAGTGTTTGAGGTCTTAGGTTGGATGGTGGGTTCACAGTTACTTATCCCCTTATGAATAAAAAGAAGTAAGTAAAAGTGAACCATGCTTGTTCCAGTGATAACAGCTTCGTCATGAACAAAGCCTGTGCAATAATTCCATTCCAACATGGCCCAATTTTCTATAAGGGGCGAGGGGACACACAGGACAGAGACTGAGTGAGAGAAAATTCTAGCCCCTGCCCCCAAGGACTTCACAAGTACAATCAGAGGGTGAAGACAGGTAAATATAGTGATGTATGAAATGTGTGATGCATCCCTCTGCACAGGGATGGGCATGGGGTTGTGGGGACACAGAGGAAGGAGGGATGGACATTGACAGGGAGGGAAATGACAAAGGTTTCCCAGAGTATGAGATGTTGATATTGGAATTAGAAGAATGAGACGAGGTGGTCTGCTGGAAATGTGGAAGGAAGGGCACTTCAGGTGGGAGGAATTGTCCATGCAAAGGCTCCAAGTCATAAGGAAGTCACTGTATGGAGACAGTGAGTGTGGCTGGACCATGGGGCAGAACCAGAGGCTGGAGTGGCCACTGGGAGAGACCTCAAGAAGGACCTCAAATATCGGACCAAGGAACATGACTTGATTCTCCAAGCAATGGGAGCAAACAACATTGAAACTCCAGAATGGCTGGAAAGTCATAGATTTTGGAAGATGGTTCTGGCAGCCTGTATCTGGCAAAGAGGTGAGGTGAGCTCAGTGGTGAGCAGGGTTGGAGCAGGAGGGGAGCAGAGGGCCATTGACTCTGGGAGATGAAAGGGAAGAACAGAAGAGAAGTAACCTCCCAGGTGTTTGCCCAGGTGAGCAGGGAGCAGCAGGTTTAGGCAAATGCTGAGAAGCTCAGTATAGACTCACTGAATGAACATTCACAGGGCCCCTCACTGCATGAGAAGACGCCCACATCACTCACCCAGGCGACTGTACCCATGACAGGGTCTTCATCATCCACGCCCTCTCGTTTCCTGGCTGCTTGCTTCCTGCGGGCTTTCATTCTAAGAGAAGAAACCATCACACTGCGTCCAGACCCTGGAACCAGACTTGGAGACCTTCCTGACATGAAAGTGAGTACTCCATCCTCCTGGAGGACCAGGGGTTTGGCCAAGACTGACTTTCCACCACTAAAGACCCCTCTTACACACAAAAACTTGTACATGAGTGATCATAGCAGTGTTATTCATGATAGCCAAAAACTAGAAACAACCCAAATATCCATCAATGAATGAATGGATAAATAAAATGTGCTCCATCCACACAATGGGGCATTATTTGGAAATGAAAAAGAATGAAGAACTGACACATGGCACAACATGAATGAACCTTGAAAACATCACGCTAAGTGAAAGAAGTCAATCACAAAGGACCACGTAGCATATGATTCCATTTATATGAAATGCCTGGAGTAGGCAAATCTAGAGAGACAGGAAGCAGATTGGTGGTTGCTTGGGCTGCCGGGAGGAGGAGGGCGGAATGACAACCAAGGAATGTGGAGTTCTTCCTTTTTTTTTGGTTTCTTTTTCATTTTGGGCTAATGAAGAAGTTCTAAAATTGACTGTGGTGATGGATGCACAACTCTGTGAAAATACTATAAGCTATTGAATTGTACACTTTAAATGTATGGGAATTATATCTCAATAAAGCTGTTACCCACGCCCTAAAAAAGATGCCTCTAGATCTACTCTACTCAGCTCTGCATTTCCGGGATTCAGTCACCTCTCTCCACCCTCCCTACCACACGCATCCCTGTACCTCCAAGGACAAAGCTTACATGCAAAAGAGGATGAGGCACAAAGAGAGTGACAGCAGGGCCATGGCACCAGCGCCTCCAAGAGCTGCAGGAAGCACTCCTGTCGGGGATACTGATTTCCCTGCAGAGAAGATGCGCATGAGATGATGCACTCCCAGGACTCAGTCTCTTGTCTTCCCATCTCCTTGCAGAACTTCCTCCAGGGCCCCCTGTTCAGGCAAGAGATGGAGCACCCTGTCCTAGCAATCACCTTCTGTCCAGGCCCCAGCCTCTGTCCCTCCAAGCTTCATCTTCTCTAGGATCATAATTCCTTTCCCCTTAATCCTCTGCCCCAACAGACCCCTGACCTGGCAGCAGCAGGATGGCGATGTTCTGGGCCCCATGGTCATTCTTGGCCTCACAGCTGAATCTGAGGCCAGAGCTGAACCCCCTGCTGAGACTCAGGGAGCTGTTGGCCCAGGGCCCCGCAGAGCTGGAAGTGACTGTGAGGGAGGCATTGCTGTGGTTCCCCTCCACCACTTCTTCCCCCAGCCACCAGTGCAGGGAGGCAGCTGGCTGAGCTCGGGATGAGCAGTTGCAGTGCAGACCCTCATCCTCCCAGGAGCAGGAGGGTCCCAGCAGCTGTGGAGGGTCTGTGGGGAGAGAGGAGAAGGGTCAGTGGTGCCTCTTCCCTCCACAGGACCCAGGTGTCCTGCCTCCCAGGTTCTCCCCTCACCTCCACTCACAGTGCACACAGAGGTTCAAAGAGATGAGCTGGTGCCCCAGTGTGTTCTGAGCTTGGCACATGAATTTGCCTTCATGCTCCATTTGTATTCGAGACAACTCAAGGACCCCAGGCTTTGAGACCTGAGAGGGGCTCAGGTTCCCATTCACCTTGACCCATTTCAGTGTGGCTGGAGGGTTGCTATTGGCGACACAGACCAGGGGCAAAGATTCGCCTGCCAGGACCTGGAGACATGAGCCATTCCCTGAGTTTTTCAGCTCTGGAGAGAGAGAGTGTGTGTACGCGAGAGCCAGTGAGCTGTGGGAGGATGACAGTCTCCATCGCTCTCTCCTTCCAGCATCTGGTTAGCATCTCCCTCTCCTCCCCTGGCCCATTGTCTTGAGTCTGGGTTCAAAGGCTGGGCCTTTACAACCTAGGAGGTTGGCCCAAAGTGTCTGGAACTCACATCTTCAGGGGAGGCTCAATGTCCCACTGGGACATGCCTGGACTGTTCGAGAACAAAGAGTCTCATGGCTTCAGGAAATAGATTCCGTGAATGCAGCAGGAAATAGGACTAAGGATGCTGGGGTGGAGGGGTAGGAGGAGAACCATAGAGCAGTGCCATGGTGGGGAGAAATGGGCTTTGAACAGAGTGTGTTTGTGTGTGTGTATGTGTGTGAGTATGCACGGGTGCACACGGGCACAAGGTGGATGAGGGAGGGAGGGTGGTCATTTTTATCCTTGCTCTTCCCATATCTGATCCCATTCAAGCTCTGATCCCTGCTCTGTGCTCAGAGGTGGCCCCAGGGGCAGGTCCCAGCCGGGAGAGGAGAGGCGTTTTCCTACCTGTGACATTTCTGGAGAAGATGCGGATGGTGAGGTTCTGTGGAGCATCTGGGAGAGAAAGATATGTCCCTGCTTCAGAGGCAAGGAGTGGGAAGGAAGTTGAGCTGGCCCTCAGGGAGGGTGGTGGAAACCGGGAAGGTGGGGATTGCTGGCCATCCTGCCCACTCCCCAACTGGACTCCCAGGGCCCAGATCTATGCACCAGTGTTCACGGGTCAGCTCGCCCTTGCTCTCTTCCTTCTCTACACACACACCCCTCTGCGTTCAGGGACCAGCCATCCCTCCAGCACTCACAGGAGACATTGAGCTGGATGGTTCTCTCCGTGGTCACCTGAGCTCCTTGGAGTTTCACCCGACAGGTGAGGTTGGTGCCGTGGTCCTGGGGCCTCAGGGTGAGGGTGAGCCACGGGGACTGGAGGGTCCCAGGGTCCAGCGAGTCAAAAGCATCCCCCACCCAGGAGAACGTGAGAGGTCTTCCCCCCTCACAGGACCCTGGCAGGCTGCAGGTCAGATTTGTGGGGCGGCCGGATTCCAAAAGCTCCGGAAAGTGGATGTCGGGTTTCTCTGTCATGTCTGAGGAGGAGACAGGGAGATGTCTGGGCCCCAGAGGAGTGGGGACCCTGAGAGGGCCCAGAGCCTCAGGGCCTGAGCTGACCTTAGGTCCTGTATCCCTTCTGACCATCCCAGCCCAAAGGTCTGGAGCAGAGAACGTTCCAGTGTCCTGTTCCTGTTCTAAGACAAGGGCCTCCAAGTCCCAGGGTTCTCTCCTGGGGCTGCTGCCATACCTGTCACCTGCAAATTCAGCTTCTTTTCTCTGTAATTGTAGTTCACATAATGTCCTCTCTGCAGTTGCAAGGAGTAGACGCCTGTGTCACTTCTCCTGGCGTCTCTGATGCTCAGGGAGCAGTAGTCGGTCCTGGGGTCCCCGAGGAAGCGGAACCGGCCCTGAGTCTCTGTATTCCCCTGTTGCCTTGGGTTGTTTGTGGCCACAAGGCTACGGCGGCGCAGGTTGTCCCCATCACGGAACAAGTACATGTAGAGTTCACCATACCTCGCATCCCGGGGGTAGAAGAAGGAGCAGGGCACGAGGACGCACAGACCCTCCTGCACGATCACCAATTCCTGCCCTCGGAGCTGGTACCCTGGATACTGCTGCACGGACCCTGGGGGGACACAGAGGCTCAGCTGCAGCTCCAGCCCCTTCCCCCACCAGTAGCCGTCCTTCCCCCCTCGGCCCACTCACCCCTCCACAGCAGGGGCAGCAGCAGCAGGGGCACCATGTCTGCCTCGGCCAGGGCAAAGCCCGGGTCCAGCTCCCTCTGTCAGGCAAGGAAATGCCCCGAATGTGAGGTGGAGCCGAGGAAGCCCCAACAGGAAGCCAGTGCATGAGGGAGAGCTGCAGCCTCCACGGAAGGGGAACTTAGACACCACAGGGCGTGGAGGAAGGTAGGGGCTGAGAAACCATCCTGTCCCACCCTCTCCCTTCACCCAACGCTGCAGGTGAATATCCTGGGGTCCCTAGAGATTGAGAGTCTCGTCCACACAGGAATCTGGAAATGATCACCTTCCAAATGCTGTTTAAGTCAAGAATGAAGCCACCGAGGGGCCAGAGCAGTTAGAAAAGAGGAAGGAGGGCTGGTTGGGTGATTCGATGGGAACCCCCCCTCCAGCTGAAAACCACGGAACGTTCTGGAAAAGGATAACATTTCCAAATCCAGTGGAAGGAGGAACTCAAGGAGGAAAGCTGAGGGTTAAAGCCCTTTACTCTGAAGGCACAAAGCTGGCACATTTGGGTGCTGGTCTTAACGATCTGAGGGTGTTGGGGACAGCGATGGAGCAAAGGCCGGCACAAAACAGGATGTCCCCATTCAGCGGGGCTCCCAAAAGGCTAGACCTCAGCACACAAGCTCAATCTTCAGGGCCCCTCATAGGCACCGTGCCTTTTTCAAAGCCCCGGCGAGGGCCCAGGCAGTGTGTGGAAACAACCTGTAATCCTCCTGCTCTTTTACGAAAGAAATTGATCAGAGTTTCCCCAAATTTGACAAGGATCTTAAACAGTTTAGACCTTCCTAGTGACAAGTTGTGGGATTGAAAGAAAGTTTCTTAAACTATAAAAGATAAAAAGAAATTGCAATCAGTCGAGCCAAAGGAAATACTGAATTCTCTTTCTATGCTTTCTATTATATATGTAGAATATACTTATAATTTAATATATTTATTAATATAATATTAACATCTGTTAATATACTATATAACACGATTATTCTCGTCTAAAGTGGTGATCAAAGAGTATGAGTGAAAAACTGTGAGGAAAATGTGTTATGCAGGTGTGCCAGACAAATATTCTATACTATCAATAAAAATAGTCTCTAATTTTTCTAAGTTGTTTGATATTTGGGTTTTGAGCATTTTATTTACTTATTATTTATTTATTTATTTATTTTTGGTGAGGAAGATTGTCCCTGAGCTAACACCTGTGCCAATATTCCTCAATTCTGTACGTAAAACACTGCCACAGCATGGCTTGATGAGCGGTGTGTAGGTCTCCGCCTGGGATCCAAACCCATGAACCGCTGGCTGCTGAAGTGGAGCATGTGAACCTAACCACTGCGCCACTGGGCCGCCCCTTGGAGCTTTTTAGCTTTTATGATTTGATGTGATGTGTTTTCTCATTTCAAAAATATTCATATGTGTGGCATGTTTCTTATTTTTTTTTTTTTCTAAGCAGTGATCTCAACATCTGTATAAATGTCAGGCTCCACAGCACCCGGGACTGCCCCTGCTGCGGGGACAGGGGAAACCAGAGAACACTAGCTGCATCCCCCACTCCTCACGTGCTGCAGGGAAGATGGCGGGGCAAAGCAGGAAGTGAAGAAGGCCAGGATCCATGTGGTCGTGCAGCACAAATTCACAGCAGCTGGTGGTCTAGCAGATCTCAAGCTGGGATTATCAAAAAAACAAGAAGTAACAAGTGCTGGCAAGGATGTGAAAAAAGGGAACTCTTGTGCACTGTTGGTGGGATGTAAACTGGTGCAGTCACTATGGAAGACAGTGTGGAGGTTCCTCAAAAAATTAAAAATAGAACTACCATATGATCCAGCATTCCACTTCTGCGTATTTGTTCAAAGAAAACGAAAACACTAACTTGATGAGATATCTGCACCCCCATGTTCATTGCAGCATTATTTACAATAGCCAAGACATGGAAACAATCCAAGTTTCCATTGATGGATGAATGGATAAAGAAAATGTGATATATACACACACACACAATGAAATATTATTCAGCCGTAAAAAAGAAAGAAATCCTGTCATTTCCAACAACATGAATGGAACTTGAGGGCATTATGCTAAATAAATCAGACAGAGAAAGACAAATGCCGTATGATCTCACTTATATGTGGAATCCTAAAAAAAAAAAGAAAGAAAAAGGAAACTTATAGATACGGAGAAAAGATCAGTGGTTGCCAGAAGCAGGGAGTGGGGGTGGGCAAACTCACTGAAGGGGGTCAAAATGTACAATCTTCCAGTTATAAAATAAATAAGTCATGGGGATGTAATGTACAGCATGGTCATTAGGGTTAACGATATCAGTTAATAATACTATTAACTATAATAATATACTTAATAATACTGTACTAAATATTTAAAGTTGCTAGGAGAGTAGAACTTAAAAGTTCTCATGACAAGAAAAAAAAATTGTAGCTATATGTGGTAATGGATGTGAGCTAGACATGTTGTGGTGATCATTTCACAATATATAGATATATATTGAATCATTATGTTGGACACTGAAGTTTGGTTCAGCCATCTCCTTCCTTTCTTTGTGGTTTCCTGCAAGCTAAAGACAACACGTTAGGCTTGTCCTGAGCAGGGCTGTGGTTAATGTCTTATGGGGCCAGAGGTCAGGGTAACAAAATGAACATAATTTCATGTCAATTATATGTCAATAGAAGAAAAATATATACAAAAGAAAATATATAAAAAAGAAAAATTTATTAAAAATATATAAAAAACAATCTCAAGCTGAGTACTTAGATTAGAGTGGTCCAAGATGTTTAGGTAATGCTCCCTTTGTGCTCCATTGGCCTTTCAACATCTGCATAACAAATTCTTTGCATTAAATTCTCTCTGTTGAAACACATAGTGTGGCCTCTCTTTTCATGATTGGCTCTTGACTGACTAAATCTCAAGGGAAAATAAAATGAGCATGGGGTGATTTCAAATGCCTTCAGGATAAAACTCACAGCCAACTAGAAATAAAGGAAAATTTCCCTAACAAGATAAAGAGTGTCTGCAGAAAACATCCCAGCTAATGGAGTAGCATCAGGTCTTATCCGAGGAAGGCAGTAAACATAAGCAAAAGATATAAGAATTGAAAAACAGAAAAAAAGAAGTCTTTCTTCATCAATGATTGCATATATAGAAAAATCCAAAAGTATATACACATGGATTTGGGGGCTTAATAGGAGAGTTAGCAAGGTTGCTAGAGACAAAATTAAATTAAAAAGTCCAAAAAAATTTACAAAAGTCAATTGCATTTCCAAATCACAGTAAAAAACAAAAAATGGTATTTTATAAAAGGTGCCATTGAAGATAGCATAAGAAATTATGATATGCCCAGAATATGCCTAACTATTTAGAGATCTGGATAGCAAAGATATAATGTGCACCTCCTCAGTGGAGGAAATTATAAATCTGTATTGAAGGACATTAAAGATGTAAATAAATTTAAAAATTCAGCATGTTAATGAGTTTGAAAACAATATTGTGTAAATTTCAATTCTACCAAAATTTATGTGTAGCATCAAAGCAATATGTCACCCATCTCCCAGGTGATTTTTGTAGAACTTGGTAACTCCGTTGTAAAGTTGATACTGAAGTAGAAATTTCCACGTATAGCCAAGGCAATGATAAAGAAGAATATGCGAGGAGTGGCTCTGCAGGATATCAAGATACATTACAACATTAGAGAAAATAAGATGGTGTTGCATTGAGAAAGACCAATAGACCAATAGAACAGGATAGAGAACCTACACGTAGACCTTAACCACAGGAAACATCACCTATGATAGAGGAAATGACAAAAAAGTGACAAAAAGACTTTTCAGTGACATATGTGGGCAACTAGGGATCTAAATTCAATCACATGAAATTGCACCCCTATCTCATACCGGGCACAAAACTCAAGTGGAGGTGGATTGAAGACCTATTGCTGTTTGAGAGACACAACAACAGAGCTGTTAAAAGACAATGTTGGGCCGGCCCCGTGGCTTAGAGGTTCTGGAGGCCCAGGTTCGGATCCCGGGTGGGCACCGAGGCACTGCTTCTCCGGCCATGCCGAGGCCGCGTCCCACATACAGCAACTAGAAGGATGTGCAGCTGTGACATACAACTATCTACTGGGGCTTTGGGGGGAAAAATAAATAAATAAAATTATTTTAAAAAAAAGACAATGTAGCAGTATATCTCGGTGATCTTATGGGAGGGAAGGATTCCTGAACAAGACATAAATAGCACTATCTGTAAAGAGAAACATTGAAAACTTGAACTATATTAAAATTAAGAGGTCTTCATAAAAGACACCGTATCAAATATCATTAGCCATCAAATGAGAAAAGATATTTACAACACATATAAGCATTGAGGTACCAGTATCCAGAATAGAAGAAGAATTTCTACCAAAACAGAAGAAAAAGGAAATACAGAAAAATGGGCTGACATGAGCAGATGCCTCATAAGGAGAGCATCCAACTAGCCAGTAAACCAATGAAAAGCAACTCCACCTCATTAGCAATCAGGAAAATACACATTAAAACAATAATAAGATATTACAGGTGCTCCAAGTTGGCAAATATTAAAGCATCTGAAAATGCCAAGTGTTAGTGTTAGTGACACCGTGAGTAACGGTGTTGAAATATCAGTTGGTACAAGCACTTCAGAGGAAAATAGCATTATCTGAGGATGACGACACATCAACTGAGGGTGGGCTTCCACTACGATCCAGCAATTCCACTCCTGGATTTATGTTCAAGAGCAGTGCTGTCAATATAGTAGCCAAGCGCCACATGCTGCAGTCGACCATGGAAAGGTGGTTACAGTGATGTGTGCTGCAAGGGGCTAAACGATGTGCTATAAAAGGGTAAAACACACATGATTTCAACGACTTAGTACAAGAAAATGAATGCAAACTATTGCATTAATAGTTTTATAATGATTACATTTCAAAGTGATAGAATCTGGATAGAATGGGTTAAATAAATTAGATAATTAAAACTAACTTCATTTTTTTTTAATTTTTTAATGTGGCATTTAGAAAACTCTAAATAACACATACGGCTCACATTTGGTGCTCGCATTATATTTCTATCAGACGGTGACAGTCTAAAGAAACTCTTTCCCACATGCACCTGATAGATAGTCAAGAACCCTCATAGGAGCATTGTATATAATAACCCCATTGGAGACACTGTAGAAGTCTGTAAATGGTCAAAAGTGTTCACTGTGTTGTAGGTGTACAATAGTCAACTAAACACTGCCACACGAAACAATACCTTTTGAAAGTTTGAGGTAAAGAAGCAAAATCATATGTCAGTGCGATTCCATTAATATGAAGTTTAAAAAGGACAAACCCAAGGGGTACTGTTTGCTGATATATTCATAATGCTAAAATTGTAAAGTAAAAAAGAAATATTAAGGTCATTGAGGAGGATTGTGGGGAAGGGACACAAAGGTGGCTTCTGGGGCTTCTTGCCATCTTCTATTTCTGAACCTGGGTAGGGATTCCATGAGGTCCACTTTATAATTATTCCTCAAACAGAACAAATACAGTTCAGTCATTCTTTTGGATGTTTGTTATATCTCAGAATTAATATGAAAAATAAACTCATGATCAAAAAATTGGAAAGGCACCACTAATGGGATAAGACCACTACTGCTGACTTAAAGTGAACTGTAAGTATTGAAATGAAAAATGAATAGAATTCAGAAATGCTTAATTCTTGAAATTTTGAATTCTTAGATTCAAAAATATTCTACTAGCTTTATTCATAATGGCCCCAAACTGGAATTAACACAAATGTCCATCTACGTAAAATGAGATCAATAAATAGTGGTACATTCACACAATGAAATAATACACAGCAATAAATAGTGAACTAAAGACATGATTAAGAATATGGCTAGATTTTACAGACAATATGTTGAGGAAAAGAAGACAGGTACAAAAGAGTTCGATGCTGCAGGATTCCATATATTGAAATTCTTAGCAACCAAAAGACTAATTGGTGATGACAAATATCAGAATAATGGTTTCTCTAAATGTAGAGGATGTGGACTGAGAAGTAGTACAGCCCATATTGCATGGAAAAACCATCTAGAATATGGAATATATTTAAAGTATATAACTTGAAATGGTGGTAGTTTCACAGCAATATATGTCTACATATCTATATCTATATAAGTACCTGTATGTCTATCTATCTGTCTATCACCTATCTATCATCTATCTATCTATCTATCTATCTATCTATCATCATCTATCCTACTACATTAAATACATACACTTTATAATGCACTACTTCAATAAAAAGGAAAAAATAATGCATTTGTATAGTTGGTTTAGCTCAAGTTGGGATTCAGAATATCTGGGTAAGAGAGGCCAACTGGTATGTACTGTGAAAAGAATGAATAGTAATAGAGTTTTTCTCTGACAAGCGTGGAGAGGATTATGGATAGTCCTCCACCAAACGCCCAGCCCTGAATCCTGACGTCTAAGACTTGTGTAGAGAATGGAGAACTGTGAGAGAAAAAGGGACAGGTTTAAGGACGGCCCTTGGGAGACTCCAGGGATCAAATATGCCTTGGTTTGGGTTCCCATGGAGACAGAGTGATACATGGATTTTCAGTATACAGAAGAGAGATGTGATGTTCTGAGCCCTGATTGAGGGTGCAAGTATACGGAGAACAGGGAAGGGGTCTGGGGAGGGGAGCAGGATGGGGCAGGAAGATGAAGCTAAGAAGGCTTGGAGTGGGATGAGAGTGAGGCTGGGAACAGCTACAAGGACATCCTTCCAGGGCTATTGAATCCAAAGGGCAGAGGGGAGTTTAGTCTGGCCTCCCAGGTTTGTCTCCAAGTGAAATTTCAGTGACTCAGTTCTAAGATTCAAGGTAGGAAGAAACAAGATTCTAGAAGTTGATTATATTGGGCTTGGCAGGGCTTGTTCACCTGGTGTCCATCAAGTTAAGACAACGGGTGAGGAGGAAGATGGGCCCATCAGGACTTCCCCTGAGCACCATGAGTACCAGGAGCACCCTGCATCCCAGAGGTACAGGAACAGGAGGCAGGGCCATATCAGATGAGGATGAAGTGGAGGTAATATTCCTATCTCTAGACTGCAGCCCCATCCCTTGTCTCCATGCCCTCACAGAACTGACGCAATCTTTCCCCAGCCCCTGACCCACACTCTGCACCAAGAATGTCAGGGACATGTGCAGGGAGCCTGCGGGTGCTGAGATCCAGACTTTCCTGGACTAGGAGAGTCTACAGGAATCCTCTGACCATCCACAATGCCCCTGCCCCTGATCCATACACTGGCCACTACCCCTCAGAGGTCTTGCCTCCATAGGGCCTGGACATCCTACCCTAGGACCTGGAAATACATAAGTCTTACTTCCTCAGGACCTGGATATTGTGGTTCTCTCCATGGTTACTCCAGCTCCAGAAAGGGAACCTGAAGAGAAGAAGAGAAGGTGACCACTAAGACAAGGAGTGAAGATGACCACCAAGTAGTCATGGATCTGAGATCCCTGAGAGGAGAATGCAGCAGCTGTCTGAGAGACGGTAATGGGTGGTTCCTCTCCATTTGCTTCCAGAGTCCCTTCCAAACCATGACTATCAGAAGATCCCATCTTCACTCCATCTATGATTCTATCCCACTCTCTACCTCTCACACTCGCTTGGAGAATTGCCCCACCTATCACTCTCACAGTGACTCCATAGGTAAACAGCTGTACGTTATACCAAATCCTCTCAATATGTTTCCCACTGATGCCCATCTGCGATCCCCTGGTACTCAGAGCGCAGTTATTGTTCTAGGGGAAACTGAGGAGGAGACATTGACCTTGGGAATTATATTTTGTACTTCCATCCTGTTCATGTGTGGTCGCTACAGCAGAGTAACCATGTATGTGGTGACAGTGAGTCTCAGGACTCCAGGATCCAAGGTGTAGGAGAAGGTCAAGTGCTTCTTGTCACTTGTTCCCTGGGGTGAGAGACAGAGATGCCTGCATTGCCAGCCCCACTCCCATCCTAGGCTTCATCTCACCCAACACTGGAGGCATGTCTCAAGCTGGACATTCTAGATGTTTCCTGGGGCAGTCTCACTCCCCTAAGCCCCATACTGTGCCTTGTCTGATAGGAGTGAGAAGGAGATGAGGCGGTTGAGAGGAGAGGAAGTTGCAATCAGAAGCCACAAGGTATAGACAGAAGGGAGGAAGAGGAAATTTCTCCATAACCGTACCAGGAGAGACCAGCCCCAAGGACAGGCAGGAGGCCAAGCAGGCCCATTTCAGGAGCACAATGCCCATTCTAGTAAAGTCAAAATAATCCAAACAAACGAACTGGGGGAAAGAAGCAACCATTTTCACATTCAAGAAGAGTTACAGAGTTCTTCTCAGGGAGGGGAGTGTTAAGTTTACATAGAGATTTTTTCAAACCACCAATGATAATATTTTTATTGAGATGATATTCACATGACATAAAATTACTAATGATCATCTTGGATGTATAAACTTTTGGCAGACGAGCTGGAGAGGAAACTAAAATGACATTGGACAATAAAGTAACATGAACCATAAGGCTCCCCCTTGTGGAGGAGAGAAAAAGCATTGTTGAAAGTTCTAGACTCCATGACAATGGGATGAGGATTTGGGAGATGGCCTCTTGGCCCCAGCAGCATGGTGACAGGAGAGAGACATTCAGGAAAAGACTTTCTATGTTGGAGATGAATGATGAATTTTTGCAACATGAAGCCTAGGATCCGATTTAAACTGCTTCCTGGCCTGGAGGGCCATTCCCTTCTGCTGTCCCCGAACCCTGAGTGAAGAGTGTAACACACAGTACACTTGTATTTAGTGCTGAGGAGATGCAGGAAAGACGTCTTTGTTGTCATGTTGGGGGAAAAGACATCAGCTTGCGTATGATGATCCCCCATCACCCCCAGGAACTCTCCCACGTATTGCGGTGGGTTGGCAGCTTTGGGTTGTCTGTAGTTAGTAAGCATGGGAGATCCAGTTACTTCCTGTGGATATGAAAATGTGAGCAGGATGCTGGATTTGAAGACCACCGGTTTGTACCATAAAAAATGAAATCTGCTGCTACTATCCTGGAAAATATCAGCTGGTGTAGTACAATTTTGATAAAATTGAAATGGAGAGAAGGAAGCGGGAAAAAAGTTACCATCCCTTTGAGTATGTGGTATGATTCAATGAGGCGGGAAATACGTGGAGGTGATTATCAAGGGCTCCAACTAGGAGAGGTGTGGACCATAGGAAAGATGATTGGTTCCAGGGCGGAGAGAAGACTCAGGCGGCTGTGAAGTCTTTCCCTTTATTTGGCTTCCATTGGATAGGTTATGTCTAGCTTGTATTTCTACTTTGTTTTACTGAAAGTGTTTATAAAATGTTTTCTTTTGGTAAAATATACATAACACAAAAATTACCATTTGGACAGTTTTTAAGAATACCGTTCAATGGCTAATGTACATTCACATGGTGGTGCAACCATCACCAACATCCATCACGAGAACTTTTCATTTCCTCAAACAGAAACTCTGTCCTCAGTAAAAATTAACCCCCATTTCTCCCTCAGCCCAGCCCCTCGCAACCACCACTCTATTTTCTGTCTCTAGGAATCTGATTATTCATCTTCCTCATATAAATAGAATCACACAATATCTGTCATTACGTGTCTGGCTTATTTCACTTAGCATAAGATCTTCAAGGTTGATCCATGTTGCACTATGTGTTAAAATTTCTGCCCTTTTTAAGGCTCAATAATATTCCATTGTATTTATATTCCACATTGTGTTTTTCCATTTATCAATCGATGGACACCTGGCTTGCTTCCATCTTTGGTTATTGTAAATAATGCTCCTCTGAACAAGTGTGAACAAATACATGTTTGCCCCTGCTTTCAAGGTTTGTGGGCATCCACCTAGAAGTGGAATTACTGGATCATATGGTAATTCTGTGCTTAATTTTTTGAGTAATCACCATGCTGTTTCCCACAGTGTCTGCACCATTTTACAGTCGCAGCAGCAATGTACAAGGGTTACAATTTCTCTACATCTTTGCCAAAACTTCTCATTTTCTTTTTACGTAACAATTATCCCAGTAGGTGTCAAGTGGTATCTCATTGTGGTTTTGATTTGTATTTCCCTAATAATTACTACGAATTAGTTTCCAACATTTAAATATTGGGAAGTCTCTTAGAATAATCGGAAAGCCTAAATTTTCTTCAGAGATTGGAAGATATGGCATTCTATCATGACAGTGATCAGCTGGGGATGACCAAGGGCAGCCTCTTTTACTTTGCTACATTCCATACTGTGTGCAGGTGTCTCTGGGGCACTCAGGCCAAAATTCAGGGGCTGTTTATCACGACACTCCCCACCATTTTGTTTACACTAGACCTACTAAACTCACCTACCATACCTGCCTTGCACTTGTAGGAATCTGATATGGGGCTCCTGGAAAGATGAATGCACACACCAAACAAAAGTCCCACAGGCCAAAGGGTGTCTCTTTAATTCAACTGCTCAGCAAGGGTCTGGCTCACCACAAGACTGGAAGGAAAGCATGGCCAAGGCCACCCTCTGCTGGACAAGGTGCCATCAGCTTTTTTATGCTCCAGAGCACATCTCACATGAGACTTTCTCCATGAGAAACAAGTACCTCCCGGTTCCCCTACCCCAACAATCTGAGAGATGCTGATCCTCAGGGAGCAGTGGTTGGTTTGGTGATCTTAAAGTGGTAAAATTGACTTGGATTCTATTCTGTACATTTGGACCTAGAGTCAGTTATAGCCACTAGAGGAGATGATGGGATTCACTGCTCACACACATGAAAGTCTTGGCCAAGAACCTTTAGCTTCAACAGTCAGTCTCAGAATTCCAGGGGTAGGAGGAGGTATAGAGCGTGAGGTCAGGCAGGCTCACTTGCACCCATTGCCTGGAGGGAGAGAGGCAGCCAGGAAGCCCAGCTCAACCTCCACCGGAACCCCTCACCCTCATCCCTTCCCCCATTCCACTTAGCAGTAGGGGCTTATTGTCAAAAGACAATAGGAAAGTTTTAAAAGGGGGCAAATATTTTAAAAAATTACAACCAGTTGCCTTTATGGACTGACAATAATAATGAAGATAACATCACACAAGAAACTATAAGTCAGAAGACAATGGAATTATATCTTTAAAGGGATTAAAAAATACATCACCCAGGGGCCGACCCAGTGGCTTAGTGGTTAAGTGCTTGCACTCCACTTCAGTGGCCTGGGGTTCGCAGGTACGGATCCCGGGAATGCACCGATGCACTGCTCGTCAAGCCATGCTGCCACAGCATGCCATATAAGTGGAGGAAGATGGGCACGGCAGTTAGTCCAGGGCCAATCTTCCTCAGCAAAAAGAGGAGGACTGGCAACAGATGTTAGCTTAGGGCTAATCTTCCTCACAAAAAAAAATACATATATATATATATATATATACACACACACACATATATATATATAGGCAAGTGACGTCAGCAACACGGCAGAGTGAGCTGTTCCCTGTGTCTCTCTCCCTTCGAGCTACAAGCAAAAGAGCATTCATCGATCAGTGGAGGATACCCACACAGCACACCAGGACATCTGAGAGACACAAGCAGCGTATATCTGAAAGTGGATGAACTACCCCACCCTGAGGAGGTAGTGGAGATAGGTGAGCACCCTCTGGACGCCAGGCAGCCCAGAACACGTGTGCGACTGCTTTCCCAGCTGGAGCCATCATAGCACCACTGTGGCCCTGAAGGTGGGAGCGTACCTCAGCGCAACTGTGGAAACAGGTGACGGCAGCCCTGAGCCCCCCGTGTGATCACTTCCACATCTAGTGGGGAAGCCCGCAGGGCCATGCAGCCCACAGAGAGCAGCACAGGCTTGGACCCAGTGGGGAAGCCCTGCTCGCCAAGCACAAAAGCTGGTGCTACCTAGGAGCAGAGGGCAGCTGAGCTGCCGCTCAGGCAAACAACCTCCCGGCTGCGATGAACACCCATAGTACTGCTGCAGCCCCCAAGTGGGGAAGCGTGTCTCAGAGGGACTATGAGAGCAGGCAGCAGTGGCCGGAGCCCCCGTGTGATCACTCGTTCATCTAGTGGGAGAAACCACAACCCCACTGTGGTCCCAGGGAATGGCTTTGGCTCGCTCCCAGATGGGAGGTCTCGCCCACCAAGCACCATGTCTGGTGTGACCCAAGAGCAGAGGGCGGCTGAGATCCCAATACAGGCAAACAAGCTCCCACCTGCCTTGAACACCCGTAGTGCTGCTCTGGCCCCAAGGGGGAAGCGTATCTCAGTGGGACTGTGAGAGCAGGTGGCAGTAGCCCTGAGCTCCCATGTGATCACTCTTTTTTCTGGTGGGAGAACCCACAATGCCACCCAGTCCCAGGGAGTGGCTTTGGCTCAGTCCCGGAGGGGAAGTCCCACCCACCAAGCACAACAGCTGGTGCGACCTAGGAGCAGAAGGTGGCTCAGATCCCAGTCAGGGCAAACAAACTCCCAGCTGCTGTGAACACCCATAGTACCACTGTGGCCCAGAAGCAGGGAGCACGACCCCCAGGGTCAGTGGGAGCAGGTGGCAATGGCCCTGCACCACCCATGTGACTACTTTCCCATTCAGTGGGAGACCCCACAGGGCCACTGTCATCCCAAGGAGTGACCCAGGCTTAGACAGACACAGCCAACAGGGATCATGGCAGCGGGCTTAGATTGCACAGCTCCTGCTCGCGCCAAGTGGCAGCAGGTGGAACCTGCATCCAGAAACTATCACTATGCGCTGGCACAAATCCACTCCATCCAATGGTATAAAGAAATTTATTAATACTCCAGACCGGAAGGAAAAAGACAAACACCCAGGGCCGGCCCGGTGGCTTAGCGGTTAAGTGTGTGCGCTCCACTACTGGCGGCCGGGGTTCGGGTCCCAGGTGGGCACTGACGCACTGCTTCTCCAGCCATGCTGAGGCTGCATCCCACATACAGCAACTAGAAGGATGTGCAACTATGACATACAACTATCTACTGGGGCTTTGGGGAAGAAAAAAAGAAGGAGGATTGGCAATAGATCTTAGCTCACAGCTGGTCTGCCTCAGCAAAAAGAGGAGGATTAGCATGGATGTTAGCTCAGGGCTGATCGCCCTCACAAAAGAAAAAAAAAAAGACAAACACCCAGAAACCAATCCTGAAGGCATGGAAATATACGATCTAAATGACAAAGAATTCAAGACACCCATGATAAGAAAACTCAATGAGTTACAAGAGAATTCTGAAAGACAGTTCAATGAAATCAGGAGCCAAATTACTGAACAAAGAATTCTTCAGAAAAGAGATAGAAACTATAAAGAAAAACCAAACAGAATTGTTAGAGATGAAAAACACGATGGATGACATAAAGAAAAATCTGGAGTCCTTAGACAACAGGGCTGATAATAGGGAGGATAGAATTAGCAATCTGGAGGATAGGAACACAGAAATGCTTCAAATGGAGGAGGAGAGAGAACTTAGACTAAAAAGAATTGAAGAAATTCTCCAAGAAATATCTGACTCAAATAGGAAATGCAACATAAGGATTATAGGTATTCCAGAGGGAAAAAGGAGCAGAGAGCTTGTTCAAAGAAATAAGAAGTGAGAACTTCCCAAACCTGGAGACGGAGCTGAAATTACGTGTAAAAGAAGTCAGGAGGACTCCTAATTACATCAATGTGAAAGACCTTCTCCAAGGCATATATTAGTAAAGCTGGCAAATGTCAACAATAAAGAAACATTATTAAGGGCAGCAAGGCAGAAGAGAATAACCAATAAAGGAAGCTCTATCAGGCATTCAGCGTATTTTTCAGCAGAAACCTTACAGGCTAGGAGAGAGTGGAATGATATATTCAAAATTTTGAAAGACAAAAACTTTCAGCCAAGAATACTATATCCAGCGAAAATCTCCTTCAGATGTGATAGAGAAATAAAAACTTTCCTAGATAAACAAAAGCTGAGGGAGTTCATTGCCACAAGACCCCCCCCAGAAGATTTGATCAAGGAAGCCCTCATATCTGAAAAAAAAAAAAGAAAGAAAGAACGTGTTTACAAAGAAAATACAATGGAGAAAGGAAAGTCTCTTCATTAAATGGTGCTGGGAGAACTGGACAGCCACTTGCAAAAGAATGAAAGTAGACCATCTGCTTTCACTATACACAAAAATTAACTCAAAATGGATCAGAGACCTGAAGGTGAGACCTGAAACTAGAAAACTCCTGGAAGAAAATGTAGGCAGTACACTATTCGTTATTGGTCATAAACAGATCTTCTCGAATTCCATGTCTACTCGGACAAGGGAAACAAAAGAACAAATAAACAAGTGGGACTTCATCAGACTAAAGAGCATCTGCAAGGCAAATGAAACCAAGATCAAGATGAAAAGACAACCCACCAGCTGGGAGAAAATATTTGCAAACCATATATCTGACAAGGGGTTACTCTCCATAATATATAAAGAACACATACATCTTTTTTTTTTAATTTTTTGTTTATTGCAGTAACATTGGTTTATGACATTGTAAAAATTTCAGGTGTACATCATTGTACTTCTATTTCTGCATAGATTACATCATGTTCACCACCAAAATACTAATTACAACCCATCACCACACATATGTACCGAATTATCCCTTTCGCCCTCCTCCCTCCCCCCTTCCCCTCTGGTAACCACCAATCAAATCTCTGTCCCTATGTGTTTGTTTATTGTTGTTATTATCTACTACTTAATGAAGGAAATCATACGGTATTTGACCTTTTCCCTCTGACTTATTTCACTTTGCATTATACCCTCAATGTCCATCCATGTTGTCACAAATGGCTGGATTTCATCGTTTCTTATGGCTGAGTAGTATTCCATTGTGAAGAACACATACATCTTAACAACAAAAAAAAACAAATAACCTGATCAAAAAATGGGCAAAGGATATGAACAGACATTTTCCCAAGGAAGATATACAGATGGCCAATAGGCATACGAAAAGATGTTCAACATCACTAATCATCAGGGAAATGCAAATCAAAACTACACTAAAATATCAACTTACAGCCGTGAGAATGGCCGTAATCACCAAGGCAAAACATAACAAATGTTGGAGAGGATGTGGAGAAAAGGGAACCCTCATTCACTGCTGGTGGGAATGCAAACTGGTGCAGCCTCTATGGAAAAAAGTATGGAGATACCTCAAAAAATTAAAAATAGAAATACCTTATGATCCAGCTATCCCACTTCAGGGTATTTACCCAAAGAACTTGAAATCAACAATCCAAAGAGGCTTATGCACCCCTACGTTCATTGCAGCATTATTCACTATAGCCAAGAAGTGCAAGCAACCCAAGTGTACATCAACAGATGATTGGATAAAGAAGATGTGGTGTATATATATACAATGGAATACTACTCAGCCACAATAAAAGACAAAATCATCCCATTTGCAACAACATGGATGGACCTGGAGGGTATTATGTTAAGTGAAATAAGCCAGACAGAGAAAGACAAACACTGTATGACCTCTCTCATATGTGGAATATAAACTAACATACAGACAGACAGAAGTTTGGTGGTTATCAGGGGAAAAGAGTTGGGGGCTTGGCACAAGGGTGAAGGGGGGCATTTATACAGTGACTGACAAATAATAATGTACAACTGGAACCTCACAATGTTATAAACTATTATGACATCAATTTTAAAAAAAAGAATTTATAATTACATGCTATTAAAATCACAATAAGTAGACTTCATAATATTATTATGATCATCTGTGGTACTTTATCACTGTATTTTGACTTTTTCATATTACTCTAGTTCTTGTACCATGTATTTAAAACAAAGTTATCTTTTATTTCCCATTTTAATTTTTTGTTCACAAGCTTTTTATTCTCCGTTGCTCACACTTAAAAATTTGATAGCAAATTTATAATTTTCACTGAAAAATAATTGACTTGATTTGTGTGTAATCAATCTGTGTCAATAAAATATATGT
This sequence comes from Ceratotherium simum simum, assembly GCF_057802395.1. NCBI lineage: Eukaryota > Metazoa > Chordata > Mammalia > Perissodactyla > Rhinocerotidae > Ceratotherium > Ceratotherium simum. The sequence goes on along the minus strand of NC_141932.1, from coordinate 9,778,567 downwards.
ATAGAGTAAAATATATATATATATATATATATATATATCACCCAGAATTCCACACACAAACAAAATATTCTTCAAAAAGTAAATTGAAATAATATTTCAGGATAAAAAGAAATGAACATATGAACTTCAGTCGACTTTCATTATAAAAATACTAATGTAAGTTCTTCAAGTGAAAAGAAAATGATTTTTTTAAAATTGTTAATTATGGCACAAAATTTATCATCTTAACCATTGTTAAATATACAGTTCAGTAGAGTTAAGAATATTCAGATGATGGCCCGGTGTCGCAGTGGTTAAGTGCGTGCGCTCCGCTTTGGCTGCCCAAGTGTTCACAGGTTCAGATCCCGGGTGCATACCGATGCACCGCTTGTCAAGCCATGCTGTGGCAGCACCTCGTATAAAGTAGAGGAAGATGGGCATGGACGTTAGCCCTGGGCCATTCTTCCTCAGCAAAACGAGGAGGATTGGCACCAGATGTTAGCTCAGGGCTGATCTTCCTCACACACACAAAAAAAGAATATTCACATTGTTGTGCAAAGATCTCTAGAATTTTTTCATCTTGCAAAACTGAAACTCCGTACCTGTGAAAAAATGACTGCCCATTTTTCTCTGCCTCTAGTCCCTGGAAGCACCAATTATATCAGAAATTACAACATCTGTAATAAGACAAAACAAACCAAACAGAAGACAAAGCTTGCCAGAATGGATTTTAAAAAAGAACATTAGCTATTTGACACACATACTTCACACATAAGAACACAAAATGACTGAAAAACAAAGAATGGAAAAGGACTTGATATGTTAATGGTAATCAAAAAACTTATAAGGATATCAGCAAGAAGTATTTCTAAAGAGAAAGTTCACTTCAACAAGAATACACAATAATTCTCAATTTATATGCACCTAATAACATAGTTTCAAAACATACAAAGCACAAGTTGATGGATCTGACTTTCTCAGTAACTAATAGAACAAGCAAAAAAAATAGATAGAGAAATGAAAGATTTGAACACAATAAGGCAATGTGACCTAAGTTACAGATATAAAACACTACACCCACAAACTGCAGAATATACATTGTACTCAAGCAAGCAGAATGCATCATGAAGATAAAGCAGAAATCAAGAAAATTGAAAAGAGAAAAGCAATTTAAAAACAATGAGTGCAAATACTGGCAATTTAAAAATTGCAATCAAGTTGACAGACTTCTAACAAGATTCACAAGATTAAACAAAATGGTGAAAAGATACATATTATTAATATCATGAATGAAAGAAAGGACATCACTACCTAACCCACAGATATTGAAATGATAACAACGGACTAGTACTAGAAACTCTATGCATATAAACTTAACAGCTTAAATAAATGGGCCAATTCCAGGAAAACCACAAACTACAGTTTGACAGTTTCTTATACAGTTAAATATAAACTTCCCATATCGCCCAGTAATCCCACTCCTAGGAATCTATCCAAGGGAAATGAAAACATGTCCACACAACGACTTGCTCATGAATGTTTAGAGAAGCATTATTCATAATCATCAAAAACTGAAATCAATGCAAATGTCCTTCACAGGTGAATGGATAAATAAATATCGTACTTCTGTACAATGGAATACTACTCAGCAGTATAAAGAAATGAACTATGATCAATCTCAAAGACATTGTGCTGAGTGAAAGAAGCCAGTCCCAAAAATGATACACACCACATAACTTCACTTGTATGACATTCTTGAAAAGATAAAACAATAGATGCAGGACAGATCAGGGGTTGCCAGGGGTTAAGGTGGGTTGGAAGGTGTAACTATCAAGGAACAGCACAAGAGAGTATTTGGGGAAATGAAATTGTTCTATATTCTAACTGTGGTGGTGTTGGTGAAACAAATCCATATATCCATTAAAATTCATTGTACTGTACATCAAAAAATAAATAAATTTTACTAGATGATAAGTTAATAAAAATTAAGCAATGGAGAAATATTTGATAAGACCATTAAGATACTGGGATATGCAAAGATTTCGTAACTAGGACAGCAAGAGCACTACACATAAGTGAAAAGACTGACAAAAGAGATTTCATTAAAAATTTTAAAACTCTTGCTCATCACTAAAGAGAGTGACAAGTAGGAAAAGAGAGTCACAATTTAAAGGACTCACATCCAGAATAAATAACTTGGAAAAAATCAATATAAAACAGATAGCCCAATTTTTATTTTTAAATGGGCAAGAGACTAGAACAGGCTTTTCACAAAGGGAGATATTCAAATGGCTAAGAAATACATGAAAAACTCTCAACATCATGACTCATTAGGGAAATGCAAATTAAAACGACAGTGAGATAGCACCACAAAGGGATTGCAATGATTAAAACTGAATGTGCAGACAATAAAAGTGCGGCTAAGGATGTAGAGAGATGAGGACTCTCATACGTGATGGTGGGGATGTAAACTCACTTGAGCATTCAGGAGAACCATTTGATAGTATCTTCTACAGCTAAATACATGCCTACCTTACCACAAAGCAACCACATAACCACCAGGAACAAAGTGCTAGTGCTCCCATTTTCATCCCAAAATTCACATCAAAATTATTTTTGAAAAGCCATAAACTGGAAACAAATTCAATGCCATTGAATTTATTTATCTGGAGAATAGATAAATAACTGGAACTATATACACACATAAAATACGATATTAAAAGGAAAAATGATACCAAAAGCAAAAATGAGTGATTGATAAATGGAAAAACATGGATAAATCTGAAAGACATAATACTGGGAGAAAGCAGCCAGACACTAGAGTGTATATAAAGTTTGACTCCACTTCTAGGAAGCACAAACACTAGGGACACGAAAGAGGGAGGTGGTACATTTGGGACTGTGCTGACTTGAAGGGTCACAAGACAAAGCCCAGTGTCCTCAGCCTGCACTCAAGACTGTATCTGGCTATCTGAGCTGCCTTCTCTCCCACCATCATGTGTGTTGGGTTCTCCTGGTCCTCCCCACAAGCGGCAGACACAGGTGCACCCCTCACCTGCCAGGCTGGCTCAGCTCTTGGCACGTCCCCACCCAAGCTTCCCGCCCACTTCTCATCCTTCCAACCTCAGCTCAGCCCCTTTCTCTCTGGTAGCCTGACCTGACCACAGGGGTGGGTGGGAAGAACGTGTATGTGGAGCTTGGTGGTGGAAGTGTGGGTGTGCACATACATACACATTCCTCCAGTTGTTCTCTTTAGATTTGCATGTTTTACTCAATACAAGTTAGGCATCAAGAAAACAATGAATAGAAAAAAGCTGCAGTGGAAACAAGTTCAACAAAAAAAGAACAGGAGATCCACACATAATTCTGCTCTAGAAACTCCCACGGAGACACTCAATGGTAAGATTGCTTCTTAAGTTGTATTGCTTACTAAAACTTTTATTTATAAATAAACGTTGTCATCTTTTATAATAATAATTACGAGATGGGCGTCTTTAAACCGGGAAAGAAAAGCCGTGCTCCTGACTCTGCTGTGTATGGATGTCTCCATTGATGGGGAAGTTTGGGAGACCAGAAACTCAGGTGTTAACCAGGTAACTTCTGGGTAAAGGAAGGTAAGGCTCCAAGTTCATTCCCTTAGTAGGGCTGGGGAGGGAGAGAGAGGAGGGTGGGAGGGGCGGTGGGCAGGACCAACAAGGAGGGGTTGGTAAGAGATGGGGAGAGGAGCAGGCAGAAACAAGGGGGCAGTCAGTGGGGTGTGTGTGAAATGATCATGTTCTTATTTTCTGTATCTTATGATGTTTTGACATCATAAAAGCTTTCTGGCCTGGGGGAGTCTGCCCCACTCTGAGGAGTAGCCAAATCTTAGACACTGCAAAGGGCTCTGCCAGGAGACACCTTTCAGATGCAAACTAACCAATCCTGAGTCCATGTCCCCCAGGCACACTCTTGATCTAACTCCCACCCACCAAACCACTATGTCCCCTGCCCTAATTACCAAAGACCAGGTACCAGACAACTAGAGACCACCCCTGTTAGCCAAAGCCCCACAGAATGGTTCAAACCAGCTAATCCTAAACCATGTGCCTGCCCTAACTTCCTTCCTGAGGAAACCCCAATAAAGGCCCTGGGCTAGGCTTCCCCCATGCCTGCTTCTGTCTCCTGACCAAACCTGGTGCTTCCCCTGTGGCATTGCAGGGAGTGATGTGCCACCTCCTCTCCAGAAACGTAAGTAATAAAAATCTTTCAGTGGCATTGAACTGTCCATGTCGTCACTCAGTCACATCCACAAATTGAAATCCATGGGTACAAATGAGATAGAGTTTGAGTCGAGAGTTTCCCGGGAGAAGCTGACAGCGATGTCCCCACGTCTGTCCCTCTGGACTCTGTGTCCACACCTCAGTCCCACTTTGAGAAGGAAGGATCCTTAGTGAGGCCTCTCAGCACTGCCCCCTAGGGGCCTCCACACCTGCAGAGCCAACACAGGTCTCAGATCAGCGTTGGTCATTTTAACTCTGACTCCAGGCGGCAGAACAACTCAGCCCACTTGGAAGTCAGGGGCCAGTCACTGGACTTCCCTGGAGAGGGACAGGCCTGCTCACCTGGTGTAGTAGATCCAGGTGAGACCATAGGTGAGGAGGAAGCCAACCCCCATGAGGGCCCCTCTGATCAGGGTGAGGACCAGGGGCCAGGAGCACTGCTGCTCCCCAGTCACACAGCTGCATGAAGAGGGGCATCCTGGGGAAGGGGAGAGAGTGAAGTTCTGCCCCCAGACCCCAGCCCCTCCCACAGCCAAACAGCTGACCAGGCTGCCCGCTCCCAGCACCTGTCCTGCAACTCACTCTGCACAGACAGGCTGAAGGAAACATGCTGGGAGCCCAGCAGGTTCTGAGCTCGGCAAGTGAATTCCCCTCCATCTCCAGCCCCGACCTGGAGCAGCTCCAGGACCCCAGGTGCTGAGGGCTGGGAGGGGCTCAGGGTTTTTCCCTCCCGGGACCAGCTCATCCTGGCAGGGGGCTTGCTATCAGCCACGCACACCAGGCGCAGGAACTGGCCCTCCAGGACAGGCAGTGATGTGCTGTTGCTCAGGGTCTTCAGGGCTGGGTGAGAGAAACACAGCAAGGTAGGGGGAGCTGAGGGGTCTGTCTCCCCCTCGCTCTTCCTACAGAGCCAGAAGGAGAAAGGCAGGGCCATGTCACAAGAGCAAGAGGTGGGTTAATCGTGGCTGAAGGGGCAACAACCCTCATGGTCAGCTCAGGGTACCAGAAAAAGGGGGCTGAGCTGAGATGGAAGGATGAGGAGAAATGTGTGTGCAGCTCAGGTGGAGATGCACCCAGAGCTGAGTCAGGCTGGCAGATGATGGGATGCACCTGTGTCTGCTGCTTGCTGGGAGGACCAGGAAACCAAACACACGATAGTGACGCGAGAGAGGCAAGTCAGATGTTTTGGAGTGTTGAGTGCCAGGCTGAGGGCATTTGTCCTGTGCTTATTGGAAAGTCGTAGGGTCTGTGAGTAGTGGAAACAGAATCAGAGCTGAGTCTAGAAAGATCCTGCTGGTGCCAAGCGAGGCCTGGAAGCGAGGGATGGACAGGAGACAGGGAGGCTGAGGCAGTGGTCCAGGGTCGAGGACAAAGACAGGAGCTGGGTCTGGGCCAAGGGCAAGGAGAAGAGGGAAGTAATTTATGAAGTGAAGTCCTGGAGACTCGCTGACTCGTGAGGTGCAGCAGAGAGAAAGGGAGTGTCTAGTGTTATGTCCACACCACTTCTGGGTTAAGTAGGGGTTGGTTTGGGGCAGTTGAGAGGCATCAGCAAGAGGTGGCTAAATGTGCAGATCCATGGTTGGATATAAAGTTATGGAGGCATCATGGTAGGGATGGGATCTGAGGTGGAGACATGGAAGGGAATGAATATGCCCTGAATATGCCCAGGAAGTGGAGAGAGAATGAAACAAGGGTCCAGGGTGGAGTCTGGGGAATGGGAGCATTCAAGGCTTCTGGAAAAGATGATCACATCAGAGATGAAAGAGGGTACATATCATAGGAGGTGAGAGCAGACAAACTCAAGAAAAGGGAGCAGAACCCAGAGTTGTCCAAATCACAGAGACAGAAAGAGGAATGCTGGTCGCCAGGGGCTGGGAGGAAGAGAGGGGAATTAGGAGTTAGTGTCTGATGGGTATGGAGATTCAGTTCTGCAAGAAAAGACTGGTTGCCCAACACTGTGAACGTACTTAACACAGCTGAGCTGTACCGTTAAAAATGGTGACCATGGTAAAATTTATGCTATGTGTTCTTAACTACAATTAAAAATAATCTTAAAAACTAATGAAAAGATGAAGAGGATCAAAAGGAACAAACTTCCGGTTATAAAATAAATAAGTCCTGGGGAGGTAACATATCCCATGGCGACTATGGTTAACAATACTGTGTTGCATATTTTAAAGTTGCTAAGAGAATAAATCTTCGAAGTTCTCATCACAAGAAAATAAAATGCTAGGGGCTGACCCAGTGGCATAGTGGTTAGGTTCGCGCTCTCTGCTTCGGCAGCCCGGGGTTCACAGGTTCTGATCCTGGGCAGCCCTACGCACCACTCATCAAGCCATGCTGTGGCGGCATCCCACATACAAAAATGGAGGAAGACTGGCACAGATGTTAGCTCAGGGACAATCTTCCTCAAGCAAAAAGAGGAAGGTTGGCAACAGATGTTAGCTCTGGGCCAATCTTCCTCACCAAAAAAGAAAAAAAAATTCTGTAGCTACATATGGTGATAGCTGTTAACTAGACTTATTGTGGTGATCATTTCACAATATACACAAATATCAAATCATTATATTGTACAGTTCAAACTAATATAATGTTATATGTCAATCATATCTCAATTAAAATAATAATAAATAAATAAAAGCTAGAGGAAAGAACATGGATGAGCCAACACAAATACGGGTCCCATCGACATGAGATGGCGGTGAGGGTGGGTGGCAGGCCGACCCAGACCCATGGGCCTGAGTAGTGAGGGTCGAGGGTCTCTTCTCCAAGCCGTGAGCTGGCAGAGGCCCCACTCCCATCACAGCCCCAGAGAAGAGAGCATCTTTCCTACCTGTGACATTTCTGGAGAAGACGTGGATGGTGAGGTTCTGTGGGGCATCTGGGAGAGAAAGATATGTCCCTGCTTCAGAGGCGAGGAGTGGGAAGGAAGCAGGCCCAGCATCCAAGAAGGGTGGTGGAAACCGGGAAGGTGGGGATTGCTGTCCGTCCTGCCCACTCCCCACTTGGACTCCCAGGGCCCAGATCCACACACCAGTGTTCACATGTCAGCTCGCCCTTGCTCTCTTCCCCTTCCCTACACACACACCCCTCTGCGTTCAGGGACCAGCCATCCCTCCAGCACTCACAGGAGACATTGAGCTGGATGGTTCTCTCCGTGGTCACCTGAGCTCCTTGGAGTTTCACCCGACAGGTGAGGTTGGTGCCGTGGTCCTGGGGCCTCAGGGTGAGGGTGAGCCACGGGGACTGGAGGGTCCCAGGGTCCAGCGAGTCAAGAGCATCCCCCACCCAGGAGAACGTGAGAGGTCTTCCCCCATCACAGGACCCTGGCAGGCTGCAGGTCAGATTTGTGGGGCGGCCGGATTCCAAAAGCTCCGGAAAGTGGATGTCGGGTTTCTCTGTCATGTCTGAGGAGGAGACAGGGAGATGTCTGGGCCCCAGAGGAGTGGGGACCCTGAGAGGGCCCAGAGCCTCAGGGCCTGAGCTGACCTTAGGTCCTGTATCCCTTCTGACCATCCCAGCCCAAAGGTCTGGAGCAGAGAACATTCCAGTGTCCTGTTCCTGTTCTAAGACAAGGGCCTCCAAGTCCCAGGGTTCTCTCCTGGGGCTGCTGCCATACCTGTCACCTGCAAATTCAGCTTCTTTTCTCTGTAATTGTAGTTCACATAATGTCCTCTCTGCAGTTGCAAGGAGTAGACGCCTGTGTCACTTCTCCTGGCGTCTCTGATGCTCAGGGAGCAGTAGTCGGTCCTGGGGTCCCCGAGGAAGCGGAACCGGCCCTGAGTCTCTGTATTCCCCTGTTGCCTTGGGTTGTTTGTGGCCACAAGGCTACGGCGGCGCAGGTTGTCCCCATCACGGAACAAGTACATGTAGAGTTCACCATACCTCGCATCCCGGGGGTAGAAGAAGGAGCAGGGCACGAGGACGCACAGACCCTCCTGCACGATCACCAATTCCTGCCCTCGGAGCTGGTACCCTGGATACTGCTGCACGGACCCTGGGGGGACACAGAGGCTCAGCTGCAGCTCCAGCCCCTTCCCCCACCAGTAGCCGTCCTTCCCCCCTCGGCCCACTCACCCCTCCACAGCAGGGGCAGCAGCAGCAGGGGCACCATGTCTGCCTCGGCCAGGGCAAAGCCCGGGTCCAGTTCCCTCTGTCAGGCAAGGAAATGCCCCGAATGTGAGGTGGAGCCGAGGAAGCCCCAACAGGAAGCCAGTGCATGAGGGAGAGCTGCAGCCTCCACGGAAGGGGAACTTAGACACCACAGGGCGTGGAGGAAGGTAGGGGCTGAGAAACCATCCTGTCCCACCCTCTCCCTTCACCCAACGCTGCAGGTGAATATCCTGGGGTCCCTAGAGATTGAGAGTCTCGTCCACACAGGAATCTGGAAATGATCACCTTCCAAATGCTGTTTAAGTCAAGAATGAAGCCACCGAGGGGCCAGAGCAGTTAGAAAAGAGGAAGGAGGGCTGGTTGGGTGATTCGATGGGAACCCCCCCCCCACTCCAGCTGAAAACCACGTAACATTCTGGAAAAGGATAACATTTCCAAATCCAGTGGAAGGAGGAACTCAAGGAGGAAAGCAAAGGGTTAAAACCCTTTGCTCTGAAGGGCACAAAGCTGGCACATTTGGGTGCTGGTCTTAACGATCTGAGGGTGTTGGGGACAGTGATGGAGCAAAGGCTGGCACAAAACAGGATGTCCCCATTCAGCGGGGTTCCCAAAAGGCTAGACCTCAGCACACAAGCTCAATCTTCAGGGCCACTCATGGGCACCATCCCTTTTTCAAAGCCCCGGCGAGGGCCCAGGCAATGTGTGGAAACAACCTGTAATCCTCCTGCTCTTTTATGAAAGAAATTGATCAGTGTTCCCCAAATCTGACAAGGATCTTAAACAGTTTAGACCTTCCTAGTGACAAGTTGTGGGATTGAAAGAAAGTTTCTTAAACTATAAAAGATAAAAAGAAATTGCAATCAGTTGAGCCAAAGGAAATACTGAATTCTCTTCCTATGCTTTCTATTATATATGTAGAATATACTTATAATTTAATATATTTATTAATATAATATTAACATCTGTTAATATACTACATAACAAAATTATTCTCATCTAAAGTGGTGATCAAAGAGTATGAGTGAAAAACTGTGAGGAAAATGTGTTATGCAGGTGTGCCAGAGAGGTATTCCATACTATCAATAAAAATAGTCTCTAATTTTTCTAAGTTGTTTGATATTTGGGTTTTGAGCATTTTATTTACTTATTATTTATTTATTTATTTATTTTTGGTGAGGAAGATTGTCCCTGAGCTAACACCTGTGCCAATATTCCTCAATTCTGTACGTAAAACACTGCCACAGCATGGCTTGATGAGCGGTGTGTAGGTCTCTGCCTGGGATCCAAACCCATGAACCACTGGCTGCTGAAGTGGAGCATGTGAACCTAACCACTGCGCCACTGGGCCGCCCCTTGGAGCATTTTAGCTTTTATGATTTGATTTGATGTGATGTGTTTTCTCATTTCAAAAATATTCATATGTGTGGCACATTTTGTATTTGTTTTCTAAGCAGTGATCTCAACCTCTGTGTAAATGTCAGGCTCCACAGAACCCAGGACTGCCGCTGCCGTGGGGTTCCAGGGAACAAGAGAACACCGGCTGCATCCCCCTCTCCTCACGTGCTGCAGGGAAGATGGCGGGGCAAAGCAGGAAGTGAAGAAGGCCAGGATCCATGTGGTCGTGCAGCACAAATTCACAGCAGCTGGTGGTCTAGCAGATCTCAAGCTGGGATTATCAAAAAAACAAGAAGTAACAAGTGCTGGCAAGGATGTGAAAAAAGGGAACTCTTGTGCACTGTTGGTGGGATGTAAACTGGTGCAGTCACTATGGAAGACAGTGTGGAGGTTCCTCAAAAAATTAAAAATAGAACTACAATATGACCCAGCATTCCACTTCTGCGTATTTGTTCTAAGAAAATGAAAACATTAACTCAGTGAGATTTCTGCACCCCCATGTTCATTGCAGCATTATTTACAATAGCCAAGACATGGAAACAATCCAAGTTTCCATTGATGGATGAATGGATAAAGAAAATGTCATATATATATATACACACACAATGAAATATTATTCAGCCATATAAAAGAAGGAAATCCTGTCATTTGCAACACGAATGGAACTTGAGGGCATTATGCTAAATAAGTCAGACAGAGAAAGACAAATGCCATATGATCTCAATTATATGTGGAATCCTCAAAAAAAAGAAAGAAAGAAAAAGGAAACTTATAGATACGGAGAAAAGATCAGTGGTTGCCAGAAGCAGGGAGTGGGGGTGGGCAAACTCACTGAAGGGGGTCAAAATGTACAATATTCCAGTTATAAAATAAATAAATCCTGGGGATGTAACATACAGCATGGTTATTAGGGTTAACAATACCAGTTAATAATACTATTAACTATAATAATATACTTAATAATACTGTACTAAATATTTAAAGTTGCTAGGAGAGTAGAACTTAAAAGTTCTCATGACAAGAAAAAAAATTTGTAGCTGTATGTGGTAATGGATGTTAGCTAGACATGTTGTGGTGATCATTTCACAATATATAGATACATATTGAATCATTATGTTGGACACTGAAGTTTGGTTCAACCATCTTCTCCTTCCTTTCTTTGTGGTTTCCTGTAAGCTAAAGACAACATGTTAGGCTTGTCCTGAGCAGGGCTGTGGTTAATGTCTTATGGAGTCAGAGGCCAGGGTAACAAAATGAACATAATGTTATGTCAATTATACGTCAATTGAAGAAAAATATATACAAAAGAAAATATATAAAAAAGAAAAATTTATAAAATATATATAAAAAACAATCTCAAGCTGAGTACTTAGATTAGAGTGTTCCAAGATGCTTAGGTAATGCTCTCTTTGTGCTCCATTGGCCTTTCAACATCTACATAACAAATTCCTTACATTAAATTCCCTCTGTTGAAACACATAATGTGGCTTCTATTTTCATGATTGGCTCTTGACTGACTAAATCTCAAGAGAAAAAAAATGAGCATGGGGTGATTTTAAATGCCTTCATCGTAAAACTGACAGCCAACTAGAAATAAAGGAAAATTTCCCTAACAAGATAAAGGGTGTCTACAGAAAACATCCCAGCTAACGGAGTAGCATCATGGCTTATCCTAGGAAGGCAGTAAAACTAAGCAAAAGATATAAGAATTGAAAAACAGAAATCTGTTTTTCTTGTATGAATCTTTCCTCATAAGTCATACTTATCATGTATGACTTCAATCATGTATGAAGTCTTTCTTCATAAATGATTGCATATATAGAAAAATCCAAAAGTATATACACATGGATTTGGGGGCTTAATAAGAGAGTTAGCAAGGTTGCTAGAGACAAAATTAAATTACAAAGTCCCAAAAAAATTAGAAAAGTCAATTGCATTTCCAAATCACAGTAATAAACAAAAAATTGTATTTTATAAAAGGTGCCATTGATGATAGCATAAGAAATTATGATATGCCCAGAATATGTCTAACTATTTAGAGATCTGGATAGCAAAGGTATAATGTGCACCTCCTCAATGGAGGGAATTATAAATCTGTATTGAAAGACATTAAAGATGTAAATAAATCTAAAAATTCACTATGTTAATGAGTTTGAAAACAATATTGTGTAAATTTCAATTCTACCAAAATTAATATGTAGAATCAAAGCAATATGTCACCCATCTCCCAGGTGATTTTTGTAGAACTTGATAACTCCATTGTAAAGTTGATATTGAAGTAGAAATTTCCACATATAGCCAAGGCAACGATAAAGAAGAATATGCGAGGAGTGGCTCTGCAGGATATCAAGATACATTACAACATTAGAGAAAATAAGATGGTGTTGCATTGAGAAAGACCAATAGACCAATGGAACAGGATAGAGAACCTACAAGTAGGCCTCAACCACGGGAAACATCACCTATGATAGAGGAAATGACAAAAAAGTGACAAAAAGACTTTTCAGTGACATATGTGGGCAACTAAGGATCTAAATGCAATCACATGAAATTGCACTCCTAGCTCAAACAGGCACAAAACTCAAGTGGAGGTGGACTGAAGACCTACTGTTGTGTGAGAGACAAAACAACAGAGTTGTTAAAAGACAATATAGCAGGATATCTCCATGACCTCCTGAGAGGGAAGGATTCTGGAACAAGACATAAATAGCACTATCTGTAAGGAGAAACATTGAAAACTTGAACTATATTAAAATTAAGAGCTCTTCATAAAAGACACCATAGGGAGTGCTAAATCATTAGCCATCAAATGAGAAAAGATATTTACAACACATATAAGCATTGAAGTACCAGTATCCAGAATAGAAGAATTTCTACCAATACAGAAGAAAAAGGAAATACAGAAAAATGGGCTGAAATGAGCAGATGCCTCATAAGGAGAGCATCCAACTAGCCAGTAAACCAATGAAAAGCAACTTCACCTCATTAGCAATCAGGAAAATGCACATTAAAACAATAATAAGATATTTCAGGTGCTCCGAGTTGGCAAATATTAAAGCATCTGAAAATGCCAAGTGTTAGTGAAACTGTGAGTAATGGTGTGGAAATATCAGCTGGTACAAGCACTTCAGAGGAAAATAGCATCATCTGAGGATGATGACACATCAACTGAGGGTGGGCTTCCACTACGATCCAGCAATTCCACTCCTGGATTTATGTTCTAGAGCAGCGCCATCCAATATGGTAGCCAATCGCCACAGGTGGCAGTCGACCACTGGAAAGGTGGCTACAACGATGTGTGCTGCAAGGGGCTAAACGATGTGCTATAAAAGGGTAAAACACACACGGTTTCAACGACTTAGTACAAGAAAATGAATGCAAACTATTGCATTAATAGTTTTATAATGATTACATTTCAAAATGATAAAATCTGGATAGAATGGGTTAAATCAGATAGATCATTAAAGTTAACTTCATTTGTTTTTAATTTTTTAATGTGGCATTTAGAAAACTCTAAATTACACATATGGCTCACGTTGGGTGCTCGCATTATATTTCTATCAGACGGTGACAGTCTAGAGAAACTGTTTCCCACGTGCACCCGATAGATAGTCAAGAACCCTCATAGGAGCATTGTATATAATAACCCCATTGGAGACACTATAAATGTCTGTCAATGGTCAAAAGTGTTCATTGTGTTGTAGGTGTACAATTGTCAACTAAACACTGCCACACAAAACAATGTCTTTTGAAAGTTTGAGGGAAAGAAGCAAAATCATATGTTAGTACGATTCCATTAATATCAAGTTTAAAAAGGACAAAACCAAAGTGTACTGTTTACTGATATATTCATAATGCTAAAATTGTAAAGGGAAAAAGAAATATTAAGGTCCTTGAGGAGGATTGGTGGGGAGGGACACAAAGCTGGCTTCTGGGGCTTCTTGCCATCTTCTATTTCTTAACCTGGGTAGGGATTCCGTGAGGTCCACTTTATAATTATTCCTCAAACAGAACAAATACGCTTCAGTCATTCTTTTGGATGTTTGTTATATCTCAGAATAAATATGAAAAATAAACACATGATCAAAAAATTGGAAGGGCACCGCTACTGCTGACTTAAAGTGAACTGTAAGTATTAAAATGAAAAATGACTTAGAATTCAGAAATGCTTAATTCTTGAAATTTTGAATTCTTAGATTCAAAAATATTCTACTGGCTTTATTCATCATGGCCCAAAACTGGAATTAACACAAATGTCCATCTACATAAAATGAGATCAATAAATAGTGGTACATTCATACAATGAAATAATACACAGCAATAAAGAGTCAACTACAGACATGCTTAAGAACATGGCTAGATTTTACAGACAACATGTTGAGGAAAAGAAGACAGGTACAAAAGAGTTCCATGCTGCAGGATTCCATATATTGAAATTCTTAGCAAGCAAAAAACTAATTGGTGATGACAAATATCAGAATAATGGTTTCTCTAAGTGTAGAGGATGTGGACTGAGAAGTAGTACAGCCCATATTGCATGGAAAAACCATCTAGAATATGGAATATATTTAAAGCATATGTCTTGAAATGGTGGTAGTTTCACGGCAATATGTGTCTACATATCTATATCTATATCAGTACCTGTATGTCTGTCTATCTATTTGTCTATCACCTATCTATCTATCATCTGTCTATCTATCTATCTATCTATCTATCTATCTATCATCTATCACACTACATTAAATACATACACTTTATAATGCACTACTTCAATAAAATGCAAAAATAATGAATTTGTATAGTTGGTTTAGCTCATGTTAGGATTCAGAATATCTAGGTAAGAGAGGCTAACTGGTATGGACTGTGAAAAGAACGAATAGTAATTGATTTTTTCTCTGACAAGAGTGGAGAGGGTTATGGATAGTCCTCCACCAAACACCCAGCCCTGAATCCTGACGTCTAAGACTCATGTAGAGAATGGAGAACTGTGAGAGAAAAAGGAACTGGTTTAAGGATGGTCCTTAGGAGACTCCAGGGATCAAATATGCCTTGGTTTGGGTTCCCATGGAGACAGAGTGATACATGGATTTTCAGTATACAGAAGAGAGATTTGATGTTCTGAGCCCTGATTGAGGGTGTAAGTGGAGGGGGAACAGGGAAGGGGTCTGGGGAGGGGAGCAGGATGGGGCAGGAAGATGAAGCTAAGAAGGCTTGGGATGGGATGAGAGTGAGGCTGAGAACAGCTAAGAGGACATCCTTCCAGGGCTATTCAATCCACAGGGAAGAGGGGAGCTTAGTCTGGCATCCCAGGTGTGTCTCCAAGTGAAATTTCAGTGACTCAGTTCTAAGATTCAAGGTAGGAAGAAACAAGATTCTAGAAGTTGATTATATGGAGCTTGGCAGGGCTTGCTCACCTGGTGTCCATCAAGTTAAGACAACGGGTGAGGAGGAAGATGGGCCCATCAGGGCTTCCCCTGAGCACCGTGAGTACCAGGAGCAACCTGCATCCCAGAGGTACAGGAACAGGAGGCAGGGCCACATCAGAGGAGGATAAAGTGGAGGTAATATTCCTATCTCTAGACTGCAGCCCCATCCCTTGCCTCCATGCCCTCACAGAACTAACACAATCTTTCCCCAGCCCCTGACTCGCAATCTGCACCAAAAATGTCAGGGACATGTGCAGGGAGCCTGCGGGTGCTGAGATCCAGACTTTCCTGGACTAGGAGAGTCTACAGGAATCCTCTGACCATCAACAATGCCCCTGCCCCTGATCCATGCACTGGCCACTACCCCTCAGAGCTCTTGCCTCCATAGGACCTGGACATCCTACCCTAGGACCTGGAAATCCAGAAGTCTTACTTCCTCAGGACCTGGACATCATGGTTCTCTCCATGTTTACTCCAGCTCCAGAAAGGGAACCTGAAGAGAGGAAGAGAAGGTGACCACTAAGACAAGGAGTGAAGATGACCCCCAAGTAGTCACGGATCTCAGACCCTGAGAGGAGAAGGCAGCAGCTGTCTGAGAGATGGTAATGGGTGGTTCCTCTCCATTTGCTTCCAGGGTCCCTTCCAAACCATGACTATCAGAAGATCCCATCTTCACCCCATCTGTGATTCTATCCCACTCTCTACCTCTAGCCCTCGCTTGGAGAATTGCCCCACCTATCACTCTCACAGTGACTCCATAGGTAAACAGCTGTATGTTATACCAAATCCTCTTAATATGTTTCCCACTGATGCCCATCAGCAATGCCCTGGTGCTCAGAGCACAGTTATTGTTCTAGGGGAAACTGAGGAGGTGACATTGACCTTGGGAATTATATTTTCTACTTCCATCCTGTTCATGTGTGGCCGCTAAAGCAGAGTAACCATGTATGTGGTGACAGTGAGTCTCAGGACTCCAGGATCCAAGGTGTAGGAGAAGGTCAAGTGCTTCTAGTCACTTGTTCCCTGGGGTGAGAGACAGAGATGACTGCAGTGCCAGCTCCACCCACATCCTAGGCTTCATCTCACCGAACACTGGAGGCATCTCTCAAGCTGGACATTCCAGATGTTGCCTGGGGCAGTCTCACTCCCCTAAGCCCCATACTGTGTCCTGTATGATAGAAGTGAGAAGGAGATGAGGCGGCTGAGAGGAGAGGAAGTTGCAACCAGAAGCCGCAAGGTATAGACAGAAGGGCAGACGAGGAAATTTCTCCATAACTGTACCAGGAGAGACCAGCCCCAAGGACAGGCAGGCGGCCAAGCAGGCCCATTTCAGCAGCACAATGCCCATTCTAGTAAAATCAAAATAATCCGAACAAATGAACTGGGGGAAAGAAGCAACCATTTTCACATTAAGAAGAGTTACAGAGTTCTTCTTAGGGAGAGGAGTGTGTTTACATAGAGATTTTTTCAAAGCAACCAATGATAATATTTTTATTGAGGTGATAGTCACATGACATAAAATTACTAATGATCATCTTGGATGTAAACTTTTGGCGGACGAGATGAACATGAAGCTAAAATGACATTGGATGATAAAGGAACATGAACCATAAGGCTCCCCCTTGTGGAGGAGAGAAAAAGCATTGTTGAAAGGTCTAGACTCCATGACAATGGGATGAGGATTTGGGAGATGGCCTCTTGGCCCCAGCAGCATGGTGACAGGAGAGAGACATTCAGGAAAAGACTTTCTATGTTGGGGATAAATGATGAATTTTTGCAACATGAAGCCTAGTATCCAATTTAAACTGCTTCCTGGCCTGGAGGGCCATTCCCTTCTGCTGTCCCCAAACCCTGAGTGAAGAGTGTAACACAAAATACACTTGTATTTAGTGCTGAGGAGATGCAGGAAACACGTCTTTGTTGTCATGTTGGGGGAAAAGACATCAGCTTGCGTATGATGATCCCCCATCACTCCCAGGAACTCTCCCACATATTGCAGTGGGTTGGCAGCTTTGGGTTGTCTGTAATTAGTAAGCGTGGGAGATCCAGTTACTTCCTGTGGATATGAAAATGTGAGAAGGATGCTGGATTTGAAGCCCACCAGCTTGTACCATAAAAAGTGAAATCTGCTACTACTATCCTGGAAAATATCAGCTGGTGTAGTACCATTTTGATAAAATTGAAATGGAGAGAAAGAAGTGGGAAAAAAGTTACTACCCCCTTGAGTATGTGGTATGATTCAAAGAGGCAGGAAATATGTGGAGGTGATTATCAAGGGCTCCAACTAGGAGAGGTGTGGACCATAGGAAAGATGATTGGTTCCAGGGCAGAGAGAAGACTCAGGTGGTTGTGAAGTGTTTTTCTTTGATTTGGCTTCCATTGGATAGGTTATGTCTAGTTTGTATTTCTATTTTGTTTGACTGAAAGTGTTTATAAAATGTTTTCTTTTGGTAAAATATACATAACACAAAAATTACCATTTGGACAGTTTTTAAGAATACAGTTCAATGGCTAATGTACATTCACATGGTGGTGCAACCATCACCACCATCCATCACGAGAACTTTTCATTTTCTGAAACAGAAACTCTGTCCTCATTAAAAATTAACCCCCCTTTTCTCCCTCACCCCAAGCCCTGGCAACCACCATTCTACTTTCTGTCTCTAGGAATCTGATTATTCCATGTTCCTCATATAAATAGAATCATACAATATTTGTCATTATGTGTCTGGCTTATTTCACTTAGCATAAGATCTTCTAGGTTGATCCATATTGCACTATGTGTTAAAATTCTCTCCTTTTTAAGGCTGAATAATATTCCATTGTATTTATAGACCACATTGTGTTTTTCCATTTATCAATCGATGGACATCTGGCTTGCTTCCATCTTTGGTTATTGTAAATAATGCTCCTCTGAACAAGGGTGTACAAATATATGTTTGCCCCTGCTTTCAATACTTTTGGGCATCCACCTAGATGTGGAATTACTGGATCATATGGTAATTCTGTGCTTAATTTTTTGAGAAATCACCATGCTGTTTCCCACAGTGTCTGCACCATTGTACAGTCGCAGCAGCAATGTACAAGGGTTACAATTTCTCTACATCTTTGCCAAAACTTCTCATTTTCTTTTTACGTAACAATTATCCCAGTAGGTGTCAAGTGGTATCTCATTGTGGTTTTGATTTGTATTTCCCTAATAATTACTACGAATTAGTTTCCAACATTTAAATATTGGGAAGTCTCTTAGAATAATAGGAAAGTCTAAATTTTCTTCAGAGATTGGAAGATATGGCATTCTCTCATGACAGTGATCAGCTGGAGATGACCAAGGGCAGCCTCTTTTACTTTGCTACACTCCATACTGTGTGCAGGTGTCTCTGGGGCACTCAGGCCAAAATTCAGGGGCTGTTTATCACAACACTCCCTATCATTTTCTTTACACTAGACCTACTAAACTCACCTACCATACCTGCCTTGCACTTGTAGGAATCTGATATGGGGCTCCTGGAAAGATGAATGCACACACCAAACAAAAGTCCCACAGGCCAAAGGGTGTCTCTTTAATTGAACTGCTCAGCAAGGGTCTGGGTCACCCCAAGCCTGGAAGGAAAGCATGGCCAAGGCCACCCTCTGCTGGAAAAGGTGCCATCAGCTTTTTTATAGTCCAGAGTACATCTCACATGAGACTTTCTCTAAGAGAAACAAGTACCTCCCGGTTTCCCTACCCCAACAATCTGAGAGATGCTGATCCTCAGGGAGCAGTGGTTGGTTTGGTGATCTTAAAGTGGTAAAATTGACTTGGATTCTATTCCGAACGTTTGGCTCTAGAGTCAGTTATAGCCACTAGAGGAGATGATGGAATTCATTGCTCGCACACATGAAAGGCTTGGCCAAGAACTGTTAGTTTCAACAGTCAGTCTCAGAATTCCAGGGGTAGGAGGAGGTATAGAGCATGAAGTCAGGCAGGCCCACTTGCACCCATTGCCTGGAGGGAGTGAGGCAGCCAGCAAGCCCAGCTCAACCTCCACCGGAACCCCTCACCCTCATCCCTTCCCCCATTCCACTTAGCAGTAGGGGCTTATTGTCAAAAGACAATAGGAAAGTTTTAAAAGGGGGCAAATATTTTAAAAAATTACAACCAGTTGCCTTTATGGACTGACAATAATAATGAAGATAACATCACACAAGAAACTATAAGTCAGAAGACAATGGAATTATATCTTTAAAGGGATTAAAAAATACATCACCCAGGGGCCGACCCAGTGGCTTAGTGGTTAAGTGCTTGCACTCCACTTCAGTGGCCTGGGGTTCGCAGGTACGGATCCCGGGAATGCACCGATGCACTGCTCGTCAAGCCATGCTGCCACAGCATGCCATATAAGTGGAGGAAGATGGGCACGGCAGTTAGTCCAGGGCCAATCTTCCTCAGCAAAAAGAGGAGGACTGGCAACAGATGTTAGCTTAGGGCTAATCTTCCTCACAAAAAAAAATACATATATATATATATATACACACACACACACATATATATATAGGCAAGTGACGTCAGCAACACGGCAGAGTGAGCTGTTCCCTGTGTCTCTCTCCCTTCGAGCTACAAGCAAAAGAACATTCATCGATCAGTGGAGAATACCCACACAGCACACCAGGACATCTGAGAGACACAAGCAGCGTATATCTGAAAGTGGATGAACTACCCCACCCTGAGGAGGTAGTGGAGATAGGTGAGCACCCTCTGGACGCCAGGCAGCCCAGAACACGTGTGCGACTGCTTTCCCAGCTGGAGCCATCATAGCACCACTGTGGCCCTGAAGGTGGGAGCGTACCTCAGCGCAACTGTGGAAACAGGTGACGGCAGCCCTGAGCCCCCCGTGTGATCACTTCCATATCTAGTGGGGAAGCCCGCAGGGCCATGCAGCCCACAGAGAGCAGCACAGGCTTGGACCCAGTGGGGAAGCCCTGCTCGCCAAGCACAAAAGCTGGTGCTACCTAGGAGCAGAGGGCAGCTGAGCTGCCGCTCAGGCAAACAACCTCCCGGCTGCGATGAACACCCATAGTACTGCTGCAGCCCCCAAGTGGGGAAGCGTGTCTCAGAGGGACTATGAGAGCAGGCAGCAGTGGCCGGAGCCCCCGTGTGATCACTCGTTCATCTAGTGGGAGAAACCACAACCCCACTGTGGTCCCAGGGAATGGCTTTGGCTCGCTCCCAGATGGGAGGTCTCGCCCACCAAGCACCATGTCTGGTGTGACCCAAGAGCAGAGGGCGGCTGAGATCCCAATACAGGCAAACAAGCTCCCACCTGCCTTGAACACCCGTAGTGCTGCTCTGGCCCCAAGGGGGAAGCGTATCTCAGTGGGACTGTGAGAGCAGGTGGCAGTAGCCCTGAGCTCCCATGTGATCACTCTTTTTTCTGGTGGGAGAACCCACAATGCCACCCAGTCCCAGGGAGTGGCTTTGGCTCAGTCCCGGAGGGGAAGTCCCACCCACCAAGCACAACAGCTGGTGCGACCTAGGAGCAGAAGGTGGCTCAGATCCCAGTCAGGGCAAACAAACTCCCAGCTGCTGTGAACACCCATAGTACCACTGTGGCCCAGAAGCAGGGAGCACGACCCCCAGGGTCAGTGGGAGCAGGTGGCAATGGCCCTGCACCACCCATGTGACTACTTTCCCATTCAGTGGGAGACCCCACAGGGCCACTGTCATCCCAAGGAGTGACCCAGGCTTAGACAGACACAGCCAACAGGGATCATGGCAGCGGGCTTAGATTGCACAGCTCCTGCTCGCGCCAAGTGGCAGCAGGTGGAACCTGCATCCAGAAACTATCACTATGCGCTGGCACAAATCCACTCCATCCAATGGTATAAAGAAATTTATTAATACTCCAGACCGGAAGGAAAAAGACAAACACCCAGGGCCGGCCCGGTGGCTTAGCGGTTAAGTGTGTGCGCTCCACTACTGGCGGCCGGGGTTCGGGTCCCAGGTGGGCACTGACGCACTGCTTCTCCAGCCATGCTGAGGCTGCATCCCACATACAGCAACTAGAAGGATGTGCAACTATGACATCTACTGGGGCTTTGGGGAAGAAAAAAAGAAGGAGGATTGGCAATAGATCTTAGCTCACAGCTGGTCTGCCTCAGCAAAAAGAGGAGGATTAGCATGGATGTTAGCTCAGGGCTGATCGCCCTCACAAAAGAAAAAAAAAAAGACAAACACCCAGAAACCAATCCTGAAGGCATGGAAATATACGATCTAAATGACAAAGAATTCAAGACACCCATGATAAGAAAACTCAATGAGTTACAAGAGAATTCTGAAAGACAGTTCAATGAAATCAGGAGCCAAATTACTGAACAGAGAATTCTTCAGAAAAGAGATAGAAACTATAAAGAAAAACCAAACAGAATTGTTAGAGATGAAAAACACGATGGATGACATAAAGAAAAATCTGGAGTCCTTAGACAACAGGGCTGATAATAGGGAGGATAGAATTAGCAATCTGGAGGATAGGAACACAGAAATGCTTCAAATGGAGGAGGAGAGAGAACTTAGACTAAAAAGAATTGAAGAAATTCTCCAAGAAATATCTGACTCAAATAGGAAATGCAACATAAGGATTATAGGTATTCCAGAGGGAAAAAGGAGCAGAGAGCTTGTTCAAAGAAATAAGAAGTGAGAACTTCCCAAACCTGGAGACGGAGCTGAAATTACGTGTAAAAGAAGTCAGGAGGACTCCTAATTACATCAATGTGAAAGACCTTCTCCAAGGCATATATTAGTAAAGCTGGCAAATGTCAACAATAAAGAAACATTATTAAGGGCAGCAAGGCAGAAGAGAATAACCAATAAAGGAAGCTCTATCAGGCATTCAGCGTATTTTTCAGCAGAAACCTTACAGGCTAGGAGAGAGTGGAATGATATATTCAAAATTTTGAAAGACAAAAACTTTCAGCCAAGAATACTATATCCAGCGAAAATCTCCTTCAGATGTGATAGAGAAATAAAAACTTTCCTAGATAAACAAAAGCTGAGGGAGTTCATTGCCACAAGACCCCCCCCAGAAGATTTGATCAAGGAAGCCCTCATATCTGAAAAAAAAAAAAGAAAGAAAGAACGTGTTTACAAAGAAAATACAATGGAGAAAGGAAAGTCTCTTCATTAAATGGTGCTGGGAGAACTGGACAGCCACTTGCAAAAGAATGAAAGTAGACCATCTGCTTTCACTATACACAAAAATTAACTCAAAATGGATCAGAGACCTGAAGGTGAGACCTGAAACTAGAAAACTCCTGGAAGAAAATGTAGGCAGTACACTATTCGTTATTGGTCATAAACAGATCTTCTCGAATTCCATGTCTACTCGGACAAGGGAAACAAAAGAACAAATAAACAAGTGGGACTTCATCAGACTAAAGAGCATCTGCAAGGCAAATGAAACCAAGATCAAGATGAAAAGACAACCCACCAGCTGGGAGAAAATATTTGCAAACCATATATCTGACAAGGGGTTACTCTCCATAATATATAAAGAACACATACATCTTTTTTTTTTTAATTTTTTGTTTATTGCAGTAACATTGGTTTATGACATTGTAAAAATTTCAGGTGTACATCATTGTACTTCTATTTCTGCATAGATTACATCATGTTCACCACCAAAATACTAATTACAACCCATCACCACACATATGTACCGAATTATCCCTTTCACCCTCCTCCCTCCCCCCTTCCCCTCTGGTAACCACCAATCAAATCTCTGTCCCTATGTGTTTGTTTATTGTTGTTATTATCTACTACTTAATGAAGGAAATCATACGGTATTTGACCTTTTCCCTCTGACTTATTTCACTTTGCATTATACCCTCAATGTCCATCCATGTTGTCACAAATGGCTGGATTTCATCGTTTCTTATGGCTGAGTAGTATTCCATTGTGAAGAACACATACATCTTAACAACAAAAAAAAACAAATAACCTGATCAAAAAATGGGCAAAGGATATGAACAGACATTTTCCCAAGGAAGATATACAGATGGCCAATAGGCATACGAAAAGATGTTCAACATCACTAATCATCAGGGAAATGCAAATCAAAACTACACTAAAATATCAACTTACAGCCGTGAGAATGGCCGTAATCACCAAGGCAAAACATAACAAATGTTGGAGAGGATGTGGAGAAAAGGGAACCCTCATTCACTGCTGGTGGGAATGCAAACTGGTGCAGCCTCTATGGAAAAAAGTATGGAGATACCTCAAAAAATTAAAAATAGAAATACCTTATGATCCAGCTATCCCACTTCAGGGTATTTACCCAAAGAACTTGAAATCAACAATCCAAAGAGGCTTATGCACCCCTACGTTCATTGCAGCATTATTCACTATAGCCAAGAAGTGCAAGCAACCCAAGTGTACATCAACAGATGATTGGATAAAGAAGATGTGGTGTATATATATACAATGGAATACTACTCAGCCACAATAAAAGACAAAATCATCCCATTTGCAACAACATGGATGGACCTGGAGGGTATTATGTTAAGTGAAATAAGCCAGACAGAGAAAGACAAACACTGTATGACCTCTCTCATATGTGGAATATAAACTAACATACAGACAGACAGAAGTTTGGTGGTTATCAGGGGAAAAGAGTTGGGGGCTTGGCACAAGGGTGAAGGGGGGCATTTATACAGTGACTGACAAATAATAATGTACAACTGGAACCTCACAATGTTATGAACTATTATGACATCAATTTTTAAAAAAAGAATTTATAATTACATGCTATTAAAATCACAATAAGTAGACTTCATAATATTATTATGATCATCTGTGGTACTTTATCACTGTATTTTGACTTTTTCATATTACTCTAGTTCTTGTACCATGTATTTAAAACAAAGTTATCTTTTATTTCCCATTTTAATTTTTTGTTCACAAGCTTTTTATTCTCCGTTGCTCACACTTAAAAATTTGATAGCAAATTTATAATTTTCACTGAAAAATAATTGACTTGATTTGTGTGTAATCAATCTGTGTCAATAAAATATATGTATAGAGTAAAATATATATATATATATATATATATATATATATATATATATATCACCCAGAATTCCACACACAAACAAAATATTCTTCAAAAAGTAAATTGAAATAATATTTCAGGATAAAAAGAAATGAACATATGAACTTCAGTCGACTTTCATTATAAAAATACTAATGTAAGTTCTTCAAGTGAAAAGAAAATGATTTTTTTAAAATTGTTAATTATGGCACAAAATTTATCATCTTAACCATTGTTAAATATACAGTTCAGTAGAGTTAAGAATATTCAGAGGATGGCCCGGTGTCGCAGTGGTTAAGTGCGTGCGCTCCGCTTTGGCGGCCCAAGTGTTCACAGTTTCAGATCCCGGGTGCACACCGATGCACCGCTTGTCAAGCCATGCTGTGGCAGCACCTCGTATAAAGTAGAGGAAGATGGGCATGGACGTTAGCCCTGGGCCATTCTTCCTCAGCAAAACGAGGAGGATTGGCACCAGATGTTAGCTCAGGGCTGATCTTCCTCACACACACAAAAAAAGAATATTCACATTGTTGTGCAAAGATCTCTAGAATTTTTTCATCTTGCAAAACTGAAACTCCGTACCTGTGAAAAAATGACTGCCCATTTTTCTCTGCCTCTAGTCCCTGGAAGCACCAATTATATCAGAAATTACAATATCTGTAATAAGACAAAACAAATCAAACAGAAGACAAAGCTTGCCAGAATGGATTTTAAAAAAGAACATTAGCTATTTGACACACATACTTCATACATAAGAACACAGAATGACTGAAAAACAAAGAATGGAAAAGGACTTGATATGTTAATGGTAATCAAAAAACTTATAAGGATATCAGCAAGAAGTATTTCTAAAGAGAAAGTTCACTTCAACAAGAATACACAATAATTCTCAATTTATATGCACCTAATAACATAGTTTCAAAACATACAAAGCACAAGTTGATGGATCTGACTTTCTCAGTAACTAATAGAACAAGCAAAAAAAATAGATAGAGAAATGAAAGATTTGAACACAATAAGGCAATGTGACCTAAGTTACAGATATAAAACACTACACCCACAAACTGCAGAATATACATTGTACTCAAGCAAGCAGAATGCATCATGAAGATAAAGCAGAAATCAAGAAAATTGAAAAGAGAAAAGCAATTTAAAAACAATGAGTGCAAATACTGGCAATTTAAAAATTGCAATCAAGTTGACAGACTTCTAACAAGATTCACAAGATTAAACAAAATGGTGAAAAGATACATATTATTAATATCATGAATGAAAGAAAGGACATCACTACCTAACCCACAGATATTGAAATGATAACAACGGACTAGTACTAGAAACTCTATGCATATAAACTTAACAGCTTAAATAAATGGGCCAATTCCAGGAAAACCACAAACTACAGTTTGACAGTTTCTTATACAGTTAAATATAAACTTCCCATATCGCCCAGTAATCCCACTCCTAGGAATCTATCCAAGGGAAATGAAAACATGTCCACACAACGACTTGCTCATGAATGTTTAGAGAAGCATTATTCATAATCATCAAAAACTGAAATCAATGCAAATGTCCTTCACAGGTGAATGGATAAATAAATATCGTACTTCTGTACAATGGAATACTACTCAGCAGTATAAAGAAATGAACTACGATCAATCTCAAAGGCATTGTGCTGAGTGAAAGAAGCCAGTCCCTAAAACGATACACACCACATAACTTCACTTGTATGACATTCTTGAAAAGATAAAACAATAGATGCAGGACAGATCAGGGGTTGCCAGGGGTTAAGGCTGGTTGGAAGGTGTAACTATCAAGGAACAGCACAAGAGAGTATTTGGGGAAATGAAATTGTTCTATATTCTAACTGTGGTGGTGTTGGTGAAACAAATCCATATATCCATTAAAATTCATTGTACTGTACATCAAAAAATAAATAAATTTTACTAGATGATAAGTTAATAAAAATTAAGCAATGGAAATATTTGATAAGACCATTAAGATACTGGGATATGCAAAGATTTCGTAACTAGGACAGCAAGAGCACTACACATAAGTGAAAAGACTGACAAAAGAGATTTCATTAAAAATTTTAAAACTCTTGCTCATCACTAAAGAGAGTGACAAGTAGGAAAAGAGAGTCACAATTTAAAGGACTCACATCCAGAATAAAGAACTTGAAAAAAATCAATATAAAACGGATAGCCCAATTTTTATTTTTAAATGGGCAAGACACCAGAACAGGCATTTCACAAAGGGAGATATTCAAATGGCTAAGAAATATATGAAAAAGTCTCAACATCATGACTCATTAGGGAAATGCAAATTAAAACGACAGTAAGATAGCACCACAAAGGGATTGCAATGATTAAAAGTGAACGTGCAGACAATAAAAGTGCGGCTAAGGATGTAGAGAGATGAGGACTCTCATACGTGATGGTGGGGATGTAAACTCACTTGACCATTCAGGAGACCCATTTGATAGCATCTTCTACAGCTAAATACATGCCTACCTTACCACAGAGCACCCACATAACCACTAGGAAGAAAGTGCTAGTGCTCCCATTTTCATCCCAAAATTCATATCAAAATTATTTTTGAAAAGCCATAAACTGGAAACAAATTCAATGCCATTGAATTTATTTATCTGGAGAATAGATAAATAACTGGAACTATATACACACATAAAATACAATATTAAAAGGAAAAATGATACCAAAAGCAAAAATGAGTGATTGATAAATGGAACAACATGGATAAATCTGAAAGACATAATACTGGGAGAAAGCAGCCAGACACTAGAGTGTATATAAAGTTTGACTCCACTTCTAGGAAGCACAAACACTAGGGACACGAAAGAGGGAGGTGGTACATTCGGGACTGTGCTGACTTGAAGGGTCACAAGACAAAGCCCAGTGTCCTCAGCCTGCACTCAAGGCTGTATCTGGGTATCTGAGCTGCCTTCTCTCCCACCATCATGTGTGTTGGGTTCTCCTGGTCCTCCCCACAAGCGGCAGACACAGGTGCACCCCTCACCTGCCAGGCTGGCTCAGCTCTTGGCACGTCCCCACCCAAGCTTCCCGCCCACTTCTCATCCTTCCAACCTCAGCTCAGCTCAGCCCCTTTCTCTCTGGTAGCCTGACCTGACCACAGGGGTGGGTGGGAAGAACGTGTATGTGGAGCTTGGTGGTGGAAGTGTGGGTGTGCACATACATACACATTCCTCCAGTTGTTCTCTTTAGATTTGCATGTTTTACTCAATACAAGTTAGGCATCAAGAAAACAATGAATAGACAAAAAGCTGCAGTGGAAACAAGTTCAGCAAAAAAAGAACAGGAGATCCACACATAATTCTGCTCTAGAAACTCCCACGGAGACACTCAATGGTAAGATTGCTTCTTAAGTTGTATTGCTTACTAAAACTTTTATTTATAAATAAACGTTGTCATCTTTTATAATAATAATTACGAGATGGGCGTCTTTAAACCGGGAAAGAAAAGCCGTGCTCCTGACTCTGCTGTGTATGGATGTCTCCATTGATGGGGAAGTTTGGGAGACCAGAAACTCAGGTGTTAACCAGGTAACTTCTGGGTAAAGGAAGGTAAGGCTCCAAGTTCATTCCCTTAGTAGGGCTGGGGAGGGAGAGAGAGGAGGGTGGGAGGGGCGGTGGGCAGGACCAACAAGGAGGGGTTGGTAAGAGATGGGGAGAGGAGCAGGCAGAAACAAGGGGGCAGTCAGTGGGGTGTGTGTGAAATGATCATGTTCTTATTTTCTGTATCTTATGATGTTTTGACATCATAAAAGCTTTCTGTCCAGGGGGAGTTTGCCCCACTCTGAGGAGTAGCCAAATCTTAGAGACCGCAAAGGGCTCTGCCAGGAGACACCTTTCAGATGCAAACCAACCAATCCTGAGTCCATGTCCCCCAGGCACACTCTTGATCTAACTCCCACCCACCAAACCACTATTTCCTCTGCCCTAATTACCAAAGACCAGGTACCAGACAACTAGAGACCACCCCTATTAGCCAAAGCCGCCCAGAATTGTTCAAACCAGCTAATCCTAAACCATGTGCCTGCCCTAACTTCCTTCCTGAGGAAACCCCAATAAAGGCCCTGGGCTAGGCTTCCCCCATGCCTGCTTCTGTCTCCTGACCAAACCTGGTGCTTCCCCTGTGGCATTGCAGGGAGTGATGTGCCACCTCCTCTCCAGAAATGTAAGTAATAAAAATCTTTCAGTGGCATTGAACTGTCCATGTCGTCACTCAGTCACCTCCACAAATTGAAATCCGTGGGTACAAATGAGATAGAGTTTGAGTCGAGTGTTTCCCGGGAGAAGCTGACAGCGATGTCCCCACGTCTGTCCCTCTGGACTCTGTGTCCACACCTCAGTCCCACTTTGAGAAGGAAGGATCCTTAGTGAGGCCTCTCAGCACTGCCCCCTAGGGGCCTCCACACCTGCAGAGCCAACACGGGTCTCAGATCAGATTCGGTCATTTTAACTCTGACTCCAGGTGGCAGAACAACTCAGCCCACTTGGAAGTCAGGGGCCAGTCACTGGACTTCCCTGGAGAGGGACAGGCCTCCTCACCTGGTGTAGTAGATCCAGGTGAGACCATAGGTGAGGAGGAAGCCAACCCCCATGAGGGCCCCTCTGATCAGGGTGAGGACCAGGGGCCAGGAGCACTGCTGCTCCCCAGTCACACAGCTGCATGAAGAGGGGCATCCTGGGGAAGGGGAGAGAGTGAAGTTCTGCCCCCAGACCCCAGCCCCTCCCACAGCCAAACAGCTGACCAGGCTGCCCGCTCCCAGCACCTGTCCTGCAACTCACTCTGCACAGACAGGCTGAAGGAAACATGCTGGGAGCCCAGCAGGTTCTGAGCTCGGCAAGTGAATTCCCCTCCATCTCCAGCCCCGACCTGGAGCAGCTCCAGGACCCCAGGTGCTGAGGGCTGGGAGGGGCTCAGGGTTTTTCCCTCCCGGGACCAGCTCATCCTGGCAGGGGGCTTGCTATCAGCCACGCACACCAGGCGCAGGAACTGGCCCTCCAGGACAGGCAGCGATGTGCTGTTGCTCAGGGTCTTCAGGGCTGGGTGAGAGAAACACAGCAAGGTAGGGGGAGCTGAGGGGTCTGTCTCCCCCTCGCTCTTCCTACAGAGCCAGAAGGAGAAAGGCAGGGCCATGTCACAAGAGCAAGAGGTGGGTTAATCGTGGCTGAAGGGGCAACAACCCTCATGGTCAGCTCAGGGTACCAGAAAAAGGGGGCTGAGCTGAGATGGAAGGATGAGGAGAAATGTGTGTGCAGCTCAGGTGGAGATGCACCCAGAGCTGAGTCAGGCTGGCAGATGATGGGATGCACCTGTGTCTGCTGCTTGCAGGGAGGACCAGGAAACCAAACACACGATAGTGACGTGAGAGAAGCAAGTCAGATGTTTTGGAGTGTTGAGTGCCAGGCTGAGGGCATTTGTCCTGTGCTCATGGGAAAGTCGTAAGGTCTGTGAGTAGGGGAAACACAGAATCAGTGCTGAGTCTAGAAAGATCCTGCCGGGGCCAAGTGAGGCCTGGAAGCGAGGGATGGACAGGAGACAGGGAGGCTGAGGCAATGGTCCAGGGTCGAGGACAAAGACAGGAGCTGGGTCTGGGCCAAGGGCAAGGAGAAGAGGGAAGTAATTTATGAAGTGAAGTCCTGGAGACTCGCTGACTCGTGAGGTGCAGCAGAGAGAAAGGGAGCGTCTAGCGTTATGTCCACACCACTTCTGGGTTAAGTAGGGGTTGGTTGGGGGCAGTTGAGAGGCATCAGCAAGAGGTGGCTAAATGTGTAGATCCGTGGTTGGATATAAAGTTATGGAGGCATCATGGTAGGGTTGGGATCTGAAGGGGAGACATGGAAGGGAATGAATATGCCCAGGAAAGGGGAGAGAGAATGAAACAAGGGACCAGGGTGGAGCCATGGGGAATGGGAGCATTCAAGGCTTCTGGAAAAGATGATCACATCAGAGATGAAAGAGGGTACATATCATAGGAGGTGAGAGCAGACAAACTCAAGAAAAGGGAGCAGAACCCAGAGTTGTCCAAATCACAGAGACAGAAAGAGGAATGCTGGTCGCCAGGGGCTGGGAGGAAGAGAGGGGAATTAGGAGTTAGTGTCTGATGGGTATGGAGTTTCAGTTCTGCAAGAAAAGACTGGTTGCCCAACACTGTGAACGTACTTAACACTGCTGAGCTGTACCGTTAAAAATGGCAACCATGGTAAAATTTATGCTATGTGTTCTTAACTACAATTAAAAATAATCTTAAAAACTAATGAAAAGATGAAGGGGATCAAAAGGAACAAACTTGCGGTTATAAAATAAATAAGTCCTGGGGAGGTAACATATCACATGGCGACTATAGTTAACAATACTGTGTTGCATATTTGAAAGTTGCTAAGAGAATAAATCTTAGAAGTTCTCATCACAAGAAAATAAAATGCTAGGGGCTGACGCAGTGACATAGTGGTTAAGTTCGCGCTCTCCGCTTCAGCAGCCCGGGGTTCGCAGGTTCTGATCCTGGGCAGCCCTACGCACCACTCATCAAGCCATGCTGTGGCGGCATCCCACATACAAAAATGGAGGAAGATTGGCACAGATGTTAGCTCAGGGACAATCTTCCTCAAGCAAAAAGAGGACGATTGGCAACAGATGTTAGCTCTGGGCCAATCTTCCTCACCAAAAAAGAAAAAAAATTCTGTAGCTACATATGGTGATAGCTGTTAACTAGACTTATTGTGGTGATCATTTCACAATATACACAAATATCAAATCATTATGTTGTACAGCTCAAACTAATATAATGCTATATGTCAATCATATCTCAAAATAATAATAAATAAATAAAAGCTAGAGGAAAGAACATGGATGAGCCAACAACGATACAGGTCCCATCGACATGAGATGGCAGTGAGGGTGGGTGACAGGCAGACCCAGACCCAGGGGGCTGAGTAGTGAGGGTCAAGGGTCTCTTCTCCAAGCCGTGAGCTGGCAGAGGCCCCACTCCCATCACAGCCCCAGAGAAGAGAGCATCTTTCCTACCTGTGACATTTCCGGAGAAGACGCGGATCGTGAGGTTCTGTGGAGCATCTGGGAGAGAAAGATATGTCCCTGCTTCAGAGGCGAGGAGTGGGAAGGAAGTGGACCCAGCATCCAAGGAGTGTGGTAGAAACCGGGAAGGTGGGGATTGCTGTCCATCCTGCCCACTCCCCACTTGGACTCCAGATCCACGCACCAGTGTTCACAGGTCAGCTCGCCCTTGCTCTCTTCCCCTTCCCTACACACACACACCCCTCTGCCTTCAGGGACCAGCCATCCCTCCAACACTCACAGGAGACATTGAGCTGGATGTTTCTCTCCGTGGTCACCTGAGCTCCTTGGAGTTTCACCCGACAGATGAGGTTGGTGCCGTGGTCCTGGGGCCTCAGGGTGAGGGTGAGCCACGGGGACTGGAGGGTCCCAGGGTCCAGCGAGTCAAGAGCATCCCCCACCCAGGAGAACGTGAGAGGTCTTCCCCCATCACAGGACCCTGGCAGGCTGCAGGTCAGATTTGTGGGGCGGCCAGACTCCACAGGCTCCAGAAAGTGGATGTCGGGTTTCTCTGTCAGGTCTGAGGAGGAAACAGGGAGATGCCTGGGCCCCAGGGAGGTGGGGACCCTGAGAGGGACCAGAGCCTCAGGGCCTGAGCTGACCTTAGGTCCTGTATCCTTCTGACCATCCCAGCCCAAAGGTCTGGAGCAGAGAATGTTCCAGTGTCCTGTTCCTGTTCTAAGACGAGGGTCCCCATGTCCCAGGGTCCTCTCCTGGGGCCCCTGCCGTACCTGTCACCTGCAAATTCAGCTTCTTATCTCTGTAATTATAGTTCACATAATATCCTCTCTCCACTCGGAAGAAGTAGACACCTGTGTCACTCCTCCTGGCGTCCTTGATGCTCAGGGAGCAGTTGTTGGTCCTGAGGTCCCCGAGGAGGAGGAACCGGCCCTGAGTCTCTGTATTCCCTTGTTGCTCTGGGTTATTTGTGGCCACAAGGCTATGGAGGCGCCTGTTGTCCCCATCCCGGAACCAGTATATGTAGAGTTTACCATAGCTGGAACCCGAGGGGTAGGAGAAGGAGCAGGGCACGAGGACACACAGGCCCTCCTGCATTGTCACCAATTCCTGCACATGGAGCTGGTACCCTGGATACTCCTGTAGGGACCCTGGGGGGACACAGAGGCTCAGCTGCAGCTCCAGCCCCTCCCCCACCAGTCCCGTCCCTCATCCCTCAGCCACTCACCCCCCCACAGCAGGGGCAGCAGCAGCAGGGGCACCATGTCTGCCTCGAGGCGCCAGGGCAGAGCCCAGGTCCAGCTCCCTCTGTCAGGCAAGGAAATGCCCCGAACGTGGGGTGGGGCCGAGGAAGCCCCAAAGGAAGCCAGTGGGTAAGGGAGAGCTGCAGCCTCCACGGAAGGGGAACTTGGACACCACAGGGCGTGGAGGGAGGTAGGGGCTCAGAAACCATCCTGTCCCACCCTCTCCCTTCACCCGACGCTGCAGGTGAATATCCCGAGGTCCCCAGAGATTAAGAGTCTCGTCCACACAGGAATCTGGAAATGATCACCTTCCAAATGCTGGTCTAAGTCAAGAGTGAAGTCGCCGAGGGGCCAGAGCAGTTAGAAAACAGGAAGGAGGGCTAGTCGGGTGATTCGATGGGACCCCCGCCCCCTCCAGCTGAAAACCATGGAATATTCTGGAAAAGAATAACTTTAAATTTTCTTAAAACCATTCAAGAAAGAAAAGAATTTGCAGACCCAAATCCAGTGGATGGTGAAACTCAAGGAGGAAAGCTGAAGGTTAAACCCCTTTGCTCTGAGGGGTTTTGCTAACCTGGCACATTCATCAATCTGAGCATATTGGGGGACAGCAATGGAGCAAAGGCCGGCACAAAACAGGATGTCCCCATTCAGCAGGGACCCCAAAAGTCTAGACCTCAGCACAGAAGCTCAAACTTCAGGGCCCCTCATGGGCACCGTCCCTTTTTCAAAGCCCTGGTGAGGACTTAGGCCATGTGTGGAAATAACCTGTAATCCTCCTGCTCTTTTATGAAAGAAATTGATCAACATTTCCCCAAATTTGACAATGATCTTAAACAGTTTAGACATTCCCAGTGACAGGTTGTAGGATTAAAAGAAAGTTTCTTAAACTATAAAAGATAAAAACAAATTCCAATGAATCTTGTCAGAGGAAATACTGAATTCTCTTTCTATATTTTCTATTATATATATAGAATATTCTATAATTAATAATATTTATTAATATCTATTTATATACTGTATAAAAATATTATTCCCCTCTAAAGAGGCAATCAAAGAGTATGAGTGAAAAACTGTGAGGAAAATGCGTCAGGCTGATGTGCCAGACAGGTATTCCGTACTATTAATAAAAATACTCTCTAATTTTTCTTAGTTGTTTTGTATTTGGGTTTTGAGTTATTTATTTATTTATTTTGGTAAGGAAGATTGGCCCTGAGCCAGCATCTGTGCCTATCTTCCTCTATTTTGTGTGTGGGACACTGCCACAGCACGGCTTGATGAGTGGTGTGTAGATCTGTGCCCAGGATCCGAACCTGCTAACTCTGGGCCGCCGAAATAGAGTGTGTGAACTTAATCACTATGCCACTAGGCCAGCCCCTTTGAGCATTTTAGCTTTTATGATTTAATGTGATGTGTTTTCTCATTTCAAAAATATTCATATGTGTGGCACATTTTGTATTTGTTTTCTAAGCAGTGATCTCAACCTCTGTATAAATGTCAGGCTCCACAGAACCCAGGACTGCCCCTGCCGAGGGGTCCGGGAGAACCAGAGAACACCGGCTGCATCCCCCGCTCCTCACGTGCTGCAGGGAAGATGGCGGGGCAAAGCAGGAAGTGAAGAAGGCCAGGGCCCACGTAGTCGTGCGGCACAAATTCACAGCAGCTGGTGGTCTAGCAGATCTCAAGCTGGGATTATCAGAAACACAAGAAATAAAAAGTGTTGCAAGGATGTGGAGACAAGGGAACTCTTGTGCACCATTGGTGGAAATGTAAATTGGTGCAGTCACTATGGAAGACTGTGTGAAAGTTCCTCCAAAATTAAAAATAGAACTACCATATGATCCAGCAATTCCACTTCTGGGTATTTGTTCGAAAGAAGCTAAAACAGAAATTCGATGAGATTTCTGCACCCCATGTTCATTGCAGCATTATTTACAATAGTCAAGACATGGAAACAATCTAAGTTTCCATTGATGGATGAATGGATAAAGAAAATGTGATATATATAAACACACAGTAAAATACTATTCAGCCATAAAAAAGAAGGGCATTATGCTAAGTGAAATAAGTCAGACAGAGAAAGACAAATGCCATATAATCTCACTTATGTGTGGAATTTTAAAAAAAAAGAAAAGGGACTCATAGATACAGAGATTGGTTGCCAGAAGCAGGGAGTGGGGGGGGGTGGGCAAAACGGGTGAAGGTGGTCAAAATGTGTAAACTTCCAGTTATAAAACAAGTAAATCCTGGGGATGTAATGTACAGTATGGTCACTATAGTTAACAATACCAGTTAATAATACTATTAACTATAATAACATAATAATACTGTATTGAATATTTAAAGTTGCTAGAGGAGTAGCTATTAAAATTTCTCATGAAAAAGTTAACAAATGGGACTACATCAGACTAAAAAGCTTCTGCAAGGCAAAGGAAACCATGAACAAGATGAAAAGACAACCCACCAACTGGGAGGAAATATTTGAAAATCACTTATCCGACAAGGGGTTGATCTCCAAAATATATATGTAAAGAACTCATACAACTCAACAACAAAAAAACAAAAACCCAATAAAAAAAATGGTCAGAGAATATGAACAGGCACATCTCCAAAGAAGATATACATATAGCCAACAGACATCAACATCACTAATTATTAGGGAAATGCAAATCAAAACAACAATGATGTATCACGTTACACCAGTCAGAATGGCTACAACTACCAAAACCAAAAACAACAAATGTTGGAGAGGATGTGGAGAAAAGGGAACCCTCATGTACTGCTGGTGGAAATGCAAATGGTTGCAGCCACTATGAGAAACAGTATGGAGATTTCTCAAAAAATTAAAAATAGAAATACCATATGATCCAGCTACTCCACTACTGGGCATTTATCCAAAAAACTTGAAATCAATGATCCAAAGAGACTTATGAATCCCTATGTTCATTGCAGCATTATTCACACTAGCCAAGATGTGGAAGCAACCCAAGTGCCCATCAAATGATTATTGGATAAAGAAGATGTGGTATATATATACACAATGGAATACTACTCAGCTATAAAAAAAAAAAAAAAGACAAAATCGTCCCATTTGCAACAAAATGGATGGACCTTGAGGGTATGATTTTAAGTGAAATAAGTCAGACAGAGAAAGACAAATACTGCATGATTTCACTCATATGTGAAAGATAACAAATACATGGATAAAGAGAACAGATTAGTGGTTACCAGAGGCAAAGGGGAGGTGGGGGGTGGGTGAAAGGAACACATATGTACAATGATGGACAATAATTGGACCCGAAATTACACAATGTTATAAACCATTATGATCTCAAGAAAGTTACTGGGAAAAAAAAGGTTCTCATAACAAGAAAAAAAAATGTAGCTACATGTGGTAATAGACGTTAGCTAGACATGTTGTGGTGATCATTTCACAATATATACGTATATCGAATCATCATGTTAGATGCCTGATGTTTTGTTCAGCCGTCTTCTCCTTCCTTTCTTTGTGGTTTCCTGCAAGCTAAAGACAACACATTAGGCTTGTCCTGAGCAGCGTTGTGCTTAATGTCTTAAGGGGCCAGGGACAAGGGTAACAAAATGAACATAACTTTATGTCAATTATATCTCAATAGAAAAATAATATATACAAAAAAAACTAAAAAGAAATCTCAAACTGGCAACTTAGATTAGAGTAGTCCAAGACGTCTAGCAATTCTCCCTTTGTGCTCCAATGGCCTTTCAACATCTGCATAACAAATTCCTTATATTAAATTCCCTCTGTTGTGTGGCTTCTATTTTCATGATTGGCCCTTGACCGATTAAATCTCAAGAGACAAAAAAATGAGCATTGAGTGATTTCAGAGTCCTTCATGATAAAACTCGCAGCCAATTAGAAATAAAGGAAAATTTCTTTAACAAGTAAAAGGGTGTCTTCAGAAAACATCCTACCTAATGGAGTAGCATCAGGTCTTATCCTAGTAAGGCAATAAAAATAATCAAAAAGTATAAGAATTTAAAGACAACAGAGAAGTCTTTCTTCATGAAAGATTGCATATACAGAAATGTCCAAAAGTATATACAGATACGTTTTGGGGCTTAATAAGAGAGCTAGGAAAGTTGCTAGAGACAAAATCAAATGACAAAAGTCAAAAAAAATTACAAAAGTCTACTGCATTTCCATATCACAGTAATAAACAAAAAATGGGATTTTATAAAAGAGGCCATTGACAATAGCATAAAAAAATTATGATATGCCTGGGATATATCTAACTATATAACAAAGTTATAATGTGCACCTCCTCAATGGAGGGAATCGTAAATCTGTATTGAAGA
The DNA here is from genome assembly GCF_057802395.1 of Ceratotherium simum simum. NCBI lineage: Eukaryota > Metazoa > Chordata > Mammalia > Perissodactyla > Rhinocerotidae > Ceratotherium > Ceratotherium simum. The sequence continues at coordinate 9,741,678 of NC_141932.1, read as the reverse complement.
ACATTAAAGACGTAAATAAATTGAAAAATATGCCACGTTAATGGTTTAAAAACACTATTGTATAAATGTCAATTCTACCCAAATTAATATGTAGAATCAAAGCAATATGTCACCCATCTCCCAGGCGATTTTTGTGGAACTTGATAACTCCATTGCAAAGTTTGTATTGAAGTAGATATTTCCACATATAGCCAAGACAATCATAAAGAAGAGCAGTATGTGAGGAGTGGCTCTGCAGGCTATCAAGAGATATTACAACATCAGAGAAAATAAGATGGTGTTGTACTGAGAAAGACTAACAGACCAATGAAACAGAATACAGAACCTAGAAATAGACCTCAACCACAGGAAATATCATCTAGGGTAGAGGAGGTGACGGTGAAGTGACAAAAAGATAGACTTTTCAGTGACAGACGTGGGCAACTAGGGATCTGAATGCAATCACATAAAATTGCACCCCTAGTTCATACCAGGAACAAAACTCAAGCGCAGGTGGATTGAAGACCTTCTGTTGTATGAGAGACAAAACAACAGAGCTGTTAGAAGACAATATAGCAGGATATCTCCATGACCTTATGGGAGGGAAGGATTCCTGAACAAGACATAAATTGCACTAACTGTAAAGAGAAACGTTGAAAACTTGGACTATATTAAAATTAAGAACTCTTCAGAAAAGACAACATAGGGAGTGCTAAACCATTAGCCATCAAGCAAGAGCAGATATTTACAACACATATAAGCAATGAAGTACCAGTAACCAGAACAGAAGAAGAACTTCTAGAAATACATAAGGAAAAAGAAATACAGATAAATGGGCTGACGTGAGCAGGTGCCTCATAAGGAGAGCATCCAACTAGCCAGTAAACCAATGAAAAGCAACTCCACCTCATTAGCAATCAGGAAAATGCACATTAAAACAATAATAAGATATTACAGGTGCTCCAAATTGGCAAATATTAAAGCATCTGAAAACACCAAGTATTAGTGAACCTATGAGTAACGGAGTTGAAATATCAGTTGGTACAAGCACTTCAGAAGAAAATAGCATCATCTGAGGATGACGACACATCAACTGAGGATGTGCTTCCACTACGATCCAGCAATGCCACTCCTGGAATTTACGTTCTAGACGAGCGCTGTCAATATGGTAGCCAATCGCCCAATGTGGCAGTTGACCACTGGGCAGGTGGCTATAAGGATGTGTGCTGTAAGGGGCTACACGATGTGCTATAAAAGGGTAAAACACACTGGATTTCAATGACTTAATACAAGAAAATGAATGTAAACTATTCCATTAATAATTTTATAATGATTAGATATCAAAATGATAGAATCTGTATCGTCTGGGTTAAATAAAAGATTATTAAAATTAGCTTCACCTTTTAAAGATTTTATTTATTTATTTTTCCCCCAAAGCCCCAGTACATAGTTGTCTGTCATAGCTGCACATCCTTCTAGTTGCTGTATGTGGGACGCGGCCTCAGCATGGCTGGAGGAGTGGTGCCTCGGTGCGTGCCCGGGATCCGAACCCGGGCCGCCGGCAGCGGAGCGCACGCACTTAACCGCTAAGCCACGGGGCCGGCCCAGCTTCACCTTTTAAAAAAAAAACTTTTTTAGCATGGCATTTAGAAAATTCTAGGGGGTCAGCCCAGTGGCATAGTGGTTAAGTTCATGTCTTCCACTTCGACAGCCCGGTTCACTGGTTCGGATCCTGGGCGCAGACCTACTCACTGCTCATCAAGCCATGCTGAGGTGGCGTCCCACACAGAAGAGCTACAACTCTACAACTTAGACACACAACTATGTACTGGGGCTTTGGGGAGAAAAACAAAAAAGAGGAACACTGGCAACAGATGTTAGCACAGGGCCAATCTTCCTCAAAAACAAAACAAAAACAACAACAACAAAAAACCCATCCTCTCATGGATATTAAAAAAAAATTGAAATTATACATGTGGTTCGTATTTGGGGCTCACATTGTATTTCTATCAGATAGTGACAGTCTAGAGAACTCTTTCCCACATGCATACATAGTCAAGAACACTCATGCATATATTGCACACTGGAGACACTATAAATGTCTGTCAGTGGTCGACTGTGTTCATTGTGCTGTAGGTGTACAATTGTCAACTATATGACAACAAAAACAAAGAAACACTGCCACACAAAGCAAAGTCTTTTGAAAGTTTGAGTGAAAGAAGCAAAATAATACATCAGTAAGATTCCATTCATATAAAGTTTTAAAAAGGCCAAAACCAAAGTGTACTATTTGGTGATATATTTGTAATGCTAAAATTATAAAGTAAAAAAGAAAATTAAAGGTAATTGAAGAGCACTGGGAGGGAGGGACACAAAGGGAGATTCTGGGGCTTCCTACAATCTTCTATTTCTTAACCTGGGTAGGGATTCCATGGGGGTCCACTTTATAATTTTTCCTCAAACAGAACAAATACGGTTCAGGCATTCTTTTGTAAGTTTGTTATATCTCAGAAAAGAAAATGAAAAATAAACTCATGATCAAAAAAATCGAAAAGGCACCACTAATGAGAAAAGACAATTATTCCTGGCTTAAAATGAATTTTAAGTATCAAAATGACAAATGACTTAGAATTTGGAAATTTAACTTACAGAAGTTTAACATTTTTTGTTGTTGTTGTTGTTGTTGAGGAAGATTTGCCCTGAGCTAACTGCTGCCAATCTTCCTCTTTTTGTATGTGAGCCACCACCACAGCTTGGCCACTGACAGATTAGTGGCGTAGATCCATGTCCAGGAACTGGGCCCAGGCCGCCAAAGTGGAATGCATCAAACTTAACCACTAGGCCACCGGGACTGGCCCAGATGTTTAAAACTATTATGAATTTATCTTCATGAATCCAAAATGTATCAGTAACGTAAACTAGTAATGAGATTATTTCTGTTTTACTGCCTGTTGAGAATTTAGCTATGCTGGAAACACAAATTTAAGTCTTCTAAAATATGTCTTTCTTATTAAATAGAATAGGAATGATTGACTCAAAATGAAGTCGTAGATATAAACCACAAAGTCTTATAAATTTGAAAATAAGCTGAAAGCACATAAGAGGTGGCTCCCCAAAAGACAGAAGATAAAAACTAAAATCTTGATAAATATACCACAGTTCTTAAGACCCATTAACAAAGAATGCATCTGCACACATCAGAATGGCTAAAGTTGAAAAGACTGGTCGTACCAAGTGTTGGAGAGGATGTAGAGGAACCGGAACTCCTGAAACACTGCCGGTGAGAATGTAAATGAGTACAATCACTTTGTAAAACTCTCTGGCAGGATCTACTAATGCTAAAACCACCTCTTCTGAGGCCCAGCAATCCCACTCCTAGGTATTTTCCCAAAGGAAATGAGGGTACATGTCCATCAAAGGACACGTACAAAAATATTCTACCAGCTTTACTCATAATGGCCCAAAACTGGAATTAACACAAATGTCCATCTACATAAAATGAGATCAATAAATAGTGGTACATTCATACAATGAAATAATATACAGCAATAAAGAGTCAACTACAGACACACTCAAGAATATGAGTATATTTTACAGACAATATGCTGAGGAAAAGAAGACAGGTACAAAAGAGTTCGATGCTTCAGGATTCCATATATGGAAATTCTTAGCACCCAAAAAACTAAATGGTGATGACAAATGTGAGAATAATGGTTTCTCTAAGTGTAGAGGATGTGGACTGAGAAGTAGTACAGCCCATATTGCATGGAAAAACCATCTAGAATATGGAATATATTTAAAGTATATATCTTAAAATGAGTGGTAGTTTCACGGCAATATATGTCTACATCTCTATATCTATATCAGTACCTGTACGTCTATCTGTTTATCTATTTGTCTATCACCTGTCTATCTATCTATCTATCACATCACATTAAATAAGTGCACTTTATAATGCACTACTTCAATAAAAATGCAAAAATAATGAATTTGTATGGTTGATTTAGCTCATGTCAGGATTCAGAATATCAGGGTAAGAGAGGCCAACTGATAGGACTGTGAAAAGGATGTGTAGTAGTCGATCTTTTTTCTCTGACAAGCGTGGAGAAGGTTATGGATAGTCCTCCACCAAATTCCCAGCCCTGAATCCTGACGTCTAAGACTCGTGTAGAGAATGGAGAACTGTGAGAGAAAAAGGGACTGGTTTAAGGCTGGTCCTTAGGAGACTCCAAGGATCAAATATGCCTTGGTTTGGGTTCCCATGGAGACAGAGTGATACATGGATTTTCAGTATAGAGAAGAGAGATTTGATGTTCTTAGCCCTGATTGAGGGTGTAAGTGGAGGGGGGAAATGGAAGGGGTCTGGGGAGGGGAGCAGGATGAGACAGGAAGATGAAGCTAAGAAGGCTTGGAGTGGGATGAGAGTGAGGCTGGGAACAGCTATGAGGACATCCTTCCAGGGCTACTGTATCCAGAGGGCAGAGGGGAGCTCAGTCTGGCCTCCCAGGTTTATCTCCAAGTGTAATTTCAGTGACTCAGTTCTAAGAGTCAAGGTAGGAAGAAACAAGATTCTAGAAGCTGATTATCTTGGGCTTGGCAAGGCCTGCTCACCTGGTGTCCATCAAGGTAAGACAATGGGTGAGAAGGAAGATGCGCCCATCAGGGCTTCCCTTGAGCACCATGAGTACCAGGAGCCCCCAGCATCCCAGAGGTACAGGAACAGGAAGTAGGGCCAGATCAGAAGAGGAGAAAGTGGAGTTAATATTCCTATCTCTAGACCGTAGTCCCATCCCTTATCTCTATGCCCTCCCAGAACCAAGGCAATCTTTTCCCAGTCCCTGACCCTCGCTCTGCACCAAGAATGTCAGGGAGATGGGCAGGGATCCTGGGGATGCTGAGCTCCAGACTGCCCTGGACTAGGAGAGTCTACAGGAATCTTCTGACCATCCACAATTCTCCTGCCCCTAGTCCATGTGTTGGCCTCTACCCATCAGAGGTCTTGCCTCCATAGGTCCTGGACATCCTTCCCTAGTTCCTTGAAATCCATAAGTCTTACCTCCTCAGGACCTGGACATCATGGTTCTCTCCACAGTTACTCCAGCTCCAGGCAGGGAACCTGAAGACAAGGAGAGAAGGTGACCACTAAGACAAGGACTGAAGATGACCACCGAGTAGTCACAGATCTCAGATCCCTGAGAGGAGAAGGCAGCAGCTGTCTGAGAGAAGGTAATGGGTGGTTCCTCTCCATTTGCTTCCAGGGTCCCTTCCAAACCATGACTAACAGAAGATCCCATCTTCACTCCATCTGTAATTCTATCCCACTCTCTACCTCTGTTGCCCTCTCTTGGAGAATCGCTCCACCTGTCACTCTCACAGTGACTCCATAGGTAAACAGCTGTATGTTATACCAAATCCTCTCAATATATGTCTCCCACTGATGCCCATCTGTGATTCCCTTGTGCTCAGAGACAGTTATTGTTCTGGAGGAAACTGAGGAGGTAACATTGACCTTAGGGATTATACTTTGTACTTCCATCCTGTTCACGTGTGGCCACTAGAGCACAGTAACCATGTGTGTGGTGACAGTGAGTCTCAGCATTCCAGGATCCCAGGTGTAGGAGAAGGTAAAGTGCTTCTGGTCACTTGTTCCCTGGGGTGAGGGACAGAGATGCCTGCAGTGCCAGCCCCACTCCCATCCTGGTCTTCATCTGACCCAACACTGGAGGCATCTCTCAAGCTGGGGATTCCAGATGTTTCCTGGAACAGTCTCACTCCCCTAATCCCCATACTCTGTCCTGTCTGTTAGGGGTGAGAAGCAGATGAGGTGGCTGAAAGCAAGTTGCAACCAGAAGCCACACGGTATAGACAGAAGGGCAGAACAGGAAATTTCCTCATAACCTGTACTAGGTAAGCCAGGCCCCAGGGACAAGGAAGATGCCAGGCAGGCCCACCTCAGGGGCACAAAGCCCATCCTAGTGAAATTAAAATAACCCAAATTAATGAACTGGGGGAAAGAAGTAACCATTTTAAAACATTCAAGAAGAGGTACAGAGTTCCCAAAGAGAGGAGTGTGTTTATATGTATATATATATATAAACACACACACATATATATATGTTTTGTTGTTGCTGTTGTTGAGAAAGATCCACTCTGAGCTAACATCTGTGGCAGATCTTCCTCTATATTGTGTGTGAGCCACCACCACAGCATGGCCACCAACCGGCAGTGTAGGTCCACACCCGGGAACCGAACCCAGGCTGCTGAAGAGGAGCGCGCCAAACCTAACTATTAGGCCACTGGGGCTGGCCCTTTATATATATATATTTTTAAACAAACTAATGATAATATTTTTATTGAGATGATATTTACATGACAAAAAAAATACTAATGATGCTTTTGGATATACAAGCTTTTGGAGGACAAGATGAAATGATGTTGGATCATAAAGTAATGTGAACCATAAGGCTCCCCCTTGTGGAGGAGGGATAAAGCATTGTTGAAAGTTCTAGACTCCATCACAATGAGATGAGGATTTGAGAGATTGCCTCTTTGTCCCAGCAGCATGGTGACAGGAGAGACATTCAGGAAAAGACTTTCTGTGGTGGGGATGCATGAAATTTTTGCAACCTGATGCCTAGTATTCAATTTAAACTGCTTCCTGTCCTGGAGAGACATTCTCTTCTGCTGTCCCTAAACCTTCAGTGAAGAGTGTAACACAAAATACCCTTGTATTTAGTGCTCAGGAAATGCAGGAAAGAAGGGGAAAGGACGTCAGCTTACATATGACGATCCCCCAACACCCCCAGGAACTCTCGCACATATTGCGGTGGGTTGGCAGGTTCAGGTTCTCTGTAATTATTAAGCATGGGAGATCCAGTTACTTGCTATGGATATGAAAATATAGCCTGGATGCACGATTTGAGGACTACTGGTTTATACCATAAAAACCAAAATCTGCTGCTACTATCTTGGGAAATATCAGTCTGGTGTAGTACAATTTGGACAGAATTGAAATGAGAGAGAAGGAACTGGGAACAAAGTTACAACCCCTTTGAGTAAGTGGTATGATTCGGTGAGACAGGAAGTATGTGGAGGCGATTATCAAGGGCTCCAACTAGGAGAGGTGTGGACCATAAGGAAGATGATTGCTCCAGGTGGAGAGAAAACTCAGGCAGCCATGAAGTCTTTCCCTTTATTTGTCTTCGTTGGATAGGTTATGTCTAGCTTGTATTTGTACTTTTGTTTGACTGAATGTGTTTATAAAATGTTTTCTTTTGGTAAAATATATATAACAAAAATTACCATTTTGACCGTTTTTAAGTGTACAATTCAATGGCTAATGTACATTCACATGGTTATGCAACCATCACCACCATCGATCTCCAGAACTTTTTCATCTTCTCAAACTGAAACTCTGTCCCCATTAAAAATTAACTCCCCATTTCCCCCACACCCCAGCCCCTGGCAACCACCATTCTACTTTCTGTCACTATGAATCTGATTATTCCATCTTCCTCATATAAGTGGAATCATACAATATTTGTCATTATGTGTCTGGCTTATTTCTCTTAGCATAATGTCTTCAAGGTTGATCCATGTTGCAGCATGTGTTAGAATTTCCCTCCTTTTTAAGGCTGAATTTAATATTCCTCTGTATGTATATACCACATTTTGTTTATCCATTCATCCATTGATGGACAGTTGGGTGGCTCCCACTCTTTGGCTACTGTGAATAATGCTACTTTGAACATGGGTGTACAAATGTATGCTCGACCTTGCTTTCAATACTTTTGGGTATCCACCTAGAAGTGGAATTACTGGATCGTATGGTAATTCTGTGCTTAATTTTTTGAGAAATCACCACACTGTTTCCCACAGTGTCTGCACCATTTCACATTCCCAGCAGCAATGCACAAGGGTTACCGTTTCTCCACATCCTTCCCAACACTTGTTATTTTCTTTTTATATAATAGTTATCCTAATAGGTGTCAAGTGGTATCTCACTGTGGTTTTGATTTGCATTTCCCTAACAATTACTATAAATTAGTTTCCAACATTTAAACAGTGGGACGTCTCTTAGAATAATAGGAAAGTCTAAATTTTCTTCAGAGATTGAAAGATCTGGCATTCTCTCATGATAGTGATCAGCTGGGGCTGACCAAGGGCAGCCTCTTTTACTTTGCTACACTCCCCACCATGTGCTGGTGTATCCGGGGCACTCAGGCCAAAATTCAGGGGCTGTTTATCATGACACTCCCCCATGATTTTCTTTACACTAGACCTACTAAACTCACTTACCACACCTGCCTCACCCTTGTAGGAATCTGATTTGGGGCTCCTGGAAAGATGTATGCACTGATGCACCAAACAAAAATCCCACAGGCCAAAGGGTGTCTCTTTAATTCAACTGCTCAGCAAGGGTCTGGCTCACCCCAAGCCTGGAAGGAAAGCATGGCCAAGGCCACCCTCTGCTGGACAAGGTGCCATCAGCTTTTTTATAGTCCAGAGCACATCTCACATGAGACTTTCTCCATGAGAAACAAGTACCTCCTGGTTCCCCCACCCCAACAGTCTGAGAGATGCTAATCCTCAGGGAGCAGTGGTTGGTTAGGTGATCTTAAAGTAGTAAAATTGACTTGGATTCTGTTCTGTACATTTGGATCTAGAGTCAGTTACAGCCACTAGAGGAGATGATGGGATTCATTGCTCACACACATGAAAGGCTTGGCCAAGAACCGTTAGCTTCATCAGTCAGTCTCAGAATTCCAGAGGTAGGAGGAGGTATAGAGCGTGAGGTCATTGCCTGGAGGGAGAGAGGCAGCCAGCAAGCCCAGCTCAACCCCCACCTGAACCCCTCACCCTCATCCCTTCCCCCATTCCACTTAGCAGTAGGGGCTTATTGTCAAAAGACAATTAGAAAATTTTAGAAGTAGCCAAATATTTTTAAAAATTACAACTAGTTGCCTTTAGGGAGTGACAATAATAGTGAAGATAACAACACACGAGAAACTATAAGTCAGAAGAAAATGGAGTGATAACTTTAAAGGGATCTAAAAAATACGTTACCCAGAATTCCACACCCAGACAAAATATCCTTCAAAAACTAAATTGAAATATTATTTCAGGACAAAAAGAAATGAACATATGAACTTCAGACTTTCATTATAACAATACTAAAGTAAATTCTTCAGGTCAAAAGAAAATTATTTTTTTTAATTTTTAAGTACGGCAAAATATATACATAACACAAAATTTACCATCTTAACTATAATTAAATATACAGTTCAGTAGTGTTAAGAATATTCACATTGCTGTGCAAAGATCTTGAGAACTTTTTCATCTTGCAAAACTGAAACTCTGTACCCATGAAACAATGAATCCTCATTTTTGTCTCCCCCGAGTGTGGTAGCAGCAATTATATCAGAAATTACAATGTCTGTAATAAGACAAAACAATCCAAATAGAAGACAAAGGTTGCCAGAATGGATTTTAAAAAAGAACATTAGCTATTTGAGAGACATACTTTACACGTAAGAACACAAAATGATTGAAGAAAAAAGAATGGAGAAAGATTTGACATGTTACCAGTAACCAAAAAACTTATAGTTATAATGATATCAGCAAGAAGTATTTCTAAAGAGAAAGTTCACTTCAACAAGAATATATAATAATTCTAAATTTATATTCACCTAATAACATAGTTTCAAATATACCACGCATAAGTTGATGGATCTACCTCTCTCAGTAACTAATAGAACAAGCAAAAAAATTACATAGAGAAATAAAATATTTGAAACCAATAAGGCAACTTGACCTAAGTTACAGGTATAAAACACTGCATCCACGAACTGCAGAATATACATTGTACTCAAGCAAGCAGAATGCATCATGAAGATAAAGAAGAAATCAAGAAAACTGAAAACAGAAAAGTGATTTAAAAACAATGAGTGCAAATACTAGTACTTTAAAAATTGCAACCAAGTTGACAAACTTCTAACGAGATTCACAAGATTAAACAAAAAGGTGAGAAGATACACATTATCAATATCATGAATGAAAGAAAGGACATCACTGCCTACCCCACAGGTGCTGAAAGGATAATAAGGGACTAGTACGAGCAACTCTATGCATATAAATCTGACAACTTAAATAAGTGGACCAATTCCAGGAAAACCACAAACTACAGTTTAACAGTTTCTTATACAGTTAAATATAAACTTCCCATATGGCCCAGTAATCCCACTCCTAGGAATCTGTCCAAGGGAAATGAAAACATATGTCCACACGAGGACTTGTACATGAATGCTTAGAAGGCATTATTCATAATTGTCAAAAACTGAAATCAACCCAAATGTCCTTCACAGGTGAATAGATAAATAAACATGGTACTTCCATACAATGGAATACTACTCAGCGATAAAAAGATATGAACTATGATGAATCTCAAAGGCATTGTGCAGAGCGAAAGAAGCTGGTCTCAGAAAGGATACACAACATATAACTCCACTTGTATGACATTCTTTTTTTTGTGTATGTGTGTGTGAGGAAGATCAGCCCTGAGCTAACATCCATGCTAATCCTCCTCTTTTTGCTGAGGAAGACCGGCTCTGAGCTAACGTCTATTGCCAATCCTCTTCCTTTTTTTTCCCCCCAAAGCCCCAGTAGATAGTTGTACGTTATAGTTGCACATCCTTCTAGTTGCTATATGTGGGACGTAGCCTCAGCATGGCCAGAGAAGCCGTGCGTCGGTGCGTGCCCGGGATCCGAACCCGGGCCACCAGCAGCAGAGCACGAGCACTTAACCCCTAAGCCACGGGGCCGGCCCTATGACATTCTTGAAAAGATAAAAAAAAATAGATGCAGGACAGATCAGGAATTGCCGGGCATAAGGCTGGTTGGAAGGTGTAACTATCAAGGAACAGCACAAGGGAGCATTTGGGGAGAAGAAATAATTCTGTATTCTAATTGTGGTGGTGTTGGTAAAACAAGTCTATCTATCCATTAAAATTCATTGAAGTGTACAACAAAAAAAAACAAATAAATTTTAGCATATAATTATTTAATAAAAAATTAATCAATGGAAATGTTTGATAAGATCATTAAGATACTGGGATATACAGAGATTTCATAACTAGGACAGCAAGAGCACTACACATAAGTGAAAAGACTGACAAAAGAGATTTCATTAAAAAGTTTAAAACTCTTGCTCATCACTAAAGAGAGTGACAAGTGGGAAAAGAGAGTCACAATTTAAAAAACTCACATCCAGAATAAAGAACTTGAAAAAAATCAATACAGAAAAGATAGCCCAATTTTTATTTTTAAATGGACAAGACACCAGAACAGGCATTTCACAAAAGGAGATATTCAAATGGCTAAGAAATATATGAAAAAGTCTCAACATCATGACTCATTAGGGAAATGCAAATTAAAACGACAGTGAGATAGCACCACAAAGGGATTGCAATGATTAAAACTGAATGTGCAGACAATAAAAGTGCGGCTAAGGATGTAGAGAGATGAGGACTCTCATACGTGATGGTGGGGATGTAAACTCACTTGACCATTCAGGAGACCCATTTGATAGCATCTTCTACAGCTAAATACATGCCTACCTTACGACAGAGCAACCACATAACCACCAGGAACAAAGTGCTAGTGCTCCCACTTTCATCCCAAAATTCATATCAAAATTATTTTTGAAAATCCATAAACTGGAAACAAATTCAATGCCATTGAATTTATTTATCTGTAGAATAGATAAATAACCGGAAGTATATTCACACATGAAATACTATATTAAAAGGAAAACCAATACTAAAAGGAACAATGAGTTATTGATAGATGGAACAACAGGGATAAATCTGAAAGCCATAACATTGGGAGAAAACAGCTAAACATTAAAGTGAATATGAAGTTTGACTCCACTTCTACGAAGCACAAACACTGGCAGTACAGATTTACAAGGACAGGAAAGAGGGAGGTGGTACATTCGGGACTGTGCTGACTTGAAGGGTCACAAGATGAAGCCCAGTGTCCTCAGCCTGCACTCAAGGCTGTATCTGGGTATCTGAGCTGCCTTCTTTCCCACCATCGTGTGTGTTGGGTTCTCCTGGTCCTCCCCACAAGCAGCAGACACAGGTGCACCCCCACATCTGCCAGCCTGGCTCAGCTCTTGTCATGTCCCCACCCAAGCTTCCCGCCCACTTCTCATCCTTCCAACCTCAGCTCAGCCCCTTTCTCTCTGGTAGCCTGACCTGACCACAGGGGTGGGTGGAAAGAACGTGTATGTGGAGCTTGGTGGTGGAAGTGTGGGTGTGCACATACATAAACATTCCTCTAGTTGTACTCTTTAGATTTGCATGTTTTACTCAATATAAGTTAGGCATCAAGAAAACAATGAATAGACAAAAAGCTGTAGTGGAAACAAGTTCAACAAAAAAAGAACAGAAGATTCACACATAATTTTGCTCTAGAAACTCCCACGGAGACACTCAATGGTAACATTGCTTCTTAAGTTGTATTGCTTACTAAAACTTTTATTTATAAATAAATGTTGTCATCTTTTATAATAATAATTACGAGATGGGCGTCTTTAAACTGGGAAAGAAAAACTGTGCTCCTGACTCTACTCTGTATGGATGTCTCCGTTGATGGGGAAGTTTGGGAGACCAGAAACTCAGGTGTTAACCAGGTAACTTCTGGGTAACAGGAGGGTAAGGCCCCAAGTTCATTCCCTTCATAGGGCTGGGGAGGGAGAGAGAGGAGGGTAGGAGGAGAGGTGGGCAGGACCAACAAGGAGGGTTTGGTAACAGATAGGGAGGGGAGCAGGCAGAAACAAGGGGGCAGTCAATGGGGTGTGTATGAAATGATCATGTTTTTATTTTGTTTATCTTATGATGATTTGACACCTTAAAAAGCTTGCTGGCCCTGGGAGAGTCTGCCCCCACTCCAAGGAGTAGCCAAATCTTGGTGACAGCAAAGGGCTCTGCCAGGAGACATCATTCAATGCAAACCAACCAATCCTGAGCCCATGTCCCCCAGACACCCCTTTATCTAACTCCCACACACCAAGCCACTATTTCCCCTGCCCTAATCACCCAGGACAAGGTACCAGACAACTAGAGACCACCCCTGTTGGCAAAGCACCACAGAATTGTTCAAACTAGCTAATCCTAAACCATGTGCCTGCCCTAACTTCCTTTCCCATGGAAACCCCAATAAAGGCCCTGGCCTAGGCTTCCCCCATGCCTGCTTCTGTCTCCTGATCAAACCTGGTGCTTCCCCTGTGGCCCTGCAGGGGGTGATGTGCCACCTCCTCTCTGGAAATGTAAGTAATAAAAATCTTTCAATGGCATTGACCTCTCCATATCATCATTCTCTTCACCTCCACAAATTGAAATCCATCAGTACAAATGAGACAGAGTTTGAGTCCAGAGTTTCCAGGGAGGAGCTGACAGTGATGTCTGCATGTCTGTCCCTCTGGGCTCCGAGTCTACACCTCAGTCCCATCTTGAGATGGAGGGAGGCTCAGTCAGGCCTCTCAGCCCTGCCCCCTGGGGGCCTCCACACCTGCAGAGCCAACTCGGGTCTCAGATCAGCGTCGGTCGCTCTAACTCCCACTCCAGGCAGTGGGACAACTCAGTGCCCCTGGAACTCAGGGGCCAATCACTGGACTTCCCTGGAGAGGGACAGGCCTGCTCACCTGGTGTAGTAGATCCAGGTGAGGCCATAGGTGAGGAGGAAGCCAGCCCCCATGAGGGTCCCTCTGATCAGGGTGACGACCAGGGGCCAGGAGCCCTGCTGTTCCCCAGTCACACAGCTGCAGGAAAAGGGGCTTCCTGGGGGAAGCGGAGAAGGGGTGACGTTTTGTCTCCAGACCCTAGCCCCTCCCACAGCCAAACAGTTGACCAGGCTGCCCGCCCCCAGCACCTGTCCTGCAACTCACTCTGCGCAGAGAGGCTGAAGGAAACATGCTGGGAGCCCAGCGGGTTCTGAGCTCGGTTGGTGAATTTCCCTCCATCTCCAGCCCCAACCTGGGGCAGCTCCGGGACCCCAGGTGCTGATGGCTTGGAGGAGCTGAAGGCTTTCCCCTCCTGGGACCAGCTCATCCTGGCAGGGGGGGTGCTGTCAGCCACGCAGACCAGGCGCAGGAACTGGCCCTCCAGGACTGGCAGCGATGTGCCATTGCTCAGGGTCTTCAGGGCTGGGTGAGAGACACACAGCAAAGTGGGGGGAGCTGAGACCTGGGTCTGGGGCCAAGGGCAAGGAGAAGAGGGAATTAATTTGAGAAGTGAAGTTCTGGAGCCTCGCTGACTCATGAGGTGCGGTAGCGAGAAAGAGAGGGTCTAGCATTATGTCCAGATCACCTCTGGGTTAAGCAGGGGTCAGTTGGGGGCAGTTGAGAGGCATCAGCAAGAGGTGGCTAAATGTGTAGATCCGTGGTTGGATATAAAGTTATGGAGGCATCACGGTAGGGATAGGATCTGAGGTGGAGACATGGAAGGGAATGAATATGCCCAGGAAAGGGGAGAGAGATTGAAATGAGGGTCCAGGGTGGAGCCATGGGGAACGGGAACATTGAAGGTTCCTGGAAAAGATGATCACATCAGAGATGAAAGAGGGTGCATATCATAGGAGGTGAGAGCAGACAGAAACTCAAGAAAAGGGAGCAGAACCGAGAGTTGTCCAAATCACAGAGACAGAAAGAGGAATGGTGGTCGTCAGGGGCTGGGAGGAAGAGCAGGGAATGGAGAGTTAGTGTCTGATGGGTATGGAGTTTCAGTTCTGCAAGAAAAGACTGGTTGCCCAACACTGTGAATGTACTTAACATTGCTGAGTTGTAACCTTAAAAATGGTGAAGGTGGTAAAATTTATGCTATGTGTTTTTTACTACAATTAAAAATAAACTTAAAAACTAATGAAAAGATGAAGGGGATCAAAAGGAACAAACTTCCAGTTACAAAATAAATAAGTCCTAGGGAGGTAACTACAGCATGGCGACTATAGTTAACAATACTGTGTTGCATATTTGAAAGTAGCTAAGAGAGTAAATCTTGGAAGTTCTCATCACAAGTAAAGAAAATTCTGTAACTATGTGTGGTGATGGATGTTAACTAGATATATTGTGGTGATCATTTCACAATATATACAAATATCGAATCATTATATTGTACACCTCAAAGTAATATAATGTTATATGTCAATTACATCTCAATTAAAATAATAATAAATAAATAAAAGCTAGAGAAAAGAACAGGGAGGAGCCAACAGTGATACTGGGCCCACCGATGTGAGACGGTGGTGAGGGTGGGTGGGGGACAGAACCAGACCCAGGAGGCTGAGGAGTGAGGGTCGAGGGTCTCATCTCCAAGCCCTGAGCTGGCAGAGGCCCCACTCCCATCACAGCCTCAGAAAAGAGGATCTTTCCTACCTGTACAGTTTCCCTGGAAAAGGCTGGTGGTCATCAACCTTGGAGCATCTGGGAAGGGAAGAGGTGGCGAGGGGCAGGGTGGGGTTTTGCCCTTCATCCCGGGAGCTCCCTAAGTGGAAGGGATGGGGTTTTACTTCCCCCAGTCTCCTCTGGGAGAAGGATCCCAGGACTGGACCTCAATCTTGCCCACACTGCCCTCAGGGATGAGCCATCCCTCCAACACTCACAAAAGACATGGAGCTGGATGGTTCTCTCCGTGGTCACCTGAGATCCTTGGAGTTTCACCTGACAGGTGAGCTTGGTGCCATGGTCCTGGGGCCTCAAGGTGAGGGTGAGCACCGACGACTGGAGGGCCTTGGGGTCCAGCGAGTCAAGAGCGTCCCCCACCCAGGAGAACGTGAGAGGTCTTCCCCCCTCACAGGACCCTGGCAGGCTGCAGATCAGCTTTGTGGGGCGGCCGGACTCCAGAGGCTCCGGAAAGTGGATGTTGGGTTTCTCTGTCATGTCTGAGGAGGAGACAGGGAGATGCCTGGGCCCCAGGGAGGTGGGGACCCAGGGTGTGACCTGAAAGGGACCAGAGCCTCAGGGCTGGAGCTGACCTGGGTCCTGTATCCCTCTGACCATCCCAGCACCAAGGTCTGGAGCAGATAATGTTCCAGAGTCCTGCTCCTGTTCTAAAACAGGGTTCGACACATCCCAGGGTCCTCTTCTGGGGCCCCTGCCGTACCTGCCACCTGCAAATTCAGCTTCTTATCTCTATAACTATAGTTCATATAATATCCTCTCTCCACTCGGAAGGAGTAGACGCCTGTGTCACTTCTCTTGGCGTCTCTGATGCTCAGGGAGCAGTTGTTGGTCCTGGGGTCCCTGAGGAGGCGGAACCGGCCCTGAGCCTCTATATCTGCTTGTTGCTCTGGGTTGTTTGTGGCCACAAGAATATGGTAGTGCGTGTAGTCCCCATCACAGAACCAGTAGATGTAGAGTTCACCATGGCGATACCTCGAATCCCAGGGGTAGGAGAAGGAGCAGGGTATGAGGACGCACAGACCCTCCTGCACTGTCACCAATTCCTGCACTCGGAGCTGGTACCCTGGATACTCCTGCAGGGACCCTGGGGGGACACAGAGGCTCAGCTGCAGCTCCAGCCCCTCCCACACCAGTCCCGTCCCTCCCCCCTCGACCACTCACCCCCCCACAGCAGGGGCAGCAGCAGCAGGGGCACCATGTCTGCCTCGGCCAGGGCACAGGCCAGGTCCAGCTCCCTCTGTCAGGCAAGGAAATGCCCCAAATGTGAGGTGGGGCCGAGGAAGCCCCAACAGGAAGCCAGTGAGTAAGGGAGAGTTGCAGCCTCCACGGAAGGGGAACTTGGACACCACAGGCCGTAGGGGGAGGTGGGGGCGAAGAAACCGTCCTGTCTCACCCTCTCTCCTATTTGCAGGTGGAAACTGTGAGCTATTGAGATGGTGAGAGACTTCTCTAGCCTCACAAGATCCCATAACTTGGTCCTTTCTTCATGCACCATTGTCTACACAGGGAAAAGAACGGCACCTACCAGCTCCCTGGGGATCAGAGCCTCTGGGCCTTCAGGGAGCTCAAAGAGCAAATTCATTATCACATGATGGGAGCTGTGAGGAGGGGAGCACAGGCTGAGGGTCCAGGAGGTGGTGTCAGGAGAGAAGGTGAGTTCTCAGTGACAAAAATATCAGATGGACATGACTTGGTCGACAGGATTCTTGAGAGATGCAGTCCCCACCAGTGACCCTGGGGCCTCCTGACCCCTTGAAGTTGGGTCCCCATTCCCATCCCTGTCCTCGTCCCAGGTAGCCTCACACTCTTGCCCTGGAGTTGACGCCCAGAGCAAGCCTGAGAGCAGGGCGTTTGGAACGCAGAAGTTGAGGGCGTGGAGTACCCAGGTTGGAACCCAGACCCCTCACACACCACCTGTTCAACTTTACCAAAGTTACTTAACCTCTCTGTGCCTCAGTTGGATCATCTGAAAAATAGGGACACTGTTAGAAATGCTGTAAAGGGATCAAACGAGTTCATATGAGTATCCGTCATCCAACTATTGTTTTGTGGACACCTACTGTGTGCCAGGCCCTGTTTCAGGGGCTGGAGATACAGCAAAGGAAAAGCCCTTAGGATCGAAAAGGTGAGTCAAAAACTAGTCAGAGGACAAACCTTTAATGAGAAAATTAAAATACACTGTCTCTTAGAGAATGATATATTTTAAGAAAAAGAAAACGAAAACAAGAAGAGAAATCTTTGAGGGCTGCTGAAATCTCTAAAAATGTGGCTGGGGCAGGCCTCATGGAGAAAGTGACATTCGAGTAGAGACATAAAGGAAGTGAGAGAGTGAGCTGTGCAGGCATCCAGGCAAAAGTGGTCCATTCGGAAGGAACAGCACATTCAAAATTCCCAAGGTGCAGTTCAAGTCTGAAGGCAGGAAAAAAACAATGTCCCAGCTGGAAGGCAGTCAGGCAGGAGGAATTCCTCTTACTCGTGGGAGGGTCAGTCTTCTTGTTCTGTTCAGGCCTTCAACTGATTGGATGAGGCCCACCCACATGGGGGAGGGCAATCTGCTTTATTCAATCTACTGATTTAACCATCAGTCTCATCCAAAAACATCCTCACAGAAACACCCAGAATAATGTTTGGCCAAATGTCTGAGTACTCCATGGCCCAGTCAAGTTTACAGATAAAATGAACCATTACACTGAGTAAGCCATTATGATTCCGAGAGCAATTCTGATGTGTGTTTTTTTCCACATCACCAAGAAGTTAACTCCAATCTGACACTATTTACCTAGAGACAGCATCAGATGCCACAGGTTAAGGGCTCAGTCCCACAAGACCACCCTCCACTTCAGACGCCAATTGCAAGTCCAGGTTGTCACCTGTGCTTCTGACTAGAACGGAGGTTCCCATGACCCCCTCCTCGGGTTTGATTAATTTGCTAGAGTGGCTCACAGAACTCAGGAAACCAGTTTACTCACTAGATTACTGGTAAACTAGATTACTAGATTATTACAAAGGATATTAAAAAATACGAATCAACAGCCAGATGAAGGGATTGTGAAACGTGAAACAGAATGGGGTCACTTATGTCTAAGGGCTTTAAAATGGAGCTGGGAAGCCATTAAGGAAATGGGTCTTGTTCATGTTCCATCTGGCAGAAGGTGAACTTTTTTTTTTCTTGGTGAGGAAGATTTGCCCTGAGCTAACTTTTCTTGAGGAAAATTAGCCCTGAGCTAACATCCATGCCAATATGCCTCTATTTTGTATCAGCTTGGCTGATGAGTGGTGTAGATCCCTGCCCAGGAACTGAACCCGTGAATCTGGGCTGCCGAAGTGGAGCACACTGAGCTAAACTACTACACCACCGGGTTAGCTGCCAGAACGTAAACTTTTGAACTGAGTCGAGACACAAATGTTCCCTGAACACTGTGAAAAACCTGCAGCTTGTCACCGTGACCAACTTTTACCTCCCTCTAGCCATGGTCTTAGCAATCAATTATGGTTAGCCAAGATTAGCTTTCTGCTGCCAACCCCAATTAATATTCTTTGTAATGCAAGCCCTCCTCTTTTGCCTTTAAAAGTCCTTGCCTCTTACTCCCTAGTGGGACACTATTTGAGTTGCTATCCAAATGTGTGTATCCCAAATTGCAATTCTTCAATCACAAATAAATGCCTCTCACCCTCTCATTTTGGCTCTTTATTTTTAGGTTAACAAGATGCAAGGAGTGGGGAAAGGGCATGGACTTCCCACCCTCTCTGAGCCTCCAACTCTCCCCACATCTCCACGTGTTCACCAACCCAGAAGCTCTCTGAACCCCATCCCTTTGGGGTTTTTATGGGGGCTTCATTACATAATCATGATTGATTAAATCATTGACCATTGGTGACTGATTCAACTTCCAGCCCCTCTCCCCTTTCCAGAGGTCATGGGGGTGGGACTGAAAGTTCTAACCTTCCAATCACACGGTTGGCTCCTCCGGCAACTAGCCTCCATCCTTAGGGTCTTTCCAAAAGTCTCCTCATTAACCTAACAAAAGACAACTTTCTTGCTCTCTTCTGTTAGGAAATTCCAAGGTTTTTAGGAGCTCTGTGCCAGAAACAGGGACAAACACCAAACACATATATTTCTTATTATAAATCACAGTGTCACAGGAGTGAAGGCAGTTCAGAGCTCGAGCAGAGAAGGGACAGGATCCAATTTGCTTTCACCTGGTCACTCTGCTTGCTATACTGAGCCTAGACTCCTCCCACGCTATTGCAACACCTGGGGAGTGAGACGGGGGTGCCTGGGTCTGGGTGGACATGGTGGAATTGGTGAGAGGCTGATGGGCTAGCAGTATTTGTTGGCAGATCAGACCCACATTGGGAGAGAAAGAGAAAAGTGGAGAACAGTTGCAGGTGTGAAGCTATAACCACAGACCCATTTAGAGCCAGTTTGAACAGACCTCATCTCTTATCAACAAAGTGATTAAGGATTGTCTTTCAGAAAAACTGCAAAGTCACGCAGCCAGGGCATGAGCAAAAGAAGAAATCATAACCTGAAACGACCTCGGAACCAAAGAGCCTCCTTCTACGGAACCCAAGGACCGTGACGTGACCGGAACTTGAAAGCCGGACTAGTAGCAGAAGCGAAGGGTCCCTCATTCAGGAAAATCCAGTGTTAAAATTCCTTCCCAATTTCATCATAGATATTTAGAACATCATCATAAATGTTTAAATCCTTACCATAAATACCTGAAGCCCACCAATCGAAACCTGTCCCACCAGTGTTTCCGTGTGCCAACCTGTTCTCCCTAACCTCTTAAATTTTTCCCCAAATCCTGAATTGGGGAGACAGACCTGAGGGCACATGCCCCCTGTCTCCCTGGAAATTGATCTTGCAGAATAAAAAGCTGATTTCTCCCCTCAAAGGCTGGTGCCATAATTAATTGGCTCGTTTATGCACATCGGGCAGAGAACTCCAATTTTGTGCGGTAACAAAGCTGTCATTGTTGGAAAAGGGAAAGATTTTCAGAGATTTTTAAAGAAAAGATTCAGGAGCTCAATTTGGGACATGGTGGGTTAGAGATGCATATAAGACACACAAGTGGAAAATCAGCAGAGGGTGTTTGATCTGTGCAAGTCTGGGGTTTAGCAAAAAGTTCTAATTGGATGCATGAACTTGGAGTCATCACCATACAGATAGTATTTAAAGTCATGAGCCTGAGTGAAGTCACAAAGGGCAGGAGTTCAAATGGAAAAGAGATGAGGACCATCCCTGGGGGTTCTATGACCTGAGTATCAGACCTACCTTCCCGCCGAAAATATCTATAAATACAAGGGGGAAACATGTCATTGTAAATCTTCTTAAAATCATTGAAGGGCTGACAAGAGAAAAGAATTTTCAGTGAAAAATCTAAGACAGAGTGGAAATCCAGAGAGGGAAGCAGAGCACCAAAGTCACACGTGTCCTGGGGGAATTTTGAATGTGGCAGACATGAATTTGGGGCTTCACAGACCTGAGGACAAAGTCAGACTAGATGTGGAGGAAGGCTGGGGGCTTGTGGTCACGCGTATCTTCCTGCATGCTCCCGGGCTCCATCCAGGGGGACAGAGACTGGAACAGGGCCAGCCCCACCGCCTGTCTCCACCCACCCTCTGGGGTTCCTGGTCAGTAGCAGAGAGGGCAGAAGCATCTCTAGGCTGCAGGGTCAAGAGTCTGTGCCAGGATTACTTCAGTCTCTGACCCCAAGCTCTGATTCATCTCGTAGGAGTGTGACCACAGATGAGATCAGTGAGCGGGAAGGAAGTTGCATCTAGAAGCCACAAAGTGTGGACATAAGGATCCTGATTCAACAGAAAAGGAAGTTTCCCCATTACATCTCTGAGGCAGGAAGGACCCACGGCAGGGAGGAGGCTGGACTGGACAACCTCAGAGCCCAATACGTGGTGAGAGCTTGCCTGAGAGCAAAGCCAACAGAAGACAGCAGACCTACAGGGCTAACAATTTTGTGTGTGTGTGTGTGTGAGGAAGATCAGCCCTGAGCTAACAACTGCCAATACTTCTCTTTTTCCTGAGGAAGACTGGCCCTGGGCTAATATGCATGCCCATCTTCCTCTACTTTATATGGGACGCCGCCACAGCATGGCTTGACAAGCAGTGCGTCAGTGCACGCCCAGGATCAGAACCGGTGAATCCCGGGCCACCGCAGCAGAGCACGCCACTTAACTGCTTGCGCCACCAGGCCGGCCCCACTAACAAATTTTTTAAAAAGGGCTTTGGTGATGTTGACCGAGCTCTGGAACCCTCTGTGCCTGAGGCCAATGTCCAGAACTTTTCAAGCTAAGTGAGTCAACAGTGCTTTTGTTTTGTTTTGTTTTCTCCATCGGGCCAACATGAGCTGGCAAGATCTTGTGTGTGTCTAACACAACCTCTCCCCTAACCGCAGTGCCCACGCACCCTTACCTACTCTGGCTCAGCCCCTGAAGCTGTAAAAACCTCCCCAGTACATCTGACTTCAATTTCACTTGTCACAACCCATCCGTGGATTTCTGGGAAGTATGGTGACATAAGGTTCATGCTTTTTAACAAGTCCCTCTCTGAGGCCCGCCCATATAAAATGAACAGGACCAAAACTGGTTGCAGAAATAAAGACCAACGTCCTAGCTTGGGCTGCCATAACAAAATACTACAGACTGGAAGCTGAAACAAAAGGAATTTATTTCTCACAGTTCTGGAGGCTGCAAGTCCCAGAACAAGCTGCTGGCTGATTCAGTTCCCGGGAGGGCTCTTTCCCCGGCTTGCAGACTGCTGCCTTCTTGCTGTGTCATTACACGGGAGAAAGAGAGAGAAAGAACACTCGTCTCTCCTCTCCTTCTTGTAAGGGCACTAATCTCATCATGGTGGCTCTACCCTCATGACCTCATCTATACCTAATTACCTCCCAGGGGCCCCACCCCCAAATACCATCACATTGGGGGTCAGGGCTTCAACATATGAATTTGGGGGGGACACAAACATTCAGTCCATAACAACCAACCAAATGAGAACAAGCAGAGGCTAATCTTTCAGAGCTCGCTATAACAAGGGAGTCAGCCACCATCACTTGTGTTTTGGCAGAGACTCAAAGGCAGGCAGAGGAGTGGGAGAGCTTCATAAAGAAGAAAAGGCTTCAGGGTGCTCTGATTGGAGGCTGTTGGCCTGGGGAAGCTGGAGGTGGGCTAAGTAGAAGTGGGGCATCCTATGTAATTCATTAAGGTACATATTTGGCTTTTTCTGGTTGGTAGTAGAGGGAGGAACAAAAATTAGGGAAGCTGAGAGTTATTCACCAAGTCCTGGCCATTTGGGGCTGATTACACAGGGGTTATCATTTGACTTCCTGAACAGGTTGCCAGAGATGTGGTCTGACTTTCTACTAGTCTGACTTGTCAATAGCGGGCTGGCTTCCAGGGCCAGTTACTGTAGGTGATGGGTCAGCCTCCTGGGCTGGTTGCTGCAGACTGTGGATCAGAGTTCTATTTTTTTTTTTTTTTGGTGAGGAAGATTGGTCCTGAGCTAATATCTGTTGCCAATCTTCCTCTTTGTGCTTGAGGAAGATCGTCGCTGAGCTAACATCTGTGCCAATCTTCCTCTATTTTGTGTGGGGGACAAGGCCACAGCACGGCTTGATGAGCGGTGTGTAGGTCCATGCCTGGGATCCAAACCCATGAATCCTAGGCTGCTGAAGCAGAGTGTGCATACTTAACCACTATGCCACCAGGCTGGCATCTCAGAGTTCTAGTTTTACATAGGGTCTGAGACCATCTGTTTGTATATTCAGTCTTTCACAGTGTTGTGGAATAATCTCCACATTTCAAGAAGGGCTACAAAATTCATCTCAGGGAGAAGACTCATACACTTATTTTTCAAAAGAAATCAATTACCTTTTTGAATATATAAACAGAAAGCCCGGGACTAGTCTAGAGGTTGAGCTAAAAAGTAGGCTAAAATTTCTCTGCCTAATAAAATCATGTGAATCCTAAGATTGTGGCTAAGAGGGAAAAGACTGTGGGCAGCATTGGTCTCAGGGGTGATGGAGGTGGTGAGGATGGGAGCTGGTCTTCCACCACGAGAGGTGAGGCCCCAGCAGCATGGCAACAGGAGACACACAGCTGGTATGAGGCGCCGTGGCGTGGAGATGGACAGTGGGGATTAACATCTCATTTAGGTTGCTCCCTTTTTATGGGGCCATTCCCCGCTGCTGTTCCCAAACTTTTAGTATGTTACACATAATACCATTGGATTAATAATTCTGGGGAATCAAAGAAAGATGTTTTTGTTCCCATATTGGAAGAAGGGACATCACTGTGCATATGACACTTAGGATAATTGCATCATCGACAGCAATCCTCCCAAAGAGTATGCAGAATTGGCAGTTTTGCATTTACTGTATTTTAGTGGCATGGGGGTTCCAGTTATTTTTCTCCAGATATTAAAAATCCTGAAGGGCTGCAGGATTTGCGGGACCTCTAGTTTGTACCACACATGATACTAAAATCGCTGAGGATATTAATCTGGTGTAAACAATTTGGACTTAATTGAAGGTGGACAGAAGGAGCTGAGAAGCAAGGCATAACCCCTGTCTGAGAACATGCTACAACATAATGAAGGTGAAACATGAGGAGGAAATTATGCAGGGCTCCATCTAGCATGGATGTCAACCACAGGAAGGACAGCGTCTACACTCGACCAGCAGTTCCTCCAGAACTGAAAGGAAAAACCAGGCACCTGTGAAGACTGTCTCTCCCTTGATTTGGCTTCCAATCAGCAGGCTAGATATAGGTCATATTTGTATTTTGTATGACTGGAATGGTTTGGAAATATTTTAACTAATAAACTTACGACATTCAAATATTGGGAGATATCTCACAATAACATGAAAGCCTAGATTTTCTTGAAAAATTGAGAGATCTGGTATTTTCACATGGTTGCAATCAGCTGAGGCTGAACTAGAACTGACTGACTTTACTTTTCTGCACTCCCCACCATGCTCTATCGTCTCCCTCCACTAAAGCCAAATCCAGGTACCATTTGTCAGAACACTTGCCCAGCTGTTTTCCTTACACTAGTCTACTTCACTCATTCACCATAACTGCCTTGTCCACGTGGGGATTTGATTTGAGGAGCCCTGTAACTACCAAACAAAAATCCCACAAGCTATAGTTTGCCTCTCTCTAACTGGACTTGGCAGAGGTCAAGCTCTCCTTGAGAAAGGGAAGAAACCAGAGCTCAGGGGCTCCCCCTGCTGGACCAGGTGAACTTAGCATTTTAGACATTAAGCTTAAGGAGATCATGTTCACCAAGTGCAGATGTGCAAGGCTCAGCCTCCAACAAAAATGTACGAAAAAAGAATAAAAATGACATAGCAAGAGACTTCTGACCTGCAAATTCCTTAGAAGTTGTCATTCTCATGCTTACAACAAGAAGGGGCTGAACAAACTGGGAATCAGTAACTTTTTTGGACCCATCAGAGAACTGAGATCACAGAGCAAGCCACAGCCTCAAAATCTAGAGACACTGGCAAATCCAGGAAGTTTCAACTGAGATCTGTTTACCTAGAGCAGAAGCTACTGGAATCATAGACCGACAGGGACACTTACGTGGTAGTTTTGACAATTTGAGGGAGGCTGAGTGTGGATTACCATGACAGTGAGAAACTCCTATAGGTCTTGGTCTTAGGGGTCCCCACACTTTCGTGGGTTTTGCCTCCAGGAACCCCACCAGGTGTGCACAGTGAAGAGCCCCTCGTGGCTCTGCCAGGGAGAACAAAGAGTAATGGTTGTTAAATATGCCCAGAACATTCTCATAACATAAGCCTGCTCTCCAGGGAAAAGACTTTACCAGAGACTTTCCCATTTCTCTAAATCTAGTACACTCTAGTCTTCCTGTCTCACCTACAAGGGTGTCGGGAAGCTGAGATTCTCTTGTGAAGGCCACAGCCCAGGGACACAGGCCCACTGTGTGGGGCCCAGCCTATTGATAGTGATGCTATCAGCTAGAAATGCCTGACCCACCCACCCAGCCCATATTACTGGTGGCCAGCCCCCACGGACATTTCCCCAGCCAGAGCCAATGTTATGGCTGGACTGATCCTTGTGGTTCTTATTATGACTGTAGGATGCACTTCAACAGCAACCATCAGGAAACTCTGAGGAACAAGATTTATTGGTCATAGGTCCTGGAGGGTATCCTGCACGTCCCAAGGGCCACACAGAGAGGTATCAGATAGAGAGACAAGGAGGGAGCATGGACCTGGGGCTCTGCCTTTATTAGAGTCTGAGAGTGATGTGTCTAGGGTTTCACTGGTTCACTTTTTATTGGATAATTTAAAACATAAGAGAGAGAATCAGGGCATGGGAAGGGAAAAGTGGGGTCACTCAAATGGTCAGTTATCTAAGTTACCCAGGACTTTCTGAGAGAGTGACCGTCATGCGTAGAGCTGGCTTAATTTTTTATCTGGTTGTTTTGCTAGTAGCCATGTCATATAGCTGGCAAAGACATTCAAATATGGATGTCTTTGAAATGGATGTCTCAGCAATCAAAAGCTTAATGTTGAGCACTTATACTACACCCACTAAAAGACAGATTTAATCATAGGTTGTGGTAGACTGAATAATGACCTCCAAAGATATACAGTCCTAATCCCCCAAACCTATGAATATTACCTTATATGGCAAAAGAGATTTTGCAGATGTGATTAAGTCAAGGATCTTGAGTTGGGGAGATGATCCTGAATTATCTGGGTGGGCTCTACATGTCATCACAGGGGTCCTTAAAAGACAGAGGCAGAGGGAGATTTGACTGCAGAAGAGAAAAATGTGATGTGATGATGGAAGCAGAGATTGGAGTGATGCCCTTGAAGATGGAGGAAGGGGCCACAAGCCAAGGAATACAGGAGACCACTAGAAGCTGGAAAAGACACTGAAACAGATTCTCCCCTCAGAGCCTCCAGAAGGAAACAGCCCTGCGGACATCTTCTTGGCTTTAACCAAGTGGAACTGATTTTGGATTTCTGGCATCCAGAAATGAATACATTTGTGTAGTTTTAAGCTATTGAGTTTGCAGCAATTTGTTACAGCAGCCCTAGAAAACTAATACGTAAGAGTATACAATGCTTCCCTTAGCCACACCTGCAAAGTTCTAGTATAAGAACAGCAGATTACAGCTGGAAGAGGACACCGGATCAATTTGAGCTATGGCACCTACAGCTACAGAAAACATTTAAACACAACCCAACTCCTAGTCACATTAACATAAAACCTTACACTAGAGGCCTATTTACCTCAGTTCCTACTCCTCCATACATCATGTCTGGCTTTCAATAAAAAAAAATTGCAAGGCATGCTAAATGGCAAAACAAAACTAGACAAAACAACAAACAACAGGGAGGAGATATGGGAACTTTCTACACTTTCTGCTCAATTTTGCTGTGAATCTAAAACTGCTTTTAAAAATTGTCTATTAAAACAAGACTCCAGTCTGAAGAGACAAACTACGTATCAGAGCCAGACTCAGACATGACACAGATGTTGGAATGATCACACAGGGAATTTAAAATGGCCATGATGTAATCTATGCAGAAATAGAAGTATAACGATGTACACCTGAAATTTATACAATGTTATAAACCAATGTTACTGCAATAAAAAAATAAAATAAAAAAGAAAATAAATAAAATGGCCGTGATGACTATGTCAAAAGTTCTAAAGGAAAAAGTAGACAACATGCAAGAACAGATGGTGATGTAGCAGAGAGATGGACGCTCTAAGATGGAATCAAAAGGAAATTCTAGAAATCAAAAACACTGTAACAGAAATGAAGAACATCTGGTCTGTTTGGCTGACAGCAAACTCCTTCCCTCTCCCCCGCAACACAGATTGGTCCAGGAGGAAAAAGCCCTCAGCACCTCCTGGCTCAGGGAGGTATTGACATCTTTAAAATATCAAACATTCTAATTCATGAACATGATATATCTCTTATTTAGGGCTTCTTTAATTTCTCTCAGTGTAGAGGTCTTGAAACTATTTTGTTGGTCTTACTTTTAGGAATATTGTGATTTTTGGTGATTTTAAAAAGATGGCTATAATTAACAAGACAAAAAATAACAAATGTTGGAGACCAAGTGGAAGAAAGGGAACACTCATACACTGCTGGTAGGAATGCAAACTGGTGCAGCCACTATGGAAAACAGACAAATATTTCTCAAAAAATTAAAAATAGAAATACAATATGATCCAGCTATCCCACTACTGGGTATTTATCCAAAGAACTTGAAATCAACAATTCAAAGAGATTTATGCACCCCTATGTTCATTGCAGCATTATTCACAATAGCAAAGACGTGGAAGCAACCCAAGTGCCCTGCTACAGGGGAATAGATAAAGAAGATGTGGTATATATATACAATGGAATACCACTTAGCCATAAAAAAACACACACAAAATTATCCCATTTGCAACAATATGGATGGACCTTGAGGGTATGATGTTAAGAGAAATAAGCCAGACAGGAAAAGATAAATACTACATAATTTCACTCATATGTGGAAGATAAACAAAAACACATGGATAAAGAGAACTGATTAGTAGTTGCCAGAAGGGAAGGGGGTGGGAGCGTGGGCAAAAGGGGTAAAGGGGCACATATGTATGGTGATGGACAAAAACTAGACTATAGGTGGTGAGCACGATGCATTCTATACAGAAACTGATAAATAATAGTGTACACCCGACATTTCACAATGTTATAAACCATTATGACTTCAGTAAAATAATTGAAAAAAAATTGTATTTTTAATTTAATTTTCTGATGTTGCTAATATAGATATAGAAATTATTTCTGGATGTTGATTTTGGATACAGCTACTCTGCTAAATTACTTATTAATTCCAATAATTTGCTTGTATATTTTGGATTTTCTATGTACGCTATCTTGTCATTGAAAACAGCAATGTTTTACCTCTCCCTTTCCAATCACTGTGCCTTTTATTTCTTTTCCTGCTGCATTGCACCCTCTAGTAACTTCATCACAATGTTGAATAGAGTGGTCAGAATAGACATCCTTGTCTTTTCCTTGACCTTAGGGGAAAAGTGCTCAGTATTTCACTCTTCAGTATAACTGGAAGCCCGTGCTATGTAAGTACAGTGAATCCAGCGCCACTCACCAAAAAAAATTCTAGTCATGGTTTGTATTTAGTTTACATACCGTTTTTTAAAACGTTTTTAATTCATTCATTCACAGTTTAACGTTTGGAGATATCTCACAATAATCTGAGTGCCTAACTTCTCTTGAAAAATTTGAATATCTGGCATTCCCGCATGACAGAAATGAGCAGGAGCGGCTTTATCTTGCCGCGCTCTCCCGCCAAGTGCTATGGTCTCCCGAACTGAGGCCAGAGCTCAGGTACATTTGTCAGCACATTTGCTCCATTGTTTTTCTTACCCCGGGTTTGCTACATTCATTTTCTATAGCTGCATTTCTATCGTAGAGACTTGATTTGTATCTCCTGGGGAAACAGACGCACTGACCCATCAAACAAAACTTCCCCTCGCCAGAAGTTTACTCTCTAACTGAATTTCTCGACAGCGGATCTTGCTCACCGGAGGCGGGAAGGCAATCGAAGTCCAAGTGCGCCCCCTGCTGGACAAGGTGCACTCAGCACTCTTGACTGGTAAATCACGGCGAGACCAAGATTCCCCATTTCTTCCAACACGCTTTTGACAAATAATAAAGTAGAAACAGAATATAGCATGAAAAAAAATTATAAACAGTATTTTAACTGATTAACGTATGAAACAAAAAATGGTAGACTGTAGCAGCTTCCGATTTTTAAGGAAATTAAAGAAAACTTTCTTTTTAGATATAAGCAATGATAAGACGACAGAATAAAAAGGGAACTAGAAAACCTAGAGGAAATAATTAAGGAGCAAATAATGACAATGAAAAATTAAAATGGGCTTAGAAGCATAAAATACAATGCTAGGCACACAGAAAATAAAAACCAGGGGCATTGGGGCCGGCCCGGTGGTGCAAGCGGTTAAGTGTGCGTGCTCTGCTGTGGTGGCCTGGGGTTCGCTGGTTCAGATCCCGGGGGGCGCACCAACGCACCGCTTGGCAAGCCATGCTGTGGCGGCATCCCATATAAAGTGGAGGAAGATGGGCCCGGATGTTAGCCCAGGGCCAGTCTTCCTCAGCAAAACAAAAGAGGAGGATTGGCAGATGTTAGCACAGGGCTGATCTTCCTCACAAAAAAAAAAAAAAAAAAACCAGGAGCATCAAGTCCAGGGTGGGGAAAATTGCACAGAATGTCAAGGAAAGAATCGGTGGTGAAAATGCTGAGAGGGAAGAGGATAGCTCTGGAGGAACCAAATTACTTAGAGACTTCCTTGTTCAATTCCTTTCTAATAATGAGAAAACTTGGGATAGATGGATGATTTTTCAGGAACATGTAAATTACAAAAAAAAAAATATTCTCAAGAAGAGATGAACATGTTAAATATATTGGTGACTATGAAATAAACTGACAGGATCATATTAAATTATTTCAGACTATCAACAAACAGACACTTCTGAC
This sequence comes from Ceratotherium simum simum, assembly GCF_057802395.1. Classification (NCBI taxonomy): domain Eukaryota; kingdom Metazoa; phylum Chordata; class Mammalia; order Perissodactyla; family Rhinocerotidae; genus Ceratotherium; species Ceratotherium simum. The sequence goes on along the minus strand of NC_141932.1, from coordinate 9,711,660 downwards.
TCAATGTAAACTAAAGATAAACATTTAAAGCTTCCCAATTATCGGTATAGAGCCAACATCACATAATATAAACACCTAATATGGTATCACAAACAGAGAAAACTACAGATGAATCTCCCCAAAGAATATTGATGGAAAAATTCCAAACAGACAACTAGCAATAGAAGCCTCCAGTACATTAAATATATATATACCACGGCCAGATGGATATTACCTAGGAATACAGATATGATTGAATGTTAGAATATCTATTAAAATAAATCTTCATTTGGATAGATCAAAGGAAACTATGCATATCACTTTGTTACATGCTGAAAGGGCACTCTTAAAATTCAGGGATCTTTCCCAACAAAAATCCCCTTCTGTAAGATTATTTCCTTAATCTAGAATTCTATTTCCCTACCCATCAATAGGCCACATAAAACCAAAGCCAAGTTAAATGCTTCTGTATAAAACACGACATTGACCTGCCCCAGGACCCAGTTTTTGGACCACTTATCTTTGCCATCTTTACTCATTCCCAGAGCAATCTCATCCAGTCCAAGGGCTTTAAATACTATCAAATATTGATAACTCCCTTCATTCCTGTCCTCTCCCCAGAGCTCCAGACTCACACATGTGATTGCCTGCTTGGGTATCCAATATGCATCTTAATGTCATCATGTCCAAACCTTACTCGAGATTTCTGCTCCAAACTTTTTCCCACAGTCTTCCCCATCTCAGTAGATGTTAACTGCATTTTCCAGCTGCTCAGGCCAGAGATCTCAGAGTTACCCTTGTCTCTTGTTCCTCTCTTATGCCCTACATCCAGTCGGAAATCCTCTCAGCTCTACATTCAAAATGTATCCAGAACTCATCCTCTTCTCCTTCCCTTCCCTTCCCCTTTCTTCCTTTCTCTTCCTCTTCTGAGCAATAGAGCTCAGGTGTGACGGAGAAAGATGGATACCTGTGCAGATAGGTGGCCTGGAATGGTTGTCTTTTTTTTTTTTTTGGTGAGGAAGATTGGCCCTGAGCTAACATCTGTTGACAATCTTCCTCTGTTTGCTTGAGGAAGATTGTCGCTGAGCTAACATATATGCTATTCTTCCTCTATTTTGTATGCAGGACACCTCCACAGCATGGCTTGATGAGCAGTGTGTAGGTCTGAGCCCAGGATCCAAATCTGTGAACCCCAGGCCACTGAAGCAGAGCACGTGAACTTAACCAGTACGCTACTGAGCTGGTCCCTGGGTTGTCTTAAAGAGAGTGAGAAGGATGTCTACCCAAGAATGTCAAAGAGGAATGGCAGAACCTGAGCCAGGAGGAGGGCATTTACATGTGTTTGCACTTGGGAATGACCTGGCAGGGTGATGAAGGAGTCCTTGGTGGGATGGGATGGGTTAGGGACATCTTAGCAGGGGAGGCAGAGCCAAGCAGGATGAGGAGGACAAACACAGTGTGGAGGAACAGTGGATAGACGGGGAACTGGTTACACTCAGGGGGACTGACGCAATAAGTAAATATATTATGAATAACGGAAAACAGGTTTCTCATTCTCAGAGAAGGGATTTACACATATGGGGAGGCAGAAAACTAGAATGACCCATGTGGTATTGGATTGGAACTGGAGGTAAAGGAGTGAACTCATGGATTTCAATATTTGTTTTATGAATGAATTAATGAATGAGTGCAGACAAGACACTATTTTCCAACAAAGTCAGGAACAAGATAACGGCACACGCTATCACAATTATTATTTAACATTCCAACAGTGGGGTTCTCGGTTGCAAAGGAAACCAATTTGGGTTAACTTAAGCAAAAAAGGAATTCATTCACAGGACATCGGGCAGCTGACAGATTGGATGAGAAAGCTAAAGGACCAAGTTTAGAAAATGGGTCAGAATCCAAGAAAACAATGAAAGGAGAATCATCGCCAAGTTTGCCTAGGGACAGCCTGGTTCCATGCCAAGGCCATCAAAGTGAGCACCGGACCCTTCTTGATGTCTTAATAAAGAATCAGTGTGAGTTCAGTCAGACACCTGCACGCCAGCCACTAGTTTTCAGGGAAAGCAAGTATCTAGCCTTTAGGTCCTTAGTGATGGGACGTGAAACCTCACACAATGATGGAATTCCCGAATAGAGAAATATATCTCAGTTGCTCACTGCAAATATCGTTCTGAGAGTGCCAGCTAACTGCAATTACAAAACAGAATCAAATAAGAGGTATAAATACTGGAAAGGATGTATCATTATTATTTGCAATCCAAAATTAACTGGGAAATCCAAAATTAACTGGAAAAACTATTAGGAGCAATATAGTAACTCAATAAGGTGTCAAGTTACATCACAGTTTTTCAATTTCAGCATTACTGATTTTTGGAACTAGATAATCCCTTGATGGGGGTGGGGGGATGTCATGTTTAGCAGCATCTCTGTCTTTTACTCACTAGATGCCAGCAGCGCCCTTCTTTCCCCCCCAGGACAAACAAAAACGTCTCCAGACCTTGCCAAATGTCCCCTGGAGGGAGGGCAAAACCATCCCCACTGGAATTGGGTTGCATAATTAATTTATAAAAATCAATAACTTTCCTACATTAAAAAATGACCAACTGAATATTATAATGGAAAAATAATTTTTGTTCATATTTAAGTCGCCTTAAAATATTAAATCCATCTGGAATGACATTGTGTATGGTGGGAGATAGGGACCTAATTTTACTTGTTGATTCTTCATATGATGTTTTTTCGTGTGTGTGTGAGGAAGATTGGCCCTGAGCTAACATCTGCCAATCCTCCTCTTTTTGCTGAGGAAGACTGGCCCTGGAAGACTAACATCCATGCCCATCTTCCTCTACTTTATATGGGACGCTGCCACAGCATGGCTTGAGAAGCGGTGTGCCCGGGGGATCCGAACCAGCGAACCCCGGGCCGCCGCAGCAGAGCGAGCGCACTTACCTGCTTGCACCACCGGGCTGGCCCCTCTTCATGTGATTTTAATTAGTATATTTATCTTATCTCTTGCCAAGTTGAAGAACTTGATTATGAGTTCTAAAGTTTTTCCGTAAATTCTCTTGGGTTTTCTGTCATTTGCAAAAGGTAACCTTGTCTTTCCATTTCTCATGTTTACACTGCTTATTTCAATTTCCTGTCTAGTTGCCTTTCCTAGCACTTTAAGAATAATTATAAATGTGTTCATGGTGGGACTCTGCCTTGTTCCTGGCATAAATGGGAAGACTTTAGAATTTCACCATTATCACCAATGGCTTTTAAATTTCTTTAGCGGTTGATGGCTGTATTCTGTTGGATTTGTTATAATTATTTTCTAGATATTCTGAAATCGTGATTTTGGTTTCCCTTTTTGGCCTATTATCGGAAAATGTTTTCCTCCCATTTTTGGTGCATATGTGTGCGATTTTTTTACCATTTTGCTATATATATAGTGACTCATTAAATATATGAAATAGATCCCCTATACAATGTGTCTAATAGTACTTGCCATAGTGATGGAAATGTTCTCTATCTGTGCTGTCCAGTATAGTAGTCACTAGCTAGATGTGGCTATTGAGCACTTGAAATATGGGTAGTTGTGACTAACTGAATTTTCAATTTTATTTCTCTTTAATTAATTTACATTTAAATAGCCATGTGCGGCTAATGGTTACCATATTAGGCAGCACAGCTCTAAAACTTTACTTATTTTTATCCAAATTGAATCTACCATGGCTGAGAGAGGTTAATTAAAATCTCTTACTACAGATAAATATTTGTGTATTTCTCCTCATATTCTGTGGCTTTTGCTGTTTAAATTTTGATGCTATATTATTTGGCATGTAGATAAGCATGGCTGTTAGATCATTCTTGCATAATACATCTTTTATCTTTAAAATATCTTTCTTCATCCTGTTTATGGCTTCTTGTTCCAAATTCAACTTTGTCATATACTAAAATTGAAGCCTGCTATTTTCTTCTTTCTGTTGGTGTGATGTGTCTGGGCCCATCTTTTCATTTTCAAACTTTCTGAGTCAATTTATGTTAGCATGTCTCTCATATTCCCAGAAAATAGTTAGGTCTTATCGTGTGATCCGATGTGATAATTGCTTTTTTAAAAAATACGTAGAATAAGCACACTTAAATTCATTCCAGGACAGATATATTTGACCTTAGTCTTATCAGCATTTTAACGCTGTACTTTCTGTTTTTATTGCGTATTTGAAATTATATTTCTGTGTTTTCTTTGCATCATTGCGTGTTTGCGTGTGTGATCATTCTTCACTCTGAGTGATGACAAAATTAGAATATTTCCATTTCCTCTCCTCTCTTTCCCCTCCACACCCAATTTTAGTTGATTTTGCTGTTTCTCTTAGTTCTTCTAGTTTTTACTTTTATACCTTAAAATACTCATTCTCCTTTCATTTGATCTACAGTTTTATTTTACTCCACCTATGAAACCTTATGAATTGCATGTTCTTCTATCATGTTCCATCTTTCATTTTTCTCACATTTTGTCAGTATATTATTTTTATAGGGGAATGACTTATAATACTTCTGTTCTATGACCACAATTCCCATAGTTGTCTTACTCTTAGCCCAACAGGTAAGTAGAGTCAGTGATTAATGGGCTGAAGTTCATCATTTCATGGTGGGGCTGATATTGTTGGTTCTTTGCCCCCCTCACTGGTACTCACCTCCCCCTGTAGAGACTGAAATGGCAAGAAGTTAGTTCTCCACATCTGTTGAGAAGATTTTCAACTCATTCTTCATAGACAGTTTCTTCCACTGAAGCCCAGAAAGGTGGTTACAGGCTGCTCCTTATATGGTTCCTACAATCTACAATGACAGAGCAAGTAGGAGTCTTTCTCTTTCCTGTCTTTCATTTATTAAACCTCCAGAGGAGTAAAGAAGGGTGTTTCTGTTTTTTAACATGATGTCAGAATACACTATAAATCCAGTGTTATCAAATTGGTGTAATATTGGAATATTAATAGAAAAATAGATCAAAATACACAATAAGGAATCTAGAATAGAGCCAAGTCTGCATGAGAATTTTAAATATAACAATCGTGATAGTCATACTCAATGAGAAAGGAGAGTTTATTTTACAAATGGGCCTTGGCAAAACAGACCTATCTGAAAAACAAGTAATAAAGCTGGACTTCCATCTCATCTCACACCATATACAAAAATGCATGCAAGGCTTAAACGTTAAAAAGAAAAAGTGATGAAACGATTATAAAAAAATCAGGGAAACCACGTGTCTGTGGAGGTAACTTTCTTAAACAAGAAACCCAAAAGCTCTGGGGAAAAAAACAGTCATGTGGCTCTAGGGATATAAAAACTTTTGTATGGGAAAATGTACCAAAACCATAGTCAGTGTATTAAGGGTCATGGATAGTAAATTTTTCTTACAGATGGCAGAGATCCTGGGCTAGCAGGCCTCAGGGAGAACTCCAATGGCGTCTGTGTCAGCACGCCCACACCAGGCCACAACAATGGCCGCCGCCAATGTCCCAGTCCCTGGAGAGGTCTCACCTCTCACCGAGATGCACTCAGGGCCTATTAGGCAGCACTGAAAAATGCTGGAATCTGCATGGCTCCTGCCGTGACAAATGCGTCAAGAACGAAAAGGTCTATGTTTTCTGCACGAGTGGTAAACTGTGCTGCGTGAAGCTCAAGTTCCAGCCAGTTTTGTCACGGAAGTCAATTAGCACTTGAAGCCTGAGGGCACAAAAATGAAGATCACTCTGCCCTGAGCCTGACCTGAGTAGGTTCCTGAGCTTTATTAAAACACCTTTGGCTGGAAAAAAAAAAAAATACAGATGGCAGATAAAAATCAAGATCTATATTCTTACAAGAAGTCAAAAAAAGAGCAAACAATCCCATAGAAAATGGGCAATGAGTGTGAATAGAGAATTCAGAGAAAACCAAATTCAAAAAGCTAAACATCAAACAAATGCTCAAATTAACCAGGCATTTGAAAAGTGCACAGCTGAGTAAAAATAAGACATCACTTTACGCCTATAATCTGGCAAAATAGAGGGAATTTGAACACCTGTGGCTGGCGGATGTGAGGGAAAAGGTACCCTTATGTGTGGAAGGAATCAGGCACCATCCATTAGCATCACATCTACACATCCACTTAATCTCAACAATCCTACTCCTGGGAATCTATCCCACTAAAATAAAAGCAACAGGACATAAGGACAAACGTACACAGATGTTTATTGCAGCATTATTTGTGATGGCAAAAACAAAACAAAACAAAACCTACAAAACTGGAAACATAGTGAATGACCATCAGTTGGATAAATGGTGGCATAAACTTTGGCATGGCGACACAACTGAATACAAGGCAAATAGAAAAAAAAATATCACTACAAACTGAATGAAAAAGCAGGTGTTCGAATTCAGTTACCTTCCATTCAGCCAGGCATTAAAGAGACCTGCGAAAATGTAAAACAACGTGTCTACACTGATTTTTTGAAAAGAGAGGTATTTTTCATTAAATACATTGTTTTAACATGTATAGGCTTATCATTGTTATTTTAGGTGAATTAATAAATATTTCAACAACAATTCCTCATTGGATGAGGATTATAAACTACAAATTCAATTAGAAAAAACAGACAATCCAATAGAAAAATTGGCTAATGACCTAAGCAGATTTCACAAAAAGAAAGTCCGAATTGACGCTAATTATGTAAAAAGGTTCTCAATAACTTTATTATTTAAAAATATATAGTAATGTGTAGTAGTATTGTACCAATGTTAATTTCCTGAGTTCTCAAATTTTTTATTTGATTGTGATAACATGCGACTGAGCTTCTTAACAAATTTTTAAGTGCACACTACAGTATTGTTGAGTACAGGTACAGTGCTGTACAGCAGCTCTCTAGAACTTAACCATCGTCCATAACTGAATTTTATGTCATTGATTAGTGACTCTCCATTGCCGCCTCCCCCCGACCCCTGGCAACCGCCCTTCTACTCTTTGATTCTATGAATTTGACTATTTTAGATACCTCCCGTAAGTGGAATCATTCTGTGACTGGCTGATTTGAGTTAGCATGATGTCCCCAAGGATCATCCATGTTGTCACATATGGCAGAATTTCCCTTTTTTTAAGGCTTCATGAATGGTATTCCATTGTATGTATATACCACATTTGATTTATCTATTCACCTGTCAATGGACATTTAGGTAGTTTCCACATCTTGGCCATTGTTAATAGTGCTGCAGTAACCATGGGAATACTACCATCTCTTTGAGATCCTGATTTCAATTCTTGCAGATAAATATCCAGAGGTGAGATTGCTGGATCATATGGTAGTTCTACCATATTTTTTGAGGAACCTTCATACTGTTTTCCATAGTGTCTGCACCATTTTGCTTTCCCACCAACAGTGTGCAAGAGTTCTAATTTCTCCACATCCTTGCCAACACTTATCTTTTGATTTTTTGGTAACAGCCATCCTGACAGGTGTGAAGTGATACCTTATTGTGGGTTTTATTTGCATTTCCCTGCTGATGAGCAATGTTGAGCGTTTTTTCATATACCTCTTGGCCATTTCTATGTCTTCTTTGGAGAAGTGTCTATTGAAATCCTTAGTCCATTTTTAAATCGAGTTATTAGATTTTTTTATTCTTGAATTATGAGAGTTCTTTATATATTTTGGAGATTAACTGCTTATCAGATATGTGGTTTGGAAATATTTTCTCCCATTCTGTAGGTTGTCTTTTCACTCTGTTGTTTGTTTCCTTTGCTGTGCAGAAGCTTTTCGGTTTGATGTTTATTTTGTTTACTGCTTGTTTATTTTTGCTTTTGTTGCCTGTGTTTTTGGTTTCACATCCATGAAAACATTGCCAAGACCAATGTCGTGAAGCTTTTCCCCTATGTTTTCTTCTAGAAGTTTTACAGTTTCAGGTCTTACGTTCAAGTCTTTAATTCATTTTGAGTTGACTTTTGTGAACGGTGTAAGATAAGGGTCCAGTTTCATTCTTGTGCATGTGGACATCCAGTTTTCCCAACACCATTTGTTGAAGAGACTGTCCTTTTCCCGTTGTGTATTCTTGGCATCAATTACATAAGACGTTAACACTTGGGGAAGTTGGGAGAAGGGTGTACAGGAATTCTCAGAAGCGTGTTTGCAACTTTTCAAAACACTAAAATTAGTTAAACATAAAGAATTAAAACTGTATACTAGTCCAATTTTAACATTTTAACATTTGAGTATGGGAACAATGATTTCTCAGCACGTTTAGCTGTTTTTTATTTTTCCTCTGTTCACCATACTGCACAGTTCTGATACTAAATAGATGCTTAATTTGCCAGTAAAGGATCCTAGTGATAGTGATGTTACCACCAACTTATTAAGCTTTCCTTCCTCACTAATAGAAACTAACTAAAGGTAACGATTACTTCCTCTTTGGATTTAGTCAAAAGATTTGGTCAAAAGCGATGATGTAATTGCATTAAAGCTTCACCACAAACCGAATCTTTGCTGCTTTCTCAATAGTTTCAGAAGCAGAATTAAGATTGTTGCCCTCAATTATGTTTTTTGTCAAGTATAACATACATAGAGAAAGACACATAAAACAAATGTATTCACACACATGAATAATTTTAAAGTAAACACTCCTGGAGTCATATAGGTCAAGAAATGAAATATATACAATACTTCAGAATCTGCTCCATGTGACTTCCCCCATAATAACTCCTCTATCCCTGCAGAAGTAAGCAACATTCTAACTCTTTGATAGCCTTGTCCCCACTTTTTTTTTTAGTACTATCACTTATGTAGTTTTCTTTTGCCTGTTTTTAAAATATTTATGTATGTGGAAGAAGACTTTACATATTCTTTTGTATCTTCTTATTTTCTCCAACATTGTGTTTGTGAGAGTTGTCTGTGTTGTTGTACAGTGATAGTTCATTTCTTTTCATTGCTGCATAGTATTCCATTGTGTGGATATACCACAGTTTATCCATCTGACTCTAAGTGGACTGCCTCTTGATTGGGGCCATGACAAATGATGCTGCTGTGAGCCTTCTTGCACACACATCTAGTGTAACTGTGCACAAGTACCTCTCTAGTGCAGTGATTCTCAAACTTTTGGGTCTGAGGGCCCCTTTACACTATTTGAAAAAATTATTGAGTGCCTCAAGAGCTTTGACTTGTGCAGACGATATCTATAGATATTTGCTTTATTAGAAATTAAAACTGAGAAAATGTCAAAATATTTTGTATTAATTTATTTAAAATAACATTTAAAAATTACCTGTTAACACAAATAATATATTTAACGACAAATACCTATATTTTTGAAAACAAAAATCAATGACAAGAGTGGCATTGTTCTACATTTTTGCAAATACTTTTAATGTCTAGCTTAATGGAACAGATCTTGGGACTTCTCAGCCTTCATAATTGCATGAGCCAATTCCCTATGATAGGTCTCTTCCTGTGTATCTATATGTATCTGTCAGTTGTCACACTGTGGCGGCTGCATGTTGCTGTGATGCTGAAAGCTATGCCACCAGTATTGCACATACCAGCAGGGTGACCCATGGTGGACAGGTTTCAGTGGACCCTCCAGACTAAGACAGACTAGGAAGAAGGACCTGGCCACCCGCTTTGGAAAACGTTGGCCATGAAAACCCTGTCAACAGCAGCGGAGCATTGTCTGATATCGCACCGGAAGGTGAGAGAGGATGGTGCAATAAGACCTGATGGAGTTCCACTCTGCTGGACACAGCGTCCCTAGGAGTCCCTGGACAGCACTAACAAAAACAGTGTCTCTCTATCCTATTGGTTCTGTTTCTCCACACAACCCTGACTAGTACACCCGTCCTCCAAGGCTACAGCTCTCACTTGCTTCAGGCACCATCCTTCCCTCCTTTGCCCCATCAGATCTGGAGTCAGTAATGGCTTCCCACTGCTGCTTGTACCCGGATCTTTGACCATCCCTTACTGGACCTCTTAATGATGCCACACCTCTGTAACGAGTCCCTTCATTAATTTATGATTAATTAGGCCCCTGACACCGCCATCAGTTTCCTGTTGAGATTCTGACTGACACATCTATACATTTCCATCCTCTTGCTCTGTGTATCTCAGTCTTTCCACCCGGGATCATTTTCCTTCTGCAACTGAAGTACCTTCCTCCAGAGAGGGTCTAAGTTTGCTATTCCATTTGCCATGGCACCAGTTTGGTATCAGTTTTATTTCAGTTCTCCTCATTCCAGGAGCCTGTTGAAAACTACAGCTCATTTCCATAATCAGAACAAGCAAGTGCTCATTGGAGAAGAGCAGCTTGGAATGTTCTGCTTATTTCTCTGGGTTCTAAACTTCAGCTGGGAAATTCCTCACTGGACTGGCATATCTTTCACGATTTTGTAAAGAATGTTTTTAGTATTTTATCCAGCACTTTGAGTTGTTTTCAACAGAAGGGTTGATCTAAATAACATAGCCTGCCGTTATCAAAAATGAGAAAGTCCTGGGGCCGGCCCGGTGGTGTAGTGGTTAAGTTCAGCGTGCTCTGCTTCAGTGGCCCTGGTTCGTGGGTTCCAATCCCCGGAGGGTGGACCTACACCACTCATCAGTGGCCATGTTGTGGCAGCAACCCACATACAAAATAGAGGAAGGCTGACACAGATGTTAGCTCAGGGCCAGGAAGATTGGCAACAGATAGTAGCTCAGGGCCAATCTTCCTCACCAAAAAAAAAAGAGAGAGAGAGAGAGAAAGTCCTGCCCTCTCTTATGTACTTTTTTTCCTACGATTTTTGCATGCACTTGCTGTTCTACATAATCACTTAGGAAGAATCTGTCCACAAATCGTAAATGAGAACTATGACAGTGGAGCAAGGCCATTGACTTTCAAGATATCAATATCGTATTAGTTATCTATTGGTACATAACAAATTACCCCCAAAACTAAGCAGCCTAAAACAACACACTTTTATTATCTCATAGTTTCTGTGGGTCAGGAATTTGAGCACAGCTTATCTTGGTCTTCTGTTGCACAGTTTCTCACTAGGCTATAATTAAGGTATTCGTCCAAGGCCTGCAGTCTCATCTGAAGGCTCCACTGGGGAATGATCCACTTCCAAGCTCATTCACTGGTTTTGTGCAACATTCAGTTCCTCACAGGAGTTTGGAATGAGGGCCTCAGTTCCTTGCTAGTTGTTGGCCAGAGGATTCCCTCAGTTTCTTGCCACATGGGCCTTTCCAAAATGGTGGCTCACAATATAGCCACTTACTTCATTAATACTCGAAAACCAAGAAGGCAAGAGAGAGAGTTTGCTGGCAAGACAGAAGTCACAGTCTTTTGTAACCTAATCTTGGAAATGAAATGACATCCCAACACTTTTGCCATATTCTGTTGGTGATAAGCAAGTCACTAGGTCCAGCCCACACCCAAGGGGAGTTGAATTACACACAAGGGGACGAATATCAGGAAGTGGAGATCATTGGGAGCCATTTTAGAAGGCTGCCTACACCACAAAAATGGTCTGAATGTCCAAATTTAGCTCATCTTTCAAAAGCTGCACACCAATTTCAGCACCTTGGTGGAGCGGAACAATAGCAAAGCTTTTCTAACATATATCGTGTATGAAATACTGCTGCCTTCAGAGCACATTGGTTTGGCTGCTTCTTCAGTAGTTTCATCACATAAACCACTTTCTCTGCAAGCAACTCTCAGCTGTCAGTAATTCCTGATCTGTTAGCACTGTCATCTGCAGAGTACACTATGAAATCTCTTTTTGTTCGAGTAGCCCTTTCAACATGGAAGAGCTTCTTTGCCATTTTGTTTGACTATCTCGGATGAATACAATTCCAAAATCTTTCCTACGTCATGAGTTTGATTTTGGTGGAAGAGGAATGATGAAAGTGTAGCCCACCATCTTTCTGCTTATGGCCAGGAATTCTTTCACCTGATACTGAGCTCTCTCTATTTTTGGACACACCACTAAAAAGTGTGAATAAATCAAAATATGCTTATAATTTCTGATTCACTCATAGTCTTTGCCATTTTTGTTCCATTATCAATGACAACTGCTGATTTTCCACTCTACATACTTTTCATAAATCATATTCACTATGTTGTTAACTATGTGTAAGGCCCAGAAATATCTCAGCAACTGAATGGAAACATAGTTAAATTCATTACCAGTCAGATGAAAAGACATCTGATTGTTTCTTCATGTCCAAATGTTTCATATACAAGATACAGAAGTCATATATACAATAATTCTGTGCACAGTTTAATATAATCCAGAATAATTTTTCTTTTTTTTTCTTGTTGTGAGGAAGATTAGCCCTGAGCTAACATCCGATGCCAATCCTCCTCTCTTTTTTTTGCCGAGGAATACTGGCCCTCAGCTAACATCTGTGCCCATCTTCCTCTACTTTATATGGGACACCGCCACAGCATGGCTTGACAAGCGGTGCATCGGTGTGTGTCTGGGATCTCAACCTGCGAACCCCAGGCTGCCGAAGCGGAGCGTGCACACTTAACGGCTATGCCACCAGGCTGGCCCCAGAATAATTTTTCAAAACATGTTTTCTAGAAAGAACTTTTAGGAATAATATCTTGGGCAAATTTTGAAAATCATTCGTCTTCCACTTCTGAAAATGGTTGACAGTATTTTGTAGTCAATTTGGCAGCTTCGATTTAAGGTTTTGGCTTCAATAGACTCAAAACTAAAAAGAATTTATCTTTTTAAAACTATTCTTATAAAATACTATGTTGTTTTGAAGTTCAATTAGTGAGAACAAAATGTGTTTGGGGGACCTCATTTCTAACACTTTCCTATTTTTGTGTGTGTGTGCTCTTTGCATTCATTATTATGTCTGGATCAAAGGTGATTTATCACAGAAGTTGTTATATATGATTTTAGAGAATTGTATTTCCATTTCAAGGAATTTAAGTCAGCAAAGTTGTCAGTCTTTTTTAATTCACCTTCACAAATGTGAAGAATATCCAAGTAATACTTTTTCTTAAAAGATGCCTGGCCTAAACGAAATTAAATAACTAAAAACTCAAATACACTTATTAAAGATTATTTTCTTTAACAATATGCGTGATAGAATACCCAATAATTCTACAAAGAAGGCCACCTGCCATAAAAATGATCTGTGAATTTCCATCTAATCTAATCTTTGCTTTTTGCCTTGAATTTCCATCTAATCTAATCTTTGCTTTTTGCCTCATGTTATTTACATTTTTACAAGCATTTGTTAGTTCCAAGAGGAGAAAATATTCTTCCTAATGGTATCTAAATGGCTTTCCTTTGATATTCATACCAACACTCACTCTATTTCCTGATTTGTATAATTACACGGAAGTTCTCAAAATTTGTTTTGGGGCATAAAAGGCAGGGTGTAGTTGATAGACCCTCTCAGGACTGATGTACTTCAGCTGCTGGGAGCATTGAGGACTTGAAGGTGAGTGTCCCCTCCCAGAGACTGCCCTCAGAGGAAGGGAACCGCCTCACCCATGGTTGGTGGTGGCCCCTTCCTGGGGGCTGCCCACATCCAAAGAGTGGTCAATGTGTAATATAAAGGCCCAGTCCCCTGGCCCTAATTCCAGACATGTCTTCAGGGCCATCGAGCCCCAGAGCTCCCTGTGGACTGGCTGAGCCCTTTGTTATGACTGCATAACAGTTCAACGTCTCCCAATGCCTAATCCTGCTTCCTTCACTCCCTTCCAAGTGTTAAGCCTGAGGGCACTCTCCTATTAATTTCCTGAACTCTAATTTCTGTTTTACAATCATTTTCCTGAAAAACCCCACCTGCAGCCCACAGGCTTTCACAATCATCTTTAATTATTTCAGCCTCTTACTCCTGTAATTATACAATTATACACATACACACGCACACACACACATGCTTATACTCCAACTGACTGATAAAATTTTAACCTTGAACGCACACACAAGATTTTCACTCCAAGTTACACTGGGACGCTTAAATTTGAAAGTGATTATTAAGATCTCAACATTAGATAGGAACAACTTGACTTGTTCGATATTACTAATGTTATTACACCAGTTGGAAGCAATGACAACCCAATTGATCACGTATTCATGGAGCCCACACAAGTTCAGGGCTGCCAGAAATGGCCTTCAGGTTGGCATTCAGTGGTTCAGCCTTCAAAAGACCGAGGTCAGGCTGAACTCAAAAAGAAAATTTTGAGGCTGAGGCTGAATTTTAATGCAAACTAAATATGTGTATACTCGTGTGTGTGTGTGTGTGTGTGTGTGTGTGTCTTTACTTAAGCATGAAGTAAAGTATGGAAAGACACACAGGTTAACATGGATACTATATTGCTTGCCTAGGATTTCCATAACAAATTAGCACTAACTGGGTGGCTTAAAACAATAGAAATTTATTCTCTTACAGCTGTGGAGGCCAGAAGTCAGAAATCAAGGTATCAGCTCCCTCTTAAGGTTCCTTCCTCACCTCTTCCAGCTTCTGGTCGTTGCCAACAGTCTTTGGCTTGCAGATGCATCACTCTGGTCTCTGCCTCCATTGTCACATGGTCTTCCTCCCTGTGTGTCTCCTCTGTATCCTCAAATCTCTCTCTCTCTTATAAGGACACCAGTCATTGGACTTAAGGCCCACCCTAACCAAGAATGACCTCATCTTAACTTGATTATATCTGTAAAGACCCCCAAATAAGGTCATATTCACAGGTACTGAGGATTAGGACTTCAACCTATCTTTTTGGGGAGATACAATTAAACCCACAACAGATATGTGATTTAGCGGGGAGAGGCCCCTGGGTAATGGACAAAAAAGGAGAAGTCAAGAAAAGGCAAGCAAAGAAAAAAGAAAGGTGGAGGGAGGGGAGAGGATGAATGTCATATCTCCATGAGCATAAATTGTCCCATTTATGTAAAATTCTGTGCATATGCATGAAGAGATTGGAGTCAAGAGCTAGCTCTATATTTATCTGTGGGAATAATAATAACAGATAATCTTTGTCTGTGGCTTACTATGTGCCAGACACCGTTTTAAGCACTTTACATGAATTAACTCCTTTAATCCTCCTATCTCAACCCTGTGATGCAGGTACTATTATTATCATATCCATTTCACTGATGACAAAACTGAGGCATAAAGAGACATAGCTAGTAAAATAGCTGAACCAGGATTCAAAGCAGGGCAATTTGGCTTCAGGATCTGTGCTCTTCATCACCTTGCTATGTACAATATAATTCTGTTCTTGAAAATCACAAACACTATATGTGTATACAAATGCTTGTATCTTTTAGAAGACATAAAGTAAAGTGTCAAGATAAAAAAAATCTTGAATTCTAATCAGCTCTGATGCGGGGTCACAAATTAATGAATGTTCTGATTGGCCCATATTGGGTCACATGTCCAGACCATGTGTTTGGGGGGAGGGAGGAGAGGAGTTTTGTTAGAACATTCTTGTTAGATTCATGTGGAATGGGCTTCTCACAGGAAGGAGAGGCTCTATTACCAGAGGAAGGGGAAGTGAATGACAGCTGATGGGCTTGCAAAAACTATAGCCACTCCCACTCCAGTCTCCTTGAACCTCAGATTCACCTTCCCTACCTTTCGCTGGAACGTGAAGAGCAGAGCAGCTGAATGCCCTTCACCATTCAGATGAACCTAAAGTGAAGAGACAGGCTATGGAGAAACTCTCCCCTAAAAATCACACCCAGTTTTCCTATCCCCCTTGTCCAGGAAAGGGTTAATAGTGGGAATGAGATTTGTCATCTTCTCCCCCCAACACACACACACAGAAAAGATGCCTCCATCCCCAATTCCTACAAGTCCACCAGGGGCAAGATGCCATTTAGGATTATTCAATGGCGCAACAGGAGCATCTGTTGCATTTGGATCATCTGGTATTTTGGATGCTCTGCCAGTCTGAGGATTATCGCACCTGTGGGGATTAAGTGGCACTGTAGGATTAACTTGAGTTTGGGGTTTAACCCCCACCTGGAAGGATTCTCTGGTGGTGCTGTAGGATTATCTTGGGTTAGGTTGATCACATAGAAGGATTCTCCACTACTTTGACGTTCTTCCTGATCTAGTGTCTTTTTTCCCACAGTATTAATAAGTGAGTCTTTGACTCAGACCTACCTCAAGGCAGGTTGAAGGGTTGAAGTGTCTTCCTGGCTAACAGTTCCCATCCCAGGAACTTGGGGATGGCCTGGTGAAGGGCGAGATGTTTCCATTTTCGATTGGCATGCTGTTCCGAGGGATAATAAGAATGGTGGAACTTGTGTCTCAGAAGTGGATAGGAATGGTGGTCCCTGTATCTTAGGGGTATGGGAATTATGGATGTTGCATATTAGGGACGGACAAGAACAGTAGTACTTGTGTGCCAACGTCTGATAAGAATGATGGCCTCTGTGTCTCCAGGACTGACAGGAATGGTGGATCCCGAGTCTCAGGGGCTCATGGGAATGGCGGATCTTGAGTCTCAGGGGCTGACGGGAATGCTGGATCCTGAGTCTCAGGGGCTGACGGGAATAGAGGTGCTTGAGTCTCAGGGGCTGATGGGAACGGAGGATCCTGAGTCTCAGGGACGGACGGGAATGGCGGAGCTTGAGTCTCAGGGGCTGATGGGAATGGCGGCCCCCGAGTCTCAGGGGCTGATGGGAATGGTCACCCCTGTGTCTCAGGGGCTGATGGGAATGGCGGTTCCCGAGTCTCAGGGGCTGACGGGAACAATGGATCTTGAGTCTCGGGGATTTGTGGGAACTGCCGTAGCTGAGTCTTAGGTGCTGTGGGATTTGAGAACCCTGGATATCAGAGAATGATGGAAACAGTGGTCCCGGTGACTCATTAACCAATGAGAATGGAGCCCTTATATTTCAGGAACTAACAGGAATTATGTTCTTATCCCAGAGGCTTAAGAAAGTCCCAGCCTAACCCACAAGCCATTTGCTATTCATCCATCCCTCCATTCATTCATTTAGCAAACATTTTCCTGAGCCTCTGCTCTGAGCCACACCCTAAGCTGAGTGATACTGAGGACACTGAGATGACTCAGACAGGGAGTGTGCCCTCAGAGAATTCCCAGACAGACCTAGAAACCGAGAATCACAACACGGCGGCATCAGGGCCAGGACAGAGACAGCAGGGTGGTGTGGTTACTGTCCTGACTTCACTACGGGGCATCTGGGGGTGAATGCAGAGTGATTCTGGATACCAAGTCAAGATGCAGGGGCTGAAAAAAAAGTCCATTTTATCATATGTGAATTTGTGTGCATGTGCCCAAAATCAATCGCAAGTAGTTCTACATTTTCACAGAGGCAGCCCACCTCCCAAGAAAAGGCATGGAGCTTGGAGCCAGAGAGACCTCGGTTCGAATCCCGGCTCTGCCACTCAGTTTGTGAGCTTGGGCAACTCACTATTAAGAACCTCAGTTCCCCCATCCTTGCATGGAGATGATAACAGTTCCTAAAAATAAGATTGCTGTGATGACTGAATGATATAATGTATAACAAATACCCAGACCAGCGCCTGTCCCCACATAGACATTCAATAGGGGGTATGTGTAGTCATTATTATTATTCCTATCATTAGTAATTAATAACAAATTTTAAAAGACCTAGAAGTAAGTATTTGTCAAATATCTGTGTTCAGAGGCTTAAGAGCATTGGAAGAAATAAGTTAAAAACAAGAAACCTCAGTAATTTGCATATGCATAAGCATTAATTTCTTAATGTAAAAAAAAAACTCCCAATTGACTGAATAAGTATGGATAAATGTATACAATGGAATACTATGCAGCCACTAAAATGAACGAGGTAGCTCTATAAGCATGGATACAGGAGAATCTTCAGGATATAGTGTTAAAAAAGCAAAGTGTAGAATAGGTGATCCCATCTGGGGACAAAAATAGAAAGAGGATGGTATACTATATGTGCGCAGATGTACAGAATTCCTCTGGAAAGACACAAGAAATTGGTAACATAAGCTGTCCCCAGAAAGAACTGGGTGGCCAGGGGACAAGGTAGGAGGGAAATGCATTTTTCACTGTTGGAACCCAAGAACCATACAGCCACCACTGCCTGCATGGCTTCCCTAAATGTCCCCAGGCCGTTAACGTCCACTAAATTCCAAGCTGTACACAGCATCCTCCCTCTCCTGTACCCTCTTCTTCCTCCTGGTTCCCCACTGGGAAAAACTCTTGTCCCCTCAGTTCGTGGGCCAGACAGACTCCCGGTTGTTGTATCTTCTTCACCTCTTCCCTCCCTGTCACCCCCCACAGCCTGTCAGTCCCCAGTCCCTCCTGCCTCCTCACATTCTCTGCCCCACCCCCCTCCTCTATTCCCAGGGTCCCAGCCTCAGCTCAGGCATCCTCCTCCCCAGCCTCCCAGCCTCCACCAGTCTCTCCCTCTCAATCCATCCCCCACAGGACCCCAGAGGGGTCCTTCTGACACCCACATCTGACCCGGCCCCTCCCTTTGCTCACAACCCTCTATGGCTCCCCATCACCCGCAGGAGAAAGTCCCCAGCCTGGTCTTCAGAGTGCTTGCGAACCTAGCCCCGCCCACCACCTCAGCCTCATCTTCTATGCTCCTTGGCTCCTGTCCTCTAAGGCTCCCGTCAGACTTGACTGCTGTGCTGTTCTCCCGGAATCGCCCCTGGTTTCCTGCCTTTGGGCCTCTGCTTAAGCTGTGCTCTCCGCCTGGACCGCCCTTACTGCTGCCTGCCCGCCCCCCACCCCCCGCCTCCCTCAAGGATTCAGATCTAACTTCTCCCGGTTCTTGGAGGTCAGGCCACAACCACTGCCTTCTCTGGAGGTCCTGTCGGATGTCTCCAGCTAAAAAGATTCCTTTTGCCCCTGTGCTTGCACAGCCGCTGGTCTCCCCTCTGTCGTACCCCGATCACCCTGGATTGGAACTGTCTGCGCTGGGTCTGTCTCCTCCATCAGACTGTGAGCTCCATTTGCAAGGGCAGATATGGGTCTGATTCACCTCGGAAGCCCCATGGGGGGGGGGGGTGGAGAGACCCAAGCGGAGGGAGGGGAAGGAGGCTGGGAGAGAGAGAGGAGAAGAGCCGACCCCGATGGTGGTGTGTGTGTGTGGGGGGGGGTGATGTAAGGAGAGAGGAGAGAATGCACAGGGCAAGGAGGAGGCAGGCAGAGAGAAGGACGGGAGGAGAGGTGGAGGGACGAGGGAAAGCGGAGCGAGGAGAGAGAAACGGGCCCCGGCCGAGGGAGGAGGAGGGAGGGAGAAGTGGGAGCGCCGCCGGCCCCGCCGCCTCCCGGCTCCTTTTGTCCCTTCCCTCCTCCCTGCGTCACGCTCCCCGGCCCGGCCGCCCCTCCCCGCGCCCTCCCCCGCCCCGCTCCTCCTCCCCGGGGCTGGATGGAATTTTTTCCCCTGGACCGGGGCCAGCTCCGGGGCAGGGGGGAAGCCAGGCCGGACTGGGCCGGGCGGTGGGGAGGGGCCGGGGCGGGGGCCCCCTGGGGAGGGGGCTGGTCCGGCGGGGTCCCGGGCGGGGGAGCCGGCCTGCGGAGCCGGGGAGGAGGCGCAGGCCGGAGGGAGCCGAGGCGGAGGGCAGGAGGATGGCGGGGACTCGAGGAGGAAGGGGAGAGGCCGTGGGGCGGCGGAGGCGGGGAGAGGATGGAGAGGAACCGGCGGCGGTGAGGCGGGCTCAGCCAGGCCTGGGGGCTGACCGAGGGGACCCTTCCCTCCGACGCGGGAGCCGCGGAGCCGTGAGTCTGCGGGAAGGGCGGGGGATGGGGCCCGGGGCCGGGACTCCAGGGTCCCTGAGGGAGGACCCTGAGCGAGGAGGCAGCCGGGGGCCTGGGTTTCTGGGTTCTGGGAGGAGGAGGAGGAGGGGGCTGGGAACCCAGACTCCTGAATCATTGGAAAAGGGCCTGGGGGCCAGGATTCCGGGGTCCAGAAGGAAGAGAGGGCAGGCAACACCTCTTGGATTCCATTGCGCGGAGAGAGATGGGGCTGCGAGAGCTGGGTTCGGAGCTGGAGGAGCCTGGGGGCAAGATGCCCGCCCGAGCCCTCGGGGGAGGTGGAGGGAGAGAGTCTGGCCTTGGAGGTGCCCCTGGCAGCGGAAGGGTTAACGTCTGGCTGGAGGGGAGGGGGAGGGGCAGGGAAGGGGCTGCGGGGCTTTGAGGGGTCAAGGGTGAGCCGTGCAAGTGGGAGGGGGCCGCGGAGGAGGGGCGAGGTTGTCTGGGCTGCCAGACAGGCCAGGGTCAGCGGCGGGGGCAGGGGATGTCTGGCGGAGGAGAGGCCCAGCATCCAGGCTCCCTTGGGGACCCGGGATTCCAGGCCCCGGCCCCTCCTCCCTTAGACCTGGGAATCCGCAACGCGGCCCCCTCCCTCAGAATTCCAGAATCCGAATCCCTAGCCCCCTTTACCCCAGGACCCGGGAGTGTGGGTCTCCAGCCTCTCCCCACAGACCTCGGAGTCCACACTCCAGCCCCGACCCTCCACGAAACCCCAGAGTTCGGGCCCCCAGCCCTTGCCTCCCCCGAACCCAGGAGTCCCCACCTCCTCCTTAGCCCCAGCTGGAGTCCAGCCCTCCGGGGGTTAAGGGGGCGGGGCCAGCTGGTTGCCATGGTGCCAGACTGTTTGGGTCTGCTCTCTGACCCTTGGGGGCTCCCCAGGGTCTGCAGAGAGGGGGAGGGGGACCCAGACCTGGGGGAAGTCCAGCGCCAACCCCTTCCCCAAATCGGGCCTGTGGGCCCAGGAGTTCTCATCTCCACCAACTCCTTGTCCAGTGACCTTGAACAAGTCCTGACCCTTCTTGCTGGCCCTCACTTTCCCCAAGGAGAAATTTCTTGGGGGAGTGAGGAGATGCTCAGGTCCCGCAAATCTTGAAGATTCTCGGTTTCCCCTCTCCTCTCACCCCCTCCTCAGGCCCCAGGCAGCCCCGGGGCATGCTGGGAACCCAGGCCTGGGCTCTGGGCCAGGTTGTTGTGGGGGGGGCGGGGGCAGCCTCCTCCCTTCCCCTTCCTCCCCACCTTGGCCTGACTCTCGCCCCCGCCTGAGGGTCTGGGAGGTTGGGAAGGAGGGAAGGGGGATGAGAGCTGGGACCGGAGACCCTTCTCTGGCCCCCCGCCTCCCCCTTTCCTCCTCCGCCCCTTCCCGCCTCTCCTCCCCCTCCTCAGCAGGTCGCTACCCCAGCCCTGGGCCCCTTCTCCAACCACCCCCACCCCACCCCCAGCTCCAGACCTGGCTCTGAGCTGCGAGGGGGAGGGAGAGAAGGAAGGAGAAAGACAGAAAGGGAGAGAGAGAGAGAGAAGGAGCAGAGAGGGAGACAGAAAGAGAGAAGCGATGGAGGGGGAGGGAAAGGAGAGAGACCCAGGAGGGAGGGAAGGAGAAAGAGAGAGAAAAGGAGAGAGACAGAGACAGAGGGAGAGAAGGAGACAGAGAGATGAAAGATGGAGAGAACGGGGAGGGGAGGAGGGAGAGAGTGGACAGAAATTGAGGGAGAGAGAGACTGAGAGGGAATGAGAGGGGCAAAGACGGAGGGAGGGGGGGAGGAGGAGAAGGGGAGGAGGAAAGACAGAAGGGAAAGAAAAAGAATGAGAAGAGAGCGAGGGAGAGACCATCTGAGAGGAAGAGAGGGAGGGAGGAAAATAAGAGGGGGGAGAGGAGAGGAGAGACATAGAGTGAGGAAGACACTGTGAGAGAGAAGGGAAAGACAGACAGAGCAGAGGGGGTAATGAGGGATGCAGGAGAAGGAAACCAGGTGAGACCGAAGCTGAAACAGAGACCAAGCGGCAGCAGACGTGAGAGAGAGCACCAGAAAGGTGGAGATGCGGCATGAGACAGTGAGAGCAACACAGGCAGAGAATGGACAGAGGGACAGAGAATGCACAGTGGGCAAGACGCCCAGGTGTACAGACCCATAGCCAGGGATGGGGAGGGTGGGTGCTGGGTCCCTCTGGCCTTGGAAGCCCAGCCCCTCCCACAGTAAGTGGGAGGCTGGCTTTGGCCAAGTCCCTTCCCTTCTTGGGGCTCAGCATTCTCACCTGCAAAATGGGGGTGCTGATAGCACCTTGCACTCCTGCCTGCGAGATGGCAGAGGCCTGGGGCGGTGTCAGTGCTCAGGGATCATAGCTGTCATCATTATAAATGATGAGAGGCCAAAAGAAGGGACGAGAGAGGGGAAAAAAATAACCCAGAGATGCTTTGAAGGTTTCATGTTCCCTGGTCCTCTTCTGCCATGATCCTGGATTCCCGAATCTGACAGGTAGGTAGGGAGCCATCTTGCCCAAGGGGCCAAACTCCAAAACAGGTGAGGTTCCCACTAACCCGGCATCCAGGAAGCAAGGCTGTGCCTTCTCCAGGGAGGCAGGCCTGGCTGGACTCCCGGGTCTGAGGGAGGTGGGGGCTGGGGCCTGGACTCCAGGGACCTTTGGGAAGGAGGGGGCTGGGGGCCTGAACTCCTGGGTCCCTGGTGAGGCAGAGGCCGAGGGATTGATTCCTGGGTTCCTTGGGGAGGAGGGGGCCGGGGGCCCGGATCCCTGGGTCCTGGCACCCACCCGTAGAACCGACCTTGCGAGGCCTTCGCCGCACACAAGCTCGTGTCTGTGGGTCCGTGTCGGGGGCTCACCATCGCGGCTGGGGCCTCCCCGGCCCTCCTGGTCCCCCGTCTGTCCGTCCATCCGTCTGTCTGTCCACCTGCCGCGCCCCCCGGGCTGAGGTAGGAGGTTGTATAGTTGAGGAGGACACCCACGGAGATCACTATACGGCCTCCTAGCTTTCCCCAGGCTGCGCCCTGCACGGGACGGCCCGGCGGGGACCCCTGGGGCCCTGACTGCTGCCCCACCCCGCCGGGCTCAGGGGGCTGCCGCAGGGACCCTGGGAGGAGGAGCTGGGCTGTCTCTCCTGTCCCTGCATTCCCTCCTCTCCCTTCCCGCAGAGAGTTTTTCTCCCATCAAGAAGCTTCTGTTTTGCTTTCTCTGTGTGTCCATCTCCGCGGTGTCTCTGGAGTCTTCTGTGTGCCCCTGCATGGTGGCTTCTTGGACGCTGTCTCCATCTCTCTTTGATTGTGCTTTCTGGGTCTCTGATCCTCCTGATATCTCTCTGCGTCTCAGTCTCCGTCTCTCAGGCCCTCACGGTGTCTCTGTGCCATCTCCACCGCTGACGCACCCCCTGCCCCACCCCACCACACACGACACTGCCGGTCTCTGGGTCCCTGAGACCCTTTAACCTGTGAGGACGTCCAGGGTCACAGGTGAGGTTCTTGGGAGCCTGGCGTCTGGCCCAACCACAAGCCTGGGGACTGCCAGTCTGACCCCTGACCCCTGACCCCTCACACCCTTCCTCCCTAAAAATCCTGGAGCCTGACATTTGACCAGCAACTGAAACCCGACCTCTGACCCCACACCAGGGCCCCTCCCCCACCCCATGGTGACCTCACAAAGGTCATCAGCTTCTCCCAGGGCCGGGACCTAGACACTCCGCCATGGCCCTGCTGGCCCCAGCGAGTGCTGTCCCTTCCACTGTGGTGGCCCTCGCGTTCCTCAGGGCGCCCGCCTGGGCCTGTCTCCTCTGTTTCACATCCTACAATGAGCGGCTCCGCATCTGCCAGATCTTTGCAGGCGTGGAGAGCCCGGAGCTTGAGAAGTGTGAGGAGGCATTCACAGCCGCCTTTAAGGGCCTCCTGGACACTGAAATCAGTGAGGAGACCCCCCCACCGTCCTCTGGGGCCCTGGGGGGTATGCAGAGGGAGGGACCAGAGAGGCTGGAGAGACACACATACACAGGTAGACAGAGACGGGGGATAGACCCAGAGCAGGGGGAAGAGAGACTGGATTCGGGGGGCAGACCCAGCAAGGAGAGGATAGAGACTTGGGGGGAGGGGTGCCGCAGAGACTCAGGGGAGGATAGAGACTGGAGAGGACAGAGACTCAGAGAGGGGAGGATAGAGACTGGGGGGGACAGAGGCTCAGGGAGGATAGAGATGAGGGGACAGAGACTCAGAGAGGAGAGGATAGAAACTGGGGGAACAGACTCAGAGGAGGATAGAGACTGGGGGGACAGAGACTCGGAGTGGGGAGGATAGAGACTAGTGGGGACAGACTCAGAGAGGGGAGGATAGAGATGGGGGCACAGAGACTCAGGGGAGGATAGAGACTTGGGGGGACAGACTCAGAGGAGGATAGAGACTGGGGGGACAGACTCAGAGGAGGCTAGAGACTGGGGGACAGTCACAGAGGAGGCTAGAGACTCGGGGGACAGACTCAGGGGAGGATAGAGACTGGGGGGACAGACTCAGAGAGAAGAGGCTAGAGACTGGGGGACAGTCACAGAGGAGGCTAGAGACTCGGGGGACAGACTCAGGGGAGGATAGAGACTAGGGGGGACAGACTCAGAGGAGGATAGAGACTGGGGGGACAGACTCAGAGGAGGCTAGAGACTGGGGGGACAGTCACAGAGGGGAGGATAGAGACTGGGGGGGTACAGACCCAGAGATTGGATAGAGACTAGCGAGAGACAGAGACTCGGAGAAAGGAAGGTAGAGACTGGATGGGAGGGCAGAGACTCAGAGAGGGGAAGATAGCGACTGTGGGGGACAGAGACTCACAGAGGGGAGGATAGAGACTGGGGGGGCAGACTCAGAGGGGAGGATAGAGACTGGGGGGCAGACTCAGAGGGGAGGATAGAGACTGGGGGGAACAGAGACTCAGAAAGGACGGTAGAGACTGGATGGGAGGGCAGAGACTCAGAGAGGGGAGGGTAGAGACTTGAGGGGCAAGACAGAGACTCAGAGAGAGACCAAGCGTGTCCACACTGGGCTGTAGTGTGGTGGGGGAACTGCTTCCCCCAGCCCCTCCCCCACCCCACCCCCAGACTACGATGAGAGAAACCACCTGCATGACGCCTTCACCCAGATGACCCACTCCCTCCAGGAGACGGCCACCGCGCAGGGTGAGTGGGGCAAGGACGGGGCCGTGGGAGACATGGGCTTGGAGCCCCCAGGAGGGGGATGTGTGTGCAGGGAGGGCCCCCAGAGCACGGCAGTGATCTGGGAGGAGGTGGCGCCAGGGAAGCTGAGTGAGCCTGGTTACTTGTTGGGGAGAAGGGATGGGCGATGCTGGCGGGAGGGGAAGGGACAGGGCAGAAGTGACCTGGAGTCTGAAGCCCATGGGGACCAGATGGTCTTGAGATCTGACCTGGCTGTGTGGCTCGCCCTCTTCCTCGCTATGCAGTTCTGGATGCATCACTGCCTCCCTCTGGGCATCAACTTACCCGCCTGTGAGGTGGGACGCTGTCCTTGCTCCCAGGATGGCCGGGAGCTCAGTAAGAGGAGGGGCCCCCTGAGGAGACAGACCTGAGGGAGGGGCTCTTCCTCCAGGAGGTAACACATCTGTTCCTCATAGTTAACAAAGGGATACCACATTTTTGACCTGTGAGGCTATTAGGGGGCAGGAAAACAGGTAGAAACAGGGAGAGGATCGTTATGTGATGGCCGTGAAGAGAGACACGCACACGTGACAGCCTCGGGGTGGGCAAGACATGAGAGCAGCTCGGGAGACACGTGTGGCTGTGCACAGGGACCTCGGGGCTGAGGGCACATTGGTGGCTGAGGGGCAGAGTTAGCAGTAATCACACCAGGTCACCATGGTCGCAGGACACGTGATCCCCCTGAACGTGCCGGAGACTGGAACGTTGCGGGTGTGGGGGAGGCCCCAGTGCTCTTGTGCAGCATAAAGCGGCTGCCTCGGAGGTCTGGGCTTATTTTTATGTTAAAGTTAGTCCTTTTGCTTCCTGCTCTTGCCCACCAAGCTTTTTGGCAAAAAACCGGCAAAGATGTGGAGGTTCCTGTCCATCCAGGAGGTGTCTGGGGGGGCCAGCATATGGGAGAGTTCAGCTATAGATCCCCCATCCCCAAAGCAGGCCCTGAGGAATGCAAAGCTGGCAGGGGGCTCGGGACCCAAGGAGAGACGCCCTTTCTCCCCACGTGCCATCTTGTCACAGAAGGTTTTGAAATGAGCAGGAATCAGTCCAGCTCTGGGTGTAGAAGACCCTCTAGAGCTGTGTGTGGGATGGTTTGGAGCCAGGAGAGAGTGGAGGCTGGGAGGCCTCGGTAGAGGCTGGGAGGCCTGGGTGGAGGCTGGGGTGAAGGAGGCCAGAGCAGGGGTGGGGGCTGTGAAGGTGGAGAAGAGGAGACAGGCCGAGAGAGTTGAGGGCAGGAGGGATGGGGCTTGGGTCTGATGGGCTGTTCAGGGGAGGGGATAGAGGACAGCGTCAGGGTCTGGCTCCATGCCTGGGTGGGCAGTGGTCATCCCTGTGGGAGGGGGCCCAGGAGAAAGAGCAGGAGTGGAGGCAGATGGTGAACTGGACTAGGACTTGGTGACTATGAGGGGCCCAGGGGATATTCACGAGGCAGCTAGATATACAGGCCCAGGGTTCTGCTGAACGGTCAGGGAGACTTGAGATTCTGTCCTGGAGGAGCAGGGCTGTGAGCAGGTGAAGGGCAGGGAGGCTCAGCTCTGGGTGTAGAAAGACCCTCTGGGGCCGTGTGGAGGACAGACTGGAGGCCGGGAGAAGCTGGTGCAATATGTTCCACAGATAGTTATTGAATGTGCCAGGAACAACACCGGGGACACAGCTGTGACCAAAACTGCACACCACCTGCCCTCAGGTTGCTTATATTGCAGAGGGGCTGGGGGGACAGATAATAAACACAGTCGGTGAAATACTATAGTATGTCCATTGTTGATCTGTTCTACGGAGGAAAACAGAGAAGGGAAGAGGATGAGGTGGCCAGTGGGCTGATCATTTTAAATAGGTGGGTCAGGGGAGGCTCAAAGGAGAGGGTCCAATTGAGCAAAGACCTGAGGGAGGTGACTGAGAGCCATGCAGATAACCTGAGGAAAGAGCAGTCCAGGCAGAGGGAAGAGCCAGTGCAAAGGCCCTGGGGCCAGTGGGGCTGGAGTGGAGTCATTGAGGGAGAAAGCGAGAGGAGGTGAAATCAGAGGCAGCAAGGGGCACATCCTGTAGGGCCCTCTCGGCCAGTGTTCTCAAGCCCAGTGTACGTCAGAATCCCCTGGGAGCTTAAGATGCAGACCCCTGGGCCCCACCCTCCGTTTCTGACAGTATGTCTGAGGTGGGGCCCGGAAATGGACATTTCTAGCAAGTGTCCAGGTGCTGCTGCTGCTGCTCCAGGAACACACTTTGAGAACCACTCTTGGAGGCCCTTGGACTGATTTCGGCTTTTGCTTTTGAGGTAGGGGAGCCATTGGAGGATTTTAAGGAGGGAGGGAGAGAGAGAGGATCTGACTAAGTCCATGGGGGATGAGGGCAGAAGCAGGGAGACCAGTGAGGAGATGGTCGGTAGTACTTGGGCCAGTCTCGGTGATCCAGGTGGGCCAAGATGAGGGCTGAGCTGAGGGGGATGGGGCATGAGGCTGGAGCAGAGGGAAGATCAAGGATTTGACTATGTGCCAAACCTCCCTTATATGGGAGAGGCTGTATCTGCCAGACAGACAGTTTTTATGTTAATTATCCTCCTGAAGATATCCTCGTACCAGGCCTTTGAGGTGGGGTTTTATGGCCCCATTTTCCAGATGGCAAAGTTGGGGCTCAGCTGGACAGGGAAGATGGACCCAGGAGATCTGAACCGGATGTCAGTACGGTGAGGGGGATGGGAAGAAGCCAGGATGACCCCTGGGTCTTTCTCAGATGGAGGACCTGAGAGATGAATGTGCTGACTTAGAGTGGTTCTTGGTGGTGGCAGGTGAGACTATATAAACCACGCAGTGGGCAGTATGGTGTGGAGAGGAGGGGATATACCACAGGCAGTGGTTACATGTGGAGGCTCTGGAGCCCAACCGCCTGGCTTCCAGTCTAGCTACATGACCTTGGGCCACCTTCCTAACCTCTCTGTGCCTCAGTTTCCCCATCTCAAACTTGGGGAAGGTAGTATGAGTAGCTGACCCTTCCATAACACTCACTGTGTGCCAGGCACCATTCCAAGCGCTTACAGACATTATCTCATGCAATCATAAAGGGTGCCTGGCACATAATTTGGGATGAGGATGCTTTTAC
This sequence comes from Ceratotherium simum simum, assembly GCF_057802395.1. NCBI lineage: Eukaryota > Metazoa > Chordata > Mammalia > Perissodactyla > Rhinocerotidae > Ceratotherium > Ceratotherium simum. Next base: position 9,683,666 of record NC_141932.1, on the reverse strand, counting down.
GTTGAATGCCATTAAATCCTGCCCCCAACGCTGTGAGGTAGACACTGCTATCATCCCCATTTTATGAAGGAGGAAACTGAGGATCAGGAAGGTTAATTCACTTGACCAAGGTCACACAGGGAGGAGGACTTGCAATGGATCGCTCAGATGTGAGACTGGTGTGCTCATAGATGGAGGAGCCAGGTCTCAAATTCAGATGATCCGAAACAGTTGAAGCTCCTAATGATGTGCACCTCTTTTGGGGAGACTTTAAAACATCCCCCTGCGCCGCCTTGTGGTTCACTTGATATAACCCTCCCCTTGGCCTCTTGAGACATTTCACTCCATCCCTCCTTGCCTGGTTTACTAGATAGAGAACACACCCCGCCCCACGCTCACTTGGTATATCCCACACTCACCCTCCCCGAGAGGTCCTGGGTTTGGCCCATAGATATTCCTTGGATGATGACTCCGACATCCTGGCCTCTCATTTGAACAATCTGACCACATCCTCCTGAGGATCCTGCCATCTCCAGACTACACGCCCGCTCTGTGGCCAAGGAAAGACCTCTAAGTCCTTGATCCCTCGTTTTGAACCCACTTCCTGACTTCAGTGACCCTCTCTCCAGCTTATACCCAATGATCATCACTTCAGCTATGCTTATGCCAGTATCCTCAATTCTCCCCGTTATGTATGGTTTTAAATCACAGAGGAACCTGCAATGGCATAAGCAAGCTAAAAGTTGATTTCTCCCATCTAAAATAAGTCTTGAGGTAGGCACTTAAGGCTAGTGTGGCAACTTTATATTTTTGGAGACCCAAGCTCCTTCCAGCTTTCGGCTCTACGACCCTAGGGTATAGCCCTTGTCCTCATGGTCCTATATGACTGCTAGAGCTCCAGCCATCAAATCCAAGTTTCAGACCACAGGATGGAAAAGAGGAAGGGATCAGTAAGATGGTACCACTTCTCTTAAAGCTACTTCCTTGGGGCCGGCCCCATGACGTAGTGGTTAAAGTTCAGCACACTCTGCTTCGGTGGCCTGGGCTTGCGGGTTCAGATCCCAGGCGTGGACCTACGCCACTCATCAGCCATGCTGTGGCGGTGTCCCACATACAAAGTAGAGGAAGATCAGCACAGATGTTAGCTCAGGGCTAATCTTCCTCAAGCCAAAAAAGAGTAAGATTGGCAAAAGATGTTAGCTGAGGGCTAGTCTTCCTCAGCGAAAAATAAAAAATAAAGCTACTTCCTGTGATTTCCACATGACACTTGCACTTACATCTCAATGGCCAGAACCTGGTCGTATGACCACACTAGGTGGTCACATGACCACAACTGACTGCAAGGATGACTGGGAAATGTAGTCTTTTATTGGGGGGTACTTTCCCAGCTGAAACGGAGTGTTCCGTTACCAAAGAGAAAATAGAAATTTGGAGGCACTGGCAATCCCCATGGATTAGTTTGCTAGGGCCACTGTAACAAAGTACCACAGACTGGGAGGCTTAAACAGAAATATACTTTTTCACAATTCAGGAGGCTATAAGTTCAAGATGGAGATGTCAGTGTTGGCAGGGGTGGTTTCTTCTGAGGCCTCTCTCTTTGGCTTGTAGATGACCATCTTCTCTCTCCCTGTGACCTCACATGGTCTTCCCTCTGTGTGTGCCTGTGTCCAGATCTCCTCCTCTTATAAGGAAATTAGTCATCTTGGATTAGGGCCCATGCTAATGACCTCATTTTAGCTTAATGACCGCTTTAAGACTCTGTCTCCAGTACAGTCACATTCTGAGGAAGTAGGGGTTAGGACTTCAACATATGAATTTGGGAGGGACACAATTCCTTCCACACTTCTGCTTTCTGGTTTCCAAAACCACCACTACATCAGTCTAGTCACCTACTTTGGAAAAAACCACAAAACCTTACAGTTTGGAGGCCGTGACAATGGTCAAAACTCAAACTCAAAACTCAGAGGAGCAGAAATGAACAGAGTCTGGGGACTATGGAGAAGGAATGGCTGCTACTGAGCTCCAGTGAATTGCTGCCTCTGGAAATACAGTCTCTGTGTTACAGTTCTTCCAAATCTTTTGAAAAAGATGCCAAACATTTTATGTGACTTTCCCAAATTTTATATGATGGCAACTGTTTCCTTTTTTTAATAATTTCCAGGCCAAATATAACACTTCCAAGAGATGGATTGGGGCCAGAGGCCACCAGTCGTGGTCTCACTGGAATTTATTCTACACATACTTACTGAGCACTTCCTAAGATTTGGCCCTCTCCTTGGTTCTGAGGACACAGCACTAAAGAAGGATATGTTCACTTCCTTAAGAGACAGACTTAAATGATCACCATTATATAAATATATATAATTGCAAACTGGTGAGAGCTCTGAATGGAATGAATGGGGCACTGAACTATGAGAGATAAATACAGAACTGGATTCCATTAGATTGTGGTCAGGGAAAACGTCTAAGGAGGTGACTCAAGGGTTGACATGAAGGATGAGTAGGAGCAGGGGGAAAGATGTGCTAGAAACAGAAGCCAGCATGTGCAAAGGTCCTGAGGTGCTGTTAGAGGAAATGAAAGGTGAGCAATAGGGATGGAATAGAGAAGGAGAGGAAAGTAGGCCAGACTATGAAGGGCCCAGTAGGCCTTGGTGACAAATGTGATCTTGATCCTCTGCTTTGCCCTCAACAAGATAAACACAGATGGTGCAGAGGAGGGGTTCCATCAGAGAGATAGTCGGGAGGCAGAAGGAAGGAGACTGGGGACTTGTCAGCCTTCTGGGTAGACAAGGTGGGAGGAGGTGGTGTATACCGGAGTCAGAGGGGTGGAGAGGGGCTGGGCAAGGGGCACAGACACTGTGACAGCAAGTCCTATCTAGCTTAGCCAGCCATAGGGGAAGGGCCTTTACTACGAGGGCCCCCTCCACCTTCCAGGGTCCTTTGAGGTTGCCTTCCCTGATGCCGCGGAGAAAATACAGAAGGTCATTCTACAGCTTAAAGAAGGTAAAATAGACTCCATTTCCTTCCCCCAGGCACGCACACAATTAGAGACCCCCATCTGCTCCCTCCAGTCCAATCTCCTGGCCTGATCCCTGAGCCGCTTCCCTTGTGGACCACTCTGGACACAGCCTCTTCCTCACATGGACCACTCTGCGTCTGGCCCGCCCCCTCCCCCAAAGGTGTCCATTCCAGCTAGGACCCCTTCCTGGGATGGTCCTGTCCAGATGAGTCCCGGCCTCTTCCTGGATCCCTGGGTCTGGCCCTGCACACACTGAAGGATTTTCTATACAACTGGGCCTCTTTAGTGGGCTACTTCTAGCCTGGCCACACCTCTTTTCTAACTGGACCCCCTAATTCGACCCTGTCCTCTCTGAGCATCGCCCAGGATCTAGCCCCGTCCCCTCGGTGGAATACACCAGGGCTGGCCCAGCCTCCTCAGCGCATGCAGCAGGCCTGCCCCCCTTAAATGGCTAGCAGCAGGCCTGTGCCTGACCCCTTAGTGGAATGCTGCAGGCCTGGCCTGGTCCTCAGGTGGTGTACAGCAGCCCTGGCCCCGCCCCTGGGGGAGGTGGCAGCCCTGGCCCCGCCCCTCGGAGGAATGCATCCGGCCTAGTAACATACCCTCTAGGTGAGCTTCAGGTGGGCACCTCCTGCGACTTCCAGGGTAGTAACGCTTCCTCTCTCCGCAGTCCAGGCCTGCATCCCTCCCTGCGGTAAGCACTTAATTGAAAGCTCAGAATTGCGGAGGAAGGGAGGTGGTCGGGGCTGAAACCTAGGACTTCGAGTGGGAGACTATGGGTGGGCCTCAGATCCGAAGGAGGCCAGTAAGAGCTCTGGAGAAAAGTCAGTCCACTAGGTATTTGTTCACAAACCTCATAAAAGGCGGGTCCGAAAGCCAAAGCAAACCACTAGGAATCCTAGTGGTGCGAGTCAGCCACTGAGCGCAGGGAAGGCGGGGTCCAGAGTCTGTCCGGCCGATGGAACCCAGGGAGGCTTAACACACGCTAAGTTGGCCAAGGGGACCCGGGCTGGGGAAGGCAGAGGGAGCCAGACCCGCCGTTCCCTCCCCACAGGACTCCAGGAGGTCGCCCGGCGCTTCCGCTGCCGCGGGTGCTACTCCGCCGTCTGCGACCTCCCGCTGGACTGCCCAGGTGAGGGCGGGGCCTGGAAGGGCCAGGAACCCGACGAACCGGAGCAGCGAGAGCAGAGCGGGGAAGGGGGTGGCCCGGGGCGCGGCCGGGGTGGTGACGCGGCCGTCTTCAGTTCAGGACGTGACGGTGACCCGGGGTCAGCAGGCCATGTTCTCTTGCACCGTGAACTTCCAGCTGCCGAAGGAGGAGATCACCTATTCCTGGAAGTTCGCAGGAGGTGTGAGTCGGGGCGGGGCCAGCGCGGAGGGTTTAGGAGGCGGGTGACGCTTCACTAGAGGATGGGAAGTGAGGGCCCAGGGGGATGGGACTTGGGGGAGCTCGGTCTAGATTCAGACTTCGTGCCAGGGGAGGGCCCAGCCATTCAGGGGAGGGGTCAAGGCTCAAAAAGCAAGGGCTCAGGGGGTGGCTGTGTGTAAGCATTTAGGGTGGGAGAGCAAGTTCTAGGCCCACGGGGCGGAGTCAGAACGTAGGAGGCGGGCTATGCAAGAAGGGTCGGCGAATAAGGACTGAGGGGTGGAGCCAGGGTCCAAGAGGGCGTGGTCTATCGCGGAGGCGGGGCTTTCCGTTGCGGTGTGGCGAGCCGGGGAGGGGCGCCGCTCCTCTCGCTGCTTCAGCCCCAGCGTCCGGCAGGTCCGGACTCAGGACCTGACCTACTTCCGAGACATACCGCGGGCCCGAGGATACCTGGCGCGGATCCGGCCGGTGCAGCCCACGCACCGCGGGACTTTCTCTTGCGTGATCACGCACGACCAGCGCCTCCTGGCGCGGCTCTACTTCTTTCTCAATGGTGCGGGCGGGGCTGCGCGAGGGGAGGGGCTGCGCGAGGGGCGGGGCTGCGCGAGGGGCGGGGCTCGCGGCCAGCTGATGTGCGCACTCCTATAGTGACGGGCCCGCCCCCGCGCCGGGAGACCGAGCTCCAGGTCAACTTTCGGGAGGTTCTACGCTGGGCTCCGCGGGAGGCGGAGATGATCGAACCCTGGACGCCGAGCCTGGGCGAGCTGCTGGCCAGGCCCGGGACTCTGACGCCGAGCAACCAGTGCCTGCTGGCGGCCGTCGCGGCCTTAGCATCGGCGACTGTGACTGTGTTGGCGTGGTGAGTCACCGGGACTCCAAAGTCCCAGCATCGGGCTCTCTCTCCTCTCAGAGCCCAGGAGTCCAGGCCCCTAGCCCCTCCTCCCTCAGACCCGGGAGTCCAGGCTCCCGGACCCCTCCTTCCCCAGACCCGGGAGTCCAGGCCCTTAGCCCCTCCTCCCTCAGATCCAAGAGTCTAAGCCCTATCCACCTTTGGGATCCAGGCTTCCAGAAGCCAGATTTCTGGTCCTCGGTCTCTCCCCCACACACACAAACGCCTCCTTGTCTCCCCAGGATGTTCTTTCGATGGTACTTCAGTGGCAACTAACAAAGGTATCTTTTTCTTTCTTGGCTTATTTGCATCCATAAAATAAAAAATATATTTCAGCTCTATGGATTTTCTCATCTTTGAAAGTGGTCTCTACTAACTGAGGGGGTGGGACAGCCTACCCCAAATATGTCCAGGTGTATTGGCCGCCACGATGACAGTAATATGCACAGCTTTCAGGGCACAAAGCCCTGTGCTGAGAGTTTTCGTTACAAGCTCGGACCCCTCGCCAGATTTCTGGCAGCCTCCTTGACATTTCCACTTGCAGAAGACACCCGCAGATAGAGTCCTAGATGTTGACTTGAATGTCTGTTTCTCCCTGGGCTTTCCTGCTATCATATAGGGCACCACCATCCACCCAGCTGCTCAACCAGAAACCTAAGAGTCATGTTTAATTCCTTCTCCACTTCTATTTCCAAGTCTCAGCCTTTAATTCCCAAACATCTCTCAAAGCTGCCCTCTCTCTATGGTCCCCACTGCCACCCACCATCTCTTGCCTGGATCACTGCAGCAGCGTACCCCCTGGCCCCCCTGCCTCTGGTCAGCCTTGCCCAGCTGCAGTCATTCTCCACGTGGCAGCCAGCATCATATTTTAAACTATGTCAGATCAGGTCATTCTGCTCAAAAGCATTCAGTGGCTCCCTCTCGCCATTGGAACAAAATCCAGTTCCTCGTCAAGGCCTGTGAGGACCCCGGGTTCTGGCCACCAGTCTTCTCCCTTGATTCTTCTGCCCCACGGTTTGTCTGGCCTGTGCTCCTTCCTTGTATTCATCATGATTCTTCTCACCTTCTTATTACATGCTGTCTCCTGCCTAGAGTAACGTTTTCTTCTTTTTTTGTCTAGTGAACTCAGTGATGATTTCCCCTGAAGAGCCTTTACATATATTAACCCATTTAATCCCTCCAACAACTATGTGCGGTCGGCACTGAATTTATTTAGTGACGCCACCTCCCTCTTGTCCCCCTCTTTACTCTCTAGCCCCACTAGTCTTTTTTTTTTGTCCCTTGAACATGCAAAGCTGGTCCCATCTCCAGGCCTTTGCATGTGCTGTTCTTCGTACTTGAAACGACTCTACTGTGAACCTCGCGAAGCCACCTGCCTCTCACCACACAGGTCTCAGCTCAAACGTGACCTTTGACTGCTCCCTTCCCCCCATGACCGACAACCTGTTTTAGCTTGTGCCTAGCGCTCATCCAGACCTAATGTAAACTTACTTTTCCATTTGGTTTTGTTTCTTCCCCACCTAAAAGGTAAGCTCCTTCTGGGCATGTACTCATTCTCCTTCACTGATGTCTTCCCCTCACTGATTCATTCATTCAGCGGAGATTTAGTGAGCGCTTACTATGTTTCAGACATTTTCAAGGCACTGTAGAGACAGCAATGAACAAGTCAGAACAGACAAAAATCTGCACCCACATGGAGTTTAGATTCTAGTGGATGGTCAGACAATAAACAAGAAATTTAAGGAAAATAAAATATGCATCAAGTCATATGTGTAATGGGGAAAATAAAGCAGGAAACAGAGATAGGGAATGCTGAGGGGAGAGAGATAGCAAGGATCTTTGAAGAAGGCCTCACATTTGAATAAAGAAGGCAACAGGTGAATGGGTAAGGAAGATGTGGTGTATATATATACACAATGGAATACTACTCAGCCATAAAAACCCACAAAATCATGTCATTTGTGACAACGTGGATGGACCTTGAGGGTATTATGTTAAGCGAAATGAGCCAGACAGAGAAAGAAATACTGTACGATTTCATTCATAATGTGGAAGATAAACACATGGATGAGGAGAACAGATTAGTGGTTACCAGGGGGGAAGGGAGTGGGAGGAGGGCGAAAGGGGTACAGGGGCACATAAATGTGGTGACGGATAAAAACTAGACTTGGGGGTGAGCACAATGCAGTCTATACGGTAACTGAAATAAGGTACACCCCAAATTACACAATGTTATAAACCAATATGACCTCAATAAAATAATTTATAAAAAACAAGAAGAGGATGAGGGCATGAGCCATGTGGACATTTATGTGAAGAGTGTTCCAGGCAGAAAAAATAGCAGGAGTGTGCTAGATGCCGGGGGAGTAACCAGGAGACCAGTGCCGCTGGGTCTGGCTTTAGGAAATGAGTGTGCAGTGAGGTCAGAGAGAACGCAGACCAGATCATACAGGATCTTGGCCACTGTCAGGTCTGGATTCTCCTCTGTATGAGGTCATGGGCAGTTCTGAGCCAAGGAAGGTCATGACTTGATTCTATTTACGTGGCTACTGCATGGCTAACAGGCTGTAAGAGGCAAGGCTGGAAGCAGGGGTCACTGTTAGGTGCTGCATTAATCCAGGCATGAGATAGCAGCTTCAATCCAGGAGAGACGCAGCTCGGGGACAAAGTGGTGACAAGATGAGGAGCAGTGGTTCTAGATCTCTCCTTAAGGTAGAACCAATGGGATTTGCTGATGGATCAGAATGTTGGGGATGAGAGAAAAAAGAGAAGGGTCAAGGATCAAGTCAGGCCAGCAGCAATGTCCCGTAGAACCCTCTGCTGTGATGGAAATGTTCTAGATCTGCGCTGTCCAGAATGGCAGCCACCAGCCATATGGGGCCATGAGGCACGTGAAATGTGGCCAGTGCAACTGAGGAACTGAATTTATAATCTGTTATAGCTTTAATCATTTAAATCTAAATTGTTCCTCTGACAGCAGAAATCTGGGTATCCTTAACTGTGGATTCTTAACTGTGGATCACACTCTGTTTGCTTGACTAGGTGCTCCTGGAAGGCAGGCGCTGCCTCTTAATCATTTCTGTATTTGCAAACATGGCAAGCGCATGGAATTCAATAGGTCCTTGGTAAACGTTTTTATGACTGACTGATTGAATCAATGAATAAATGAATGAAAAAACATTTTGAATATTCCCATGTGGTGCTGGCTCCTGTTGTGGACAGTGCAGCTGTAGCATTTTTGGCCTGAGCAGCTAGAAGGATGGAGTTCTGTGTACTGAGCTAAGGGAGACTTTGGAGGAGCAGGTTTCATGAGAGTTGAGGAGGAAAGGGAGGACAGATTAGGAGTTGGGTCTCGTTATTAGGTATCCAAGTGGAAATGTCTTGGAGGCAGTTGGGTGTACAAGTCTGGTGTTTAGGGGCAAGCTCTGATCTGAAGATAAGTTTCAGAGTCCCACCTTCAGGCATGGAGCATGAATGAGGCACTCAGAGCCATAACACTGGATGCACAGAGGAAATGAGTGTAGATGGATAAGAGAGGTGGATGAGAAGAGGTTCCTCCAAAGTTAAGCATCAGCAACATTAAGAGGGACCGAGAAGGAAAACCAAGGGGGAGAGGAAGGCAGCTGTGGCATTCTGAAAGCAAGTGCAGGAAGCATTTCGAGGAGAAAAGAGTGATCAACTGGTTCAGATGCTGCCAAATCGTCAAACAGGAGGCCTGAGAATTGGCCATTGGATTTAGCAACATGGATATCATTGGTGAACTTGACAAGAGCAATTTCCATGGAACGGTGATGGTGACCCCCTGATGGGCATGGGTTTATGAGTCAATGGAAGTCAACATCATTAGTCATTAGGGAAATGCCAATCAAACCACAATGAGATACATGGCAATCAAACCACAATGAGATACCACTTCACAGGCACTGGGATGGCTGTAATCAAAAAGTCAGGTAATGACAAATGTTGGTGAGGATGTAGAGAAATTCAAACCCTCATACTTTGCTGGTGGGAATGTAAAATGGTGCAGCCCCTGTGGAAAACCACCTGGCAGTTCCTCAAATTAAACATAGAATTACTGTATGACCCGGCAATTCCACAACCGGAGAAGTCCACCCAAGAGAATTAAAAACCTACATCTACGCAAAAACTTATATGTGAATGTTCATAGCATTATTCACAATAGTCAAAAAGTGGAAACATCCTAAATGTCCATCTGTTGATAAATGGATAAACTAAATGTGCTGTATCCCTACAATGGAATATCATTTGGCAAGAAAAGGAATAGATCAGTGATACACACAACAACATGGATGAACCTTGAAAACATGCTAGACAAAAGAAGTCAGTCACAAAAGAGCACATATCGCATGATTCTATTTATATGAAATGTCCAGAATAGGCAAATCCATAGAGATGGAAAGTAGATCGTGGTTGCCTAGTTTGGGAGATTGGGGGGGGTGGTGGAGGTGTGAGGAATGAGAGTGACTGCCAATGGCTGTGGGGTTCCTTTGGGGAGATTATGATGATGGCTAAACAAATGTTTAAACTTACTAAAGACCAATGAATTATACACTTTAAATAGGTGAACTTTGTGGGAGAGCATTGGAGACAAATAGAGACAGCCCTCAAGGAGTTCTGCTCTTGGAGAAATGGGACAGTAGCTTGAGGGGAAACTGAGGTCAAGACAGGGAGTCTTAAAAATCAGAGAGTATGGGGCTGGCCCCGGGGCGTAGTGGTTAAGTCGGCATGCTCCACTTACGTGGCCCGGGGTTCGCAGGCGCGGACCTACACACCGCTCATCAAGCCATGTGTCTTGGCGTCCTATATACAAAAATAGAAGAAGATGGGGACAAGTGTTAGCTCAGGGACAATCTTCCTCACACACACACACACACACACACACACACACACACAAATCAGAGAGTAACAGCACCTTAGAGTACTGATGGGAAAGACCCTGGAGGGAGGGAAAATTGATGATGGAGGAGCAGGTGGGAAGAACCAAGGGAGGGAGATCTTTGAGTACATGATGTCTAGTGCCCAAGTGGAAGGGGTTGGCATTAGCTCAGAGCACAGACTGTTGACTCTCAGTAACGGGGGAAGGTGGCCTGTGTGAGGCTGGACACAGATGAGTGGGAAGATGTGGAGGTGGGGACTCTGAAAGTTTTCTTCTTGTCACCTCTGTTTTCTCAGTGAGATACAAAGCAAGCTAAACTGAGATGCTGGGGGTTTGAGGAGAGAAGGTTTGAGTTACCTTTCTTAGAGAGTAGCAAAGTGGATGGACCGGGAAAACTCTGTCCACAGTGCCTAACAGTGTTAGCACACAGTCGATGCTCCATAAGAATCTGTGAATGAGGCGTTGAGAAATTTCACCTTTACAACCTTGACCCATGGGATTAATATCCCTGTCTTCCCAGAGAGGGCTCTGAGGAAAGAGAGTATCGGGTCTAGATTCAAACAGCTGGCACCAAGACTGAGCCATGAGGCCTCAATTCTCAACCACCCAGACCCCTTGGTTCTCAAAAAAAGGAGGACGCTCAGAAGAAAATAAATAAAATTCTTTATTATATCCTAATCACACAGTACAAATACAGATTAAATAAGAACAGGGAGAAATAGGGGGCCCCAGTACAGCATGTAGGGACTCCTTTCCCCCCTGCCCCTAAAAATCTACACCCTGATCAATAAATACCCCTCCCCAGAGACCCACAAGTCCCTGCCCCAAAAGAGTCCAGGCTGCGGAATCTTGGGTCGACCCCGTCGCTTCACAGAGGAGGGAAACAGGCCCTCCTGTTTCCACAGGGAGAATCGCCCAGCAAGTTCACGGCCCTGGGGCCCCGTCAGGTCTCCTCGTGCCTTCCCTGAACAGCCTTGGGCTGCGCCCCGCGCACCTGATTCATACCTGGACGCGGTATCCCCCCGCCCGCCGCCGGCAGAGCCTCCGCACGCCCACCCAGTAGAACGTGAGCATGACCGCCCAGTACCCCACATAGGCGCCCGCCCCGGTGGCCAGATGAAAGGCCTCGGCGGCCCGCGAAGGGCCGCTCCAGTCGGCCGTGGCCTCGTGCGCCACGCTGCGGACCAAGCCGCCGAGCAGCAGCAGAGCCCAGAGCGCCAGGGGCAGCAGAGGGACGTAGTTAGCGGCCAGCTTCCTGCGGCCCGAGGTGCCCCAGCCGCTCTGGTTCATGGTGGCCAGCGCCAGGAACTTGGCGGGCAGGAGGCCGCACATGTAGAGGGGCGCGTAGAGCGAGAGCAGCACCATGCGCGCGCAGCCGCGCAGCCAGGCCGCGAAGGCCGCCTTGGCCAGCGCCACGCCCTGCACGCACAGCAGCACCCAGAGCAGCGCCCACGGGCGGCCGGCGTAGAAGAGCCGCAGCACGGTGGCCGCCACGAAGAACGGGAAGAGGCCCGAGACCACCGCCTCGTAAGTCATCCACGCGTGGTGCCGGTGCCACCACAGCGCGTTGTATAGCCACTCGCGGAAGTACGACTTGGACCAGCGCGTCTGCTGGCTCAGCCAGCGCAGGAAGGACGAGGGCGTCTCCGAGTAGCAGCGGGAGCGGGCGGTGTACCTGGACCCGGGGAGAAGGAGGGATCAGCACGGCTCCCCCTGCTGGTCGGACAGGAGTGGGGCGCCACTGCCGGATGGCCACTGGGGCCAGTTTTCTCAACCTCTCTGGGCCTCAGTGTTCTTGTATGTAAAATGCGGTCCATAATGGTTCCTACCGAATAGGGCTATTGTGAGGACGGAATGAGGATTAAATGCCAAGTACTTAGGACCAGCATATTGTACTTGCTCAATAAACGTTAGCTACCACTGCTGTTTTTACTATGACTAATATCACTATTGCATTACTAATATCATTGCGGTTATGACGGATGCTGTTACTAATGCTATCACTAATCTATTACGAATACGATTGTGCTCACCATTACTGGCTGGCCCCGTGGTAAGGAACAAGCCAGGCGTGGTTCCTACCTAGGGTAGCCCATGTGTTAGAGCTTCTCAAGGGAACCATCAAGTCCCCTCCTGTGGCCATGGCGACACCACTAGTCAAACCCAACCCCATCCAGCTAAGCCCATACCAGGCTAGAATCTCTTTTATGGAAGGTCATCAGGTGGCCAGCAGCAGTCAGTTTGTTAGGAGGGGTCATCTATTCTACCTCCACAGGCAGTGTACGTGACAGTGTCTTAGTCTCCTTCCTCTGTGTCACTTGGCATCCTCAATGGCCTCCCTGCTCACCCCCATCCCCCTGCACTCTGCAGTCAAAACAGCTGCCAGAGGGATCCTGTTACAACATGTCAGCCCTCTGCTCAGAACCCTCCCAGGACTCCCTCATCTTAGTTGAAAGTTCTTGCCGTAGCCCAGAGGCCGTTCACGAGTGGCCCCCTGGTAACTCTCTGTCTTCCTCCCCTGACACTCTCCTTTGCTATTGCTCCACATGCACTATGTCAGCCTCCCTACCTCTCTTTCCTCGGGCACCATATTTAACATTTCATTCCCTACCCCGAAACTTCCTACCCCTGTTCCTGGCTCTATTTATCTCCAGAGCAGGCGTCATTATGTAACATACTATACATCTACTTATTTATCTCATTTATTGTCTGTCTCTCTCAACGTAAGCATGAATTTGTGTCTCTTTTGTTCACTGCTGTATCCCCAGAGCTTAACACATTGGAGGCACTTAAAGAATATTTGTTGAGTGAATGAATGCCTGGGGTCCCCTGGCGTACCCCACGTTCTCTCTGGCCTTTTCACTGGGTCTAGCTTTGTACAAACTACTTTCCCCTGAACTTCACCTGGTCTAGCCCATCCTCCTCAAGTCTCACTGAATTACATCTCTTCTTCCCGAGACACCTACTAGAGTTTGGGTGCTCCCCTCCTCTCCCACTTGATTCGTCTCCCTCACTCTCTGACTAGTTAGGTCCCACTCTATCTATTTATCTCTTTCCCTTCCCACCTCACTTGGAGTAATGGCTGCTCTCCATGGTAGGGCCATCTTGGCCCATCTCCATTCTATCTTCCAGGTGGAATTCCCCACCCTCCCCTTGCCCCACTTGGTGAAGTCCACTGGGTCACATGGTTCAATGCAAATGCCCCCTCTGTCCCTATGGTATCTTCCAATCTCCCCTAATGTCTTCCTTGGGAGGGCCCATTGTCCTGCAAGTTACTTTGAGTTTGGAGAATTCCCAACACACACACACACACACACACACACACACACACACACACGCTCTCCGGGATACTCATTGACCTCCAGCACACACCCGACCACCCGGCCCCTTAGCTTACTTGGTGGCATAGCCCATGCTGAGCATGCGGTTGGTGAGATGCCGGTCATCCCCGAAGGTACAGTGGGTGCCCAGGAACTTCTGGTTGTACCAGGCCTCCAGGAACTGCTGCAGGAGGTTGTTCCTGTATAGGCCTAGGTGGGGGTGGGGAGTACAGGAGCATCAGCCTGTGCTGTCGCCAACACCATCCCCTATCTCTGATTCCAACCCCAGTTCATCTCCAATTCCAACCTCATCCTTAACCATCTCAATACCACCCTCAGCTCTACCTCCAACGGCAACTGCAGCCCCAATCTTGTTCTCAACGCAAAACCATCCTCAATCCCATACCCATCCCAACTTGCCCCAATCCTGTCCCTGACCCACAATCACTCTGACAGCAAACCCACCCCAACCACATCCCCAATCCCACATCCATTCTCAGCCCCATCCCCCATTCCTCCTCATCCAAAAACCTATCTCTAATGCAGAACCTGGCCCCAACTCTGTCCTTGACTCTGACCCCATCCTATCCCTCTCCCCAACCCTCCCCAGCCCCAACCCCAATCCCCATCCACACCCTTTCTCCAACCCATTCCCAACACGAAACACCATCCCCAACTCCAGCTTCCAATCTCATTCCTGTCCCTAATTCCTGCCCCAGGCCCATCTTTGTCCCCAACCTCAATCACATCCTCCACCCATTGCAGCTCCCCTTCTCCCTCTCCACCCCATCCATGGCCCTCCCAAGCCCCACCCCTGCTCACCTAGGGGACCACTGATGCAGGACACGCAGTGGAAGTAGCTCTGACAAGCCCGCTCCACATTGAAGGCCACCCAGTACCGCAGGCTGCTTAGGAAGCTGACCCAGGAGTCCAGGGGGTTAAGGATCCTCACGTCCCCCCCAACAGCCCCCACTCGGGGGTCCTCATCCAGCACCCGCACCAGCTCCAGCAGTGCCATGGGGTCTAGCCTCGTGTCCGAGTCACAGACCTGTGGGGTGAAAGGGGCCAGGATCAGGCCAGATTCCTGCATGGGAATGGTGCTTGAAGGGAGGGATCAAGGGGTGGCAAGCAGCTGGGGCGCTCTGCAGCCTATCTGAACATAACTTCAAATTTTTTAGTTATTTTCAATGTTTAATTACATTTTAAGGTGATTGTCCTCCCCTCCACCCCCCCCAAGACCCATGCTTTTGTATAATACCCTCATCTGGTGTGTGGGCAAGACCTGTAACTTGTTCTAACCAGTAGAATATGACCAAAATGATGGGCTATAACTCCCATGATTATATTACCTTTAAATGGAAATGGTGAAGGGGTTTTGCAATATAATTAAGTTCACTAATCTGTTGGCTTTAAATTAATCAAAGGGAGATGATTGTGGATGGGCCTGGACTAATCAGGTGAGACCCTTAAAAGAAGGTCTAGAAGTCAGAGACTTTCTCCTGCTGGTCTGGAAGAGGCAAGCTACCGTGAGCTCTACGACTGGAAGAAAATGAATTTTGCCAACAAACTCATGAGCTTGGAAGAGGCCCCTGAGCCTCAGATAAGACCCAGCCCCAGCTGACACCATGACTGCAGCCTGATGATACCCTGAACAGAGGATCCAGCTAAGCTTTGCCCAGACTCCTGATTCATGGAAACTATAAGATAATAAACGTGTTTCGTTTCAAGCTGCCAAATTTGTGGTAATTTGTTATGCAGCAATAGAAAACTAATGCAATGCATTAATGAATGAATCTCTACATTGAATGGATGAATAAAGGAATGAATAATCTCTATATCAGATGGATAGATGACTGAATGAGTGAAGGAAAGACTACTCTGAAAGAAGAAAGGGAAGGTGGGAAGGAGAAATTCTAGATTGAATGGATGAATCAATCAATGAAAGAATGAATGACCTTTATATTGGATGGATGGATGAGTGAAAGAGTGAAGGAAAGTTTGCATCAAATGGATGAACGCATGAAGAAAGGAAGGAACGACGAATCTCTACATTGAATGGATACAGGAAGGAATAAAATGAATGATGTCCATATTGGAGGAATGGATAGATGGATGCAAGAATGAGTGAATGAAGGAAAGAATCTCTACACTGAATGGATGAATGAATAAAAAGAGGAAGGAAGAGGTTTGTTCCAATCTCTACATCCAACCAAGGACCCGAGGGAAGTGGGATTGTGGGGGGAGGGGGTCGAGTCACGGGGCGTGGGGAGGCCTTCCGCTCACCTGCACGTAGTCCACCGAGTCGCCGAGCGCCTTGAAGGCGGTGTACATGACCTCGCGCTTGCCGCCCCAGCGCTGCGCCACGCACACGCACCTGCGCGTCCTCACCAGCGCCTCCACCGCCAGCCGCCCGGGGTCCTCGGCCTCCACCTCCCGGTAGGCGCCCGCCGCACCCGCCGCCGCGGGTTCCCAGGGCTGGTGGTAGTTGCCGTCCCACACGTAGGTGGCAGGGTCCTCGTCGGCGAAGACCTCGCGGAACATGTCGACCATGTAGAGGTCCTCGGCGCGGTTGCCGTCCACCACCATGAGGACGCGCAGTCGCGCGCGCGGGTAGAGCAGGGCGCGGGCGGACACCAAGCACTGGCGCAGGTAGGCCGGGTCCTCCTGGTACGCCGAGATGGTCAGCGCCACGCTGCGCGCCGTGTCCGCGTCCAGGGGCCCCCGCGCCGCCGCCCGCCGCGCCGCCGCCGCCACCCGCCGGTGCTCCAGGTACGCGAAGAGGCTCTGCGCCACCAGGTGCGCCGACAGGAAGGCCCCGTAGAGGCCGAAGGCCAGGAGGCCGTAGCGATCGGAGGCTAGCGGCACGCCCGCGGCGTAGGCCCAGGTCATGAGGCCCAGGATGAGCAGCGCGAAGGCGATGGTCAGTACCCGCCGGGCCAGGCCGGAGCAGTGGCGGGCTGGGGGGGTGGGCTTGGAGCCGTCCTGCTGGGAGCGGAGAGAGGGGAGGGTAAGGGAAAAGAGTCCTGAAATCCTCCTCCGGAAAGAGAAGACCTCCTGGGTATTTTTCCCAAGGCGATGATAACATCCCCTTTTTGTAAAGAAAATTCCCTAGGTACTGCAAAGTTATTTTCATCAATGAAAAATTGTGGCAAACAGTTATCAGGGCTTAATGCCTGATTATATTGATTCTAATGCATTTTGTCACATTTTTAACAGCTCTTAAATCTATGAAGATTACACTCAATGGAGTGTCACGGTTTAACAGGGTCCCTCCCTTTCCTAGTGGCACATAAAATAATGATTCATCTCACAATCAAAAGTTTCTTAGTATTGAGACGATGATAGTAATAATAATATACCTGTAAAAGAATAATGCAGTATGATATGTACCAAGTGCTGCTCTAAGCCTTTTATAGGAACTAACTTATTTTAATCCTCACAACAGCCCTATCAGGTCTGTACTGTTATCATCTCCATTCTACAGATGACGCAACTGAGTCACACAGAGGCAGCAACCTGGCTAAGGTCACACCTGGAAAGAGGAGGAGCTGGGATCTGAACACCCTCTCCTGATACAGATGAGGAAACTGAGGCACAGGGAAGTGAATTCTTTTGCCAGGGGTCACTCGGACAGCCTGGCTCCATCATCCTTCTCTATGCTAAGCTGCCTCCTAGGTCACGGGTTCCCACCTCAAGGGCTTGTTACGAGTTAAGTGAGTCATTAAGAGAAAGATCTGTGTTGTCCACTACAGGAGTCACCGGGCCCAGGTGGCTACTGAGCACCTGAAATGCAGTCAGTATGACCGAGGAGCTGAATTTTTAATTTAATTTAATTTAATTTAAATGTAAACACTGTTACTGTTATGGGAAAGCTTTTAAGTATGTTTGGAACGAGTAGGATCTGTGAAGCTTCTTTTCAACTGTAAATTTTACGAGATCTAAATACAGATTAAGTATTTCCAAGGACACTGTAGCGTCTGCGTGAGATGTGCTTACACATCCGGAATTAGAAGCCTGAGTACGAAAAAAGAAATTAAAATATCTCCATAATATTTTTGTATTGATTGCAGACTGAAATGACAATATTTTTGATACAGAGCAGGGGTCGGTACACTCTGGCCCCAAGAGCCCAGTGCCTGCCACCTTTTTACTACGGCCCTCAAGCTAAGAATAGTTTTTACGTTTTAAATAGTTGAAAAAAGTCAAAAGAATAATAATATTTTGCGGCACATGAAAATTATATGAAATTCAAATTTCAGTGTCCGTAAATCAAGTTTTTTTGGCACACCGCCATGCCCGTCTGTTTACATATTGTCTATGGCTGATTTCACACTGCGCCACAGTTGAGTGTTGCAACAGAGACCGTATGGCCCGCAAACCTCAAATGTTGACAATCTGGCCTTGTACAGAAAAAGTTTGCCAACCCCTGATACACTGGGTTAAATAAAACATATTATTAAAATTAATTTCACCTATTTCTTTTTACTTTTTTTAATGTGGCTACTGGAAAATTTTAAATGATGTATGTGGCTCACGTTATGTTTCTCTAGGACAGAGCTGAGATGGAGCCTTTACCTGGCACCGGTAATCTCTCAATATTAACAGTTATTATTATTTCTTCTAGAATTTTCCTTCTCTGTCCCTTTGCCCCAAACCTGGCCCTGCCTGAGTTTCTGGGGGTGGCCCAATTCATGCTGGGAGAACCGAGATAGGTGGGCATCCAGAGGGTTGTAATCTCAGCCACATGCACAAACACACGTGTATCGACTGTGGAAACACCCCACACACGTATACTCACACATGACAAGGAACACACAGAATGTGCCCACACAGGAAAACACTCATGTTCTAGAAGATGACCCCAGACACCTGCTCTCAGGCAGAACTTAGGGATCCTGCGACCCCCAGACAGCCACACAGGTGAACTTGGGGACACATGCCTTTCAGCAGGAAGGAGCAACAACAGGATGAGATGCCCACACGGCAACAAACACATAGACACCCAGCCGTGGGTCTGGAGCAACGGGACAGAGTTTCAGAAGAAATAGTAACAGTTGAAATTGAACCGTATGAAATTGCCATTTTTATAGGTCAAAAGCAATCAGATGTCGGCAATTTCATTTGTTCAAGTTAATATTTATTGAACACCTAAAAGTAGAAATCCAGACCCACGTGTCAGGCAAATACAGCAGCTCTCCCTCTCTCTCCCCCCTCCCTCTCCCCGGCACACAGACATACACGGATTTATAGCAAGATAAAGATGGACATGTCACATCTCACATCCCTATAGGTGGGATGGCCGTCCGCACACACAGCCTCACGTGGTCGCTGCCCCACACAGAAGGTGGTTGTCACCCACACGAGCACACGCATGAAATCTCTCGCACATGGTTCCCCCTCCACATGGTCACACATGTCGTGGTGGTCCCCCACAGGGCCACAGTCACACGCTCACACACCTGTGTCATGGCTGTGGGTCCGCCGGCTCTTTCCCTCTGGCTCGCTGTCTCTCTCTGTGGCCACAGAGCTGGGGGTCCTTTGAAGACCAGCGCGGGCGGGGGTGGGAGGAGGGGCTGACGTCAGGGCTGAGCTGGGCCAGGGGCTGTGAGGTCACGGCCAGCCGGGCAGCTCCACCCGCTTCCCGCCATCACCCCCAGCCCCCGCACCCAGCCAGCCTCCCTTCCCAGTCCCCCATCGCCGCCCTTCCCTCTCCTCTTAGGTCCCCCCATCACGCACACGCACCTCTTTCCCCGTCTCTCTCCCCCATTTCTTCCGCTCTCTCTTCTCTATGCTTCTCTCCCATTTTGTTCATCTCTCTTGTCGCCTATTTCTGTATTTCTCTCCATCTTTCTTTCTCCCCAATCTCTCTCTCCTCCCCCCGTTTCTCACCCACCCTAGTCGCCCCTCTCCCAACATACAGCCTCTCCCCACAGCCGCTCCTCCTGTCCCCCAGGGACTTGTCAGGGCAACTGGCAGATGGAGTAAAATGCACACACGTGCGTGTTTGTGGGTGTGACTGTGTGCGCTGGCTTGTGAGGCACAGCTGTCTGGAATTGGAGCTGTGAGTGAATGTCTGTCCCATCAGTGCCTAATTGATGTGGGTCTGCGTGTGCCTGTTCGTGTGCACGTGTGTGTGCACGCACCAGGGGCTGGGGAGGGGAGTGGAGCACTGGGATTTGTCTCTCCAGGGGCTGGGGGCTGAACTCAGAGAGTTGTTGGTCAGCTGCCCCCAGGAGCCACACAGGAGACTGAGTCAGAGGAGGGGTGAGAGTGGCCTCTCAGAGGCCAAAGAGACGGGGTCTCAGGGCGTCTGAGCCCCCAGCCCCTCAGGACCCAGAGACTCAGTGATAAATGTCATTGTTTCTGTGCCCTTCTTTGCATGAGTTTTTATAAACATCTCTGCACCTACTTCTTTCCCTCCGCTCCTCTTACTGATGTCTCTCTCTCTCCCTACAGCTGTCTCTCTCCCTGTGTCTGCACCTCTGATTATTTATCTCTGTACGTCCTCATCTCCTTCTCTCTCTCTTTGTCATTTTGTCTCTGTCTTCCTGGGTCTGTTTCTCCATCCATCTGTCTGTCTGGTTCTCTCCCTGCCTCCCTAGCTCTGTCATTTTTCTCTCTCTCTCCATTCCCTCTCTGCGTGTCCATTTCTGCTTGCTTCCCTCTGGGTCTGCGTCTGTCTGTCTCTGAATTTCTGCCTCTCAGTCTCCCTGACTTTCTGATTCTGTCTCCCTTTCTTTCTCTGTGTCTTTCCCTGACTTTCTCATCTTTTGTCTCTCTCTCTTTCTCTCTTCTTTCTCTCCTTGTGTTTCTCTGCCTTTCTCTCTCTTCGTCTGTCTCCGTCTCTCTGTTTCTCTCTGAATATCTGTATCCTTATCCCCTTTTTTTTTGTCTCCCAGTTTTTGTTTCTGTTTCTATTTTTCCTCTCAATGGCTGCCTGTTTTCTCCTTTCTCTGTCTCTGTCTGTCTCTCTCTATCTCTCGGTCTCTATCCTCCCTCTGTCTCTCTGCATCTCTGTGTATCTCTGAGGCTCTATGTCTCTCTATGTCTCTCTCTCTTTCTCACTCACTGTTTCTCTCTCTTTTTCTGGCTCTAAGTCCTCCCTTCTCCCTGCGGCTCCATCTCATCCAGACTGTCCCGGAGCTTTCCCCTGCAAGATGCCAAGTGCTCGCTCCCCGTGTTTCCCCGGGGACGAGGGTGTGGGGGTCTATGGCCAGGTTGGGCCTTTGCCTGAGCCTGGATGTCAGGGAGAAGAAAGCCAGTTCAGGACCCAAGTGAGGGGCACCCCACCCATCTCAGCAGGGCGGGGCTGGCCGACAGTTTCTGACACTGTTGCTAGGAGCCTGGGCCTCTGCCTGGTGTCTGGCTATGTCAGGATGATGGGTCCTCCGGTGGGAGCCAAGCCCAGAGCAGGAGGGGAGGGTGATTCTACTACCCCGGCGTGGGGGTGGGGGACAGCCCAGGCTCCACTCAGAAGCTGGGCATTTGGTTGCCCAGCCCCCACCCTGCCCTGCCTGGGTGGAGCAGCTGTATAAAACCAGATGTTTCTAAAACCAGAGTGTGGATGATGGAGGAGGGACCAGGACTTTAAACCCCAGTGTTTCTTCCTGCAGGATCCAGGAGTCTAGACCCCCAGCCCCTCCTCCCTCAGACCCAGGAGTCCAGGCCCAGCCCCCTCCTCCCTGAGACCCTAATGTCCAGTCTCCCAGAATTCCTTGCAGGGAGAGATGACCAAGGCTGGAAGCAGCCAAGACAAGAGGTGAAAGACCAGGACAGATGAAAATGGGCCCTCCCACAAGAGGCAGGGCCTGGTAGTGGTGGGACCACCTCCTGCTCCCCTCTGTAACAGCCATCTCTCCCAGAACCCTCCCCTGCAATGGGGGCTGATCTCTGGTCCCTGCCCTGGGTCCACAGTGGCCCTCCCACGATTTCAGTTATCATCAGACAACCTCGGGGTGTGGTTTACAGAACACCAGGGCAGAAGGAGGGAAGAGTGGGGAGGTAATAAGGCAGAAATGGACAAAAAGCAGAGGAAGGAACATTATTCACCGTAGAGACATCTCTTGTGCCAGTGGTGGGCCAGGCTCTCGGCTGGGTGATGCCAGGCACACAGAGATGACTCAGACCCGGGCCCTGCCCTTGAGGAGTTGCCAATCTGGTGGAGGAGACAGCTGTGTAAACAGAAAAACCACAGACCGGGATGTACCAACCTGGGGGTGGGGGAGTCAGGGAGGGCTTCTTGAAGGAGGGAATGTCCTGGAGGAGCTGAGTCCTGACTGATAAGGAGTTAGCCAGAGCAAGCCGGGGTGGGGTGGGGCTGGGGGTTGGAAGGCGGGCTGGGAAGGGCATCAAGGCAAGAAATGTCCTGGCCAGTCAGGAAAGTACAGGCAGGTTGATGTTGTCAAGCATAAAGGGTGAAGCACAGGGGTGGGTGTGGAGTGCACAGCCAGGTTCTCTCCATGCAGGCTTTTGAATGTAGGACTTTGTCCTGGGTGCTGGGGAGCCATGGGATGGCTTGGAGCAGGGGAGTGGCAGGGTCAGCTCTGGGCGCCTGTGAGGGATAAACTGGATGAGGGACTGGGGACTTTGAGCCAGGATGTCTGGGTGGCAGGGTCATAGGAGGGTCTTCTCTGGGCGAGAGAGAGCTGAGTCTGAGCTTCGATGCAGGCAGAGGCTGTGGGACTGGAGGAGCAATGGGGTCGTGCAGAGCGAGGTTGAGCAGAGGTGTCTGAGGAAACCCTGAGGGGCAGGGACACTGGAGAGCAGACATGGTGGGCGGGCTCACTGAGCCTTTCCTCTGAGCTCCTTCTGACCACATTTGCCTCATTTTGGGCAGGTACCTGCTTAGTGATCACTGGCCTCCTGGGGAACTAGGGAGGGTAGGGCCCGGGAGTAACTTGAGGAAGTCTGGGTTTGTTAAATGCTTGAGTCCAGGAAAATGATTTCTCTGCCAGGTGTCCTGGGTGGGAAGGAAGTGCTTCAGGACAGTCTAGATACTGAGAGACAGAGAAGACAGGAAGGAAGGGAGGAGGGAGGAAGGGTGGAGGAGGGAGGGGTGGGAGGAAGGAGAGGAGGGAGAAGGAGGGAGGAAGGGAGGGAGAATGGGAGTGAGGAGGAGGGGAGGGAGAGAGGAGGAGGGAGGAAAAGAGGGAGGAAAGGAAGGAGGGAGAAGGGGAGTGGGGAGGATAGGAGGGAGGAGGTAAGGAGGGACGGGATGAAGCTGGAGGCAGGGGACACAGGAGGGAGGGAGGATGGGAGGGAGGAGGAGGAGGGGACAAGAGAGGAAGGGAGGAGGGTGGGAGGAGGGAGAGGGGCTGGCTCACCTGACCACCCTGTTTAGTGTGGAAACCTGCCCCACCCTGGAGTCCTGATCCCCTGTACCCTCCTCTCCTTGCTCTGTTCTCCACAGCATCTATCCCCCTCCCACATAAAGCACACCTGGCCTGGTTATTATCTTTTCTGTACGATGTGCGTCTCCCTTGCCAGAATGCAAGCTCTACACAGGCAGCGGTCTTGGCCTGTTGTGTTCATGACTCTGTTTCCTCAGGGTTGGACGGGTGCCTGGTACATAGTAGGTGCTCAATAAATATGAATGAATGAGTGAGGTTGGGATGGAGAGTCAGGGTGGTGGACAGAGAGGGAAAGAGAAAGAAGAGGAGGACAAGGAGGGAGGGGACGGAGAGGGAGAGACAGGGAAGAAGGCAGAGAAGTGGGAGGCAGCTGGGACCCCCACCCGACCCAGCAGCTCGGGGTGGCCACCTCTCAGAGGGAAGGAATGGGAGCTCCCAGGGAGGTGGGACTCTGGGCGAGGCCTCCCTGCATCAGCAGAGTTCCCGAATCTGGAAGCAGAGCACCTCGGGCTTCCAGGAACTCAGAGGGCGTGGTCCCCGTGCTCTCAGTGGAGCCTGGACCCGCTGGAGTTACGCGGGGCCCTTCCTCCCACACACCCTTGTTGTGGGAAACACCTCAGCCCCCAAGATTCTGCAGAAATGCTGGGAGGGAGGGAGCGAGGGTGGGAGGGAGATGCTGATGACTCTACATCCAGCTTCTGCCTCTGGGAGGAGCTGTGGGACCTCTGGAGAGGGGAGGAGGAGGGGAGGGCCCTGTCTGCCCATAACCCTGTCCTCCAGCTGAAGATGCCTCCACTCCAGCTTCCACCATTGCTCCTACCCTTTTCCCTGGAGGGAAACAGAGCCAGAAAGAGCCAGAGAGAGAGGGAGCCTTCCTTTTGCAGCAGCTCTATCCCTGCAGCAAGAGAGGAGGGGTCTCATTTTCCAGAGAGGGAGAAGGAGGCCTGGCCAGAGTGATGCAGCTAGGGGGCAGCAGAGCCAGGCAAGAAGGTCACTGTGGGAGGAGGGGCTGGGGGCCTGGACTCCTGGACCAAGAGGAGGAAGATCTGGGATTTACACTCCTGTGTGCTGAAGAGGAGGCCTGGCCCCTGGACTCTTGAGTCCATCACCCTCTGAGCTCTGACAGAAAATTTTGTGAGCCTCAGGTTACTCTTGGCACATAACTTTGGCTCTGAGCCTCCACCCCTCCCTTCCTGAAGTTCCCATCATCCACTTTGAGTCCAGGGTTTGCCCCACCACAGACCAGGTCCTGAAGAGTCTCCATGGGAGGAACACCACAGTCTGAGTCAGAGACAGTTGCGAGGATGGAGAGCCGGAGGGACAGGCTGGGGCCCCCAGGGCAGAGCCGGTTACTTGCGTGTTCTTGGCAAGGAGCCTCTCATTCCCCTGAGCCTCTCTTTCCTCATCTGTAAAATGGGGATATCTCAAGTTGTCCCTCAGAGGGTAGCTCTTCAGATTAAGAGAGCGTGCCTGCCTGGCCACTGGAATTTGTGGTGAGTTTTAGCTGTTCCTGAACCAGCAGTCGCTGAGGGCCTCCATGACTGACTCAGGGGACGCCAGGGGACCCTTCACTGCTGCCTCAGCTCTCGTCTAGGGAGGAAGCTGGGAGGAGCCTGTGGTCTGGTGTCAGACACTCCTGAGTTCCAAGGCTGGTGGCAGACAAGGAGGGCCCATCACCACATTGACGTGAGTGGACGGAACTATGCCGGGCATTGACTGAATCCCCGGGCCCCGCTTCTTCATCTCTCCAGGGTGGGTGAAAAGTCCATCCTAATCAAGGAGCTTGGCATGGCAGCAAGCTCAGAATAGCCCCTGTGGGCTCCAGATAGAGGAAGTCAGAGGAGCAGAAGCCTGGAGGCCCCTTCTGTGGTCAGTGCTGCAGGCACCCGCCATCCAGTGGCTCGAATCACTTCATCCTTCTGATGAAACCTGCCAGATGAGAAGAGGAAATCATGCTGCCATGGTGTCCTGTCCATCTATCGCCAGCACCCAGGCTATGGGTTTTCATCCTGGCTGACACTCCTCTGATCCCTGTGATGAGTTCCAAATGCCAAAATTGGGGCTCAGAGAGATGAAGGAAGGTGCCCAAGAGGACGCAACCGGAACCTGGCTCCACCATCTGCTCTTGTTATCACGTAGCCAGATGTTCTGCACGCTGGTGTGCGGGCATCAGAGCATCCAAGTCGTCTGTGTGCGTTTGCTGAAAATACGGATTACCAGGCCCCACTCCCAGTGAGTGAGCTCAGGGCCCCAACAATGACTGAAGACACGTCCCAGATGGTTCTCATGCACTGTAACGTTTGAGAACCATCTGACTGGGAACAAATGCCTCCCAAAGTGAAATGATATTTCCAGGCTCCTACTTTCTGCCTGGTGTTGATCTGTGTGCTTTCTCTCACTTAACACCCTTGAAAAACATCTGAGGAAAGTATTACAATCCCCATTTTACAGGTAAGGAAACTAAGGTCTTGATATATTCAATGTCATGCAGAGAGCTGGAGGGACCAGGAATGGAACCCTGGTTTAAATGAGCTCCCAAACTCTGTCATTGGTCATTTGCTGTTTCTAGGAAATAGTGACACAAGATAGCTTTCTATGCCTGTTGCCGAGTTGCTTCATTCAGTCACTCACTCACTCATTCACTCACTCATTCATTCATCAATCGTTACTAAGCCTCCTCTGTGACAGAGAATGACACAGCAGCAAGTTGGAAGGACCTGTATTCTAATCCCATCTCTGACATCTAGCAGCGTGAGTTTGGGAAAGTGACTTGGTCTCTCATAGCTTCAGTTTCCCTGAGGATTCCATGAGGGGATGTATATGAGTCCCCAGCTATACTGGGTTGACTGGTGGCCTCTGAAAGATATGTTCAAGTCCTAAGTCCTGGTACCTGTGAATCTGACCTAACTTGGAAAAAGGGTCTTTGCAGAGGTGATGAAGTTAAAGATTTTGAGATGAGATCACCCCACCTAAATTCAATGACAAGTGTCCTCATAAGAGTGAGGCTGAGGGAGATGACTGAACAGTCAATGCAGAGGAGAACATGATGTGAAGACAGAGACGGAAACTGGAGTGATGCATCTACAGGCCAAGTGCAGTAGCTTTCTAGGGCTTCTGTAGGAAGTACCACAAACTTGATGGCTTCACAACAGAAATTTATTGTCTCACAGATCTGGAGGCTAGAAGTCTGAGGTCAAGGTTTTGGCAGGGTTGTGAATCTGAGGGCTGTGAATCTGTTCCAGCCCTTTTCTCTAGCTTCCGGTGGTTTACTGATAACATTTGGCAAACTTTGTCTTGTAGAAGCATCACCCCAATCTCATCTTCACATGACATTCTCCCTGTGTGTGTGTCTGTGTCTGACATTCCCCTCTTCATAAGGACACCCAGTCATATTGGGTTGGGGACCATCTTACTCCATATGATCTCATCTTAACTTAAATAATTACATCTGCAGCAAAACCTACTAACCAAATTCTGAGTACTGGCGGGTTAGGACTCCAACTTAGGAATTTGGGGGGACACAATTCAATCCATAACACCACGGATTGCAGGCAACCTCCAGAAGCTAAAAGGAGGCATAGAACTGATCTCCCTCAGAGCCTCCAGAAGGAAGGCTGAACTCTCCTGAAACCTTGACTTCAGACTTCTAGCCTCTAAAACTGTGAGAAAAAATATTTCTGTGGTTTTCAGCCCCACGGTTAGTGGTAATGAGTCATAGCAGCCCTAGGAATCTAATATACCAGCCCAGTGCCATATACATGCAAGCATGCAATACACTGGGTGCTAATCTCTGCCCTGGAGAAGTTCATGGGGACCTTCCTCTTCTAAGGTGCATGGGACCAGAACAAGTCACAAGTGTGGAGATTAACAAAAGAAACCTTAGCTAAATTGGAGTCAGGAAGGCCTGTAGCGTGAGCTGTCATGCCCTGTCACACATTGTCAATTAGACCAAACAGGAGGAGACAGATGCTTGCATCTTGGACAGGAAGTAAAACTAGTGCTGAAGGAAGATTTCTCTCCCCACCTGGCAACAGACCAGCCAATGAGAAACGCAGCATCTCAGCCAATGAGAAGCTGTTGCTGCCCTGAAATGTTGTTCCTTTCCCCCAATGGTCTTTCATTTAGAACAGCACCCCTTTCTCCTCATTTTTCTCTGTAAAGGGAGCTTCCCTTCCTTGTTTGCTGGATTTGCCCAATGGTTTGCCATAACATGCTCGTCGCGAATTGCAATTCTTTTGGGTATTCCAGAATAAACTCATGTTGAGGCTTTTCAAGTCAACACAAGGAAGCTGTTCTCTCTCCTCTCTTCCCAGGTCCAAGGATTTCAGATTAAAGTCTGCCTAATGATTCCCCATTCTGTTGATTGCCAAAGGGAGGTACAATGAGGAAGGAAGACTGTGAGGAATGGAAAGGGCAGGTCTGATGGGACCAGCCATGTAATTGTGCTCTGGATCTCAGAGGACAGAGAAAGCAGAGAAGAGCAGGCCTGTCTCCAGCAGGTGGAAATAGCCATGTTGATGGTGGTCGTGATATATACCAAGCCTTGGGCTACCCACTCCATGTTCATGAGCTCTAGACAAAAGATCTCCCTCAGATAGTTATTACAGCTCCCATGTTAAAGAAGAGAAAACTGAGGTTGAAAAAGGGAATTGACTCCTTTAAGGTCACACAAATAGTGACAGAGCTGGGATTTGAACACAACTCTTACAGAATCCTAAGCACATGTGCTTTCTGCACTGTGGTGTGCTGCTAAATGTTTTAACAAACGGCTCTCCAAGAAAAAAAAAGCTATGTCTGTATATAAATACGTATATTTATGATAAGTTTTACTGATTATGAGGGGTATGTAGCACACAGTTAACAAATAATAATACAATACACGATACTCTTTATTGTAAATTCCATACAACTATAATTTCAGGGTAACTTGCTATTTCTTGCAAAACCCAGTATGAGTTTTCACAATTCTGCCACCAACAGTTGTCACAACATCAGACTGTTTGGTAATTTTGTTCATGTTAATGAGAGAGACAAAAGTGAAATGAAGAATGTGCATCTTGGAACTCCATTTGTTCATCAAAATGGAGCAAAGTAATTAGGAAGTGATGAGTTTTAAGAATGTATTGCCTTGGTTTTGAATATCACTTATTTAATTGCAATTTCATATGATTGATTTTCAGTATTGGCTCATAATAGTCCTGATATTTTAACAATTGTCTCTTTGTGAGCTCGTATGAGCCATCTCAACACATCATTGGTGTTGCTCCCACTGATACGTGTGTGGGGGACAGAGATGGGGCCTCCATCATGTCCGAGTCGCAGAAATCATGGTCCCTGGTTACTCTGAGACATGGAAGACCGAGGCCACATCCAGCCCATGGAAATATTATTGAAGACAGAGGGAACTGGTCAATGGTGTCCTCTCTGCCTCAGGCATTGTCAGATATTTCAGGTCACTGATGATTGTGCTTGGAACCCACTATTTCTGTCTGCACTGAGGGTGTTTCTCCCAGCCTCCCCTCCCTGTCTCCAGATGTGTGGATGGGGGCGAGGGTGGGGAAAGGTAAGAAATGATGTTAACGGTCTTTACTGAGCCCTGTGTCAACTTACCCCACCTCATCTGTTCAGCTGCAGAAAATTGAAACTCACACTTTGCCTTTCTGTGCCAGGAAAGTGCCCCCTCCCTCCCTGCCTCCCTTCTCTCTCCCTCAGTCCCTCCCTCCCTCCTTCCTCTCTTCCTTTCTCCTTCCCTCCATCCTTTCTTCCTCCTTCCTTTCCTACTCTCTCCATCTCTCACCTCTCTCTCTATCTCTTTCTCTCCCTGTCCTTCCCTTCTCTCCATCTCCTCCTCCCTCCTTTTTCTCTCTCAGTAAATATGTTACTGAAGTATAATAGACATACAGAGCATTGCACACATCATAAATGTCCCATCAATAAATGTTCACAATGTAACCAGCACCCAGATCAGGAAGCAGATCATCCCCACTGGCCCCGTGCCAGTCACCCTACATGCACACAAGGATACACACTGTCCTGACTCCAATCAGCATCGGTTGGTTCCCTGGTTTTAAAACTTCATGTCAATGGAATCACACGGTGCATCCTCCTCTATGCCTGGCTTCTTTCGCTCAAAATTATGTCTGTGAGGTTCACCCACAGTTGTGCATGTGGTTATGATTTGCTCATTTTCATTCCTGTAGGGTTAGTACCTCATTGTGTGAATATACTGTCTCTTTTCACTGTGCAGACAAGCCTGTATGGGAGGGATTGTTAATAGACCCATTTCACAAATGAGAAGACAGAGGCTCAAAGATACAGGAGTCTGGCCCCCAACACTCCCTCTGAGTCACCCAAGAGTTGAGGTTCCCAGTTCTCTACCTCGTGCATCTGTTTTCTGACCTGCCCAAAACATCTCAAGCTTCGGTGATTTCCAAAGGAGCAGAGCAGAGGGAAGAGAAGGGGAAGTGGACCTGGGGCAGCTTGAGTAACAGGAACCTGGGTCCCTCCTGATTTCCAAACAGCCAAGTACGTGAGGCCACAATGCCTGTGTTAGCACCACTGGGGGAAGCCCGAGCCTCCTGGGATCCTAAATATCCAACCCCCTGGCCTCCCTCCATTGTATCGCCTCCGTGATCCCATCGTCCTGCGGCCCTCTGCACATTGGGGGTGATTTGTGACCTTCTTGCCTAGGACATGCAGATCTCTTGGAGGTTTTAAAGTCATCAGCAAACACCAATGCCTGTCTCCCAAACACATTTGTCAAAAGCAGAAAGAAATCTGGGAAACAGGAAAGCATGAGGACACTCATTCCTTCCTATTTCGTGGGGCCTGTGTCCAGGCTCTGTGACCAAATACGAAGGCAAATCAGACCCAGAACAGCCTTGACAAGCTCAGAGTGTGGTGGGAGAGGAGGGAGGGAGGCCCTCAGTCACACTAGAGCCACACAGGCCAAGACATTGGCCACCAGCCACGTGCAGCTATTTAGATTTAAATGAATTAAAATTAAATTCACAATCCAGCTCCTCCACTGGTGATTTAGACTCTGAGCTGGATGCACTGCTGCCATGAAAAAGGCTGCAGTCAATGAGGAAGAAAGTGAGGAATGGCTATTGGGGGTGCAATGGTGGGATTCTGACACCAATTCTGATGTGTGGGTTTCCCCCATACTAAGGAAGGCGTCGACACCAGGCGGGTGTCCTGCGACTCAACTCACTTCTGGCATTATTAACTGGAGACAGCATCAGATTCCACGGGTTCAGGGCTCAGTCCCACAAGACTGCTCCCCACTTCAGCCACCAATTGCAAGTCCAGGTTGTTACCTGTGCTTCTGGCAGACTGGCTATAAATCAGAGGTCCCCATGACCCCTGACCCCCTCTTGGGGTTTGAGTAATTTGCTAGAAAGGTTCACAGAACTCAGGAAACCAGTTTACTCACTAGATTACTGGTTTATTACAAAGGATATTAAAGGATAGGAATCAACAGCCAGATGAAGGGATACACAGGGCGAGGTCCTGAACAAAGGAGCTTCTGTCCTTGTGGAATTTGGGGCCCAGCATGGTGTCGCGTGGAAGCGTTCTGGTTCACCAACCTGTGAGCTCTCCAAACCCTGCCCTTTTGGGTTTTTATGGCTTCGTTACATTGGCAGCGTTGATTAAATCATTGGTCATTGGTTGAACTCAATCTCCTTCCCCCTAGCACTCCCCGGAGGTCCCAATCACATGGTTGGTTCCTCTGGTGACCAGCCCCCATCCTTAGGTGACTTCCAAAGTCACTTCATTAACATAAGAAAAGACACCTTTATGCTCTCATCACAGGAAATTCCAAGGGTTTTAGGAGATCCCTGCCAGGAAGGGGGATGAAGATGAAATAGATATTCCTCATAATAAATCACAGTATCGCAGAGGCTCTGACAATTGCTAACATGCAAGCCACCTACCAGGCAGATTACTTAGCTAAAGACAAGGGCCTTGCCCTCCAAGAGAAAACACTGGGCAAAAGATGTAGAGAGAAGACAGGCAGTCCAACAAAACCCTGCACACACGTGTTCACAGCAGTGCTCTCCACAACAGCCAGAAGTTGGAAACAACCAAAATTTCCATCAACAGGTAAATGGAGAACAAAATGTGGTTCATCCATACCATGGAATATTATTCAGCTGTGAAAAGGACTGAAGTTCTGCCACCTGCTGTGACACGGATGAAGCTTGAAAAGTGAAAGAAGCCAGACACAAAAGGTCACATCTTGTATGATTCCATTTAGACAAAATATCCAGAACAGGCAGATTCACAGAGACAGAAAGCATATGAGTGGTTGCCAGGGACTGGGGAATGGGGAGTTATTGCTTGATGGGTACAGAGTTTCTGTTTGGGGTGATGAAAAAGTTCTAGAACTAGACAGTGGTGATGGTTGCACAGCAATGTGAGTGTATTTAAATCCACTGAATTATATACTTAAAATGGCAAATTTTATGTTATGTGTATTTTATCACAATTTTTATAAAGGAAAAAAAAAAGAAGAAGAAGGTGTGTGGACATCAGAAAATTGGTGAGAAACACCTTCCGTGACACTTTGTAAGGCAGTGGCGAGCTAAGACTTTCTTCCTCCTATGACTCTCTTCCTGAGGGCTACAAGGTATAGAACTTCTCCATCCCTGAGTCTGGCCCTCTGACTTGGGGGTCATGAAAGCCTCTTTTCCTCTGCCTTTGTGAGAGGTCAGGCATAATATGTGGTTGGTTTTCAAAGAGAGGCAAAATGACTCAGTGAGTTATAGCAGACAACATGTCATTAAGTGTTACACAACACACATCGTGGATTCTGTGCTTGAGGAAGTCAGAGTAGGACAACTCATCTCCACTCTTGTCTCTGTGGTGATCTTGGCCAGATGGATGGGCTGTGCTTTTCCATCCATTGGGTGGGCTCAGTACTCTTGGGGATGCAGAAAAGCAGGACAGTATTCAGTCCAAATATGTGCTGGGTGTGAGATTTAACTAGATTCTGTATGCAAACCACATGCCAGGCTCTTGCCAAGAGCTTTCCTTCCCTTCTAACCCTTGCAGCATCCTTCTCAAATGGCTGTTGTGAGGAGAAAGTGGGTGATACCAGAAAGCATGGGCCAGTGAGTGACACACACCATGTACTAAATAATGTTAGTTTTTGTTATTATTATTATACCCACTTTATAGATGAGGAAACTGAGACTTAGAGCATTTAAATTAATTGCTTAAAGTCACCCAACAGCTCCTGCTGTCAGATTGCAGCAAAGGTCTCTTTCTGCCCCTGCCCTGCCATCCTGCCTCCACAGCTGAGCTGTCTAATACAGCAGCCACTCACCACGTGTGGCTTTGGGGCACTTGAAATGAGGCTGGGCACTATTTGGGAAGGGACCTAAGAGGAAAATACCTGTCAGATTTCAAAGACTTAGGAGGGAAAAACTAATCTGACATATCTCATTAATAATTTTTATATTGACGACACGTTGAAATGATAATAATTTGGCAATATATAGTTAAGTAAAATATTTTATAAAAATAAACTGCACTTGTTTCTTCTTACTTTTTCACAGTGCTTACCAGATAATTCAAAGCTCTGTATGTGGTTCCCATTTCCATTGAACATCGATGCTGTACAGTCTCAGAAACAACTTGGAGGTGTTTTCCCACCCCACCCGCCATCCAACTACAGAGACACTCTGAGAACTATTTGTCCTCAAGAATCTCTAAGGCAACCATTTGAAAAGACTGATGCAATGAATCAGGAAGATTCTGCAGTGACAGGAGGGGACACACAAGAGAGAAAAAGCTGTGCAACTGTGACTCCACCAAGGTTTGAGAGTGGGGGAGAGAACCTGTGATCTGACACCTGTGACCTACGTGGCAGTCACTGTACCCCATTCTTCCCTTTCTTGCCCTGGATCTCACCAAGCTCCGAATTGGCTAAGCATCATCATCACCTTGTGACAGAAGAAGAAACTCGGGCTTTGAGAGGGTAAGTGACTGGCCTAACATCCAAGGTTGCAATTCTTGAAGGAGCAGAGCTGAACCCTGCTGATGGGTCTATGGAACATCCAGGACCAGTCTCTTCATGTGGAGATGTATCACTGCTCTGGAAATCTACTGTTTCCCTGTTACTTTTATCTTCCTGTGAACCATAATAATTATTTTGGCCTTTCTGCTTTCTCCTCAAAGCTCCAAACCTCCTCTCCCATCCCCACCCTGCCAATGCCGGTGCCTCATACTCCACCAAATCCACTCTCCTGTCTGCTCCTACACCGCTGCTCTCTGCCTCTGCCCCTATGAGCAGAGGACAGGCAGCCCTGCCCAAGATCTGTCCTCCTCTTGTCCTGATTCCCACACCCACGTGTTCTCAAGAACTTCCCTCCTTCACTTATCCCTTCTCTCTCCTGCAGCATCAATATTTTCCCTCCATTCCTTCATTTGCATCAGCAGCCCAATATGGTCTAGAACTTATTACTTTTTTTAAAATCTATCCTTCAAGTCCACATCGTTCTTTAGCCCCCAACCAATTCCTTGGCTCTCCTTCACAGCACAACATCCTGACACACTTGTGTGTGTTCGCTGGACTCGTTTCATCCCCATCTATTTCTCTGCAACTCAGTCCAGAGTCTTTTGTCCCCATCATCCTATGGCGCATGCCCTTGTCTGCTCCCCAACCCCCAGGGATGCATTTCTCACCTGGACTTTCCAAATACTGTGGGTTTGCTCTAGACAGTTCTAGGTTCTGGTCTCCTGAGGAGAGTGACTCTGGCTCTAATGGTCTTAGCAGAAGATACACCAAAGTGATGGGAAAGGGATAAATGAGCTAAACCAATTGGGTAACAGGACAGCACTCCTTGTGCTTCTCAATGGCCCCAAGAAGATACCAATATGGCACTTGTTTTAACAGCATATGGGGAGTAGACTGGGCTCTTTTGAAACTCAACTATCTGATTGTTTTCTTCAACCTCCACCCTCCGTAGGATGCCAAAGTTCAAGTCCCTCAACATCAGGGGTCAAGGCATCTGAGTAGCTCTTCAACAACTTCACCTTGACCTCTTGCAACATTCTTCACCTAAGATCTCTGCCTCCCATTGGGAGCATTCTCAAATCCATCCCTTTGCAGGACTCTAGGACCATTTTTTTTCCTGAAGCACACACCTGACAAGTCCCTCTCCTGATTAAAAGGCTTTTCATTTTCTGAAGGAGAAATTCAAAGTCCTTCTTGTAGCATCCAAGACCCTCTAAAAGATGGCCCCTTGCTGCCTTCCACAGACTCCTTGCTTATTGCTCTCTGCCTCACACCTGTGCTCTAGTAACCTAAGGAAACCTATTTCTTGGCCCCTTTCCTGTGCATTTTCACTGCCCTCTGCCGGAAACGCAGTTTTCGTTCTCCTCTTTACCTAAGTCTCTAAGGCTCAGCCTAGATGTTACCTCCTCCAGGAAGTGACCCTAGACCCTGTTGTTCTGAGTCAGATGTTCCTTTTGGGGGATCACATAATGACCAAGGCATCTCTCTATCGCTACATATACCCCCACTCCTCTGTGACTAAGCACTGCACTCTCTATCTCTCCATCCAGTTGGTCAGCTTCTCCAGGGCAGAGCCCATGACTGATTAATCTCTATGTCCCTAGGAGACAGCAAGGGAACACTTCTTTGGAGGCTATACCTATATAATACCTACCACCCCTTATTCCTTGATAAATGAACTCCATTTAATTCAGGTGGCAATGTACCTTCATCCCAAGCCAATCAAGACAACCTCATTAAAAAAATTTTTTTTTTGCCAAGGATTGCTCTTGAGATGGGTAAGTCATTCAGTTCTGCCAATTAAAGGTAAGAAGAGGTCCTGTAGAAACTCGAGAAAAGATTTCTTTCTCTTATGAAATGAGAGAGGCTTGTGAATGAGATCAATTTTTCTGCCCATCCTCATCCTTCTGGCTTGGGAGATTATGTGAATGTGATGTCTGGAACAATGGCAGCCATCTTGTGGTCATGTTCAAGAAGCCCTTGGGAGAAAACCAATAAAATGGTGGAGTGGAAGGATTAAATTAAACTCAATTCTTGTTCAGACTCAGAACCTACCTCCTTCCAAATGTTTTAAAATAATAAATTTCTTCATGGTTTCAGCAATTCACAGCTTTTCTATAACTTATACCTGAAAACATCCTACTGGTACAGTGATTTGGGGACAACAAAGAAAATAGTTGTCTTTATCTCTTTCTCTTGCACATTTGTTTTCTGGCTGTCCCATTTTCTCCATGGTTCTATCCACTGATTTTGAGAATAACTCTAGAGAACATTCTGATGGTACTTAAAACCTCAGAAAGGGCCCATCTTCTCAGATCACTGGCCCAGAAATTATCTCCTTCAGGAGCAGAAGGTAAGGGGATTAATCTTGGTGACAGTGTTGGGTGAAGGGTACTCTCTGACACATCTCCCTTATCTCTCTCTCTGTGTTCCTGGTTATAGTTTCTGTTAGCATTACTGTGGTATAATAAGAAATATATTTGGTCTTTGTGCCTGGTTCCTGGCATAAGGCTCCTAAAAGCCTTTCGATTTCCCGAATGATAGAATTATCTTTTTTTATTGGTAAGGAGTTCTTTTTGATCACACCAGAGTTTATGCTAATTAGGTGACTTAGGGTGGGGCCCTTAGAGAGCCTCAGAAAGACCAGGGGTTACAGCTTGGAATATTCAGCCCCATACCCTGATCTCTGGGAAAGGGAGGTCAGAGGGAGGTTAGAGATTAAGCTCTATAAAATCTCTTGAACAATAAGATTTGATAAGCTTCTGGGTTGGTGAAGACATCAAGGTGTCGGGAGGGTGGTGCACCCAGGGAGGACATAGAAGCTCTGTGCACACACATTCCCCCATACCTTGCCCTATGCCTTTCTTCCATTTGGCTGTTCTTGAGTTATATCCTTTATGTAATAAAGTGGTAAACATAAGTAAATTGCTTTTCTGAGTTCTGCAAGCTATTCTAGCATATTATTGAACTTGAGGAGGGGGTCATGAGAACCTCTGATTTATAGCTGGTCAGACGGAAGTACAGGTGGCCACCTGGGACTTACAAGTGGCTTCTGTAGTGGGGGTAGTCTTGTGAGATGAGCCCTTTAACTTGTGGGATCTGATGCTTGCTCCAGATAGATAGTGTCAGAATTGAATTGAATTGAACACCCAGTTGGGGTCCACAGGGAATTGGAGAATTGCTGGTGTAGAAAAAAGCCACACATTTGCTGTCAGAGTGTTGTGTGAGTAGAGAAGCAAGTTTTTGTTTAACCATCATCTCTGTTTTTCATTACCTGCCCCTCATTCTTCTCACCTCAGTAACTGTTTCTTTCATTTTCCTGAATCTCTAAAGTAGAAAGGGTGTGGACACCCAGATTCCTTGACCCTTGATATTCTAGGACTGAACTCCTGTCTCCCCCAGAAGGTTGGAGGTGAGGGGAATGTTCTGACCTTAAGTTTCTAAGGAGAGTATGCTGACAACATCTCCAGGGTGCTTTCTGGAAACTGCAAGAAGCTCTGAGTTTCTGTCACTTGATTGGTTCCAGCTCCATTGTCCCTCCCCCTTGTCCTTCAATAAAGCATTTGCAGAAGCCCTTCCAGCCTACATTCTCAACAAGAAGCCAGGAACCAGCCAGAGCAAAGGGATCTCAGCTGGTGGTAAGGTGGGGGACTGACAACTTAAAAACAATTATTTGAACGTCTGCTATGTGGCAGATGCCTCCTAAACTCTAGAGCTGGGCTATCCAACATAACGTCCACTTGCCACATATGGTCAGTAACCTGAGATGTGCTGTAAGTGTAAGATTCAGTATATTCAAAAACTTAGCGTGATAAAAGAATGGAAAATATCTCATTGATAGTTATTGTATTGGTTACACGTTCAAATGATATTTTTTGTGATATGTTAGGTTAAATAAGTTATTAAAATTCATTAATATATTATTAACAATAATTTCTTTTACTTTGTAAAGGAATTGTAAGTCACATATGTGTAACTCACATATGTGGCTTGCATTGATGGCTCCCATTTATGTGTCTATTGGACAGCATTACTCTAGGGATGTAGCACTGAAAGGACTTGGTAGTCTTGTGGAGCTTACATACTGGTGTGGAGGGTGTTAAGAATAGAAAATAAATGAATGGATAAACAAACAAGAAAAGTATCTGGTGAGATGGGCTGTGCCTGGGGTAGCTGCTTTGCATTGTGGGTCAGGCATTCAAACCTCTCTGAGGATGAAATATCTAAGCTGAGATATGAATATTCAGGAAGAGCCAGATGTGGGAAGCCTGAAAGGAAAAGCATTACAGGTAGAAGGAAAAGAGGATGCAAAGGCCCTGAGATGGCAGTGAGCTTGGCGTGTTCAAGGAATCGAAGGAATTCAGTGTGGATCGAGCACAGTGTGTGAGGTAAGAGCGGATGCATGAGGTGTGAGGGACAGACTGGGCAGATCCAGGAGTGCTTGGTAAGCTTGAATTAGGAGTGTGGAAGCCACTGGAGGGTACTGAGCAGAATAATGTCATGATCTGATTTGTGTTTTTGAAACATCATTTGGCTTCTTCAGAACGGGGGGTGTGGCAGCATCAGGAGCAGGAACAAGCTATTTGCAAGGTCTGTGCCAAGATGCAGCTCAGATGAGGCCACAGACAAGGGAGGTGGTGATGGACATGACAGATAGAATCAAAAGACTTGGACTGGACTGGGTGGTGAGGGAAAGGGAAATCGAGGGTGAGTTTCAGATTTGGAGCTTTAACGAGCAAATGTTTAAGCTCCAAATACATAGAGATACGGGGAGAGAGGCAAACTTGGGAGGATGGAACAATTAAGAGTTTGGTTTGGGCAATGTTAGGTTTGGGGTGACTCTGGCATTCCCATGGGGAAATGTCAAGAAGTCAGTTATACCAGGCTAGAGTTCTGGGGAGAAGCCAGGGCTGATGGTTTAGATCAGGAGTTATCAGTAAGATGTTACAAGCTGTGAGACTGTATAGAGGAAGGAGGGGGACAGTTACAAGCCCTAGGACACCTCAAAACTCAGAGTTAAATTTGGAGGCAAAAAAGCTAGTAAACTGGACTGAAAAGAGGTGGTCAAGCGAGCTATAAAGACAACCAAAAGTGCATTGTGTGTACATTTTATCATCTCATGGCATAAGAAAAATGTGTTTTAAGAAGGAAGAAGGCGTCAAATGGGTCCTATGTCACTGAGATAACAGGATAAGAAATGGAAGCCATGAGCACACTTAAGGAGAGCACATTCCTTGGAGTGCTGAGGATCGAAGTCAATTTGGAGTGTTTTTAGGAGAAAAATGTGAGGTAAGGAAGGGGAGACACTCCCTTCTTAAGTTTGGCTGTGAATCTTCTTCACAGAAAGAATTCTCTTGGAGAAACAGTGCTGAAGCTGGAAAGGAAAGTGGGCCAAGAATGGTTTCTTTTTGAAGGGAGGTGATATGATCACATTTAGGTGACAGTGAGAACGATCTAGTAGAAAGAAAATCTTGGGAGGGTTTTGGCAGAAAAGAAAAGGGATGATGCAGGAGGAAAATTCCTGGGAAGGTGAGAGAGAGAGGGACCCAGAGCAAACATGGAGACCGGGGTAGCCTTTGGAATGGACAATCTTTATTCCCTGCAACAGGTGCAGATAGATTGGAGGGTTTGGGTGAGAGAAGGCTAAAAAGTTCAGAACTAATTGCTACCATTTTCTCATTAAAATATGAGGTACAGGCATCAGCTGAGAGCCGGGTTGTGGGAAGGGGTGAGGAAGTCTGTGGAGAAAGCAAAACTGAAACCATTATTTTAAAGCATGGAAATGCTAACATGCTGGAGAAGAGAAGTCAGCTAACAAACAAGTAGTGTGTTTCCATCTGAAATCTGTGGTCATAAATCCAGACCGCCCCTTAATAATTGTGATATTGGGCAACCCACTCTCCCCAGCAGAGTGAGGGTTTCCTCTTGTAATACACGATGATGATACTTATGTAAAAGCAAGGATGTTGTAATAGGAGATGATAAAATGTACAGTGACTGGCACATATTTGGGGCTCACCAAATAGCAGCCTCCATAGTCCATGCGAGTATCACCTGTGGTCACAGCTTCTCTCCCCAACCCTGCAATGAGGCTGGGCCCATAACTTTACAACTTTGCCTCCCTGGCCTTTCCCCAGTTGTCATTGCGCAACCACACTTCCTTGTTGTATCAACATTTTTAAAGCAATGATTTAGAGATTACTAAGTACATCCTATCTTCTGAGTGCCTTGTAGGGTGTTAATGAGCAGGTAGAGAGAACCAGACTATGTTGAGGAAATATGGGGTGGGAGAGAGTTAAGAGCACAATTCCAGTGGAATCTGTCTGGCTGAGCTCAAATTCTGGCTCTACCCCTTCCTCACCGGGGGCATTAAACAATTAATGTAACCAGTTGAAGTCTTAACTTCCTCTTCTGTACAATGCTTATACTAATTATAACTAATATTATTCTATTTTTACAATGCCACAGAGTATGCTAGATGCTTTATACATATTAACACATGCAATCCTCAGGATCCTTATGAGATGAGTCGTGATGAGGGTGGAAAGAGAAGCTCTTGGCATATGGAAAAGGTTCATGTGTAGTACCACTACTGTTATGAGCATTGTTCTTGACCTGAACTTGAGCTTCTAAATGTGTGTGGCCCAGGGTTGAGCCCCAGGACACAGCATAGAGCCTGGTGAGGATGGAGAGTCACATTTGTTAAAGACTCACTCGGTCCTGCCTAAAAGATTCCATATCTATTCTCACTAATCCTCATCTGAAAACCAGTCTTCACCAGAAAATCACCCCCGTTCTGCAGAGGGGGAAACTGAACTCTGCAGAGATGTCACTGACTAAGAACTCACTGGCAGGTGTCAGAGATAAGATGAGAATAAAGACTGACCAAACTCTAGAGCCCAGCACTCCTTACACTGTGACAGTCACTCTCAACTGGGGGTGATTTTCCCCCCAGGGAACATTTGACAATGTCTGTAGACATGTCTGATTGTCACAACTGGAGGGAGGGAGTGCTACTGGCATCTGGTAGATAGAAGCCAGGGATGTTGCTAAACATCCTACAGTGTAGGGGCAGTCCTGACAACAAAGAATCATGGAGCCCCAAATGTCAATGGTGCCGAGGTTGAGAAACCCTGCACTCCATCAAGCAAAGTCCCATAGACGACTTGGGAGGAAGTGTCTAGTAAAGGCAGGAAGCAAAAAAAAGGAAGGGAGAAAGGGAAGGAGGGAGGGAGGAAAATCAACATCCTGGGGGATGATCATCTCCAGGTAATCTTGGGGGAACCCCTTGAAAAGGCAGCACTTTAGAGAGGCAAAGACAGTGGCTCTGTAATTGGTGAAATCTGGTTTTCAAAGTTTGCTGCCTCCACTGACTGGCTGGGCATGATGTTGAACAAACTACTGAAACCCCGGGGCCATGGTTTCCCCTTGATAAAACATGGACGATAATGGATACCCTGCGATATTATTACAAGTACTAAACGTGAACAGGTGCTCAGTAACTGCTATGTCTCTTAAGGAGGCAGAATAGCCTAGTGTAAGATGATTCTCAAATTTTTGAGGCCATAGAAAATCACCCTAGCTATTATGCAAAGAGATTCTAAGGTGGGGCTCATGAGTGTGCATTTTAACAGCCACCCTGGATGTTTCTGCGATAGCTACCACACCACAGGGTGAGGAAATCTGGCCAGGTGGCATGGACATGGGGGTCACACAGACGTCTGGGTTGAATTTGGAGGCAACAGTTACAGATGTGACCTGGTCCAGAGGCAGACACTACAATTTTTTGGACCCTCATTCTTAAGAGCAAGGAAATCTATCCCAGAAGCTCCCAGGATATTTTCCCATGGTGTTATTGTCCAGGATTTAGTCATGTGCCCCCTGCTAAAACAATCCTTGGCAAAGCAAAGGGGATTCCAGCTACTAGTGAGGCTAATCAGGATTTCCCTCCAAGGATGGAGAAAGAGTCATCTTCCTTGAAGGGTGAGTTACTAAACCAAATTGTGGTTTGGTTAGCAGAGAAGAATGGGGGAATGGATGTTGGGTGGGCAACCAGCAATGTTGTTCACAACCAGCAATGCACAGTTGTCATGAAGAAAAGACTTGGAAGTCAGATCAAGCTGGATTGAAGTCCTTCCTCTGCCAGTTACTACTTAAGTGACCTCCGGCAGGTTTCATAACTGCTCTGAACAATATAACTAGAAATAAAAACTAGAAATAACAAACATTATAGACTTGTTATGTAGATCAAACTAGATTCCTATATACTGCAATTAACACAATGCATGGTCTCTAATAAGAACCCCACAAATATTATTAACAAAACTTATTACTCTCATACTCTTTATCCCACAGAATGCTAAAGATGTGCAATGGGTGAGAATTCTTTGCATCCCAAATAGAGGAGAGGTCCATAAGAAGCAGAGACAATGAAAAACAGAGGGTTGAACGCAGAGATAGGGCCCCCTTCGCTGACTTCCTCCCTTCACCGAGTCCACAGGACATAACATATTACTACATATTACCAGTAACTGTTCAAGATCCTCGTCAACTTTAAACTCAAACCAAACTCTAAAACTTTAACTTACAGACTAACCAAACAATAGGTCAAGGGTCCTCACAGAGGGGAGGGACAGGAGCTGGGAGTCTGGGAGAGCCTGGAGCTGAAGGAGGCTGCACGCTTGCCAGCATCTGTGCATTGAGTCATGGGTGGAAGAAGATGTGAACCTACTGACTCTGAGTCTAGTGCTTCCCTCACTCTGCTGAAGCTGCCTCTCATCAATTTCTGTTGTCTATACACCTTCAGTTCAGTATTCTGCTGGTGGACAGGATTTTTGTAATCCTCTTGGTTAAGTAATCAGCCTGATAGGCTGAAGGCATATTAATAATTATGTGAAATGGAGAACTATCCTTTCCCTAAGGAACAGCCAAGGGAGTGCCAATTTTATAGTAGGACTGGCTGCAGGGTCAGTAGAGTGGGCATTCTGGTTGGAGTGGGAGGTTGAATGGAAGCCAATGCTGGCCATGAATAGGGATGCTGTAAGAGGGTTCCACAGCTGAGAAATGGTCATTGTTGACATGTTTCAGGTGTGGGCAAGATGGAAACCAACTTCTCCTTCCCTCTGAATGGATCTGATGAGATGTTCTATGATCCTCCTGGCTACACCGTTGGGCTGATCATCTCATTGGTGATACTTGGGATCACCTTTGTCCTCGGCATCCTGGGCAATGGGCTTGTGATCTGGGTGGCTGGATTCCGGATGCCACGCACAGTCACTACACTCTGTTACCTGAATCTGGCCATAGCCGACTTCTCTTTCACTGCTACTGTCCCATTCCTCTTTGTCTCAATGGTGATGAGAGAGCAATGGCCTTTTGGCTGGTTCCTATGCAAGCTAGTTAACATCGTGGCGGACATCAACCTGTTTGGAAGTGTCTTCCTAATTGCTTTCATTGCCCTAGACCGCTGTATTTGTGTCCTGCATCCAATCTGGACCCAGAACCACCGCACTGTAGGTCTGGCTACAAAAGTGATCATTGCCCCCTGGATTCTTGCTCTAGTCCTTACCTTCCAAGTTTTAATCTTTGTGACCACAATAAAGGATCCGACAGGGAATACATACTGTACTTTCAACTTTGGATCCTGGGGTAGCACCACTGATGAGAAGATCAAGGTGGCCATAACGGTGTTGACGGCCAGAGGGATCATCCGGTTTATCATTGGCTTCAGTATGCCAATGTCTATCGTTGCTATCTGCTATGGGCTCATTGCTGCCAAGATGCACAAAAAAGACATGATTAAATCCAGCCGTACCTTACGGCTCCTCACTGCTGTTGTGGCTTCCTTCTTTCTCTGTTGGTTCCCCTTTCAACTGATGGCCCTTCTGGACACAATCTGGATCAAGGAGATACATTTTGAAGGGAAGTATGAAATCGTTACTGTCCTGCTTCTCCCAACAAGCTCCCTGGCCTTCTTCAACAGCTGCCTCAACCCAATACTCTATGTCTTCGTGGGTCAAGACTTCCGAAAGAGACTGATCCACTCCGTGCCTGCCAGTCTGGAGAGGGCCCTGAGCGAGGACTCAGCCCAGACTAGTGACACAACAACCAAATCTGCTTCAGTTTCTGCAGAGGTCGAGTTAGAGGCAATGTGAGGAGGGCTGGGGGACATTTTTGAGCTCTGCCTGCTCCTACTTTGCTCCCAGTTCCAGCTTCTTATCTTGGGTCATCCTGAGCCACTCACTATGAAAAACACTCTGGTGCCCCGTGATTTGGGGGGAAGAAGGACATAAGGGTACCGTTGGTGTCATTTTTGGTTTTTGGACCTCAGCCTATACCCTGGGGTAACTGGAGGTGGGAAAAGAGAACAAGAGAAAGAGTGATGGGGAATTTGTGAAGCTTAGATGAGAGAGTCTATCAAGAGGAAAACTATTATTTCACCATTAAGTAAGATGTTTGCTGTAGGGTTTTTTTTAAACTATTTTGCATCAGACTCCAGAAGTTTTCTATTCCTACTTTACTAAGATTGTTCTTTTTTAAATCATG
This sequence comes from Ceratotherium simum simum, assembly GCF_057802395.1. Classification (NCBI taxonomy): domain Eukaryota; kingdom Metazoa; phylum Chordata; class Mammalia; order Perissodactyla; family Rhinocerotidae; genus Ceratotherium; species Ceratotherium simum. The sequence continues at coordinate 9,640,277 of NC_141932.1, read as the reverse complement.
AATGGCTATTGGACTGTATCTAATGCATTTCCTGCATAACAAGATGATCATACTATTTTTATCCTTTTATTTACATCATCACAAATTACATTAATTTTTTAATGTTAAACTATCGTGCATTCCTAGAATAAATCACACTTGGTCATGATGTGTTTTTTATATTTATAATTAATCTCACTAGATTGTTTAGAATTTCTGCATTTACGTTCATGTAAAGATGGGTCTGTTATTTTACTTTCCTCTAATGTTCTTGTCAGGTTTTACATCAAACTTATAATGGCCTCCTAAAAAGAGTTGGGAAGGAACTCTTCTGATTTTATTCTCTGGTGTTATATCTTTTATAAATGTTTAGAGAAATTGGCCACTGAAGCCAATGGAGTCTTAGGTTTTCCTTCTGAGAAGGCTTTTAATGACAGGTTCAATTTCTTTAATAGTTATTGGACTATTCAGATTTTCTATTTCCTCTTCTGTCAGTTTTGGTAAACGTGACTTTCAAGGAATTTAGCCATTTCACCCAAATGAAAGTAACTGTCACACTTACTGGCCTGAAACAGTATAGTAACTGTGGACAGCGTGTGGTATGGTTTCCTTCACGTAATGACAATGTAAGCTGAGGGCAGGGATTTTGGTCTGTATTGTTTGCTGATGGATCTCCATACCTTATGTGTAAAATAGTGCCTGATATGTGATAGAGTCTCAAGAAATAGTTATTGAATTAATGAATCAATAAACAATAGTATCACCCAGGTGTCACGTGAGAACCTTCAATGTCTAGTTAAAATTATCTCTGACCCTCCTATCATGCCTTGGGCCACATCCAGTGAACTCTCACCCCTGTGCCCACAACTTTTACAAATTCCTATGTGGTTTACATTTTTATAAACACCTGTGGTTTTGAGTTTCTGCTGCAAGTAAAGTATTTGGTTAACTGTTGCTTGATGACTTGGCTTTGAAATAAATCAATCCGTATAGTACTCAGCCTTTTTCCTTGTTTTCTGCAAATAATCACAAACTGTCCTTCATTGCCTAACACACTTTCCTGATGCAGTGGCAAAAGAAAGAATTCAAAATAAATATTCGTCTTGTTTTCAAAAGTCCTTCACCCACATCACTGCTTTACTCAGTCATCCTTCTCCCTTTCCCTCGTGTTATCTCTAAAGTTTTTGCAATTCCAGTGCAGCGCAGTTTACCCATTTCATTTGCATTCTCGACTCCTAGAAATGTTTTTCAGTTCCCAATAAATGTATACTCTTTAATGCACAACTAAGGTGTGGCCATAGAAAATAAGGAACAAGTAAGAAATGCAGGAGGGCAAAGCAGGAGCCATGAAGGACGGTGCACATCCTGTAGACAGAGAAGCAGTGCTTCCAACTGGCTCATTAAGAAACTTCCTCCACTGCCAGGGCAGGCAATTCTTGCTATTCCTGCCCTCTAGCCTTGCTTAATTGCAACAGAATAGTGCTGGCTACATCCTCCCCATGTTTCTTTTCTTCATTGGGAGTTTTCACTGTGGACGCCTACTTCCCATTGCACCATTGTATGTTGGGTCTCTGGAAGCTGAAGATACGTTTAAGTTTATGGAACACTTACCACAAAGAAACATACCTAAACCTGATTGAGTCAAAAACTCCAAAATAAAACTTTGGGGCCATCGACCTTGGGAAGGATGGGATGACTTCTCTTTGGGGAGGGAAGTATACAGGGATGCTGAGTACAGAAAGGGGTAGGATGTGGTAGAGATGGACAGCTTCCTACCCAGTATTCATCCCCCTCCTTCATTAACAGAAGTCGGTGGAAATTCATCCACCTAAAACAATACTTTTCTCAGCCATCCTTCCAGCTAGATTTGAGTAAATTCTGAGGAATAAGATGCAACAGTTGCATCACATCAGTACATGAAGAGCTTCCTCATTCTTTTTTTTTTTTTTTTTTTTTTTTTGTGAGGAATATCAGCCCTAAGCTAACAGCCACACCAATCCTCCTCTTTTTGCTGAGGAAGACTGGCCCTGGGCTAACATCTGTGCCCATCTTCCTCCACTTTACATGGGATGCTGCCACAGCATGGCCTGACAAGCAGTGCATCGATGCCCTTGGGATCTGAAACCTGGGCTGCCAGCAGCAGAGGGCATGCACTTAACTGCTACGCCACAGGTCCGGCCCCAACCCTCATTCTTTTTAATACTTGCACTGTATTCCACTGGGTAGATATAACCAAATTTAATAATCAGTCACATATTAATGAACATTTAAATTGTTTCTAATCTTGTGCTGTTACCAACAATGCATAACTGTGCACACACGTCCCTTTGTGTGTGCGTGGGTTTATCTGGAGGGTAAAAGATGACATAATTTAGTTGACTTCTCTGCTCTTATCTATTGCTAGGGTTATAAGGCCCATTACTAATCTCTCTTAGGAAGATGACTTTTCTTGGTGTATATATAGAAGGCTGATTAGGCTGGCCAGGAAAGATCAATCCAATCAAGAAATTACTGTAAATTTCTCTGGGTGTAACAGGGGTATTGGGCTATTGTTTTTAAAATCCTTATCTGTTAGAGATAGAGATGGAAGCAATTTACCACGGAATGTTTGAAACTTGCTTTAAAACATTCGAGTAGAAAAACGAAAGGGGAAGAAAAATGCGATAAGATTGGCAAAATATTTACAATTAGTGAAGCTGGTGATTCATTAGACTATTTTCTTTACTTTTGTGTATACTTGAAATTCCTGTTAAGATTTTTTTTATAAAGACTCTCTTATACCCAGCAATCCCACATACCCTCAATTATATGTATTCATGTTCAACAACATACGTGTTCACAAATGTTCATTGCAGAATTATTCATGATAGGCCAAAACTGTAAAGAACCCAAAAATTCATCAACAATACACTGAACAAATTGTAGGGTATTCAGAGAGTAAATTATTATTCAGCAATAAACTTTAAAAAAAATGCATCGGGGCCAGCCCGGTGGCGCAAGCGGTTAAGTGTGCATGCTCCGCTGTGGCAGCCCCGGGTGCGCCAGTTTGGATCCCGAGCGCTCACCGATGCACCGCTTGTCAACCCATGCTGTGGCGGCATCCCATATAAAGTGGAGGAAGATGGGCATGCATGTTAGCTCAGGGCCAATCTTTCTCAGCAAAAAAAGAGGAGGATTGGCAGATGTTAGCTCAGGGCCGATCTTCCTCAAAAAAAAAAAATGCATCTACATAGATGAATCTTAGATATCATGTTGAGAAAATAAAAGACAGAGCATGTACAGCATGATTCCATTTATTTTAAAGATAATTTTGATTAACAAAATTAAACTATACAGTTTAGGGATACATAACTATGTGGTAAAAGTATAAAGGAAAGTGATGAATTGATTAGCATAATAGTCAAGACAGTGTTTACAGTCAGAAGGAGGGAGAGAAGAGGATGAGTAAAAGTATGTGTGACAGGTGGCTTCTGGAATGCCGATAGTGATCTATGTCTTGACTTGCTAGGGGTACATAGATGTTTCTTTAATAAAAATGTATTAATCTTCATTTTCATCTTTTATTCATTTTTTTCCCTTTAGGTCTGTTATAGTCCACATTTTAAAAGTTAAGAAAAAATATCAAATTCAGGTCCCTTTTCATTTATACCTGGAAAGCTTCATCGCTTCTGGATTTAGGCTGCTTGAAGTAGGGTGACCCATTCATACCGGCACTGAAATTCTCTAAATCTGGATTTATTAGATTATAAATCTGTTTATGAAAACTAACTCACTGGAAATGGAGCTCCACCTTGTGGCTGCCACAGCACACAGCAGGACAATGGAAGTCTTGCTTCATCCTCAGCTCTAGGACCTCACTGGGAGAGAACCCCTAGGAGCTTGGTTGTTTTCCGTGAGCGCCCCCAAAGTGAATGTCTAAGTGCATCTGAACAAGGAAATTTTTTTTTTTTTGGTAAATCCAGGAAGTCCCCTTCATTCCAGAATGTACATACCACAGTTGGGAGGGTCTGGAGATCTCTCCTGTATCTATCCACCCCAAAGAGTTCCCACTGCTACTAGATAGAAGAAAATCTGCGTCAATATTTCATGTGGACACTGTGGATAGTTCAACCGGGTTTTCTCCTCACATTCCCATCTCATGACTCTCCCAGCTCCAAAGACCATCTAGGTAACTGTTTCCTAAATGGTGATCTACATAACCGATGTTTCATCAGAATCACTTGGGGAGCTATTTTTTTAAATACAGGTTCGGTCACTGCAGCATCAAGACATCTGATTAATAAAGTCTGGTGCAGAATCAGGAATCTGTATTTATTCACAAAGCTCCCTGGTATTTGTGATGTGCAGATTCCTCCGATTATTAACACCTGAATAAATGCTGTCTTTACAAGAGAACAGAATGAGAACTAACATTAGATCTTGGAAACACAGACATATCTTTATAGTCCCCACCCAAAAACAAATGGTCTTCTTCCTATGGGGCTGGTGAGGCAGCCACTGGGAGGGCAATGTGAACAGAAGTGCAATTAGCAAAGTAAATCTTGACAGAAAGGGTGTTGTCCCCAACATCTTGTTGAAGGCCCTCTGGAGCTGCTCTGGTCTTGAAGTGGCAGATGTGGGCAAGGTAAGCTGTCAAGATTCTGTTCTGAAAGGAGAGGTTCTCAGAACAGTTAACAGAATTACTGATTAATCAGAAAGATGTCTTCCCCACCCTTTCCACCTCCCAATTCTCTGCCTCCATAATCATGTGAACCAATACGTTATAATAAATCACACATACATGCCCACCTCCATTGGTTCTGTTTCTCTGGAGAATCCTAACATATTAAAGAATTACTGTTAATTTTGCTGGGTACAATGTATCATGGCTATAGTCTTTTTAAATCCTTATCTGTTATGGATACATATTAAAGTATTTAAGGGGGAAATGATATGACACATGATATTTGATTAGAAATTTTCCTGGGGAAAAAAGGAAAGGCAATTAAAGAGAGATCAACAAAATGTTTTAAATTTTTGAAACTTTCTATTCTTGCATATGTTTCTATTTTCTATTTTAAAGTCTTTTAAAATCACTCTATGACCCAACAAATCCACTCCTAGATACACGCCCTACCAAAAAATATGTGCTTATGAACACTAGGATACACAACATGTGAGGAAAAAACACAGTTGCACAGAGTGTGCCCCAGATGATAAGATATTTATATATTTCGCAATAGCCCCAAACTGGAAACAAACCAAATGTCCATCAAAAGTAGGATAAACAATAGTAGTACATTCCTAAAATAAATTACTATACAGCATACAAATTATTGAACCAGCTACACAACAAGGACAAAATCTTAAGGTCATCATGTTAAATGAGCAAGTCACGTATCAGAATACACGTTATATTCCATTTACATGAAGTTTCCCAAAAAGGGAAAATTAAACTATACTACTTAGGTGTGCAAAATTAGCTACCAAAGGTATTTTTAGAAAGCAAGGAATTCATCACATAAACGCCAAGAGAGTGATCACAGCTCAAGGGGGACAGCAGATTTGATCTGTAAAGTATCTGAAAAGTATACCTGGTTGGCTGGCAGGCTTCCAGGGTTCTGGTAAGTTCCTATTTCTTGACCTGTGTGAGGGCACAGAGGTATCGATTTTACAAGAATGAGGAAAGCTGTACATTTATGTTTTATGCACTCTTCTGCACATTTGTTGTTTCACAATAAAAGGGTTATTATTATTTTTTTAAATCGACCTATCTCATGTATCCTGCCCTTTATACTAAGGAAACCTCATGGCTCCTGGAGCCCAGGCTGCCTGAACTAGGGCAGCCCATTCCTACTGGAGCTGTGGTATCTCACACTGGGCTTCCTGGGGAGAAATCTGGGGATCAAAGGACAGCAGAATAAAACATCTCTGGTTTGACCTGATGCTGATGCCACTCAGGTTTCCTTTACTTGTCCTGAGGATGAATGAAAACTCAAGTTAGAGCACAATTTCCACCTCGTGATTGCTCAGACCTGACCCACAATGAAGGAAGCTGAAGTTTTGCTAAATCTCACTTCTTCATCCTCACTGAGAGAGTCCCTTAGGAGAACTTGCTTACTTCCCCATCAGCTTCTCTAGAGTGGGTTTTCTGCGGCCCCCTGAATGAAGAAGCTTCCAGGAAATCCAGGATATCCTCATCCTTCCAGAATGTAATTTCCAGAGACTGGCCCTCACCTCACCCCTCTGTTACAAGACAGAAGAAAACAGGTTATAAATGTTTTACAATCTTGGGACACTCTCTTTGTTCAACTGTGTCCCCCCTCATTCCCACTCGCCTCCCCTACCTCCGAATACCATCTGTGGCAGCGTGTCCATAATCCTGATCTCTAGTGTGGTCACAACAGAATCACCTAGTTTAATCTGTATTTTTACAGATTAAACTGCATGTTCTGAAAAAGCTCCCCAGCTTCTAAATATTTACCCAAGAGAAACAAAAACATATTTCACCAAAAAGACTTCAAGAAGGTTCATAGTAGCTTTATTCATAATAGCCCAAAACTGGAAAAACACCAGGAGTCCATCAAGAGGAGTGTGGATAAACTGTGGTCTGCTCATTCATGTTTTCTGCAATTTTCTGTAGGTGTTATACCTCACAATAAAAAGGTTCAAGAAAAGCAATGTAGGGTATTAGAGGTCTGTAACAGCAGTGTGCACAAGGTAAATATTAACTTTAGTCTCCACTGCTCTTTTATATAAAATGTCTGACATAAAATAAAAAGTCAAAAGACACACACAAAGAAACAAAATTTGATACGTATTCAAGAATAGAAACACATAAAAGGTAGACCCAGAGAATAGCCCAGATTTTGGAATGATCAGACAGGGACTTTACTATAAAAATGTTAAAGGACTTAGTGGGAAAGGTGGACAATATGTGTGAAGAGCTGGGAAATTTCAGCAGAGAGACAGAAATTACAAAATGATCAAAAGGAAATGGTATAAATGAAAAATACAATACCAGATGTGTTTAACAAACTGAACTCAACATCAAGAATCAGTGAGCTTGGATTCACACCAATAGAAAGAATCTAAACTGAAACAAAAGGAAAAAATAGTGAGAAGACAACCAGAATAGAGAATCCAAGAACAACAACTAAAAATGGTAAAAACATAGGGAGATTTAAACATGATCACTCAAATGACCTAACTGGCGTTTATGAAATACTACACCCAACAACAGCATAATACACATAATTCTTCTCAAGTGCTGGGTTATAAAATGTCTCAATAAAAATCAAAGGCTTTAAACGATACAAAGAATATTCTATGACCACAACTTATCATATTTGAAATCAATACATCAACAAAAATATAACTAGAAAATGCCCAAATATTTGAAAATTAAACAACAGACTTGCAAACAACCCATGGGTCAGAGAAGAAATCTCAAGGAAAATTAGAAAATATTTTTAAATGAATAATAATAAAAATAAAACATATCAAACTTTGTGATTCACAACCAAAGGCAGTGCTTAAACGGAAATTTTTACCTCTAAGTGCCGATATTGGAGGAGAAAGGTGTGAACTCAATGAAATAAACTTCCTTAAGAAGCTAGAAAAAGATCAAATTAAAACCAAAGGAAGTATAAGAAAATAATAAAAAGAAAACAAGAAATAAATGAAACAGAGGACAATCAATAAGAGAAAATCAACAAAGTGAAAAAGTAGGTTATTTAAGATATCAATAAAACTGATAAACTTCTAGCAATATTAATCAAAAAAGAAGAGAGAAAACATAAATTACCAGCCTTCAGAATAAAAAAGGGACATCTTCACAGGCCCTAAGCACATTAAAAAGATATTATAAATAATTTTATGTCACTATATTTAACAGTTTAGATGAAATGGACAAATTCCTTGAAAAGTACAACATACAAAACTGACACAAAGAAAATCTCGATAGTACAATACTAAGTAAAGACATTGAATTCCTAATCAAAAACCTGTATTGAAAACTCCAGACCTGCACAGCTCTGCCTATGAATTCTATCAAACACTTAAGGAAGAAATAACATCAATCTTACAACAAACTCTTCCAGAAGATAGAGGAGAAGGTGACACTTCACATTTACTTTTAAATACACCAGTTCAATATAAAAATTGTGCTTAAAGAGTAATGTAATTTTTAGGAACTAGAATCACGATTAATATAGTCTTTCAGTGTAACCAACGTTCAAGAAAAGTTTTTTTTCTTTTTATTTTTCTTTTTTGGCATGGTCAGACATAACAGAGAGATCAGTATCTTGTTTGCATTACCCAATTTTAAAGGGGGACATACTTTGCACACGAGTGGTTTTACAAAGGTAGGTTTTCTTTCTTTTTTTTTTTTTTTGTGAGGAAGATCAGCCCTGAGCTAACATCCATGCTAATCCTCCTCTTTTTGCTGAGGAAGACTGGCTCTGAGCTAACACCTATTGCCAATCCTCCTCCTTTTTTTCCCCCCCAAAAGCCCCAGTAGATAGTTGTATGTCATAGCTGCACATCCTTCTAGTTGCTGTACGTGGGACGCGGCCTCAGCATGGCCAGAGAAGCGGTGCGTCAGTGCACACCCAGGATCTGAACCCGGGCCACCAGTAGCCGAGCGCGTGCACTTAACCGCTAAGCCATGCGGCCGGCCCAAAGTAGGTTTTCTTACATTGATGTTATGGCAATACCTGGAAGACGACACATTTATTTCTTTGAAACAATAATAAAAACCTTAGTTTCTAATGAACTGTCATGTGGAAGTTTGCGTGAAGCAAAAATGAAGCCAAGCAATTTAATTCTTACTGTTCCAAAATCTCTGCATGCAGTAGACTTCTGAAGTATTTGACTTTATGATAAGGCTGTTCTGACTTTACTGTCAGACACTTCACAAAACCCTGAGATGATAAAAACAACAGAAAGACACTATGAAATCTTACTGTTCACATACAACTGGTTCTCGATTACAAAGTGCTTGAGTTAGACACTCGTTGTCAATCAGGTATCACAGCAAAAACAAACAGAAGCCATGTGTTGCTGTTTTAGACCCACATCAGTACTTCCTGAAACTGTGATATATTTCATACAAATGACCACCTATTATGTGTATGTAAGACAGAGAAAAAATGAGTGCAGACTCATATCCACCACCAGGCTTAAGAGAGAGATCACCCTCAACACTGCCGAAAGCCTCCTCTCTATGCTTCTCTGACCACATTCCCCTTTACACCACGAAATAACCATTATCCTAAATTTTGTGTGTAGCATTCCCCTACTTTTCTTGATGGTTTTGCTATATATGCACCTCTCAGAAACTTGTTTATACCATTTAATTTTGTGAAATATTAGTATACTGTTCTATGAACAGATTTCTATGAACAGATTTCTCTTTCAACGTTCTATTTGTAGATTCAGTCATACTGACAAATACAGCTCTAAGTCATTTCTTTGCACAGTGGGATAGTGTCCCACTAATGAACACACATGTTTTTTGCCTTTGTACATATAAAATATATAAAATAATTAGCTATCCTTTTTTGTAAAGGAAACTATCCTTATTTTTAGTCCACGTTCATGAATAAGCACAGTACATAGGAATTTCGACCCTTTCAGAAATACTGGGAAAGACGGTCTCATACTTCCCTCTACACCTTCAGTCATCCCCATCCAAAACAGTAGGTAGGTAGATGGTATAGTAATTCATACTACTTCAGTTATAATGATACTGCATTGTTATGATATAAAATACAAATGGAAATTTTAGGGAAAGTCTTTGTACTAAAAACCACACGAATTACTTTGCGGAATACACCTCTGGGTATAGTTGTAACTTCTGGAAGCACGCTAATGTTTTCCACACAAAAACAAATAACATCAACAAGGATGGGTAGAAAAATTCTAAAATAGAATACAAACAGAAAATAATTAATCTAACTTTATATTATTTGTAATCACATCTAAGTGATTTTTAAAACTATCCCAAGTAACTTTTTGTCGTTGTTGTTGCAGGGAAAGATTCGCCCTGAGCTAACATCTGTTGCCAATCTTCCTCTTTTTTTTTCCCTCCCCAAAGCCCCCAGTGCATGGTTGTATATCCTAGTTGTAAGTCCTAGTTCTTCTGTGTGAGCTGCCGCCACAGAATGGCAACTGACAGATGGGTGGTGTGGCTCCACGACCAGAAAACGAACCTGGGCCACTGAAGCAGTGAGTGCCGAACTTTAACCACTAGGCAATCAGGCCTGGCTCCCAAGGAACTTTTAAACATAGTATGTTAACTATACATTTGAGACTAAAAGAACTGTAAATGAATATTAACTTGAGTTAGTAAATTTTCCACAACAGTATGGGTTAGCTACTCTGAAATTCCTTTCTGTATATTCTAGGAAGTGAGAAAATAAGTAAATATTTTTAGAATAATGGGAGAAAGATCTCACTGTTGTAGAAGAGAGTAACAAATATGGAGAGGAAGAAGACTAGAATGAATCCAAGGTGTTGGATTAAAATGAGAAGTCTCAGTGTGATTCATGGTTATATATACATACACATATATACATACATACATATACATATGTAAATACATGCATACACAGATATATATACATACGTATGTGTTTTCTAGTTCCCTCTACTGAGATAGCCTAAAAGCAATGACACCTCAGTAATAATGGGTACACCTAGCACCGTGATCTTGTTTTCTAAATATACCTCTTGCAGTGGCCAAATCTAAGGAAATATGAGCTCAAAACAAGCAATGACAGCAAGAAATGATAAACTAGTGAATAAAATAATTCTTGAGGGGCCCGGCCCTGTGGCTTAGCGGTTGAGTGCGCACACTCTGCTACTGGCGGCCCGGGTTTGGATCCCGGGTGCGCACCAACACACTACTTGCCCGGCCATGCTGAGGTGGCGTCCCACATACAGCAACTAGAAGGATGTGCAACTATGACATACAACTATCTACTGGGGCTTTGGGGAGAAAAATGGAAAAAAAAAAAAGGAGGAGGATTGGCAATAGATGTTAGCTCAGGGCCGGTCTTCCTCAGCAAACAAAGGAGGATTGTCATGGATGTTAGCTCAGGGCTGATCTTCCTCACACACACACAAAAATAATAATAATAATTCTTGAATCCATAGTGACATTAAGAAAAATAAACAAATAAGTAAATGAGTGAGGGAGAAAGGAAAACCCTTTCTTGCAGTAGAATACCAAATAGTGAATATGTATGAAATAACAGAGCTAGAAGATCACTATTTTGCAGCCATCATGGTAATAATTGAACCAGGTAAGAATAACCAATGGTTGCTAAAACTAACGAAAGTTTGATGACGAACCAAATATTTGCATAGTCTCAAATTATCTCTCTGCAATTTATTAATTTCTAAGGGGAAAACAGTAACTGTAGAGTGGAGAAACCAGGCAGGGAACACCCAACCAACTGGCCAGAGTTCATACCATCAGTAATCAGACAAACAGATATCATGCACCTCCTCATGTAATGCACTGAGGACAGAGTATCATTTATGTAGTATTCCCACTAAAACATAACCAATCATTAGGAAACATCAAACAAACTTAAATTGAATGATACAGTAGTCCCTTTTACCCGCAGGTTCGCCTTCTGCGGTTTCAGTTACCTGCAGTCAACCACAGTCTGAAAATATTACATGGAAAATTCCAGAAACAAAGAATTCCTAAGTTTTAAATTGTGCACCATTCTGAGTAGTGTGATGAAATCTCACGGCATCCCGTTCCACACGCCCGGGACATGAATCATCCCTTTGTCCAGGGGATCCACACTGTATACGCTATCCACCTGTTAGTCACTTAATAATGTCTAGGTTATCAGATCGGCTGTGGAGGTATCACAGTGTTTGTGTTCAAGGGACCCTTACTTTACTTAGTAACAGCCCCAAAGCACAAGAGTAGTGATGCTGGCAATACAGATATGCCCAAGAGAAGCCATAAAGTGCTTCCTTTAAATGAAAAGGTGGAAGTTCTTGACTTAATAAGGAAAGAAAAGAAATTGTTTGCTGAGGTTGCTAAGATCTACAGTAAGAATGAATCTTCTATCCGTGAAATTGTGAAGAAGGAAAAAGAAATTCATGCTAGTTTTGCCATTGCACCTCAAATACACATATACAGGAAAAAATATAGTATATATAGGGTTTGGTACCATCCACGGTTTCAGGCATCCACTTGGGGTCCTGGAATGTATCCCCCACAGATAAGGGGGGACTACTGTATTCTACAAAATAAGTAGCCTTTACTCTTCAAAATGGCAAAGTCATGAAGGACAAAGACCAGAACTGTTCCACATTAAAGGAAACTAAAGAAATATGACAATTATACACAATGTATGGTTTTGAATCCAGATCTTTTTTTTTTTGTTATAAAAGATATTATTAGAGACAACTGACAAACTTCAAATAAAATCTGTAAACAAGATAGTAGCATTGGATCAATGTTCCTGATTTTAATAGTTAGACTGTGATTATGCTGGAGAATGTCCTTGTTCTTAATAAATACATACTGAAGAGGCACCATGTCTGAAACGTACTCTTAAATGGTTTAGAAAAACAAAATAATTTGTATGTATGGAGAGAGACAATATAATAAAGCCAATGCGGTAAAATGTTAACACTTAGGGAATCTGGATGAAGAGTTCTTTGTACTATTCTTGCAACTTGTCTGTAATTTTGAAAGCATTTCAAAATAAAGTTACAAAACAACACATATACTCCTTTCATGCCTATAAGTACTTTACTTACATACAAAACTCAAGAAGCCACAAAATTTATGTTCCAGGATATTCCCAGGGAGAAAACATCTAGATACAGCTGAAATTGTTGGTAACCTCTTCATCTCTTCTTTGGATTATCCCATTCATTCACACACTTAAAACGTCTCATATCCCACAGTGAAAATCTCTTCTTCATACTGAAAGCCTTTTGAAATATTTTCTTTACCAACATGGTAGTCACAGCAAGAACATGGCTTATTTCATAAAATTATTTCTAGAGGAAATGATTTCCTCAATTCATTGACCTGGCTTAATTTTTCCTAAATGTTTTTTTTTTTTTTTTAATTTTATTTATTTATTTATTTTTCCCCCAAAGCCCCAGTAGATAGCTGTATGTCATAGTTGCACATTCTTCCAGTTGCTGTATGTGGGACACGGCCCCAGCGTGGCCAGAGAAGCAGTGCGTCAGTGCGCACCCGGGATCCGAACCCAGGCCGCCAGCATCAGAGCACACACACTTAACCGCCAAGCCACGGGGCTGGCCCTTTCCTAAATGTTAATTGTCTTCCACACAATAAAGCTGCATTTCATGGTGTAGTCATCTCCACATCTAATACATTGATAGGTTTGCATTCTTTTACATATTATCTGTGGACATTTTTTTTCCATAATCAGAAAAGGCTTTCAAGCATTTTATTGCAATCAGAGAGTTATTCTTTAAAGTCTCTAATATCACATGATTTTGACTTTTTAAATGTATTTTTTTATATGATAAGCTTTTTTTTTTTTTTTGAGGAAGATTGGCCCTGAGCTAACATCTGTTGCCAATCTTCCTCCTTTTTTCCTTTTTCTCTCCAAAGCCCCAGTAGATAGTTGTATGTTATAGTTATACATCCTTCTAGCTGCTCTATGTGGGACGCTGCCCCAGCATGGCTTGATGAGCAGTGCGTAGGTCCATGCCCAGGATCCAAACTGGCGAACCCCAGGCAGCTAAAGCAGAACGCGTGAACTTAACTACTACGCCACCAGGCTGGCCCCTTGACTTTTAATAAAAACTTTTTCTCACATTTATTACTCTTATATGATTCACTCTGGTGTAAATTCTTTGATGCATCTGAAATTTGATTTCTCAATGAAAATACTGCAACATCCCCTTCTTGTGTATAGTTTCTTTCCCATATGAGTTTCTCTGATATAAAACAATGTACATTTCTGGCAGAAAGTTTTCACAAAATTACTACATTCAGAGCGGTTGTCATTCCTGTTGTGTAATGAATGTTCTATGACTTTTATGTGAAAACTTTCGCACATTTGCTGAATTCATAGTTTCTCTCATGTATGCATTTTCCTGATGAACAATGAGCTGCAAGTTATTACTGAAGATTTTGCCATATTTATTTACTGCATTACAGATTTCTCTCTCATTTTAAGTCTCTAAGAAGGTAAACATCTGAGTGAAAACTTTTCTTTATTCACTGTCTGTATAAGAATTCTCTCCTATATGCCTGTAATCTTGTGTTGGAATGATCTTCTTAAATGCTTCCTCATTTTCTCTGTATCCATAGGATTTCTCTCCTGTATGACATCTTTGGTGTACTGAGGTGTGACCTGACACGAAAGGACTTCCCACACTCACTGCATTCATAGGGCCTCTCTCCTGTATGTGTTCTGTGATGTCTAGTTAGACCAGGCTTCCAGGTGAAAGTTTTCCCACATTCTCTACACACATAGGGCTTTTCTCCTGCATGTGTTCTCTGATGTATGATGAATGGTGACTTACAGCTGAAAGGTTTCTGACAATCACTGCACTCATATGGTTTCTCTCCTGTGTGAGTCCTCTGATGTACAATGAGCTGTGACTTCTGTGAGAAGACTTTCCCACATCACTGCATCTGAAGAATTTCTCTCCCGTGTGGTTCTCCAGTGTATAATGAGTGGTGATTTTAGTGCTGAAGGCTTCCTGACATTCACCACGTCGGGGAGGCTCCTCCCCGGTATGCACCCTCTGATGTAAGATGAGTTCTGACTGGAGCATGAAAGCTTTCTGACATTGACTGCATTCATAAGGGTTCTCTCCTGTATGAATTCTCTGATATAAAGTGAGCTCTGATTTTTGGATGAAAGCTTTTTGACATTCTTTACCTGAAAAGGGTTTTTTTCCAGTGTGAGTTCTTTGATGTTGAATGAGCTGTGACCTGTGGAAAAAAGCTTTCTGACACCGACTGCATTCATTGGACTTTTCTCCCATATGAGTTTTGTGATGTAGAGTGAGACTAAACTTAAGAGAGAAAGTTTTTCCACATTCCCTGCATCCATAGGGTTTTTCACCTGTACGACTTCTCTCATGCTTAATGAGATGTGGCTTACGAAAGAAAGATTTTGACATTCAGCACATTCATAAGGTTTCTCTACTGTCTGAAGTCTCTTATGTAAAATTAGACTAGATCTGTGGGGGAGGCTCTCCCACATTCACTGCATCCATAGGGTTTCTCTCCTGTGTGAGTTCCCTGGTGTAGAAGGGGTTGTGACATACGATTGAAAGATCTCTGAGATTCACTACATTTGTAAAATCTCATTTCTATATGATTTATATTCAGGCATTACTTCTTACCAACAGCTTCTCCACCATCATATTCACAGCAATTAATTCCAGAATGAGTGTTTTATGCCTAGTACGGAGAAATAATGTCTCAGAGATATAACTTTTTATCTTTCTTACTTACATAATTTCTGTTCTGGAAAAGTAAATCTAAATTACACTTCGAAGTTTTTCCATTTGAATCAAATTGATCAAAGTCTTTTCTCAGGTGAGATATTTTTCCAAATGCATCCCATTCCCAGTGCCTGTCCATGGAATCAGGCTTGTCAGGGTTTTCCTGGTGGCTGTCTATATCATCATCACTTTGTCAGGCATCTTCAGGGAAGGAGACCAACGAATCTGTATATGAGTAGGTACTGGAAGGGGTAAACTCTCATAACAAGGATCAAGGATCAAGGAAAGAAATGATATGCTGGACACAGGATACAAGTCAGAGGTATTTAGAAGGAGAAGAGAAAATAGAAGAGAAGCAGAGGGACATGAAAGTCATACAAAACATAGGAAAGGGGAAAATTCCATGTGTATCTGGAAGCATACTTCTGACCACAGGTGAGATGTTGAGTAGAAGGAAGGCAACATGAACAGCGTTGGTGGGAAAGAGTGAAGATGCTGCAAAGAAAGAATAACCAAGAAAGCAAGTTCCTAGTTCAGATTCCAGAAATGTGATACAGAGTGTAGACATAAGGGGCCTACTTCCTTCTAAATGTCAAGCAAAGGAGAGTCCTCAAATGAGCAAGGTGACATCTAGAAGACATGTAGGAAGCTTGTGTCAACAGTTTTGTGTCATATTTAAGGGTTCAAGGGTTTTTAAGTAGAGTTCTCAAAATAACATATCAAAGGTTCTAACTCCTTACACTTCCACTCATCTACCAAGCTTTTAGTCACTCACCTAGATGGCCCTCACTGCAGATTTCTCTCTCTACAACCCATGACTGTTCTTGCTCCATCTGGAAGACTGCTTCTAGTCTGGAAGCCCAATAATTTGTATATTGATAAACATGAGCCCAAGAGCTTGGTCTTCAGAGCCTCTGAAGAAGTAGGAAGGGCCTGTTGCAGAGTTAGCACCTCAGCAAAGTGAAAAACTTTCATGTGGGAGGTAAGAGTACAATCCTCTCTCCAGGTTCAGATGGACACAAAGATTCTATCATCTATAAATCCTAAGTTCAAAAACATTAAACACTTCAAAGGACCTATAAGTTCTAGCAGTCAAGAAAGGAAGGCAATAGACTGGGGGTTCATCAAGGGATATATGGGATATATAAGTGTCCTTACCCATTGACACGAGGTTGCCATAATTTTCCAACATTACATCCCAGTACAGGTTCTTGGAAACAGCATCCAGCAGCTGCCACTCCTCCGAGGTGAAGTCCACAACCACATCCTTATATGACAATGTTACCTGTAACGGCATATTCTTGTTTCAAGTGATTTTTCATTCAATGATGTGGAAAAAATGAATTTATTATGATCATTTTCACAATACATTATAATCCAAGGTCTGGTGAATCTAGTTTTGTCTTACACTTTATGGAAGAAACTTAAAGCTCATTAAAAATATCCTGCCATTCAAAAGTCAACCAATGAAACTCACCACGTTGACAGAATAAAGGATAAAAATCACATCAGCATGACAATGAATGCATGAAAAGCACCGAACACAAGTTTATATGCATGTGCCACAATTACTGAATGGTACATTAAGATTTGTACATTTCATTGTATATGAATTTTACATAAAAATAAATAAAAGTACTATAAACAAATATTACACCCTAGTTAATGATACACATGCTGGAGTATTTAGGAGGAAGTGTACCAATGTTTGCAACTTACTTTGAAATAGGTGATGAAGCTAGTGCAGTAAAATGTTAATTCTACAATCTAGTTGGTTGGTATACGGGTGCTCACTGTAAAATTCTTTCAACTTTTCTGTACATCTGAAATTTTTTTTTAAGAAAACATTAGGAAAAACTAAAAAGAAGCACATCATAAAATTTAACACCCTTTAATGATGAAAACTCTTAGCAAATTAGGAATATAAGTAACCTTCCTTAATCTGAAAAATAATATCCATATAAAACCTAAAGCAGACATTACACTTAATGGTGAATTATTGAAAGTTTTTGCACTGAGATCAGAGTGAGACAAGGATGCCTGCTAATTCCACTTCTATTCAACATGGTACTGAAGATCCTACCAATGCAAGTGAGCAAGAAAGAGAAATAAAAGACAAAAGAAGTGGAAAGGAAGAAATTTATCATTCACAGAGGACACGATTTTGAAGGTAGAAAATCCATAAGAAAAAAAAATCCATAAGAATTACAGACTATTAGAATTCATAAGTTTCTCAAAGTCCCTGACTATAAAGTCAGTATTCATAAATCATTGTATTTCAATATACTAACCAACTATTAGAAAATGAAATTCAATAATAATACCATTCATAATAGCATCAAGACACAGCAAATACTTAGAAATAATTCTTAGAAAAGATGTGCAAGACCTCAACGCTGAAAACTACAAAACTCAACTGAAAGAAATGAAAGAAAACTCAATAAATGCAAGGATACGTCATGTTTCTGGAGTGGAAAATTCTATTTTATGAAAATGTTGATTATCCTCTAAATTAATCTGTAGAACCAATGCAATACAACCAATATCCCAGCAGGTGTTTTGTGGAAACTGACAAGCTGATTCTAAAATTTACAGGAAAATAAAAAGAGCCAAAGCAACATTGCAGTCTGGAGCAGGGCCTGCGAGACAAGCAAGGATGTTAGCAAGAACAATGAGGAGGCTGCTGTGGTGGTCCAAGTGACAGATGATGACGGCTTTGACTAGAGTGGTGCTGCAGCAATGGAGAAGAGGGACAAATTTGAGGTCTACTTTGCAAGCAGAACCAACAGGATTTGCCCTGGGATGGTGGGAAGCACAGAGACTGATGAAAGGTGAGAAGTGGAGCTATGCCCACTAGTTTCTTGTCTGTGGCTGCGTTTGTGCTATAGTGGCAGAGTTGAGTAGTTGCAACAGAGACGGTCTGGCCCACAAAGGCTAACATACTTACTATCTTGCCCTTTACAGAAGTTTGACCCCTCATCTGAGAAACTAGGAGAAGCTATTTACTGAAGTAGGGAAACTGTGGAAGGAACAGGCTTGAGGTGAGCTCAGGAGCTTGGTTCAGTAAATTGTAAGTCGGACACAACTGTAGACATTGTGGACAGGTTTTTGGGACCCTGTCCCTGCTCTAACAGGCAAATCTAGCAAGGAAACTGCGTAGGCTTTAAGTCAGTACAATACAATCCATGCTGTCCTGTGAAGCAGCCGCACAGGCCATGTTCAGCCTGCGTCAAATGACCTTGCAATCCCATACCTCATGACCGAAGACGCCAGCTGGACAGATCCACAACAGGAAAGGATAAAGAGAACCTCGCTCTCACATTTCCCAGCTGCCTTTCTCAGGGATTGAGGGAATAACTAACAACCCTGGTCCTTGCTTCCCTTCACACAGAGATAATATCAGCATCTCTGAAATTGTTTGAAGGAATTCTTATTTATGTTACCTTCAATGCATAATCTAGGGAAACGCCCACATGTACTCTATCCCTTTTTTTCCTCTTCCTTGTACATACACTGTTTGTGAAAGAGATATAAGCTGCACTTAAACCCACACACCTTGGAGCAGTTCCACCAGAGCGCTCTGTTGAACTGTTTTCCTGGGGTTCGAACTCCTCACGCTGATTATTGAATAAACTCCTTCACTAATATCACCTAGACTCTTTATTTCAGTTGACAAGACGTACCTTACAGATGTTAGGGAGGCAGTGAGACACAGGAGGTAATGCTCAGGGGAAAGGCCTGGGCTGGAGATATAAACAGGAAGTCATCAGCCTATGAGTGGTGCCTACAACTGTGACACTAGATGAGGGCACTAAGGGAGTGATGTTGTGCTTTTTTTTGTTTGTTTGTTTTGTTGAGGAAGATTCACCCTGAGTTAACATGTGTTGCCAATCTTCCTCTTTTTGTATGTGAGCTGCTGCCACAACATGGCCACTGACGGATGAGTGGTGTAGGTCTGTGCCTGGGAACCAAACCTGGGCTGCTGAAGCAGAGCATGCCAAACTTAACTACTAGGCCACTGGGACTGGCTCTAAGGGAGTGAGTACAGACAAAAAAGATGTAAGGACTGAGACCTAAGACACTGTGAGAATTAAGATTAGAGGACAAGAGACAGGACAAAACTTCAAAAAAGAAACTGAACCCTACAAGAAGTGGCCAACAAGGCAGAAAAGAAATCAAGAGACTGTGGCCTTCTGAACACCAAATGACAAAAGATTTCAAGGAAGAAGGAAGTATCAACTATATTAGATGCTGCTGAAAGGGCAAGTAAAAACTGTCAACATGGAGTCACTGGTGATCCCGATAAAAACCACTTTTGGGGGACGGGTGGGAGTAAAGGCAACTGGAGTAGGTTCAAGAAAGAAAGGGAGGGGGCCGGCCCAGTGGTGTACTGGTTAAGTTCACATGCTTCACTTCGGCTACCCAGGGTTTGGATCCCAGGCACGGACCTACACACCACTTATCAAGCCACACTGTGGCAGGCATCCCATATATAAAGTAGAGGAAGATGGGCACAGATGTTAGTGCAGAGACAATCTTCCTCAGCAAAAAGAGGAGGATTGGCAACAGATGTTAGCTCAGGGCTAATCTGCCTCACAAAAAAAAAAGAAAAAAAGGGTGGAGGAATTGGTGATGCTGAGTTTGATTTCTGATGAAGAACTATGCAAATACTTCCGATGCCTATACGCCAGAAAATACTTATCGACTGAGGAATTGTCTGCTTCCTCTTAATGGAAAATGTACTTCATAAACATGCCTGTTTCTCTTTTGATTATGGCTGCCATCAGCACCAGAGGAAAATCAGCAACTCGGCTTTGGATCCTATGGTTTATACAGCAGTGTTTCAATATTAAGCTCTTTAAATGACCCATGATCCATGCGTATGTCCATTCTCCAACTGGGCTGCATCTTACTCTCCTATCTTGTCTTCTATGCTTTTTTCCCATCTGACTTTTATCTGCGTATGGTGTTACTTTTAATGGTGTGCATTATTAGTAATTGCCTCAAACCCTTTGGAAAACAGCTCACCTGGGACTTGGTCATTTTCAGCCGCTTTGGGGAAGGCAAGTGACTCCAACATCTGCTCAAATGACTTTTCCAGCTCTGCTCTGAATCTTAGGAAGAGCTCCCTGATCAAGAGAACCCCCTCAGGGGCCGGCCCCGGTGGCGTAGTGGTTGGGTTCGTGTGCTCCGCTTTGGCGGCCCAGGGTTCGCAGGTTCAGATCCCGGGCATGGACCTGTGCACCACTTATCGGGCCACGCTGTGGTAGGCGTCCTACATATAGAGTGGAGGGAGATGGGCACAGATGTTAGCCCAGGGACAATCTTCTTCAGCAAAAAGAGGAGGATTGGCAACGGATGTTAGCTCAGGGCTAATCTCCCTCAGCAAAAAAAAAAAAGAGAGAACTCCCAGCAACAAGACACTGCTTGTTCTGGGGCCTCTACCTCCTCACATCATGGCACCTGTCTTTCCCCAGAAAGGCAGCATCTGTGGATTTAAGGGGAACATTCACTTTAGACGGCAAATTAACTGCAGGCCCTGAATGTCTGCTTTTATTGCAAAGACCTTATCTTCACATAAAATTCCAGGTTGGGCTTTCCGCTGACTCTGATCAAGGCAGCTGGGGACAAAAATTACATGGAGTTTGATACCTAAAATATTTACTTTAATCCAAAGGCTCCGGAAATACAATGTCCAAGGCTAAGATGCTCTCAAATATATCCTGAGGACACTTGTATAGTGATAACTTTGCCAGCTAGTAGGAAGTTAAATTAAAACTTGCGTCTTTGACTAAATATTAAAATCCACAACTTTAAAAAAGTGTGACCTATTGGGAAACACATAGCTGGAAGAAACTGAATTTTGAGAAAAGTGCAAGAAAAGAAAATTACAGGCAAATCTCATACCTACAAAAAACCTACATCCAACATCATACTTCAGGGTAAAATAGTGAAAATTTTCCCCTACTGAAATTGGGAAGAAAAGGATGCTATCAATATTTCCATTCTACATTATATTGATTGTCCTGGCCAGGAAAAAACAAGGAAAAGAAACAAAAAGTATAAGGATAGAAAATGTCATAATTTGCTTTGGTTATGATTGTTTATAAAGGAAAAGCCTCTTCAGATATATTAATAAAACTAACAAAAATTTTTACAACATAGCTAAATACAAAATCAACATATAAAGATTACCATATTTCTATATAGTAACAACAAGCAATTAAAAATAATATTAGTAAAAAAAAAATTAATCATCCTTTTTTTTTTTGGTGAGGAAGATTGGCCCTGAGCTAACACCTATTGCCAATCTTCCTCTTTTTGCTCGAGGAAAAGTGGCCCCGAGCCAAAGTCTTGTGCCCATCTTCCTCTACTTTGTGTATGGGATGCCACCACAGCATGGATTGATGAGCAGTGTATGTCTTCGCCAGGTATCCAAATCCGTGAACCCTAGGCTGCCGAAGTGGAATGCATCGAACTTAAGCACTGCACCACTGGGCCGGCCCCCTAACCATCTTTTTTAAAGCGTGAAAAATAGCCACAAAATGTGAGAACATATTTACAACATGTATGACCAGGCAGGGCTCATATGTAGAAAATATAAAGAACTAACAAATCAATTCTTAAAAATGGGCAGACAGCCCAAGAAAAATTAGGCAAAAGATTTGAAAAGGCACGTCATAAAAAAGAAATTCAATGTCCAAGAAACATAATAAAAGGGGCCGAGTCCTCTTGATAATCAGGGAAACGTAAATTAAAATGCCAGTGAGATACCACCTACAAGCCCATCAGATGGTCCAAAAGCAAGAGATCCAACAATACCGAGGGTTGGCAAGGATGTAGAGCCAAGGGAGCCTCCACATACTGCTGATGGGGTGCAAATTAGTAGAGTTCTTTTAGAAAACACATGGCTTTAGCTAGTACAGTTGATTGTTATGACCTAGCAATACCACTCAAGTGAATATCCTAAAAAACGTATAGACTCTTGGAAACCAGGATATGAATACAAGAATGTTCACAACAGCACAGTTTATAATAGCCAAACGTGAGAAAATTCCAATGTCCCTCCACAGTAAAATGGAAAAAATAAACTGTGCCATATTCATAATGATGAACAAACTAAATAATAATGAAGACACAGGCTATATGTAACAGCATAGATCAAGCTCATAAACACAATGCTGAAGAGGCAAGACACAAAAAATAGTATGTAACTATTTTTTATACATAAAAAGAAAGAAAAAAATGAGAAATAGAAACATTTAAAAGTGCAGAAAGCCCTATAGCAATATAAATATTGGAATAACTACTGATGAAAATAATAAGAAAATTTCATGTAATGAGGTATATGGGGAAGCCATTCTGGTTTAAACTTGATTTGGCCTAAACTTGTTTTTCCCAGAGCAGCCTGACTTGGCCTGTCAAACATGCATTGTACATCTGCTTTAAACATTAAATATTATCCCATAGGACGCACTCTTTGAAGATATGGATGAATGCCTCCCTTCCTTTGACATCAATAGCGGTACTCTTTCAAAGATAAACTTTTCTTCCCAGAAACCAGGGTCAAGTTGACCTGCTGTGTATGTGCTGAACTGCAGCAAAATATTTCCTGGTGATGTCAAGAAAAAAAAAAATGTATCCATCATGCTTGACGTACGTTCTTTGTTCTGAAATGGTATATAATCATGCTGCAAACCATGCTTCTCTGGAATGCTTTCTCCTTTTGTGGAGATTATCTTCCCAGCTCAAGAAAAAATCACCTTTCCTCTCCTACCTATAGAATAGTTATTGGTTATTTGTGTCAATACCACCATTTATCAAATAACTACTATGTCACACACTGTCCTAGGCACTAGATAGATTTCACTTAATGTTCACAACCCTCAGCATCACTGTGGATTCAGTTACTACAGATGAGAAACTGGACACTCAGAGAGTTTAGGTAATTTTCCCAATGTCCCAGCTAGTGGTATAATTGAGATAAAAACCAAGATCCCACTCTAAAATCCATATTCTTTCCACCAAAATCATTTGAAGATTTTGTGACTGCTTTCCTAAAAAATCTGGAAAAAACAAATTGAACACTATTCACAATAATGAAAATTCAGTAATAGGTCCAGATAGATATTTTACTTTTCTTCACACCAAAATTTACAAGTTTAAATGGCAAAAGGAAACATTTGCAATAGCAATAAAAATGCAATTATTAAAGATAACAAAATTTCCAGAACGTACATAATAAAACCAGAAAGTTTTCTGATGAGCTGGAGAGAGGGATTAATTTATATTTAGATAAAAGTATAGATTGTTCTGCCCAAGTTTATATACGGTTTTAATGTGACACCAGTCAAAAAATTCCATAGTACATTCACTTGATGGAATACTAAAGGAATTTTTTTTAACTTTTAAAAAAGTATTTTAAAAATAATTAATAATAAGAAGATGTATATATGATAAACTCAAGTGATAAGAAATTATTCAATTAATGACTTTTTAAAAAGCATAAAAAGCCTAAAATAAAAAACATAGCCTAATTTTAACAATTGTCTCTAGGTAGCATATTTTGGGGAAACTGGCTTGTTTCTCATCACCTGTGTCATAATCAACGAGAAAGGAAATACTCAAGTGAAAT
The DNA here is from genome assembly GCF_057802395.1 of Ceratotherium simum simum. Lineage (NCBI taxonomy): Eukaryota > Metazoa > Chordata > Mammalia > Perissodactyla > Rhinocerotidae > Ceratotherium > Ceratotherium simum. Next base: position 9,616,204 of record NC_141932.1, on the reverse strand, counting down.
ATACAAAAACCTTAAGGACAAAAAGGCAAAAGCCACACCTTTCATAACACATATATTATTGTAGATCAATTTAATCTAATCACTTCAAAGTATTTTCATTTTTCATAGAAAGAGTAAGAAGAGAGGATGACTTGGAGTCAAAGGAGAGTTGAAAACACGCTTTGAGAAGGAGATTGGAAATGATGGACCAAACTGTGTGTGAGCTCTGAGAATTATACCTCCAGAAAGCGTGTTCCCATTATCCCAAGCAGTGGACTCAAATTACTGAACTCCCTGCCCATCCAGACCTCCCCCAGTTCACTTCTCAGACCTCTGCACCACCCCGACAAGCTACTCAATCACAAACACCAACGAGCCTGTCCAACCACTCCCGCCCACACTGATATCTCATCCTGAACCCAGTCGCCCCCTTCAAGGACCCACCACACTCAAGTTATCACCGACCCACACAGCCACCAAACACTACCAAAAGTCGACAAGGAGTAACCCCTAGCTCCCCTGGCCCATACCCCAAACGGACCCCCAAACCTGACCCACTCCGTTGACACCTCCGCTCACTCACACCCAAGCCTCCTCTCCCGTAATTCACCACAAGCAGATCCCCAGCCCACCGCCAAAAGCCCTACGCCCCCGGGCTGCCTTCATCGATTACGGACACCACCATCCTCCCCAAGCACTTTCTTAAGCTCCTCACCTGTACCCGAGCAACTACAGACTCCTCAACGCGCCAAGGGAGGTTTAAACGGATGGCACACCCCACTTCCGCTTCTGGTCCCCACATTTTGTGGACCCCCTCCTCTTGCTTTCTCTGGGGCAGTGTGACTTGAAGGGCCGCATCCTTCCAAAGACCCGGATTCTGAGCCCTTGCTGCTTGGTGAGTAATATGGCCGCCCCCATCTAGCAGCGTCACAATGGGAGCGGCCATCTTGAAACATGCGCCGTACAGAGACCAACAAGCACTCTGTGTCCCCCGCCCTCTATCACGCTTCTCCCTGAAAACTCACCCCAGGGCCACGCCTCGCAGCCAGCAAAGGCCCTTACGCTTGCTCAGGAGACGCGGCCCATACCTACCTAGTCGTTGTGCCGCTTTGTACAAGGCAAATTAAGGACGCCTCACAGCGAGCAGTGCCATCTTGGCGGGGATGTGGTTGTTCCTTTTAATTATAACAAGCCCTTTTCAACCACACCAGAATTTATGTTAATAAGGTGACTTTTGGAAAGCCAGGGGAATCAACCATATGATGAGAGGGTTGGAACTTTCAGTCCCGCCCCTCCACCCCAGCCCCACCTCTACCTCTGGGGAGGAGAAAGGGGCTGGAGGTTGAGTCAATCACCAATGGCCATGAGTTCATCAATCGTGCCTGAGTAAAACCCATAAAAATACAAAAGGACAGGGTTCAGAGAGCTTGCAGGTGGATGAACATGTGGAAATTTGAGGAGAATGGCGCTCCCGGAGAGGACATGGAAGCCTTACACCCGTTCTCACATACCATGCCCTATACGTGTCTTCCATCTGGCTGTGTCTGAGTTATATCCTTTTACAATAAACCAGTAATCTAGTAAGTAAACTGTCTTCCTGAGTTCTGTGAGCCACTCTAGCAAATTAACCCAACTTGAAGAGGGGGGTCCTGGATACTTCCAATTTATAGCAAATATTTTCTCCCAGTTGGTTTGTCTTTTCATTTTGTTGATGGTTTCCTGTGCTTTGCAGAAGCTCTGTAGTCTGGCAAAGTTCCGTTTATTTTTTCTTTTTTTCCCTTGCCCGAGTAGACATGGAATTCGAAAAAAATCCTTCTAAGATCGATGTCAAGGAGTGTGCTGCCCATATTTTCTTCTAGGATTTTTGTGGTTTCACGTCTTACCTTCAAGTCTTTAATCGATTTTGAATTAATTTTTATGTATGGTCAAAGATAGTGGTCTACTTTCATTCTTTTGCATGTGGCTGTCCAGTTTTCCCAACACCAATTATTGAAGAGACTTTCCTGTCTCCATTGTATGTTCTTGGCTCCCTTGTCAAAGGTTAGCTGCCTGTGGATGTGTGGTTTTAGTTCTGTGCTTTCAATTCTGTGCCATTGATCTGTGTCTTTTTTTTAACCAGTACCTTGCTGTTTTGATTACTATAGCTTTGTGGTATATTTTGAAGTCAGAGATTGTGATGCCTCCAGCTTTGTTCTTTTTTCTCAGGATTGCTTTAGTTATTTGGGGTCTTTTGTTGCCGTGTATGAATTTTAAGTTTCTTTGTTCTATTTCCTTGAAGAATATCATTGGGATTCTGATTGGGATTGCATTGAATCTGTAGATTGCTTTAGGCAGTATGGACATTTTAACTTTGTTTATTCTTCCAGTCCATGTACATGGAATATCTTTCTGTTTCTTTATGTCATCATCGATTTCTTTCAATAATATCTTGTAGTTTTCAGTATATAGGTCTTTCACCTCCTTGGTTAAACTTATTCCTAGATATTTTATTCTTTTTGTTGTGATTGTAAATGGGATTGTGTTCTTGAGTTCTCTTCATGTTAGTTCATTATTAGAGTATAGAAATACAACTGATTTTTGTAAGTTGATTTTGTACCCTGCAACTTTACTGTAGTTGTTGATTATTTCTAATAGTTTTCCAATGGATTCTTTAGGGTTTTCTATATATAAAATCATGTCATCTGCAAACAGTGAGAGTTTCACTTCTCCCTTGCCAATTTGTCTTCCTTTTATTTCTTTTGCTTACCTAATTGCTCTGACCAAAATCTCCAATACTTTGTTGAATAAGAGTGGTGAGAGTGGGCACCCTTGTCTTGTTCCTGTTCTCAGAGGGATGGCTTTCAGTTTTTCCCCATTGAATATGATGTTGGCTGTGGATTTGTCATATATGGCCTTTATTATGTTGAGGTACTTTCCTTCTATACCCATTTTTTTTGAGAATTTTTATCACAAATGGATGTTGAATCTTGTCAAATGCTTTCTCAGGGTCTATTGAGATGATAATGTGTTTTTTTTTTTTTTTCTGTGAGGAAGATCAGCTCTGAGCTAACATCCGTGCTAATCCTCCTCTTTTTGCTGAGGAAGACCGGCTCTGAGCTAACATCTATTGCCAATCCCCCTCCTTTTTCCTCCCCAAAGCCCCAGTAGATAGTTGTATGTCACAGTTGCACATCCTTCTAGTTGCTATATGTGGGACCTGGCCTCAGCATGGCCGGAGAAGTGGTGCGTCGGTGCACGCCCAGGATCCAAACCCGGGCCGCCAGTAGCGGAGCGCGCACACTTAACCGCTAAGCCACGGGGCCAGCCCAATAATGTGGTTTTTATTCCTTATTTTGTTAATATGATGTATCACATTGATTGACTTGTGGATGTTGAACCATCCCTGCCTCTCTGGTATAAATACCACTTGATCATGGTGTATGATCCTTTTAATGTATTGCTGTATTCAGTTTACCAATATTTCGTTGAGGATTTTTGCGTCTGTGTTCATCAGCTATATTGGCCTGTAGTTTTCCTTCTTTGTGTTGTCCTTGTCTGGCTTTGGGATCAAGGTGATGTTTCCTTGTACAATGTGTTGGGAAGTGTTCTGTCTTCTTCAATTTTTTGGAATAGTTTGAGAAGGATAGGTATTAAATCTTCTTTGAATGTTTGGTAGAATTCTCCAGAGAAGCCATCAGGTCCTGGATTTTTTTTTGTGGGGTGGAGGTTTTTGATTACTGTCTCAATCTCTTTACTTGTGATTGGTCTATTCAGATTCTCTATTTCTTCTTGGTTCAGTTTTGAGTGGTTGTATGAGTCTAAGAATTTATCCATTTCTTCTAGATTGTCCAATTTGTTGGCATACAGTTTTTCATAGTATTCTCTTATAATCCTTTGTCTTTCTGTGGTATAGGTTGTAATTTCTCCTCTTTCATTTCTTTTTCTTTTTCTTTTTGGTGAAGAAGATTAGCTCTGAGCTAACATCTGTTGACAATCCTCCTCTTTTTGCTGAGGATGACTGGCCCCAGGCTAACATCCACACCCATCTTCCTCCGCTTTATATGGGACACCACCACAGCATGGCCTGACAAGTGGTCTGTCAGTGCACTCCGCCGCAGCAGAGTGTAGCACTTAACCGCTATGCCACCAGGCTGGACCCCCTCCTCTTTCATTTCTAATTTTATTTATTTGAGCCTTCTCTCTTTTTTTCTTAGTGACTCTGGCTAAGGGTTTGTCACTTTTGTTTATCTTCTCAAAGAACCAGCTCTTAGTTTCATTGATCCTTTTTAATGTTTTCTTTTGGTTTCAATTTTATTTATTTCTGCTCTAATTTTTATAATTTCCCTCCTTCTGCTGACTTTGGGCTTTGTTTGTTCTTCTTTTTCTAATTCTGTTAGGTGTCATTTACGATTGCTATTGAGATTTTTCTTGTTTGTTAAGGTGGGCCTGTATTGCTACGAATTTCCCTCTTAGGACTGCTTTTGCTGCATCCCATATGAGCTGGTATGGTGTATTTTCATTTTCATTTGTCACCAGATATTCTTTGATTTCTCCTTTAATTTCTTCAATGATCCATTAGTTGTTCAGTAGCATGTTGTTTAGTCTCCACATGTTTGTCACTTTCACAGATTTTTTCTTGCAGTTGATTTCTAGTTTCATAGCATTATGCTTTGAAAAGATGCTTGATATGATTTCAATCCTCCTAAATTTATTGAGGCTTGCATTATTTCCCAATATATGGTCTATCCTTGAGAATGTTCCATGTGCACTTCAGAAGAATGTGTATTCTGCTGGTTTTGGATGGAGTGTTCTATATATGTCTGTTAAGTCCATATAGTCTAGTTTTCCATTTAATTCCACTATTTCCTTGTTGACTTTCTGTCTGGATGATCTATCCATTGAAGTAAGTGAGGTTTTACGGTCCCCTACTATTATTGTGTTGTTGTCAATATCTCCTTTTAGGTTTGTTAATAGTTGCTGTATATATTTTGGTGCTCCTGTGTTGGGTGCATATGTATTTATGTGTTATGTCTTCTTGGTGGAGTGTCTCTTTTATCATTATATATTGCCCCTCTTTGTCTCTCATTGCTTGTTTTATCTTGAAGTCTACTTTGTCTGATATAAGTATGGCAACACCTGCTTTCTTTTGTTTGCCATTAGCTTGGAGTATTGTCTTCCATCCTTTCACTCTGAGCCTATGTTTGTCTTTAGAGCTGAGGTGCATTTCCTGGAGGCAGCATATTTTTAATCCATTCTGCCATGCTGTGTCTTTTGATTGGAGAATTCAATCCATTTAGATTAGATAATTACATTTAGAGTGATTATTGATATATGAGGGCTTAATGCTGCCATTTTATTGCTTGTTTTTCAGTTGTTCTGTATTCCCCTTGTTTCTCATCCCATGTATTTCGGACTGCCAGTTCAGTTTAGTGGCTCTTTATGATGGTTTTCTCAGTTTTCTCTTTATTTATCATTTGTGTCTCTATTCTGATTATTTGTTTAGTGGTTACCATGAAATTTGTTTAAAAAATCTCATAGATGAGATAGTCCATTTTCTGATAGCTTCTTCTTCCCTTAGTCTAGTAGGTTCCATCCCTTTCTTCTTCCCCTTCTAAGTTATTGTTGTCACAACTTATTCCATTTTGTGTTGTGAGTTTGTTGTTAAAATGAAGTGATCATATTTATTCTTGACATTTTCCTTCCCTTTATCTTTAATGTTATAATTAAGTGTTTGCTAATCTGTTCTGATAAAGAGTTGCACTTTTCTGATTTTGTCTGCCTATTTATCTCCTTGCTCAAGGCTTTATAAACCCTTTCTTTTTTTTCAGGTATGAGGCCTTCTTGATCATATCTTGTAGGAGGGGGTCTTGTGGGAATGAACTCCATCAGCTTTTGTTTATCTGAGAAAGTTTTTATTTCTCCATCATATTTGATAGATATTTTCACTGGATAGAGTATTCTTGGCTGAAAATTTTTGTCTTTCAGAATTTTGACTATATCGTTCCACTCTCTCCTAACCTATAAGGTTTCTGCTGAGAAATCCACTGAAAGCCCGATAGGGGTTCCTTTGTAGGTTATTTTCTTCCACCTTGCTTCCTTTAATATTTTTTCTTTGTCATTGACTTTTGCCGGTTTTTCTAATATATAGGTTGGAGAAAGTCTTTTTACATTGATGTAATTAGGCGTTCTATTAGCTTCTTTTACTGTAATTCCACCTCCTTCCCTAGGATTGGGAAGTTCTCAGCTATTATTTCTTTGGATAAGCTCTCTGATCCTTTCTCCCACTCTTCTCCCTCTGGAATACCTATAATCCTTATGTTACATTTTCTAATTGAGTCGGATATTTTTCAGAGAATTTCTTCATTTCTTTTTAGTCTTAGTTCTCTCTCCTCCTCCATCTGAAGCATTTCTATATTCTTATCCTTTAAATTTCTAATTCTATCCTCCATAATATCAGCTCTGTTATTTAAGTACTCCGGATTTTTCATCTCATTCACTGTGTTTTTCATCTCCAACATTTCTAATTTGTTTTTCTTTATAGTTTCAATCTCTTTCGTGAAGAATTCCCTCTGTTCATTAATTTTGTTCCTGATTTCCTTGAACTGTCTATCTGAGTTCTTTTGTAACTCATTGAGTCTTTTTATGATAGCTATTTTGAATTCTCTGTCATTTAGATTATAGATTTCTGTGCCTCCAGGATTGATTTCTAGGTGTTTGTCTTTTTACTTGTAGTCTGGAGTATTAATACATTTTTTCATGCTATTTTATGGAGTGCATTTGTGCCTTCACATAGTGATAATATCTCATTGCAGATTCCACCTGCCACCACTGGGCAGGGAGGGCAGGAGCTGTGTATTCTGAGCCCACCATGATCCCTGTCAGCTGTGCCTGTCTGAGCTTGGGCCACTCCTTGGGGCTGCAGCAGCCCTGTGGGCTCTTCCACCAAATGGGAAAGTGATCATATGGGGGCTCAGGGCTGCCACCACCTACTCCCACAGTCCCACTGAGACATGCTTTCCCCTTTGGGGCTGCAGCAATACTATGGGCATTTGCGGCAGCTGGGAACTTGTTCATCTTGGCACGCAGATCCACCACCATCCCCTCCTAGGTCATCCCAGCTGTTGTGCTTGGTGGGTGGGGCCTCCCAACTGGATCCGAGCCTGGTATGCTCCCTGGGGACTGCAGCGGCACTGTGGACTCCCCCACCAGATGGGAAAACAATCACGCAGGGGCTCAGGGCTGCTGTCACCTGTTCCCCCAGTTGTGTCGAGGCACACTCTCACCCTCGGGGCCACAGCTGTACTATGGGCACTCCAGCCAGAACAGTCAGACGTGTGTACAGACCTGCCAGGGGGCTGGTGAGTGCTCATCTATTTCCACCACCTCCCCAGGAGTAGTCCATCCACCTTCAGATGTTTAGCTGTATGGGTCTCTTAGGTGTCCTGATGTGCTGTGTAAGTATCCTCCACTGATCAGTGAATGTCCATTCAGTTGTAGTTCAAAGAGGGAGAGACAGAGGGAACAGCTCACTCTGCCATGTTGCTGATATCCTCCTCTTTAACAATTTTTATTGTGAGGTATAACACATACAGAAAATTGCAGAAAACATAAACGAACATATCATAGTTTACCTACACTCGTCTTGATGGACTCCCAGACTTTTTCCAGTTTTGGGCCATTATGAATAAAGCTACTATGAACCTTCTGGAAATCTTTTTCTTGAAATACATTTTTGTTTCTCTCAGGTAAATATTTAGAAGCTGGGGAGCTTTTTCAGAATATGTAGTTTAGTCCGTATTTTTAAACCCCTCCCTACGTGATTCTGTTGTGGCCACACTAGAGGTAAACTTTACGGACACACTGCCACAGATGGTATTTGGAGGTGGGAGAGGGAGGTGGGAATGAGAGGGGACACAGTTGAACAAAAAGAGTGTCCCAAGATTGCCAAACATTTATAACCTATTTTCTTCTGTCTTGTAACAGAGGGATGAGGTGAGGGCCAGTCTCTGGAAATTACATTCTGGGTGGATGAGGATATCCTGGATTTCTTGGAAGGTTCTTCATTCAGGGGGCCCCAGAAAACCCACTAGAGAAGCTGATCGGGAAGTAAGCAAGTTCTCCTAAGGGGATCTCCTAGTAAGGATGAAGAAGTGAGATTTAGCAAAACTTCAGCTTCCTTCATTGTGGGTCAACTCTGAGCAATCACGAGGTGGAAATTGTGTTCTAACTTGAGTTTTCATTCATCCTCAGGACAAGTAAAGAAAACCTGAGTGGCATCAGCATCAGGTCAAACCATAGATGTTTTATTCTGCTGTTGTTTGATCCCTCAGATTTCTCCCCAGGAAGCCCAGTGTGAGAAACCACAGCTCCAATAGGACTGGGCTGCCCTACTTCAGGCAGTCTGGGCTCAAGGAGTCATGAGGTTTCTTTAGTATAAAGAGCAGGTTACACAAGATAGGTTGATTTAAAAAAATAATAATAACCCTTTCATTGTGAAACAACATATATACAGAAAATTGCATAAAACTTAAATGTACAGCTTAACCCATTCTGTAAAACAGATACCTGTGTGCCCTCACACAAATCAAGAAATAGACACTTACTAGAACCTCAGAAGCCTGCCAGCCAACCAGGTGTACTTTTCAGATACTTTACAGATCAAATCTGCTCTCCCCCTTGAGCTGTGATCACTCTCTTGGCATTTATGTGATGAATTCCTTGCTTTCTAAAAATACCTTTGATACCTAATTCTGCACACCTAAGGAGTATAGTTTAATTTTCCCTTTTAGGAAACTTCATGTAAATGGAATATAACATGTGTATTCTGATATACATGACTTTCTCATTTAACTTGATGACCTTAAGATTCATCCATGTTGTGTAGCTAGTTCAATCACTTTTATTGCTGTATAATAATTTATTTTAGAAATATACTGCAGGGCCGGCCCCGTGGCTTAGCGGTTAAGTGCGTGCGCTCTGCTGCTGGCGGCCCGGGTTCGGATCCTGGGCGTGCACTGACGCACCGCTTCTCCGGCCATGCTGAGGCCACGTCCCGCATACAGCAACTAGAAGGATGTGCAGCTATGACAGACAACTATCTACTGGGGCTTTGGGGGAAAAATAAATAAATAAAATCTTTAAAAAAAAAAAAAAGAAATATACTGCAGTTGCTTATCCTACTTTGGATGGACATTTGGTTTGTTTCCAGTTTGGCGCTATTGTCAAATATATAAATATTTTATCATCTAGGGCATGCTCTGTACCACTGTGGCTTTTTCTCACGTGTTATATATCTTAGTGTTCATAAGCACACATTTTTTGGTAGGGTGTGTATCTAGGAGTGGATTTGTTGGGTCATAGAGTGATTTTAAAAAGACTTTAAAATAGAAAATAGAAACGTATGCAAGAGTAGAAAGCTTCAAAAGTTTAAAACATTTTGTTGATCTCTCATTGATTGCCTTTCTTTCCTTTTCTCCCCAGGAATATTTCTAATCAAATATCATGTGTCATATCATTTCCCTCTTAAATATTTAATATGTATCTGTAACAGATAAGGATTTAAAAAGACTATAGCCATGATACCATTGTACCCAACAAAATTAACAGTACTTCTTTAATATATTAGGGTTCTCCAGAGAAACAGAACCAATGGAGGTGGGCATGTATGTGTGATTTATTATAAGGTATTGGCTCACAAGATTATGGAGGCAGAGAATTTGGAGGTGGAAAGGGTGGGGAAGACATCTTTCTGATTAATTAGTAATTCTGTTAACTGTTCTGAGAACCTCTCCTTTCAGAAGAACAGAATCTTGACAGCTTACCTTGTCCACATCTGCCACTTCAAGACCAGAGCAGCTCCAGAGGACCTTCAACAATATGTTGGGGACAACACCCTTTCTGTCAAGATTTACTTTGCTAACTGCACTTCTGTTCACAGAAGTGCCCTCCCACTGGCTGCCTCACCAGTCCCATAAGGAAGAAGAGCATTTGTTCTTGGGTGGGGACTATAAAGATATGTCTGTGTTTCCAAGATCTAATGTTAGTTCTCATTCTGTTCTCTTGTAAAGACAGCATTTATTCAAGTGTTAATAATCAGAGGAATCTGCACATCACAAATACCAGGGAGCTTTGTGAATAAATACAGATTCCTGATTCTGCACCAGACTTTATTAATCAGATGTCTTGGTGCTGCAGTGACCGAACCTGTATTTAAAAAACTCCCCAGGTGATTCTGATGAAATATCAGTTGTAGATCACCATTTAGGAAACAGTTACCTAGATGGTCTTTGGAGCTGGGAGAGGCGTGAGATGGGAATGTAAGGAAAAAAACCCAGTTGAACAATCCACACTGTCCCAAGATTCTGAAACATTTACACAGATTTTCTTTTATCTAGTGGCAGTGGGAACTGCCAGAGGGGATAGATATAGGAGAGACCTATAGACCCTCCCAGCTCTGAATGTACATTCTGGAATGAAGGGGACTTCCTGGATTTAAAAAGCAAAGTTTGTTGTTCAGATGCACTTAGACATTCACTTTGGGGGCACTCACAGAAAATAACCAAGCTCCTAGGGGTTCTCTCCCAGTGAGGTCCTAGAGCTGAGGATGAAGCAACTTCCCTTTCCCTGCTGTGTGCTGTGGAAACCACAAGGTGGAGCTCCATTTCCAGTGAGTTAGTTTTCATAAGCAGATTTATAATCTAATAGATTAAGTCCAGATTTAGAGAATTGCAGTGCCTGTATGAATGGGTCACCCTACTTCAAGCAGCCTAAATACAGAAGTGATGAATCTTTCCTGGTATAAAGGAAAAGGGACCTGAATTTGATGGATATTTTGTTTTAACTTTTAAAATGTGGACTATAACAGACCTAAGGGGGAAAAAATGAATAAAAGATAAACATGAAGATTAATACATTTTTATTAAAGAAACACCCGTGTACCCCCAGCAAGTCAAGACATAGATCACTGTCAGCATTCCAGAAACCACCAGTCACAGCATACTCTTTCCTCTTTCCAACATCTTCTCTCCCTCCTTCTAACTGTAACTACTGTCTTGACTCTTATGGTAATCAATTCATCACTTTCCTTTATACTTTTACCACATAGTTATGTATCCCTAAGCTGTAGTTTAATTTTGTTAATCAAAATTATTTTTAATGTAAACGGAATCATGTTGTACATACTCTATCTCTTCTTTTATTTTCTCAACATGGTATCTGAGATTCATCTATGGAGATGCATTTTTTTTAAAGTTTATTGCTGAATAATAATTTACTCTCTGAATACCCTACCATTTGTTCATTGTATTATTGATGAATTTTGGGGTTCTTTACAGTTTTGGCCTACCATGAATAATTCTGCAATGAACATTCGTGAACACGTATGCTGTTTAACATGAATACTTATAGTGGAGGGTATGTGGGGTTGCTGGGTATAAGAGAGTCTTAAAAAAAAGTCTTAACAGGAATTTCAAATATACACGAAAGCAATGAAGATAGTATAATGAATCACCAGCTTCACTAATTATAAATATTTTTTCCAATCATTTGGCATTTTTCTTCCCCTTTCTTTTTTCTACTCTGGAACGTTTTAGACAAGTTTCAAACATTCTATCATAAATTGCTTCTGTCTGCATCTCTAACAGATAAGGATTTTAAAAACAATAGCCCCAATGCACCTATTACACCCAAACAAACTTAGAGTAATTTCTTAATTGGATTGATCTTTCCTCAGCCTAATCAGCCTTCTATATATACACCAAGAAAAGTTGTCTTCCTAAGAGAGATTAGCAATGGGCCTTATAACACTAGCAACAGATAAGAGCAGGGAAGTCAACTAAATTATGTCATCTTTTCCTTTACCCTCCAGATAAACCCACACACACACAAAGGGACATGTGTGTGCACAGTTATGCATTCTTGGTAACAGCACAAGATTAGAAACAATTTAAATGTTCATTATTATGTGACTCATTAAATAAACTTGCTTATATCCACCCAATGGAATATAATGCAAGTATTAAAAAGAATGAGGAAGCTCTTCATGTACTGATGTGATACAAACATCGCATCTTATTGCGCAGAATTTACTCACATCTAGCTGGAAGGATGGCTGAGAAAAGTATTGTTTTAGGTGGATGAGTTTCCACCCACTTCTGTTAATGAAGACGGGGGATGAACATTGTATAGGAAGCTGACAGTCTCTCCCACATCCTACCCCTTTCTCTACTCAGCATCCCTGTATACTCTTCTCCCCAAAGAGAAGTCATCCCATCCTTCCCAATGTTGACAGCCCCAAAGTTTTATTTTGGAGTTTTTGACTCACTCAGGTCTAGAAATGTTTCTTTGTGGTAAGCATTCCATAAACTTAAAAGAATCCTCAGCTCCCAGAGACCCAATATACAATGGTGCAATGGGAACAGGGCATCCACAATGAAAACTCTCACTGAAGAAAAGAAAAGGATGTAGCCAGCAATATTCTATTGCAATTAACCAAGGCCAGTGGGCAGGAATAGCAAGAATTGCCTGCCCTGGCAGTGGAGGAAGTTTCTTAATTAGCCAGTTGGAAGCACTGGTTCTCTGTCTACAGGATGTGCACCATCCTTCACGGTACCTGGCTTTGCCCTCCTGCATTTCTTACTTGTTCCTTATTTTCTATGGCCACACCTTAGTTGTGCATTAAAGAGTATTATTTCTTGGGAACTGAAAAGCATTTCTAAGAGTCAAGAATGTAAATGAAATGAGTAAACTGCACTGCACTGGAATTGCAAAAACTTTAGAGATAACACGAGGGAAAGGGAGAAGGATGACTGAGTAAAGTAGTGGTGTGGATTAAGGACTTTTGAAAACAAGACGAATATTTATTTTGAGTTCTTTCTTTTGCCAGTGCATCAGGAAAATGGTTAGACATGAAGGACAATTTGTGAGTGATTATTTGCAGAAAACAAGGAAAAAAGCTGAGTGCTATTTAGGACTGATTTATTTCAAAGCAAAGTCATCAGGCAACAGTTAGCCAGAGTACTTTACTTGCAGCAGAAACTCAAAACCACAGGTGTTTATAAAAATGTAAACCACATAGGAATTTGTAAAAGTTGTGGGCACAGGGGTGAGAGTTCACCAGACGTGGCCCAAGGCATGATACGAGGGTCAGAGATAATTTTAACCAGACATTGAAGGTTCTCACGTGACACCTGGGTGATACTATTGTTTATTGATTCATTAATTCAATAACTATTTCTTGAGACTCTATCACATATCAGGCACTATTTACACATAAGTTATGGAGGTCCATCAGCGAACAATGCAGACCAAAATCCCTGCCCTCAGCTTACATTGTCATTACGTGAAGGAAACCATACCACACGCTGTCCACAGTTACTATAGTATTTTATGCCAGTAAGTGTGACAGTTTGGGTGAAATGGCTAAATTCCTTGAAAGTCACATTTACCAAAACTGACAGAAGAGGAAATAGAAAATCTGAATAGTCCAATAACTATTAAAGAAATTGAAACTGTCATTAAAAGCCTTCCCAGAAAGAAAACCTAAGACTCCATTGGCTTCAGTGGCCAATTTCTCTAAACATTTATAAAAGATATAACTCCAGAGAATAGAATCAGAGGAGTCCCTTCCCAACTCTTTTTAGGAGGCCATTATAAGTTTGATGTAAAACCTGACAAGGACATTAGAGGAAAGTAAAATAACAGACACATCTTTACATAAAAATAAATGTGGAAATTCTAAACAATCTAGTGAGATTAATTATAAACATGTAAACTACATCATGACCAAGTGTGATTTATTCTAGGAATGCAGGATAGTTTAACATTAAAAAATTAATCAGAGTAGCTTATGATGATGTAAAGGATAAAGATAATATGATCATCTTAATATATGCAGAAAATGCATTAGATACAGTCCAATAGCCATTCATAATTTAAAAAAGAAGAAAACTCTTAATAAAGTAGGAATAGAAAACTTCTGGAGTCTGATGCAAAATAGCTTTAAAAAAACCCTACAGCAAACATCTTACTTAATGGTGAAATAATAAAGTTTTCCTCTTGATAGATTCTCCCATCTAAGCTTCACAAATTCCCCATCACTCTTTCTCTTGTTCTCTTTTCCCACCTCCACTTACCCCAGGGTTTAAGCTGAGGTCCAAAAACCAAAAATGACACCAATGGTACCCTTATGTCCTTCTGCCCCCAATAAGGGGGCACCAAAGTATTTTTCATGATGAGTGGCTCAGGACGACCCAAGATAAGATGAAACTGGAACTGGGAGCAAAGTAGGAGCAGGCAGAGCTCAAAAATGTCCCCCAGCCCTCCTCACATTGCCTCTAACTCGACCTCTGCAGAAAGTGAAGCAGATTTGGTTGTTGTGTCACTAGTCTGGGCTGAGTCCTCGCTCAGGGCCCTCTCCAGACTTGCAGGCAGGGAGTGGATCAGTCTCTTTCGGAAGTCTTGACCCACGAAGACATAGAGTATTGGGTTGAGGCAGCTGTTGAAGAAGGCCAGGGAGCTTGTTGGGATAAGCAGGACAGTAACGATTTCGTACTTCCCTTCAAAAAGTATCTCCTTGATCCAGATTGTGTCCAGAAGGGCCATCAGTTGAAAGGGGAACCAACAGAGAAAGAAGGAAGCCACAACAGCAGTGAGGACCCGTAAGGTACGGCTGGATTTAATCATGTTTTTTTTATGCATCCTGGCAGCAATGAGCCCATAGCAGATAGCAACGATAGACATTGGCATACTGAAGCCAATGATAAACCGGATGATCCCTCTGGCCGTCAACACAGTGATGGCCACCTTGATCCTCTCATCAGTGGTGCTACCCCAGGATCTAAAGTTGAAAGTACAGTATGTATTCCCTGTGGGATCCTTTATTGTGGTCACAAAGATTAAAACTTGCAAGGTAAGGACTAGAGCAAGAATCCAGGGTGCAATGATCACTTTTGTAGCCAGACCTACAGTGCGGTGGTTCTGGGCCCAGATTGGATGCAGGACACAAATACAGCGGTCTAGGGCAATGAAAGCAATTAAGAAGACACTTCCAAACAGGTTGATGTCCACCACGATGTTAACTAGCTTGCATAGGAACCAGCCAAAAGGCCATTGCTCTCTCATCACCATTGAGACAAAGAGGAATGGGACAGTAGCAGTGAAAGAGAAGTCGGCTATGGCCAGATTCAGGTAACAGAGTGTAGTGACTGTGCGTGGCATCCGGAATCCAGCCACCCAGATCACAAGCCCATTGCCCAGGATGCCGAGGACAAAGGTGATCCCAAGTATCACCAATGAGATGATCAGCACAACGGTGTAGCCAGGAGGATCATAGAACATCTCATGAGATCCATTCAGAGGGAAGGAGAAGTTGGTTTCCATCTTGCCCACACCTGAAACATGTCAACAATGACCATTTCTCAGCTGTGGAACCCTCTTACAGCATCCCTATTCATGGCCAGCATTGGCTTCCATTCAACCTCCCACTCCAACCAGAATGCCCACTCTACTGACCCTGCAGCCAGTCCTACTATAAAATTGGCACTCCCTTGGCTGTTCCTTAGGGAAAGGATAGTTCTCCATTTCACATAATTATTAATATGCCTTCAGCCTATCAGGCTGATTACTTAACCAAGAGGATTACAAAAATCCTGTCCACCAGCAGAATACTGAACTGAAGGTGTATAGACAACAGAAATTGATGAGAGGCAGCTTCAGCAGAGTGAGGGAAGCACTAGACTCAGAGTCAGTAGGTTCACATCTTCTTCCACCCATGACTCAATGCACAGATGCTGGCAAGCGTGCAGCCTCCTTCAGTTCCAGGCTCTCCCAGACTCCCAGCTCCTGTCCCTCCCCTCTGTGAGGACCCTTGACCTATTGTTTGGTTAGTCTTTAAGTTAAAGTTTTAGAGTTTGGTTTGAGTTTAAAGGTGAAGAGGATCTTGAACAGTTACTGGTAATATGTAGTAATATGTTATGTCCTGTGGACTCGGTGAAGGGAGGAAGTCGGTGAAGGGGGCCCTATCTCTGCGTTCAACCCTCTGTTTTTCATTGTCTCTGCTTCTTATGGACCTCTCCTCTATTTGGGATGCAAAGAATTCTCACCCATTGCACATCTTTAGCATTCTGTGGGATAAAGAGTATGAGAGTAATAAGTTTTGTTAATAATATTTGTGGGGTTCTTATTAGAGACCATGCATTGTGTTAATTGCAGTATATAGGGATCTAGTTTGATCTACATAACAAGTCTATAATGTTTGTTATTTCTAGTTTTTATTTCTAGTTATATTGTTCAGAGCAGTTATGAAACCTGCCGGAGGTCACTTAAGTAGTAACTGGCAGAGGAAGGACTTCAATCCAGCTTGATCTGACTTCCAAGTCTTTTCTCCATGACACAACTGTGCATTGCTGGTTGTGAACAACATTGCTGGTTGCCCACCCGATATCCATTCCCCCGTTCTTCTCTGCTAACCAAACCACAATTTGGTTTAGTAACTCACCCTTCAGGGAAGATGTCCCTTGCTCCATCTTTGGAGGCAAATCCTCATTAGTCTCACTAGTAACTGGAATCCCCTTTGCTTTGCAAGGGCTTGTTTTAGCAGGGGGCACATGACTAAATCCTGGACAATAACACCATGGGAAAATATCCTGGGAGCTCTGTGATAGATTTCCTTGCTCTTAAGAATGAGAATCCAAAAGATTGTAGTGTCTGCCTTTGGACCAGGTCACATCTGTAACTATTGCCTCCAAATTCAACCCAGACGTCTGTGTGACCCCCATGTCCATGCCACCTGGCCAAATTTCCTCACGCTGCGGTGTGGTAGCTATCTCAAAAACATCTAGGGTGGCTGTTAAAATGCACACTCATGAACCCCACCCTAGGATCTCTTTGCATAATAGCTAGGGTGATTTTCTATGGCCTCAAAAATTTGAGAATCATCTTACACTAGGCTATTCTGCCTCCTTAAGAGACATAGCAGTTACTGAGCACCTGTTCACGTTTAGTACTTGTAATAATATTGCAGGATATCCATTATCATCCATCTTTCATCAAGGGGAAACCATGGCCCCGGGGTTTCAGTAGTTTGTTCAACATCATGCCCAGCCAGTCAGTGGAGGCAGCAAACTTTGAAAACCAGATTTCACCAATTACAGAGCCACTGTCTTTGCCTCTCTAAAGTGCTGCCTTTTCAAGGGGTTCCCCCAAGATTACCTGGAGATGACATCTCCCAGGATGTTGATTTTCCTCCCTCCCTCCTTACCTTTCTCCCTTCCTTTTTTTGCTTCTTGCCTTTACCAGACACTTCCTCCCAAGTCGTCTATGGGACGTCGCTTGATGGAGTGCAGGGTTTCTCAACCTCGGCACCATTGACATTTGGGGCTCCATCATTCTTTGTTGTGGGGACTGCCCCTTACATTGTAGGATGTTTAGCAACATCCCTGGTCTCTATCTACCAGATGCCGGTAGCACCCCCTCCCGCCAGTTGTGACAATCAAAAGTGTCTACAGACATTGTCAAACATCCCCTGGGGGAAAATCACCCCCAGTTGAGAGTGCCTGTTACAGTGTAAGGAGTGCTGGGCTCTGGAGTTTGGTCAGTCTGTATTCTCATCTCATCTCTGACACCTGCCAAATGAGTTCTTGGTCAGTGAACATCTCTGCAAACTTCAGTTTCTTCCACTGCAGACTGGGGGTGATTTTGTGATGAAGACTGGTTTTCAGGTGAGGATTAGTGAGAACAGATATGGAAATCTTTTAGGCAGGACTGAGTGAGTCTTCAACAAATGAGAACTCTACATCCACACCTGACTGTATGCTATGTCCTGGGGCTCAACCCTGGGCCAGACATTGTGGAAGCTCAAGTTCATGTCAAGAACAATGCTCATAACAGTAGTGGTACTGCTCATGAATCTTTTCCATATGCCAAGAGCTTCTCTTTCCACCCTCATCATGACTCATCTCCTAGGGTTCCTGAGGATTGCATGTGTTAATATTTATAAAGCATCGAGCATACTCTGTGGCATTGTAAATGTACAATAATATTAGATATAATTAGCATAACCATTGTACAGAAGAGGAAATTAAGACTTCAACTGGTTACATTAATTGTTTAAGGCCCCCGGTGAGGAAGGGGTAGAGCCAGAATTTGAGTTCAACCAGACTGATTCCACCAGTATTGTGCTTTTAAGTCTCTCCCACCGCATATTTCCTCAAGAGAGTCTGGTTCACTCTACCCACCCATTAACACCCTACAAAGCACTCAGAAGATACGATGTTCTCAATAATCTCTAAATTGTTCCTTTAAAAATGTTGATACAACAAAGAAGGATGGTTGTGCAATGACAGCTGGGGAAAGGCCAGTGAGGTAAAGTTGTAAATTTATGGGACCAGCCTCATTGCAGGGTGGGAGAGAATCTATGACCACAGGTAATAGTCGGCTGGACTATGGTGGCTGCTATTTGGTGAGCCCCTAATATGTACCAGTCACTGTACATTTCATCATCTCTAATTACAACATCCTTGCTTTTGCATAAGTATCATCATCGTGTATTACAAGAGGAAACCATAACTCTGGCCGGGGAAGTGGGTGGCCCAATGTCACAATTATTAAGGGGTGTTCTGGATTTATGACCACAGATTTGAGATGGAAACTCCGCACTTGTTTGTTAGCTGACTCCTCTTCTCTAGCATATTAGCATTTCCATGCTTTGAAATAATGGTTTCAGTTCTGCTTTCTCCATGGACTTCCTCACCCCTTCCCACAACCCGACTCTCAGCTGATGCCTTTACCTCATATTTTAATGAGAAAACGGTAAAAATTAGTTGTGCACTTTTCAGCCTTCTCTCACCCAAATCCTGCAATCTGTCTGCACCTGTTGCAGGGAATAGAGTTCTTGTCCATTCCAAAGGCTACCCTCCACCCTATATTTGCTCTGGGTCCCTCTCTCTCTCACCTTCCCAGGAATTTTCCTCCTGCATCATCCCTTTTCTTTTCTGCCAAAACCCTCCCAAGATTTTCTTTCCACTAGATCATTCTCACTGTCACATAAACGTGATCATATCCCCTACTTTCAAAAAGAAACCATCCTTGACCCATATTCCGTTCCAGCTTCAGCCCTATTTCTTCAAGAGAATTCTTTCTGCCAAACTTTTCAAGGGAGTGTCTCCCCTTCCTCACCTCACATTTTTCTCCTAAAGACACTCCAAGTTGACTTTGATCCTCAGCACTCCAGGAATGTGCTCTCCTTAAGGATGCTCATGGCTTCTATGCTGACTCCAGTTCTTGTCCTGATATCTCAGTGACATAGGACCCATCTGACCCCTTCCTTCTTCTTAAGACACATTTTTCTTATGCCTTGAGATAATAAAATGTACGGACAACACACTTTTGCTTGCCTTTATAGCTCACTTGGCCACCTCTTTTCAGTCCAGTTTACTAGATTTTTGCCTCCAAATTTAACTGCCCCCCTCCATCCTCTATACAGTCTCATGGCTTGTAACATCTTACTGATGACTTCTGATCTAAACCATCAGCCCAGGCTTCTCTCCAGAGCTCTAGCCTGGTATAACCAACTGACTTCTTGACATCGCCCCATGGGAATCCCAGAGACACCCCAAACCTAACGTTGCCCAAACCAAACTCTTAATTGTTCCATCCTCCCACGTCTGCCTCTCTCCCTGTGTCTGTATGTATTTGGAGCTTAAATACACAGTTGTTAAAACTCCAAATCTAAAACTCACCCATGATTTCCCTTTCCCTCACAACCCAGTCCAGTCCAAGTCTGTTGATTCTATCTGTCATGTGCATCACCACCTCCCTTGTCCATGGCCTCATCTGACCTGCATATTTGCAGTAACCTTGCAAATAGCTTGTTCCTGCTCCTGATGCTGCCCCCCTCCCAATCCTTTCGGACAGAAACCAAATGATGTTTCAAAAACACAAATCAGATTATGACATTACTCTGCTCACCACCCTCCAGTGGCTTCCACACTCCTAATTCAAGCTTACCAAGCACTCCTGGATCTGCCCAGTCTGTCCCTCACACCTCACACATCCGCTCTCATCTCACACACTGTGCTCGATCCGCACTGAATTCCTTCGATTCCTTGAACACGCCAAGCTCACTGCCATCTCAGGGCCTTTGCATCCTCTTTTCCTTCTACCTGTAATGCTTTTCCTTTCAGGCTTCCCATATCTGGCTCTTTCTGAATATTCATATCTCAGCTTAGATATTTCATCCTCAGAGAGGTCCTGCCTGACCCACAATGCAAAGCAGCTACCCCAGGCACAGCCGATCTCACCAGATACTTTTCTTGTTTGTTTATCCATTCATTTATTTTCTATTCTTAACACCCTCCACACCAGTATGTAAGCTCCACAAGACTACCAAGTCCTTTCAGTGCTACATCCCTAGAGTAATGCTGTCCAATAAACACATAAATTGGAGCCATCAGTGCAAGCCGCATATGTGAGTTACACATATGTGACTTACAATTCCTTTTACAAAGTAACAGAAATTATTTTAATAATATATTAATGAATTTTAATAACATATTTTATTTAACCTAACATATCAAAAAGAATATTATTTGAACATGTAACCAATGTAAGATTATCAATGAGATATTTTACGTTCTTTTATCCTGCTAAGTCTTTGAAAATACTAAATGCATTTTATGCTTGCAGCACATCTCAGGTCAATGACCATATGTGGCAAGTGGATGTTATGTTGGATAGCCCAGCTCTAGAGTTTAGGAGGCATCTGCCACATAGGAGATGTTCAAGTAATAATTTTTAAATTGTCAGGCCCCCACCTTACCACCAGCTGAGATCCCTTTGCTCTGGCTGGTTCCTGGCTTCTTGTTGAGAATGTAGGCTGGAAGGGCTTCTGCAAATGCTTTATTGAAGGACAAGGGGGAGGGACAATGGAGCTGGAACCAATCAAGTGACAGAAACTCAGAGCTTCTTGCAGTTTCCAGAAAGCACCCTGGAGATGTTGTCAGCATACTCTCCTTAGAAACTTAACTAAGTGAACATTCCCCTCACCTCCAACCTTCTGGGGGAGACAGGAGTTCAGTCCTAGAATATCAAGGGTCAAGGAATCTGGGTGTCCACACCCTTTCTACTTTACAGATTCAGGAAAATGAAAGAAACAGTTACTGAGATGAGAAGAATGAGGGGCAGTTTTAATGAGAAACAGAGATGATGGTTAAACAAAAACTTGCTTCTCTACTCACACAACATTCTGGCACCAAATGTGTAGGTTTTTTCTACACCGAGCAATTCTCCAATTCCTTGTGGACCCCAACTGGTTGTTCAATTCAATTCAATTCTGACACTATCTATCTGGAGCAAGCATCAGATCCCACAAGTTAAAGGGCTCACCCACAAGACTACCCCCACTACAGATGTCACATGCCAGTACCAGGTGGCCACTTGTACTTCTGACTGATCAGCTATAAATCAGGGGTTCCCATGACCCCCTCCTCAAGTTCAATAATTTGCTAGAATGGCTCACAGATCTAAGCAAGGCAATTTACTTACATTTACCACTTACTATATGAAGGATACAACTCAAGAACAGCCAAATGGAGGAAAGGCATAAGGCAACGTGGGGAAATGCGTGTGCACAGAGCTTCCATGCCCTCCCTGGCTGCACCACCCTCCCAACACCTTGATGTCTTCACCAACCCAGAAGCTTACCAAATCTCATTTTTCAATTTTATAGATTTTATAGAGGTTAATCTCCAGCCCCCCTGACCTCCCCTTCCCAAAGGTCCGGGTGTGGGGCTGAAAATTCCAAGCTGTAACCCCTGGTCTTTCTGAGGCTCTCTAGGGGCCCCACCCTAAGTCACCTAATTAGCATAAACTCTGGTGTGATCAAAAAGAGCTCCTTATCAATAAAAAAAGATAATTCTATCACTGGGGAAATCTCAAGGGTTTTAGGAGCCTTGTGCCAGGAACCAGGCACAAAGACCAAATATATTTCTTATTATACTACAGTAGTGCTAAAAGAAACTGTAACCAGGAAGACAGAGAGAGATAAGGGAGATGTGTCAGAGACCACCCTTCACCTAACATCGTCACCAAGATTAATCCACTAAGCTTCTGCTCCTGAAGGAGATAATTTCTGGGCCAGTGATCTGAGAAGATGGGCCCTTTCTGAGGTTTTAAGAACCATCAGAATGTTTTATAGAGTTATTCTCAAACCCAGTGTATATAACCATGGAGAAAAGGGGAGAGCCAGAAAACAAATATGCAACAGAAAGAGATAAACACAACTATTCTCTTTGTTTATCCCAAATCAATGTACCAATATGATGTTTGCAGGTGTATGTTATAGCAAACCTGTGAATCACTTAAACTATGTGGAAATTTATTATTTAAAAAAATTTGAAAGGAAGTAGGTTCTGAGTCTGAACAAGAATTGAGTTTAATTTAATCCTTCCACTCCACCATTTTATTGGTTTTCTTCCAAGGACTTCTTGAACATGACCACAAGATGGCTGCCATTGTTCCAGACATCACATCCACATAATCTCCCAAGCCAGAAGGATGAGGATGGGCAGAAAAATTGATCTCATTCACAAGCTTCTCTCATTTCATAAGAGAAAGAAATCTTTTCTCGAGTTTCTACAGGACCTCTTCTTACCTTTCATTGGCAGAACTGAATGACTTACCCATCTCTAAACCAATCCTTGGCAAAAAAAAAAAAAATTTTAATGAGGTTGTCTTGATTGGCTTGGGATGAAGGTACATTGCCACCTGAATTAAATGGAGTTCACTTATCAAGGAATAAGGGGTGGTAGGTATTATATAGGTGTAGCCTCCAAAGAAGTGTTCCCTTGCTGGCTCCTAGGGACATAGAGATTAATCAGTCATGGGCTCTGCCCTGGAGAAGCTGACCAACTGAATGGAGAGATAGAGAGTGCAGTGCTTAGTCACAGTAGAGTGGGGGCATATGGAGTGATAGAGAGATGCCTGGGTCATTATGAGATCCCACAAAAGGAGCCACTAACTCAGACAGACAGAGTCTAGAGTCACTTCCTGGAAGAGGTAACATGTAGGCTGAGTCTTAGAGACTCAGGTAAAGAGGGGAAAGAAAATTGCATTCCTGGCAGATAGGAGTGAAAATGCACAGGAAAGGGTCCAAGAAATAGGTTTCCTTAGGTTATTGGAACACAGATGTGAGGCAGAGAGCAATAAGCAAGGATTCTTTGGAGGGCGGCAGGGGCCAATTCTTAGTGGGTCTTGAATCCTACAAGAAGGACTTGGAATTTCTCCTTCAGAAAATGAAAAGCCTTTAAAGCAAGAGAGAGACTTGTCATGTGTCTGCTTCAGGAAAAAAAAAAAATGATCCTAGAGTCCTGCAAAGGGATGGATTTGAGAATGCTCCCAATGGGAGGCAGAGATCTTAGGTGGAGAATGTTGCAAGCGGTCAAGGTGAAGTTGTTGAAGAGCTACTCAGACGCCTTGACCCCTGATGTTGAGGGACTTGAACTTTGGCATCCCACAGAGGGTGGAGGTTGAAGAAAATAATCAGATACTTGAGTTTCAAAAGGGCCCAGTCTACTCCCCATATGCTGTTAAAACAAGTGCCATATTGGTATCTTCTTGGGGCCATTGAGAAGCACAAGGAGCGCTATTTCCTGTTACCCAATTGGTTTCAGCTCATTTATCCCTTTCCCATCCCCTTCTTGTATCTTCTGCTAAGAGTATTAGAGCCAGAGTCACTCTCCTCAGGAGACCAGAACTTAGAACTGTCCAGAGCAAGCCCACAGTCTGTGCAAAGTCCAGGTGAGAAATGCATCCCTGAGGGCTGTGGAGCTAGACAAGGCCACACTCCATAGAATGGTGGGGACAAAAGACTCTGGAGTGAGTTGCAGAGAAATACAAGGTGAAGAAACATACACAACTGTGTCAGGATGTTGTGCTGTGAAGGAGAGCCAAGGAATTGATTGGGAACTAAAGAACGATGTGGATTTGAAGGATAGATTTTTTTAAAAAGTAATAAGTTCTAGACCATATTGGGCTGCTGATGGGAATGATGGAGTGGAGAGAGAACATTGGTGCTGCAGGAGAGAGAAGAGATAAGTAAAGGACGGGAGTTCTTGAGAAAATGAGGGGGTGGGATTCACAGGACCAGTGGAGGACAGGTCTTGGGCAGGGCTGCTTGTCCTCTGCTCATAGGGACAGAGGCAGAGAGCAGTGGTGCAGGAGCAGACAGGAGGGTGGATTTGGTGGAGTATGAGGCACAGGCATCAGCAGGGTGGAGATGGGAGAGGAGATTTGAAGCTTTGAGGAGAAAGCAGAAGGGCCAAAATAATTATTCTGGATGACGGGAAGATGAATGTAACAGGGAAGCAGTAGATTTCCAGAGCAGTGATGCGTCTCTACATGAAGAGACTCGTCCTGGATATTCCATGGGACCCATCCACAGGGCTCAGCTCTGCTCCCTCAAGAATTGCAACCTTAGACGTTAGACCAGTCACTTACGCTCTCAAAGCCCGAGTTTCTTTTTCTGTCACAAGGTGATGATGATGCTTAGCCAATTCGGAGCTTGTTGAGATCACCGGCAAGAAAGGGAAGAATGCAGTACAGTAATTGCTATGTAGGTCACAGGTGGCAGATCACAGGTTCTCTCCCCCACTGCAAACCTTGGTGGAGTCACAGTTGCACAGCTTTTCTTCTCTGGTGTGTCCCCTCCTGTCATTGCAGAATCTTCCTGATTCATTGCATCAGTCTTTTCAAATGGGTGCCTTAGAGATTCTTGAGGACAAATAGTTCTCAGGGTGTCTCTGTGGTTTGACGGTGAGTGGGGTAGGAAATAACTTCCAAGTTGTTTCTAAGACAGTAGAGCATGGAAGTTCAATAGAAATGGGAACCATGTATGGAAATTAGAGTTGTCTGTTAAGCATTCTGGAAAAGTAAAAAGAAACAAGTGAAGTTCATCTTTTTAAAATATTTTACTTAACCGTATATTGCCAAATTATTATCATTTCAACACGTAGTCAATATAAAAATTATTAATGAGATATGTCACATTAGTTTTTTCACCTTAATTTTTCAAAATCTGATGGGTATTTTCCTCTTAGGTCCCTTCCCAAATAGTCCCAGCCGTATTTCAGGTGTCCCAAAGCCACATGTGGTGAGTGGCTACTATATTAGCTCAGCTGTGGAGGCAGGATGGCAGGGCAGGGGCAGAAAGAGACCTTTGCTGGAATCTGACAGCATGAGCTGTTGGGTGACTTTAAGCAATTAACTTAAATGCTCTAAGTCTCAGTTTCCTCATCTATAAAGTGGGTATAATAATAATAACAAAAAACTAACATTATTTGGTACATGCTGTGTGTCACTCACCGGCCCATGCTTTCTGGTATCACCCACTTCCTCCTCACAACAGCCATTTGAGAAGGATGCTGCAAGGGTTAGAAGGGAAGGAAAGCTCTTGGCAAGAGCCTGGCATGTGGTTTGCATACAGAATCAAGTTAAATCTCACACCCAGCACATATTTGGACTGAATACTGTCATGCTCTTCTGCATCCCAAGAGTACTGAGCCCACCCAATGGATGGAAAAGCGCAGCCCATCCATCTGGCCAAGATCACCACAGAGACAAGAGTGGAGATGGGGTCTCCTGCTCTGACATCCTCAAGCACAGAATCCACGATGTGTGTTGTGTAACACTTAATGACATGTTGTCTGCTATAACTCTCTGAGTCACTTTGCCTCTCTTTGAAAACCAACCACACATTATGCCTGACCTCTCACAAAGACAGAGGAAAAGAGGCTTTCATGACCCCCAAGTCAGAGGGCCAGACTCGGGGATGGAGAAGTTCTATACTTTGTAGCCCTCAGGAAGAGAGTCATAGGAGGAAGAAAGTCTTAGCTCACCACTGCCTGACAAAAAGTCACGGAAGCTGTTTCTCACCAATCTTCTGATGTCCACACACCTTCTTCTTCTTTTTTTTTTCCTTTATAAAAATTGTGATAAAATACACATAACATAAAATTTGCCATTTTAAGTATATAATTCAGTGGATTTAAATACACTCACATTGCTGTGCAACCATCACCACTGTCTAGTTCTAGAACTTTTTCATCACCCCAAACAGAAACTCTGTACCCATCAAGCAATAACTCCCCATTCCCCAGTCCCTGGCAACCACTCATATGCTTTCTGTCTCTGTGAATCTGCCTGTTCTGGATATTTCGTCTAAATGGAATCATACAAGATGTGACCTTTTGTGTCTGGCTTCTTTCACTTTTCAAGCTTCATCCGTGTCACAGCAGGTGGCAGAACTTCAGTCCTTTTCACAGTTGAATAATATTCCATGGTATGGATGGACCACATTTTGTTTCCCATTCACCTGGTGATGGACATTTTGGTTGTTTCCACCTTCTGGCTGTTGTGGAGAGCACTGCTGTGAACACGTGTGTGCAGGGTTTTGTTGGACTGCCTGTCTTCTCTCTACATCTTTTGCCCAGTGTTTTCTCTTGGAGGGCAAGGCCCTTGTCTTTAGCTAAGTAATCTGCCTGGTAGGTGGCTTGCATGTTAGCAATTGTCAGAGTCTCTGCGATACTGTGATTTATTATGAGGAATATCCATTTCATCTTCATCCTCCTTCATGGCAGGGATCTCCTAAAACCCTTGGAATTTCCTTTGATGAGAGCATAAAGGTGTCTTTTCTTATGTTAATGAAGTGACTTTGGAAGTGACCTAAGGATGGAGGCTGGTCACCAGAGGAACCAACCATGTGATTAGAGGGTGGGACCTCAGGAGAGGAGAGAGGTGCTAGAGATTGAGTTCAATCACCAATGGCCAATGACTTAATCAATCCCAGCAATGTAAATGAAGCCTCCATAAAAAGCCAGAAGCACAAGATTTGGAGAGCTTACAGGTTGGTGAACCAGAACCCTTCCACGTGCCACCGTGCTGGGCCCCAAGTTCCATGAGGACAAAAGCTCCTTTGTTTAGGACCTCGCCCTGTGTATCTCTTCATCTGGCTGTTGATTCCTATCCTTTACTCCCCATATGCTGTTAAAACAAGTGCCATATTGGTGTCTTCTTGGGGCCATTGAGAAGCACAAGGAGTGCTGTTTCCTGTTACTCAATTGGTTTAGCTCATTTATCCCTTTCCCATCCCTTGGTGTATCTTCTGCTAAGACCATTAGAGCCAGAGTCACTCTCCTCAGGAGACCAGAACCTAGAACTGTCTAGAGCAAACCCACAGTCTGTGGAAAGTCCAGGTGAGAAATGCATCCCTGGGGGTTGGGGAGCAGACAAGGGCATGTGTCATAGGATGATGGGGACAAAAGACTCTGGAGTGAGTTGCAGAGAAATAGATGGGGATGAAACGAGTCCAGCGAACACACACGACTGTGTCAGGATGTTGTGCTGTGAAGGAGAGCCAAGGAATTGGTTGGGGACTAAAGAACGATGTGGACTTGAAGGATAGATTTTAAAAAAGTAATAAGTTCTAGACCACATTGGGCTGCTGATGCAAATGAAGGAGTGGAAGGAAAATATTGATGCTGCAGGAGAGAGAAGGGATAAGTGAAGGAGGGAAGTTCTTGAGAACACGTGGGTGTGGGAATCAGGACAAGAGGAGGACAGATCTTGGGCAGGGCTGCCTGTTCTCTGCTCATAGGGGCAGAGGCAGAGAGCAGCGGTGTAGGAGCAGACAGGAGAGTGGATTTGGTGGAGTATGAGGCACCGGCATTGGCAGGGTGGGGATGGGAGAGGAGGTTTGGAGCTTTGAGGAGAAAGCAGAAAGGCCAAAATAATTATTATGGTTCACAGGAAGATAAAAGTAACAGGGAAACAGTAGATTTCCAGAGCAGTGATATGTCTCCACATGAAGAGACTGGTCCTGGATGTTCCATAGACCCATCAGCAGGGTTCAGCTCTGCTCCTTCAAGAATTGCAACCTTGGATGTTAGGCCAGTCACTTACCCTCTCAAAGCCCGAGTTTCTTCTTCTGTCACAAGGTGATGATGATGCTTAGCCAATTCGGAGCTTGGTGAGATCCAGGGCAAGAAAGGGAAGAATGGGGTACAGTGACTGCCACGTAGGTCACAGGTGTCAGATCACAGGTTCTCTCCCCCACTCTCAAACCTTGGTGGAGTCACAGTTGCACAGCTTTTTCTCTCTTGTGTGTCCCCTCCTGTCACTGCAGAATCTTCCTGATTCATTGCATCAGTCTTTTCAAATGGTTGCCTTAGAGATTCTTGAGGACAAATAGTTCTCAGAGTGTCTCTGTAGTTGGATGGCGGGTGGGGTGGGAAAACACCTCCAAGTTGTTTCTGAGACTGTACAGCATCGATGTTCAATGGAAATGGGAACCACATACAGAGCTTTGAATTATCTGGTAAGCACTGTGAAAAAGTAAGAAGAAACAAGTGCAGTTTATTTTTATAAAATATTTTACTTAACTATATATTGCCAAATTATTATCATTTCAACGTGTCGTCAATATAAAAATTATTAATGAGATATGTCAGATTAGTTTTTCTCTCCTAAGTCTTTGAAATCTGACAGGTATTTTCCTCTTAGGTCCCTTCCCAAATAGTGCCCAGCCTCATTTCAAGTGCCCCAAAGCCACACGTGGTGAGTGGCTGCTGTATTAGACAGCTCAGCTGTGGAGGCAGGATGGCAGGGCAGGGGCAGAAAGAGACCTTTGCAGCAATCTGACAGCAGGAGCTGTTGGGTGACTTTAAGCAATTAACTTAAATGCTCTAAGTCTCAGTTTCCTCATCTATAAAGTGAGTAAACTAGTTTCCTGAGTTCTGTGAGCCTTTCTAGCAAATTACTCAAACCCCAAGAAGGGGTCAGGGGTCATACAGACCTCTGATTTATAGCCAATCTGCCAGAAGCACAGGTAACAACCTGGACTCGCAATTGGTGGCTGAAGTGAGGAGCAGTTTTGTGGGACTGAGCCCTGAACCTGTGGAATCTGATGCTATCTATCTCCAGTTAATAGTGTCAGAAGTGAGTTGAGTCACAGGACACCCACCTGGTGTCGGCGCCTTCCTTAGTGTGGGGGAAACCCACACATCAGAATTGGTGTCAGAATCCCACCATTGCACCCCCAATAGCCATTCCTCACTTTCTTCCTCATTGACTGCAGCCTTTTTCATGGCAGCAGTGCATCCAGCTCAGAGTCTAAATCACCAGTGGAGGAGCTGGATTATGAATTTAATTTTAATTCATTTAAATCTAAATAGCTGCACGTGGCTGGTGGCCAATGTCTTGGCCTGTGTGGCTCTAGTGTGACTGAGGGCCTCCCTCCCTCCTCTCCCACCACACTCTGAGCTTGTCAAGGCTGTTCTGGGTCTGGTTTGCCTCCATGTTTGGTCATAGAGCCTGGACACAGGCCCCACAAAATAGGAAGGAATGAGTGTCCTCACACTCTCCTGTTTCCCAGATTTCTTTCTGCTTTTGACAAATGTGTGTGGGAGACAGGCATTGGTGTTCACTGGTAACCTTTAAAACCTTCAAGAGATCTGTTTGTCCATGGCCAGAGGGTCACAAATCAACCACCAGTGTGCAGAGGGCCGCAGGACGGTAGGAACATGGAGGTGATGCAATGGAGGGAGGTGAGGGGGTTGGATATTTAGGTTCCTAGGGGGCTCTGGCTCCCCCCCGATGGTGCTA
This sequence comes from Ceratotherium simum simum, assembly GCF_057802395.1. Classification (NCBI taxonomy): domain Eukaryota; kingdom Metazoa; phylum Chordata; class Mammalia; order Perissodactyla; family Rhinocerotidae; genus Ceratotherium; species Ceratotherium simum. The sequence continues at coordinate 9,586,594 of NC_141932.1, read as the reverse complement.
ACACGGGCAGTGTGGCCTCACATCCTTGGCTGTTTGGAAATCGGGCGGTACCCAAGCTCCTGTTACTCAAGCTGCTACTTCCCCTTCTCTTCCCTCTGCTCTGCTCCTTTGGAAATCACCGAAGCTTGAGATGCTTTGGGCAGGTCAGAAAACAGATGCACAAGGTGGAGAACTGAGAACCTCAGCTCTTGGGTGACTCAGAGGGAGTGTTGGGGGCCAACACTCCTGGATCTCTGAGCCTCTGTCTTCTCATTTGTGAAATGGGTCTATTAACAATCCCTCCCATACAGGCTTGTCTGCACAGTGAAAAGAGACAGAGTATATTCACACAATGAGATGCTCACCCTACAGGAATGAGAATGAGCAAATCATAACCACATGCACAACTGCGGGTGAACCTCACAATGTTGAGCAAACGAAGCCAGACATAGAGGAGGATGCACTGTGTGATTCCATTGACATGAAGTTTTAAAACTGGGGAACTAACCACTGCTGATTGGAGTCAGGACAGTGCGTATCCTTGTGTGCAGGTAGGGTGACTGGGATGGGCTGGTGGGGATGTTCTGCTTCCTGATCTGGGTGCTTGTTACAGTGTGAACATTTATTGATGGAACATTTATGATGTGTGCAATGCTGTGTATGTATATTATACTTCAGCAACACATTTACTGAGAGAGAAAAAGGAGGGAGGAGGAGATGGAGAGAAGGGAAGGATGGGGAGAGAAAGAGATAGAGAGAGAGGTGAGAGATGGGGAGAGTAACAAGGATGGAGGAAGAAAGGATGGAGGGACAGAGAAAGGACGGAGGGAGGGAGGGACAGAGGGACAGAGAAGGGAGGCAGGGAGGGAGAGACCACTTTCCTGGCACGGAAAGGCAAAGGGTGAGTTTCAGAATTTTCTGCAGCTGAACAGAGAAGGTGAGGTAAAATTGACACAGGGCTCAGTAGAGACAGCAAAAATCATTTCTTATCTTTCCCCACCCCTTCCCCCATCCACGCACCTGGAGACACTGAAGGCAGGGAGGGGAGACTGGGAGAAACACCCTCAGTGCAGACAGAAATAGTGGGTTCCAAGCACAATCATCAGTGACCTGAAGCATCTGACAGTGCCTGAGGCAGAGAGGCCGCCATTGACCAAGTCCCTCTGTCATCAATAATATTTCCATGGGCTGGATGTGGCCTCGGTCTCCCATGCCTCAGAAGAGCCAGCGACCTTGATTTCTGTGACTCTGACATGGTGGAGGCCCCATGTCTGTCCCCCACACACATATCAGTGGGAGCAACAGCAGTGATGTGTTGAGATGGCTCATACGAGCTCACAAAGAGACAACTGTAAAATATCAGGACTGTTATGAGCCATTATTGGAAATCAATCTTATAAAATTACAATTAAATAAGTGATATTCAAAATAAAGGTAATAAATTCTTAAAATTCATCACTTCCTAATTACTTTGTTCCATTTTGATGAACAAATGGAGTTCCAAGATGCACATTCTTCATTTAACTTTTGTCTCTCTCATTAACACAAACAAACATACCAGACAGTCTGATATTGTGACATTACTGTTGGTGGCAGAATTGCGAAAACTGGTACTGAGTTTTGCAAGAAATAGCAAGTTGCCCTGAAATTATAGTTGTAGGGAATTTACAATAAAGAGTATCATGTATTGTATTATTATCTGTAAACTCTGTGCTACATACCCTTCATAATCAGTAAAACTTATCATAAATATACGTATTCATATACAGACATGCATTTTTTTTCTGGAGAGCTGTTTGTTAAAACATTTAGCGACACACCACAGTGTGGAAAGCACATGTGCTTAGGATTCTGTAAGAGTCGTGTTCAAATCCAGTTCTGTCACTATCTGTGTGACCTTAAACAAGTCACTTTCCTTTTTGAACCTCAGTTTTCTCTTCTTTAATGTGGGAGCTATAATAACAATCTGAGGGAGATCTTTTGTCTAGAGCTAATGAATATGGAATGGGTAGCCCAAGGCTTGGTATATATCACGACCACCATCAACATGGCTATTTCCACCTGCTGGAGACAGGCCTGCTCTTCTCTACTTTCCCTGTCCTCTGAGATCCAGAGCACAATGACATGGCCGGTCTCATCAGACCTGCCCTTTCCGTTCCTCACAGTCTTCCTTCCTCATTGTACCTCCCTTTGGCAATCAACAGAATGGGGAATCATTAGGCAGACTTTGAAATCCTTGGACCTGGGAAGAGAGGAGAGGGAAAACCCTCCTTGGGTTGACTTGAAAAGCCTCAAAATGAGTTTATTCGGGAATAGCCAAAATAATTGCAATTCACAATGCACATGCTCTGGCAAACCATTGGGCAAATCCAACAAAGAAGAATTGCCTTTGTAGAGAAGAAGGGGGAGTAGGGTGGGGCTGTGTTAGATGAAAGACCACTGCGGGAAAGGAACAGTTCAGGGCAGCAACAGCTTCTCATTGGCTGAGCTGCTGCATTTCTCATTGGCTGAGCTGCTGCATTTCTCATTGGCTGAGCTGCTGCATTTCTCATTGGCTGGTCTGTTGTCAGGTGGGGAGAGAAATCTTCCTTCAGCACTAGTTTTACTTCCTGTCCAAGATGCAAGCATCTGTCTCCTCCTGTTTGGTCTAATTGACAATGTGTGACAGGGCATGACAGCTCACGCTACAGGCCTTCCTGACTCCAATTTAGCTAAGGTTTCTTTTGTTAATCTCCACACTTGTGACTTGTTCTGGTCCCATGCACCTTAGAAGAGGAAGGTCCCCATGAACTTCTCCAGGGCAGAGACCAGCACTTGGTTTATTGCATGCTTGCGCGTGCCAGGCACGGGGCTGCTGTATTAGATTCCTAGGGCTGCTATTACTCATTACCACAAACTGGGGGGCTGAAAACCACAGAAATGTTTGCTTTCTCAGTTATGGTGGCCAGAAGTCTGAAGTGGAGGTTTCAAGAGGGTTCAGCCTTCCTTTTGGAGGCTCTGAGGGGGACCTGTTCTATGCCTCATCCTAGCTTCTGGTGGTTGCCCACAATCCTTGGTGTTATGGATTGAATTGTGTCCCCCAAAATTCCTAAGTTGAGGTCCTGATCACCCAGTACCTGAAAATGTGACCTCATTTGGATAGTGGGTTGTTGCAGATGTAATTATTTAAATTAAGATGAAGTCACGTAGAGTAGCATGGGCCCCAACCCTGTGTGTCCTTATGAAGAGGGGAAAGTCGGACACAGGCACACACACAAGGAGAATGTCATGTGAAGATGAGATTGGAGTGATGCTTCTACAAGACAACATTTGCCAAAGGTTATCAGCAAACCACCAGAACCTAGAAAAGAGGGCCGGAACAGAGTCACAGCCCTCAGACTCACAACCGTGCTGAACCCTTGACCTCAGACTTCTAGCCTCCAGATGTGTGAGACAATAATTTCTGTTGTGAAGCCCTCAAGTTTGTGGTACTTCCTACAGAAGCCCTAGAAAGCTACTGCACTTGGCTTATAGATGCATCACTCCAGTTTCTGCTTGGTCTTCACATCACCTTCTCCTCTGTGTTGACTGTTCAGTCATCTCCCTCGGCCTCACTCTTATAAGGACACCTGTCATTGGATCTCATCTTGAAATCTTTAACTTCATCACCTCTGGAAATACCATTTTTCCAAGTAAGGTCAGATTCACAGGTACCTGGAGGTAGGGCTTGAACATATATTTTGGAGGCCACCAGTTAACCCAGTATAGCTGGGGACTCATATACATCCTCTCATGTAATCATCCCTCCAAAACAGTGTGAGAGGAGGGAAACTGAGGCTACGAGAGACCAAGTCACTTTCCCAAACTTGCTGCTAGATGTCAGAGATGAGATTAGAATACAGGTCCTTCCAACTTGCTGCTGTGTCATTCTCTGTCACAGAGGAGGCTTAGTAACAACGATTGATGAATGAATAAGTGACTGAAGGAATGAGTGAGTGAGTGAAGCAATTCAGCGACAGGCACAGAAAGCTATCTTGTGTGAATATTTCCTAGAAACAGCAAATGATCAATGACGGAGTTTGGGAGCTCATTTAAACCAGGGTTCCATTCCTGGTCCCTCCAGCTCTCTGCATGACATTGAATATATCAAGACCTTAGTTTCCTTACCTGTAAAATGGAGATTGTAATACTTTCCTCAGATGTTTTTCAAGGGTGTTAAGTGAGAGAAAGCACACAGATCAACCCCAGGCAGAAAGTAGGAGCCTGGAAATATCATTTCACTTTGGGAGCATTTGTTCCCAGTCAGATGGTTCTCAAACATTACAGTGCATGAGAACCATCTGGGACGTGTCTTCAGTCATCGTTGGGGCCCTGAGCTCACTCACTGGGAGTGGGGCCTGGTAATCTATATTTTTAGCAAATGCACACAGACGACTTGGATGCTCTGGTGCCGACAGACCAATGTGCAGAACATCTGGCTACGTGATAACAAGAGCAGATGGTGGAGCCAGGTTCCGGTTGCGTCCTCTTGGGCACCTTCCTTCATCTCTCTGAGCCCCAATTTTGGCATTTGGAACTCATCACAGGGATCAGAGGAGTGTCGGCCAGGATGAAAACCCATAGCCTGGGTGCTGACGATAGATGGACAGGACACCACGGCAGCATGATTTCCTCTTCTCATCTGGCAGGTTTCATCAGGAAGGATGAAGTGGTTCGAGCCACTGGATGGCGGGTGCCTGCAGCACTGACCACAGAAGGGGCCTCCAGGCTTCTGCTCCTCTGACTTCCTCTATCTGGAGACCACAGGGGCGCCCTCTTGATGGCACACCATCTGAACTGCACAGTGTCTGTCTTTCTGCTCCCCAAACTATTCTGAGCTTCCTGCCATGCCAAGCTCCTTGCAACAGCCCAGAATAGGATGGTGTTTTCACCCACCCTGGAGAGATGGGGAAGTGGGACCTGGGGATTCAGTCAATGCCCAGCATAGTTCCGTCTACTCACGTCAATGTGGTGATGGGCCCTCCTTGTCTGCCGGTGGAGAAGGGCTGCTCCACCAGGACGGGGAGGTGGAGGCCACCAGCCTTGGAACTCAGGAGTGTAAGACACAAGACCACAGGCTCCTCCCAGCCTCCTTCCCAGAGGCCCTTCTGCTGCTCCCTGAGTCAGTCATGGTGGCTCTCAGCGACTGCTGGTTCAGGAACAGTGAAAACTCACCTCAAATTCCAGTGGTCAGGCAGATACTCTCTCTTAATCTGAAGTGCTACCCTCTGAGGGACAACTTGAGATATCCCCATTTTACAGATGAGGAAAGATAGGCTCAGGGGAATGAGAGGCTCCTTGCCAAGAATAAGCAAGTAACTGGCTCTGCCCTGGGAACCCCAGCCTGTCCCTGTGACTCCCCATCCTTGCATGTGTCTCTGACTCAGACTGTTGTGTTCCTCCCATGGAGACTCTTCAGGCCCTGGTCTGTGGTGGGGCCCACCCAGGACTCAAGGTGGATGACAGGACCTTCGGAGAGGGAGAGGAGGAGGCACAGAGCCAAAGCAATGTGCCAAGAATAACCTGAGGCTTGAAAAATTTTCTGTCAGAGCTCAGAGGGTGATGGACTCAAGAGTCCTAGGGCCAGGCCTCCTCTTCAGCACACAGGGGTGTAAATCCCAGATCTTCCTCCTCTGGTCCAAGAGTCCAGGCCCCCAGCCCCTCCTCCCACAGTGACCTTCTTGCCTGGCTCTGCTGCCCCCTAGCTGCGTCACGCTGGCCAGGCCTCAGTTTCCCTCTCTGGAAAATGAGAGCCCTCCTCTCTTGCTGTAAGGATAAAGAGGCTGCAAAAGGAAGGCTCCCTCTCTCTCTGGCTATTTCTGGCTCTGTTTCCTTCCAGAGAAAATGGTAGGAGCAATGGTGGAAGCTGGAGTGGAGGCATCTTCAGCTGGAGGACAGTGTTATGGGCAGACAGGGCCCTCCCCTCCTCCTCCCCTCTCCAGAGGTCCCACAGCTCCTCCCAGAGGCAAAAGCTGGATGTAGAGTCAGCAGCATCTCCCTCCCACCCTCGCTCCCTCCCTCTGTCCCAGCATTTCTGCAGAATCTTGGGGGCTGAGGTGTTTCCCACAACAAGGGTGTGTGGGAGGAAGGGCCCCGCGTAACTCCAGCGGGTCCAGGCTCCACTGAGAGCACAGGGACCACGCCGTCTGAGTTCTTGGAAGCCCGAGGTGCTCTGCTTCCAGATTCGGGAACTCTGCTGATGCAGGGAGGCCTCGCCCAGAGTCCCACCTCCCTGGGAGCTCCCATTCCTTCCCTCTGAGAGGTGGCCACCCCGAGCTGCTGGGTCGGGTGGGGGTCCCAGCTGCCTCGCACTTCTCTGCCTTCTTCCCTGTCTCTCCCTCTCCGTCCCCTCCCTCCTTGTCCTCCTCTTCTTTCTCTTTCCCTCTCTGTCCACCACCCTGACTCTCCATCCCAACCTCACTCATTCATTCATATTTATTTTATTTTATTTTTTTTTTTTACCTTTATAATATTCTCTTAAAGAGTTTATTATAAACTAGTTTCACAGGCCACAAGGAAATAAAAGGACTATGTACAGCCTTACGGGAAACAGGCAGGGAGCTGAGGAGGGCCAAGATGAGTCTAGGGCCTTGGTGGGCGCATTCCCGGGGGAGGGGGCCCTCTCATCCCGGGGGGAGGGGGCCGCATCCCCGGAGGGGGCATGCCCATTGGAGTTCCTCGTCCCGGGGGGATCCCCATGGGGGGACCCATAGGAGGCCTCATACCAGGAGGTGGGCCCATCATGCCTGGAGGGGGTGCCCCTCGGCCCATAGGTGGGGGAGGACCCCCACGGCCAGGTGGATACTGGGTTGGGGCCCCTGCAATACTGGCTGTGGCAGCAGCTGCAGCGGCTGCAACAGTGCCTCTTCCTTGAGGCGTCATCACCTGTTGGGATGGCCCGCCAACCCCACGGACTGGCCCAGCAAGTCCTGCAGGAGCCTGCGGCATGGGAACACCAGCTGGGATTCCTCTGCCAGCAGCTCTGCCGATCCCTGGGCCCCCAGCAGCTCCAGCAAGTGGCACTCGGGCAATGCCAGTATCTTTGGGAGGAGGTCCCTCTACTGTCATTGAAACCAGGTTCTCCCCTCGAAGTAGGACCAGACCGAGGACTCGCTTCTCTTCTCTTTCTGCTTGTTTTGAGTTCTTTGGCTTGATCTTCCTGAACTCATCACAGTCACAGAGGATCAAATTCATATGCTTGTCAAAAGCCTTGAAGGTGCCAATGAAGATGCGGCCATCTTGCAGGATGCACCTCATCCTGTAGTCGATGTGCTGCAGCATCTTGCTGCTCTTGCCCACGGTCATGGTGACGGTTCTGATGGCTCCGATTCCCGCCGGATTCGCCTCCGCAGAGGCCTAGACGCCCGCCACTAGGCCGCTTCCCGCCGCCGCTCTCATTCATATTTATTGAGCACCTACTATGTACCAGGCACCCGTCCAACCCTGAGGAAACAGAGTCGTGAACACAACAGGCCAAGACCGCTGCCTGTGTAGAGCTTGCATTCTGGCAAGGGAGACGCACATCGTACAGAAAAGATAATAACCAGGCCAGGTGTGCTTTATGTGGGAGGGGGATAGATGCTGTGGAGAACAGAGCCAGTAGAGGAGGGTACAGGGGATCAGGACTCCAGGGTGGGGCAGGTTTCCACACTAAACAGGGTGGTCAGGTGAGCCAGCCCCTCTCCCTCCTCCCACCCTCCTCCCTCCTCCCTCCCTCCTCCCTCCTTCCCTTCTTCCCTTCTCCTCCCTCCTTGTCCTTTCCTCCTCTTCCCTCCCCTCTCACCTTCCTCCTCCTCCCTCCCTTCCTCCCCCTCCCTCCTCCTCCCTCCCCTCCTCTTCCCTCCCATGTTCCCTCCCTCCTTTGTCCCTTCCCTCCTCTTCTCCCTTCCCCCCTCCTCCCTCCTTTCCTGTCTTCTCTGTCTCTCAGTATCTAGACTGTCCTGAAGCACTTCTTCCCACCCAGGACACCTGGCAGAGAAATCATTTTCCTGGACTCAAGCATTTAACAAACCCACACTTCCTCAAGTTACTCCCGGGCCCTACCCTCCCTAGTTCCCCAGGAGGCCAGTGATCACTAAGCAGGTACCTGCCCAAAATGAGGCAAATATAGTCAGAAGGAGCTCAGAGGAAAGGCTCAGTGAGCCCGCCCACCATGTCTGCTCTCCAGTGTCCTTGCCCCTCAGGGTTTCCTCAGACACCTCTGCTCGACCCTGCTATGCACGACCCCATTGCTCCTCCAGTCCCACAGCCTCTGCCTGCATCGAAGCTCAGACTCAGCTCTCTCTCGCCCAGAGAAGACCCTCCTATGACCCTGCCACCCAGACATCCTGGCTCAAAGTCCCCAGTCCCTCATCCTGTGAGTTTGTCCCTCACAGGCACTCAGAGCTGACCCTGCCCCTCCCCTGCTCCCAGCCATCCCATGGCTCCCCAGCACCCAGGGCAAAGTCCTACATTCAAACTCTGCATGGGGACGACCCGGCTATGCACCCCACTCCCAGCCCCGTGCTTCACACTTTATGCTTGACAATATCAATCCACCTGTGCTTTCCTGACTGGCCAGGACATGTCTTGCCTTGGATGCCTTTCCAAACCCACCTTCCAACCCCCAGCCCCACCACCCCCCTTACCCTGGCTAACTCCTCGTCAGGCAGGACTCAGCTCCTCCAGGACTTCCCCTCCCCCAGGCAGCCCTCCATGACTCCCCCCCCTGCCCCGGGTTGGTGCATCCTGGGCTGTGTTCTGTTTACACAGCTGTCTCCTCCACCATATTGGCATCTCCTCAAGGGCAGGGCCTGGGTCTGAGTCATCTCTGTGTGCCCAGCATTGCCCAGCAAAGAGCCTGGCCCACCACTGGCACAGGAGATGTCCCTACTGTGAACAAATGTTCCTCCTTCTGCTTTTTCTCCGTTTCTGCCTTATTACCTCCCCACTCTTCCCTCCTTCTACCCTGGTGTTCTGTAAATCACACCCGAGCTTGTCTGATGATAACTGAAATCATGGGAGGGCCACTGTGGACCCAGGGCAGGGACCAGAGATCAGCCCCCATTGCAGGGGAGGGTTCTGGGAGAGATGGCTGCTACAGAGGGGAGCAGGAGGTGGTCCCACCATTACCAGTCCCTGCCTCTTATGGGAGGGCCCAGTTTCCTCTGTCCTGGTCTTTCAGCTCTTGTCTTGGCTGCTTCCAGCCTTGGTTATTTCTCCCTGCAAAGAATTCTGGGAGACTGGACATCAGGGTCTCAGGGAGGAGGGGCTGGGTGCCTGGACTCCTGGGTCTGAGGGAGGAGGGCAATGGGGGCCTAGACTCCTGGATCCTGCAGGAGGAAACCATTGGAGTTTAAAGTCCTAGTCCCTCCTCCCTCACCCACACTTTGGTTTAGAAACATCTGGTTTTATACAGCTGCTCCACCCAGGCAGGGCAGGGTGGGGGCTGGGCAGCCAAATGCCCAGCTTTTGAGTGGAGCCTGGACTGCCCCTTACCCCCATCTGGGTAACGGGATCACCCTCCCCTCCTGCTCTGGGCTTGGCTCCCACAGGGAGGACCCATCATCCTGACACAACCAGACACCAGGGGGAGGCCCAGAGTCCTGGCAACAGCATCAGACTGTTGGCTGGCCCAGCTCTACTGAGGTGGGCAGGGTGCCCCTCACTTGGGCCCTGAACTGACCTTCTTCTCCCTGACATCCAGGCTCAGGCAAAGGCCCAACCTGGTCATATACCCCCCACACCCTGCCTCCCCAGGAAAACTCATGGAATGAGAACTTGGCATCAGTGGAGGTGCTGGTGAGGATGTACAGGTGCATGTGTGTGGTGCAGCACTGGGGCAGCAATCACGATGTCATGTACACCACCTTCAAGGAGCTCAGCACCTTTTTTGGTGTGAGAAAAACTACCAGACATTTGGTAACCAGAGTCCAGAAGTGTTCAGAGTATTGTGTGTATTGTAAAGGGAAACAAGAGTTTTTCCCTTATAACAATATATTAAACTTTTTGTGTACTACTGGATTGGGTTCACTAATATTTTATTAGAAATTTTATATTTATATTAATGAGAGAAGTTGCCCTATAATTTCCCTTTGCATGCTGTATTTATCAGGTATTGGTAGCTATGTTATGTGAGTTTCATGAAATGAGTTTTATGTTTGTGTAAGACTGGATGTATTTCTTCCTTCTGATGAAAATAATAAGTTTTCACATATTGAGGTATATGGTGTCAACTGAAAAAAAGAGTCTAGGTGATATTAGTGAAGGAGTTTATTCAATAATCAGTGTGAGGAGTTTGAACACTCAGAAAACAGTTCAACAGAGTGCACTGATGGAAATGCTCTGAGGTGTGTGAGTTTAAGTGCAGCTTATATCTCTTTCACAAACAGTGTATGAGCAGGGAAGAAGAAAAAGTCCTTACAACTAGATTTCATATATGTCAAAAAAAGGGATAGGGGACATCAGTATCATGGCAGAGTGAGCTTGCCCACTTAGACTCTCCCCCTCTAAGATACAACAAAAAGGACATTCATATACTAACAGAGGACATTCACACAACACAAAAGACATCTGAGAGACCCACACAGCCTTACATCTGAAGGTGGAGGTGCTGGAACCCCTGGAGGAAGTGGAAGGAGGTAAGGAGAAATCCTCTCCTTCCCCAATGACAGTGACCCTGGGACTGGGACCACACCACTCTCAGAGAGAGCGGGGAAGGGGCAGCCCTTTGTGGGAAAACTGTCACTCTCCAAGTTCTCTCACAGCCTGTGGGAAATTCCCATACAGAGTGGACTGAACTGTTGTGGGGGTGCCTTCATCAAGCTAGCACCCCAGGAGAGCAGATAGCAAGGGAAAAGAAAGAAGCCCCCAGGGTTGGGCAGGCAAAAGAAAGAGCCCCTCCCCCTGCCCGGTGCTACAGCACAACTGGTCAGCCAGAGCACCTGCGGATCACGGCAGGCTCAGAGTACACAGCTCTTGACCCCCACCCAGTGGCACCAGGTGGAAGCTGTGACTAGAAACTTTCAGAAAGAGGAAAAATAAACCCACGCCCTCAAGTAGTATGCAAAAATATATTAAATCTCCAGACCAGAAGGAAAATGACAAACACGCACAAATCAATCCTGAAGGCACAGCAATTTATAAAAATAACAGAGAATTCAAAATAGCTATCATAAAAAAGCTCAATGAATTACAAGAGAACACAGACAATTCAATGAAATCAGGAACTTCTTCACAAAAGAGATTGAAAGTATACAGAAAAACAAATCAGAAATGTTGGAGATGAAAGACACAATGGAAGAGATAAAGAAAAATCTGGAATCTTTAAAGAACATACCTGACAATATGGAGGAAAGAATTGGCATTATTGAGGATAGGAATGCAGAAATGGTCCAGATGGAGGAGGAGAGAGAACTAAAAAGAGATGAAGACATTCTCCGAGAAATATCTGACTCAATTAGGAAATGCAACATAAGGATTATAGATATTCTAGAGGTAGAAGAGCAGGAGAAAGGAGCAGAGAGCTTGTTCAAAGAAATAATAGCTGAGAACTTCCCAAACCTGGGGAAGGAGCTAGAAACACAAGTAAATGAAGTCAATAGATCTCCTAAATATATCAACATAAAAAGAACCTCTCCAAGGCATATAGTAGCAAAGCTGGTAAAAGTCAAAGACAAAGAAAAAGTATTAAGGGCAGCAAAGACAAAAAAAAAAATAATGTACAAAGGAATTCCGACCAGGCTCTTAGCCTATTTTCTCAGCAGGATCTTTACAGGCTAGGAGAGTGGAATGATATATTCAAAATTCTGAAAGACAAAAACTATCAGCCAAGAATACTCTATCCAACAGAAATATCCTTCAGATATGATGGAGAAATAATAACTATCGCTGATAAACAAAGGCTAAGGAGTTCATTGCCACAAGACCACCACTACAAGAAATGCTCAAGAAGGCCCTTATGCCTGAAAAAAAAAAGAGAGAGAAAGGAGATACAAAGCTTTGAGCAAGGAGAAAAATAGGTAGACAAAATCAGAAAAATTTCAGCTTTCTGTCAGAATAGGTTTGCAAAGAACTATAACATCAAAGATAAGGGGAAGGAAAACACCAAAAATAAATATAACCTCATCACTTTAAACATGATGGAATAAGTTGTGACAATAATAAATTATAGGGGCCAGCCCATGGCTTAGCAGTTAAGTGAGCACACTCCACTACTGGCAGCCTGGGTTAGGATCCCGGCGCGCACCGATGCACCGCTTCTCCGGCCATGCTGAGGCCACGTCCCACATACAGCAACTAGAAAGATGTGCAACTATGACATACAACTATCTACTGGGGCTTTGCAGAAAAAAAAAAAAAGGAGGAGGATTGGCAATAGATGTTAGCTTGGAGCCGGTCTTCCTCAGCAAAAAGAGGAGGATTAGCATGGATGTTAGCTCAGGGGTGATCTTCCTCACAAAATAAATAAATAAATAAATAAATAAATAAATAAATAAATAAATAAATAAATAAACTGTTTTCCAAAGAGGCTGAACCACTTTGTGAAAAATAAATAATAATAATAATAATAACTTATAAGGGGAAGAGGAAAAGGATGGGATCGATGTAGTCTGAGAAAATAAGAGGCTGTCAGAAAATGGAGTATCTCATCTATGAGATTTTTTTATACAAACCTCATGGTAACCACTAAACAAATAATGAGAACAGAGACAGGTATGATAAATAAAGATAAAACTAAGAAAACGATCATACAGAACTACCAAACTGAATTGGTAGTCCAAAACACATGGGACGAGAAACAAAGCAAATGCAAAAGAACCAGAAAATGAGCAATAAAATAGCAACCTTAAGCCCTGATATATCAATAATCACTCTAAATGTAAATGGAGTGAACTCTCCAATCAAAAGATACAGAGTGGCAGGATGGATTAAAAAACAAGACCCAACAATATGCTGCCCCCAGGAAACACATCTCAGCTCTAAAGACAAACACAGGATCAGAGTGAAAGGATGGAAGACAATACTCCAAGCTAATGGCAAACAAAAGAAAGCAGGTGTTGCCATACTTATATCAGACAAAGTAGACTTCAAGATAAAACAGGTAATGAGAGACAAAGAGGGGCAATACATAATGATAAAAGGGACACTCCATCAAGAAGACATATCACTTATAAGTATATATGCACTCAACACAGGAGCACCAAAGTACATAAAGCAACTATTAACAAACCTAAAAGGAGACATTAACAACAACACAATAATAGTAGGGGATCTTAACACTGCACTTACATCAATGGATAGATCATCCAGACAGAAAGTCAATAAGGAAATAGTGGACTGAAAGAAAAAACTAGACAAAATGGACTTAATAGATATATCTAGAGCACTCCATCCAAACACAGCAGATTACACATTTTCCTCAAGTGCACATGGAACATTCTCAAGGATAGACCATATGTTGGGAAACAGGCAACCCTCAATAAATTTAAGAAGATTGAAATCATAACAAGATCTTTCCCAACCATAATGCTATGAAACTAGAAATCAACTAGAAGGAAAAAACCAGGAAAGTGACAAAGACATGGAGACTAAACAACATGCTACTGAACAACCAAATGGATCACTGAAGAAATTAAAGGAGAAATCAAAAAATATCTGGAGACAAATGAAAATGAAAACACACCATACCAACTCATACGGGATGCAGCAAAAGTGGTCCTGAGAGGGAAACTCATAGCAATACAGGCCCACCTTAACAAACAAGAAAAATACCAAATAAGCAACCTTAAACCATACCTAACAGAACTATAAAAAGAAGAAGAAAACCCCAAGTCAGCAGAAGGATGGAAATAATAAAAACAAGAGCAGAAATAAATGAAATTGAAACAACAACAACAAAAACACAGTAGAAAGTATCAATGAAACTAAGAGCTGGTTCTTTGCAAAGATAAACAAAATTTACAAACCCTTAGCCAGACTCACTAAGAAAAAAAGAGAGAAGGCCAAAGAAATAAAATTAGAAATGAAAGAGGAGAAATTACAATGGACACCTTAGAAATATATAGGAATATTAGAGAATATTATGGAAAACTATGCCAACAAATTGGAAAATCTAGAAGAAATGGATAAATTCTTAGTCTCATACTACCTCCCAAAACTGAATCAAGAAGAAATAGAGAATCTGAATAAACCAATCACAAGTAAAGAGATTGAAACAGTAATCAAAAACCTACCCAAAAATAAAAGTCCAAGACCCAGTGGCTTCTCTGGAGAATTCTACCAAACATTCAAAGAAGATTTCATACCTCTTCTCAAACTATTTCAAAAAGTTGAAGAAGATGGAACACTTCCTACCACATTTTATGAGGTCACATCACCCTGACCCCAAAGCCAGACAAGGTCAACAAAAAGAAGGAAAATTACAGGCCAATATCACTGATGAACATACAAAAAATTCTCAAGAAAGTACTGACAAACTGAATACAGCCATACATTAAAAAGGTCATATGCCATGATCAAGTGGGATTTATACCAGAGATGCAGGGATGGTTCAACATCCACAAATCAATCACTATGATACACCACAATTAACAAAATGAGGAATAAAAAACACATGATCAAGGCTGGCCTGGTGGCATACTGGTTAAGCTTGCATGCTTTGCTTCAGTGGCCCAGGCTTTGCAGGTTCTGGTCCCCAGGCATGGACTGACGCACCACTTGTCAAGCCATGCTGTGGTGGCATCCCATATAAAGTAGAGGACGAGGGGCATGGATGTTAGCCCAGGGCCAATCATCCTCAGCAAATATAGAGGGGGATTGGCATTGGATGTTAGCTCAGGGCTAATCTTCCTCACACACACACACACACACAAAACCACATGATCATCTTAATAGACCCAGATAAAGCATTTGACAAGATCCAACATCCATTTATGATTAAAAAAAACCTCTCAATAAAATGAGTTTAGAAGGAAAGTATTTTAACATAATAAAGGTCATATATGAAAAACTCACAGGCAACATCATATTCAATGGGGAAAAACTGAAAGCCATCCCTCTGAGAACAGGAAGAAGACAAGGGTGCCCACTTTTGCCACTCTTATTCAACATAGTACTGGAGATTTTGGCCAGAGCAATTAGGCAAGAAAAAAATATATAAAAGGTATCCAAATTGGCAAGGAAGAAGTGAAACTCTCACTGTTTGCAGACAACATGATTGTATATACAGAAAACCCTAAAGAATCCATTGGTAAAGTTGCAGGATACAAAATCAACATACAAAAGTCAGTTGCATTTCTATACACTAACAACAAAGTAGCAGAAAGAGAGATAAGAATACAATCCCATTTACAATTGCAACAAAGAGAATAAAATACCTAGGAATAAACTTAACCAAAGAGGTGAAAGATCTGTACACTGAAAACTATAAAACATTGCTGAAAGAAATTGAAGAAGACACAAAGAAATGGAAAGATATTCTGTGCTCTTCGATTGGAAGAATTAACGTATTTAAGATGTCCATACTTCCCAAAGCAACCTGTGGATTCAATGCAATCCCTATCAGTTCCAACAATATTTTTCATAGGAATAGAACAAAGAAGCCTAAAATTTATATGGAACAACAAAAGACCCCAAATAGCTAAAGGAATCCTGAGGAAAAAGAACCAAGCTGGAGGTATCACACTGCCTGATTTCAAAATATACTACAAAGCTATAGTAACGAAAACAGCATGTTACTGGCACAAAAACAGACACACAGATCAATGGAACAGAGACAAAAGCCCAGAAATAAACCCACACATCTATGGACAGCTAATCTTCAACAAAGGAGCCAAGAACACGCAATGGAGAAAGGAAAGTCTCTTCAACAAATGGTGTGGGAAAACTAGACAGCCACACGCAAAAAAAAAAAAAAAATGAAAGTAGACCATTTTCCTACACCATACACAAAAAGTAACTCAAAATGGATTAAAGACTTGAATGTAAGACCTGAAACCATGAAACTTCTAGAAGAAAACATAGGCAGTACGCTCTTCGACATTGGTCTTAGCAACATATTTTCCAGCACCATGTCTGACCAGGCAAGAGAAAAAATAGAAAAAATAAACAAATGGAACTACATCAAACTAAAAATCTTCTGCACAACAAAGGAAACCATCAACAAAATGAAAAGACAACCTAACAATTGGGAGAAGATATTTGCAAACCATACATCTGAAAATGGGTTAATCTCCAAAATATATAAAGAACTCATGCATCTCAACAACAGAAAAACTAACAACCCAATTAAAAAATGGGCAAAAGACCTGAACAGACATTTCTCCAAAAAAGATATACAGATGGCCAACACGCACATGAAAAGATGTTCAGCATCATTACTTATTAGGGAAATGCAAATCAAAACTACAATGAGATATCACCTCATGCCCGTCAGAATGGCTATAATTAACAAGACAGAAAACAACAAGTGTTGGAGAGGATGTGGAGAGAAGGGAACTCTCATACACCGCTGGCGGGAGTGCAAACAGGTGCAGCCACTATGGAAAATAGTATGGAGATTCCTCAAAAGGTTAAGGATAGAACTACCATATGATCCAGCTATTCCACTGCTGGGTATTTATCCAAAGAACATATATGACCCAGCTATCTCACCACTGGGTATTTATCCAAAGAACTTGAAATCAACAATTCAAGGAGACTTATGCACCTCTCTGTTCATTTCAGCATTATTCACTATAGCCAAGAAGTGGAAGCAACCCAGTGTCTATCGACTGATGATTGGATAAAGAAGATGTGGTATATATATATATATATATATATATATATATATATATATATATATATATATATATATATATATACACAATGTAATACTACTCAGCCATAAAAAAAGACAAATCGTCCCATTTGCAACAACGTGGAGGGACCTTGAGGGTATTATGTTAAGCGAAATAAGCCACACAGAGAAAGACAAACACTGCATGATTTCACTCGTATGTGGAAGATAAACTAACACATGGACAAAGAGAACAGATTACTGGTTACCAGAGGAGAAGGGGTGGGGGATGGGCACAAGGAATAAAGGGGCACATTTATATGGTGACTGACAAACAATAACGTACAACTGAAATTTCACAATGTTATAAACTATTGTCACCTCAATGAAATTTTTGAAAAATACCCTGATTTGGCCTAAAACTTGTTTTTCCGAGAGCAGCCTGACTTATGGCCCACAAAACATGCATTGTACGTCTGCTTCAAACATTTTCCCAAAGCAAAAACTGCACTCTTTAAAGCTAGGAATGAATGTTTGCCTTCCTTTTGCCAATACCAGTACTTCTTTGAGGATAAGCTTTTCTTCCCAGTAAACCAAGGTCAAGTTGACCTTCTACGTATATGCTACACTGCAGCAAAACATCTCCATGTGATTTGAGGAAAAAAATTATATTTCTGTCATGCTTGATGTATGTTCCTTGCTCTGAAACAGTATAAAACTACTCTATAAACCACGCTTCTCCAGAGTGCTTTCTTCCCTGATGAAGATTGCACTTCCGAGCTAGTCCTCAGCTTGGCTCAATAAATGTCACCTTATCTTTCTTATCTATAGATTGATTACTGATTATTTGTGTCAACACTTGAATATGTGGCAGAATATCTCTGACAAAGCCTTTGGGCCTTCATTTTTCTTCAAGGCAGATTTTTCACCTCTGATTACATTTTGTTATAGCTGTTCAGATTTTCTACTTTTTCTAGGAATTTGTTATTTCATCTCAGCTTTCAAATGTATTGGGAAAAACCAATTTCATAATATCCTATAATTATTAATTTACCATCTATGGGTCTGTAATGATGTCCCTTTTTCATTCCTGATTATTTATGAATTATCCCCTTTTTTTCTTGTTCAATGTCATCAGAAATTAGTCAGTTGCTTCAGTGTTTTCTAAGCTTTTTGATCTTCTGCACTAGATATATGATTTCCATTTCATTAATGTCTGCTATTCACACATTACCATATTATAACCTCACAGATTATTTTCTAATTGCAAAAGGAAAAACACATCTTTTTGACTGGTAGAACTGCCAGTTACCACTTTAAGCAAGGGAGCAAATTTATCTTAAACAATTAAAGTTCAAATTGATATGTACATCCTGACATGATACAATGTGAAGTAAACAGCATCATCTATGAGGTATACAGGTCAAAGTGTTTAATCTGAATCTAATCAGGGCACAAAACTAACTTCAAATTCATAAGAAATACTAGGATAAATAAACAAGTTAAAAATGCCACAAGGAAACAATCAGATAAATCCAAAATGGGGAATATTTTGCAAGACCACTGCCAAGTCTTTTCAAAAAGCCAAATGCCATTAAAAAAAAAAGCAGGAAGGCTCTACTAGGTGAAAAGGAGGCTAAATAAAGATATCAGTCACATTCAATGGGTAAACTTATTGGATCTCAGATTTTTAAAAAAGATATCCAAGTTAGTTGAGAAATTGTTGATATGGATCCTGAGGTTAAAATATAGAAAGGCATTAAATAACATTAGAGAACTATTTAATTTCTTAGGCACGGTAATGATATTATGATTACGTAGGGGATGCATGATAATATATTTATAAGTAAAATGTCATAATGCCTTTAAATTAATTTCAAATGATTCCAAAAAGATAAATATGTAGATAACTAAATGGAAAATATGTAGCCAGCAAAATGGTGACAATTGCTGAATCTATTTTGTAGGTACATAGGTCATTATTATTTAGATATTCAACATTTTTATGCTTAAAAATCAGAATGCAAAGTTGGAAAAATAATTTTTTTTAAAGATTTTATTTATTTTTATTTTTTCCCCCCAAAGCCCCAGTAGATAGTTGTATGTCATAGCTGCACATCCTTCTAGTTGCTGTATGTGGGACACGGCCTCAGCATGGCCGGAGAAGCGGTGTGTCGGTGCGCGCCCGGGATCTAAACCCGGGCCGCCAGCAGCGGAGCGCGCGCACTTAACCACTAAGCCACAGGGCCGGCCCCTGGAAAAATAATTTTAATCATTTCTTCTTTGGCCCATGGGATATTTAGAATTTATTTCCTAATTTCCAAAATTATAGGAATTTCTAGTAATTTTTGTCATTGATTTATAAGTGTATGCGAGCTTACAGAACCTGATGGTACATTGCTTTAGTCCTTTGAAATGTATTGAGATTTGCTTTACAGCCTAGAACATGATAATATGGCAAACTTTGGAAAAGTTTGTCAATTTTGTGGACATTATATACAACATGTCCATTATATTGATTTTTTGTTAAGTATGTTGTTCAAAACTTATATACTTTTATAAATAGATTTTATAAACAGATTTTTGGGACTCCTCTCCCTAGTCTAACAGGTGAATCTAGCAAGCAAACTGCATAGGGCTTAAGTCAGTGCAATAAAATCCATGCTGTACTGTGAAGCAGTTGTGCAGGCCATCTTCGGCCTATGTCAAAATGACCTTGCAACCCCACACTTCATGACTAAAGATGCCAGCTGGAGAAACCAGCAACAAGAAAAGATAAAGGGTAACTTGCTCCTACATCCCCAGCTGCACTTCTTAGAAATGGAGGGACTAATTAGTGATCCTGGTCCTAGCCTCCCTCCACACATAGATAACATCAGCATCTCTGAACTTGTTTGATGTATCATTAAGGAATTCCTGTTTATATTACCTTCCATGTATAATCTAGAGAAAAGCCCTCATGTACACTATCCCTTTTTTTGACATATATGAAGTCTAGTTGTAAGGGTTTTTTTTCTTTTCCTCTTTCCTCACGTGCACTGTTAGTGAAAGAGATATAAGCTGCAATTAAACCCACATATCTCAGAGCAGTTCCACCAGAGCACTCTGTTGAACTGTTTTCCCGGGGTTCGAACTCCTCACGCTGATTACTGAATAAACTCCATCACTAATGTCACCTAGACTCTTTATTTCAGTTGATAGTTTTTATCAGCTTATTCTGTAATACATTGGTAGATGGGGATTAAAATCTCCCTCTGTGATTGTAAATTTGTCTATCTCTTTTTATAATTCTTCTGTTTTTACATTAGGTGATTTGATTACAAGTCTAATGTGAATATGGATTTAGCATTTCTTTCCATTATTAGTGACTCTCTTCCTTAAAGATTATTTTTTCTGATAATTTGGCTGCACTAGTTTAGTATTGTCATGTTTAGTATCATGAGATATCTTTTCATACAAAAAATCCATTCCATATCCTATGTTTTATGTGGTTATTTCACAAACAAAATAAGATGGTATTTTAGTTTTATTTATCAAGTCTGACAAACTTTGTCTATAAGCTGGAGCATTTAATTCATTTACATTTAACTTACTAACTGATAAATTGGTGTTTGAATCTACCTCTTCCTATTGGAAGTACTTATTCCATGTTTTGTCATACTCTGCTTACTAACCTTCTTGTGGGTTCATGGTAACTTTTGTTTTTTAACTCATTTCATTTTTGCTCTTTACTTTTGTCTTTGACTAGTTTGGAAGATATACACCCTGCTTCTATTCTGTTAATGATTACTTTAAACTTGCATTCTTAACAATAACATGCATTTTTAGCAACAATAAAAGTTATTAAATAACTTTATACTTCTTCAGGAAAATAGAGATACTTTACAACACTTTATTCAAGGATACTTCTTTTGATTTATATGCTATTGTTATCATGTAGTTCAATTCCATATAATTTTTAAAACAACACTATGTGATTATTTTTGCTTTATGTAATCAATCTTCACTCACATTTACATACACATTTACTACAATGATAGAGTAAATTAATGTGAAAATAGAGCAAATTAATTGAATTAATTAATTGCTGTGTTGCCCTACCAAAATTACATACATTTTTCCACAGGTATGACCAGGTGACTTGCTCAAGACAGTGAATTGTGACGGGAAGTGGAATATATCACTCTCAGTCTTTAAGAGCCTGAAAATGGTTCATCATGTTCTCTTTTCCTTTTGCACTAAGACAAGAAAATTTCAAATGAACGCTGCTCCTTCAGTTTGGGCTGTGAAGAAGATAGGAAGCAGGCACAAGCTGTAGTAGTTATGTGGCATGAGCTAAAAATACTACATTCTTGTAAACCACAGCAATTGTTAGGTCATTGATATCACAGCATAACTGAGCCTATACTGACTGATACAGAAATTGCCACCTAGAAGTGAGGTGCCGCTATAACAAAAATATAAAATGTGTGCATTGGCTTTGAAGGCAGGAAGAAGGAGGTGAGCTAACTGTTACTAGAAGCTGAAAAGATAAGAGTCCATCTCATCCAGTGATAGAACATTTTGTAAAACTGTCACCTTCAACAACTTGGGTGGCAAATTATTCTAAATCACCTGTAGGCTTTGAGTGAACAGGATGGAAAATAAATATTAGTTTCTTGTCTTGATTTCTATTTTCTGTGGTTGACAGGGAATTTCTATAAAAAGATGAGTTCGGAAAAGAATTAGCCAGTTAGGGAGAATGAAAAGAAACTTATCAGAAATTCCAGGATTTTCAGGTAGAACATGAGGTCACATCTACATCTGGTGAAAGATAAAACTAAGAAAATCTTTGAGTGCAATAAAATCCAGTTAAAACTCCTTTGGCAATTTCAGATTAAGATCCCTCATGAACCTAGATGTAAAATTCACGAACAAATTATTAGCAATCAAATCCACCAATATATATGAAAAGGATAAACTTCATGATCAAGTACCCAGGAATGCAAGGATGGTTTAGCACTTGAAAATAAATGTATGTGACATCTGGTGACAGTCATGCTTGAGTAAGCCCACTACAGTTTATCACTCCCACTGATGACAACTAAAAACTTTGAAATAACACAAGGAAACTACCCGAGGTCTCTAAAAATAAATTGCAGGGATATTGGAGAAGAAAATGCGGAGTTGAAAAACAAACAAAAAAAAAATGTACAACAGTGAGTTTCCTCATTTTTTTCCTTCTTTATCTCCCACCCTTGACCTGAGGGCAGGTCAAATTGGGGAACTGTGCAGCTGGAGTAAAAAGCAAAGACACTAGGATAAACCAGTTTTAATGGCCAGAGGACAGAGAACAGCAATCCCCATAAGCCAGAAAGTGTGTGGTGGGAATCTGTATTTCTTCTTTTTTTCTAGATTGGTCTTGCTTTAAGGCAAACTCTGGTCTCAAAACTGCACTGCCGCAGCACGCGATGGCATGGACACCTGCTAGAAAATCCATCTCTATGGATAGAAAAACTTGGAAAAGCATTCCTTTTTTTGCAAAGAGCATGGAGGAAATCCCATTATTTTTTAAAATCTTTTCTTTCACTGCTTTGCTCTTGGGTGAGTCTCATGCAAAACTGCTTGACGCCATGGGAGACTAAAACAGAAAACGCCATATTTCTAGCCAGAGTACTGGGTACAATGCAGTCCCAGGGAAGTAGAGTTTTGGGGAAAAATCCTGGAAAGAAGAAAGCTGAAGAAGAGAAATCCCCTAGTTCTGTGTATGAATTTACATAAATGCCAGACTCCAGAATCACCCCCTGCTGCACATGTGTGAAAAACACAGAAAGAAGCATAGTAAATTAAAAGTTTTTACTATGATGTAAACCAGTATCTAAGGCCTAGATGACCACTAAGGAGCTCATATGAGGGACACACCCAAAGAGCATAACAAGGACTTTGAAAACTGCACTAACATTGGATCCACTACTCACAGGATTTATGGTCTGAATACAACCAGGTTGATTGTATTCTAAAACAAACAAACAAAAACATTCTCCAGAGGATTGTAAGAGGACAGACTCTTACAACATAATGATCAAAATGTCCAGGGTACAACACAAAAGTACTCAACATAAAAAGAACCAGGAAAATCTGATCAAATTTAAAGGGAAAAGACAATCATCAGATGACAAACCTGTGATGACTGAGACATTAGGACCATAAGGGAAAAGACTTGAAAGCAGCTATGATAACAATACTTCACAAGGTACAAGTGAACACTGTTGAAATGAATGGAAAGACAGAGTTCTCAAGTTCTTGGTGGAGAAATAAAAGCAACAGAAAAGAACCAAATGAAAATTTTACAACTGAAAAAAAAAAATCTGGAATAAAAAATGTATTAGAGCTACTATATAGCAGAATGAAGATGCCAGAGGAAAGAAGCAGTTGAAGATACAGCAACAGAAAATTATTTTTTTACCTTAATCATAATTATTAAAGAGAGTAAAGACAACGTTTATGTACTTTCATGCAGCTCCAAAAATAAATAAATAAATTCATACATACATACATACCTATGCAGATAAGTAGAGGCAAGACTATTATCAATACAACTGAAGCAGTACATGGGCTTCTCCCCAATCAAGGCTTCCCCTACCCCAAATCCCCAAACAGTAAGAGACGTCAAAAACTTTATCTTCTTACTGCTTTTTTAAATTTTTGTCTATATTTATCTTTATATAGAAAACTATAGTTATTTTGTAGACTTCTCAAATTTAAATAATAGATATTTTATCAGTCAGGGTTCAGCAGGAGGTATAAATCATATCAGTAATTCAAAGAGTTCTTAACAATTAAAAGGTAGTTAATTATTAAAATGATTCCAAGCAATAGAGAGACAGAAAATGCAAGAAGTAGTTACTACCTCCAGAGCTAAGGGAGACAGGGAGCCTAAGAAAGGAAGTAACTGAGAACTTGGAAGAAGGATCCTCCAATCCCCAAGTCAGAGATTCACACGTCACTGGAGAAATGTGGCTGCCACAGGTACACGCAGTTCGCCAATGGGAAAGTAACTTGGAGAGGCAGCAGTCTACAATTGGCAGAGAAGCTCATAGAAGGGTGCCAGCAGGGCACACTTAGTCCACAGAAAGTGGCCCACTGATGGTGGGGAAGCCCACTGGAGGGTACAGGAGAGACGGAGCTCATCAGTGAAGAACAGTAAGGTGGAGGTCACTGTAATTCCAGCATGCCAGTCTGCTGGCAGCCACACTTGCAGAAAAAAGCACACTGGAACCAGAAAGAGAAGCTCCTTTCCTTTCTCCACATGATGTCCCTCCTGCATACTCTATTAACAACCCTGACTGCACCAGGCGACAGAGGAGAAATGTTCACAAGGTCCCAGCCCCAAGATCACTAAGTGCGGTTAAGAAGGACAGATTTGGCCAGAGAGTCAATTCATTGATACAGGCAATAACTGGTAAAGATAAGCTAGGTGTGTTCTTATGCAACTAGCTTGTGTACCTGGGTTGTGACATTCATCCCTTTGATGTAGATGGCTCTAAGCCACTTATTTTCTGTTTTTAGTATTCTATTATATGAATACATCTGTTTCATGAGCTTGCACATTCAATGTAATTAGCATGCCCTCACCTCCTTTTTGAATATGCTGAAACGTTTTCTATATTTTCACATTTATAACTAGACTTATTAAACTTCAACTATGTCCACTGTATTGGGCAGAACACTTTCCTGTGCCTTCCCCTTCTCCTCTCCAAAGAGGGAGGGGTAAAGTATCACATCTGTGAGTTACCAAAATAGTGTCTGTTTATATAGTCTATGCTCACGTCCTTTTTCTGCATTTGTGTCAGCCTGTTGGTAGGACACTCCCTCTCATACCTGCTGTCACAGCTGCAACTAACTGGTGTTTTATAAGATGGCCAAGTGAAGACACAGAGGCACACAGGGAGAATGCCATGTGATGACAAAGGCAGAGATTGGAGTTACACAGCTGCAAGCTAAGGAATGCCAAAAATTGCCAGCAAATCACCAGAAGCTGGAAGAGGGAAGGAAGGATTCTCTAACAGGTTTTGGAGGGAGCATGGCCCTGATGACACCTTAATTTTGGACTTCCAGCTTCCCAAACTGAGATAATAATAAATCCTGTTGTTTTAAGTTGCTCAGTTTATAGTACCTGTTATAGCAGCTCTAGGAAATATATAAACTAGGTTTTATGGGGGAAAGGAGCAGGAAGCACATCTGGCCATGGGTCTAAGTCATATCCCCCATTTGAGCAATACCACTTAGAAAGATGACATTTTAATCTTTATTTCTTTGAAAACAGTGGCTGCTTTCAGTTTTTCAGAACTCAGTTGGGATTTCAGAACTCAGAAGAGTTGTGATTACTCATCACTCTTAAATCTCAATATTTTTAATGCTTATTTTTTTCTGAGTGCCAACCAGAAGATAATTTGTTTTAAAAAATTTATTATTTTAAAGAGCTGAAAAGAACTATCAGATCCATTTACATATACCAGTAGACAGTAAAAAAAAAAAAAAAAGACAAAAAGGTAAATGGTGTTATATTACAGTCTTATTTAATCTTGAGCCTAATTACTTCCTTTGCAGTTTATATGATATACAAAAATTAACAATATTGGCATTTTTTGGTGGATACTACACATACAAACTTGAACTAGAATTTTGTGGTACACAACTTTCATTATCTTGTGAAATCTGAAAATCATTACACATGTTCTACAAGAATAGACACAAAACAAACACAAACATCTGGGACATTAACTCACTGCTTTGACTATACAATATATTCAAACATGAAACAAAGTGTCCTCTGGCATGCTCAAGTTATCTGGTCTTCGTAACTGACTACTTTGTGTTACAATTTCTATAAATAGATGGTAATGTCACAGGATCAGAATTTTTATAATAAAATTGTTATACATAAACATTTCCCACCATCGTTACACTATATGAGTTCTCCTTAATAAATATTATCTGATGTACAATAAGTTTGGGCTTCATGCCAGAGTCATCCCTTATCACAAATCTCAGTCATCCGCATTCTTTGGTATGAAAACTCATTTGTTTGGAAGGTATTCCAGGATTCACAACATTCATGAGATTCTTCCTCAGTGAGAATTGACTATTTTGTGATGACCTACCAAAAACATTTGTTGCACTCAAAAGGTTTCATTTCTGTGTGACATGTAATGGGATTTCTCTTCTCAAGAAAAGATTTCAACTTTTCAACTCATTCATATTGCCTTTCTCTAATGAAAGGAGGCTACATATTTTCATATATCAATGCATTTAAAAGATTTCTCTCCTGGATAAGTTTTCAAAAACTTACAAAGGTCAAAATTAATGGAAAAGTATCCTAACTTGCACTGCATTCAAAAGGTGTCTCTTGTGTGAATCCTCTTGTATTCAGTGAGATGTGACATCTCATTAAAGTCTTTCCAGCATTCACCGTGTTCCTGAGATTTTTTTGCTGTATGAATTTCCTCATGTGAAGTGAGAAAGAACTTGACTGAGAAAGTTTTCCCACACTGACTGCATTGATAAGGTTTCTGTCCTGCATGACTTCTCTGATGGACACTGAGGTATGATTTCTCAAAAAAGGCTTTCCCACACTGAGTGCACTGATATGGTTTCTCTCCTGTGTGCCGTCTCTGATGTCTAATGAGCTGTGACTTCTGGTTGAAGATTTGACCACATGGAATGCATCCATATGGTTTCTCTCCAGTATGGCATCGTTGATGGATAACAAGATGGCTTTTTTGGCGGAAAGCTTTTCCACATTCATTGCATCCATGGGGTTTCTCTCCCGTATGAATCAACTGATGTCTACTGAGCATTGCCATACTGCTAAAGGCTTTTTGGCATTCAAGACATACAAAGGGTTTCTCTCCTGTATGCGTTCTCTGATGTACAATGAGCATTGCCTTTCGTATGAAGGCTTTTCCACATTCATTGCATTCATAGGGTTTCTCTCCTGTATGAGTTCTCTGATGGACAATGAGATGTGACTTGTCTATAAAAGCTTTTCCACATTCACTGCATTCATAAGGCTTCTCTCCTGTATGAATTCTCTGATGTGTTATGAGAGATGACTTTTTATTAAAGGCTTTCCTACATTCCTTGCATTCATAAGGTTTCTCTCCTGTATGAGTTCTTTGATGAACAATAAGCTGTGAGTTGTCTATAAAAGCTTTTCCACATTCACTGCATTCATAAGGCTTCTCTCCCGTATGAATTCTCTGATGTGTTATGAAGTGTGACTTTTTGTTA
The DNA here is from genome assembly GCF_057802395.1 of Ceratotherium simum simum. Lineage (NCBI taxonomy): Eukaryota > Metazoa > Chordata > Mammalia > Perissodactyla > Rhinocerotidae > Ceratotherium > Ceratotherium simum. The sequence goes on along the minus strand of NC_141932.1, from coordinate 9,559,569 downwards.
AAAGCTTTCCCACATTCCTTGCATTCATATGGTTTTCTTCCTGTATGATTTCTCTGATGTACAATGAGCTGTGATGTGTGTACAAAAGCTTTTCCACATTCACTGCATTCACAAGGTTTGTCTCCCATATGAATTCTCTGATGCGTTATGAGGTGTGAGTTTTTATTGAAGGCTTTCCCACATTCCTTGCATTCATAAGATTTATCTCCTGTATGAGTTCGCTGGTGAACAACAAGCTGAGATTTACTACAGAAGGCCTTTTCACAGTCTCTACATCCATAGGGTTTATCTCCCGTATGAATTCTTTGATGGATAATCAGGTTTGACTTCTGCATAAAACCTTTCCCACAATCACTACATTCAAAAGGTTTCTCTCCTGTGTGCATTCTGTAATGTAATCTGAGCTTTGTCTTCTCCCTGTAAGCTTTTCCACATTCTTTGCATTCATAGGGTTTCTCTCCTGTATGAGTCCTATGGTGTAGAATGAGATGATACTTTGTTCTGAAAGATTTCTCACACTCAGTACATACATACGGTTTCTCTCCTGTATGAGTTCTCTGGTGCAGAGCGAGATGACATTTTGTACTGAAAGCTTTCTGACATTCACTGCATCTGTACGGCTTTTCTCCTGTATGAGTTCTCTGGTGAATTATGAACTTTGACTTATACCTGAAGGATTTTGGACATTCACTGCATTCATAGGGTTTCCCTTCTATGCGAATTCTGTGACGTCTCTTAAGATTTGTCACCATGCTGAAAGCCTTCCCACATAAATTATGTTCATAGTACTGGGCTCGAATGTGGGAGGTTTCATGTAGAGTATGGAAAAATAATGTCCTATGATTACTTAGCTCGCCACAGTTCATTTCTGTATAGTTTTTACTCTGAAAATTTAAATCTGAATTTTGTTTCAAACTTATTCCTTTTGAGACACATTTATGGGGTCTTTCTATAAATGGAACAAAGTTTCTGCTGTGAGAAAATATTCTTCCCAGTGTACTATTTTCATGATCTCTCTCCACAGGTTCATCCTTCTCAGTATCTTCCCGATACCAATCATAAACTTGCCACATTACTTCTAAAAAAAAGAAATCAATCCTATCATTATCATGAAATGGAGACAGATGGAATCTCAAGTCAAAATCCAAAGAGAATGAAGAAAGTGATACAGCAGGTGCACAATATAAGTCTGAGGTATCCAATAAAAGAAATAGATAAAAGGTAATAAACCGAAGGACATGGGTGCCATCAAACTTTGGAATGAATCTATAAACATTAGAAAGAATAGAAGAGGTATGTGAATATAGATAAGAGGTGGAGGAGGCTGGTTGTGTCTAACAAGCTACAACAGAAGAACAACTAAGCAAGAAAGGAAAGACCAAATGAAAGAGGCAAAGACGTGACCCAGGGTAGACAAAAGGAGGTACATCTTCTCCTAGGTGGCTAGCAAAAGAGAGTAATATACAGAAAGGTGGTAAGAAGTAGGCATCATTCATACTTAAGACCTCTTTTCACTCACTCTAAGTCACCTCTAAAGGTTCAGAAACTATGAGAAGAAAAATTAAAATAATGTAACGGGGGTCCCAACCCACCAACGACCAACCATTACTTTGCTTGTACTAACTCCCATTGTATTGGTTTCACTCACCTCGACTACAGTGACTTGGGAACTCCCTCTCTACCATTCCTTGTTCTTCTCCTTCCTGCAAGTAGACCACTGCTTCTGGCTTGGTAGCTTGATAACCTGTCAAGGAGCAATCACAGAGAACCTAAGCAGTATTAAGGCCTATAAGGAAAAGTTCTGCTTCAGAGAATGTATAGTCTAAATCTCAGCTAAATAGAAACTTTTCATTTGGAAAATGAAAGTAAGTACAATCACTGTCTGATCATAAAGAAAATAAGTTCTATCATCTGTACAAGCCCAAATCCAAAATCATTAAGGATATCAGAGTACCCAGAAATTGTAGCAATGGAAAAAAGACAGGCAATTAATGAGCTTACACTGAGATATTTAGGAAAGCTGTCTTTACCCAATGATATTAGGTTGCTATAATTTTCCAACATCACATCCCGGTAGAGGTTCTTCTGAACAGTGTCTAGTAGCTGCCACTCTTCCCAGGTGAAATCCACAGCCACGTCACTGAACGACAATGATCCCTGTAATAACATAACCCTTTTTAATCTAAGGTTAATATAATGGAATAAAATATAAAAGATCTATAGGACATTATTCTGATTATTTTTACTATGGGAATTTATAAACAAATATTTCTCTGTATCTAGTTTTGATTTATACTTGGTGGGCTAAATTCATTAAAACTATCCTTTCTTTGTCCATTCTTTATTCACTTCTTCACTCATTCATTCACCCAATGTAAAACATCACTAAAACTACCTAAAAACCATCTGCAAGCCACCTTACAAGCATTTAATGTTACCTACTATACATTTTGCAATAAAAAAGAAATAAAGCACAGTCCTGCCTTCAAATAGCTTCTGATCTATTTGGGTTCAAGAAGCTGCAAATAGTTTAGTGAGATAGGAGAAGAGGCTGAAGAGAACAGATGCCCAGGCGGCAGGCAGGAATAGGTCTTGGAGCAAGACTTCACATTTCCTGCAGATTCCTGGTAGCCACTGCAGGGTCTTCCATATACAAAAGAATGTTATGCTCAGAACTGCCTTCTAGAAATTGATCGTGCTATATAGGAAATCACGATACTCATAAAAGCAAACAGAGCTCTTACTATGTGCTATGTATCATTCTAAACATTTTACATACATTAACATAATGATCTGCACAATAACCCTTATGTAAGCCCTATTATCTTCTTTTTATAGACAAGAAGAGATTTTAAATGTTTTCTAGCTGTGCCTTTTATATCTCCCACATTTCCTTGGAGGATGACTGTCCAATGGGTCTATACTCTGGACAAGAAAAACAGCAGAGAAAAACCCATTAAAAACATTTCTCCATATTAAATGTCCAGGAAATATTTACTGATATCAAGGAATTCATGTGCTTCCTCCTTATATACAAAGTAAATCTTGTAACATGTTTTTATTCTTTTGTATTCTTTTATTCTTTTTATCCTTTTGTTTCCAGTATTACCATAGAAATGTTTGCAACTCAGTTCTGGATCCCACTGCTTATGTGGCATTGTTCTAATTATTAGCACCTTGCAGAATCCTATGACATGTAGATCCAGTTCCCCTCCTGATGGGCTACTCTGTCTCCCAGTCTAAGCTTATATGCCTCCCAGCTGCAATGTATTTATATGCGTTGTTCTCTTTGATTGTGCATATTTTTATAACCTTCCACAAATCTACTGGAAAACAGATTGGGAAGTAAACAGCTCACCTGGGACTTGGTCATTTTCAGCAGCTTTCAGGAAATGGCCAGCACTTTTAGTATCTGTCCAGAAATTCTGATAATGGTGTCTCTTCAAGGGTATCCTCAGCAAGGATGAATTTCTAGACTTGAGATCTTTTTTTCCTTTATGGGAGCAGCCTCACTCTAGGAAGCCAGCATCTATGGATTCAAAGAAAGATTTGTTTGGCATGGAAATAATAAAAAAGGCAAGTTCCTATACATGCAAAGAACTGTTTCAGGCATGTTCTTTTCTCACTTAATCCTCACAACAACTCTATAAGGTACAGATGATAATTATTCCATTTTAGAGAAAACCAAGAAGGAAAGGTCAAGCACCTAGCTAAAACTCACACTGCTAGTAACTGATTGAATAAGGACTAAAACACAAACCTTCAGAATCTATAAAAACTCTGATTTCAAGGAGAATTACCAGAATTATCCTTTCATCTTAACCAACTAGAAACAAATAAGAAAAGTATTTAGAACAACTATTTTCAGACAGAGAACTCAGAGAAAAAGGGAAACAAACAAGGTGAGACCTCTGTGTGCTGCAGCTCACTGCCTGGAGAGACTTTCCAGGCCTCAGCACAGGGAGAAGAAACCCAAAAAGAGTCTAGCAGTCTTGCTGAGTTAATGATACAGAATTCAAAGTCTGAAGAAACAAAGGTGGCTAAAATTTGCCAGGCAGTACATCAGAAAAGAGAAAGAAAGAGAGAGAGAAGACTCACTCTATAGATGTGTAAAGGGTTCCTTTGAATCTCTGGCTAAGGACAGATGAACTGTGAGGAAATTACCAAGGCTGCGGAAAGAGCCACTGGAAAGGAGCAGGTGGAACAATTCCTGGAGCTCATATAAGATCAGGAATAGTTAAGTGTTCCCACTAGCCAAGGTGAAAAGATCTAATACACAGGGACTTCAAATAGACTCCTCAGTCTATTTGGGACAAAGTAATCCTAGACAAAAGACCATTCTGGACTCATCTAACAAAGCTTAAAAGAAAGCCTCCAAAGAAACAAACTGTTCCAAAGTAACTTGACTACATCCCAGAGCAAACCTCAAAAGTAGTTAAAGGAATAAAAGAAAATCCTGCAAACAACAATGTAAAATTGACAATATCTGACATCCAGTCAAAAATTACCACACATGCAAAGCAGCAGGAAAATATGACCCACAGCCAGGAGAAATATCAAGCTAGATAAACAAAAATGACAAAAGGGATAGAATTAGCAAACTAGTACATATATATATATATATATATATATATATATATATATATATATATATATATATATAAATTCTACATGTTAGAGAAAAGCATGAGCATGATTAGGAGAATAAGAATAAAATGTTTAATAAATGCTATTGAAACAACAGGATGTTCAGGTTTGCCTCATACCAAAATTAACTCAAAATGGATTATTAGATGTAAGCGTTAAAACTATAAAACTTCTAGAAAAAAGCATAGAAAAATTTTAAGTGACCTTGGATTAGGCAAAGATTTCCTCAATATGGCACAAAAAGCTGATGAAAGAAAAAAATTGATACATTACTTCCTCAATACTAAAAATTTTTGATATTCAAAAGATTCTGTTAAAAAATGAAGAAGAATCAAGCCATAAACTGGGATAAAATATTAACAAAGCATATACTTGACTAAAAAGACTTCTATCCAAAAAATATAAGGAACTTTTCCAACTTAATAAAAGAAGAGACAATCCAATAAAAAAGGAACAAAAGATTTAAACACTTTACCAAAAAAATAAAGTGATGGCAAATAGACACAAGAAAAGTTCCTTTAAGTTGCAAAATGAAGGCAAATTAAAACCAAAATAAAATACTGCTATGCACCTTCTAGAATAGCTATAAATTAAAAAGACTGATAATACTAAGTACTGACAAGGATATGAAGTAAAAAGAACTCTTAAGCATTTCTGGTTAAATTACAAAATGGTACAGCCACTTTGACTTGTATACGAACGTACATGGCAGCTCTATTCATAATATCCAAAACCTACTCACCCAAATCCAAAATATCTATCAACTGGGGAATAGATAAACATTGTGGTATACCTCTACCACTGAATATTACTCAGCAGCAGAAAGAAATGAACTAATGATACACGGAAAATGATGGATGAATCTCAAAACCACTGACCTAAGTAAAAGAAGCCAGACACCAAAGACAACTTACTGAATAATTTAATTTGTATGAAGTATTAGAACATACATATCTATAAAAAGCACTTAAGTGATTGTGAGGGAAGAAAGGATGGGGGATGGTCTCAAATGTAAAGGGGCACAAGTGACCTTTTTGGCTTGATGGAAAGGTTCTATATATTGACTCAAGTGGTGGTTACACAATGGGTTATACCTTTGTGAAACTCATTGAATTGTACATGAAGAATTGGTGACTATTATGGCATATAAATTATATCTCAATTAAGCTAAACTTTAGCCTACGAAAACCAAAAATACAGGCTGTCTGCTTCTTAAGACAAAGCCTGTGTCCTTAAACTCTCCTATGAAGTTCTCAACTGGAATCTCAAATTCACGTCTCTCTTTTCACAAAACCCCAGGTGGATCTCCCATATACTCAAACCAGTGCTGATGGCTAAAGAATTAATTCTGGTTATGAAAAATTAATTTAACACTGAGACTAATGTAGAGATACCAAGGACACTCTAGAAATACATTAACACAGCTTAAATGCTCTCAATATTGAATTGCTAAGAACTCTGAAGTAAAATGAAACTGTCTTAGGCAGTATGAGACCTGAAGAAAACAGATCTGGATTTCAAGGACAATATGAGAAAGAAATTTACAGGCCAATCTCATTCATGAACTTAGCTATAAAGCCCCTAAGTAAACTATTAGGAAACTATCGCCACTGAGATATAGGAAAAATATTGAGACTACTGAATATAGGAAGAACTGTATTATGCACCAGGTGACTTTATTCCAGGAATGTAAGGATAGTTTAATAAGAATCATTTCGTTATCTCAATAGATGAAGAAAAGACATTAATAAAATATCATAGCAACTCACAACTTTAAAAAAATCTTAGTAAACAAGAAATAGATAAGAACTTTGTTAACTTGATAAAGAGTATCTACAAAAAAATCCACATCATTTCTTGAAACTTAGGCACATGACAAAGATAACCACTTTAGCCAAAAATGTACCACAGATCAAACCCTGAGCAGCAAAAAATGGGAAAAATAAATTGAGGCATGAAGATTGGAAAAGAAGAAACAAAACTGTTATCATGCAACTGCTTTAAGATCAATATAAACATTAATTGCAATTTCATATTCAAACAACAATAAAATTTAAAAGAAAAAAAGCCACTGTTTACAATACCAACAAAACCTATAAGGTACCTGGGGGGAAAAATGTACAAGATTACAATTTTATTATAGCAAAAGGATACAAATCAGAACCAGTCAAATGGAGAGACACAACAGGGTGAGGTTTGGGAGGATCCCAAACCAGAAGTTTCCATTGTCCTTTCCCTTTGGAGTCAGAACACATTACTCATCCAGTATATCTATTTGTGACAGTATGCAGGGTATTGCCAACCACAGAAGCTCACCTAGGCTTCAGTGTCTATAGTTTTTATTAGAGTTTCATTAAATAAGCATGATTGATCAAATCATTGGCCATATGACTCAACCACCAGCACCCCTACCCTCCTGGAGATTGGACTGATGTCACCTGGCTCAAAGCCCCAATCCTCGAATCACATGGTTGGTCTTTCTGGCATAAACAGTCCCCATTCTGAGTCATCTCACTAGCATAAACTATCTACACACCCACCAGGAGTCGCCTTGTTAGCACAAACTATCAGGGTACACCATGAATAACACAGACCTACCACTCAGGAGACTCAACAATTGCGAGGCTACCTCCCAGGAACTGGGGACAAAGGCCAGCCAAACTGTTTATTACTCAATAACTGGCAAAAGACTAGCATTCCAAACATGTGCCACTTGGTTGGCTGGGGTATAATTATCTGGGTCTCCTAAAAGGGGTAAGGAAATAACAAACTTCTCAGGTTTAAAATTGGCCAGTGAATATATACAAAGATGATCAACTATGCTAGTAATGAGAAAAGTGCATATGGAGACCTCAATGAGATGCCTTTTAAAACCACAACATAGTCAAAAAGCAAGAATGAAAATACTTAGTGTTGGAAAGCCTATGCATCAATAGACACTCATACATGGCTGGTGACAGAGTGAATAGACACTCATACATGGCTGGTGACAGAGTGAGGTGGTACAAAAGCAATTTGGCTTCTTCCCTCTAGGTAAAAATTCATCTACCTTACAGCACAAAAATTCCATGACTAGGTATACACTCTAGACTAGACAAGTTTGGCACGAATTTAACAATTCATGGATCTGGGTGGTTGGTATACAGGTGATCATTTTGCGCTTCTTTCGACTTTTCCCTATGCTTAAAATCCTTCAGTATAAAAAGCTGGTAAATATAATACCTCAATGCCTAGTACAGCACCCAAATCTCAGTCCACCTGAGACTTCCTTACGTTCCAACCCCAGAAACCTCTCCCACGGGTACTCATATGCTCCCACCCCGCACTTCGCTCTGGCACTCATTCACAGCTCCCCAGACACCTATTTTCATACGGATCATAACATGGCCCCTCGGATGCTCAAACTTGGCCCACAGGAAGCATAAATGACTAACTCCCAATCCCGATCCTCACCGACCACACCCAGAAGGGCCCCTCGGTCAGTCGCTCTCCCAATGCCTCTCTCCACGGCCTGGGGCGCCGTCCGGAGCCGACCTGTCACTGCCAACAGGAATGGTCGGTCTCTCGTTTCTTCCTCAACCCACTCCCCTAACACTGATGCCGGCCCAAGCCGCCCCCAACAACTACGAAGCCTCCTTAAACAAAAACCCCTGACGACCACCCACCACAAACCACATCTCAAGTCAAGAATTCCCACGGAGGGGGATGCTTAACGCCGCTCGCCGAAATCTAACGTAACCTCAAACACGAATCCTGTCACCTTTCGCCCGGAGGAGTCAAGCTTCGCTACGCCACTTCCGCTTCCGCTCACCTGGTTGGTGGGCCCGAGTCCCCGGCTATTACGTAGACTCAGTAGCATATTGGAAGTGAGCGATCTGTGTACGGACACGGATTCTGGTGTCCCGTGGAATTATCACTGGGCAATATGGCCGCGCCAATTTCACTACGGTTTGCTGGGGGCGGCCATTTTGGACCATGCGCCGCCATCTTGGATTGTGCGCCGTACGGAGAGCGAGATGGCCACTCTAGCCGACCGATTCGGCCGACCAGGCCGAAAAGGCGCACATTCAACAGATGCTTTCTCTTCTTTTCGAGACTTCTCATCTCCCGTTCTTCTACCTCCGCAGCGGCTGTCAGCACCATCGCGCATGCTTAGTAGCATTTCAGCCGTCGCGCCTGCAATCTTCCGACCTGTCCCTAGAGCTAAACCAATCACAGGCCAGTCCTGAGCAGAAAATGGCCGCGCCCGCTCTGTCTCGGGGCTCTTTTCAAGCCGCGTGAAAGACGCGGCCATATCGGAAAGGTTTGAAGTTTGGGTCCGTACAGTAAAGAACAGGCTTCCGGGACAGAGAATTGGGGAGCGTTCACCATAAGGACGCCAGTAATACGTTGGAGAAAATGGGGATTAGGAGCTTAGAACTGGATCTGGAGGAGCAGAGGTGATACGAGGCGAGCGCCGTGGATGTGCGCTTCGTGATGAGAGACCGTGAGCGGTTAAGGACCGCGGCAGAAATGGTTGTGGAGGAGACACTGGCAACCACAGTCCACGCCAAAAGAATATTATTTGTATCTCGTGTTATAAGATAAACCCGAGATACATTAAAGAAGGATCTTGTGTATCTTGAATAGTCACAACCCACCCAGTCATTTGTTTTTGTGAATACTGGGATACAGGGGTCAACTTACTTTCTTCCTCCGTATAGATAATTATCCCAGCAGCATTATTTAAAATCGATCTCTTCCCCACTGCTTGGTAGTGTCATCTTTATCATAAATAAAGTGTCCATATCTGTATGGCTCTGATTTAGGACGTTGTTCCGTTCCATTGGTCTGTTATTTATCTCTGGGCCAATACTACTCTGTTTTAACTATGGGAGCTTTCTAAGTCATAAAATCTGACAAAGCAAAGCCTCCTACCATATTTTTTTCTACAAGAGTATCTTTGTTCTTCTGGCCCTTTATATTTTCAAATAAAATTTTAACTCACGTTGTCAACTTCCACCAAAAAATAGTGGCTGGGATTTGTAATGGGACTGCATTGAATCTATAAATCGTTTGAGTGAGGACATCTTTACAATATATAGTCTTAAAATCCATAACATACACCATGTATCACTCCATTTATTTAGTTCTTCTTTAATGTCTCTGAAAAAGTTTATGATTATAAGTCTTATAGAAGTCTTGTACATTTTTATTAGATTCATTTCATGACCTGACATTTTTAATGCTCTTGTAAATGGTATTTTATGGTTTCATTGTTTAACTCTTTGTTGATGGTATATAGAAATACAGTTGACATATATTGATATTATACCAAGCAAACTTGATAACCTGTTTTTATTAATTCTAATAGTTTTTGTGTAGATTACTGTATTGTAAATTTTTAAAACTTCATATTTTCCCGATGCCTCAACATCCCCACAAACAGGCTCTGAGTACACCCACCAGGCAACCAGGTGCACCAGTGTAGTAAGGTTGACACCCTGCCACAAGTTCCACTTCCTACCCTCCCATATTTGTGACCTAGTGTCATTCAAACCACCAATGAAATCTCTTTGAGTCTTTTCTTGTGTACTCCACCCTGACTCCTCAATAAGGGCACTTGCTCCTGGGTCCTTACTCTCACCCCACCTACTTGGTTGAGTCTGATCCCTTGGCAGTCTCTCCTATTTGACGTCCTCTGGCATGCTGAGAGGTCTCTCAAGTACTTGTGAGTATAATAAACTTTTTTTTTCCTTCACCTCTCCTGTGTCCCTTCTTGTGGCCACACCTGGCTGACCATCACCTAAAAGAACACAAAACAATTATTCTATATATTTACATAAAAAGTCATATCATCCTTAAATAGTGAGTTTTCCCCATCTTTTTCAATTTTTAAACCTTTATTTTTCTACCTATTGCGCTGGGTGTGACCTCCAGTCCTGTGTTGAAAGGAAGTGATGCAGCATTCTTTTCTTCTTCCTGATTTCAAAGTTTCTCCTTTAAGTATGACATTTACCAAAGATGTTTGTAAATTCCCTTTACAAAATTAAATCATGCCTATGTGATTAAGCCTCCATAAAAAATCCATAAACTACAGAGAGCTTCCGGGTTGGTGAACACATCCGTGTGCTAGGTGCACTCCAACTCCACTTGGACAGAAGCTCTGGCATTCAGGACCCTTCTGGACCTCACCCTTAGGCCAGACCTAAGCTGATGATGAGGCATTCACTTAGCCTCTGTGGGAGATCAAAATTGGCCACCCTGAAATATGTCTCTTTGCCTTGATTATTTTCTATTTTCTCTCACGGATATTTGACCTCCCCCAAACTGCCTAAAGAATTTAAGATAGAAGACCTGTTTCAGGAAGGAGCCACTATCATATGATGGCTGTACTATAATGTAAAATAGATGTTACAATAGGAAAGGCATCAAGGCCCTCTTTTTTTTGTGTGTGTGTGAGGAAGATCACAAAAAGATTAGATGTTAGATTAGCTAACATCCATGCTAATCCTCCTCTTTTTTGCTAAGGAAGACCGGCTCTGAGCTAACATCTATTGTCAATCCTCCTCCTTTTTTTATTTTCCCCAAAGCCCCAGTAGATAGTTGTATGTCATAGTTGGAAATCCTTCTAGTTGCTGTATGTGGGACACGGTCTCAGCATGGCCAGAGAAGTGGTGCGTCGGTGCACACCCAGGATCCGAACCAGGGCTGCCAGTAGCGGAGCGCGCGCACTTAACCCCTAAGCCACGGGGCCGGCCTCAAGCCCCTCTTATCAAAAATTCTGTTTCTCCCCGGCCATATTCTCTAGGTGGCCCTGAAAAGAGTTGCCAGACAAACATTTACATTTATGAGGGAAATCTCCATTTGTAAAGGTATCTCCCTCTCTGTACTGGGAAGAGGGGGGATGACCTCAACTCTAGAAACGTATCAATGTCAAGGTAAGGCCTTAAATCTGCATAATAACTTTACTTTTGTTTACTGTGCTTTTCTGGTAATCTCCCATAACTGACTCTCCTACCCCCAACATCCTCCTTTGTCTTTAGTTGAAGATAGTATTTAAAATAAGAATCGCTGCTATTGTGTTGAGAAACTCAGTTTCCCTGGTTTCTCCCATGTATACATGTTATTAAACTTGGTATTATTTTCTCCTGCTAAGCTGTCTTTTACTTATTTGGCCAGCCATAAGAAGCTTAAGGGAAAGGGCGGAGGGAGATTCTCCCTCTTCCCCAACACCTCATTACTCTTTTGAGAATGCAGAGAAATCTTGGCTGTTTTAGAGGAGTTTTTGAGGTCCAAACAGCAAAGAACATATTCCCTGGGCAAGGAAAAGGGGATCCAGTAGGGAAGACTCAGAGGATGCCTCTGGCAAAGGGGGAATCTAAAGAAATGAAATTAGCTCAGTGGAAAGTGCTCCAGGGCTGTCTCTGTGTAGGGATCTTGACCATAGAAGGGGAGGGGAGGGATGTTTACTGGAAATGGATAAATAGGGCTTCTGGGATGTTCCATCTCTTGATCTAAATGGTATAACACGGTTGTTCACACATAGGCGTTGCCATTTTATGTTAAACTAATGTATGTCTGTATGTGTGTGATTGTGTTTAATATACTTTTCTGTATGGTATAGTTTATGATATGAATGTTTAAATAATTGCACATGCTCTGTCTTTACACAGCTAACAATTGGATAGAATGAATGGCTTTTCAGTTATAGGTACCTATTACCTTCACTCCTCTCCTACTCCGTACCCCTTACTCTCTTTCTCTTTTTTCTCAATACTATTTGAGTCTTCAGTGGTCAGTTCAGCAGTTAGTGCGTTTATGAATATTTCATATAACCCAATAGCTTAAACATCCCAAAAGAGAGGATTATGCTAAGCCAGGCCCAAATGCCTGGTCCAGGAGCCAAGAAATTCATACGAAAAGGGCACTATCCTAGATTTACCATTTTTTTCCTCCTTCCTTTTTACCTGCTGGGTCTTGAGTGATGAGCTCAATTGTTTTAGTCTTTTTACAGAGGCATTAGAGGACTTCAGTCTTCAATTTGACCAACCTAAAGGACTGTGATTTTCCAGTCCCAAGACCTAGTAACCATGTGGAAGTTTACGCAGTAGGGCCTGATTCTGAACCTGGTCATATGATTTTTAAATATAATGAAGCCTCTGTTGCTGCCTTATATGGTATCTTTGGCTTTGTGCGACTCTTGGCTTCAGGAAGTTACTACTGTAGCTTTCTTGCCTAAAACTTTCATTAAAGCCAGGTTTCTCTTTTTCTGCTTGCTGGTGTTCTTCAGTACCTGGGCCTCATTCTTTTCCAAATACCATACTCTCAAAGAACTGGCACCATGAAGATGTGGCTTGTAGGAGAATATCTTTTATTATTAGGAGATTCAAATTGAGGTATTTGGGGGTGAAGGATCATGATGTCTGCAATTTACTTTCAAATAGTTCAGTCAAAAGAAGTAAACTGCATTAGAGAATAGAGGGAGATGGATGGATAGTCAGTAGAAGATATATATATAGATAAAGCAAATATAGCAAAATTCAACATTTATTGAATCTGTGTGATGTATATAAGAGTGTCCACTGTACTGTTCTTTGAGTTTTTATATATGTCTGAAATTTTTTGTAATAAAACCTTGGGAAAAACTACTAGTGACTGATTTTGCATATGTAACTGATTCTTAGGTTGCTTGTTCACTGTGTGGCAGGAACCTGGAGAAGAAAATAGAGGTTCTGTCCACCATATCTCAGATCACTGGCAGAAATCTTAGCAATCATCTCACAGGAACCCATCATGTACCTATCTCTGGGAAGAAACAGGGTTTATCTTTAGTTTACTGGGATTAATACCTATGGAGAATGTAATGAGTTGATGCTGTTTGGAGTTTGTTGAGCTTCTTGGATGTGTAGATTAATTGTCTTCATCAAATTTGGAAGTTTTAGGTCATTATTTCTTCAAATATTCTTTCTGCCCCTATTCTCGCTCCTCTCCTTCTAGGACTTCCATTATGCATATGTGGGTATGCTTGAGGGAGTACCATAGATCTCTGAGGATCTGTTCACTTTTTCTTTTTCACTTTTTTCTGCTTTACTTTTTCCTGTTTCTCAAACTGGATAATCTTTATTGACCTATCTTCATGTTTGCTTATTCTGTCTTCTGCCAGCTCAAATCTGCTGTTGAGCCCCTCTAGTAAATTCTTTTTTATCATTTCTATCTCTTTGTTGATATCTTCTATTTGGTGAAACATTGTTATCATACTTTCCTTTAGTTCTTTAGGGATGGTTTATTTAGTTCCTCGAACATATTTGTAATAGCTGATTTAATGTCTTTATGTAGTAAATCTGACATACAAGACCCCTCAGGGGCAGTTTCTAGGGACTACTTTTCTCCCTGTGTATGGGCCATACTTTTCTGATTCTTTGTATCACAAATTTTTGTTGAAGCTAGACATTTTAGATAATGTTGCTAATTTGGATATCAGATTCCCCCTTTCTTCAGGGTTTGTTGCTGTTGTGGTTGCAGTTTATTTGTTTAGTGACATTCCTGGGATAATTCTGTAAAGTCTGTTTTCCCTGTAGTGTGCAGTCACTGAAGTCTCTGCTTGGTTAGCTAATGATTGATCCGAGATTTCCTTAGTTGCCTTGAGTCAGTAAGACTTCCACCCTTTGCCGAGGGTCCTTTGTGTGTGTTACAGCTCTACTTCAATGCTCAGGCAGTTTACAAGTCTGCCTTAGCCTTCTCTTCCTGCTGCAGCATTTCCAGGTCAGTCAGAGGTGAATTATTGGTGCTCTTCAGGTCTTCCTGCGCATGTACATATCCCTGTGTATGTGTGTGGCCTTCTAGATCCTCAGGAATGTGTCAGAGTGTTTAATCGTTCATTGTGAACATCTTATTCTTCAGATATTCTTTTTAAAAATTTTGGCTGGGCTATTGTTTACCTCAATTCACATTGCAGCCTTAAGCTACTGCAGTGTTAAATAATTAAAACTGATCATTTTTGACAAATGCTTTTCATGGCCACTATTCTTGTGAGGCTGCTGTTTTTCCAAGGCTAGTGCAGAGCTGGGGAGAGGGGGAGGGGAGTAAACAAAGTTAAAACTCAACAAACCCCACTGTTTTTACTGAGGTTCAAAATTTTTTCTTGACTAAATGCTCTTCAGATTGTTGTAAGCCTCTGGTTAATTTCTGGAGTTGTAAAAAAAGTTGACTTTAGTAATTTTTCAAGTATTTATGTTGCTTTTATGGAAGAGTGGATTTACACACACCTTGACTTTGCTTTTTTGGAAGTCTTGCCTCATCACCTCATTTACTTTTGCACAATAATCTACTAGGATACAATTTATTAATTTTATAGGCAAATACCTAAATCTTATAATAATTAAACTGCTTCCCATGGGTTATAATTGTTGTTGGCACACAAAGCCACCACTGCTTATCAATATACAATCCTGCAGCCAATTTAATGATTGCCCTAATAAACCATTAAAAATTCTGATATGTCCCCAAATTATTTCTGTCCAACTTCACTTCTATGCTTCCATCAATTATTTCAAAGAAAAAAAAATCACAAAGCATCAAGAAAATATTGACAGTTATGCAGTATTGTATTTACTTGTTTGTTTGTCTGCCTTCTGAGTGAAGCTGAAAGCTCTATATGCTAAGGCAACATCCTACAAATCTTTTCATCATCAGTATCTTGGGTGTAGGTCTGTCATGTTCTAGACATATATCCTTATTTGAATAAGTGAATCACCAGATTCTTTGAAGAAAAGAGAGACTGTTGTGAATTGGCCACTAGTGATTTGGAATATTTTTTCACCATTTAAGAGCAGAATCTTGGCGCTTGGGGATCTTGAAGCAACAATATCAGGGGGCTGAGGGTGGGATAACAGGCTGCCAGAAAGGTGGTAGTGTGCTGCAGCCAGAGGTGAGATTTGAAAAAAAATGGTATTATAAATTGTAAGGATAGAATTGGTGAAGTAAAACAAAGTGAAGGTGCTTGCTAGAAGTAGGATGGTTTGAGTGGCTTTTGCCTCAGGGGAGAATCTATGGGAGTTTCTGAGGGTGTGAATATGCCTTACTCTCTAGTGGTGTCTATGTAGGAGGAGTGCCATGTAAACACTGGCCCCAATCGTGAGTCCCATGAACACAACATCTGGGAAAATCATTAGACTTGTGTATTTTGCAGCACTAGATGTTTCAGGATTTTTAGAAGAACACAGTCTATCATCCCGTATCTTGGTAGAACTGTGAATATGCTGAAGAGCCTCTAAATTTCTAGGAACAAAGATGTTTATCAGCAGGTTGGAGATCCAACATAGAAAGCAGGAAGAACCGATGTTCTTCCAAGCTCTGTCTTTGAGCCCCACGCACCCACTGATTCTGGGGCTGATGGTAACTGCCTTAAAACTGCTCAAGAGGCAAGTGGTGCAGAGAGAAAGGCCTCAGGCCATTCTATGGATATAATAGACAAGTTTACACCCAGTGTTACCCAGGTTGTGTGTCACTCCGCAGATAAATATCATCTGGGGGATCCCCTTGAAGAGAAGAACCAAGAAGTTGGCCATGGCCATGTTGGTGAGAATCACGTGTATGGGCCTCAGTGCATGGCCAGTGCACGATGTGGAAGCATAGGTTGAGAGAAGAAAGGTATTCCCCAGGACCCCAATCCCAGTCTGGACCAGGAAACGTAGCCTCAGGATCAAGTCAGCGAAAGTCATTCTCATGAGATCATGGGAAGAAGCAGTTCAGAAAAGAGCCTGAAGGTCATGAAGTTAGAACTCACTGTGACAGCACCAGTCACAGATTTGCTCCAATATCCCAGTTATGATAGGGACTCTTGGGCCTTCAGTAACTCCCCTTTCTGAGGACATAAATTACATTTCTGGTGGGGGGGGGACTCCACACCAGTGAGCTCAGAATTGCCACTCAGAGTAGCCATCCTGGCATGTTTCTGTTTATGCTCATGCAGCCATGAAAGATGGTTCATTATTTAGTCCATTTCCAAAATCCTTTGGTATACATGTCCAGGACATAAGCTCCAAGGTAAAGCCTTATCTTTCATTTCAAAAACTTTTCTTAAAAATCTGTTGTCAGTCTTCAGATATACAAAGATTAATAGACCTGGATCATTGTTCCTAAGGGCTCCAAGCCTAGTGTAGGAGACACATATAGAAAATATGATATGAATAAAATATAAATCATGCCAGGAATTAAGGATATAAATGGTATTGTGGAAAAATGTATCAAGGATCCCGGCAGCTAGTGGTTTTGTGATAATACATAGAAATTTTTATTTTTAATAATGAGTAAACTGTTCTACCAAATTATTAACGTGTGTATACCATAAGGAACAAAATAACTCATTAATATATAGAGGAAAAAAGTTAATCTGTGTCCCCTCTCTCATTTCTAGTCTTACTCCTCTTCCCTGAGATAACCAAATATCTCAGCTGTGCATTCTTCCCCAATTTTCTTCCTGTTCTTTCAAAGTGCGTATATGTGTGTTTTAGCAATGAGTAATAAATATAGGATTAAATGTGCTGCTTATGCTTAGAAAGAGAAAGCATTCTTCCTCATAAAACATGGGCCAAAGAAAAAATCACACAGCAAACACGGCATTAAGAAAATAAAATACCATGGCCATGTGAGACATATACCAAGAATGCAAGGGCAGGAATTTTATTAATAAAATTCACCACATATATCGTGGTATTATCAAGTTCACTTGATATATCTAAAGAGAAAATTCATCTAACTATTACCATTGATGCTTTAAAAAAGCCTTTGACAAAAATCAACATGATTTTTTAAAAACCACTCAAGGATATAGGAATTTATGAATACTTCCTTAGCATGATTGTATATTTTCATACTAGCACTTTACTTAAGGGGAAATATTGCAGGAACAAGCAAGGAGGACCACTATTTCAATTAACAATATTGTCCTCTAAGTATGAGTCGATGTAATTATACAAGAGAAAATAAATAAGCATAGAACTTTAAAAGGAAGTAAAATTATATTTGCAGATGATATGCTGGTATAGCAAAAAATCCTTAGAGAATCCATGTTAGAACTAACTCAATTAATTAAAAAACTTAGAAAGGTAGCAAGCTATAAAATTAACATACAAAATCATATACACAACTATAATCAGTTAGAATACATAATGGAAGAGAAAATCCTATTTACAAAACCAACCAAAAGTTATAAGTTTTAGGAATAAACTTAAGAAAAACATAGAAAAGTTTGATGAGGAACAATTTTAAATACTCCAGTAGGATATCAAAGTGGACCCAATCAAGTGGAAGGACATTCCTTGCTCTTCGGTAGGATATCCAAACATTATAAAGACATCAGTTTCCCATAAGATAATTGAAAAATTTAAAGGACTAAGTAAAAATAACAACACACTTTTTTTTCTGGAACCAGAGGAGTTGATTCTAAAAATTATATGGAAAGTAACATGCAAGATTAGGTAGGAAAAGCATAAAAATGCTATGAGCTATGGAGTAGTTCTACCAGATATTAAAACACACTTCCAAGTCTCTATAATTAAAACAGTGTTGTACTTGCAAAGAGACAAACAGAGCAGTGGAACAGATGAGAGTAGAAAGACACCCAAATCTTTTTAAACGAAACCCTCCATGTAAGTGTTAGAAGAAAACATGAGTGAATTCCTCTATGACCTGGCCATAGGGAAAGGCTTTCTAACTATGACTCAAAATCAAAAAAGGCAACAAAATATTGATAAAGTCAACTACATAAAAGTTAAAAAGAAAAAAAGTTTTCATGGCCAAAACATTGTAAGTAAAGTGAAAGAGAAAGGGCAGTTTCTGCTGCTGGTAATAGCTGAGCAAATCCCATTGAACCAACCCCCCTGCAAATAACAACCATAGTCTCTGGACAAAATATTTTTTTATTTTATTTTATTTTTGTGAGGAAGATCAGCCCTGAGCTAACATCTGATGCAATCCTCCTCTTTTTTGCTGAGGAAGATTAGCCCTGGGCTAACATCCGTGCCCATCTTCCTCTACTTTGCGTGGCTTTATAAGCGGTGCATCCGTGGGCGCCCCGGGTCCGAACTGGCGAACCCCAGGCCGCCGAAGCAGAGCGCACACACTTAACCACTGCACCATTGGGCTGGCCCCCAAAATATTTTTTTTAAATGACTATCTCTGGACCGATTTTTGGGCCCCCTCTCCCTGGTCTAACAGGTGAATCTAACAAGCAAACTGCATAGACTTTAAGTCAGTACAATAAAATCCATGATGTACTGTCAAGCAGCCATGCAGGCCATCTTCAACTCATGTTAAAATGACCTTGCAACCCCCTACCTCATGACTGAAGACACCAGCTAGACAGATCCACAACACGACAAGATAAAGAAGTACCTCACTCTCACATTTCCCAGCTGCACTTCTTAGAGACTGAGGGAATAATTAACCTGACCCTGGTCCTTGCCTCCCTCCATACAGAGATAACATCAGCATCTCTGAACTTGTTTGATGTATAACCAAGGAATTCTTGTTTACGTTACCTTCAATGTATAATCTAGAGAAAAACCAGATGTACTGTATCCCCCCCACTTTTTTTTTTTACATACATGAAATCTAGTTGTA
Source organism: Ceratotherium simum simum (assembly GCF_057802395.1). Taxonomy (NCBI): domain Eukaryota; kingdom Metazoa; phylum Chordata; class Mammalia; order Perissodactyla; family Rhinocerotidae; genus Ceratotherium; species Ceratotherium simum. The sequence continues at coordinate 9,540,318 of NC_141932.1, read as the reverse complement.
AGGTTTTTTTTCTCTTCTCCCCTGCACGTGTGCTGTTTTGTGAAAGAGATATAAGCTGCACTTAAACTCACACACCTTGGAGCAGTCCCACCAGAGCGCTCTGTTGATCTGTTTTCCTGGGGTTCGAATGCTGACTATTGAATGAACTCCTTCACTAATATCACCCAGACTCTTTATTTCAGTCAACATATCTAACAAGTTAGTTCACTAAAGAGTGAACAACAGCAGGCAGATCCTGAAGGGGAGTTGGCACTTGGAAGAAGTGTGGGTTTTCCATTGTTTTAAAAAGACTCTGTTCCTGAGGTCAGGCTGTAGTTGGCACCACACCAAATGCCTAAAGCCCAAATAGATCCTCATAGTCCATTGGTCTAAAGAACCAAAGGACAAAGTTCAGGATAACCACAGAGGCTGCAAAGTAAGAGGAAATCTGGGAAAAAGGAGAGCCGCAAAGGTGGTACCACAAATTTTAGATATAACCTCTACCCAAGTCTCTGGGTGACACCTGAATATGCATGCATGGGGCAGATGCCAAGCAGTCCATCTAAGCCTAAAATAAGCGAAATGAGATTTCAGAATAAGGAGTTTGAGTTTAGCCAAATTAACTGTCCGCTGAAATAAAAATAATCTATACTCTTTAAGGAAATATAAAATCGAGTCTCTACAATGTATCAGGATACAATCCAAAATTACTAAACATACAAAGAAACAAGAAAATGTAACCTATACTCAAGATAAAAAGTAATCAACGAAGACTAAAGCCAAGAAAACCCAGATTAGCAGACACTGATTTTATTATATTTTATTTTTTTGTGAGGAAGATCAGCCCTGAGCTAACATCTGATGCCAATCCTCCTCTTTTTGCTGAGAAAGATTGGCCCTGAGCTAACCTCCATGCCCATCTTCCTCTACTTTATATAGGACTCTGCCACAGCATGGCTCGACAAGCAGCTGGCCCCTGCAGACAATGATTTTAAAGCAGATTTTACAACTATAATCAAGGTAATACAGAAAAATAAATGAAGAGAAACAGTAACTATACAAGGAACCAAGTGAAAATTCTAGAAGTGAATAATGCAACATCCAAATTAAAAAAATCACTGAATATGACAGAAGAGTCATTGGACTTGAAAACCAATGAATAGAAATCAACCATTTGAAAGAGAGAGAAAAGACTAGGGGGGAAAATAGAGTGGTAAGCACCTTTAAGAAAATATTTTTAAAGTATAAAACACAAATAAATGGATTCTCCCTGAAGTAAAAAATTATAAAAACCAGATAAAATATTTAAAAACAACTATCTGAAGGAACCAGAAAGCATCCCAAAACAGACAGAGACTGGAGGAATGTTTACACTTGATAAATCTGCAATGATTTATGGCCTGAAACTATGGTAGCAGAGCCTATTTTGATGGCAGTGGAAGCTTTGTCAATGGCAGTGGGAAACAGCAGGACTTAACATCTCAAAGTGCCAGAGAACAGAATACAGGGATAGAAAAAAGCTGGGAATTTAAAGGGAAAGTCTTGAAAGTGGGGGAATTGGAGAAGGAATAAACATCCAAATCTAAATATGACTTCCTCCTCAACTCCTGACTGACACCAAAACTACACAGGCACAGCGGGGATCCCAGAGGGCCTGAGGAACTTTTCTGCACATTCTAAATTATTTCTAAATAAAAAGATTTTTTTTAATGTTTAAAGTTGAATGATATTGAAAATACTACATTTCTAAGCCTCAGAGTTTCCATTAGAGCTATCTTTAGAGGTAAATTTATATTCTAAATGTTGGTATAAGAAGAAAACTAAGACTGAACATAAAATACCAATCATTTAATTTATGTAGTAAAACAAATACTCTTCCCCCAGAAAGAACTAAAAATGGCACTTTTAATTACTACATTTCTGGCATAGGAGAGGCATATCTGTCAGGTCTCTTGTAAATATCGTTTTCTTTTCAAATTATTTGTCATTTATCCACATTTTCTCCTCTAAGTGAATTTTAGGATCAGTTTAAGTTTTGGTTTAAATTTCTCTAAATCCACAAATTAGTACAAGAAGAACATCCTTATAATACTGTGAGATATACTTCCTAATTATTCCCCTTTCTTTACCACTCTTCAAAAAATGATTTTTACTTACTTTCAGCTTGCCCATTTCTTTTTAACTTATTCCATTTTTTGCCATATTGCCTTGTTTCTTATTTTCTAATTTTTCTTGCTTGTGTATAAGAAAGCTAATGGTTATCATCTCATCTCTCTAACTGAACAAGCATATTACTACTCATATGCTTTCCATTGATTCTCTTGGATTGTCTAGCAATGCTGTTACATTACCAGTAAATAATGATTTTGAGTCTTTTCTCCCATTGATACCTGACTGTGCCCTTGCTTCCCTCCAATGCATTCTCCAAAGCAGGCAGACTGATACATTTCAAATTTGGATTGAAATCACTCCCCTGGATAAGCTTTCACAGGCTTCCCATTGTATTTAGGATAAAGAACAAAATCCTTCATAAAGTCCTACTGTCCCAGCTTCATCTCCTATCCTCACTCAGTACACTCCAGTTACACAGTGTTTTTTTTGATAACTTGAGTTTTCAAGTGTGTTCCTCCTTCAAGAACATCTCACAATCTCTTCTTTTTGTCTGCAGCATTTTCCACAATCTATGTATCAGCATTACTCTTAGTCATCATTTTGGTCTCAGCTAATGTCATTCTATCTGAGAGGCCATCTCTAACCTTTCACTCTAAATTAGGTACCACTGGTTATTTTCTCTTGGAGCTAATATCCTTTAGCTTTCATGCAGGTCTCTTTCTGCCATTTATATAGGATTCTGTAGTTAATTTGTATTTCACCCCTTGAACTTAAATTGAGTATCAGCATGAGGCATATTTGTTATGTTATCTCTACTTACCCAGCACTCAGCAGAGTACCTGGTCTGCAGGACGTGGTCAGCAAATATTTTTGAAATGATAGGAATTGATTGAATTTCATCTGCACCTTTCTCAACCATTCCCCCATGTGACCGGCAATCACATTTCTGGAGGCACTACAGTGATGCACAGGAGGCCCCACAGGAGGCAAGATATAGGACTGTGAATTTTTGATATAGGTTTTTTTCCCACTTAAAACACACACACACACACACACACACACACACACACACACAAAAGGCTTAAAATATCCCCGGAGGTGACTTTAATACCATCTTTACCAACAAGCAAGAATGTTTTTAAAAAACAGTTAATAAGTAGTAAATACCTCCAAGATCCTGCTTTTTCCATTTTAATGTGAATATGGTACCAGGGAACAAAGAAAGTCATATATAAGAACAAGATCTTACAACAATGTATAAGAGAGTATGGTTTGAATATCACAAGAGAATCACATACTGACTAAGAGGAAAGTGTGTCCCACAGAGTGAAGAAAGCAGCTGGGCCTGACCAATGGAGGTCAAAGATCTAGTTGAGAGTCTGGGACTAGTATAGATCAACCTGCCAATCAGTTTGATTACCATCCCTATCTCTGTATTCTGTGATCGATTTATGCCTTCCTTCTAATGTTTCTCCTTCAGCACAAATTGTAGTAAGACTCACTTGCTTCACAGTCATGAGGAGACTTTTCTGTATAGTAACAGTGTTGGCTCCATTAAGAGCTGTGAGACCTAAAGAAAGTTTTGCTGAGCTCCTGCAAAAAAAAAAACCTGTCACACTGACCTTAGTCAACATGACTGCCCTCCTTTCCCCCAGCAATGAGGGTACTGCCAGGGTTGGAGATTCTAGAACCAGAGAGAAAATAACACAACTGGGTCACAGATCAAATCAGGGCTGGATTAATTAGTGTTTCCTTCTGGAAAGGTGACACCTGGCTCTGATACATCAAACCCCACCAAATCCCAGCCTGGCTCCAGGCTCACGATGAAATGTGCACTATAACCTATGCTTTGTGAGACCAGAAAAATAAAGATAGAAACAATGAAAATTAGTACTGAGTATTGACTCTGTTCCAGGCGCTGGTCTCAGGGTTTTAAATATATTGATTCATTTAATCCCCAGATAACCAAACAAACTAAATATAGTAATTATTATTCTCACTTGGCAGATAATAACAATGAAACCCAGAGAGTTCAAGTGTCCTGCCCAAAGTTACACAGCTAGTTAGTGGTATATGTGGCAGCTGACCCCTGAAATCCACACACTAGGGATCCTGTCTTATCCACTTTGTTTCGCTATAGATTGAAAATTTCTGCAATAGAACTCAAGATGTCCGCTGGGTTTGTTTTTTCCCCCAGGTGCTTGGTGCTTCATGGGTTTCTCTTTATGAAAAAAAATTTTTAACTGACAGCAGGGATGAGGGGGAAAAAAAAACTTGAGTATTTCAAGTGCCATAAAGGCAAACATCAGTCAAAAATAAATATGAAAATTAAAATAAAATGGCATTGTGAAGGACAGATCAAGTACTGGTGAGTTAGACACAATCAGACTTGCTACTTGGAGCCAGGAGTAGCAATGTTTGAGAAAGCTCCTGGCTTCAAGAGTGCTGGGAATAATCCCTGTATCTTCAAGAGAATTGACTTAAAGAGGAAGCAGTATGGTCTTGGAAGAACCTATTCACATAATGGGGACACATAATAAGAGATATGAGAGGTAAAAGTGATTAGAAAGATAGAAATACAGATAAAGAAAGAGCAATATTAGAACAGAGCTACCAATGCTGTATTTCTAACCCATTTCTCAAAATGTGGCTCATAGTCCATTCAGAGAAAATACCAGTAGATACAATTTATTGATGACTGTCCGTATGTTGGGCTTTAGGGCTAGGTACAGGACCTTTACATAAGCTAATACTGAATGTTCAGTGTCAAAAAATATTCTTATCCTATTTTACATGGATAGAAAATAAGGCAGAGAAAATTTTTTAACTTTCCCAAGGTCGCTCAATTCTAGTAAATGGTAAGCCAGTTCTGATCTGACCAGAGGTATGTACTGTCTCATTATTCATAAATATCTTGGAGAGGATTAATTCACTGCTATATTGGTAAGCGTGGGTGTGGTCTAGATACAGTCTGTCTCTGTGCTTCTCTCTCTGTAGTTTTCTCTTTCTCTTTCTCTCTCTCTCTCTCTCACGCACACACACACAGAAGAATCTCCCAAACCTTATTCGAGTCTGAGACACAATGCAACACTCACCAGGGTTGTCTCTGTTGCTGGAATGGGCAGCAGGACTGTGGCTGTCAGTAAATACGTGCCACGCAGAGCCAAAGCAGTTATGTGTCTTGAGATGCCCTGAGTTCATCTCCCCCCAGAGCTTCAATTACCCTGTCATCTGTGAGGCACTGACACTTCCTGCAAAGGCACTGTTGTACATCTGCAAAGAAGCTGCAAATGGTAGTCCCAAGACAAGTCAGCATCAGCAGTTTCTGGAGATTAAGACATGAACTAATTAACAGCAGGTGCAGCTGAGAGGAAAACTTTCCTGAGCCCACCGTAGATAACTCTGTGTCTAAGGGAGTGTGGGATGGACAGGGCATTCTCAGCGCTGTGCTGGGATGGGCCCACTGGGGTCTGCAAAGTGGATCCTCATCTCCAAGTCCTGCTCCCACTCAGGCTCAGAGTGATGAGGGCTGCCATGTTTATCCTAGATTCTGAGCCCTGGTGTTTCATTGATAAGGACATGATCTCTGCTTGGGGTGCTGGGTCATCTGGATATTGGGAAAGCTTGGACACAACGCTATTCTCACATTCTTGCAAGAGCCCTGGGGCGTTCCCGCCCATCCCCCCCACCTCTCAGGCCATTCTCAAATTTGTCTTCTGGAACAGTCCTGGGGCTAAACCAGCATGGTCAACAAAAGTGACTTCATTTGCCATTTCTGAAGGTGCTTCTACCCTAATTCTTGAGTCCCTGCTATGAATAATGATGCAATTCATCTAATTCCACTTCCTCTTGCTTTCCTTCCACTGCCCAGGGTTGATGTTTCTTTTTCCTTCATGTGTACTTGTTCTTCCATTTTTTGTCAGTTTAGATGATATTTACCTCCCTCTCTAGACTAAAATGATGAGATCAACATTTTTACGTACCTTTAATTGTTTTCCCCCATTTCTCTCCCAATTTTCTTAGTTTCATAATTTCTATACTGTCATCGTTTTACATTAGGCTCTGTAACTAAAATTCCCATAATCTTCTAAAGGCTTATGTCTATTTTTAAGTGGATTCAATGCTTACCTTCGGTTCTTTTGCCATTGTTTACCTGTTTATCTCTTACGGGTAAAACTCACATTTCAGTAATTTCTTCAAGAAATTCATGGGAATTATATTCCCTCAATTCTCGCATGTTCAGCAATGTTGTCTCCATCTTAGTACTTAAAAGACTTATTTATTGGAGGTGAACAGTTATCTTTGTGATTCTGAGCCTTCACGTTTAATAACCAATCTATCTTTTCCTTTATTTTGGTCATCTTAAAGATCTTTCAATAAAGTGGTATAAATCTTTCCAGTTTTCTTATCATTTTTATTTCAAACAGAGTACTTTTCCAAAATGTTGTGATTATTGCTGATGCCTAGCACTCAACTGAAGTTGCATATTGACCAAGTTTCCAGCAATCCTACTGGACTCTCTTACTATTCTACATGGTTGTCTGTGGATTCTCCTGTCTTTCCCATAGGCAATCATATCATCTGCAAATAATGACAATTTGGTTTCTTCATTTTCAATTTTTAAAGCCTTTGCTTTTTATTATTGTCATTCTGTGCTGGTTAGGACCTCCAACAGAGTGTTTAGCAGAAATAGTGACAGCAGACGTGTGTACCACACTGCCGAGCGACTAGGCAACATCTTTCAAGTTTCATCATTAAATATGATGTTAGCTGTAAAGTTTTGGTACCTAATATCTATTAAGTCAAAGAAGATATATTTACTCCTTTATTGTTAAGCAGCTATTTTTTTCATAAATAATGTTGATTTTTATCTGCATTTTGAGTGCCAGGGTTCCTGCAATGTTATTCGTTTTAAATATATTTTTATTGATGTCAAAGTTCCCATAATATAAAATTAACCATTTCAAAGTATACAATTCAGTGACTTTTACTACGTTCACAATGTTATGCAATCACCAATTCTATCTAGTTCCAGAACATTATCATCATTCTAAAACAAAACCCCATACCCATTCATCAGTCAGTCTCCATTCCCCCTTCCCCCCAGGCCCCAGTAATCATCATTTTGATTTATGTCTCTAGAGATTTACCTATTGTGCACATTTCTTATAAATAGAAATTCAGTATGTGGTCTTTTCTGTCTGGCTTCTTTGTTAGCATAGTATTTTTGAGGCTTATTTGTGTTATAACATTTGTCAATACTTCACTTGTATGGGTGATTACTATTCCATTACATATATATGTGTACATACACATACCACATTTTGTTTATCCATTCATCCACTGATGGACATTTGTTTTTTTGTTTTTTTTTTGTGAAGAAGATCAGCCCTGAGCTAACATCCGTGCTAATCCTCCTCTTTTTGCTGAGGAAGACCGGCTCTGAGTTAACATCTATTGCCAATTTCCCTCCTTCCCCACCCTCAAAGCCCCAGTAGATAGTTGTATGTCATAGTTGCATATCCTTCTAGTTGCTGTATGTGGGACGCCGCCTCAGCATGGCCAGACAAGCGGTGCGTCGGTGCATGCCCAGGATCCGAACCCGGGCCACCAGTAGCAGAGCGCGTGCACTTAACCGCTAAGCCACGGGGCCAGCCACACTAATGGACATTTGGATTGTTTCCACCTTTCGGCTATTGTGAATAGTGCTGCTATGAACATTCATGCACAAGTATTTAAGTACCTATTTTCAATTTTGTTGGGTATATACCTAGGAGTAGAATTCATGGGGCATATGGTAATTCTATGTTTAACTTTTCAGAGGGACCGCCACATGGTTTTCCACAGCAACTGAACCATTTCACATTCCAGCAATGTTCAAGAGTTCCAATTTCTGTGATGTTATTCTTTTTTTTTTTTTTTTTAAAGATTTTTTTAATTTATTTTATTTTTCCCCCCAAAGCCCCAGTGTATAGTTGTATGTCGTAGCTGCACATCCTTCTAGTCGCTGTATGTGGGACTCGGCCTCAGGATGAATGGAGAAGTGGTGCCTCGATGCGCACCCGGGATCCGAACCCGGGCCACCAGCATTGCAGGGCGCGCACTTAACCACCAAGCCACAGGGCCGGCCCCTGTGATGTTATTCTTAATAGCCGTAAAATACGAGGCATTTTAGAAAATGTTAAGAATAGAGGAAATGTTTGTAGGGCCCAAGGACAAGTTATCATAATAAATCCAAAGTTCCTGCGTGACACAGCATTTGAAATATATACACGTGAACTCACCACGTGTAACCTCAAGTCTTTTTTCCCCCTTCAGTCTTATGTGTTGTTTGTTTTTTAGCACTTTGTATATATCTTTTTATCACCTTTGTATATTTAAGAAATAAGGCTCTAGAAAGATGTGGGCTTCAAGTAATGACGGATCATCACAGTTGGCACAAAGACTACAAAAGACAGTAAAAATAAGGAGAGCAAACTTACGTGGTATAATTCTTTAGGCTTCTTATTAATGAGTCAAATTACATATTACAAGACATTTAGATTTGTAAGGAAATAGAACATTTCTGTTTATATTAGATTATATTACTCAATATTTTACATCTATGCTGAGAATTTATTAAACCCTAAAATTTATGTTCTTTCACGTAATACAAAAAAAAAATACAGTTAAATACATAAAGTCCACGTTATGTAGTTTAGTGCACAACATAACCCCTACAAAGCTTTGTCACTATTCAACTGATCCTTATTATGTTCTGATTTTTTCATGTATTCAAATGGCATTGTATTTGCAGTGAAAATGTCTAATATTTGTAGTAGAATATTCTGTGGAATCCTTTCTAAAACAATTATGTTAAATCCTTATAAAATTATTTCATTCTATACATAGATTCCATGTTTACTTAATTACTCAAATCTAAAACACCATCAAACAGAGAAAATCCCTGACAATGAAATGATGTCATTCCATTGACTGTAATATGCATCACAATTTAAGATATGGTCAGATGTGAAGAAACAAATCCATGAAATACAAAAATAAAATGTAATTTATCACATGCTTTTGCCACATTCATTGCATTCATAAAATCTCTGTGTGGAGCAAATTCTGTTTCTATTTTTAAGAGCTTATGATGCTTAATGATATCCAACCCTCCACAGAAAGCATTTTCAGTGACTATAATCACAGTATTTCTGTAATGCATGAGTTTGCTGGTGTAGAATATAGATACGATTCCTTAGGGATTGTATGCCTTCAATGAATCTAAAAATTATTCTAGAATGGCGTCTCTCTGCTATTTGGTTAGTGGGCAATTAAGGAGTGCCGAATTGTAATTAAAGAATTTTAGACAATCACTCTAATTCATAGCACCTGATATATAATATGTCACTTTCAAAAGCTTTCCACATTCTCTATTTCAAAAGGATTTATCTATTATACGAGTTTGTGGATGACTAGTGAGCTCTGACCTCTAGACAAAGGCTTTGTGACATTACATTAATAGGGTTTTCCTCCTCTATGAATTTGTTGATGTAAGGAAGACATGCATTAATTGGGAAGACTTTACCACATTCATCACATCTATAGGATCTGTCTCCTGTACGAGACATTCAAAGAGTTTTGACTTTCTAGGAAATGCTCTAATTATCACAACATTCCTGAAATTTTTATTTTTATGTACACTGAGATGTGCTTTTTCTTGGCTTTCCTGCATTCACTGCAACTGTAGGGTCCCTTTCCTGAATGAATGCCCCAAAGTATAACATATTTGATTTGAAAAAGAATGATTTCCCACATCCACTGCATCCACAGGTATTGCCTCCTAAATGCACAGCCTCTGACTTTCAAATGAAGTCTTTTGACAATCACTGCATTTATAATTTTTCTCTTGTGGGAAGATCCCTATGGTATAATGAGGGGATGTGTTCAGATGGAAGGCTTACAACTTTCATTGCATCAATAAGGTTTCTTTCCCATAGGAGTTTCAAAAGGGTTCACTATAATCACAGTAGTCACAGTATTTCTATTCTGTATGAGAAGATTTTCTTCTATGCTGAGTTTGCTGATGATTAATGAGAGCTGACTTCCGAAAGAAGGCTTTTTGACACTCATTGCATGCATAGGGCCTCTCTCCAGTGTGAGTTCTCCGGTGACCAATGAGAGTTGACAAAGTAGCAAATGCTTTCTTACAATCATTGCATTTATATGGTTTCTCTCCTGTATGAATTCTTTGATGTACAGTGAGATAGGATTTGGCTGTGAAGGCTTTATCACATACACTACATTTGAAAGGTTTCTCGCCTGTATGGGTTCTCTGATGTATAATGAGAGTTGACTTACAGGACAAAACCTTCCCACATTCACTGCATCCATGAGATTTCACTCTTGCATGACAACTTTGCAGATGGTTAGTGAGACCTGACTTCTGGATGAAAGCTTGTTGACATTCACTGCATCCATAAGGCCTCTCTCCTGTGTGGATTCGCCAATGAATCATGAGATGTGCTTTGGTGGAGAAGGCTTTCTCACAATTCGAGCATTCATATGGTTTCTCTCCTGTGTGAATTCTCTGATGTGCAATGAGATGTGCCTTTGACGTGAAGGCTTTATCACATATATCGCATTTGAAAGGTTTCTCACCTGTATGGGTTCTCTGATGTATAACGAGAGTTGACTTAGAGGACAAAACCTTTCCACATTCACTGCATTCATGGGATTTCCCCACTGCATGATGAGTTTTCTTATGATTAGTGAGATCTGACTTCTGGATGAAAGCTTGTTGACATTCACTGCATCCATATGGTCTCTCTCCTGTGTGAATTCGCTGATGAATCATGAGCTGAGCCTTTTTTGAGAAGGCTCTCGCACAGTCTGAGCATTCATAAGGCTTCTCTCCTGTGTGAGTTCTCTGATGTACAGTGAGATGTGTCCTAACCATGAAGGCTTTATCGCATACTCTGCATCTGAAAGGTCTCTCTCCTGAATGACTTCTCTGGTGTAAAATGAGTTTTGACTTCCAAGGAAAAGCTTTCCCACATTTACTGCATCCATAGGATTTCCCTTCTCTATGATGAGTTTTCTGATGATAGACGAGAGCTGACTTTGTAATGAAGACCTTTGGACATTGATTGCATCCAAATGGTCTCTCCCCTGTGTGAGTTTGCTGATGAGTAATTAGCTTTAACTTACTAGGAAGGACTCTCCTACAATCACAGCATTCATGGGATTCCTTTCCTGCGGGAATTCTCTGAGGCATGGTCACAAGTCGTTTATAAGTATTCACTGCACATTCATTGCATCCGTATGGATTCCTGCCTAAAGGAGTTGAGTCACAGTTAGTGAGCTCTGACTTCTATATGAAAGCCAGTGTACCCACAACAGAATGAGCAAGATAACAAGAAGAGGCCCAGAAAAGTTTTTTTTTTCATTTACTATAAAAAACATCAGTGAGACAACCAGTAAAATTTGAGTAAGTTATGTAGATTAGACAATAGCTCTGTATCAATATTAATATTCTGATTTTGATAACTGTATTCTGGTTATTTTAAAAAAATGACTTTATTTCTAGGAAATACACACTTATGTCTGTAGGGATAAGAGTTCAGAAAAGCAATATTACCTGTGTGTGTGTGTGTGTGTGTGTGTGTGTAATGATACATAGGAAGAAAGACAGACTATGATAAAGCAAATGTGGTAAATTACCGCTTACAGAAATCTGCAAAAAGAATGTGCCACAAATTTGTGTATAATTTTGAGATTTCTCATTAAGTCTAAAGTATTTAGAAATAAACATTTTCAAAAGGAGAAAATAAAAAAGAAGACATTTATGGAGAGATATGTACGAGCATTACTCATGGTGGTCCAAATGTAGAATGGATAAATTGTGTTATATTCACACAGTGGCATCCTGCACAGTAGTCTGGTACTCTCGATCTAGGTGCTGGTTACACAGCAGGCTGATTGTAAAATTTAACTGAGCTGTACCCTTATATTTGTACGCTTTTCTGTGTGTGCGGTACTTCAAAAAAATTCACATAGTAAAAAGAATTTAGGCAGGAGTCAGGAAATGCTCATGTGTAGGAGAATCCTGGAAGGAATTTAGATATTATGCTAACAGTAACGGGATGGCATCCAAGGTAATAGTGGAAGAGAGATGACACGTCCTGATTTTCACTTTAAAGATGTCATCTTGTGTGTATGTGCATCAACTATCACACGGACAAGATCTCACATATTGTGACATAAATACTATTTCTATGCTTATTGACTGTGGTTGTGAAAATTGGTAAAGATCTGCTATGTCATATAGCATTTTTCAGATTATACTTTGGATCTTTCCATTCATCTTCCAACTCAGAAGACTGTTCTTTCTATATGATGGGTTAATTATCTTCCATACCCCTTTTTCTCTACCCAGGTAACTGTCGAAACTCAGTATCTTTAAAAATACAGATATTCTGAAGTGTATTTTTATGTTTATGAATTTTGGGGGTGAGGGGCTGGAAACACTGACTCCCATTACTTATTTTTTATAGATAAATAAAAATATTAAAATAAAACCAAAAAATTGCAGCTATTATGTGGAGAATAGAGAGAAACAAGAATAAGAAGAAGTAAGAGTATTTTCAAGAAAACTATAATAATTTTGGCAAGAGATAATGGATATTGAGGCTTGAGTGAAAACAATAGGTACAGAAAGGAGTGGAGGACCTCAGGGCATCATGAGGAGAAAGAAAAGACTAGACTTGCTCAGGAATTGGATTTGTGGTGTGAGTGAAAAGAGGAACCGACAGTAACATGAAGTTTGAGGGAGCTATTAGATCTGCAAGTGCAGAAATATCCAGGTGAATGTGTGGGGATAAGGGAAGGTCTGGCCTGTAGACAGAAATTTGGGGGTCATCAGCGTATAACCAGTATTGTTAAGGCCATGAAATTGAATGATAGAAATAGGCAAGGATGAAGCTTCATGCTCTTTGACTCTGAAGACTTTAGAAGATGCCCAAAGAATGTAGCAAGTCCATCTATGAGGTGCAAACAATGACTACCAAGGAAAATGCCAACTTAAGTCTTAAATATTTGGGGGAAGCAGGTTAGAATGAAGGATCCTCAGCTTCTCATTTAAATATAAGTGTAGTTATCCTCTCTTACTGATTCTTTCTACTTTAATTAATTCTTCATGCAACAGACAACGACCTTCTCAAAGCTCTAATATCATATTTAGAGAACATTACTGTGGTCAACATTCCCACCTTCTAGCTTGTTACATTACAAAACCTTCTAGTTTTGATACATTCTCACACTGCCCACTGAAGTCCATTTGAAATATAAAAACTGGCCAGTGGGCCAAATATCCTTACCCCAGGATAAAAGGTGCTGCTGTATTAACTAGAAGAACTGTTACATTATTTGATCAGGTAAAAGGAGTGAAAACAAGAGATGTGGGGAAAACAGGAAGTATCATCCCAAAGAGGAAGTAGAAGAAAAGGAGGAAGTCTGAATGTTGCACAGAAAACAACATTCTACTGAACATTGAATCAATTCAAAAAGAGAGAAAAAGAGGCATGTCTTCCTTGAAACACCACGCAAAAGAAAGCCATGCCAATGATTTAGGTATTTGTAATGACTTTCAAAGTTTTAGCCTTATTAAACAAATTTGGAAGAGATCACCCCTTCAGGACTAACTACTTTACTTTTAAAGTCTCACATCTCGCTGGTTCGCAGTTGCTCACTCACCTGAAAAGCACTGACTTTGCTTTTCATCTCTCCATGGCTCTTCTCCATGCTCGAAATTAAGGATATCTGGTTTGGTAGCTTGATAGCCTGTTCGCGGGAAATGACAAAGACTTGGACACTTATAATTGGACTTGGTGAGGGATGTCAAGGAAGAGCACAAAACATTTCAAGAACTGGCATACTTTCACCTTGGCAGATTAAAGATCTATCAAAGGTGAGAGTGCATTAAGTTCTATCTGGGAACAGAGGAGGGACTAAGAATCTATTGCCTATAAACTCAAGTCCAGTGTCCTGAAGCTCTTTGGAAGCCAAAGCAACTGAAAAAGGAAAGGCTATTGGCTGTGCACACTCTGAGTGACAGAGGGCAATCATTTTCAACTAGCTATAATTCTCCAACATCACATCCTGGTATAGGTTCTTCCGAGCAGATCTAGGAGCTGCCCCTCTTCCCAGGTAAAGTCCACAGATATATCGTCAAATGACATTAATAGCCGTAATAACACATCTTCTTCAATTTGTGGTGATCACTACTGATGTGGAAAAGATCTCTAAGTTTATGTTCTTGTTTTCACCATAAGTTACAAATGCTATATCTCTGTAATAGTTTTCATTATTCATTACGGAAAGAAGTAAAGTGCCATTAAATCTATGTTGCAAGTTAACACTTAATTATCAACAAATCCAATAAATTAGAAGTTTTTGAAAGGCATATTCATTAAATCCTACAGGTAAAAATATCCCTAAAATAGTAACCTCTAAAAAACATTTTAAACATCTATTTAAAAGTTGGAGAACAAAGGGCTAACATTTAAACACAGCAAATATCTGTCTTCAAGGAGCTTTTATTTTGAGCACGTTTCAGAAGAAGAAACAATAGAATCAGACACGAAATGATCACACACACAGGAATTATCAGCACAGAATATTAATATGAATGTTCAATATATTGAGAAATAAGATATCTAAAATATGAGGAAAGAATATTATTAAAATGACCAGTCAGATGTATATGAACCAGCAGAAAGTTTAAAAATAAAGTACAGTCAATCCTCATTATTCATGGATTTCTTGTTTGTGACTTTACCTACCTGCTAAAATTTCTTCATAACCCCAAAATCAACAATCACAGCACTTTGTGATCATTTGCAGACATGCATAGAATAATTTGAGTACAAATAATTTGAGTTGCTCAGTGTGTATGTTCCCAGCTGAGTCTGAACAAAATGCTCTGTCTCCTTGTTTCAGTTCTCCTACCAAAACAAGTGTCCTTTTCGTGGTCTGTTTAGTGCCATGTTTTTTTTTTTTTCACATTTTTATGCTTTTTGTTGGTGATTTTGCTGTTTAAAATGGCCTCCAAGCACACGTGCTCAAGTGCCGTCTAGTGTTCCTAAGTGTGAGAAGGCAGTGATGTGCCTTATGGAAAAAATATATGTGTTAGACAAGCTTTGTTCAAGCATGAGTTATAATGCTGTTGGCCATGAGTTCAATGCTAATAAATCAATGGTATATATTAAATAAGGTGTCTTTAAACAGAAACACACATAAAACAACATTATTCATTGATTGATTGACAAAAATGTAACCAGGGGTTCCCAGGATCCTAATCCATATTTCCCCTAGGAGCAACAGTTCAATACTTGCTAATTCAGTGTTCATGGCAATTTTACAGAATGTAAGTACTGTGAATAACAAGAATTGACTGTATATAGTAACTAAAATTAGAGACTCAATTGACAAAGTAATAGCATACAGATATAGCTGAAGAATTAACACACTGGAATAGAGATCTAAAAATACCCCAAAGAATGCAAAGAGACAGACCATATGAAGGAGGGGGTAAGAAATACAGAGGTGAGTTCTAAAATTTATATAGATGTACAAAAGACTTGGAATAGCCAAGGCAACCTTGAAGAAGAAGAAAAACTGGAAGACATAACCCTACCAGAGTTTAAGGACTTATTATGTAAAAACCCACTGTACCTAAGACAGTGTCATATTATTAGTACAAGGATAGTAAATACAACAATGGAACAAAATACACAGATCCCAGAAAAAGATTCAGTATACATAACCACCTATTTTATGACAAGATGCCAATGTAATTCAGTAGGGGAAAAGGATGGTCTTTTCAATAAACTGTAGTAGTTGAATTGGATAACTATATGAGGGAAAATGAAGGAACTTTCACCCCCTGCCTCACACATTCAGAAAAATAAATTCAAAACGGATCATAGGCCTAAATATAAACACTAAAATATTAAAGTTTTAGGGGAAAACTTACAAGAGTACATTGATTATCATGGGATATGCAAAGATTTCATAAACAAGATGCAAAAAGCGCTAAATAGAAAGCAAAATATTGACAAATTTGGTTATTATTGGGCATGATCTTTACCAAGTCTCACAACCATGTCCACTTTAAAAACATTGCTCTTTATGTGCTTGTCAGTTATCATACTGATAAGGTCTTATATAACATAAATGCAGCCTACCAGTGGTTACAGGTAAAGCTATCACTTTAATTGCTTGTGTTAGACAGAGAAAGGTGTAAAATCAATGATCTAATTCTCCATTTATGAGGCTAGCAGGAAAAAAAACAGTAAATTGAACATAAAGTAGAAGAAAAAACTAAAAATGCTATAAGCAAATCAATAGTAAACTGATAAACAAAAGAGAAAACTGGAAAGTTTACTAAAATCAGCAAACCTATAGCAAGACTAAGAAAAAAGAGAGAAGACAAATTAAAACAAAGTGATGAAAATTAATCAACACTACAAATCCTAAAGACATTATCTTTTTTGGGGGGAGGAGGGAGGAATATTAGCCCTAAGCTAACATCCGTTGCCAATCCTCCTCTTTTTCTGAGGAATATTGGCCCTGGGCTAACATCCATGCCCATCTTCCTCTACTTTATATGTGAGACGCCTGCCATAGCATGGCTTGATGGGTGGTGCATAGGTCTGTGCCCGGGATCTGAAACCGTGAACCCCGGGCCACCAAAGCGGAGCACACGCAAACTTAACCACTACATCACCGGGCTGGCCCTTTCTAAAGACATGAAAAGGACAATATGGTATCTACTTTTTAATGACAAAAAATATGGTATCTATTTTTGAAAGACATCATAGTGAAACTGCTGAAAACCAAAGATAAAAAGTAAATCTTAAAAACAGCCAGAGGAAAAAAAAAGACACACTATATACAGGGAAATACTAATATGAAAGATTGCTGACTTCTAACCAGAAACAATTCTGGGAGCCAGAAGATACTAGAATCACACTTTATTTTTAGGTATTTATTAATTTTCTTTCCTTTTTTAATTGAGGTAACATTGGTTTATAACATTATATAAATTTCCGGTGTACATAACTATATTTTGATTTCTGGGTAGAATCACACCTTTAAAGTGACGAAAGAAAAGCACTGTCAACCTAGAACCCAGAATACCTCCAGGGAAAATATTATTAAAAAATGAGTGTGAAATAAATATATTTTTAAATAAACAAAATCTGAGAGAATTCACTGCCAAAAGACCTGTACAGAAGAAACGTTAAAGGATGTTTTCAGGCTGAAGGAAAATTACACTAGTGGAAAACTCAAATCAACAGAAAGAAATGAACACCACCAGAAATGACAAACAGGATATTTATAAGACTACGTTTTTATTCTTCTCATTTTCCTTAAAATACAAATTGTTTAGAACAGAGGTGGGAAAACCCAACCCACTGCCTATTTTTGTAAATTAAGTTTTATTGGAACATAGCCAAAGCCATTTGTTTACAAGCCTATGGATGCTTTCACTATAGAACAGAGCATTGAACAGTTGTGATCGAGACTGTAATGGCTTGCAAAGCTGAATATATTTACCATCTGGCCCTTTTCTGCTTTGGAACAAAATAAATAACACTGTGAGTTTATAACAATAAAATACTAAAAGGTAGGGCAACAATAGCTCAAAGGACAGGGAGTAAATCCAAATGGAATTATACCGCCATAAGGTTATTAAATTTTTTGAAGTGTGAAATGGAATGTGTGAATTAGAAGTGTGAAGTGGGAAAGGTAAGGTGTCATGTGTGAAACGAGTAGTGTAAAATGGCACATATCAATTCTACATCAACCTTGATAAATTAAAGATGCCATATTGTTAGCCCTATAGCAACCACTAAAATAATAACAACAAAATCAATAATAATAATAATAAAAGGCACATTATTCAAGCTAGTACAGTCTGCCCTTGTGGCACCAAAATTCACGACCACTCCATGTGCAAAACACACTTTTCCATTCAGATTGAGAATGACACAAAGATTCCCACTCTCAAATTCTATATCATACTAAGGGACCTTACCAGTGCAATAAAACAAGAAAAATAATAGGCTTAAAGATCAGAAAAGAAGTAATAGTTATTTGCAGACAACATAACTGCGTATAAAGGAAACCCAAGAAAGCCTACAGAAAACTACTAGAACTTATAAAACTAAAATGATACCAGTTACAATAACAAAAAAAAAATCCTAAAATATTCAAGAATAAATCTAATAAAAGATGTGCAAGATTGCTACAATGTAAACCACAAAACATTGCCGAAATAAAGAATATCCAAATAAAAGGAAAGCTATACCATGTTCATAGATTGAAAGACTGTACACTGTTTAACTGTTCTTCTACCTAAATAGATTTATTGCAATCACTATCAAAATTACAGAAGGCATTTTTAAAACAAATAAATAAGCTCATTCTCACATTGATAAGCAATGGATATAGAAAAGCCAAAATAATACTGAAACAGAAGGAAGAAGTTGGAGAACTTAATTTTATCTGATTAAAGACTTACTTTAAAACTATAATAATCAAGACAAGTGCAGCATTGATGTAGAGGCAGACACACAGGTAAATGGAAGAGATAAGAGTGTCCAAGACTAAACTCACACTAATACATTTAATTGATTTTTAGATCAAAATGACAAGTGAGTCCACTGGGTAAAGCCATTTTAACCAGTGTTGCTGGAACAACTGGATATCCACGTGGGAAAATAGAAACTTTGATCCTTAATTCACTTCATATACTTAAGTGCTGGCAAATAATTATTTCCTCTGAGGAGTTGGCCTGATTTCTCGTTATGAACAACATCTATCATATAACTTCTAGTGTTTCTCACGTTATTATTTATATTAGAATTCTAAAGATCACCCCTCAAGATTCCTGCCCCTTAACTGTTTAATCAAATATTAATTTAGGTACTGCTGTGAAGGGAGTTTGCAGATGTAATAAGATCACTAGTCACCTGACTGCAAGATTGGGAGATTAACCTGAATTATCTAGGTGGGCCCAATGTAATCACATAAGCAGTTAAAAGCAGAAGAGGAAGGTGGAAGAGACAGTCAGCAAGATGTGTCAGAAAGGGAAGTTGGAGAGATCTGAAGCATGAGAGGAACTCAATCAATTGCTGGAGGGGGTCCACCTGGAAAGCATCAGAACCAATGCAGGCAGCCCCTAGGAGCAAAGATCGACCACCAGCTGACATCCAGTGAAGAAACAGGGATCTCAGGCTTACAGTCACAAGGATATGGATTCTACCAACAACCTGCTTAAGCTTAGAAGCAGATTCTTCACAGAGCCTTCCCATAAGAGCCCCATTGGCCCATACCTTGATTTCAGTCTAATGAAAAATAGAGCAATCAGCCAAGCCAACCCAGACTTCTGACTTAAAGAACTGTGAAATAATAAATTTGCATTGTTTTAAGCTGCTAAAAGTTTCTTTTGACACCAACAGAAAACTAACACATTATTGATACCAGAAACATTAGAAACAATTTGTAATTCAACTTAAGTACATCATATATTCTTACATATTTATTCACTAGTATTCCTTTATATGAACCCTATGACCTACATTTCCCCATTGTAACTTCACCCTAATCTTGATTTTAGTGTTTATTTTCTCTCAAACTCTGAATTTAGGAAAGTGTATGTTTCCATTTAATAGTTTTTTAATTTTTTTGCTTGAGGAAGATTTGCCCTGAGCTAACATCTGTGCCAATCTTCCTCTATTTTGCATGTGGGTTGCCACCACAGCATGGCCACCGAGTGACGTAGGTCCACACCCGGGAACCGAACCGAGGCCACCGGAGCACACCAAACGTAACCACTAGGCCACGGGACCGGCCCCCAATAGTTATTTTTATAAGCCTCTGCAAATCCATGAGGATGAAAGGCAAAATGGAGAAACAAACAAAAACCCACCAGGGCCTTGGTCAATTTCTTCTGTTGTTAGGAAATGGCCAGCACTTTTAGGGTATTGTCTTTTTCTGGTTCTGAACACCTGACAGGAGATCTGTGATCAAGAGTAAAGGAGACACTGTTCAGAGAGAGGCCTAGCTTTTAGAATTTGGACAATTACTCAACTCTTCTCTTTCAATGAAGGATGGATTCTTAAAAGTATAAGGCTGTGGTTGGAAAAAGGAGCCCTTGGAGATCAGACTAACCAGCCCACATACCACCTAGGAATTCCTAGTCTTCTCCCCCCATCCTCCCTTAAACAGATACAAACAGAGAGAAAGCCAGTGGGAACCTGGAGTAACTGCACCCCTGAACAAGATCAGTACCAGGCAACTTGTGGTGGGGTGGCTGCCTCTTGATTTATCTGGGGTCTGGCAAGTTCTAGAATCTAGAGACCCAAGTTCTGGACTGGAAATCAAGACAAAGTGGGTGGAATCTGTACATCTGTACACCAGCGTTGTAGGTTCTAAAGTGTGTAAATCAAATTTCTTTCTGCCTAAATCATCTTCCCATTCATAACAATAATACTATTTAAAAGTTGCTCACTTAGTCCTCAAGGCACTGCATGGCAGACATTGTACTGTAAGCTTTCTGTTCATGGTAACAGGGCTGGGAAGAAGCGGCCTGGACTAGACACCCCATAGGACACACAGGACACATTCAAATTCCCCTCCAGGCCCCCAACACAGATCCATCTGGCCCCTAGACCAAGAGGAATGAGAGCAAATGCATCCCATGCAATGGAGTTCCCCGGAGCCACTTCCTGCCTGGGGCACACAGCAGGACAGACCCACCAAAATCCAACCAGGTCCCAGCTGAGCCACTGGATGGGCTTGGAATTGAACCAAACAAGGACAATTCCCTCTCATGCTGCTTACAGAAGCCCCAGTGGCCTTTGGTCGGGGTTCTGACAGGTACCCTCTTCAACCACCACTCAGACTCAGGTAGAATTCACTCTTGTGGAGAAAAATGACTGAAGGCAAATGAATTGCGTGTCCCAGAAACCCCTGTGGCTGCCAAACAGCCAAGATGCACAAGCCCCTAACCAGGAAGACAATGTACCCCAAACTGTACCTCCCAGAAACCTCAGCAGCCCACCACAGGTGCCTGATCTCATAAAAAAAAGCAAAGAGGAACTGGACACAGGCCAAACTACACTCCCCAAATTCAGCTGGGCTTGGTCCTCCTCATGGGACCTGGTCCTCGCTGATGACAACTGCCTCCTTTGGGCCCCTTCCTGGAAGGCTGAACATCCTAGGGACAGAGGCTCTAGTGCCTAGACTGGGCCTGGTCTGCCCCTTTGCTCACACGGAGAGAACCCCACAGTAAATTATATTTTATAATCTACCTGACACAACCTTCTTGAGCATATAGCATATTTATAATAGCTGCTTTTAACATCATTTTCTACTAATTCTCTCACCCACACCACTTCTAGGTCTCTATTGACTTTTCTTCATGTTTATGGGTCCTATTTTCCTGCTTCTTTGCATACCTGCTAGGTTTTGATTAGATGCCAGACATTGTGAATTTTTCATTACCAGTTGATGGATTGCTTTCTAATCCTTTAAATACTATTGGGCTTTGTTCTGGGAAGCAGTTAAATTACTTGGAAACAGTTTGGTCCTTTAGTGGCTTGTGTTTATACTTTGTTAGGAGGGTTCAGAGCAGCCTTTAGTCTAGATCCCATGTAAGCCACCCACTGAGGCAAGACTCTTCTGAACTTCCACTGTGATTCTCCAAAAGTAAGGAGTTGTTCCCATTCCAGCTGGTGGAAACACAAATTATTCTCAACCTTGGGCAAGCTCCAAGGATGGTTCTGCCTGTTCATTTCCAGTGGTTCTTTCTCCAGCCTAGGGAGCTTCCTCACATATATGTGCTGATTACAACTTAAAAACTTGTAGGGGAACTCTACAGAACTCTGTAACTCTTTCTGGGTGCAGGTCTCTCCTCTCCTGTAATCTGCCCCACAAATCTGAGCCACCCTGAATTCTCCAAACTCTCAACTTTTTCTCAATTCAGGGAGACTGCTAGGATCTCTTTAGGTTCCTCCTCCCTATGCTGCAGAATGGAAACTCACTCTCAGCAGTAAGCTGGGGCAATTGTAAGGCTCACTTCATTTGTTTCCTTTCTTTCAGAGATAGCTGTCCTGTGCTCCCTCTCACCCAATGTCTGAAAACAGTGCATCCATATATTCCACTTTTTTTAGCTATTTAAGGTGGGAAGTATACACATGAAACATTTAATGTTAAGAAAAAAGACTTTCTTGGAATTGGCTGTGAAAAATATTGGTCAGTATTTAGGTGCATTATGGTATATGCAGATATGTCAATTTATACAATTTTAGAATACATACAAACATATGTGTGGCAGCATTTTCAGCAGCATAGATTTCATGTTCCTTTAGGACATTTAAGAGTTCTTTTCCAGTGCTGATAATTTGATTTATACATTACAAGAGCACTCCATGGTACTCATATCTAACAACCACAGTGTAAGATTCACTGATTATAGAAAAAAAACGTTAGTGTACTTAGATCATAATTACTATAATTATTTCTCTGGGAACATGCTTTTTCAAATTTATTTGATGGCTAGGTCAGAATTTACTGCAGTGTAAATTCTCTGAAATCTAATGTTTTTTGGTAGGTGGAATAATGGCCTCCCAAAGATGTCTATGTCCTAATCCCCAGAACCTGGAAATATGTTACATTACATGGTAAACAGGAATTAAGGTAGAAGATGGAATTAAGTATTTTAGGACCATATAAATTGTTTCTCGAGTTTTAAAGCTTCACAGAAGGTTCACAGAGAGGAATTGTGCCTCTGGAATTGTTCACAGGATGGATTGTACCCAGAGCCTCATCAATACTTGATTTAGATGATGAAATTTGGCACTTTTGAGCTGATAAATTTTAGTGAGATTTTGGACTTTGAGTTGGTACTGTAACGGGTTGACACATTTAGAGATGTTGGGATAGGGTAAATGCTTTTTGTATGTGGGATGGACATGAATCATTGGGTGCCAGAGGGTGGTCTGTGGTAGGCAGAATAACCGTCTCCTAAAGATGTCCACATCCTAATCTCTAGGACATGTGAATATGTTGGATTATAAATCAAAGGGGACTCCAAATAGCAAATAGAGTTAAAGTTGCTAATTAGCTGATGTTAAGTGGGGAGATTATCCTGGATTATCTAGGTGGGCCCAATATAATCACAAGGGTCCTTAAATGTGGAAGAGGGAGGCAGAAGAATCACTGTTAGAGTGATGAAAGAGTTGACCCGCCATCGCTGCTTTGAGGATGGAAGGGGGTTGCGAGCCACGGAATTTGGGGCAGCTTCTAGAAGCTGGAAAAGCAAAGAAATAGATTCTCCCCTAGAGCCTCCAAAAAGAAATGCAGCCCTGCCAACACCTTGCTTTTAGCCCAGGGAGATGCATTTTAGACTTTAGACATCCAGAACTGTAAGATAATAAATTTGGATTGTTTTGAGACACCAAATTTGTGGTAATTTGTTACAGCAGCCATAAGAAACTAATACAGCTGTATTTCCACATTCATTATATTCGTAGGTTTTCATTACATGATGCAATTCCTGGTGTCAAGAACGTTTCATTTATTAAAGAAGTCTTTCCCAGATTCCCAAGGTATAAAATTGTGATTCATGAGTTAATCTGGTGTTAGAATTTCTATCTTTTATTGCTTTCATGGGTTTCTCTTTTCTATGAGTTCTTCCACATTTTACTAAAAATATTTTCCACATTTGGTGTCTCTAGAGTTGTCCTTCCATGCTTCTCTGACATGTGGTGGGGCACAATTTATCACTGAAAACCATCACATTCTTTCCTGAGGTTTTAGTCCTGTGGGAATTCTTTGATACCGACCACGATATGACCTCCAGGAAAAGGCTTCCCCACAATAGCTGCATTTTTGCACAATATGCTTTCACTAACATTTAGTAAGTCTAACTTCTCACAGAAGTGTTCTCCACAACCACTGCATGCATAGCATTTCTGTCCTAAGTGAGCTCTAACATAAAGGCATGGAGGATTCTTGCTAAAGGCTTTTCTGCATTTCTGGTTTCAGAGGATTTTTTTCCTACACAATATCCGTAACATATAAGACATAATTTATTACTGAAGGTGTTGTCACATGCACTGCATTTGCAAGGCTTATTCCCTGTGCAAAATCCCGATTATCTACTGAAGTCTGACTCCTTGGAAAAGGCTGTTCCACAATCACTACATTTCTACCCCCTAGGAGCTCACTGATGTTTAATAAGGGCTGAGTTCCCAAAGAAGACATTTCCACAGGCACTGTGTTCTTAGAGTTTTGCTCCCCTACAAGTTCACTCATGTATAAAGAGCCATGACTCCCTGAGGAAGGTTTCTCCACCTTCAGTGAGTTTATAGCTTTCTCTCTTGAATGAGTTTTCTTATGTTTAATGAGGACTGACATGTGGGCAAAGGCTTTACCACATTCACTGCACGCATATGGTCTCTCTCCTGTATGAGTTCGCTGATGCTGAATGAGCTTCGATTTGCTTCTGAAGGCTTTTTCACACTCACTGCATTCATAAGGTTTCTCTCCTGTATGAATTCTCTGATGCTTGGTCAGGTCTGACTTAAAAAAGAAGGTTCTTCCACATTCACTGCATTCATAAGGCTTCTCTCCTGTGTGAAGTCTCTGATGTGCAATGAGGTATGCCTTCTGGGAAAAGGCTTTCCCACACACACTGCATCCATAAAGTTTCTCTCCAGTATGAGATCGCTGATGTCTATTGAGCCGGCACTTCCGGCTGAAGGCTTTTCCACATTCACTGCATCCATAGGGTTTCTCTCCTGTGTGAGTTCTCTGATGGACCATAAGCTGTGACTTTCTGGAAAAGGCTTTTCCACATTCATTACATTCGTGGGGTTTCTCTCCTGTGTGAGTTCTTTGATGTTCGGTGAGCTGAATCTTCCTCATGAATGTTTTCCCACATTCATTGCAACCGTGGGGTTTCTCTCCTCTTTCAGTTCTCTGATGTCTAACAAGCTGTGCTTTCCTGGAGAAGGCTTTCCCACACTCATTGCATTCATGTGGTTTCTCTCCTGGATAAGTTTTTTGATGGTCATTGAGCTGTGATTTAGTGCTACTGGCTTTAACACACCCATGGTATTTAATTTCAGTAAGAGTTTTATCATGCTGGATGTAGAGAGATGATTTCCCATATCTACTAAACTCATCAGAATCCTTTCCTGCATATCTTCCATTCTGGACTACAAAACCTAAATGTGATTTCAAACTTTTACAATGTGAGCCAAATTTATTGTGCCTTTGTTTTAAAGGAATAAGAGTTTTGCATACATCAAAATTATTTCCAAGTGCATAACTCTGCTGACATCTTTCCAAAGTTTTAATCTCGTTTTGGTTTTCTGGGTGCCACTGCATATGGTCAATCTCCCATATTTCTTCTAGGAAAAAGAACAATGAAAAAATCTATGATAACTTTAGGGAGCAAAAAGGTATAAAAATGCCATGGTTTGAGCTAGCTCTTATAAGATCCCAGTCTAAAAGAAATGTACCCTATGGATATGTATCCTATGCTCTGTGAAAAAAGAGAATATTATAAAGCAGTAAAAGAAAAGATAGCTACTTTAGAAACAATGATGTATAGTCTACAATGAATAAATATAACTTGGACTTCTTTCCAAATAGGACCTTGCAAAATTGGGACAGGAGTAGAAATAGAACCACACTGTGATTGGAATAGAACAAAAGAAGATGGAGAGGATGGATCCATTCATCCAATAAACATCGAATGGGCTGGTATTTGGGAATATATAGAATATTAAAATGTCAGAATTAGAATATATTAAAATTATATATATATAATATATATATAATCTAATATATATAAAATTAGTCATATTAAAGTGACTAATTTTTTATTAAACTTTAGTATGACTAATATATTCTGGCTCCATGGAGCTGTCATTCCAGTAACAAGAGAGAAAGAGAAAGAGCAAAAGAGTGAGAATCAACAGGTAAGCAAAGAAATAAGAAAATTACAGAATGTGAAAAATGGTGTATGAGAAGGTGGTAGAGTATTTGTAGGCCAATCTTAGATAACAGTAGTCATCTACAAGAGAAAAAAAGTTAAGTTGACATCATAGGATAAGAATGAGCAATGTTATGCAAATAACTAGAAGAACATTCCAAGAAGACGGAATGGCCAGTGCAAAAACCTAGAGGCAGAAAAACCTCAGGCATGATCAAGAAACATAAGAGAGACTGACGTACCTGGACTATCCCAAGCTTGAGTGAAACAGAAATAGTTTGGAAAGGTAGGTAGAATTGAGAACAAACAGACCCCGTAGAAAAACTGTGTTAGAAATTGGGGGGCCGGCCCAGTGATGTAGTGGTTAAGTTCAGCATGCTACTTCAGCCGCCTGGGTTTGCGGGTTCGGATCCCAGGTGCAGACTGACACCACTCATCAAGCCATGCTGTGCCAGTGACCCACACACAAAAATAGAGGAAGATGGGCATAGATGTTAGCTCAGGGCCACTCTTCCTCAAGCAAAAAGAGGAAGATTGGCAACAGGTGTTAGCTCCGGGCCAATCTTCCTCACCAAAAAAAAAAAAAAAAAATTAGTAATCATAAAAAAATTAAAAAAAAAAGAAACTGGGGTTTTATGCTAAGAGCAATGGCAACACGCCACCAAGCATTTTTTGGCAGGAATACAACACGTTCTGAATTGATATTTCTAAAATGTCACATGACTGTTGTATGGAGAATGAATTGGAGAGATGAAATTGTTGAGAGAATACACAAGAGGCTATGGTAGAGTTCAGGCAAGACATAACAGAAGCTTCAGCATGAATGACTACACTGGAGATGGAGAAATATATAAAAACAAAGGACATAGTATAGAGGAGGAAAAGACAAGACTCACTGTCAGAACTAATGTTGGAGGTGGAAAAGGGAAGAATCAAGGATAGCTCCTCGATATGTGGTTTAAGCAACCACATAGGTGCTGGTGCCATTTAAGAAGATGAGGAAGGTGTGGGAGACAGGTTTGACAATTGTGGGAGGATCAGGTGCTCCATTTTGAGACACACATCAGGTTTGAGATAACTAATACATATTCAAGAGAGAATATGAAGTACCCAGTTAGATCTATGAGTGTGGAGAAAGGTCTAGCCTTAAGATGACAATTTTAAGTCATGAGTATATAAACATTATTTAAATATTTGGACTACATGGGACTAGGTAAGATAATTTAGGAATAACGGATAGAGAAAGAGGAAGGCCCAGGACAACAGCTTCATATGCTCCAAGTTTTAGAACTTTGGGAGAAGGATAGGCACAGAGAGAGTATGACAGGCCCATCCACAGACAAACCATAGCTACGCTGATCAAACAAATAAGCACCATGGGTTTGAGTAACAGAGGGTTGGAATTGGGAAATCAGAATGTAGGATCCACAGCATCTCATTCCAACTTTACCATGGTAAAACATTCAATAATCACCTTGTTACTAAATTTTTCACCTCTCATTCCAACTGCACACCAAAGTTAAACTTTCCTACAACACTAATCACCTACTTAGAGTAACGCTGTCTATAGTCAATACATCAACTTTCTATGTAGGTATGATACAACCTCACCCAGTCCAATGCATCCAAAAGCATATATATCCATCTGGAATTTAAAAATAGGTCCCTGGGCCATCTGCCCACGTCCCAGAGAAGAGCTACAGTTGTACTGATTTGTGGAAATATCACCTTCTCCAACCAGTTTAATCATATGGTAACTGTGTACAGCACAGTCCAATAAAACTTTCTGCAATGATGGAAATGTTCTATATCTGTGTTTTCCAATATGGCAGCCACTAGCCATGTATGGCTATTGAGCACTTGAATGTGGCTAGAGTAACTGCAGAACTGAATTTGTAATTTTAGTTAATGTTAATTAAATTTAAATTTAAGTAGCCACATGTGGCCAGTGGCCAGCACACTGGACAGCACAGGTATAGACCATCATATCCTATATTTGCCATTATAATCTCCTTGATACAGGCATCTCCAAATTTTCTTCTTTCAACTAATGCCACAGTCTTCCTTAATCTCTGTTCCTACATCATCTCTGGCACCCATCAATTAAGAGATCTTGAAGAATCATTCTCCATCCAGGAACAAAACATTCATCTGTCCTATATCTTCCATTTATCCTAGAACTCCAAGCGATGCCTTCCTATTATTACAAAGCTAATATCCAGCTATCGAGCAAGACTCTCCAGAACTAGCAAAAAAAGATAAAACCAAATTCGCACTTTCTAAGCCAATAATTAACATAAAATCTAGAGTAATCAGCCATTTCCTTTCACATAATCTCCTAGAGGCCAATCCATTAAGACTGTCCCACATCATCTTCCTCCTTTCCATGTCTGAAGTCTTCTTTTTATATTATTACTGACGCACAAGGCCTTCCATCATCATTTTTATTCAAAACCCAGATATCTTTCTTGCAGAACTTATTTTATCATGCTTCCCAAAACAGCACTTGATTCTCTCTGTAACACTATCAAAGCTCAGTTTTCTCTAATGTTGGAAAACAGTCCCTGTCTGTGCTTCAAAATCAAATGCTAAAAATTTTAGAATTTTATGCACTCATGTCAACCCTTTCCAACTGGGACTTTTATACTTGGAAGGTATTTCTGTCCTTCATTATATCTGAATCTCTCTTGGAGCATATTAGAGGGGTGGTTCTTCAACTACAGGAATCAAAGCAGAATTGCCTGGCAAGCCTTTCAAGCTTCATATGCTCAGGTCACTCCCTGTATCTAGCAAATCGGAAGCCAAATCTCAAGAGACAAAGCCTGTAGTTTGAAAAAGTTCCCACATGGTTTACACACATCTCTGATTAAAAAACAAAATTAAAAACAAAACGAAACAAAACCAAATCTGATTTCAAGAAAGATGTAATGAATGGATGCAAGTGATGCTATCAGTGAACGATTATGTAGTCTACACTAAGTAAGGAAGAATCAGATACAGACCGTTTTATTTACATGGAAAAAAAAGCCTCATACCAACTAGTAAAACAATACGATAAAATATACGATCATGACCGAGTTAGTGTGGTGTAGATACAAAGTAGACACGAAGTCAGGAAAGAGGGAGTTCCATGTGTGCACCAGAACTTCAGAGATAGAAAAAGAGCTCAGAGCTAAAGAAGGCAGTATCGGTATTGACATTCAATAAAATATATCACAAGCCAACCCTGATGGCCTAGTGGTTAAAGTCGGGTGTGCCCCGCTTTGGCGGCCCGGGTTTGGTTCCCGGGCACAGAACCGCAACACTTGTCTGTCAGTAGCCATGCCATGGTGGCGGCTCACACAGAAGAAGCAGAATAACTTACAACTATACACAACTATGTACTGGGACCTTAGGGGGACAAAGAAAAAAAAAGGATGAAGATTGGCAACAGATATTAGCTCTGGAAAACCTTCCCCTAAAAAAAAATATATATATATATATTTGTTTGTCACTCATTCTTGGGACATCTTCTTCTGACCCCCCTCCTCCCATAGCCCCAATACTTCTCATTCTACTTGGCTGGATCTTATCTTTTCAACCTCTATATACGTGGACCTCTTGTTTTTCCAACCAACTCTCTCTCACTCCTCATGTTTTCTCATCAAATTCCACTGCTTTTAATGCCCTCTACCCACAGAGGAATGCAGCCATAACATCAAAGGAACTAAGAGAAACACTGAAATCAGCCAATGTATGTAGCAATTGGGGCAGTGCAAGTCTACATTATCATGGGCTACTGTGAGGTGGGAATTGAGAGCGTGGAATTTCCAAAAGGCCTTTTCGAAACAAAGAAAGTTAACAGGAACAGCAGAGACCTTCAGAAATAATAGAGCAGATGAAATAGGGGAGACTCAAGGCAACTCAAAGGCATCCAGGCGCCATGGCACAGAGCAGGACAGTAGAACCTAAAGAAAATACACCAGGAGGAAAAGGATCCACCAGGAGGAGAAATGATCTCAGGTTCTGACACTGAAGCTGAAGGAAAGAATTTAACAGGATAATTATCCTGGGTCCAGGCAAAATACAGAATTAGAGGCAGATTAGACTATAGCAAGTCAACTTGGGAGTATCTGTCAGAGTACAGAGCTTAAATCTTCGGTATATATGATACACTCTATGATGGTGAAGACATTACTGGGAGAAAGGATACTGGCTTTGCATCCAGGAAGTAGGACATCATAGGCCAGCTGCCCTGGTGGCTGGCAACATGTGGGGGATTTGAGTACAGATTAAGTCAATTTGGGGCTCTCCAGCAGAGAATAGAGAGCTTAGGCCTTGAGAATGAATTAAACTTTTAATACAAGAATCAAGCAGAATTAAAAAAACAGGGTGAATAAGTAGACAGAGGTGCCCTGAGAGATGAGGTGTGTGTGGTTCTTAGATGAATTTAGGCGAAGTGGATTGTCAGGGAGGGCTATCAGCCCTTTGAAAAGGGGCAGGGATACTGCAGCAGTAGAGAGCAGTGCAAAGTGATCTGTGTGGGTAGTGAGAGGACCTTCATAGCAAGTAAGGTGGAGAACAGGAAGTGAGACTGTTACAAAGAAACAGAGAAGACAGGAGCATGCTGGGAAGAATGGAACCAGGTTAAGAGATCAAGGTCCCAGATGAGAAAGACTTTAATCAGATCTAGAAATTTCAACAAAGGAAAACGTCATCCTTTAAATAGCAGGCAAAGAAGAACAGCTGTAATAAAGAACAGAGATGTAGAAAGGTGTTAGGTTTCTGGGTTACCAACTGGGATTAAGAAAAGTTCTCTAAACATTTCAACAGTGTCAACCCTTCACTGATCAATTGGAATTTTAGTGTCATCTCTCCCCATTTTCTTGGTTTTCTCTCACTCACCTGGACAGGTTTGACTATGGGCTGCTCCCTCTACTATCCATGGTGGTTCTCCTTGCTCCAAATGGAAGAGTGAATGTGGTTTGGTAGCTTGATATCCTGTAAATGGGAAATCACTGAACACTTAGCACCAAGTCGTTAAGCTTGGGGAATCTATGAAAACTGGGTAAAGTTATATTTCAGGGACCACATCATTTGTACTTTGGTAAAGTAAAAGCCTTTTACTCGGGAAAGCAGAGCATACATTCTAGGACCAAAGAGGAGAATAAAAGTCTACCACCTACAATGCTTTAGTCCAAACCATGAAATATTTCAGGAACCTTACAGATTTCACTGAATGAGAAAGAAAAGGCAGCTGACCGTGATGCTGTCCTTACCTACTGACAGCAGGTTGCTGTAGTTCTCCAACATTACATCCCTGTACAGGTCCTTCTGAGACGGATCCAGGAGCTGCCACTCCTCCCAGGTGAAGCCCACAGCCACATCCTCAAATGATAGTGATTCCTGTAATAACAAATCCCAGTGCAATCTGAGGTGGAATAGATGATGTGGAAAAGAGGGACAGGAACATGTTCTCTCATTTTCCCCGTGATAAACTATGCACACTGTGACTATTTCACGCACCATAGGACCATGCGCCTTAGTGCACTCAGGTTACTGTAACAAAAAACACAGACCACGTACCTTATATAAACAGAAATTTATTTCTCACAGTTGTGGAGGCTGGGAAGTCCAAGATTAAGGTGACAGTATGGACGCATTCTGGTGAGGACCCACTTCCTGGCTCATAGAGGGTTCATAACACCTTCTCACTGTGTCCTCACAGGGTGGAAGGGTAAGGGATCTCTGTGGATTCTCTTTTATAAGAACACTAGCCCCATTCATGAAGGCCTCAGCCTCATGACCCATGTACCTCCCAAAGGCCCCACACCTCCTAAAACCATCATCTTTGAGGGTTAAGATTTCAACATATGAATTTTGGGGGCACACAACATTCAGACCACAGCACTGTGGAATGCTACACTGTGGAATTCTATAGAATTAATTCTATAATTAATTTTCCTAGCTTAAAGATGTACTAAAATAATATTTGTATAGATATAAAACAATGTGCAGTAAGAATATTTATTATTTCTTTGTTTGTAATAGTGAAAATCTATTAGTAATCTAAATGTCCATCAAAAGCAGACAGGGTTAGATTACAGCATGACAAAATGCTACACAAACATTAAAATCAATGAGGAAGATGTAAAAATACTGATAGCAATGATCTTCAAGGCATTCTCTTAAATGAGAGACATCAGGCCCCCAAAGAGTATATATAATATGATCCCAGACATGGAAAAAAATCTTAACATACAAAATTATATATGTATAAGTACACATACATATGTACATAGAAATGTATATAAACATAGACATATTCTACCACATGTCAATTATAGAAAGGGACTGGATGGAGATCCAAATTATTAACATTTGTTATCCTTTGGGTTGGGGGTTGGGAAGGAAAAAGGTGAAAGGGAATACTCTCTTTTGGCACAAATACTTCCGTTAGCTTGAATCTCTTGCATGCAAATGTAGCCAGGTATCATTCGCATAGTTAAAAATATGAAGACCAAAACAAGAATAATTGGCTCTGACTTCATTTTTTGAACCTGAGGTTAAGAAGTATAAAAGGAGCATTGTCAATACCTGTACTTCAAGCTGTTATCAAAGAATGGAACTTTCAGCTGTCTCCTCCCAAATCAGTAAAAACATCTGGTGGAGAGAATTCTTCCTGGAGGATCACTCAAAGGTCAAGCGGCCCACTCATTCTATTGGATAATCCAGGCTCTATTCCTGGGTAAAGTCGGACCACCAGAAGGCTCTATTGTTGAGGTGTGCTGCTTTTGAACAATTTTGTCCAATCAAATTCTGTTCTGGCCTTACCTCCTTAGCTTACTTGGAGGAACACAAGAAGAAAGAGCCAAAGGAAACATCCTATGCCTTTATTACATGACTGATATTGAGGACACTGTCTACCAAAAAAACCTCTCTGAAGAGCTAACAAAAGAAATTTCTTAAGACCTAACAGCAACGAAATGTTTACTTCCTCTGAAGAACTGGTTTGCCTTCTCACAGACATTACAAATCATGTAACTTTTCACGTTTTTCTTGTTATTACGGATGCCAAGAAAAGTAGACACAAGTTCAAAGCTAAGGCAACCCACAGGGTCTTACACGGTCACTTATCTAGGTTTCAACGTTAAGAACTTTGCATGAACCCTATGACCTACATATCTTGCTTCCTAATTCGCCCTAATTTTAAGATTATAACCTAAACTTATTTTCTGACAGGTCCTGATTTTTATCAACACATACTGTCTCATTTCATCTGACTGTCTTTTAGAAGCTTCCACAAATCCCTTGGGAAATAAAGGATGTAACAGGTAAAACAAACCTCACCTGGGCCTTGGTCATCTCTCCTGTTCTTAAGAGCAAGCTAGCAACTCTACGGTGTGCTCTGTCTTCTGTCTACTCTGGGCCTGCCCAGAAGTTGTGGTCGGATATCTCAGGTCAGGCTGTTGCCAGAAATGATGATCTCCCAAGCCTGGAACCTCCTTCTTCCTGTATTACTGAAAACGTCTTGTTCCTGTAGACTAGAACCTGTGAATTCAAGAGCAAATTCAATTATAAGAGGACACGCACCTGGGACCTCAGCTCTCTCTTACCATGTGGACTTACTCTAACAGAAGGCTCCAACATTTCATCCATCTCTTTAACACCCTGGAAGCTTTTACATCTTGGGGCCATGCTCCATAGTAAGATATGGAATGGGCAAGAGGAATGCCTGTTTTTTGGCAAAGTTAAAACAGAGTGGATATGAAAGAGGAGATGGGAAACAAAAACCAGTTCATGGTCTTGTCCACTGCCAAGTTCTCACAAGGATCAAGTTTAGGGAAGACAACATACAGAAGTAATGGTTCTGGAAACTGACTTCAAACCACCTGTGCCCACATATGCCTAAATTTTTTGTTTATTGCACTGAGGTAATTATTCCAGTTTGAATACTAATATACTTAAGAAATCATAAGCAGCGTCTTATGTAATCCTCAACACTACTCTGTAGGGTACTCATTATTACCTCCATTTAAACACGAGTAAGCTGAGGCTTGGTCAGGTGAAGTGTGTTGCCCAGGTTAAAAACCTTCCTAAAGAGCAAGGTAGGAATCTGAATCCTCATCTGCTCTCTCCATTATGATATTTCTCTCTCCCATCAGCCTCACAATATAAATTTGTTCTCTTTCTCATGCACTTTAAGAACTTTACTTCCTGGTGCATCATACTGTGAGGTGGCTATACAGTCAGTTGCAAAAATAGGGCCCTTGGAATTGGCTCTTGTAATATTCACTGTGCACACCCAGCCAGCTCGTTTCACACAAGCAGGAATGCAAAGGTAGCCCCATCCTTGCCTCAGAAACAGCAGATCAGAGATCAGCCTCTCCAAGAGCCAAGCTGTGGAGCCACGCTAGAAGGTCACACTCTGAGGACACCAATACCAAGAGGTCAACTTGAATTTTGCTTTTATCCTTTCAGGCAGCAAATTATTCTCAAAGACTCTCTCTCTAGCTCCCCAGTATCCTCAACACTTAGCTCATCTCTGACCCATTCTCTGACCAACTGGTAAACATAGCATCCCACCACCATCTCTAATCCTGACACTGCTTTGTCCCAGTCTTGGCCCATCAGTCTAGTCTCCTTGCAGGGCCAGCCCAAAAAGGATGGCACACAGCTCAAATATAGAACTCCTTATGGACAGGAGAGAGGTAGAAAAGGTGCTTATGTGTGAATGAGTTAGATCTGAGATCTCTAGGGTCGGAGGATCAAGGGCCCAACCATTTCCCAGGAGCTCCCCGGCAGACTTTCCCTCACACCTAACAGATCAGAGCTGCACCAAATGCTCATGCCTGGAACACAGTAATGAAACCAAGAATGGCAATGGAACTACCCTGATTCGTAAAGCTAATCTGCATTTTCCTACTGAACTGAGGTTAAGGTCAAGTTCCCAGATGGATGGCTACCTAAATAAAATAGGGATTTTCTTAACAAAAGGAGGATAGATGTTAGTTTGGTAGCCAAGAGTAGCCAATTAATTTTATTAATTAATTTTAATAGGTTAGAGGAGAAAAGCCTAAATTGATATTGAAAAAACAGCTTGTAAAAATCAGTATTGCTTTTGTTACAAACCCATAATAGCCTAGGAATGGAGGGGCTACTTTTTTAGACTCACTGTGGCACAAGGGGAAATAGATATTTGGTCTTTGTCCCAGGTTCCTGGCACAAAGCTCAGAAAACCCTTGTAATCTCTCAAGTGACAAGAGTATCTTTTATATGCTAATAATATTACTGGTGGCTAGGGGGCCTCAGATAGCTTCAGGATGGGGGCTGGTCCCCAGAAAGACCAAGGCATGATTAAAGGGTTGGAACTTTCAGCTCCATCCTTGGACCCCCAAGGAGGAGAGAAGGGCTGGAGATTGAGGTTAATCACCAACAGCCAATGATTTAACCAACCATGCCTATGTAACGGACCCTCCATAAAAATTCCAAAACCACAGGGTTTGGAGAGCTGACGAACACTTTGAGGTGCTGGGAGGATGGTGCACCCCAACTCCATGGGGACAGAAGCTCCTATGCTCAGGACCCTTCTGGACCTTGCCCTATGTACCTCTTCATCTGGCTGTTCATTTGTATCCTTTATAATAAACTGGTCATAGTAAGTAAAGTATCTTCCTGAGTTCTATAAGCTGTTCTAGCAAATAACTGAACCTGAGAAGGAGGGTGGGAAACCTCTGATTTATAGCCAACTGGTCAGAAGTAAAAGTGACAACCTGAGACTTGCAACTTGCATCTGAAGTGGGAGCAGTCTTATGAGCCTGAGCACTTAACCTGTGGGGTCTCTGCTGACTTCTCGTAGTTAGTATCAGAGCTGAGTTGAATTGTAGCACACCCAACTGGTGTCCAGGGAGTTGGAGAATTGCTTGGCGTGGGGAAAAACTCCCACCTATTTGGTGTCAGTAGTGTTGTGAGAAAAACAACAGCTCATGGATAAAAACAACAACAACAAAACAAAATCCTATAAAAGGATACATAAAGTATAACACTATTTTAATAAATTTTTAAAATGCACCCAAGAATACTATATATTTGCTTGTAGATACAAACACACTTAAAAGTCCAAAAATGATCATAAGGTAAAATTTCAAGTTAGTGGTTACATCTAGGGAGGAAGAGGAAGGAATGGGGTAGGGACTTGGAGGGGGCACTTCATTTGTATATGTAACATTTTCTTTCCAAAAGAAAAGATGAAAAAAGGAAAAAGAGGTAAAGCAAAACAAAAACGAAGCAAAAATGAAACACTTTATATGCTTAGTTGAAAGCCAGTGACCCTCTGTAAGCACTCACACGCAGCATGGAAAGGGTGCAAGAATCACCATTCTCATTTGTCACTGGTCTGACCACGTCTCCAAATGCAATTAGAGAAAAGAATCAAATAGCAATTTTCAATCTTAGAGAAAAGGAGGTAAATCACCAACGTTTGCACAATATTACTGTAGACCTAGAAAACCCAAGTAATAGAAATGGACAATCATAAAAACTAAGAGTTTAGTCAGTGGTTGAAACTGACGTGACAATGACACATGAAAAATAACACTCCTTTACATAAATACTGTCGGTCAGTAGTAAGTGATAGAACATTACTAGGGGATATTCTCAATTATGTACTGAAAATTCTCAAAATAAGCATCACTTCTGACTCAATGTTCTGTTTGGGGTAATTTATGCAAAGAAAATAGTGGCAAAGTGAGCAAAAACATATGTAAGGTACACTAAACATATGTTTAGGTCCACTACTAGAAGATTAATTGAATGAATAACTATAATCCATCTAATGGAATACTCCATAATAATTTAATATTTTAATATACTTACTGAAATAAAAAATGTCCATAAAATACAGCTCAATGAATAAAGCACATTTCTACTCTTATGTGTAGTATGATCCTGTATTTCTGCAAAAGTAAAGCAATACAATCTATATCTGTGTGTGTGTGCGTACACACACTTACAAAAGAAAATATAACAATGTTAATAATTATTATGGCTGGTCCAATAGATCAGGAAGGTGAATTTTATATCTTTTTTTTCAATAAGAACAAGATCTTTTAAATTAAAATTAAACATTTTAACAATTTAAAAATTTTAAGCACAAAAATATCTCCACTTGAAAGGGAACCCTCATTCACTGCTGATGGGAATGCAAACTGGTCTAGCCTCTATGAAAAACAGTATGGAGAGTCCTCAAAAAATTAAAAATAGAAATACCTTATGATCCAGCTATCCCACTTCCAGGTATTTATCCAAAGAACCTGAAATCAACAATCCAAAGAGGCTTATGCATCCCTATGTTCATTGCAGCATTATTCACTATAGCCAAGACATGGACGCAACCCAAGTGTCCATTGACAGATGACTGGATAAAAAAGATGCAGTATATATGTGCAACGGAATACTACTCAGCCATAAAAAATGACAAAATCATCTCATTTGCAACAACATGGATGGACCTGGAGGGTATTATGTTAAGTGAAATAAGCCAGACAGAGAAAGACAAGCACTGAATGATCTCACTCATATGTGGAATATAAACTAACACACGGACAGAGGGAACAGTTTAGTGGTTACCAGGGGGAGGGGGGTTGGGGGGTGGGCACAAGGGGTGAAAGAGTGCATTTATGTGGTGACTGACAAACAATAATGTACAACTGGAATCTCACAACGTTATAAACTATTATGACATCAATAAAAAATTTTTTAAAACATCTCCACTTGAAATAAAATTAAAGATGTTGCCAAGTCATTATAAATCAATACAATATATGCTTTTGGAAGGAATGTAGGGAGGACGGAAGGGAATAAGCCATTCGTCCCATAGATGTACTACCTTCCAGATTTGGCTGATTGCTTCATCATGTTATAGTTTATCTTGTTCTTCCTCACCTCCCCTACTCTCAATTTTTCCTATAAACTGGGTAGTTGAACTTAGAGGTGTGATTACTTTCAATATCTAACTATTTAGGCAAGAATCTTTCATTTATGGTGCTGTATACTTCTTATTGCAATAGGTTAAGAAGCATGAGGACAAAAGAAAAAAGGGAAGAGAGATTGCTACAGAATAAAAGAGACCTGAGAGATGTAAGCAGCAAACGCAATGAGAGCATGTTATTTGGATCATGATTCAAACACTCCAATGTTAAAAGACAACTTTGAGATGATCAGAAAAAAACTGAATATGGACTGGGTATTGGATGAAATAAAAGAATTATCATTAATTTTGATACATTTGAAAATGATCTGCTGCTTACAAGTTTTTTAAATGACCTTACCAGTTGGAGACGCATACTAGAGCATTTACAAGTTTAGGGACGTGAAACCTTGAATTTGCCATGAAACTCTCCAGAGGAAAAACAAAAGTGGAAGAGGCATAGATGAACATGATTGGCGACAAGTTGATAATTGTTGAAACTGAGTGATGGGCACATATTTTCCTATTCTCTCTACTCTGAATCTCCATGAGAAAAGGTTAAAAAGAAAAAAGTCATCAGGGCCTGACGAGTTCTACTAATCTTTACAGCATAGGTAATTCCAGTATTATGTAAACTCGTGTAGGTCACAGAAAAAGAGAAGTTTCTCTACTAATCGTATGAAGCCAGCATTTCCAAACACTAATCAATAAGATTAGAAAAAAGAGAATTATAGATGCTTAGTCATTGATTTTTCATCCTTCCTTCTTTTCTAACATGCATTTAAGGCTATAAATTCCCTCCACTGACTGCTTTAGTTGGATTCAAGAAAGGTCGACATGTAGGATTATTTTTAAAACGTAATTCAAAACATTTCTATTCTAATTTTCTTTGATTCATGGATTCATGGATTATTTAGACGTGCACAGCATACTTGTCAAACAAATGGGGACTTTCTAGTTATCATTTTGGTATTGCTTTATAGCTCATTCCACTGTAGCTAGAGAAAATAGTCTGATTTCAAACCTTGGAAATTTGTTTAGACTTGCTTTATGGCCCACCACATGGTAACTGTTCATAAATGTTCTATGCACATTTGAGAAAAATTGTTGGGTAGAGTGCTTTATATTGGTCAAGTTTGTTAACCATGCTATTCTAATCTTTCGGGGGTTGGCACTATGGTGGGTTGGTGGCCTGTTTTTGTAAATGTTTTATTGGAACACAGCCACACCCATTTGTTTATGCATTCTCTATGGCTGCTTTCACATTACAATGGCAGAGTTGAGTAGGTGCAGACAGATCACCTGGCCTGCAAAGCCTAAAATATTCACTGTCTCTTTACAGAAAAAGTTTACCGATCTTTGTTAATCTATAGCCTTCTAGCTTTTTCTCTCTTTGTTCTGTTACTGAAAGAGGCATGTTAAAAATCTCCCATTATGACTGGGCATTTGTCATTTCTTCTTGTATCTAGCATACCCTACAGTTCAGGAATTCTACTAAGAATATACCCAATAGAAGTCTGATGCACCAAAATGCATGTACAAAAATGTTCATATTAGGGGCCAGCCCAGTGGTGTAGTGGTTAAGTTTGCACGCTCTGCTTTGGCAGCCTGGGCTTTGCGGGTTTTGATCCTGGGCGCGGACCTATGCACCACCCATTAAGCCATGCTGTGCCGGTGTCCCACATACAAAATAGAGGAAGACTGGCACAGATGTTAGCTCAGGGACAATCTTCCTCACATACACACAAAAAAAGTTCATATTAGCATCATTCATAATAGTCACAAGCCAGTAATAATCCAAATGTCTATTAATAGCACAATGGATAAATAAATTGGGGTATAATCATACAATGTAATACTACATAGCAATGAAAAGAAATGAACCACTGCTATATGCCACAACTTCGATGAACTTCACAACAAAATACTGAGCAAGAGAAGCCAGGTACAAAAGAACACGTACTATATGATTCCATTTATATAAAGTTAACAATCAGACGAATTTAATATGCTGATTTTAGAACAATTACCTCGGGAGAGGAGGGAGGAGATTAGGATGAGATGGGGGTTTCTGGGGTGCTGTAATATTCTATTTTTTAATTTTTAGTGTTATACTTGAAAAAAACTTTTAAAGAAAAGTACAGACCAGTTTCACTTATAAATGTAGAAGCAAAAATTTTTTAATTTTTTATTATGAAAAATTTCAAGCAAAAGAAGGAACAGTTTAAAACCCATGTATAAAAAAAGAAAAGAAGAATAAGATAATCAAATTCCATGTATCCATTGTGTGACTTCAATAATTATCAACTCAAATCTAATTTTGTTTTATCTACAACACTACAACACACTCTCTCCTCTTCCATCATTGGATTATTTTTTTTTTTATTATTTTTATTTTTTTGTAAGGAAGATTAGCTCTGAGCTAACATCTGTTGCCAATCCTCCTCTTTTTGCCGAGGAAGACTGGCCCTGGGCTAACATCAGTGCCCATCTTCCTCTACTTTATATGTGGGACGCTTGCCACAGCATGGCTTGATGAGCGGTGCATAGGTCTGCGCTGGGGATCCAAACCCGAGAACCCTGGGCAGCCAAAGCAGAGCACGTGCACTTAACCACTATGCCACCGGGCCGGCCCCATCACTGGATTATTTTGAAGCAAATCCAAGACATCTTTTTATTTCTAGATGTAAAAATATTAAATATTAGCAAATAGAATCCAGACCTATGTTAAAAGAACAAATCATTATGGACAAGTATGGTTTCTTCCAGGAATACAAGATTTTGGGAAATCTAGTAACATACATCAGAGAAAATTTTAAAGAGAGAGAAAGAAATAATAAATGAAAATAATTTTAGGGCCGGCCCCGTGGCTTAGTGGTTAAGTGCGCACACTCTACTACTGGCGGCCCAGGGTTCAGATCCCAGGCTCGCACCGACACACCGCTTCTCCGCCATGCTGAGGCTGCATCCCGTGTACAGCAACTAGAAGGATGTGCATCTATGACATACAACTATCTACTGGGGCTTTGGGGGAAAAAAACAAATAAATAAAATTATAAAAAAAATAATAATAATTTTAAAGATAAAAAGCCTTTGAGGAGATCTAATATATAGCACAGTGATTACAGTTAATAATACTGTATTATATACCTGAAAGTTGCAAAGAGAATAGATTTTAAAGGTTCTCATCACAAGAAAGAAATGGTAATTATATGACGTGATACAGGTGTTAGCTAAAGCTATGGTGGTAAACGTTTTGCAATATATGTGTACCAAATCATCATGTTGTACACCTGAAACTTACAGAATGTTACATATCAATTATACCTCAATAAAGCTGGGGGTAAAGAAGGCTTTAGAGGAATAAAAACTTGATAAATCACAGTTACCATTTATTCAGACTCTACTATGTGCCAGGCACTACACACTGTACTTAAAAAACATTTACTCATTTAATCTTCATAATGACTGTACTCAGACATTAACCTACCCAGGTCATGGGCA
The DNA here is from genome assembly GCF_057802395.1 of Ceratotherium simum simum. NCBI lineage: Eukaryota > Metazoa > Chordata > Mammalia > Perissodactyla > Rhinocerotidae > Ceratotherium > Ceratotherium simum. Next base: position 9,498,718 of record NC_141932.1, on the reverse strand, counting down.
GAAGCAGGTTCTTGTCACTCCACAGTCCATCCACTTACCACCTGGCCAAAATGACCTGCAGACGACAAAAATGCTCAACTAGAAAACATAAAGGAATCAACTTAGAAGCTATTAGTAATAATATGAGTAGAATGAGGTGACAAAAGAAGTATATCTTTTTAATTTTTCCTCTTGTGCATTACACTAGGGGAAAAAAAAAGACACCATTTACAATTACAACAAAAGTATAAACTATTTAGGAATAAGCATAACCAGCTCTATGTCCAAGATCCACATGGAAAAACACCACAGCTGGTCAAAGAAACAAAAAACTGGGGTTAAAGGAAATCTATCATACATTCCTGCAAGTGCTGTTCCTAAATGTACGTCAGTTCTACCCAAATTAAAGCACCCACTTGATGGAACATAACTGTGAAGGAAGTAAATTATATTAAAAATTTAAAAGTTACTACCTTAGAGACAGGCACCTCCACACCCTAAGGATTCCTGGTATAGGAGGGAACGTTTATCAATCCTGACTGACTCTATTCATGAAAGACCCACCCTAAACTGTTCGGGGAAGAATTGAGAACAAGAGAGTGCTCCAGAGGGATAAGTTTGGGAGGGTCGGGGTGGAGGGGGTCCAGATGGGGACGCGTGTGTGTAACCTGATAATCGCTTCGCGCCATAGCAATTCGCGCCATAAAATGTAACTGTTTAAATGTTTTAAATTAGCCAATCATGTAAGACCGCGCCAACCTTTTCCCGCTTTATGCTTCCGAATCCTATAAAAGAGCTTGCCCTTTAAGGTTCGGGGTCGACTCCTCTGTCTCCTGCGAGAGATACGTGTGGACCCGGAGCTCCGCTTAATAAACCTCTCACCTCTTGCGTTTGCATCAAGCTCGGTCTTCTGTGTCTGTGGGTCCGCGCCTTCCCGAGGCTGGAGTTGGGGTTCCCTTTTTGGGATCCTACAACTGCAGCAGTTTAAAAAAAGAAAGAAAGAAGAAAACTTCCAAAGAGTGTGTAATACGGAAATGGTTATGCTAGGATGTTAGATTAAAAATGTATACAGTTATGACAATACCTATACACTTGATCCCCACACTAAAAGTGAGATATACTGAATTTTCACAACAGCTATTTTTTGGAGGAGTATTTAGGAGGATGGGGATGTCATTACTTGGGTTGGGATGAACTTGAAAACAAATTTTCAGTAGAAATAGACTGTAAACATGGACGCAAGAGAACCAGTAACCTCATCTCTAAAATTAAGCATTCGATAAGCAATGAACACAGACCCCCCCAAAAGCTGTCCCCAGCACGGACATGACTCCCACTTTCCCCAACCACGGACACCCCAAACGCTACTCTCCAACAAAGACCTCCCAAGTGCTCGTGCCAACACGGAACCCCACGAGCTCCCCCTCCGCGGGGAACCCCAATAAGGAACTCCCAACGGGGATTCCCACCCGCTTCCCCCAACGCCGACCCCTACGCGCTCCAGAACAAAAAAAAAAAACCAACGCGCTCTCCCTGGCCCCGAAACACGCACAGAACCCGACACTAACCTGACCGACGACCTCCGTGTTCACCGCTGGAGACAAATCATGGAACCACTTCTCTAAACACTTTGCCTCAGCATCCATAGCCCTGCAGCCCCACCTCCGCGGCTGACAGGCCCCTCCAAAGCTGAGAGGACGGCGCCCGACGAGGGTCATCTGCCTTCATTCCAGAGAACTAGAATCTGGCTCTCGGCCGTCTTTCTGTGACGTAATATATCCGCGCCCGGTTCGAGGATATTTATGGGAGCAGCCATTTTCCCACCTACTGCCGTACAGCGGGTGAAGTCTCTTTTGTTCCGCCTTTCGCGGGAGGGCGCAAGAAGGTGAGAAATTAATGAAAACGACTTTTTTCATCCCACTTCCAGGCTGCTTGAACCACTGGGCCCCGACTGTGCAACATTCGCCAGGGGCGCTACACAAACCGCTTAGCTTCTCAGAAGCTCAGGCCTGCCCAGATCTCTCTGCAGCATGCAGGGAGATGGCCGCGGACATTAAGGCACTTTGATCCTAAGGCTAGAGAGAGGCTAGGTGGGCGCGGCCATACTAGAGGAAGTTCAACCGGGAGCGAACGTGAGCCGAACCCGAGCAACAATTGGTTGGGAACCAGCTAGTATCCTGGGAATGCTGGCTGGAGGGGGCTTTGTGGAGGAAGCGGCATTTGAGGCCAGTCTAGGGTTTAGAGAACCCCTGACGAAGGCACTGGCCAGAGAGTAGGTAAAACGGCAGGATTATAAAGCTCATGTTACGATTGATGTGGAGGTAAATGGGGAACGCAGTTGACCGGGGGCCGCAAAAGGGGCAGTGCCAACGGAGAGGCGTGGCTCTCCTTTCCACGAGGGAGGAGCCAAAGGCAGGGCAAGTTTTCCTTCCACAAAAATGGGAACTACCTTGAATCAAAAGCTATAAGAAAGGGAAGTGGTTCTGTTCGATATTGCGGCCCAACTGATTAAACTGACATGACCCACTCCCCATAATTACACAACCAGGCTCAGAGCGCCTTCGAACTAAGGAGATTGATCATTCATTCACCTAGTAGATGTTTATAAAATACCTACTATGTGTCAAATACTGTTCTGCATGCTGGGGATACAAAAGCTATAAACGCAGACAAAAATACCCTTCTTTGTGGAGCTTCACATTCTACTAGAGATATCACATTAAATTGCTGGTTTGATTTCCTTATTACAGTGAGAGTGTTATGATTCCCACCTACAACGTGACCTATGATGCTTGGAAGGCAGAACATTGAACCAAAGATGATTATTCTCAAGCTTTAAGATCTAATGGAATTTGCTTTGCTAAGTTTTGGATTTGTTTGGGACCTATCACCCCTTTCTTCCTTCCAATTTCTCTCCTTTGGAATGGGAATGTCTATCCTATTCCTGTCCCACCGCTGTATTTTGGAAGCACATAAATTTTCTGGTTTTAAAGGTTCACAGCTGTAGAGGAGTTTTGCCTCAGGGTATATTGTACCTCAAGTCTCACCCATATCTGATATAGATGATGTTTAGTTGAGACTTGGAACTGTAGACTTTAAGAGTTAGTGCTGAAATGAGTTAAGACTTTTGGGTCTGTTGGGGTTGAATGCATGTATTTTGCATGCAAGAAGGACATGAGTTTGAGGGGGGCAAGTGTTGGAATGTTATAAACTGAGTGTTTAGGTCCCCTCGTATTCACATGTTGAAGCCCTAACACCAGCCTGGTTATATTTGGAGATGGGGCCCCTAAGGAAGTAAGTAAGGTTAAATTGTTACCGCACAAAGGGCATGATCTGCTCAACACGAGACAAAAGCCCATCGTCAAGAGGCAAGGTGTTGGAAAAGAAAGGGCAGTTTATTGCAGCTTGCTAGCAAGGGAGAAGATGGCCAACTAATGTCTCAAAGAACCATGTTAAGGGGGCACAAAATCTTACAGCAGTTATATAGGCTGGTGGGTTATAGGGGAGGGGTTTAGGAATGTGGACCCTCTGGTGTTACAAACTGGGAGTGCCACACCAGATCTTTCAGTTTTCATTGATGATGGCTATCAGCATAGACTCTCTGTTCAGGGGTAATCACAGTCCTGAGGAACTCAAAAGAACAAAGTTATCATCTTATCGCAGCTGGAAGGTATATGCACAAGCAGGGGTCATAAAATCTACAGAGCAGTTAGATCTCCTGGAGGGTGCATATCCAGCTGGGTTAGTTTGTCAGATGTCATTCAAAGTTACAATAGGGTTTTTCTTTTCTACAGTATGGCTTCCCTTATGTCAACTTGGTCATGAGTCGGTATCAAAATGAGGTCATAAGGGTGGGGCTCTGATCCAATAAGTTTAGTGTCCTTATAAGAAGAGACACCAGAGAACTCTCTTTTTCTGAGTGCAGACAAACTGAGGAAAGGCCATGTGAAGACATAGTGAGAAGGTGACTGCCTGCAAGTTAGGAAGAATACCAAACTGAATCTGCTAGAACCTTAATCTTGGACTTCTAGTCTCTAGAATTGTGAGAAAATAAATTTCTATTGTTTAAGCCATCCACTCTGTGGTATTTTGTTATAGCAGCCAGAACAGTCTAATACAGTGGTGAATTACATTGCTTAGAAAATTAGACAAATTTTAAACTACTTTGCATTCTAATGTAGTCATGAAGTATTTATCTTTTTTATATATTGTTTATGTGTTGCATAGAAACTTGGGAAACATTTGCAGGCTCATGGTGAAAAGAATATCATTTTGGATTAGGTAAATTTAATAATATGGGCTTACCATGAATTGATTCTGGCTCTAATGTGTGAGCTCAATTAGAGTGCTTCCAACAGTTTGCTTGGTTGGTTGACTGAAACCTGACTCAAAGGTGGCCTACAATAAAGTTTAAATGCCAGAAATTGGGGGGCCAGCCTAGTGGCATAGCAGTTAAATGCACGCACTCCACTTTGGCAGCCTGGGGTTCACAGGTTCGGATCCTGGGCACGCACCGAGGCACTGCTTGTCAAGCCAAGCTGTGGCGGTGCCGAGGAAGACGGGCATGGATGTTAGCCCAGGGCCAATCTTCCTCAGCAAAAAGAGGAGGATTGGCATTGGATGTTAGCTCAGGGCTAGTCTGCCTTACAAATAAATAAATGCCAGAAATTCCTTCATATTCTGTGAAGTACCCAAAAGTATATGGAATTAGCAACACTATTGTGGATTTATCATGTAAAACGAGCTTACTCATCCCCTAAATATGTATACCAGTACTGTCCAAAAGTCAATCTCTTCAATGAAGCTGATCTGGCTACAGAAAATGGAAGTATACTATTATAAGATTCTGTACCTCTAGATATGAAGAGGTATAATAACAATTGAACTTACACTGCTAAGTTTATGATGCATGCTGTACTCAAGGAAGCACTTAAATAACAAAGTTACAGCCAATAAGCCAACAAAGGAGATAAATAATCTAAAACATACTCAGTTACTCCAAAAGAAGGTAGAAAAAAAGGAAAAGAGGAGAAAAGAACAGTTGGGATAAATATCATATTGCATGTTATTACATTAAACCTAACTATATTAATTCTCATAATAAATATAAATGATCTAAACACCCCAATAAGACAGATTGTCAACTAGATAAAAAAGGAAGGCCCAGCTATATGCTGTCTACTAGAAACTCACTTTAAATATTGTCACAAATAGGTTAAAAGTAAACCATGTTAAATAGAGATATGAAAGATAAGAAGAAAGGCCTGTCAAATTTCTAGAGATAAAAACTACAATTTCTGAGATAAAACATACACTGGATGGGATTAATGGCAGATTAGACATTGCAGAAGAAAAGATCAGTGAACTTGAAGACACAGCAATAAAAACTATCCAAAATGAAACACAGGGGGAAAAAAGATTTAACAAGTATGAACAGTATTATAGCCTAATTTACAAAAGAAAAGATCAGTGAACTTGATGACAAGGCAAAAGAAACTATACAAACTCAAGAACAAGAGAACAAAAGCTAGTAAAAGCATTTATTAAAAAGAGAAAAGCCTTGAGCTCTTGGCCAATGAGGTAAGAGGTACCATTGTGAGGAACGCCAAGTGGAAACCTCAAATTGCCCTCCACTCTCTGATCAAGAGAGTGAATGAAAATATTGTGGAAGGGTTTATATGATATGAAGAAGTAAAATGTATTGCGTACCTTATAAACCCCACAACACATTGTTATTATTAACATGTTAAGCATTCCTCTACCTTTTTGATCTAATGAAATGCAGTTATGACTGTTTATAGTTATAATGTCCTTGTTTGTTCAGTCTAGCATTGATGTCAATTTTGATTGATTGTTTTTTCTCCTCAACATTGTTCTCACTTTCCTGCTTTTACACATGCCTGGCAATCTTCTAGATATCTGATATACAGGGGTTAACAGAAGTTCCATACCCTCATGAAGCTTACAGTCTAACTTAGTCTATTACTTACACTCAAGACCTTGTACTTGAGCATAAACTCAGAAATTTGATATTTGTTGTCATATGCTTTGTATTGAGACTGATACAGTGACTAATGTTTATACATGACCCAAGATCTCTATATATTCCATATTAAAATCTTTAAGAAAAAAATTGAGATATTCTCTTCAAATGATTCTAATGGTTTTTACATTGTGCATTGATTTTTAAAAATCACCGTTTACAATGTCATTAAGATACCTCATCTACTGACTGGCCTCCACTCTTAATTTCTCCCTAAGAGACCTGGCTTCATGCCCTTCCTCAAATCCGTTTTCCAGCAGTAGACTTGGTCTGAACTTTATGCTACATCAGTTTTGTGCCACCCTTACTGACCTTACCCCTGACTACAGTTCATATGTTGCATATGATTGTATCTGATTATACAGATCAGATTCTGAAAATATTTGCCAGATTGGTCAAAGGCTTGTAGTATTCCAGTCTGGAACTAGGTTGAGTCCCATCTTCCAGAGCTCCTTTACCTACTCCTGATCCTGTTCAGTCTCTTCAGCTCTGTGGAATCTGAGATACCAAGCCAGGGTTAATTCTCCTATGAAGATCTACTTTTCTCCTCCTCCTATACTCCCCATACTTCCTCCAAGTCCCCAAGTTGAGAAGAAATGAGAATAAATGTCAGGAAGAATGTTGGGGTGGTTCCATCAATGAGGCAAAGGGTAGAGTTTAGACAGGGAACTACCTCCTGGAAGGTAGTTCCAGGTAGTTTCACTACCACAAGGAAGAGTGCAGCTGATTAGTTATCCAGGAGTTTAGAACTTCATGTTCCCAAGATTCTGAGAATAATAATTTGAATCATCAGGGAAGGGGGAGAGCTAGGATGAAAGCAAGAAGAGTCATCTTAATTTGTGTTCAAATTGCCTTATAACTTTCTCTTTTCATGTTTTCAAAAAAATCACCAAGAGCTGTGTTGGAACGTATTTTGTTATTTAATTTATAGGTTTGAATAATTAATTGTCCTTGGGTCTTAAGTTCATTTTACAAACCTGATTTCTCTACTTTTTCAAATCTACAAAAATTTTAAAGTCACATGGTAACATTGTATAATGCCTGGTCTTATTTATAAATTAAAGTTAAACTCATCCAAGGATGTTGTTACATTTATTAATTTAATATAGTCATTTCCTTTTTGAAGGACTTCAGTTGTCTGAAATAATATTTAAATAAATTTAGAGCCAAAGAAATGCAACAGCTAACCATCATCTGATATTGGGTGGGCATTGAATTTAAAAAAAATAAAGGAAAGAAAGAAAAAGAATATACAAATGGGAGAAGTGAATATAATGTGATAACCACTGATGTGGGGCAGAGACTATCTCCCTTGAATTATGGAGTCATTAACACAGTAACTAGGAATATGGTTCAAGGTATCCTGTCCAAAAATGTACATCAGGTGTATTACGTGATGTATAATGCAGTTGGAAATGGTACATAAAGCTATCAAACATTCCTTATTTTCACAGGCCTTCTTTGCTTCACAAGAACTTTAATATTTTGTTAAAGGTATTCCACAATTAGTGTGTTCAGTATTTTATTTCATATGATTGCATCTGCTAATGGATCAGGCAAAATGTACCACTCACTGCCTTCTAATATTCTATTATGTACTGACATATATTGAGGCCAAAGAGTTTCCCACTATCGTTATATTTCTACCCACCAGGAGCTCACTGATGATCTATCATGATCACTGATGCTGGATAGGGTCTAATTTCCAAAAAAAATAGCTTTCCTAGCCTCTGCATTCAGAAACTTTCTGTTTATACATAACCATATAATCAGCTAGACATTATTGCTGAAGACTTTTTCAAGTTGAATGTACCGGTTTTTTCCTATGTGTTTTTTGTGACATAAAATAAGACATAATTGACCACTGAAGGCATGACCACATTCACTGCATTCCTAAGGTTTCTCTCCTGTGCAAACCTTCTGTTATCCCCTGAGGGTGCACATCTGGCAACTGGCTGTCCCACAATGACTACATTCCTATCTGCTAGGAACCCACTGATGTTTAATGATGTCTGTGGGATCACAGAAGGCATTTGCACAGTCACCGTATTAACAGGGTTTTTCCCATGCATGAGTTCACTAGTATCTAATAAGCTGTGACCCTTTCTGGAAAGATATTCCACCTTCACTGAATCTATACATTTCTCTCTTGTGTGTACTCTCTTATGTTTAACAAGGCATGACATGTGGGAGAAAGCTTTCCCACACTCGTTGCATCCATAGGGTTTCTCTCCTGTATGTGTTCTTTGATGTACAATGAGCATTGTTTTTGTGGTGAAGGCTTTCCCACAGTCACTGCATTCATAGGGTTTCTCTCCTGTGTGAATTCTCTGATGTTTGATGAGTCCTGATTTTTGTGAACAAGATTTTCCACATTCAGTACATACAAAGGGAGTCTTTCCTGTATGAAATCGCTGATGTGCTATGAGACAGGCCTTCTGGCTGAAGGCCTTACCACATTCAGTGCATCCATAGGGTTTCTCTCCAGTGTGAGTTCGTTGATGGATAAGGAGATTACCCTTCTGAATGAAACCTTTTCCACATTCACTGCATATATAAGGTTTCTCTCCTGTATGAGTTTTCTGATGTAGAATGAGCTGTGATTTTCTGGAGAAACCTTTCCCACATTCACTGCATCCATGGGGTTTTTCTCCTCTTTCATTTCTCTGATGTATAATGAGCTCTGCCTTCCTGCAGAAGGCTTTGCCACATTCAGTACATTCATAAGGTTTCTCTCCTGTATGAGTTCTCTGGTGTTCAGTTAGCTTGAACCTTCTAGAGAATGCTTTCCCACATATACTGCATACATGGGGTTTATTTCCTGTATGAGTCTTCTGATGTTCAGTGAGCTGAAATTTCCTGAGGAAGGCTTTCCCACATTCATTGCACTCATAGGGTTTCTCTCCTTTGTGAGTTCGCTGATGTTCAGTGAGCTTGAACTTCTTGGAGAAAGATTTTCCACATACACTACATCCATGGGGTTTCTTTCCTGTATGGATTCTCTTATGTTCGGTGAGCCGAGACTTCTTGAGGAAGGCTTTCCCACATTCAATACATTCATGGGCTCTCTCTATTTTATGTGTTTGCTGATATTTAAGGGACTGTAACTTAGTGCTGATGGGTTTTCTACTTTCATGGAATTTAATTTCAGTATGAGTTTGCTCATGATTAGCATGGAGAAAGGATCTCCCATCTCCATTAAACTCAGCAGGCTCCTTTATGTCACAGCTTCTACTCTGGTTGATTAAACCTAAATATGATTTCAAAGTTTTTCCATGTAAATCAAACATATCATGATTTGGCCTTGAAGGAAAACTACTTTTGTTCTGATGAACTATATTTCCAAATGCATCCTGTTCATAACGTTGTTCCATCCTCTTCGGCATTTTTTGGTTTTGCAAGTGCTGCTGCAGATGATCATCAACTTTCTCAATTTCTAGGAAAGAAGAGAACAATGAATTCTTCCATGAGCATCATATGGAATAAAAGTGCTTCAAAAATACCTTGAGGTGGGCTGGCTCTTTAGTGGAAAACTTATGATATCAACATAAAAGAAATTCCAAGTATAAATGTGCTTTATCTCTTTTGTTTTAAACATTTTTTAATTGTAGTTAAATATACATGAGATAAAATTTACCATTTTAACCATTTTTAAGTGAACAGTTCTGTGGCCTCAAGTACATTCACATTGTCGTGCAACCATTATCACCATCCATCTCTAGAACATTTTCATCTTCCCCAACTGAAAAACTCTGTACCCATTACACACGAACTCCTTATCTCTTGGAAATGGTTAACAACACAATAATATAAAATATCAAACAAACCAAAAGATGACACTTATTAGTGTAAAACAGGGTAAATTCATAATGAATTAACGTAGATTTCTCTGCATTATAAACAGGGCCCTGGAGATGGTAAAATACAAAGAAGTCAGTGTTAGCATCAGATCATAGAGGTTGGAGGGACACCTTATCCAAAGTGGTGAAGGACACATTCATTCATTCAACACATCCTTCTTAAATGGCTATTACCACCAGGCATGGCACTGGTGCTGGAGAAACACAAAAATATTCTTTATTTTCACTGAAGTCATATTCTAGGGATGGAAAGGGAAACAGAATAAATAAGCAAGAAAAGGAATAAAGTAGGAAGTTGCAAATGTGACTGTGGTTTGAAGAGGCAAAGGAAATGAAGAGAAGTGGAAGAAATCAGGATTTATTTGGAAGGAAAGATAAAGAAAATTTACTAATGGATTTGATGTGGGGAGAGGTAACAAGAGAGAATCAAAGGGTATTCCTCAGTATTTGGCTTGAGCCAATGGGAAGCTGGGTAGTGCCTTTTAACAAGGTGAGGAATATTGTTGAAGTTCAGAATGTGAGGGAAACCAAGAGTATTTTGAAGCATATCAACCTTGAGATAATTATTAGCTATCCAAGTACAGACATGGAAATCCCAGTCAGTTATATAAAACTTGAGAAAGGTCATGATTGGAAATAGTAATGTGGAAATCATCAGTAGGTAAGTATTATTTAAGGTCAGAATATTGGAAGAGGTCACATTCTGAGAACATAAAGACTGAACGATGATGAAGACATAAGACCACGGCTTCAGTCACTTCAACATACACAGCTTTGGGATTTGCAGAGCCCACTGAAAAGACCTAAACATGAACCACAAGGTAGAGAAATAAGCAGATGCAGGTGTTAGAACAAATATCCCAAAGAGGCAAGCTGCAATGTTGGACACACCACACCTGCTTTCAAGATAATTCTAACAGACTTTTGGGTGCTCATCCTGTTGCTAAAATATGCCATTCTTCTTCATTATGGAGACGATTATCAAATTAACTTTCCCAATCACACAGTTTTACGGTCAACACCCTAACTTTGTATCTAGCTGTAACACATTCTCTCATGTTCCCACAGAGAGAGGGACATGATGATCCTTATGGACTTTCAAAACATTCTAGTGGGGCATGCAGTCTTCTCTAGAAGTAGATCTGCTGCTGCACCAGCTATGGGAACCCTCACCTTCTTCATCATGTGGTGCTTTTATAGATGTCATATTGGAATTTTTCCCATTTCACTAATCTTTCCTCTTGCCACTAACAGCATCTTCTTCCTACAGTTATGTCTCCGTTGGCATCCATTAAGGAGTGCTAAAGGACCACCTTCCTCCTGAATCAAGACTCGTGACAGCTTTACCTCTTGTTTTTCTTGGAACATCTCGCTATACCTTATTATTGCTACAATGCTCCCACCATGGTGAACGGTCAGACTACCTAGAGCTGGAAAAATAAAAAACCTTACCTTTATCATGCCAGCTTTATTATTAACACATAAAATTTGCAACAGTAAGCCTGGTAATAGAAGTTTAAAATTACCACAAGGTGCCCAGTTTATCTAAGTTTCTACTGTCCTAGTTCCCCAACAGATATCTTCTAAGGTGGGTCTCTTTGTGGCCAGTTTCAGGGCAGTCTTTTGACTGTCCCCACATGGGCTTGCACATTTCCAGTTTCACGCCTTCTTATCGTGTCTCTTCATCATCATCTTAACTCAAAACCCAGCTATATCTCTTGCATAAGATACTTTACAATACTGTCATTCTCCATTCTCTCTGTACTACTTTAGGCTACTTTTTTCTAAATTTCTAAAGTAGTCCCTATATTTACCCTTCACTTTAATTTTGTACAGATTTGCATTATAGCAAAAACGTTTCACACATTCAAAAGCTTAATTTGTAAATATTACATGATGATTTGTCCAACTTTTGCTCATAAAATCTTTGCTCCAGAAAGATATTTTTTTTTCCCACTAAATTCACTCTCTTCTACTGTGTATTAGGGCTGCAGTTCATCAACTAGCATCACAACAGTACCCCTAAAGAGCTTTGCATAAAGACACACACAGGCCCTCAACCCAATTCTATCCAAAGCAGACTCGCTGAGGAAGAGGCCTTGGTCCGGGTATTATAAAAACCCCTTCAACAAAATTTAAGAAATGCTTGCTAGATGGAAAACTATGGTCTCTCTCCAGCCTGGCTAAACAGTCACTTGATGAAGAAATAAGTGAACAACCAAGATGTATTTCATTCTTGCACAAGGAAGAATGAAAACCAGGCCCTTGACTCAAGAGTGGTAAAAAAGCCTCAGGCACCACCAAATTATACTGAGACAGTATCTTCAGGAGTGGCTTGTGTGATTGGGGCACAAAGTACAATGGAAATTCAGAGAAGATATTGTTATATATTGTGTAGTATAAACCACTTCATGAAAAGAGAATTCAACGTGAAAAATATATACTGTCCGAAAAGGAAGAAAAAATAAAAATCACATACTTACTTCTCAGTTCTTATCTTACTTGATGAATCAGCAACTCTAGACAATGTTGATGGCTCTTTCATGAAACACTTGCTCACCACCTGCTCTCTCCCAACCATGTTTATTACACACTCATCTGTCAAATCTCTAATTGTCCAAGGTGCTTGTTCTCTTTATCTGGACTCACTCCCTAGATCTCCTCTGGTCCCAGTTTCTATGCCTAGACCTAACCTCTCCCTGAACTCTCTGGGTACATCCAACCACAGCATAGAGCTCCTTGGATTCTAACAAACACCTCTAACTTACAATCTCCATTTTGAACTCCTGAATTCCCAACCCAAATCTCCTCCTCCACATATCTTCTCCATCATAGTAAATAGCAACTCCACTCTTTTCATTACACATGCCAAAAACTCTTAGCATCATCATCCATCTGTTTCTTTTTCTCTCTCACTCCATGTTGTGGGCTGAATTGTGTCCCCCAGAGAGATATGTTTAAACCCTAACCCCTAGAAGCTGTGAATGTGACCTTATTTGGAAACAGAGTCTTTGCAGATGTAATCAAGTAAAGATGAGGTCATAATAGATTAGGGTTGGTCCCTAATCCAATGACTGGTGTCCTTATAAGGAGAGGGAGGTTTGGGGATGGACACACAGAGACATGCAGGGAGAAGGCCATGTAATGACAGAGGCAAAGATTGGAATGATGTGTCTACAATCTAAGGAACACCAAAGATTTCTGACAACCACCGGAAGTGAGGAAAAGGCAAGAAAGGATTCTTTCCTAGAACTCTGAGAGGGAGCATGGCCCTACTAACGCCTTAATTTCTGAATTCCAGCACCTAAAACTGTGAGAGAATAAATTTCTGTTGTTTTAAGTAACCCAGTTTGGGTAATCTATTACAGCAGCCCTAGGAAACTAACATACCCCATATCTACTTCAATAGCAAATTCAATCAGTCTTAATATATATATACAGAATCTTCCAATACTTTCCCCTGAAGCCTAGCTGAAGTTACCAACAACCAGATCTCCTATTTGCTTTCTGCTTCAACACCTGCTTATTCCAGTCCGTTTTCTACCCATAGCCAAAGTGATACTGCTAAAACATATATTATCTCATGTTGCTGCTATATTCTAAACCTCCTCAAGTTTTCTCAATTCATTAGGAATGAAGTTGAGTCCTTGAAATGGATTACAAGGCTCTACACGACCAACAGACCTATCGCCAACCCCCAACCCCCACTGACCTCATCTCCAGTTATTTTCCTTCTTGCTCACTCCATTCTACCCACATGGGCTTCCTTGATGATCCTCAAACACACTCCTGCCTCTGCTGTGAACTTCCCATTCTCTCTACTCTTCACTCAGGAAACCTACTCACGTCACTCATCTCTCTGCTCAAAGGCGCCTTCTTATAGAGGCACTCCTATTCCTGAAAGGGCCGTCCCCAGCCTTACCACCCACTGTTCCACTATGCTGATGGATTGATGTCCACAGCCCTTTTCACCACCAGACATAATGTCTACGCACTGTTTCCCATGTTTTCTTATTGTGATAAAATACACATAGCACAAAATTTACCATCTTAATCATGTTTGAGTGTACAGTTCAGTAATATTAAATACATTCATAATGTTGTGTAACCATCATCACATCACACTTTTCATCTTGCAAAACCGAAACTCTATACCTATATATGTATTTTTGTTATATTTGTGCCTCCTCCTTTCCAAGAGTGGGGACTTTGAAGAGAAATTTCTGTGTCATAGTAATATGGTCAACTGGGACTTAATATCATCAGACTATGAGGAAGAAAAGGAAAGCTTTAGGGAGAAGAATCCAGCAACAAAATCTAAGTTGAACTAAAAGAAAGATTAGAATTAACAAATATACGAAGGAATTATAGTAAAGTGGACATGAGTTAGGCTAGGAACCGAGAATGAGAAATTTTATAAAGGACTTTTCTAATTAAACTAAGAACACGAATAGGAGAGACTTTAACTACAGGAGCCCAGAAAGTAGAGTAGATTCAAGGTAATGCCAGGATGGGCAGAATTTAAGATGTAGAGAAGTACAAGAGAATCTCAATTTAAAAAAGGATGATGGAAATGGATTTTCTTGGAGAGAAAAGGGTTCTAGTTCCTCACAAAAAGTGTGAACTCACAGGGAGTTGCCATGGAGACAGGTAAAATGCATGGAATTCGCATATAGATTAGATCGTATTAAGAGAGATGTCATCGTGGGAGTCTCCACAGAGAACAAGAGCTTCACATATGTGAATAACATAAGGCTTTAAGGCCTATGAGACAGAGCAGAGGTTGAAAACAGAATCTTTGAAGAAGCTCAGAGTGCAGAAAAAGACAAATTAAGGAAGCAGATATATGCACACCAAGAGACCAGGTTACCATGGGGATAAAGCATCCAAGGTGGGGTAGATGTTATGAAGAGAAATAAATACTTCCCAGTGAGGCAGGAAGGTGTATTAGTCAGAAGATGTGATGAATTCAAAGTTTCCTCTTAGAAGAGAGACATGGAAGGAGGAATTTCATAGCAAGAGAGGTGAAAGGAACACAAAATCATACTCTGACAAGTGATGAAGACTGGGAAGGTTTGAAAATCCAAGCAAGAATAATCCCAGGGGACAAAAAGATGACATCTAAGAAAAAATAAATAGAGATTAGTTCCAAGACAAAATAAAGGGGCATATTTGCCTCTAAATTCCCATAGAGAAAAAGAGCTCTTGCAGGGGGGAGAGCAATGCACAGAGGTTGTCTCTGAATCCTCAGACACCCCCCACCGCTGTGATGCCTTCCCTCAAAGATGAGGAAGTGATTTCCACAGCATTCCCCGTCCTGCTGGTGCCCTCTCACTTACCTGGATGGGGTTGACTGTGAATTTTATCTTCTGAAGTCCATGGTGGTTCTCCTTGTTCCAATTTAGAGAGTACATCTGGTTTGTTGACTTGATACCCTGTTCACGGGAAATGAGAGAAGATGTAGTTAGTCTAATCAGATTGCACTAGGGATCTGTGACAATATGAGAATGGTACATTTTAGGGACTGCCCAATTTGCATGTTTGCAAATTAAAGGCTTGTCTCTAAGATGAGGAGAGATTACACCTTCTCATCTGGGGCCCGGGAGGGGACTAAGAATCTACCACTTCAGACACCACAGACACTCCAGAGCTTTCAGAAACTGAGAATGGAAAGGCCATTGACTGGGGACCCTCTGAGTGACACGGGGGAGCTGTCCTCACCCACTGACACCAGGTTGCTGTAGTTCTCCAACATCACGTCCCAGTACAGGTCCTTCTGAGCAGGGGCCAGGAGCTGCCACTCCTCCCAGGTGAAGTCCACAGCCACATCCTCCAGTGTCAGCGATTCCTGTAATAACACGGTCCTGTTTAATGTATTTCTCTTGTTACTGAAATGGATGGTGTGAGATGATAGAAAATATATATATGGGTCTCTGCCTCTGGTTTCTGACACAGAGCTCCTAAAACCTTTGTAATTTCCTAAGTGATAAGAGCATTAGGAGCATCTTTTGTTCTAACAGTTGGTCTTTGACCCTGGTTCCTGACACACGGCTCCTGAAACCCTTGTATATTCCTAAGTGATAAGTATGGGGTTCAGAGAGCTTCTGGGCTGCTGAACAAGTGGAAATGCTAGGAGAGCAGCTCGCCCAGATGGGCATGGAAGCTCTGTGCCCCTTCTCACCTACCTTGCCCTATGGATCTCTTTCATCTAGATGTTCATCTGTATCTTTTATCATAACCTTTTATAATCTGGTAAATTTAAGTGTTTCCCTGAATTCTGTGAGCCACTCTAGCAAATTAAGTGAACCCGAGGAGGGGGTCATGGGAACCTCTGATTTGTAGCCAAGTCAGACAGAAGTTGTGGATAACCTAGGGACCTACTATTTTCTATTGGCATCTGAAGTGGAAGTGATGCTATCTCCAGGTAGATGGTGTCAGAATTGAGTTAAACTGTTAGGACACCCAGCTGGCGTCAGAGAATTTCTTGGTGGGGGAAACCCCTCCACATCTGGTGTCAGAAGTGTTGTGAGTGTGGTAGTGGTATAAAAGTAAAGGAGAAACACAAGAGGAAGGATGAGGTTTTTCTCTATTCAAATGTGAAGGAAGCTGTTCTGCTCATTTTCATCATGTAGGCTACATCTATATTCCTATTTTTTTCAATGCATTGTGAAAGAAGCAAAGTCATATTAACATATTCAGTCATCGCACATTCAACAAATCACAAACTTCTGTAATACGCAGCCATTAAATCCCCTTGCTAACCTGAGATCATTTGCAATATATGTATTTCAGCACCTACTTGTCAATCACTGAACTATATGCTAGTGACATGAGAATGATGTAGTATGATTCCACTCATGTAAAAATGTCATAATAGATGTACGCATTTACGAACACAGATTCATGCCTATGTATGCACACACACGTGCACATATAAATACATATACAGATACAGATGTCCATACAAGTAAATGGCAAGAATATAGCATCAAGCATTTGTTAATGATGTGCCAGAGAATTAGGAAAAAAATATATGGAGGGGGAACTTTGTTTGATCACTATGTGTACTAGATAATTTGAGACTTTTCACCAAATATGTGGTGTCTTTTCCAATGTTAATTTTCCAATTCTCTGACACCAACTGGGTGTCCTACAATTCAATCCGATTCTTGACGCTAACTACCCAGGGTTAGCATAAGGCTCCACAGTTTCAAAGGGCTCAGTCCCACAAGACTGCCTTCACTTTAGACACCAGAAGCAAGTACCAGACGCTCAGGTTACCTGCACTTCTGTCCAACTTGCCTACAAATTCGGGGGTTTCCACAACCTCCGCCCTCAGGTTCGATAATTTACTCACAGAACTCAGCAAAATGGTATACTTACTATTACAGTTTATTATAAAGGATATAAATGAAAAGCTACATGAAGAGGTACATAGGGCGAGGTCCAAAAGGATCCTGAGTGCAGGAGCCTCTGTCCCTTTGGAGTTGGGGTGCACCACCCTTCCAGCAGGTGGATGTGTTTGCCCCCTTGGAGGCTCTCTGAATGCGGTGGGGGTTTTTATGGAGGTTCCATTACATAGGCATGATTAGTTACATCACTGGCTACTTGGGAGAGAACTCAATCTCCAGCCCCTCTCCCAACCCAGAGGTCGGAGGATGGAGCTGAAAGTTCCAACCCTCTAATCAATGGTTGGTCTTTCTGGGGACTAGCCCCCATCCTGATGCTATCTAGGGGCCCACCCTGAGTCACCTCCTTAGCATAAACTCAGATATGATTTGAAAGGACTTGTTATAAATAAGAAAAGACAGTCCTACCACTCAGGAAATTCCAAGGGTTTTAGGAGGTCTGTGCCAGGAACCAGAGACAAAGACCAAATATATATATTTTTTATTATGCCGCAATGAGTCATTTGTGTAATTAAAATAAAGGCAATACAGAGGTGGGAGGTAATAACTAGATTTTGAACACAGGGAAGGGCTCTGTATTTTCTGAGATAAGGTGAAGTTCTAAAGCAAACCCTGTGGATCTCAACAACCCAAGCCATCATCAAACAACAGAACTTATAACTCCCTCTGGCCAAATCTGTACTCAAACCCCAGTTCAATGACCTGTTCATGGAGGACCCTTGAAAGCTCTGTGAACCTTCCATTTTCCTGGGCACTCTAGTTTTTAATGCTAGTTTTTATTCAAGGATAAACCCCGATTGCAACAAGGCTGGGTAGGTAAGTCATCAGGCTGTGGTCTCCTAAGAACTCTGTCCACTGAATTCTACTTAATCTAGTCCCACGAGGGACTCAGAATAATCATGTAAGAAACAGCCACACATAACCTGCTCGTATATCTTTTAGAGGAAGAGTACCAAGCACACACAGTCCACCACGTCACCATCAAAGAAATCTCCCAAGACTTAAGTGCCATGGTACAGTGACATCTCCCAAGGAACTGATCTGCTTTCTCCTCAGAGTCAGTGCATATCCTGTAACTTACCAAGATCCTCTGGTTGTGATGGCTGTCAGAGATAATGAGCTACAAGCTGACATTTATGTAACCACCAGCGTCCTGCAGAGTCATACATTATATTCCAACACTGGTCATGTAGTATGAACAATATATTCCTGATTCCACTTTGTCCTGATTTTAAAGGTCCAGTTTAAGTTTATTTCTCCCTAGAGCCCATTTTTCCCAATTTATACTTTTCATTTAATTGAAATGATTTTTTTAGGCCTCTACAAATTCATGAGGGAATCAAGTTAAGAATAAAACAAACCAAAAGTCACCTGGGCCTTCATCATTTTCTTCTGTTTTGGGAGATGTCCAGTAACTGGGATGTTCTGTTTTCAGTCTCTTCTGGATCTGCCCTAAATTTCTGTTCAGAAATCTCAGTCTCAAGTCAAAAGATGTTGCACGAAATGACCATATGCAACTCCAGGAACCTCCTCCTCATCCTTTACTTCATCTCTCTTGCTCCTTGGAAGCCAGGACCTGTGGGGTGAAGAGCAAGTTCATTTTGGATGATACATTTCCTTTGGACCCAGATGCTGGCCCTGCTTCTGTGCACCCACCTTAAGTCAGGGCCAATATTCCTAACTGTGCCTTTATTTCATGCCTGTGATATTATGATTTATAAGAAATATATATATTTGGTTATTCAGATGACCAAAATACATTTCTCAGATATATTTGGTCTTAATCCACAGTTCCTGGCTCATTGCTCCCAAAACCTTGGAATTTCCTAAGTGTTGAGAGTGATAAGGTGTCTTTTGCGGAGTTTCGGGCCCAGCACAGTGGCACGTGGAACCTCTCCGAAAAAGGGGCTGATGAGCTGTCCCCTTGGATTTTTATGGAGGATTCGTTACATGGTCATGATTGACTAAGTCATTGGCCACTGGTGACTGATTCAACCTCCAGCCCCTCTCCTCTCCCCGGAAGTTGGGGGGTGTGACTGAAAGCTCTGACCCTCTAATCCCATGCTTGGCTGCACTGGCAACTAGCCCCCACCCTTAGATGCTTTCCAAAATTCACCTCAGTAATGTAATAAAGGATTATCACTCTCATCACTTAGGAAATTCCAATGGTTTTAGGAGCTCTGTGCCAGAAACGGGGATGAAGACCAAATAAATATTTCTTATTATAAATCACAATATCACAGTAACTCACCCAAGTCATCCAGTAAGAGCAAGAATCCAGATTTAAAAACCAGATTCATTTTATCCCAAAATCCACACACTTGTCACTGGGTCAATATTATTTGGAGATACTCACATCTTTCATTTAGAAAATATAAAAGAATCAATTAAAAAGCAATTAGTAGAACTCCAGTTGATAGGAATGCTGAAATATTTAGGGGAAAGTATACTGATGTCTGCAACTTACTTTGAAATGCACCAAAAATATTTTTAAAAAGAAAGGAAACAAGATGAATTAATGAATGGAGGGATGGATAGATAACAAAGAGCAAATAGAGTAAAATGTTAATAGTACAACCTAGGTAGTAGGCATATGTTCACTGTAAAACTCATTCAACTTTGCTATATGTGTTTGGAATTTTTCATACAAAATGGTGAGTTAGAATAAGCTATTAGTAATAACAAAAGTTCAGTGGGGCTGGCCCAGTGGCGTAGTGGTTAAGTTCGCACACTCCATTTCGGTGGCCTGGGGTTTGCAGGTTCAGATCCTGGGTGTGGATCTACGCACCACATATGAAGACATGCTGTGGCGGCGTCCCACATAAAATAGAGGAAGATGGGCACAGATGCTAGCCCAGGGCCAATCTTCCTCAGCAAAAATAGGAGGATTGGCAACCGATGGTAGCTCAGGGCTAATCTTCCTCACACACACACAAAAAAAAAGTTCAGTGAAGTGACCATAACAAAATAAACATTTAATATTTTTAAATTGCTTTACTATGTTGAAGAAAATGAGATAAAAGATTAGGGGGGAAAAAAAAGACCCTATTTACAACTGCAACACAGGCAAAAATCCAGGAAGGAGATGAGAGTCAGGGAAACACATCCTTGGGAAATGCCAAATTCTAATATAATCCTAAAAGTAATAACTAAATATTTTAAATATTTCAATGCAACCCAAATAGATGCATGTATTTAATCAGATTCTAGTCACAATGTCACTGGTTCTCTCTCCTGTTTATGTACTAATGTAGCCATTAAAAAGTTCTTAAGAAAATCTGCATTATGGGAATGTTTACAATATGAAATTAGCTAAAAAGAAAAGCAAATTACACCAATGTTTCCACAGTTTATCTGAAATATGAAAATTAAGCAGAGAAATAAAAGACAAAAATTGAAATACACTAACGCTGGAATAAGAGTTATCTTTGGAAAATAAAACTTGGGGGTCTAGAAATGTTATTTTACTGGTGTCAGAAAGAACCTGAAAGGAACTATCCAACTAAACTTGACGTAAGAAGGAAAGAAATCTCATCTTTAACAGAAAGCTTACCAGTTCAGATTTGCTCAATCCTTCATCTCCCTAAACTTCAAATCAGTAGGGATGAAAGGTGAGCGTGATGTAGGGGTCTAAGGAGATTCGCCAAAGAGTCCACGGAGAGGGAACTGTGCTTGAAGAACTGAGGGGGAATGTAACCTTCATCAGGTGTGTCTCACCCCGGGGTTCTCCATCCCCGAGCCCCGCATTAAATTCGGACACCGCTTTCATTAACAAACACCAACTCCCCTCCAGTTCTCAATCACTGAGCCCTACCGACAGAGGGACCCGCAAAGACCCCAAACTCTTACCTCAGGACTCTCAGTCCTTGCTCGATAGACCTTTAATGCCTGACCACCAGAGCCTCCATGCCTGACAGCAAAGACATTCTAACTTCAGACCACGGTCCCGGACCACCAGCTCCCCCACGGACTCGGCGGCTCCTCCCTACACGGACACCCACAGATCCTCGCTCCCCTTAACCTATTCCACGGAGAGACTCACACACTGACCTGCCTGTCTCTTGATCCCTCTGCGATCTCCTGGCGCCTATGCTGAACTTTTGTGATTTCTTTCATTCCAGGTCCCCAAGCCAAGCACCGGCCTACGGCGGCCGAAGAGGGAGCGAGCCCTTTCTACGCGGCACGGACAATCGGACTTCCGGCGCCTCTGTCGAGGGTAATATGTCCGCGCCCTCTGCGCCACGGCTCCCTGGGGGCGGCCATTTTGAATATTTGTCCTACAGAAGGGGAATGGCTGTTTTTGTGCCGCTCATCAGGATGGCTCGAACAGTGAAAAGGCACTGAACTGTTCCCTCACCCAACACTTCAACCTCTGTGCGGGAGGCTGGAAGGGTTGCAAACAACGCTGCACGACCTGCATAGATTTTCAGAGGCTCGAGGCTACACAAGGCAAACATGGCGCGGGCTACGACCACCTTGGCGAACAAGAAGGTGTTGGAAACGGCCCAATGAGCTGGGCCATCTTAGAGGAATTTCAGGTGTCCGTACAGCAGAGAACACGGCCCCGAGACGCTAAGCTTAGATAATAAAAGGGCACGTGACAAGTCCCCGCACCTCAGCCACTGAGGTTAGACTCAGAAGGTGTGAGTGAGGATGAAAATATAAATTCATAGCTAAGGTCGCCTTTGTTTCAGGCCTCTTTGGAAAACACCAAGTGTTGACGTTTGAAATTGTGGTCTATGAAATGGTTGGATACACAAGCCACTAGGATGCTGTCGTAGCATCAGCAATGTGGTGCCAATGGTTTTTAAGAAATCACACACAACCATTCCTTCCGGGGCAGTGTCATCACAGCCTTAGAGCCTCCGCTTGCAACTAAGGTTACTGGACAAAGATTCTGGAGCATCTATGTGCTGTTTTGTCACTTTCTTATGTCCTCCCCCACTCTGCTGCCGTTTTACCCTCTCTCTGTGCCTTAAGCCAAGCTCCCTCCAGCCGTAGCAGCAGTGAGCTGTGGCAGAGACAAATCAAATATTCCTTAAAAACTTTTAAGACAATATAAGTTGGTCAACTATAACTTTATGGAAATGTCCAAAAGCTATTAAAACTATCCATTGAATAGGAGTTGCTATAATTTTTTTGAAAAGAGAAAATTTGAGAATTGGCCCATCCACAAATTGGCCTGCTTCCAAATAAAAATGAAGTTCAATATCTTTTCATGTTAATTGGCTATTCACAGTTGCCTCTTCTGCGAATATTTGCCCATTGATTTTTACTCTGTTGTCATTTTCTTATTGATTCCTAAGAGTTTTTTATGTAGTCTAAATTTTCCTCCTTTTTCAGTTGTGTTGTGAATATATTCTCCCAGTCTGCAGCTTATTTTTACTGTTTTTGATGTCTGTTATACGAAATTATCTAATTTTAATGTAGCTGAAATTTAACAATCGTTTTCATTGTTGTAAGTATTGACTTCCCATAGAGTATTGACTCCAATTATAAGTCTTTTTAAAGAAATCCTTCCCCACATTAAGATCATAAATTCATTCTTGTATATTTTCTTCTAAAACGTTTCGAGTTTTGTTGTTCATATTTAGGGTTCCAGGGCTCAGCAAACTCCCATGGACGAAATCCAGCCCACAGCAGGTTTGGCTTTGCCCTTAAGTTAAGATTGGTTTTTACATTTTCAAAAGGTTAAATCAATAGAGAATGTATGTGGTCTGCAAAGCCTAAAATACTTACTATCTGGCTCTACAAATAAGTGCTGATTTTTAGAGTCTAATACATATAGCATTGATTTGTGTAAAGTGTCAGGTAGACACCTAATTTTATTTACTTTTCCATAGGATAACTAATTATCCTAGCACCCTTTTAAAAATAACTCTAATAAAGAGTTTGGCTAGCCTCTGTCCCTGGTTTCTAAGAAAGAGGCAACCACTAAACTCTTAGAATTTCCTGAGTGATAAGAGTGTCTTTGATAGCTGGAGGCATCAAAATCTCTGGGTTCAAAATATACTAGAAAGCTAGAATAATCAAAACAGCATGGTACTGGTACAAAAACAGACACACAGATCAATGGAACAGAACTGAAAGCCCAGAAATAAAACCACACATCTATGGACAGCTAATCTTCGACATGGGAGCTAAGAACATACAGTAGAGAAATGAAAATCTCTTCAATAAATGGTGCTGGGAAAACTGGACAGCCACATGCAAATGAATGAAAGTAGACCATCTTCTTTTACCATACACAAAAATTAACTCAAAATGGATCAAAGACCTGAAGGTGAGACCTGAAACTATAAAACTTCTGGAAGAAAATATAGGCAATACACTATTTGACATTGGTCATAAAGGGATCTTTTCAAATTCCATGTCTACTCAGAAAGGGAAACAAAAGAAAAAATAAACAAGCTGTACTTCATGAGATTAAAGAACTTCTCCAAGGCGAATGAAACCAGGATCAAAATGAATAGACAACCAACCAGCTGGGAGAAAATATTTGCAAATCATATATCTGACAAGGGGTCAATCTCCATAATATATAAAGAACTCACACAACTAAACAACAAAAAAACAAACAATCAGATCAAAAAATAGGCAGAGGATATGAACATATACTTCCCCAAGAAAGATATACAGATGGCCAACAGGCACATGAAAAGATGTTCAACATCACTAATCATCAGAGAAATGCAAATCAAAACTATGCTAAGATATCACCTTATACCCATTAGAATGGCTATAATCACCAAGACAAAAAATAACAAATGTTGGAAAGGTTGTGGAGAAATAGGAACCCTAATTCACTTCTGGTGGAAATGCAAACTGGTGCAGCCTCTATGGAAAACAGTATGGAGATTCCTCAAAAAATTAAAAATAGAAATACCTGGGCCGGCCACATGGCTTAGCGGTTAAGTGTGCGCACTCCGCTACTGGTGGCCCAGGTTCAGATCCTGGGCACGCACCAACGCACCGCTTCTCCGGCCATGCTGAGGCCACATCCCACAAACAGCAACTAGAAGGATGTGCAACTGTGACATACAACTATCTACTGGGGCTTTGGGGGGGGGGGAAAGGAGGAGGATTGGCAATAGATGTTAGCTCAGAGCCAGTCTTCCTCAGCAAAAAGAGGAGGATTAGCACTGATGTTAGCTCAGGGCTGATCTTCCTCACAAAAAAAAAAAAAAAGAAAAGAAAAAGAAATACCTTATGATCCAGCTATCCCACTACTGGGTATGTATCCAACGAACCTGAAATCAACAATCCAAAGAGGCTTATGCACCCCTATGTTCATTGCAGCATTACTTACTATAGCCAAGAAGTGGAAGCAACCCAAATGTCCCTTGACTGATGATTGGATAAAGAAGATGTGGTATATATATACAATGGAATACTACTCAGCCATAAAAAGATAAAATTATCCCATTTGCAACAACATGGATGGACCTGGAGGATATTATGTTAAGGAAAATAAGCCAGAGAAAGACAAACACCACATGATTTCACTCATATGTGGAAGATAAACTAACACATGGACAGAGAGAACTGTTTGGTGGTTACCAGGGGCAAGAGGGTTGGGGGGTGGGCATAAGGGGTGAAGGGATGCATTTATGTGGTGACTGACAAACAATAATGTACAACTAAAATTTCACAATGTTATAAACTATTAAGACATCAATAAAAACAAGTGTCTTTGTTATTCATGGAAGGGCCCTCAAACCACAAGTAGTTTCTGCTAAGAAGATGGCTCAGGATAGGAGCTGGCCAGCCAGGAAGACCAACCATGTGATTAGAAGGTTGGAGCTTTGAACCATGATAGCAGTCTGACTTCCAGGGTGTAGAGGAGGCTGGAGATTGAGTTCAACCCCAAATCAATCATGTCTATGTAATAAAACCTAAATAAAAACTCTGGATAGGAAGCTCAGGTGAAGTTCTCTGGTTGGCAATTCTCTTTTGAGTATTGTCATACCCCAATGCTGGGAGGGTAATGTATCACTGAGGATGACAAAAGATTCAGGTTCAGAACCCTCCCAGATTTCTCTCTCTGTGTCTCTTGTTTTGGCTCATTCCAATTTGTATCCTTATGCTATAATAAAACTGTTATTATAATAATAGGACTTTTGGTGAGTGCTGTGAGTTTTTCTCACCTGAGGAAGGGGTCTATGGAACCTGAGGGTGGACATGGGAACTCCTAAATTTGTAGCCACTTGGTCAGAAGTGAGGGTGGCCCTGGCAACCCCTGAACTTGCAGGTGGTGGGTGAATTTAGGACAGTGCTCTTAACCTCAATTTTGGCTAACTCCATATAAGAACCCTTTTTGCACTGACTTGTAAGTTAGATATCTCAGTTAGATATCCAATTTCCATATATATAGATCAATTCTGAGCTGTCTTTTACGATTTGAAATATGTCTATCCCTGTACCTAATATCGCAATATATTAATTACTATAGATTTATAGTAAGTCTTCTTTGTTATGAACTAGAGAAAAATCCCTATCGTATTTCTTTGTTAGAATTGCTTGAAATTTTCTTGGCTATTTGTCTCCTATGAGAATTTTAGGACTGGCCTGTCTAGGATTATCAAAAGCCATGTTGAGATGTTTTTTGGTTACACAGCAATAGATAATTAAAACAAGGTTCTTGCATACCATATTAAGGAGATTGGACCTTTTTTTTTTTAAGTCCATAGAGAGTTGGAAATGAATTTATGAACAGGATTTCCAGATTGAGTAAGCACCTGTTAGGTTAGGTTATGTTATAATAAAACCAACCACAAAATATCGGTGGCTTAAAACAACAAAGATTTACTTCTCACTCATATTACATGTGCATGTGGGCTGTCTGGGAGTTCTGCCCTACATCATCATTGCCATAAATCAGGACCCAGGTAGAAGGAGCAACCCCTACCTGGAATATTACTGGTTACTAAGAGAGATGGAACCAGAACATAGAAGACTACACTCTGGCTCCTAAGGCTTCTATTGAGAAGTGACAATCACTTCCCCTCTCACTTCATTGACCAAAGCAAATCATACAGTGATATGTAACTTCAAATGGATGGAGAAATATGATCCTTCTATGTACCCAGAAGAAGAAAGGTCTGGAATATTTATGAACAGCCCTAATGACTAAGACAGCACTTCACAAAGACTGAACTATTGGGAGTATGGAAATGAAAATGGCAGCAGGAATGGAGGTACAATTGTGCACAGGGCTGCAGGTCACAGAAAGTTTACTAGCACTTAAATCAGAGGGTCTGACAGGTGTTGGAAACACATCTGTAGTTACACTGACAAAAGCAGGGATGTTATGGTTAAATTGCTGGATTAAAGGACAAGTCATTGATTTTAACACAATATTTTGCAACATCTGAACCCACATACATGGGGTAGCCTCACTCACACTGGGTGAGCCAACCTGGATATCTGGCTCAAGGGATGGAGGTTTAATCAGCAAAATCAAATGTGTACCTTTGCCTTTTGTCTTCCGGTAGTGTTTCTACAGCTCTCTGGGATCAAGTAAATGTTCCTTGTTTTTATTTTTCATTACAAAAATTTCATTTTCATTCGAGTCATATAAAAAATAGAAAGAATTCTTAATTCCTGTGTACCCACCACCCAGCATCAATATCATCCCTTCTATTCATCAAGAGTATTTTTGTGATTGAGGGATTATGAGATAAACCAGTGATCCTTGGGTTTATGTAATCTGATGCTGAGTGTAGGACAAGTCTTGATGGCAAAATGCCAAGATCACCTGAATCCATTCAACAATGGATTGGGCCATTGTTGTGGAGACTATCAAGGAGACCATCACCAGATAAATCCTCTACAGATACATCTTCAACATGCCAGTTCTCCTGAAAACCCACTGCCAATTTTAGGGTTGTTACCTGTTATGATAGGATGGGGAGGTAAACTTGGAGGGGCCTGTACCACGTAGTGATAAAAAAATCATAGAAAACTTTAAAATATTTATTCCTTGTGACATGGCCTTGGCATGCTTTTCCACCAGCTCCCACACTGCTGATAGTCAGCATAAGGTGAAAAAAGGTTAAGATTCTGTAACTCATAATAGTCTTCTCATTGTTATCTCTTCCTTGCACTCCAGACAGGCCATAGCTACTAAGGAGAGACCTGATGGGGTCAGCAATATGATTGATCATTAGCTACCAGTCTCACATCACAGTGAAACAGGATTGAGTTACAAATGACAGAAGGCCAATGAGTTTGCCAAGCAAGAGGTAGTTTATTTAACAGTCAATCTCACAAGATCAAGTAGAGACTTTAAATATTTGAGTGAGTTTAGGTTTAGAATTAAAATGTAACCTGGAGAGAGTAGGATAACACTTCATTGTTATCCTATAGCAGTTACTTCCCTGCAAATAGGGTTTGAGGGCGAATGTGAGAGATGGAGAGTGAGCAAGGATGAGGAAAGAAGATGAATCAGATATTTTCCACCTTTCCAGTGGAAAAGTTCTTCCCACTGAGACCCCTTTTCTTATTATGAACATGTCAAGGGGAAGTTGAGAAGTACTTATCTCACTGTAGGTACAGTGACTTTCTTGTTGGAAAGTGGTTTGGGGTGGGAGCTGGTGAGGGACAAGGTGTGCGAAGACTCCTGATACACTAAAATGATTTAGCTGCTCACAGGTAAGAGTCTCTGTCTTCAATAGTACAGTGCCCTAGTCAACTTCCTGGGCTTTACACTCAAGACAATGGAGAGCTCCCAGTCACTCCTAAACAAATCCTTTGGAAATGCAGACAGAACAGGAGTGTTTAGATATCCCTAAAAACTACTTAAAATCTCTAGTCTTTTGCTAACCAATATGTCACACTGTACTTGAGATTTCATTATCACCCCTCATACCCCCAAGATTCTCAAACCCTCCCCATATGCAAGACTGTTGGTTTCTGGGTTTGGAATGTAAAGTCTGTCAGTGTCCCTGGGATTAATGTTAGCCCTTCTTATTTCTGTTTTTTTTTTTTTCTCATGCTATATTGTATTGCTTAAGGTGCATATACCAGCTTGTCTACATTGCTTACTGAAAATATGGAGATAGATGATTTACGCTTCTTCACAAAGGCTGGTTTTGGCGATGTGACCAGTGAGCATAAAAGACCTCTCAGCCAACTTATGCCTTGGTTCCCCTGAAACTGAGATACTGCACATATATTTTGGTGGCTTGTGATTTGGAGACGAGTAGTGTTCTATGTGACTGAAGAAGGTCCCTGCAATCTGTGCCTGCATGCTGCAGAACACTTTGATGTTTTCCTGTGTTTTATTTTATTGTTGTTTCTCTCATGCTGCATTGTAGTTTTTGTCTTTTTTCAAGTTTATGTAAGTGTAACCCATGGAGTCTCAGGAGTCCAGTCAATCACCTTAAAGTGGTGACTGCTGTGGTTGCAGTTCCCCCATTTTAATGCAAAAAGGAAACTTATTTTTGTAAAATTAAAATGAAGCCCATCATATGTTAGAGTTTAATCTTCATTTAAGAAAAGAATTTATGAGACTTTCCAGCTACACTCTAGAAAGGGATTAATAAAAACATCTCCAGAGGCCAGCCTCGTGGCCTAGTGGTTGAGTTCGGTGCACTCTGCTTCAGTGGCCCGGGTTCGTGGGTTCGGATGCCAGGTGCAGACCTACACCACTCATCAGCCATGCCATGGCAGCAACCCACATACAAAATAGAGGAAGACTGGCACAGATATTAGCTCAGGGCTAATCTTCCTCAAGCCAAAAAAGAGGAGGATTGACCACAGATGTTATCTCAGGGCAAATCTTCCTCAGAAAAAGAAAAAAACACATCTCTAAATTTTGGCAAGGTCTGGCCCCATGGCATAACGGTTAAGTGCATGCGCTCTGCTGCTGGCGGCCCAGGTTTAGATCCCAGGCGCACACGGATGCACCACTTGTCAGGCCATGCTGTGGCGGCATCCCACATAAAGTGGAGGAGGATGGGCATGGATGTTAGCTGAGGGCCAGTCTTCCTCAGCAAAAAAAAGAGGATGATTGGCATGGATGTTAGCTCAGGGCTGATCTTCCTCACATAGACAAAAAAAAGGAAATTAATAAATAAATAAAAATAAATCTTGGCACAGCCTCTTTCAAAGGGAAGCACACCTTGTGCAGTATGGGGGAAACAGAAGCTTGTTTTATTTGGCCTTAGGAACAAGCCACATTGTCCAATCAAGCAATACTAGGACTAAAGCTAATACTAAATTTCCATCTTCTGATAGCAGGGGCTATCTCGCAACTGTTTAGAATTCAAAGGGGTATAAAACCTGTGAAGTGTCATTAATTTCAAGTCCTAAATATCTGGCTGGTTTAGAAGAAACAAAACTCTTTATAAAAAGAAGATGACTTCTACTTATTTCATCTCATCTAAGATACTTTTGGTTGTTTGATGCACTGTTATTTTAAGTGCCAAGTTCTCCATTTACATATGTTAAGTCATCAACTGTATGCAGCATTTTAACAGCATTGTTTATATATGGGACAAAATTTCCCTCTTAGAGTCAATGAAAATGTTTTACTCAAGAAAGGCTCAAAATCTTCCAGGCCCATTTACTAATACCAGCAAACAGTGGAGCGGGAGGAGGGCGGGGGCAGATATTCAGGATTTTATTAAGATTTCTTACTGAAATAGTGAACCGTGTAGTTCAGTTACAATTTATGTAGCATTATAATGACACAAAGACTCAATGCAGATATTCTATGGAAAAGGTTTATGGACATTTAAGCACATGGACCAAGGAGTCACAATTGTTATGCTAATACATGCAATTCCCAAATATGAACAATCATCTTTATAACAAAAATAGACACAAAACACTTATTATCACATAGTTCTGATATAATATTTATTTACATATTTAAGACTTTCTATAATGCTGCTTATTATGTCATAATTGCAGAAAATGACTTCCCTTACAAAATGATATCCATGAAAGCATGATTCCCCAGATTCTTTAAAGCATAGAATTTTTTCCTTATTGTCAATTCTCTGATACCAATGTAGCTGAATTTCACAACAACATCCCCACAATCAATACATACAGAGATGTTCCTTCCTATTTGTTCCCTCTGGGCTGCATTCAGTTGACGTTTATTGGGAAAGGTATTTCCTCCTGTCTGGCATTCTAGCCAGTACCATTCTCTGATAAGTAATGAGGTGTGAATTTGAAAAGAAAGCATGTCCACATCTGCTGCAGTCTCAAAGTTTCACTCCTATGTAAACTCTGGTGTAATGAGCTATTCACTCTCAATGACAACTTTTGGATATTTACTTCATTCATGATTTCTCTCTTCTATGAGTTTTCTGATGTAAAATGAGGCTGAATTTGTGGGAGAAAGTTTTCCAACAGTGACTGCATCCATAAGGTTTCTCACCTGTGTGAGTTCTTTGATGTATAATAAGATGTGACTTCTGGGCGAAAGATTTCTGACATTCGCTGCATTCATAGGGTTTCTCTCCGGTGTGTGTCTTCTGATGTAAAACGAGGCTAAACTTGATAGGAAAAGTTTTCCCACATTCACTGCATCCATAGGGTTTCTCTCCTGTATGGATTCTCCGATGAATAATGAGGCTAAACTTGTGAGAGAAAGTTTTCCCACATTCGAGGCATTCATAAGGTTTCTCTCCCGAGTGAATTCTCCGGTGAATAAGGAGATATGACTTCCGGCTGAAGGCTTTGTGGCATTCACTGCATTCATAAGGTTTCTCTCCAGTGTGAGACCTCTGATGAATAGTGAGGTGTGACTTTTGGGTGAAAGCTTTCCGACACTGACTGCATTCATAGGGTTTCTCACCTGTGTGAGTTCTTTGGTGTAGGATGAGACTAAACTTGATGGAGAACGTTTTCCCACATTCACTGCATCCATAGGGTTTCTCTCCTGTATGAGTTCTCCAGTGAGTATTGAGGAGTGACTTTACACTAAAGCCTTTCCCACATTCACTGCAGTTATAAGGTTTCTCTCCTGTGTGAGTTCTCTGATGTCTAATGAGCTCAGATCTCTGGATGAAGCCTTTCCCACATTCCTTGCATCCATAGGGTTTTTCCCCTGTATGAGTCTTTTGATGTAAAATGAGGCTAAACTTAAGGGGGAAGGTTTTCCCACATTCATCACAACCATAGGGTTTCTCTCCCGTGTGAGATCTCTGATGAATAATGAGCTGTGACTTGTTGCTGAAGCTTTTCGGACATTCTCCACAAGCATAGGGTTTCTCTCCTGTATGAGTTCTTTGATGTAAAGTGAGTTGTGACTTATCACTGAAGCCCTTCTGACATATGCGACACTCAAACCGTTTCTCTCCTGTGTGAGTTCTCTGATGCTTATTAAGGCTTGACTTATCAGTAAAAGCTTTCCCACATTTATTACATTCATAAGGTTTCTCTCCTGTATGGGTTCTCTGGTGTAAAATGAGGTGGGACTTTCGGCTGAAGGTTTTCTGACATCTACTGCAACCATAGGGTTTCTCTCCCGTGTGTGTTCTCTGATGCTTAATGAGGTCTGACTTCTGGGAAAAGGCTTTCCCACAGTCACTGCAGTTATAGTGTTTCTCTTCTGTCTGAGTTTTCCAATGTTTAATAAGCTGTGTTTTATGTCTGAAAGCCTTTACACATTCATTATATGCATTGTATTTTTCTGTGGTATAAATTTTCTCATGCCTAGTATAAAGAAATAATTTTTTATATCCATTAAGTTCAACTTCATTTCTTTCATAGCTTCTATTCTGAGTAATGTACTCAAGATTAGGTTTCAAATGTTTCCCAAGTATGTCAAAGGTATGAGATCTTTGTGCTAAAGGCACATCAAGGTTTAAGCTCAGAGAAGATGTTTTTCCAAATGCATTATTTTTGTGGTGACTCCCCAGAGTTTCAGGGTTGCCTTGGTTTTCTTGGTGCCAGTCTATCTGATTATTAACTTGCCAGGTGTTGTCTAGAAAGGAGACCAATGAATCCACAATGACCATGTAATAGAAGGAGTAGAATCTCATAGAAAAGGCCAAGGAGAGAAGAGGAAATGAGACTGTGGGTATATAATGAAAGTCTGAGACATTTATAAGTGGAAGGAGGAAAAAAATGGATAAACTACAAGAGGTATGGGAGATACACAAAATGAGAAGAAGAGGGGAGAATTTATGAATGCCTGAGTATGTAAGAAAAGAGAGCTATAACCATGGACTAGGGAGATGGAGAGAAGGAGAAGGCAGGTAAACTGAGGATGCCAGGGAGAAAGATTAACTAGGAGAGCAAGTTCCAAGGTGAACTAAGGAGGGATCTGATTAGAATACATAAAAGAAGGAAATGTATTCTTTCAAAAACCAAGCAAAAGAGTCTTAATATGGAGAGATTAAAAAGTCGAGTCAATATTAAGGTATGTGGAAGCTCATGTCAACTGTTCTGAGTCACATTTAGAGCTTAAAAACGTCAAGATTACTCTAAATGACATTTCAGAGGTGCCTCCCTATTTCTGACCAACTGAGATTTTACTTCCATTTATTCCCCATGGCTGGTTTTTCACTCACCTGGATGAATCTGAGTCTGGATTTCTTCCTCTATTATCCATGGCGTTCCTTGCTCCATCTGGTAGAATGCCTCTGCTTTGGTAACTTGATACCCTACTCAAGGAAAATTATAGACAACCTATGGGCCCAAATACTTGGGCTACAAGGCCTCTGAAAAATGGGGAAGATTACATTTAAGGGGCTGAATACTTTGAATCTTGGCCAAGTAAAGGCCTTTTTCTTTGGAAGTGAGAGAAAAATACTGTTAGCCAGAGATGTACTAAAATCTATGATGTATTAAACACAAGTCTAAAAAGTACGGCTCTTGTAAGGCTCCATCCCTTCATCATTGAGAAAGGAAAGGCAATTGATTCCCTACATTACCCCAGGAAAGCTCTGCTTACCCACTGATACTAGGTTGCTATAATTTTCCAACATCACATCTTGATACAGGTTCTTCTGAACGGGGTCCAGGAGCTGCCACTCCTCCTGGGTGAAAACCACAGCCACATCCTTGAATGACAGTGACCCCTGTAACAGAACATTCCTATTCATTCTAAAGGGATTATCATTGGTTAATACTATAAAGATAAATGGGAATTTCTTATAATAATTTTTCCCATGGTAAGTATTTGACTGCCTTCTGTATAACCAGTTTTGCATTATACTTTGTACAAAATACTAATTTTTTAGTTAAAACATCCTATCTCTGTGCTTCCATCCAATCATTCACTGACTCACATGTTCATTCATTCACAAAAGCAAAACAGAATATAGCATTCTTAAATCCTTTAATCTAGAAACCATTTACAACCCATGTATATGCACCTATATGTCAGACATTGTATTAGGCAATCCTTTATGAATAAGACTCACTCCTACCCCGAAGGAGCATATTAGTTTGCAAAGAGAGAAATGTAAGTGCATAAGAGTACAATACACTTTTACGGGGCAAGTAAGAAATATATGCCATGTGGGCGCCAATGGGAAGGAAGAAAATTATAAAGGTTAAACTTCACTGAGGTGAATTTGGAGCTAATTCTTGAGATCAACTTTATGTTTTACAATGAGTTGCAGAGGGGAGAGGTGGCATAGCATTCCAGAAAGAAGTAACATGAACAACAGCACAATGAAACAATGAGCATTCAGAACACTGCAAATGTTTCTTCTGAAGTTGTTGTGAAATTAAATGACTGAATTTAGAGCAGGTAGTGCACATTGTAGGCACTCAAAATTTTCACTTATTATTATTTGTTATTTATATGCTGATATGGAGAGATTTCCAAGGTACAGGATTAAGCGCATATAAGTTACAGAAAAGTACATAAACTGTAACCTCGATTATGACAATGTAGATTTTTAGCTTCTGTTCAGTAAAGGGTTAATCCAGCAGCCCTGGCATGCCCATGCCCTGCACGTTCCAAAGAAAGGCCTCTCTTCAAGAAGACTAGCCCTTGACTTGCTCCTGGGAGAGAACCTCTAAACCCCTGTAATATCCAGCCTGATAAAAGGGTTTTCATATTCCTGAGGCCCTGGGCTATGCTGTATCAGTTTGACTTCTGGAGGGCTGCAGACTGAGTAGCTAAGGTCAGTCATGTATGCTGAATGCCTGTGTTGACTGACTCCCAATAAAATCCCTGGACACCAAGGCTCAGGAGAGCTTCTTTGGTTGGCAACACTTTGCACCTGTTGTCACACATCATTGCTGGGAGAATTAAGTGGTGTTCATGCTACTGGAAGCCTCCAGATGAGTAAGCGGAAGCTCATGCCTCGTCTCTCCTGGACTCTACGTGTCTTTGCCTTTGCTGATTTTAATCTGTATCTTTTCACTGTAATAATCCATAACTGTGAGTATAAAAGCTTTTTTGAGTCCTGTGAGTTGAGTCCTAGAGAATCACTGAAACTGAGGATAGGCCAGGGACTCTCAGCTCAAATTCATACAAATTCACATTTACATATATAAATGCTGAGAAGTGAAGTCAGAAGAAAACACATAAAAGTTCTTAGATTGTTTACCTTGAGGGTGGTGGAAAAGGATTGATGGGGAACTTTTAGGTTTTGCTCTTTAACTTCTGTACTATTTGAAACTTTGACATTGAGAATACTCTAAGCTTCAATAATATAATTGGAAATTTTTTTAAATAGAAGAAATAGGTAAGTATTGACTATGTACTGAGAGTTGATGCTGCATTTTTGGGTGTGAAGAGATTATGAAGGGGATATTCTAAGATTTTACTAGTAAATCTAACTTGGAATTCTTTGCTAATCAATATAAATTGGAATTTCTCAACCTCAGCACTATTGACATTTTGGGCTGGATAATTCTTTGTGGTGGAGGCCCGTACTGTGCATTGTAGGAGGTTTAGCAGCATTCCTGGCCTCTATTCACTAGATCCCATTAGCATCCCTCCCCAGTTGTGACAATCAAAAATGTCTCCATACATTGTCCAATGTCCCCTGGGGGAACAAAATCATCCCCAAATGAGAACCACTGATTTAAATAAAAAACTGAATTTTGAGGGCTGTGTGTGGAAGACCATTTGATGGTCATAGAATCCATCCATTCTTCTTGATAATCCAGGTTTTATCCCTGGATAAAGTTGGACCACCAAGAGGCTCTAATTTGGGCAATACTGTTTTGAAACCCTGAAGCACGCTGATCACTAAATGTGGCTTTGGTATGACACCACTGGTTTATCTGAGGACTACTGAGAAATAACCAAAGGAAAGTTATCACTTTATTTATTAGTGGTTTGCTATTGAGGGCACTGAGCACTACATGATCTAAATAATGATCCATCACAGAAATTTCTTCCTACTCAAATGACATGAACTATTTACTTTCCTAGAGGACCTTTCTCCTTAAGGCAAAGCAAATCACCAATGATTTTTTATTATGGCCATGTGGTAGATTATATTTCCCAAAGATGACCACAATAGTATTTCCCATTCCAAAAAACCTTCTGCAAACCTTCTGCCACACCTCCATCAAGAGATGGAGCCTATTCCCCTCTCCTTGAATCTGGCTGGTCTTAGAGACTTGCTCATAACCAACAGAATGCAGCAAGAGTGACAAGTCATAACTTCCAAGGCAAAGACAGAAAAGGCTGTGCACCTTCAGTCTGGTTCTCTCAGAATCCAGCATAATGCTGTGAGAAGCCCACACCACATGGGGAGGTCATGCATAAGTAGTCTGGTCAACAGCCTCAGTTTAGCCTAGCATTTGAGTCATGCCATCTTGAATAGCAGACATGGGAATGAAGAAGCCTCCAGATGATTCTAGTCCCCATACTTTTAAGTTTCCAAGCTGAGGTTCCAGACATCATGATGTAGAGACAAGCTTGCAGTAAAAGATTAACACAGCGAGTCTGGGTTGTCCACACCTAGCACATGCCAAAGAAAGGTCTGGCACTTGCCTGTTTGTGGGAAGTAACCTCTAAGCCCTTGAAATATCTTTGTTTACCTGCGAGCCTTGGGCCACACCAGATAGTCTACGCTATCAATATGATTTATGGTGGGGGCCTTGGGCCACACTGTAGCAGCTTGACTTCTGAAAGGGGTGGAGACTAAGGTCAGCCATTCATGTAATCAGCTTTGCCTATGTGACTGACCACAAATAAAAACTCTGGACACTAAAGCAATACTCAATGTGTGTCGTTACACATCACTGCTGGGAAAATTAAACACTGTCTACAAGACTCCACTGAGAGAGAACAATTGGAAACTTTCACCTGGTGTCTCCTGGACCTGGCCTTATGCACCTTTCTCTGTTGCTGATTTTAATCTGTATCCTTTTGCTGTAATAAACTATAATCATGACTATAACAACATTGCTGAGTACTGTCAGTTCTTCTAGCAAATCACTGACCCTGAAGGTGGTCTTGGGAACCCAAAAATATCCAAGACATCACCATGTGGCTCACTTCCTGACCCACTGAATCCATGAGGATGAGGACAATAAATTTTCACCACTAGGCTTTGGAGTGGCTTGTTATGTAGCAATAGATAACTGGAACAACGAATACTAGAGACGAGTTTGCAGCTCAATTTTATTAACTATTTAGAACCTCACAGGATATAATCTATGTTCTAACTTTAAATGATTGTATACACATATGCATTCTCATTGCAACCTGGCTGTGAAGTTGATCTTTTGTCTCAATATTTCTTCCTGAATTCTGACATTTATCTTTTCATGCTGTATCTGGTATAGAGTAGTATTCATAAATATTGAATAAACATATTCTTTTATTTATTTATTTATTTATTTATTTATTTATTTAGCGAGGAGGACTAGCCCTGAGCTAACATCCGACACCAATCCTCCCCTTTTTTCTTGAGGAAGATTGGCCCTGGGCTAACATCTGTGCCTGTCTTCCTCTACTTTATATGGGATGCTGCCACAGCATGGCTTAACAAGCGGTGTGTTGCTGCGCGCTCAGGATCCGAACCTGCGAACCCCGGGCCACCACAGCAGAGCATGTGCACTTAACCACTGCGCCACCAGGCCGGCCCCAAACATATTCTTTTAATATATGTATTATTAAACCTCCTCAAACCTACTGGAAAGCCAAATGGAAAATAAACGTATAGAGAGACAACTCACTTGGGACTTGAACATTTTCTGGAGCCCTTGGACACAGCCAGAAACTCTAATATCTGCTCTGTTGTTGATTCTGGGCTCTTCTCTGAAGCTCTAGTTCAAGGTCTCTGGTCAAGGATATAGTGTTGATCTTGGTACTTTCACTTTCTTCCCTCATAGGAACTATTTTATCCCAGGAAGCCAGGACCTGGGGAGGACAGAAATTCACTGCTGTAATAAACTGTAACTGTGAGCACAACAGATTTTTTTGAGTTGTGTGAGTCTTTATTTGTATGTGTGTATGTATTTTAAATATACACACATATATAAATATCTAAAATTTAACTGTGTTTTCTTCAGGGGGTAGGCTAATATGATATGCTAAAGAAAAAAAAGTAATACATATTGCCTGATGGTTTATTTTACAATAAACATATAATTAGTTCATAATAAAGAAATACAAAGCTTTCTTCATTATATTATGTAATTTTACCAAAATTGTACTCAAACCTAAATCTACATTTAGAGAAAGACTGTTATAAAGAAATAGGGGGGAAAAAGTCAAATGAGAAGTTTTTAAAAGCCAAAAAAATCCAGAAAAACAGATATAAATACTGGAATAATGCTTGCTAACCTGTCTTGGGTACCTGCTATGTGCTAGGTACACTAACTGTCTGAATAATTAGTACTGACTATTTTTTTTAAACAAATGGGAAAAGAATCTCAGAGAGGTTGAGAAACTTGCCCAACTTCACACAGGAAGTGGCAGAATATGGATAAAAACCTGCCCATATCCAAAGTCCATACTCTTTTCTCTGAGCTAAACTTACCTGCAGGTGTTCTGACTGCTTACCTGGAAAACCTACAAGAATCAAGTGAAACACATTAGAAAATAAGAGTTCAGTAATGAAATGAAAGATAAAATGCTCAGAAATGAAAGATAAAATGTTTTTAAAATTAGCTCCTTTTATACCCACCAGAAAATAAAAAATAATAAAAAGTTCAAGGGAAAGAGAAGCTATTTACAAGGGTAGCAAACATACATAGGCTCTAAGAAATAAACCTAACAAGCAATGTCCAGACCTATATGAATATTTTAACATGTCATGTCTATCCAAATTATTGCAAAACTTCAGTCAACGTTGCAAGGAGATCCACAACATTGAATACTATGCAGCTACCAACAAGACTTTGTACCAAAAGTCAGTAATACTAGAACAATTTCATCATACAAGGCTGTTTCTTTTAAGAAGCAAATTACAAACTACATATTACAAACTACATATGCAGTGTTATCATATCTTTGTAATAAAATGAGTCATAGAAAAGGAAATATACCAAAATTTTTAAAATGTGTATCTCTGAATATCAGGATTTTGGATGTGGGAATGTCCTCTCATGTATGTAAGGACCAAAAAGGGAAGATCCCAGAGAAATATGCAGTAAATTTGGAGACCAGAGGGCCTGACACCACATCTTTCATAATAAACATTTTACCTTAGATTTGTTTAGACCTTGATCATTGCAAAGCATTTTTCATTACTGTGGAGACAGTGAAAGGAAGAGGTGATTTAGAGGACAGAGGAAGTTAGAAAGCAAGTTTTGAAGAAGGCACTAATATAACCTATGAGAAGTCAATGAGCCTTAAAACCCCAAAATGCAGACACTTGTCAAGCTCCAACTCCCATAAATCTCTCAGGTGTCAATGCTTAACATACCCAAAATATGGGCCACCGGCTACTTCAGTTCATACTTCATGAGTTCCATCAGATTATCACTGGCCTATTCAGACCCAGACCCAAACACTCAGACCCCCATGACTCTCAGTGACCATTGGAGACCCTTAAACACAAGAAATAAAGCTGCCCAGGCAGCTATCAACAGCACAAGGCCCCCCTATTTACTGACCACCCTCAATGGCCCCCCAATCACTGACTTCCTTTCCCAAACACTGACCTAAGCCAAAAACATCAAAAACACTGAACTACCCACCAAGGATGTTTCAGTCACTGACTTCCCTTCATGGACACTCCCATTAGTAAACCCTCCCACGGACGTCCCTATCACTGACGGTCACTAACCTTCTTCCAGGAATGCTCCAGTCGCTGACATCCCCCCCAAGGCCGTCATAAGAACTGATCTTCCCCCAGAAGACTTTTTCAGGCACTGACACACCCTCAAAGACACCCCAGTTCCTGACTTCCTTCAAGGACACCCCAATCACTGACCTCCTGTCATTCGCCCCCCTTCACTGACCTTCCCCTGAAAGAGGCTCCAACCATCGACCTATCTCCTAAGTGCATCTCAATCACTGACCCACCCCCTAGGTCACGCCAATCACTGATTTGCCTCCAAGACCGCCCAGGTCACTCACCCCCTCCAGAGGCTACCCGAAGCCACTCCAATCTTTCTCCAGGCCACTCCAATCCCTGACCATTCCTCTCCCTCAGTCACGGAAGGCATCCCCGCCCCACAGCGGCTTGCTCGTCTCAGGGACTCCTCACAGCCCTCCCCTACCACAAACCACAAATCTCCACAAACCCAGCTCAACCTGATTCCGCTCCCAAAACGGGAAAATGAGACCCCTTAACAGAGTCTTCGCGCACCAGCTGGGTGGGTAGAAAGAGCCACGGTCCATCACTTCCGCTTCAGACTCAAGAAACCCTGCTGTTCCACCTCACTGGTCAAGTTTAACCTCTGCAGCACCCGAGTCTGCAGGCTGCCAACCACCACCCCGGGGTGTCCTTCCACAGACGAAGATTCGGTTCAGCTTTCGGGTCCTTTAGACAAAAGACACTATGAGAGAGTATGGCGGCACCCTGTTAGCGGATTTATGCGGGAGCCGCCATCTTGGAAGGCCGTCCGTACACTCCCTTTTCCTGCCGAAGAAAACGTTTCTTGTCCGCGTTACGTCAATCACTAGCGCCCCAAATGGGGATGTGCGTGCCCGTCTATGCGTGACCAGGGTTCCATGCCCTTCAGCAAGGCGCACCAAGCCCAAAGATGTCCGTCTGCGCTTTGCCGCTGGTAGGTGCGAAGCAGCCCAACTTTACAGTGGGCGCGGCCATCTTGGAAAAGGTGCACATATCCGTACAGGAAAGGAAGTCGACCGAAGCGGGTTGGGAGCAGGT
Organism: Ceratotherium simum simum; assembly: GCF_057802395.1. Taxonomy (NCBI): domain Eukaryota; kingdom Metazoa; phylum Chordata; class Mammalia; order Perissodactyla; family Rhinocerotidae; genus Ceratotherium; species Ceratotherium simum. The sequence continues at coordinate 9,458,202 of NC_141932.1, read as the reverse complement.
GGAGCTAACGCGGGGAATGCTTCTGGAGAACAGTATAGGGTTTGAAGAAGCCAAGGTGGTACGGAGAACGCAGCATGCCTCACTGTGGGCAAAGAGTAAGCAAATTTAGTTGAAGGAAAAGATCTTCTCCAACCAGGATTGGTAGTGGGGTTTAGGTGACATCACCAGGGCGAAAGGTGAAGGGAAAGAGCTAGTGGGAGGGTAGAGCTAATAGACACGGCGGGGCTATACTTTTAACCAAGGTGGAGAGTGGTGAAATGGGAAAAAATAGAAGCCCAGAAATGGTAGAAATTTTTGTGCAGGCTTTATCTCAGCTCAAATGTTTTCACATATAATTTCTAGTGAAGAAATTATTAGAATTGGAAATGTGGAGTCGTGGAGTCAAAGAGAATGAAAAATTTTAATTGGGTAATTACAGATTGTTGTCCAAAAATGTTCTATTAATTAATACTTTACTGGCTGCTATCTTTCCTCCCCCAAGAACTCCAACTTAAAACTAATGGCTGTTGACTGAAATAAAGAGTCCAGATAATATTAGTGAAGGAGTTTATTCAATAATCAGTGTGAGGAGTTCGAGTTCTGGGAAACAGTTCAACAGAGTGCACTGATGGAACTGCTCCAAGGTGTCTGGGTTTAAGTCCAGCTTATATCTCTTTTACAAACAGTGTACGTGCGAAAAAGAAAAAAACCTTACAACTAATTTTCATTTATGTCAAAAGTGATAGAGTACATCTGGTTTTTCTCTAGATTATACATTAAACATAACCTAAACAAGAATTTCTTGGCCTCAAACAAGGCCTAGGATGCTGATGTTATCTATGTATGGAGGGAGGCAAGGACCAGGGTCATTAACTATTCTTTCAATCTCTAAGAAATGCAGCTGGGTATGTAGGAAATAGGTACCCTTTATCTACCCTTGTTGCTGATGTCTCCAGCTGGCGTCCTCAATCATGAGGTCAGGAATTATAAAATACATTCTTAGACAGGCCTGCATGGCTGCTTCACAGTACAACATGGATTCTTGTACTGACTTAAGCCTATGCAGTTTGTTTGTTAGATTTACCTATGAGACCAGGGAGAGGGTCCCAGATTTTGTTCACATAGCTAATTTTTATTAAGTATATACACAGTTTTTCTTATTTATTTATTTTTTTTGTGAGGAAGATTGGCCCTGAGCTAACATCTGTTGCCAATCTTCTTCTTTTTGCTTGAGGGAGATTGTCCCTGAGCTAACATCTGTGCCAGTCTTCCTCTATTTTGTATGTGGGACACTGCCACAGCATGGCTCGATGAGTGGTGTGTAGGTCTGCACCCGGGATCCGAACCCACGAACCCCAGGCCGCCAAAGCGGAGTGCATGAACTTAACCACTACACCACTGGGCCAGCCTCAAGTGTATAAGATTTTAAACAGGGAACGATTTCAAGTGTAATAATTACATTATTTTAATACTCTGAAAGCTATAGATGGTGGACATGAATATTATTGTCACTTTACAAAATAAAAAAAGAAAGGCTATCAGAATGCCTGTTTCCTCACCACCTCATCAATCTTTTAATCTTTGCCCATCTTAAGGATGAATAAAAATCTTATTTTAGTTTTATTATTTTATAAATTGCTTCTTTATTTCCTTCCTTTTTATTCTATTTTGGTTGATGTCTTTTTCTTAATCGTGTTGTGGATATTTATACCTATTAATTGTACCCCCATTCTCCCCATCTCTAAGCAACCACTAGTCTACTTCTGTCTCTATAGATTTGCCTATTCTGGATATTTTATAAGTGCAATCCTATAACATGTAGTTTTTATGACTGGCTTCTTTCATTTGGCATAATGTTTTCAAGGTTCATCCATGCTATAGCATGTTTCTGTACTTAATTACTTTTTATACCTGAATAATACTCCATTGTATGGATATAGCACTTTTTATTTTTCCCTCCAGTTAATGGATATTTGAATGGTTTCCACTTTTGGCTGTTATAAGCAATTCTGTTATAAACATTTGTGTAGAAGTTTTTGTGTGGACATATGTTTTCATTTCTCTTGAATATAAACTGTGGACAGATTTTTGGCCCCTCTCCCTGGTCTAACAGGTGAATCTAGCAAGCAAATTGCATAGACTTTAAGTCAGTACAATAAAATCCTTGCTGTACTGTGAAGCAGCCGTGCAGGTCACCTTCAGCCTGTGTCAAAATGACTTTGCAACTGCAACATTTTGCATTTCGTCAGTTTATAAGGTTTCCAATTCTTCAACATGCTCACCAACACTTGTTTTTTCATATAAATGAAATCATTTAGTTTGTACTTTTCCTGTTTGGCTTCTTTTCCTCAGTGTGATGTTTTTGAGATTTATCTATGTTGTTGCATGCATCTGTATTCCATTGTATGATTATACCACAGTTTGCTTACCCATTCGTATATTGATGGACACCTGGATTGTTTCTTGTTTGGGGCTATTATGAATAAAGGTGCTATGAACATTCTTGTGTAAGTCTTTGTGAGATTATATTTCAGTATTCTTGAGTAAATATCTAGGAGTGGAATTGCTGCCTCATAGGGTTCTCAGTTTTATTTTGCAATTCAAAAGTTTAGGAGGTAGTTTTGTAAAGTTTTTTACTCTTTCAAAGATTTTGATATTTTAAGTAACATGGATATACTGATAATGGATTTTTCATTTGGGGGCACTGTGTATAGATTTGTCATGAAGGAAGGGTCAAAACAACTCTCCTACAAACACAGTCCTCCACACTCATGCATTTCCTTTTCCCTTTCTTCCAATACAGTTATTTGTGAATTTTGGTTGCATGAGATTTAGTGTTTACATTATGATGACTATGTAAATACTATTTATAGCTCATCATGTAGTATATGTAAAGGAAACTGGGACCCCTCTCCCTGGTCTAACAGGTGAATCTAGCAAGCAAGCCACGTAGGTAAAGTCAGTATAAAAATCCATGCTGTACTGTGAAGCAGCCGTGCAGGCCATGTGAAGCTTGTGTTAGAATGATCTTGCAACCCCACCCCTCATGACTGAAGATTCCAGGTGGACAGATCCACACAGGAAATGATAAACGCTACCTCGCTCTCACGCTTCCCAGCTGCATGTCTTAGAAACTGAGAGAAAAAGTAAGGACCCTGGCCCTTGCCTCCTTCCACACATAGATAACACCAACACTCCAAGCCTTGTTGGATGTATAACCAAAAAGCTCTTGTTTATGTTATCTTTAAAGTATGGAGGTACTAAATGTGTGAGCCCTCTTTGGCACATACACTGCTTTGTTAAAAAAGGTGTATAAACTACACTCGTTATCTGTGGACCTTGGAGCAGTTCCTCAGAATCCTCTGTTGGACTATTTCCTGGGATTGGAATTCCTCACTTTGATTATCAAACAGTCTCCCTTAATTAACCTTTACCCAGACTCTTTATTTCAGTCTACAAATACTATGTTCACTTTTCCTTTTTTGCACAACCTTTTAATCTCCCTGGTGTTCTTATTTATTCCTTCCACAAATTCTGGCCTTTGGTTCTGAGGAAGCCCCGCCCTTGATATTGGCTTCACCCATGGCACAGGAGAAGCCTGGCACCACGTGTGGAGAAACTCCCACCTCTCATCGGATTCTCTCTCCCCATTGGCTCCTGACTGCTCCCCTCACCTTTATTCGCTGGTAACCACGTCCTACCCCCCAAAGTTAAGCTAGGTTTCTTTCAATCGCAGTTCTTCACTTCCTTTGATGGCCTTATCAGTATGCCCCTACCGGGAGTGCTTCTCCAGGCTCTTTTCCGTCCTCAGAATCTTCCTCCTGCCCTTCACATTCAGCCAGAAGCGTTCGGAGGAATTTGCCTTTCGGCGTGTAGGTTTGCTCTTTTTCCCGCGCTGAAAAGGCATTTTGTACGGACACTAATTTCTAAGATGGCTGCGCCCACTGTTTCGGTCCCAACTCCTCCTTTGTGCAATGTGGATTACTTTTCTCCCCAGCCCGTTGAGGTGGACATAGCCCACTCCATGTTTGTCTCATGTAACCTCGAGCTTCTGAAAATCGGTACAGTTTGCGGCGCAGGGTTTAAAGTGCTGAGAAATGGGGTAGTCTCAGTGGCTTCTCATCGGTCGGAGGCTGCCACTTCCCCTTCTGTACGTCAAACATTGCAAGATGGCCGCCCCCAGCGTCCGCGGCGAGTTGGGCGCGGACATATTACCCCCTAAGGCGAAGCCGGAAATCCAGGTGTCCGTGTTCCGTACCAACGCCTGAGACCCTCGTCGGCCGCCGTAGGCCGGCGCGGAGGCTGGGCGAGGGCGGAGTTGAGTAAGAATTCACGGAAGTGCGGCTTCTAGGAGGTCGCGTTGGGGTCACGAGAAGATCAGGTCAGTGTGTGGCTGTCTCGGTGGAACAGGGTGAGAGGGCCAAGGCGTCTGTGAGTGTCCGGGTAGGGTAGAGGACCGTGGAGTCCGTGGGCGGAGAGGAAGCAAGTGGGAGTTGGCGGCTGGGGTGTCTGGTTGGGGTGCCTTTGGGGTCAGTCCTGAAAGATTCTGGTGGTCAGGGATTAAAGGCCGGTGGAGATCGACGATTTTAAGTCCGTGGGGAGAGTTTGGTGTACTGTCTGTAGTGTAGTGATTGAGGACTGGGGTGGGGAGTAGTTTTGTCAGTGAAAGCTGTGAGTGGTTGGATTCGGGATTAAATATGAGGCTCGGTGACAGGAGGAGGGGCTCATGGTCAGTACACGCCGGTGTCTGGTCCAGGTTTCAGGATTATTCCTAAGGGGTGTGACTGCTGCTTGAGGAGGTCCAGGTGTGTCAGTCACTGGGAGGGCTGAAGCTGGTTGGTGGGTGGGTTGAAGTTCCAACGTTCCTTTCTCCCTCAGTCCTTCAGGTCCCAGCCCCTCTTCATGGCCTAGTTTGCAAATCGCCTTTGGCTTCCCACATCTCTTCCTCTCCACTGTGTAGATATGACAGCTTTGTTGGAGATCGAGGATTAAGCACATCTAAAGTGGTAAGGTTTCTACTAATAATGAGGATTTTGTCTTTCCTGCAAGTTTACTGTGTGTATACACGCGCGCGCGCGCACACACACACACTCTTGTACATATTTCAGCATCATTCTAATACAAGTAAAATAACGTCTTTTACCCAGTTCTGTTCCCCAATGGTAACATTTGTTAAATTTTTCATATATTTCCCTTTTAGTCTTCATTTTTCTATGCTTGATTTTCACAATTCCAATAAACTGCTGAAATATTGGTAAAATTAGCCTTGTCCATTTAATTTCATATCATAAATATTGATATAATAAAATTTTTTCTTTAAAAAAATTTTTTTTGTAAATTTCTGTAACAGTATACTAAGAGGCAAACCGTGCCATTATGAGCGGAATCACTCAATATGTGCATTCGTTTAGATAGAATTTAAGTACTTAAGATTATCACTTAAGTACTTAAGTTATCACTATTGGGAGCAGGTTATGATTCTGCATTTACTCAGGGGTGTGGTTCCCTGTCTCTCATCTCCACCTTAATTTTTAATTTTTTTGCCATTGTGAATGGCGTCTTTTTTACCTTTGACCTTTTTTTTCTCTTCTTTCAATTTACTATTACATAGAAGAGCAATTGCATTAAAAATATTTATTTTGTTTCTGAACTCTTTTTGTTATGAGCTTCCCGGTTCCTCATGACTTTATTCTGAAAATTTTCAAACACATAGCAAAGTTTAAAGAATTTTACATTTGAATATCTGTATCCCTATCACCTAGATTTTATCATCATGATTTTATTGTGTTTCCTTTATCACATATCTATCCATATGTTACTCCTCTACTTGTCTTTAGTCTATCTTTTTACATTTTTTAGTGTATTTCAACATAAGTTGAAAACATTCATACATTTCCCCCAAATACTTCCTTAAGCTTATAATTAGAGTTCTACTCATAGCTTTTTTCTAGTAATAGCTTTATTATTCACATATGATAAAATTCATCCGTTTAAAGTGTCCAATTCTGTGGGTTTTAGTATATTCACAGTTATGTGCAACCATCGCTACAGTCAATTTTAGAACAATTTCATCACTTCAAAAAGAAACCCTCTAGTTACCACCCCTTATCCTTCTATTCCCCTCACCTCCAAGCAACCACAAATCTACTTTCTGTCTCTATGGATTTGCCTATTCTGGACATTTCACATAACATGTGGTCTTTTGTGATTGGCTTCTTGTTTTTGAGGTTTATCTGTGGTAGCACGTATATGTACTTCATTCCTTCTTATACCTGAATAATATTCCATTGTGTGGATCCAGCACATTGTGTTTTCCTTTCGTCAGCTGATGGCTGTTTGGCTTGTTTCCACATTTTGGCTATTATAAATAATGTTGCTATAAAACATTTGTGTGTGAGCTGTCATGTGGACATGTTTTTACTTCTCTTGGGTATAAACCTGGAGTAGAATTGCTGGGGCATGGAGTAAATATGTTTAATTGTTTGAGGAAATACAGACTGTTTTCCAAAGTGGCTGCGCCATTTTACATTCCCACCAGCAGTGTATGAAGGTTCCAGATCCTCTGCATACTCACCACCACTTGTTATTTTCATGTTCTTATTATAGCCATCCTAGTGGGTGTGAAGCGGTATCTGTGGTTTTTATTTGCATTTCTCTGAAGACCAATGATGTTGAGCATCTTTTCATGTGCTTATGCTATACGTAACTTTGAAGTACATATCTTTTCACTAAATATGTATTGTTAGCATTTTTAATAACTGCATAGTATTTCACTGGTTGTGTGTACTTGTACTTATTCAATTAATCCTTTATTAGTAGACTTAAATAATACCTTCACATCAACTTTGCATGTATGTGCCATTATTTCCTTTGCAAAAATTCCTAGGAGTAGATTTTTGGATTCTAGTAATAACTCTGTTGAAAGTATTCAATACAAAGTGTTAAACTATTTTCCAAAAATATTCAGTCATGCAACACTGCTATAAGAAGTGTGAGTTTTGAAATGCTATCAGTTTTTAGATATAAATTCTATAATTAGCCATCTGACTAAAACTTATTTTTGATCTATGTTGACTCGAATCTCTGAAACTCTGACTCTTGCTCAATCATATTGGGGGAACTTCTTATAATTGCTCCCTGTTATCTAATATTGACTAATTTTACTTGATTCTTTATCAAATTAACTGGGTAGCATTTCCAGAATAGTTATAGATAATGGTGGCGATACTGCTCATCCTTGCCTTGCTTTTGGCTTTAGACAAAGTACTTATATTGTTTCACTGGACGTTTGTAGGATGTATTTGATTTTTTTTTAAATTAAGGCAAAATCCACAAAGCATAAAATTAACCATTTTGAAGTCGGCTTTTAGTGCATTCACAGTATTGTACAACTACCCACTTCTATCTAGTTCCAGAACATTTTTATCGCCCCAAAAGGAAATCTTGTACCCATTAAGCAGTCACTCCACATCCCCGCCTTCCCCAGACCCTGGCAACCACCAATCTGCCTTCTGTCTCTATGGATTTACCTATTCTGGATATTGCGTACACATGGAATCATATAATATGTGACCCTTGTGTCTGGCTTCTTTCACTCACTTGGCATACTGTTTTCCTAGTTGTATGTTATGTCCTGGGGTACTCTTTTGGTGCTTAGCTAGGCCATTTACAACCCTGTCTTAGCCTTCATTTCCTGCTTACACTGAACATAGAGATCAGCCAGAGGGAAAGCTTAGGATCTTCTCAGGTCTTTTCTGAGCAGGCGTTGCCCTGTGTGTGTACGTGGCTTTATGAATTCCCCAGTGTACACTGGTGCTTTTGAATAGCCTAATTTCCCAAAGAAACTCTCTTCTTCCCAGCCTTTCAGCTGTGCCTCAACTATAATCTTTTGTTCCAGGCAGCTACAGGTTGTTCGTCTGCCTTAGAAGGTTTTTGAGAAATGCCTGCTGCTTTTCCTCCCTGAGTGAATTCCAAATTAGGTGAAACAGGGATGAGCATGTTGCATCCATCCTTCAGGTAGGCCCAAGACAGGTTAGAAGAGACAAACACCTTTCTTTTCGAATAAGGTCTGCTCTGCTCCTTCTAGGACCTAACCAGGGTCTCACTCTGGGAAGGCCGGCTGCCATCTCCAAGACCACCACCAAACTGGGGAGGGGGTGAAGAAAAGGCAAATCAAAATGGCACAGGGCTTTCCTACCATTCTTTTTTTTTTTTTTTTGATGAGGAAGATTGGACCTGAGCTAACATCTCTGCCAGTCTTCCTCTATTTTTTGTGTGTGGGATGCCGCCACAGCATGGCTGGATGGGCAGTGTGTAGGTCCGCGCCTGGGATCTGAACCTGCGAACCCCAGCCACTGAAGTGGAGCGCGAACTTAACCACGACACCACTGGGCCGGCCCCTTTCCTACCATTTTTAAGTTGCCTTTTTCTTCATTCAGAGTTCACTCTGTTGCTATGAACACTTTGACTGTTTTTCAGCGTTCTGACAGTTTTTACTTGATATTTTGATGTTTCTCTGGAGGGATGAGCCCTTGGAACTTCCTACTCTGCCATTTTCACTCAGTGAGATTTTCCTCCATGATGTGCTTGATTGTTTTTTGTCATTGGCACTTTTTTAAAGAAAGAAACTGATACAAATGCAACTTAAGTTATATCCTGTCATCCATCTCCTTCTTCCCTCCCCAGAAATAACCGCTTTCTTGAACTTGTTTTATATAATGCATGGTTTTTCACGTTTACTAAACGTGTATATGCACAAATGATAGTTTTGTTCTATATGTTTTAATTTTTTTTCTATTAGTTTTCCTTTGTTTCTTTCACATAATGATTAGTGAAGATGGTCTGTTAGATAATGCTTTGCTTAGTAAATTTGTCTTCAAACTGAGGTGCGTCTACACATTAGGTGTACAAAGACTTCTGAACAGGTACATGAGCACACCTGGTTCTAAAGAAATAGATGTCCTGGGGCCAGCCTGGTGGCATAGCAATTAAGTTTGTGTGCTCCGCTTCGGGCTGCCCAGAGTTCGCAGGTTCAGATCCTGGGTGCGGACCGACGCACTGCTTGTCAAGCCATGCTGTGGCGGCGTCCCCATATAAAGTAGAGGAAGATGGGCACGGATGTTAGCCCAGGGCTAATCTTCCTCAGCAAAAAAATAAAAAATAAAGGAATAGATGTCCAGATCCTCACCTTTTATATGTTCTCTTCCCCAAAACTGCTCTGTGTGGGAAGCCCCCTGCGGCGGGCGCATCGTGCTGTGCTAGTTCTCCTTTTCCATCTCCCCTCTCACGGTCACCCCACTTCCACTTCACAGAAAGAAGACAGATTCAGAATCTTATGTGTTATTGCTCCAGAGTATAATAGTCTCTGGGGCTCCGAATAAAGGGACAGATGGCCTTCAAATCAGGTGAGTGACAGTAGCAGTGACAACATCTGGGGCCAGAGGAACTGTACACTCAAAGTGAATTTACTTTTCAGCCCACAGGTCCCGGATCCAGGAGCAAGATACGTCAAGTGAAGTGAGGAGGAGATTTCAAGACCTGGATATCATCATTTGTGGGGACACCATTGACCAGAGACTAAGATTTCTAACCTGAAATTTAGGGCAGTTCAAGAAAAGACTAGAGACACAGCATCCGAGTTACTGGCCATTTCCCAATAACAGAAGAAAATGATCAAGGACCAGGTGACTTCTGATTTGTTTTATTCTTTCCTTCATTCTGTGGTTGATTTCTGGAGGACTTTAAAAGTCAATTGAATTAATTGGAAGAGTATAAATTGGTAAAGTAGGATTGGTGCAGAAATAAATTTAGACTCTAACTTCAACATAAGGCAAAGTAGGATCGTGGGTATATAGTTCATAGGATCTACACTAAGTGACTAATGTTGGCACATCATGTGTGACTAAAGAATCTTACGGGTTGTATTAGCTGTCAACTTATGTCTGATTTCTCTGACAGCCATCACATCCTGTGGGAATTATGATGATCACAGAATATGCACTGACTCTGGGGAGAAAGCAGACCAGTTCCTCAGAGGATGTCACTGTGTAATTCATGGCACTTAGGTCTCAGGACTTTTTAAAAAGGATTCTTCCTAGAGGTGATATGGTAGACAATGTCCTTAACTTCAACCTTCTCGTAAATGCAAGAGCCACGTTCCTCAGAGACCCCTTTGTGAACAGACCAAGAGAACTCAGTAGGCACAGTTCTTCATGGGACCATAAGGTGACCCGTGGATCCAGCCTTGTGGTGGTCAGGGTTAATCTAGGAATAAAACCTAGATGACCTAAGAAAAGGGAAGAATTGCATGACTTTCAAAGGTCCTGTATGAACAGGTGGCTGACCCGGTATTTGAGTTCAGATTTGGCAGTGAGGAGTTGAAAGTGCTGTTGTCTGTTAAAGTTGTTGGCATCCCAGAGGATTTGCTGTAGAACTTCTCCCTATCTAAGATAGTACACTCTCCTTACCTGTAATCAAAGCCAACCCTACTGCTCATCTTCTATTGCCTTTTAAAAATGTAATCATACAAATGTGCCTGGATTCATTTTTAAAACTCCAGGGATTACAAAGTTCATAGAGCAAAAAAGTAAAATTCCTCGTCATACACTTCTTTTCTAGTCCTCTAGTGTGGCTGAACAAATGGACAGTAGTGTGTACTTCCTGTCACTGTACTGTGTGTCCATCTATGTCTGTATAGATATTGACAGATGCATCTGTCTCAGCCCTTAGATCTTTGGGTAGTGCCTTTCCATTATTGTATTTGCTCTTTCATAAACTGAATTGGGAAACGTTAGACCTTACTGTATCCTCTATATTTATTATTCTCTCTTTTCTATATTCCATTATTTTGTTCTTGTGCTGCATTTTTTTTTAATATAAGCTCCATTGTGCAGCATGAGGTTTTCTATTACCAACAATTGAGCAGGAAGTTTTTTTTTTTCCACGGGGAAAGATTCGCCCTAATCTAACATCTGTTGCCAGTTTTCCTCCTTCCTCCCCCCCGCCCCCACCAAAGCCCCAGTACATGGTTATGTATAGTTGTAAGTTCTTCTGGTTCTTCTATGTGAGCTGCCGCCACAGCATGGCTATTGACAGATGAGTGGTGTGGTCCCACGCCTGGGAATAGAACCCAGGCTGCTGAAGCAGAGTGCACCGAACTTGAACTGCTAGGCCCTCAGGGCTGGCTCATCCTTGTGCTGCATTTTGAGTAATTTCTTCAGATTTACCTTCCAGTTCATTATCTCTTCAATGTATCTGATATGCTGTGAACCTGCCTGGTAATGTAAATATAAATTATATGTGTATATGTATTTATATGTTTTTTGAAGGATGCTGTTTATTTTCTTAGCTTGCTTAATGTTCTTTAGTAGTCTCTGGTTCTTTGGACATGTTTTGGGAAGATGCTTTTATTCCTCCTAACATATAACACACTTATTTAATATATACTATCTTGTAATTATTGTGTCTGGAGTTTCTTCATGGTTGATTCTGATAATGGTTATGAAGATTCATGGTGAATACAGGAATGTGTTTTATTCATCCTGATATCACTAGAATATATTTAATGGCTACCAAATATTTGCTTGCTTCAAAAAAATATATATATAGCAAATGCTTCAAATATATATATTGCAGATGTTTCTAGTTTAGCAAGAGGATTTAATGCTAATTACAGACACTTCTGATTTGTTGAATGATGGTTGGCCGCACAATTACAGAATATTTTTCTAGACGTAGGTTCGAACATGGATAGATTTGGCTTCTTTAACAATGTAGTTTAAAAAAATCAAAACACCTAAGTATATAGATGCTGCAACCTATATGGTGAAAATGAGCAGAACAACTTCCTTCACATTCTTTCTATTTCAGTAACTAGAGAAACACTCATATTAAACAGGACCGTGTTATTACAGGAATTGCTGACACTGGAGGATGTGGCTGTGGACTTCACTAGGGAGGAGTGGCAGCTCCTGGCCCCTGCTCAGAAGGACCTATACCGGGACGTGATGTTGGAGAACTACAGCAACCTAGTGTCAGTGGGTGAGGACAGCTTCCCTGTGTCACTCAGAGGGTCCCCAGTCAATGGCCTTTCCATTCTCAGCTTCTGAAAGTTCTGGAGTGTCTGTGGTACTCTGAAGTGGTAGATTCTCAGTCTCCTCTCTGGTCCCAGATTAGAGAGTATAATGTGCCCTCTCCTGAGAGAAAAGCCTTTACTTTGCCAACCTGCAAATTGCATAGTTCCTAAAATATAGCACTCTTCCATGTTGGCAGGCCACAGCCCAATTCAAAGAGCCTACCCCTTCTGTCATTTCCCACGAACAGGGTATCAAGGCAGCAAACCAGATGCACTCTCCAGATTGGAACGAGGGGAACCATGGACAATGGAAGATGAAATCCACAGTCAAACCTGTCCAGGTGAGTGAGAGAGAACCAGCAAGGAGGGTGCTGAGGAAGTCATATTCTAGTTATTCAGAGGTGTCACAGCTGTGAGAGTGTCTGAGGACATGTAAACTGAGCCTCCACAAATCTCCCATAGAAGAGCTCTTTTTCCTTTAGGTGTTTAGAGGATTTCACCTCTTATTATTTCATCTAGGTCTCAATTTGTTTTCCTCTTAGAATTCTCAAATCTTACTATCCTTCTTCCCCCTTCTTCACTATATCACTACCTATTCCTTCTACTTTTCTTGCTATGGAATTCCACCTTCCGCCTCTCTCCAGTGAGAGATATTTGATGTTAGCACTGTCTTATGGCTGCTGCACCTTCCTGCTCCTTTGGATAATGTTGATTTCCCTCCCTAACATCTGCCCTGTCTTGGATTAGGGGTTAGGATTTCTACATGTAAATTTAGTAGGGGACATAAACTTTGAGTCTGTAGTACCTTCTGTTATTTACATCACGTATCCTGCCTGTGTAGGTAAACAGTCCTCCATCTGTGTTTCTCCTTCACTCTCACACCACTACCACACTCACAACACTTCTGACACCAGATGTGTGGGTTTTTCCCCACAATGAGCAATTCTCTGTGACACCAGCTGGGTGTCCTACAATTTAATTCAATTCGGACACTAGCTGCCTGTAGACAGCATCAGATCCCAAGGTTAAGGGCTCAGCCTGGCAAGACTGCCCACACCTCCACTTCAGACACCAATCAGAAGTCCAGGTGGTCACCTGTGCCTCTGACCGACTGGGTATAGATCAGAGGTTCCCACAGCCCCCTCTCTGGGTTTGATTAATTTGCTAGAGTGACTCACAGAACTCAGAAAAACATTTTACTGACTAGATGACTGGTTTATTATAAAAGGATATAACTCAGGAACAGCCAGATGGAAGAGATGCATAGGGCAAAGTATGTGAGAAGGGGTTTGGAGCTTTCATGCCCTTTCCGGGCCCACCATTCTCCACGAATCTCCATGTGTTCAACAACCTAGAAGCTCCCCGAACTCCATACTTTTGGGACTGTGCGGAGGCTTCATCATGTAGGCACAATTGACCATTAGCTCCATTTCCACCCCTTCTGCCTGCTTCAGAGAATGGAGGTTGGGCTGAAAAGTCCAAGCTTCTGATCATCACCAAGATTCACCTCATCAGAACAAAAGACACTTCTATCACCCAGGAAATTGCAAGGGTTTTAGTTGCACAGTGTCAGAAACCGGGGGCGAGTGAAGTGTGATTTTTCCTAGATGCTTCCCTACCTCCTCAGCTCGTTTCTTTTCTATTTCTGTTCATTTCTTAAAATTTCTCATTCTCTGTTACTAATTCAAACCACATCATTAAACCTCATGTCTGCTGTGCTTTAACTTCCTTGTGTAATTGTTAGTTCTGGTCATTATTTTAGTTTATCTTAAATGATACTGGTGGGCTGGATTCATTCCCTTGAAGCTTTCCTTTTCCTTATGATAGTCTGATGACATTAAGTCCCAGTTAATCATATTACCAATCATGTAAAATGGAAATTTCTCTTCTGTCAGCGACCTCCATGATATGGTATCATCTCACTTATACAGAGTTTGCTTTCCTTTTTCTAAACTCAAAGTCAACTATCTTTAAAGGAGTCTCTCCAGTGTGTTCCATACATGAGAATCTTTCCTTGGCTCATTGCTTTAAATATTGTTTGATTACCTTAAATGTTTTTTGATAGCCTGTCACACACTGGCACTGACAGTTGTGAAGAACAACAAAAAAATTCTTCTTGGAGTTACGTTCTAAAAGGAGGAGACACAAAATTCATCAAAATAAATATATAAATACAATGTCTTGTGGTGAAAGTGCCAGGAAGATCAATAAAACTGCAAAATGGAATAGTGTGTGAGGGGGCCAGGAGCAGCTCTTAGCAGCTAGGAATCTAGTGTAGGCACTGTGATCTTAGGTCCTCTAGGAATGGGAATGCCTCTCTGGTGGAATGCTTTTAAGCAGCTATATGAGGGATGTGAGTAGGTCCTTTAGGTGAATTGTGTTCCAGAGTAGACAAAATAGTAAGTTCAAGGGCCCAAGGCAGGAGTGTGTTTGAAGAACTTCAAGGAAGCTAGTGTGAATACAGTGGAATGAGCAAGAAGGGCAGTGGATGGAGATAAGGTCGGTGTGGCGATAGCTAGAGTTTGGAGTGGACAGGTCACATAGGACCTTTCAAGGGCATTTCAAGGACTTGATTTTTTTAAAATAATGAGATGAGAAAACATCAGGGAGTTTTCAGTAGAGGAGTGACATGAAATAATTTATATTTAAAACAATCACTTTGGCTACTTTGTAGGAAAGAGACAGTAGCAGTCAGAGGTTGAAGCCTGAAATCCAGTTGGGAGCCTATTGCTGTAGTGCAGACAGAATGCTTGTCTTCCGCCTGGGTAGAGGGGGTGAGGGTTGGTCAGCTTTTGAACATGTTTATAAAGGAGGACAGAAGGAATTTCCTATTGAAGTAGGTATAGGGTATGAAAGAAAAATACAAATGAAGGACGATGATTTTGGCATGAGTCCCAGGAGGAGTGGAGTTGCCATTTCCTGAGGTGGAGAAGGAGATGTTGGGTTGTGAAATCATAAGTTCTGTTTTGCACATTGTAATTTAGATGAGCTTATTCACATCCAAGTGGAGCACTCTGCTGCATTTGGATATACCTGAGGAGTTCAAGGAGAATTTAGGACTAGAGATAGAAATATGGACTGAGTGAGATCTCCTATGCTATGAGTACAGATTGAGAAGAGCCTTGGACAACTAGCAGTCAGAAAGATGAGAATTTGTTAAATGTATGGTCTCCTAATGCTTGAATCAAGACCTCTGCTTTTGAGAGTGTGTTCTTGTTAGATTTGGAGTGATGGCCTGGGCTGGTCTATATATAATGCTGTAAGCAAGCCCTCTTGAGTCCAGTTGGTGAACCACAACCTTAATATGTGCTAGAAGAGATTGAATTTAGTGAGAAATAAAGCAATACAGTCTAAGATAAGATTTTAGTAGCAAATAGAAATATACGTGTAATATGTAGAAGATTAGCTTTCAAATGAGGCATCTTTTGCTACAGTTCAGGGCTGTGTGAAGTTAATTGTCAAAATGAACAGTAAAGTTGGGGAATTCTTTAGAAATTTAGGGGAAACAGAGGTTAGAGTGATGTAGAATGGGGGAATGATGGAGAGGAGGCATATCTAGGATTTGAATAAAGATGATGAAGGGCAAAGAATGAAGGTGTGAAGTTGGAAATGGGCAAGCCCATGTGGGGACTGTCAAAAAAAAAAGATTGGTCTGAAGCCAGTCACACAAAGGCCAATGTTAGAAGGTATTTGTTGTGCAACGAGTAGAGTGTGAATGTGGATAAATGGGGTGATCTTTGGTAACATAACTTTTATTTCCAGGCTGACTTTTGTGGACCTTGTTAGTAATTGTGGTAGAACAATGGCGTTGTAAGTTGGATTTGTATTTTCCTTGGATATGTAGTCTTACCCTTTAACTGGGTGGCAACAGTATAGCAATAGTAAAGTACATTGAGGAGTTTCTAAGAAAAATAGAAGGCAAAACTGCTAAGAGTCTTGTTCTGGGATCAGAAGTGTGATCTTTTAGGACCCCTTAAATGATGGAAACCAAGATGTCTATGTAGGATTTTGAAAGAAGATGCTGTTAATGGCAAGATGTGGGTTTGGGGATCATTACATTGAAATGGGAGCAGTTTAAATATTACATGTGTACAAGTACAAAATGTGACTGAAAAAGGTGACAGTTCCCTAGTGTGATATTGTGATATAAGAAATATATATTTGGTCATTGGCCCTGGTTCCTGGTGGCACAGAGCTCCTAAAACCCTGGTACAGTCATGTGCTGCATAACAATGCTTTGGTCCACAACGGACCAAATATGCCTATACAACTGTGGTCCCAGAAGATTAGTACCATATAGCCTAGGTGTGTAGTAGGCTATACCATCTAGGTTTGCGTAAGTACACTCTATGATGTTCACACAATCACCTAAGGATGCATTTCTCAGAAAGTATCCCTGTTGTTAAACCACACATGACTGTAGTTTCCTTAGTATAGGAGTGTTTATTTCCCATATCAGTATAGAGTGTTTGGTTCTCCTCAGTGGGCTTTTTAAAACCCAAACTCTTATTGCTACAGTATCTATAAACTTGGTCCCATGCCTTCATCTTCTTTCAGTTTACACATTTTTCCAAACATGATCTTATCCAGTCCTCTGTCCTTATATAATATTTATATACTAATGATTTCCACATTGTTATCTGTGGTTAAGACCTTTCTCAAGATTTATATATCCAATTGAGTTCTTCATGTCTGTGTTGGATATCTAAAACCCATCTGAAGGTTGATATGCTTTGAAACGTACACTTAATTTCCTCATATTCCAAACCTCAGTAATATTTCCCATCTCATTAAAGCCACAACCCACCTATCTAGTGGCCTAGGTCAAATAATTAGGAATAATACTTGATTCCTCACATTTGTTAATCCCCCCATGTTGAAACCATGAGTGAGCCTTGTCTTTTCTCTCTCCAGATTATATCCTGATTTCCTGCACTTTGCTCTCCATTGCTTCCTCAAACCACTTTTCGCAGTTTGTACCTGCCGCCTTTATCCCTGCTTTCTTGTTCAGTTTTCCCTAACTTGAACATATGCTCAGTGAAAATAAGGAATATGTTTCTATATCCTGATCACTAGTACAATGCTTTTAGTAGATAGTCATAATTTAATAAGGATTTCTGGACATATGAATGTGTCCCACATAATTTTCAAACAAATATCCCTTTTTCTTCTGTCATCTAGTGCTAATAGTAACTTGATTTTATTTTACTATCTCTGCATGCTTCATAAGGTCACATTTAGAAAGCAGCCAAATCTGTATTTACTCATTTTGAATGATCTAACTTTGTTTATACACTGACTGTTTTTACCTTTTATTTTGTTTATATATTTTTAATTTCTATTATTCTTTGTTTCTATTATTGTGTTTTACTTTTGTCCAAGTGATAACGAACATATTTACTTGGAGTTTCTTTAAACTGAGGTCATAGTGTTGTCAATAAAACCAACCTACACAAAGTTGTTTGTGAAATAATTTTATTCTCTACCAAGCTCATGGGAAGATTCATTCTTCTCTTCTTTCCTAGAAATCAAGAAAGATGATGGTCATCAACAGGTGCACTTGCACAATCGAAGATGTCTAAAGAGAATGGAACAATGCCATAAACATAAAGCATGTGGAAACGTTCATCAGAGTACAAGTAATTTTCCTTCATGGCAAAAAGATATATCTGACTTACGCGGGAAAACTTTGAAATCAAATTTAAGTTTAGTCAACAAAAACAGAATCTATGCAGTAAAGAACCTTGTTGAAGTTAATGGAAATGCAAAATCCTTCCTCCATGCAAAGCATGAGCAATTTCGTACTGAAATTAAATTACCTGAATGTGGAAATTCTATGAATGCAAATTCACAATTCATTAAGCATCAAGGAACTCAAAAGGTAGATAAACCCCATGTATGCACTGAATGTGGGAAAGCCTTCATCAAGAAGTCTCGCCTCATCGATCATCAGAGAGTCCATACAGGTGAGAAACCTCATGGATGTAGTATATGTGGGAAAGCCTTCTCCAGAAGGTCCAAGCTCAATGAACATCAGAAGACTCATGTAGGAAAGAAACAGTATGAATGCACTGAATGTGACAAAGTCTTCCCCAAGAAATCACGGCTACTTATTCATCAGAAAATTCATACAGGAGAGAAACCCCATGTATGCAATGAATGTGGAAAAGGCTTCATGAAGAAGTCTTGGCTCATTAATCATCAGAGAGTTCACACAGGAGAGAAACCTCATGGATGCAGTCTGTGTGACAGGGCATTCTCCAGAAAGTCCAGGCTCATTGAGCATCAGAGAACTCATACGGGAGAAAAACCATATGAATGCACTGAATGTGACAAAACATTCCGCTGGAAATCACAGCTTAATGCACATCAGAAAGCTCATACGGGAGAGAAATCATATGTATGCAGTGAGTGTGGAAAAGGCTTCATTCAGAAGGGCAATCTCATTGTACATCAGCGAACTCACACTGGAGAGAAACCTTATATATGCAGTGAATGTGGAAAAGGTTTCATTCAGAAGGGCAATCTCCTTATACATCAACGAACTCACACTGGAGAGAAACCATATGTATGCACTGAATGTGGGAAAGGCTTCAGCCAGAAGACATGCCTCATATCACATCAGAGATTCCACACTGGAAAGACTCCCTTTGTATGTACTGAATGTGGAAAATCCTGTTCACACAAGTCTGGTCTCATTAATCATCAGAGAATTCACACAGGAGAGAAACCCTATACATGCAGTGACTGTGGGAAAGCTTTTAGAGATAAGTCATGCCTCAATAGACATCGGAGAACTCATACAGGAGAGAGACCCTATGGGTGCTCCGACTGTGGGAAAGCCTTCTCCCACTTGTCATGCCTTGTTTATCATAAGGGAATGCTTCATGCAAGAGAGAAACCTGTAGGTTCAGTCAAGTTGGAGAATCCTTTCTTAAAGAGTCACAGCTCCTCATATTCAAGTGAACTCATACAGGAGAAAAACCCTGTTAATACGGTGAATGGGCAAACACCTCCTGTGGCAGCTCAGACTTCATTCCATGTCAGTGGGCTCCTAGCAGATAGGAAGGTAGCCATTGTGGGACAGCCAGATGCCAGATGTCCATCGTCAGCAGATAAGGAATTGGCACAGAGAAACCTTATGAATGCAGTGAATGTGGTAGTGCCTTCTGTGATCAGTTACGTCATATTTTATGTCACAAAAAACACTCAGGAATAAACTGTGGTACAGTCAAGGTGGAAAACCCTTGAATAAAAGCTTTTAGCTCATTATATGGCTGATAAGTATATACTGAGAGACATGGTGTGAATACAGAGAATGGGAAAGCCTTTTGGGGAAAGATAGACCTCAATGCTTCATAGGTCACATATCATCAGTGAGCTCCTGTTTGGTAGAACTGTAATGACCGTGGAAAAGTCCTTCGCCAGAAATAAGACATCAGTAGGTGTCAGAGAGTTCACACAGGAGGGAAACTCTGGGACCTTTGAAGGCACTGAATGTGGCAGGGTTGTCAGTGTTACATTCTGCCTCATCACTTGGCAGAGGAAATCATATAGAAATAAAACTGAACACACCAACTGTGAAACCTTCAGCAAAATATCAGAAAAAATGCATGAAGCAAATAAGCCCTGTGAAAATGAAGAATATTTTAGAGATTTCTGTCAAAATTCTAACATACATCAGATAAAATACATAGTGTACATTTTAGGACAATATCCCTTGAATCAAACTCCTAGTTGATATGTCAGTGTCTCCTTAATTCAAAGGAGGTTGTCTGTGTTGCAGATCATTGGTTAAGGTTATAACACAGCGCACCCTCCCTCCCTTTTTTTGGGCATGAGTCTTTTTCCACTCAACATCATTATATGGTTAGCTCTTGCATTTCTTTGGTTCTAAATTTATTCAATTTATTTCAGACTAGAAGTCCTTCAAAAGAAACTGAATACATTTAGTTCAATAATGTAACATAGCATCTTTGGATCTGCTTAACTTTATGACTATTACCCCAAGGAACAAAGCTGAAAACTCATGAGTAACCTAGTAGCCAAGCTCTTACCCTGGAAGACAGTTCCCATCCGGCACACACACCACTCAGAAAAACTTTAACAACTATTTCCTTTACCTGCTACTGTCTAGGATCTATGAATGATGACAGTGATGAACTAAACAAAAAGTCCTTTCTACCTGTGAGCTAGCAACTTTTTTAAAGCTAGATTTCATGCATATAGCAATTTTGCCCTCTAGCAAATGTAATCAAAGGATGTATGCACCTACATTTGTTGAAAGGGACATACAGTATAAGGAACAAAGTGTCCTGATAATTTCTTGTTCGTGGGGCATATTATTTGGAGGGAGAGAATGAAAGGATTCACTTAATTTTACTTACATAAAATAGGGTATGGATACTTTAAAAAAAATGTTTTGTGTCTTATCTCTCTACCTAGATTATAAATTCTTTGATAGTTTATAGATTGTATATTCCCCAGCACACAGAAAAATAGAAATGAATTATGTGTAGCATTGAAAGATGAGTGAATGACATAATGGAGTAGTCAATCAAAATTATTTTTGTCACTGGAGGAAAGGAGCTACTGAAAAGAAATTCTAAGGATCAGTGTTATTCCAAGAAACATTCAAAAAAAATTCCTGAATAGAGGCTCCTGTCAGAATATAAAAGGGACAGATCAGAGAAGGAATAGGATCCACAGAATAAGCCCAATTAATGGAAGAAAATAACATTAAAAATGAAGGGCAGCATGTGAGATTGGTGAAGGTGAGATCCTTTCAGATGTCTTGGAGAAGAACCCTTACATTTGTCCACAGGTCTGTCACCTTTTAGACTTGCCACCATTTCATATATCCTGGCTCCTCTGTGACATGATGAATTGAGACGTGATTTAGCCTCATCATTCCTTCTCACTCTCCTGGGAATGGGGCCCTTGTCCTCTTTTATACACAGGGTTCTTTCCCTTGCTTCAATAAAGAAAAATCCAGCTTAAAAACAGTGACTACTGCTTATAAGGAAAAAAAGTGGAAATTTGCTATGGAATGGTTGTCTCATAATTGAATTCCAAACTCTGGGTTTTTGAGTAATTCACTACAACAAATTTTTTTTGAGCATCTGTACTGTGCCAGTCAGTGTCGTAGACACAGCTCACACTGGTAACCACGCAAAGTAATGGCCTCTAAAAGGATGGATTTGAGACAGATGCTCTTCAGCAGAGAATCAGAAATGGATTCTTCTTCAACTCAGACTTCAGATCCACTCCACTTCTTGTCTTGTGAATCTGCACATCCTATCATAGCAGGCGTAGTGTCTTTCTCACTGAAACCTTCAGTCAGGGTCCCCGAATGGAGTGCCCAGGCCTGCCCTAACCCCTGAGGACCAAGTGCTGAACTCACCTTTCAGACATTGGCATTCCAGGTAAATAAAAAATGTTAATGGGGTAGACAATTCCAGCTCGCCTTCTTTAAGAAAGCCGTACCAACTTATACCTTGTACTGCTCCACTCCCTCGCCTTCATAAAAATTATTGCTGTGGCCAGCCCAGTGGTGTAGCGGTTAAGTTCGCGAGCTTCACTTTGGTGGCCCGGGGTTCGCAGGTTCGGATCCCAGGCGCGGACCGATGCACCACTTGTCAAGCCATGCTGTGGCAGTGTCCCATATAAAATAGAGCAAAGTGGGCACAGATGTTAGGCCAGGGCCAATCTTCCTCAGCAAAAAAGAGGAGGATTGGCAACAGATGTTAGCTCAGGGCTAATCTTCCTCACCAAAAAAAAAAAAAAATTGCTAACATTTATTAAGTGTGCTCTTTGCCAAATGTTAACTGCATTATAATAATTAGTTATTTAGTACTCTCAAATGCTCCATTTCCATCTTCATGTATTTTAGAGAAACATTTATATATGTTTGAAGCCTCGTTCCTTTCTCCTTAGTACAGGTAACCACATACTGTATGCAGTTGTACATGGCTAAGAACTGAGAGTACTGAGATCAGGGTTTGGGGTCTCAGAGGGTCACTCTGCCTTGTATGGCTCAGTGATGGAGAACTGGATTTGAGGGGTGATTGTATTAGTTTGCTAGGGCTGTCATAACAAAGTATCACAGACTGGGTGGCTTAAACAACAGACATTTTTGTCTCACAATTCTGGAGGCTTGAAGTCTGAGATCAAGGTGTCAGCAGGGTTAGCTTCTTCTGAGGTCTCGCTCCTTGGCTTGTAGAGGGTCTTCCTCCTGTGTCTTCACATGGTCTTCCCTCTGTGTGTATCTATGTCCAAGTTTTCTCTGCTTACATGGACACCAATTATATTGGATTAGGGCCCACCCTAATGACCTTACTTTAACTTAATTACCTCTTTAAAGACCCTATCTCCAAATACAGTCACATTCTGAGGTACTGGAGGCTATGACTTGAACATATAGATTTTGGGGGAACACAATTCAGCCCATGACAGTGCTGCTTTTCAGTGAATGCTGTTCAAGTTCGGAAGTTTATATTGGGCTAACTGATGGAGCTGGCAGGTTGTCAGTAAATGGTGGTGTCTTTTCTAGGTTTGACAATTAAGATAGTCATATGGTTAGTATCTGAGGAGGCCCATGTGTGTTTGTGGTTTAGAGGCTGAAGCTTTGTAGACCTAGGACCTCTGAGCTGCTGGGACAGACCTGTTGAATGTTAGTTTCCCCTTAGTCCTTCAGATAAGTCTAAATCCCTCTTCAAGGACTATTTATGTATACAGTCATGCATTGCATAATAACGAGGATACCTTCTGAGAAATGTGTCATTAGGTGATTTTGTCATTGAGCAAACATCATAGAGTGTACTCACACAGACCTAGAGGGTATAGCCTACTACACACCTAGGCTGTATGGTACTAGTCTTATGGGACCACTGTCATATATGCAGCCTGTCATTGACTGAAACAGGTGATGTGGTGCATGACTGTATACACAAACACACACACACACCCATACATATATTATACACACAAACACATATTTCCTGCAAAAGCAGTTGGTCCCTTTGGGGACAATGTTAAGGCAGCCACCACAGGTGAGAGGAGAGATTCCATTATATTGAAAGTGCTTTAGGCTGAAGAATGAAGTGGAAGCTCTTCAGCCGTCCCTCAGTGGAGGACCATGGATGCTTGTGGGGAAAGGAGAGTTGACTTTTGAAGGAATATACCCTGGATGCCTCTAAGAAGTTGCATTCACTGATTTCTGCCCCTGAGTATCACTGCATTTGGGCTGTGTACCTTTTCCTCTGATGGTGTTACGGAGTCAAATATGAAGATTCTGGGGCCTTAACCAAATTGCCCTGATATTTGAGATACAGGATGAGAGATGAGTTTAGAGGATGCAGGAGAGTCCTAGAAAGCTCATCAGAGAATGGTTTGTGGCCGTGAATGGTGGAAGATGAGATCAAGAAGATCCAAGAAGTCGGTGGTTTATCCTGGGAGTCTTTCACCCAAGCTCCCGAGTTTGGATTGTAGAAAGCCATGGGAGTGCTGATGTCGGATCTGCTGCTTTGGGGGCAAGCATGGAGCTTGCCGTTTGTGTGTTTCTATGTTTATGGTGTTTCATGTGCCACTGAGTATTGTAAGAGATGACTTCAGAGGCTCAAGTCTTGTGTCTGTGACTATATGGCCATCCTCCAAGGGGACTCTGGGTGGTAAACTCCTACAAGGTAGTAGCAGAGAGCTAAGTTTTATTATGAGGGTATCTGGTAAGGGAATGCAACTGTTGTTAAAGTCATGTGCTTGGAGACAGGCAGAGCTGGGGTCAAATTGTAGCTCTAACACAGAGTGTTCCTGAGCAAGATATTTAATCCCGAAGTCTTAGTGTGACATAATGAGAAATATGTATTTATTCTCTGCTCCTGGTTCCTGACACGGAGCCCCTAAAACTCTTGTAATCTCCTGATTGATGGGTTGATAGGAGTGTTTTACACAAAGCTGTTAAATCCCTTGGAATTGGGTGATAGGAGCTTCTTTTCTTCTGAGAAAGTGACTCTCTGTGGGCTCCTGGATGGCTCCTGGATGGGGGCTGGTCACCAGAAAGACCAAGGCATGATTAGAAGCTTGGAACTTTCAACCCCATCCCCTGTACTCTGGGGAAGGGAGAGGGCCTAGAGATTGAGTTGATAATTGATTATTCATTAAAATATATATATATAATCATTTGAGTCTTTTAGCATATATATGAAATATATATATAATCATTTGAATTTTTTATCTTTAAAATGTATCCATGAATCAAGTAGGTCAATTTTTTAAAAAGTAAAGGCAACATATGTATGCATATATTTAGCACTAATTTTTTTTTTTTTTTTTGCTTGAGGAAGATTGGCCCTGAGCTAACATCTTGTGCCCGTCTTCTTCTATGTTGTATGTGGGACACCACCACAGCATGGCTTGATGAGCAGCCTAGGTCCTCGCCCAGGATCTGAACCTGCGAACCCCAGGCCACCAAAGCGGAGTGCGCAAACTTAACCACTATGCCACTGGGCCGGCCCCTATATGTATATATTTAATATTTATATAGATAGATATATTTACCAAACAAGTTCCCTTTTGTGTTGGGGCTCCCCAAGACCACCATTAGGTTTGATAATTTGCTAGGAGGACTCACAGTACTCAGAAAACTTGTCATACTCAAGGTTCTGTTTATTATAGAAAGGATAGAGATTAAAATCAGCAAAGGAAAAAGGAAAAACCAAACCCACAGTGTGGTTTAGGGTGGGGGCCTTGGGCCAAGCCAAATGTGAACAATGTGTTTAGTGTGGGGGCTTTAGACCACACCCACACTGTGATTGAGGGTGGGGGCTATGGATCACGTGGTGTCAGTGGACCTCTGGAGGGGCTGGAGACTGAAGTCAGACACCTGGGTGTCCTACCAGACTGGCGTGACAAGCCCCAGTAAAGACTCTTGACATCAAGGCTCAGGTGAGCTTCCCTGGTGGGCAGTACTCCCAGCCTGCTGTCACACATGCAGAGAAAGGAACACTGCCCATGAGTCCACTGGGGGACGACAATTGGGAGCTCCAGGTTTGGAACTTTCCTGGACTCTGCCCTTTGTGCCTCTTCTCTTAGTTGATGTTAATCTCTATCCTTTAACTGTAATGAACTGTAACCGTGAGCTTTTGATGAGTTCTCAGTCCCTCTAGTGAATTATCATGGTTTTATGGAATATTCTCCCTAACTCCAGTAGCTCTGTGCTGCATTTTGGGTAATTTCTAGCTCACTAATTGTCCCTTCAAAGCCTCTAATATGCTTTTAACATATGCATGCACCCGTGTGTGTGTGTGCGCGCACGTGCATGTGCGTTTGTTGCTTTTTTCAGAAATACTTTTTTCTCAACTCTGCCTGTGTCTTTATAGTTTTCTGTTCTTTAGACAATACTTTGTTCCCTACAACATTTTAAACACACTATTAAACATGTTGTATCTTGTAACTCTGGCATCTGTTGTCTCTACATGGTTAATTCTGATCCACCAAGTTTGGGAAGGCCCTTGATGAATGTAATAATATGTTTTATTAATCTTGACGTCACCCAAATGTGTATAGTGTTTGGCAAATAAGTGCTCATATATATATATGATTCTTGGTTAGTAAGAGGATTTAATGGCTACAC
This sequence comes from Ceratotherium simum simum, assembly GCF_057802395.1. NCBI lineage: Eukaryota > Metazoa > Chordata > Mammalia > Perissodactyla > Rhinocerotidae > Ceratotherium > Ceratotherium simum. Next base: position 9,432,520 of record NC_141932.1, on the reverse strand, counting down.
ATTATAGAAATTTCTAATTTGTTGAATAAATGGAATAATGAATGTATAATTGCAGAATATTCCAGTGGTATTTTCCTTCTACTACAAAGTTTTTTTTTTTTTTTTAAAAACTGCTTGTATTGATGCAGCCTATATGGTAAAAATAAGCAGAATAACTTCCTTACCATTCCTTATGTATCAATAAAAGGGAAATACTTCATGTTAAATAGGACTGGATTATTACAGGAGTCGCTCATGTTGGAAGATGTGGCTGTGGAGGCCCCTGCTCAGGACCTGTACCGGGATGTGATATTGGAGAACTAGAGCAACCTGGTGTCAGTGGGTGAGGACAGCTCCCCTGTGTCACTCAGAGGCTGCCTCATCAGTGGCCTTTCCTCTCAGCTGCTTAATGCTTCAGAGTCTCTACAGTCCTTTAAGTGGTAGATTCTCAGACCCTTCTCCGGCACCAGACAAGAATGCATATATATAGTTCCCTCTCCTGAGGGAAAAACCACTACTTTGCAGATGTGAAACTGTATAGTCCCTAACATGTAACATTCTCCCATCTTGACGTCCCAGCCCAATTCAATGTGTCTAAGTCTTCTGTCATTTCCCATGAACAGAGTATCAATCCAGCAGCCAGATGCACTGTCCAGGTTGGAGCAAGGGGAAGAACCATGAACAATGGAAGATGAAACCCACACTCGAACCTGTCCAGGTGAGGGGGTGAGAACCAGCAAGGTGGGCGGCCGAGAAAGTCAGATTCTAATCAGTCAGAGAAGGTGCCGTGGCTGTGAGAGTGTCAGAGGCTATTTGCACAGCAGTTCCTCATATCCTTCTTCCCATATGAGAGCTTTTTCTTTGTAGGAGTTTAGAGGAAAATTTACCCTTTTTTCTTTTTCTGAGATCTGATCCCTGTTTATTTTATGTACATTTTGATTTTTTTTCTTGTTTGCCTAGTTGTGTTCTGTGAGATAACAGAAAATATGTCTATTGGTCTCTGCCCCTGGTTCCCGGCACAGGGCTCCTGAAAACCTTGTAATTTCCTGGGCGATAGGAGTGTCTTTTGTTCTAATGAGGCAGCTCTGGGTGGGCTCCTGGATGGCTCCTGGGTAGGGACTGGTCACTGGAAAGACCAAGCTATGATTAGAAGCTTGGAATTTTCAGCCCTGTCCCCTATTCTCTTGGAGAAGGGCTGAAAATGGAGTTAATGATCAATCATGCCCACATGATGAAGCCTCCATAAAATCAAAAGCATGGGGTTCAGGGAGCTTCCAGGTTGGCAAACATACCCACACTGGGAGGTTGACACAGCTTAACTCCCTTGGGACAGAAGCTTCTGTGCTCAGGACTCTCCCAGACCTCGCTGTATGTATCTCTTCATCTGGCTGTTCATCTGTATCCTTTATTATATAATAAACTGATGAACATAAGTGTTTCACTGAGCTCTGTGAGCTGCTCTAGCAAATTAATAGAACCCAAGGTGGGGGGAGGGTGTCTTTGGAACTTCTAGTCTATAGCAGGTTGGTCAGAAGCACAGATGATAACCTGGGCTTATGACTGGCATCTGAAATGTGTGTGTGTATGTGTAGAGGGGCAGTCTTGTGGGATTGAGTCCTTAACCTGTGGGATCTGATGCTATCTCCAGGTAGATAGAATTGAGTTGAACTGTAGGACACCCAGCTGGTGTCTGGAGAATTGCCTGTTGTGGGGAAAAACCTCCACACATTTGGTGACCAGAAGTGTCAGAAGTAAAATGTTCTGTGTCAGTAGTTAAAGAGACTCACAGGAAAGAAACACATAGGAAGGAAAAAAGGTATTTCCTTAACATCTTCCTAGGTTTCTCACATCTCCTCCTTTTTTGTCCACTGTCGCAGTGTCTCTGTCTATTTCTTCCATCTCCCTTGCTATGAAATTCCACCGTCCAGCCCTCACTCCAAACAGAGATCCTTAAATTCATAGTCTTCTAACTAGAGAGAGAGACTGCCAAAAGCTTGGCCTGAGCCCAGCCATGTGAAGGCTAATCCTAGATAGTATTTGTGGGGGAACTGGTGGAATGGAAACATGGGTAAATGGAGTAATCAAGGCAGCCTTAACTTTTATTGCCGGGCTGACTGTTTGGAATTTATGTATTAGTAACTGAGAGAGCATGGTGGATGGTGGAAGGAGGGTTGGATGCTTTCTAGCTCTACGTAGAATCAGGTTTTCCTTCCACCTCTATTTTCTCTTGTAACAGTGACTTTCTTGTTGTGTACTATCTCTGCATGTTTTGCAAGGCACTTTTTAGAAAGCAGCCAAATCTATATTTATTCATTGTGAATTATCTAAGCTTGTTTGTATACTTACTGTTTTTGCCACTTGATTTTTGTGTATTGTGTTTTTACCAATGTCCAAGAAATAAGGAATATTATTAAAGTTTCTTTTGTACTGAGATCATGCAGTCAACATGAAAGAGCCAATGCACACCTAGGCATTCATTGGTCCCTTCTTTCCTAGAAGTCGAGAAAGTCGATGATCATCTGTGGGGACACTTGCATAACCAAAGATGTCTAAAGAGAATAGAACAATGCTTTGAGCATAATGCCTTTGAAAATATTGTTCATCCAGACCAACATCATTTTCCTTTAAGGCAAAATCATGGAAAAACTCTGAAATCAATTTTAAGTTTAGTCAATCAGAACAGAAGCTGTGAAATAAAGAACCCTGTTGAGTGTAATGGAGATGGGAAATCCTTTCTCCTTACAAAGCATGAGCAAATTCATACTAAAATTGCCTGAAATTGGAAAACCCATCAGCACTAAGGGTCAATTTATTACGCCTCAGAGAGCTCACAAAATTGAGAAACCCCATGTATGCAGTGAATGTAGGGAATCCTTCATCAGGAAGTCTCAGCCCACTAAACATCAGAGAATTCACCCGGGAGAGAAACCTCATGGATGTAATATTATGTGGGAAAGCATATACCACAAAGTTCAGGCTCACTGAACACTGGAAAATTCATACAGGAGAGAAACTTTATATATGTGCTGACTCGTGTCTCATTTTGCATCAGAAAATTCATACTGGAGAGAAACCCTATATGTGGAATAATTGTGGAAAGGGCTTTACCCAGGTCAGTTTCATTGTGCATTGGTGAACTCATACTGGAGAGAAACCTTATATATGCCGTGAATGCGGACAAAGCTTCGGCCTCATATCACACCAGGGTGTTCATACAGGCAAGACTCCCTTTCAATGTAGTGACTGTGGAAAATCCTGTTCTCAGAAGTCAGGATCTCATTAAACATCAGAAAATTCACACAGGAGAGAAAGCCTCATAAATGTAGGGATGTGGGAAGCCTTCACCACGAAGCATCAGTTCATTGTCCATTGAAGAACTCATACGGGAGACAGATCCTTTGAATGCACTGAGTGTGAGAAAGCTTTTGCCTAGTAGTCTTGCCTTATTAAACATAAGAAAATACACACCTGGGAGAAACCAAAGACACAGTGAAGGTGGAAAATCCTGCAGAGAGTCACAGCTCCTTATATACAAGTGAAACCCTGTTAACTTGGTGATTATGTAAACACCTTCTGTAACCCCTCAGACATCATTAAATATCTGTGGGTTCCTGGCAAATAGAAACATGGTCCTTTCAGAACAGCCTTGTGCTACATGTGCACCCTTAGGAGATAGCAGAGAATTTGCATGGGGGAAAAAAACCCTTATAAATGTAGCAAATGTGGTAGTGCCTTCAGTGATCAGTTCCATCACATTTTATGTCTCAACCCATAGGAAAGAAACTCAGTTACACTCAATGTAGAAAAAAATTGAGCAAAAAAATTCTAGCTCGTTACATAGTTGATAAGTGTGTACTGATAGAAATCATATGAATGCAGACACTGGAAAGGCCTGATAAATTCATCCTACATTAAATATATTCATTGATATAGAGAGAGGATCTGATGTTAACCCCGGGGCCCATACATCCTGATTGCTCAATTTTGCCAGCTCATTTCTGGAATGCCGAGATCTTTTAAGTGAAGCAAAACATTACTGTGATTATGAAAAGAGGTAAGTCAATTGGATCTGGATGTTGCTAGAAATGGAAAACTTTATAAGTGGTTGGTCCGAAAAAGCAGTATTTGATTGATGGAGTTTGGGGCACATACATAATACCAGTTCAGTTTCCCAACGACAGTGTGAAGTATTAATTGAAAACCAGTACTTTATATCATTGAGAGGTACCTAAGAAACAATAGCCTTATGCTGAATCTAGTTGTTCATTCAATGAATATTTATCAAGTATGTACCTCCTTTGCACCTGAGGACTGAGGACACAGTGGTGAAAGAAACAGAAATGTCATTGCCCTCCTGAATGAGCATTGAGTTAGCTGAATTATATGTAAGTGGTATCTTCAGACTCTATCTAACACACTCAGAGTATGTAAACTGTACATTAGGTGAAATGGACATGGAGTAATTGGATCAAGGGATTTGTATTTAGAATGAGGTAGGGTTAGAAAAATCCTAAAATAAATTTTTCCCTGAGGAGAGTATTATTTATTTGAGATGGAGAGGGGGGAAGGACTCCTATTAACAATGTGTAAGTAATCCAGGATATAAATGCTTTTTAAAAAAATGTCCATGTCTTATCTCCCCATGTTGATTATACATTCCCTGATAGTTCTGCACTAATTCAGTAGCTACTAGCCACATGTGGCTATTTAAATGGAAATTAATTATAAATTAAAAGTTTAGTTCTTCAGTATCACTGGCCACATTTCAAGAGCTCAGTAATCATATGTGGCTAGTGACTACCATATTGGTAGAACATTTCCATCACCACGGAACAGTCTGTTGAATGGTGCTGGTTTATAGAATCATATATTCCTCATGACGTAGGAAAATTAAAATAACTATATATTGATTTGGAGGATGAAGGTGAATGGACTAAAGGAAAAAGTATTTTGTCATTGTAGAGAATGAGCAATTGGAAGGCAGTTCTAAAGAACGGTGTTGTTCAAAAAATGTTTTGTGTGTCTGTGTTATTAGAGAGACTCAATGTCTGTCTGAATATAAATGGAGGAGAGCAGAAAAGGAATAGGATCCTCAGGATAAGTAAAATAAAAAACATGAGAACCTTGGCTAACATGAAGGAAAGTATAGGAGATGAAAGGAGGTAAGATCCGCTGGGGGTGTACTGGAGAAGAAACCTATTTATTTGTTCACAGGCCCGTCATCTTGGACAGTTGCTATCATTTCAGAGATCCCATCTCCTTTGTGACTCGCTTAATTGGACATGTGATTTTCCTTATCTTTTTCATTCCTTCTTACTCTTAAGAGTGGGGCTCTTGGCCTCTCTCCAGAGTCTTTCCCTTGGTCCAATAAAGATATCCTGGTAAAATTTGAGTCCTGTTTAGAGAACAAGAAGTGGAAATTTGCTATGCAGTAGCTGTCTTACATTTCCATCAAAGATCCTGGATTATTGGATCTAATTATTTTATATTATAATATAAAAACATATATTCACTCCAATATATGTTTTTAAGCACCTAACCTTGGCCATCTCAGTACTTGAGATTTTATTCTGTAATGCAGTCATTAGATAAGTGATAACAGGAACATTTCATGATTGATTTGTTTTATAAGGACACCTTGCCTTCTGTGTGAAGACGAGATAGTAAAGGCCAAGGGTGCAAGCAGGGACAATTCTAGTTTCTCAGGTGAGAGATTGGGCCAGCATAGTAATGATGGAAGAGTGAGGAAGGATGGAATTGACTTCCTGCTTTGACCTGTGGTTACGTGATTTTATGAGGTGCATTCTGAGAATTATAATGGCTTATGGGATTGAACATAATGCGAACAGTAGGTGAACTTGGCATCTGTGCCACAGCCTGTGTTCTCAAGATCTCTGGTTCCTCAGGGTGAGTGAGCCTTCTAGCTCAGGGCTGGGGTAGGGGAAGGAGGAGAATAGGAGCTGGAGCAGGGCTAGAAATGGGTAGTAAGCCTGCAAATGGCTGGCCAAGACCTCTTGGTGAGGTGATGCAGATGCAGAACTATGGGAAATCCAGTTCTTTGAGGTCATTTTATTTTTTGCACATGAACGTTCACTGTAGTTCCAGTTGCAATATCCAAAACACTGGAAACAACCCAAAGGTCCACCAACTGGTAAATGATTAAACACGTTTTAGAATACTCATCCAGTGGGATACTAAGTAACAAAAAGGAATGAACTATTTGAGATAGGTAGCTAGGTAGACATGAGCAGGGGATCATAGTTGGAGACCTTGCTGCATCAGTGGAGGGTCTTACTGGCATCCAGACATGAGCGGGGGGTCATGGCTGGTGACCTTGCTGCATCAGTGAAGTGTCTTGCTGGCATCCTACAAGATGCAGCTAGAGGGGAACTGAGACCCGCCTGGCACCACCACTGGAGCCTGAGGCCATCAACTGTGACGATAAAAATAATGGGGGCACAAACAACACATACAAAACCTTCTGCTATACACCTCTAGAGGATATTGGCCTTTAATTTACATACAAGTTCCATATGCATTAGCCCCCCCTTCCTCGGGGCGGGGGGGATGACTGCCATGACAGTTCCGGAGATTCCCCTAGAAGGTCAAGAACTCCCCCTCCCAATGTGTGAGTGGAGGAAAGAACATTATTGGTGAATAACCATGCAATGCTAATTCCCTTCTAAGCAGCCCAAATAGAAATAAAACTAACTCAAGAAAGGGGGCAGAGGCGTTCTCTGGCACTGCCCGCTCTTCACTTGGAGTGTGTCTGACCTTTCCTCTAATAAATCTTTGCTTGCTTGCTATTGCCGTTGTGTCGGTGTCTGAATTCCTCTCACACTGACCAAGAACCTGCGCTATCAGACTTTTCAGTCTGGTTACATATTGATATGTAAAAACAGTGATGAATGTCAAAACATTGATGCTGTGTGAAAGAAGCCAGATTAAAAAAAATACATACTGCAAGGTTCTATTCATAAAACGCAAACTAATCTATAGTGACAGAAGCCGGTTCATCGTGCCCAGCATGTAGCATGTTTTGTACTGGGACCAGGTGAGGGGCATGGTTGGGATGAGGCTGGAAAGAAGCTCACAACGTTCATTGTTTGTACTCACTTTGTGATCGCTGCATCCCCCATACCATCTCGCTTTTCCAAACCTTGTTGGTCTTCCAAAGGCACTGCCACCTGCAGGTGCACGCTGAGCTGCCCAGACAGCGTTTGTTCCGTACGGCCACCGCCCCTCCTCAAAGATGGCCGCGCCCATGGTGCTCCTGCCTAACGGCGCAAACGCTGTATGGCTCAAGTAAGCTGAAGTTTTTTTACGACTTCTAAATCTTTTCGCATTTAGACTAGTGATTGAGGAATTCAGAAGTTATTTTAATTTCCCACCGAGCATAGACGTCACAGCTTTAAAAGTCGCTCAGAATATACGCTGTGTCCTTTTGGCCGAGATGGGCTCTGGCGTTTGAAAATTTTGAGCTGTTCACCGACCCGTACGAGGCGGCCCCGTCCATTCAAGGTTATCGCCACGTCATGTTTGCCTTGCGTGAGCTCGAGTCCCTGAAAAATCTCTCCATTTCCCTATAAGGGCTCAGGTGCGGAGAAACCGGCCAGTTTCAGCAGCGCGCTCTCACCGTCACGTCACTGTCGCAAAAGCGACCGCCCTGCCTTCTGTACGTTAAGCACCGAAAGATGGCGGCCCCCAGAGCGCCGAGGCGACGGCGGCGCGGATATATTACCTTGTAAGTACAAGCCGGAAGCCCGTATTCCGTTCTCCATAGAAACGCGGCAGAAACGCAGATGAACGTCCTCCGACGTTTTTCGGGAGAGAGGGGTGGGCGAGAAAACAAGAATTGAAAGAGGTGTAGGGAAGTAAGTTTGGGTCAGAAGAGGTCGATGCAGGTTCAGGAGGGAATCAGGTCAGTTTGTGGGTCTGTCTGTAGAAACGGCGGGGAGAGGGGGCGATCTGTTGGCACCCACGTAGATTGTGGCTCCTATGAGTCGATGAAGGTAGCGCAGAGCGGGTGTTTTTTTTCTTTTTTTTGGAGAGGAGCATGAAGGAGTCTGTACTCGGTGTCTGTGATCTGGGTGTCTTTGGGGTCAATCATGGGGGGCTCTGGTGGCCGGTAATTAGAGGTCTGAACAGATCAACTACCGAGAGTCCCGAGGTCAGGATTTAGGGTCTTCGCGGGTCACTGTTCTTGTAGGTGATTGACAACTGGTGGGGTGGTGTTTGTCATTGAATATGGCATCTGGTTCGGGTTCTGGAATAATTTGGAGCTCAATCATAGAGGAACCGTTAAGGGAGGGCAGTGTACCTGTGTATCTGGTCTGGTTTTGGTATTAATCAGGGGGGTAGAGGCCACTGTCTTTTGTGCAGAGATGTGTGGCAGCAGAAGGCTTGGAGGCTCAGAAGTCCTGGCTGGTACGTGTGTTGAACTCAGACTTTGGCTGCTGGAACAGACTTACTGAACGTTAACCTTTCCCAAAAGTTTCAGGTCCAAATCCCTCCTTCACGACGAATTTTCTAATTCCTTTCGGCTCCCCACATCATCTCATCCTTTTGAACCCGCAGAAATGAAAGTTTTTGGGGAGATGAACGATTCAGCATGTTTAAAATTAATAAGCTTTTTATTTAAGTTTCTATTTTTATCTTTCCTTCTGCAAGTTCACTGCATATTTTCTTTCAGGTTCTATATGTGAGTATATAAAGGCTGCTATTTTCCCAGCATTTATATTTTTGAATTGTTTTTCAAATTTATAATTATAGCTCATATTCCTTCTCTCTCCTTTTTTTTGGTGTGCTCATTGTTGGTCATGTTGAAGTGTGTATATAAATAGGATATATAAAGACTTTTAATAAGGTCTGAGAGCAACAGAATTTAAAAGAAAAATCTACAGTTCCTCACTATCCATATGGCCTCATTTCTATAATTGTTGTGAAAATCACCTGCCACTGAGGCACAGTGCTGTGCACATTCTCCTTTGCCACTTTTGCTTTCACATTCATGCTGCTTTCACACGTTCAGCATCTGATGTTTCATTAGCCTGAGGTGTGATCCTCTGGGGAAACAAATAAAGAGACAGAAATACTGGGGACCACGTGTACAGGTGAGTGTACAGCAAGAGGGAATGTACCCATGAAAGTAATTTTGCTCTTCAGCCCACAGGTCCTGGCCAGAGACAAGAAAAGAATGAAGAAAGAGGAGGTCCCAAGACCTAGATATTGTCATTTCTGGGGACACTTGTGACTGGCGACTGAGATTTCTAACTACAAATTTAGGGCATATCCAGAAGAGCATCCCAGTTGCTGGCCATTTCCCAAAACAGAAGAAAATGAGCAATGCCCAGGTGACTCTTGTCTTGTTTTATTCTGTCCTTTATTCTCTAATGGATTTGTAGAGGCTTGTGAAAAATCAGTTCAGTATCTAGAAAGAAATAAACTTTGAATCTGGGGGCCAGCCCAGTGGCGTAGTGGTTAAGGGCGCCGCTCCGCTGCGGCGGCCTGGGCTTGGCGGGTTCGGATCCCGGGGACAGACTTATGCACCACTCATCAAGCCAAGCTGTGGCGGCGTCCCATGTACGAAGTGGAGGAGGATGGGCACAGATGTTGGCTCAGGGCTAGTCTTCCTCGGCAAAAAGAGAAAGATTGGCAACGGGTGTTAGCTTAGGTCCAATCTTCCTCCCCAAAAAAACAAAACAAAACTTTGAATCTAACTCCAGCATCATGGCAAAGAAGGATCAAGAATATAGTGCTCAGGGGCCGGCCCCATGGCTTAGTGGTCAAGTGTGCGCACTCCGCTACTGGTGGCCCAGGTTCAGATCCCAGGTGTGCACCGACACACCGCTTCTCTGGCCATGCTGAGGTGGCGTCCCACATACAGCAACTAGAAGGATGTGCAACTATGACATACAACTACCTACTGGGGCTTTGGGGGGAAAAAAAAAAGGAGGAGGATTGGCAATAGATGTTAGCTCACAGCCGGTCTTCCTCAGCAAAAAAAAAAAAAAAAAAGAGAAGGATTGCCATGGATGTTAGCTCAGGGCTGATCTTCCTCATGAAAAAAAAAATATATATATATATAGTGCTCATATGATTTCTAGTAAATGACTAATATTGGAACATAATGTGTCACTGAAGGATCTGCTGGATTATGTTAGCTGTCAGTTTGCACTGAATATCTGTGACAGCCAACACAACAATAGGATCATGCTAAGTTACATGATATGCAATGACTGTGAGGAGAAAGCAGACAGGTTCCTCAGGGGATGTCAATATTTTATGGCACTTGGGTCTCAGAAAAATTTTTATATTCTTTCTAGAGGTGATGGGATAGACAGTGTTTTGAACAGTAGCCTCCTAATAAAGGCAGGAGCAGATTGCCTACTGCTGTTTATTACAGGGTTTCTCAGAGACCCCTGTGGGAATAGACCAACAAACTCAGTGGACACGATTTCTCAGGGGACCAATGCAGAGTCACTCAGAGGACTCAGCCTTGTGTCTGTCTGGGTTTAGCCAGGAATAAAACCTAAATGGTCTAGGTAAATGGAAGGATCACCTGGCTTTCAGGTGGTCCTTCCTGAACAGGCGTTAAAGTACAGATTTGGCATTAGACAATTGCAAGAAATTTTGTCTGGTAAGGGCTTGAGTTATTGGGTTCTGGGGTGTTTGCTTTATAACTTCCCGTCATTTCAGGAACTGCAGAGTCTTACCCCATTTTCAAAGCCAGTTCTTACCTGCTCTTCTTTTATTGCTTTTATTTTCTGTAACTATACAAATTATTCCTGGATACATTTTAAAGAAAAAATTTCCAATGATGGAGTGCACATGGGCAAAATGTAAATTCCTTCTACATAACGTTCTTGCTCATCTGCTCATACTGCTTTAACAAATGTTTGGTAGTATGTTCTTTTTTTTTTTTTTTTTTTAGATTTTATTTATTTATTTTTCCCCAAAGCCCCAGTACATAGTTGCATGTCATAGCTGCACATCCTTCTAGTTGCTGTATGTGGGACGCGGCCTCAGCATGGCTGGAGGAGTGGTGCCTCGGTGCGCACCCGGGATCCGAACCCGGGCCGCCGGCAGCGGAGCGCACGCACTTAACCACCAAGCCACGGGGCCGGCCCAGGTAGTATGTTCTTGCTGTCACTGAATCTGTGTGTGCATGTGTATATGGGTGTCTACTGACAACTCTCTGTGGATTTATTTACATATCTGTGTACACGAACACATTTATTATGACATTTTGTGCATCAGAGGAATCATACTCCAAAGAACATACCCTGTTGGCCTAAGATGGTATAATTAAAGCACCTAAAGGAATAATGACTGCAGTTGATTGATGAATATTAATTATATAAAATTCCACTTGTCTCTAGTCCTATGCAGAAAAATAAGTTAAACTATGTAAAGCATTTAGATGAGTGCCTGCTACATAGTAAATGATGTGTGGGATCATCCATGCCTTAAATCTTTGCCAGTACTTAATAACAGGACATTATCGAATTGCATAATTTTCAACAGTCTGAATGGTCCAATGTTCTTTTTCCTTATTTTGCATTTTCCTCATCACAGGCAGGGTTGAAATCCTTCTTGTAGATTTGTTGGCCAGTTGGATTTGCTCCTGCAAAATACCTATCCTTATCATTTTTACATTAAAAAAACTATTTTTTTCTTAATGATTAATAGGAGTTATTTATATCCACTTGATGTTGATCCTTTCTTTTGTTTATAAAAAATATTTTCCAAGCTTGTTACTTTTCTCTTAGCTTTGTCCATGATATCTTTTCCAAAGCAGATGTTTTAATTTTCCTCTCACAAAATTTATTTATTTTTTTTTAAAGATTTTATTTATTTATTTTTCCCCCAACGCCCCAGTAGATAGTTGTCTGTCATATCTGCACATCCTTCTAGTTGCTGTATGTGGGACGCAGCCTCAGCATGGCCGGAGAAGCGGTGCGTCGGTGCGATCCCGGGATCCGAACCCGGGCCGCCAGCAGTGGAGCGCGCGCACTTAACCGCTAAGCCACGGGGCCGGCCCTGTTATTTTTTTAATAGTTTTTGGCTTGTAACATGAATATACTTCATATTTGCCTCTATTGCTTTTATAGATTGTTTTATGGTTGGGACTTTAAACAGGAAAAGGTATTTTTGAGTGTGACATGAGATAGTAACCTAAGTTTTCGTTTTTCCAAATGGATCTATATCTCATAGGAAATAATGCAGAATGTGATAAGATCAGCAGTGTTAAGAATTTACCAAGTCTGCTGTGTTCTCTCTGTAGTAATCTCTGCAGTAACATGGGGAGAGGTTATTCCATCAGTTTTTCCCTGATCTGGAAGTTCAGTTGATAAGCAAGTCTCAGTTCATTCCTTGGTGGCATTCGGGCCCTGGCTGCGTGGCCACAAGATCAGGACATTGAAGATATTCCACGCTTCTGAACTGTTTTTATTCACAGGACTTCTGACACCAAATGTGTGGGTATTTTCCTCACACCTACTAATCCTCAACTCTCCAGACACCAACTGGGTGTCCTACAATTCAACTCAATTCTGACAAAACTACAGTTAGCCTCAGATTCCACAAATTAAGAGTTCACTCCCACAAGACTGCCCCTACTTTTAAGTGGCAGTCAAAAGTCCCAGGTTGTCACCTGTACTTCTGGTGACCAGCTCTAAATTTGGAGGTTCCCACAGCCCCCTTGTCTAGTTTGGTAATTTGCCAAATGGCTCACATTCTCACAGAACTCTGGAAAGTGCTTTACTTACGTTTACTGGTTTATCATAAAGGCTACAACTCAGGAATAGCCAAATGGTAGAGATGCTGGGGGAAAGGGTGCGGAAGTCTTCTCAAGGAGCACCACCCTGCCAGCACCTCAATGTGTTCACTAACCCGGAAGCTCTCCAGACCTATTGTTTAGGGGTTTTTATGGAGGCTTCATTACATTGGCAGGATTGATTAAATCACGGGCCATTGGTGATTGAACTCAACCTCTAGTCCCTCTTCCCTCCCTGGAGATTGGGGGTCTTTCTGGTGACCGGCCCCCATCCTGAAGCTATCTAGGGGCCCCCAGCCACCAGTTATCTCCTTAGCCCACAGAAGACACTCTTATCACTGTGGAGATTCTAAGGGTTTTAGGAACTGTGTGCCAGGAACCAGGGACAAAGACCAAATATATATTTATCACAATATTCTGAGGGCTTCTGTTGTTTTTATTTCAGTCAGTTTTGTCTTTCTGTTGATGGGAATGAGTCTTTTCTTTCTGGTTGTTTTCATAATCTGACTAATGCAACTGGTGTTCCATAATTGCAATCTGACGTGTCTAGAGGCAGATTTCCTGTTTGGCTTTGCTGACTTACTAAGTCTGAGTTATAGGATGTTGACTCAGTTCTGATATTTTCTCCTCCTGAGGTCTTCCTCTTGCTTCTCTGTTTTTCTATAATGTCTTTCAAAAACTATGTATAGGTATATGTTAGACCTCACCCTATCCTTCATATTTATTAAACTCTTCTTTATATTTCCCATCTCTTTGTGTGGCTGCTTTATTTTTTGGTTATTTTTTAAAATGCAGATTCCAGTTCACTAATTATCTCTTCAGTGTATCTAATATGTTAACCTTTTGTGAAATAATAAGAAATGTATACATTGGTCTCTGCCCCCAGTTCCTGACGTAGGGCTTCTAAAACCCTTGTAAATAGAGGGGCTGGGAGAAGCTTCTGGTTTTTGATCCCAGTCCTGGCAGAGAGCCCCTAAAACTCTTTTAATTTCCTAAGTGATTAGAACACTAGGAGCATCTATGTTCTAATATTTGGTCTTTGACACTGATTTCTGACACTGAGTTCCTAAATCCCTTGGAATTTCCTGGGTGATAGCACTGTCTTTTGTTCTAATGAGGTGACTCGTGGTGGGCTCCTTGAGTGGGGCTGGTCGCCAAGACCAAGCCATGATCAGAAGCTTGGAACTTTCAGCCCTATCCCCCATTAACCAGAGAGGGGAGAGGGGCTAGAAATAGAGTTAATGATCAATCATGCCTACGTGATGAAGCCTCCATAAAATCCCAAAGGTACGGGGTTTAGAGAGCTTCTGGGTTGGTGAACATGTGCAGTGCTGGCAGACTGGCACACTCCTTGCCACATACCTTGCCCTATGCATCTCTTCCATCTGGATGAAATCTGTATTCTTTATCATACCCTTTTATAATAATCTGGTAAACAGTAAATAAACTGTTTTCCTGAGTTCTCTGAGCTGCTCTAGCAAATTAATCAAACCCAAGGAGGGTGTTTTTGGAACCTCCAATGTATAGCTGGTTAGTCGGAAGCACAGGCGACAACCTGGACTTGCATTTGGTGTCTGAAGTGGGGATGGGAGGGCAGTCTTGTGGGACTGAATACTTAACTTGTGGGATCGGAGGCTATCTCCAGGTGGATAGTGTCAGAACTGAGTTGAATTGTAGGACATCCAGCTGGTGTCAGAGAATTGCTTGGTGATGTGTTAAAAAAACACACACATCAGAACTGGTATCAGAGTCGTAGTTAATATGAGCAGGACAACTTCCTTTATGTTCCTTATGAATCAATAAAAGGGAAACACTCACATTAAACAGGACTCTATTATTACAGGAAACCCTGTCATTCAAGGATGTGGCTGTGGACTTCACCTGGGAGGAGTGGCAGCTCCTGGCCCCTGCTCAGAAGGACCTGTACCGGCACGTGATGTTGGAGAACTACAGCAATCTGGTGTCACTGGGTGAGGACAGCTCCCCTGTGTCACTCAGAGGGTCCCCAGTCAGTGGCCTTTCCTTTCTCAGCTGCTTACACTTCGAAGCCACTATAGCGCTCTGAATGGCAGATTCTCAGTGCTTCCTCTGGCTCCTGATAAAAGGGTATAATGTGCTATGAACTGTTTTTACTACCAACACAACTGACACCAAATGTGTGGGTTTTTTTTTTTTACACCAAGAACCAATTCTCCAGCTCTCCAGGTACCAACTGGGTGGCCTGCAATTCAGTTCAATTCTGACACTAACTACCCAGAGTTAGCGTCAGACTCCACAGGTGTAAGGGCTCAGTACCACAGGGCTGCCCTCACTCCAGACACCAGTTGCAAGTCTTGGGTGCCCATGGTACCCACACTTCTGTCTGACATGTTTATAAATTGGGTGTTCCCATAACTTCCCCTCAGGTTTGATAGTTTGCTAGAATGGTTCACAGAACTCAGGAAAGCACTTTACTTACCATTACCAGTTTATTATAAAGGATAAAACTCAGGAACAGCCACATGGAAAAGATGCACAGGGGAAGATGTGGGGGAAGGGGTATGGAGCTTCAGGCATGTCACCCTCCCAGCACCTCGATGTGTTCACCAACTTGGGAGCTCTCCCAACCCGGTTGTTGTAGGGATTTTTATGGAAATTTCATTATGTAGGCATGATGGCTGAAATCATTGGCCATTGGTGATTAACTCAATCTCCAGCCCCTTTCCTCCCTGTGGTGGAGGGAAGTTAGAGCTGAAGGTTCCAACCCTCTAATCATGCCCTGATCTTTCTGGTGACCAGCCCCCATCCTGAAGCTACCTAGGAGCGCCCAGCCACCAGTCATTTCATTAGGACACAGAAGACATGTAGCACTCCGAGAGTCCAAGGGTGTTAGTTCTTGTGTCAGAAACTGGAACTTAGACCAACTACTTTAACATAAGATGCTCCTATCCTGCCTTTCACTTAGGAAATTACAAGGGTTTTAGGAGCTCTGTGCCAGGTACTATGGACAAAGACCAAATATATATCACCATGTCACATGTGCCCTCTCCTGAGAAAAAAGCCTCCTCTTTGCAAATGTGAAAACTTTCTAGTCCCTTAAATGTAATAATCTCCCATCTTGACATATCCCAGCCCAATTCAATATGTCCAAGTCTTCCTTCATTTCTCATGAGCAGGGTATCAAGCCAGCAAACCAGATGCACTCTCCAGGTTGGAACGAGGGGAAGAACCGTGGACAATAGAAGATGAAATCCATAGCCGAACCTGTCCAGGTGAGTGAGAGAGAACCAGCAGGGCGGGCGCTGAAGAGGTCGTATTCTAGTCAGAGAAGGCTGGGAGGGTGTTTGAGTATGCAGAGACAGTGCCTCCATGGTATCTCTTCCCACAGCAGAACTTTTTCTGTAGGTCTCTGGAGGGAAATATACCCCTTTTTTCTCTTCTGAGATCTGATCCTTGCTTATTTTATTTTACATCTTGATTTTTGTTTGTGTGCCTAGTTTTCTCCTTCCTGGGGTTCTGTCACCTACCCCTTCTTTGTACCTGTCACAGTGTCTGTCCCTATTACTTCCACTGCCCTAGCTATGCAATTCCACCTTCCAGGCCTCACTCTAAAGAGAGATCTCTGAACTCATCACTGTTTTCTGACTGTTGCACTTTCCCACTCCAATGAGAAATACTGTGGGGCTGGCCCAGTGGCGTAGTGGTTAAGTTCATGTGCTCTGCTTCAGCGGCCTGGGGTTCACAGGTTTGGATCCCTGGTGTGGACCTACGCACCGCTCATCAAGCCATGCTGTGGCAGCATCCCATATAAAGTAGAGGAAGATGGGCACAGATGTTATCCAATCTTCCTCAGCAAAAAAGAGGAGGATTGGCGGCAGATGTTAGCTCAGGGCTAATCTTCCTCAAAAAAAAAAGAAAAGAAAGAAATACTGATTTCCCTTCCTAACATCCAACTCTTCCTTGTGTGTTGTGCTGTCACAGTAACCTAGTCTCATACTGTTCATCAATCCGGTTCCTTAGTTTCTCTTTTTCCCCCACTCTCAGGTTCTTCAGTGGTTTTGTTTTCCATTTTCTCTACTGTATTCCTAATCCTTAAAATTTTCCTTCAGTGTCATGAATTAACCTCTTTCTGTTCTCTGGATGAGACTCCCAATTGATATCTTCCTTAATACTGTCGAGCATACACTTTTAGTTCTAGATATTTTACTGGCCTAAGATTTCCCAGTTCCTGAGTAAGGCAATAGGAATCATCTTCCCTCCACAAAAAACCCTTTCCACCATCCTATTTTAATGTTAGATTCTCCTTTAGTACTGTATCTCTTATCCTGTCCACACTGGTGTTATCTCGAATGTTCTTTACCTACAGAGTTCTTGTCTTAAAGGTCTGGGCTCTTTCTGTTGACTGTTTAACTAGAAAAGACTGTTTTACATCCTACATCAGTTCTAGCCTAAATCATAGCTTATCTCTTCTTCAGTTTACTTCCTTCATACATTTGATATTTCTGATTTTCCTTTGGTTCATCTTAGGTTTTAGCATTGTATTCATTTCCATAAATCATTTGTTTGTCTCATTATATTCTTGTTATTTTTTTTAACAGCTTTATTGAGATAATTCACATACCTTACAATTTGCCAACTCAGAGCAAACAATTCAGTGTTTTGTAGTATATTAACTGAGTTATGTAACCATCACCACAAGCGATTTTGGAAGATTTTCATCACTTAAAAAAATATGTTTCTGGGGCTGGCCCGGTGGCATAGTGGTTATGTTCATGTGCTCCACTTCGGTGGCCCGGGGTTCACAGGTTCAGATCCCGGGTGCAGACCTACGCATCGCTTACCAAGCCATGCTGTGGCAGGTGTCCCATTTATAAAGTAGAGGAAGATGGCAGGGATGTTATCCCAGGGCCAGTCTTCCTGAGCAAATAGAGGAGGATTGGCAACAGATGTTAGCTCAGAGCTAATCCTCCTCACACACACACACAAAGTATGTTTCTTCCCAAGCCCCAGCCCTAGGCAGCCGCTCATGTACTTTCTATCTCTGTAGATTTGCCTGTTCTGGACATTTCACATAATAGAATCATAAAATATGTGGTCTTTTGTGTCTGGCTTCTTTAATTTAGCATAATGTTTGTGACGTTCTTCCATGTTGTAGCATGTATCAGTACTTCATTCCTTTTTATTGCCAAATAATATTCCATTGTATGGAGATACCACATTTTATTTTATTTTATTTTATTTTACTATTTTTTTGGTGAGGAAGATTTGCCCTAAGCTAACATCTGTTGCTGATCTTCCTCTTCTTTTGCTTGAGGAGGATTAGCCCTGAGCTAACATCTGTGCCGATCTTCCTCTATTTTGTATGTGGGTTGCTGCCACAGCATGGCTGATGAGTGGTGTAGGTCCGTGCTCAGGATCCAAACCCGTGAACCCTGGGCCACTGAAGCAGAGCATGGTGAACTTTTTTTTTTAATTAATTTATTTATTTAGTGTGTGTGTGTGTGTGTGTGAGTGAGAGGAAGATCAGCCCTGAGCTAACATCCATGCCAATCCTCTTTTTTTGCTGAGGAAGACTGGCCCTGGGCTAACATCCGTGCCCATCTTCCTCCACTTTATATGGGACGCTGCCACAGCATGGCCTGACAAACGGTGTGTCAGTGTGCGCCTGGGATCCGAACCCAGGCCACCAGCAGCAGAGCGCGAGCACTTACCCGCTACGCCATGGGGCCGGCCCCCAGCATGCCGAACTTAACCACTATGCCATGGGGCTGGCCGTGAGACCACATTTTATTTACTCATTCATCTATTGATGGACATTTGGATTGTTTCCACTTTTTGGCTTGTATGAATTATGCTACTGTGAACATTGGTGTATAAGTTTTTTGTGAACATGTCTTTTCATTTTTCTTGGGTATATACCTAGAAGTGGAATTCTTGGGTCATGTGGAGTCCAGGAAGGGTTCACACATGGTGCTTCTAGACTCAGGGTCAGCATTATCTCCTCCCAGCCAAGATGTGTGACAGTACGCACAGAGTATTGCCAAGCAGGGAAACTCACTTGAGTCTTTGGTGTCCAGAGTTTTTATTGGGGCTCAATCACATATTGCCCACATGGCTGACTTTTAGTTTCTAGCCCCTCCTGAAGTCAGACTACCTGGTTCCTCCGAAGGTCCAGAGGTCGGAACTGATACAGCATGGCCCAAAGCCTCCGTCATAAATCACACTGTTAGACTGTCTGGTGGCAAAAGCTCCTGGGCAAACAAAGACACTCCTATCAGGCAAGACATTCCAGGGGCCTAGAGATCACCTCCCAGTAGCCAAGTGCTAGGGCCAGACGTCTCTTTGGGTGAGGTTAAATCTTCACTGAAGGTGACTGTGAAAATGAACAATAAAGGGATTAACTTAGAAATATAGAGGAAATAGAGCTTATGGTTGTATAGTAAGAATGGGAGTGACAGCATGATATGTACGAGGTATATCCACATTTTGAATTAGGAAGATGGTGCCATGAATTAGGAAAGAAGGCATGAAACAGGAAATGAGCAAGGCCATGGGGTTGACTCTCAAGAGTGGCCTGAAGTCAGCCAAATGGAAGCCAGTGTTAGAATGTGTCACAGGAGAAGTGGAGTGGAAACACAGACAAGTGGAGTATTCATGGTGATGTCCACTTGTGCTGCCAGGATGACTGTTTGGATCTGACTTGTGAATAATTGAGGTGGCATGGTGGAGGGTGGCTTGGTTTTGTATTTTTGTAGCTCTAGGTTGTCCTACCTTTCACCTGGGCAGTGGTAGTATAGCAATAATAAGGAACAGCCAGATGCTCTAAGAAAAACTGAAGGTAAAGCTGACACTACCTCGGTCTTAAAGGAGGAAGTTGATCCTTTTGTACAACCTAACTGTTGCCAACGGAGACATAAATGTAGAATTCCTAAAGTAGATGCCGCTGGTGGCAAGTGAGGGAACAGTATATCAGGGACCTTGAAATGGGAAAAATTTGGATGTGACTTCTCTATGAATGCAGAATTTGATTGAAAAAGGTGACAGTTTCTATATCCCATGCAGCAGCACATTGGCTTCTGAAGATGACTGCAGGGTACACTGGCCAGCTGCAAAATTTACTAACAATCGTTGCCATATTTCATTATGAATGGAACATAAGATAACATCACACAGCTAGACTAAAGGTTGGTGTGTTGATTATAGGAGTTGTCCACTAAAAATGACTGATGTTTTGCAAAGTTAGTGTGATGGTGGTCTACAGAAGGGCAAATTTAGGAACAGGATTATGATGCAAGAGTCTGTCTCAGCTCACTTTAATTCAAATACATTCTAACCTGCTAGGTCACAAATATATTTATTCAATATACCTCAATATGCATATTTCCCTGATCTCTATCATCTGAAATTTGGTTCCTCTAAGTGGACTTAAAGAATCCCAAAACTCTAAATGTTGGACTGTCTAAAACCTTGGTTCTATATCTTCATAATCTTTCATTCTACATGCCCTCCCAACATATCACCCAGTCCTCTTTTCTTGAATATTAGGTATATATTGATTATTTCCACATTTTATCTCCATTTGTACCTCCAACTGGATCTTGATGTCTGTACTCCATATGTAATAATCATCTCCAAGTTTATGTTCCACGATGCGTACTTTTTTCTACACATTCTGGGTTTCAGTAATATTCCTCATCTCAATTTGAGATGCTTCCACCCACCCAGTGGCTCAAGTCATCTAGTTGGCGGAGTAATCCTGGATTCCTTAGTTTCATTAACCACTCTCCCCACTGAACCCATTATTCAACCTTGTCTTTTCTTTATGCGGATATATCCTGATTTCCTCCACTTTCCATCATCTCCATTGCTCCTTCAAACCACATTTAACAATCTCCAACTCCCTTCTTTTTTTTCTTTCCTTCTTCTTGATTCGGTTTTTCCAAACTAGATTTAAGATCAATGAAAGTAGGGCATATTTTATATATTCCAAACACCAGCATAGTGCCTTGTACACGGGAACCATTCAATGTATAGTGTTGGAGTGAACAAATGCAAGCCCCGTCATGTTGGATCAGTTCTCTCTGCCACCTCTGATCTAGTGTCTTTCCAAGTTCTGTCGAATGGTTTCCTCCAAACCCTGTCATTTGCTGTGAACAGTGACTTGCTTGTATTTTACTGTCCCTGCACGTTTTGCAAGTTCCTATTTAGAAAGCAGCCAAATCTACTTAGATTGTCAACTGTGTAGCCTTATAGGTAATTGGTACACCAACTGCCTTTTACTTTGTGTTTGTTGATATTATTGTGTTTTTACCAATGTGTAAGAAATAAGGAACATTTATACGTGGCATTTCTTTTATACTGTTATCATAGGGTTGTCACTGAAGTGCCATTCTTTTTTTTTTTGTGAGGAAGATCGGCCCTGAGCTAACATCTGCCAATCCTCCTCTTTTTGCTGAGCAAGACTGGCCCTGGGCTAACACCACGCCCATCTTCCTCCACTTTATATGGGACACCACCACAGCATGGCTTGCCAATCGGTGTGTCGGTGCGCACCCGGGATCTGAACCGGCAAACCCCAGGCCACCGCAGCAGAGCGTGGGCACTTAACCGCTTGCGCCACTGGGCCAGCCCCCTGAAGTGCCATTCTTTTTAAAACACCAAGGAATTTTTTAAACATTTTTATTCTAAACAAGATTATGAAAGCATTCATTGTTTTCTTCTTTCGTAGAAACTGGCAAAGTTGATAATCATCTGCAGGGTTGCTGGGAAAGTCAAAGAATGCTGAAAGGTATGGAACAACACCACAAAGACAATGCATTTGGAAATATTGTTCCTCAAAGCAAAAGTCATTTTCCTGTCAGGCAAAATCATAGGTTCAAGTTCTATATAAAAACTTTGAAATCAAATTTAAGTTTAGTCAACCAGAGCAAAAGCTATGAAATGAAGAACTCTATTAAATTTAATGGAGATGGGATCTTATTTCTTCCTGGAAAGCATGAAGATTTTCATTCTCCAGTTAAATTCCCTGTAAGTGCAAAACCCATTAGCAATAAGTCCCAAGTCATTAAGCATCAGAGAACTCATGAAATACAGAAAGCTAATGTATGCAGTGAATGTGGGAAAGCCTTCTTTAAGAAGTCTCAGCTCACTGATCATCAGAGAGTTCATACAGGAGAGAAACCTTACGGATGCAATCTGTGTGCGAAAGTATTCTCCAGAAAGTCCAGGCTCAACGAACATCAGAGAATTCATAAAAGAGAGAAATCCCTTATATGCAGTGATTGTGGAAAAGTCTTCACCATGAAGAGCCGTCTGATTGAACACCAGCGAACTCACACTGGAGAGAAACCCTATGTATGCAGTGAATGTGGAAAAGGCTTCCCAGGGAAGCGTAATCTCATTGTACACCAGCGAAATCATACTGGAGAGAAATGCTATGTGTGTAGTGACTGTGGAAAAGGCTTCACTGGGAAGAGCATGCTCATCATACATCAGCGAACTCATACAGGAGAGAAACCCTACATCTGCAGTGAATGTGGGAAAGGCTTCACCACAAAGCACTATGTCATCATACATCAGCGAAATCATACAGGAGAGAAACCGTATATATGCAGTGAATGTGGGAAGGGTTTCACCATGAAGAGTCGCCTGACTGAACATCAGCGAACTCATACAGGAGAGAAACCCTATGTATGCAGTGAATGTGGAAAAGGCTTTCCCAGGAAGAGCAATCTCATTGTACATCAGAGAAATCATACAGTAGACAAATCCTACGTATGTAGTGAATGTGGAAAAGGCTTCACTGTGAAGAGCATGCTCATCATACATCAGCGAACTCATACTGGAGAGAAACCCTACATCTGCAGTGAATGTGGGAAAGGCTTCCCCTTGAAGAGTCGGCTGGTTGTACATCAGCGAACGCATACTGGAGAGAAACCTTACAGATGCAGTGAATGTGGGAAAGGTTTCATCGTGAATAGTGGACTGATGTTACATCAGCGAACTCACACTGGAGAGAAACCCTATATATGCAAGAAATGCGGGAAAGGTTTTGCCTTTAAGAGCAATCTTGTGGTACATCAACGAACTCATACTGGAGAGAAGCCCTTTATGTGCAGTGAATGTGGGAAAGGCTTCACCATGAAACGCTATCTCATCGTACATCAGCAAATTCATACAGAAGAGAAATCCTATATATGCAGTGAATGTGGAAAAGGCTTTGCCATGGAAAATGAGCTCATTTTACATCAGCAGATTCATACTGGAGAGAAACCTTATGCATGCAATGAATGTGGTA
The DNA here is from genome assembly GCF_057802395.1 of Ceratotherium simum simum. Classification (NCBI taxonomy): domain Eukaryota; kingdom Metazoa; phylum Chordata; class Mammalia; order Perissodactyla; family Rhinocerotidae; genus Ceratotherium; species Ceratotherium simum. The sequence goes on along the minus strand of NC_141932.1, from coordinate 9,409,487 downwards.
AAGGCTTCACTGTGAAAAGCCGTCTAATCGTTCATCAGCGAACTCATACAGGAGAGAAACCTTTTATATGCAGCGAATGTGGAAAAGGCTTCTCCTCAAAGAGAAATCTCCTTGTACATCAGAGAACTCATAATGGAAACAAACCCTAACCATGCAATGAATATGGTTACACCTTCAGGAAGAAAATACACCTTGTGTAACACCAGAGATTTCACAGAGGATAGACTTCCTTTATATGTACTGACTGTGGAAAATCCTGTTCCTACAGTATTGGTCTCATTACCCAGCAGGGAATTTACCCAGGAGACAAATGGTATGTATGTAATCAATGTGAAAAAGACTTCAACGTGAATTCAGCACCCATCAAAGAACTTACTAAAGAGAGAGACCCTATGGATTCAGCGATTGGAGGTAACCTTTCTCTCATTTGTTAAGCCTTGATAAAAATATGACAATACATATGAGAAATGTATAAATCAAGGTACATAATCCATTGCAGAGAATCTGAACTCATTCCATACAAGTGAACTCTTGCAGGGGACAAACCATGATGGTTCAGTGAACTCATTAAACATCAGTATGCTCCTAGCCTACTTGAATATGGTCAGTGTAGATTAGCCTGTTGCTAGATTTTTCACCCTTGGGAAATTATGGAATTTGCATAGGAGTGAAATTTATTGAATGCAGAGAATGTGCTAGTGCCTTCAGTGATCAATTACCTCATGTTGTATGTTAAAATTTACGTAGAGAAAAACTGAAACATTCAATGCAGAAAAGGCTTGAAGAAACATTTCTAGGTAATTAGATGTCTGAAAAGTATATACTAGGATAAATCTTATGAAGGGAGAGAGCAGGAAAGCCTTCTATGGAAATAAAGAGCCTATCTCATCAGTGATCCTAAGACATCACCAGTGAGCTCATACACAGTAGATGATCATGGGAAAGCCTTTGCCTAGAAATAAAACCCCAATAGTTGCCTGATATTCATGCTAGAGAAACATTTTCAGATGGCAATCAATATGCCAGGAATTCAGTGATACATTCTGTCTCATCATTTCTCATGAATTCATACAGAAATAAAACTGTATGAACATACTCAATGTGGCATAACTTCAGCAAAATAGCATAGAATTCTGAAGGAAAGAAGCCTTGTGAAAATGATGTATACTTGAGTTTTTTATTACCAGGATATCACCTGATATCCATTTTGGGACAGGATACCTTGAACCAAATTCTCAATGATTCCATAATTTTAAAGTAGCCTATTCTCAACACTGATTGAATTTTTTTTTTTTTTTGTGAGGAAGATCAGCCTTGAGCTAACATCCATGCCAATCCGTCTCTTTTGTTTGCTGAGGAAGACTGGCCCTGTGCTAACATTTATTGCCAATCTTCCTCCTTTTTTTTTTTTTCCCTTTTTTCTCCCCAAAGCCCCAGTAGATAGTTGTATGTCATAGTTGCACATCCTTCTAGTTGCTCTATGTGGGACGCCGCCTCAGCACGGCCCAACAAGAGGTGCATTGGTGCGCACCCGGGATCCGGACCCAGGCCGCCAGTAGTGGAGCGCACACACTTAACCACTAAGCCACGGGGCCGGCCCCAAATTTTAATGTTATATACGATGCAGGGGTGTTCTGTGCTCACCTCGTATCATTATATGATTAGCTCTTGCATTTGTTAGGCTCTAAATTCATCTCTTTCAGTCTGCTATGTACTTCAAAAGAAAAACAAGTATATTCATAAATGTAATTCAGTATATTTGGATGTATTTATCCAAGTTTATAAGTAGCATTAAGTAGTTTATAAAAGCACTTTAAATATGATTTTTCTAAAATTTGTTTTGAAATAATTTTAGACTCACAAGAAATTATAAAATATACAAAGTTGCTGAGTACCTTTGCTCAGCTTCTTCAGTGATATTCTTACATAACCATACTACATAGTCAAAACCAATAATATGACATTGGTACAATGCTGTTAAGTAAACTATAGATCTTATTTGGATTTCACTAGTTTTTGCATGCACTAATTTGTGTGAGGTTTTTTCTGTTTTGTTTTTTGGTGTAGAGTTCTAAGAAATTTTATCACATATATAGATTTATGTAAATCCCACCACAATCAGGATGCAGAATTGTTGTGCCAACATGAAGAAACATCCTCGTGCTACCCCGTTATGGTCACACTCTGCCCCCAACCCTGACCCATGGTGACCACTGATGAGTACTCCACCACTCTAAATTTTGTCATTTCAAGAACACTGTTAAAATGGAATCATACAGTATGTAACCTTTGAGGTAGGCTTTCTTTCACTCAGCAAATGGCCCTTAAGATCTATCCAATTTGTTGAGCATATAGATTTACTTTTTGTTACTGAGTGGTATTCTTTGGTATGGATGTCCCATGGTTGGTTTGTCCATTCACTGATGACAGACATTTGGGTTATTTCCAGTGTTTTACTGTTATGAATAAAGATGCTGTAAACATTTGTGTACCCAATTTTGTGTGAACGTAAGTTTTCCTTTCTCTGGGCTAAATACCCAGGAGTCACATGTTAAGTTTGTGTTTAACTTGATAAGAAACTGCTAAACTTTTCTAGAGTGGCTGTACTAATTTACATTCCCACCAGCAGTGTAGGAATGCTTCACTGGTTCATATCCTTTCTAGCACTTGGCACTGTCATATTTGAGTCTAGCCATCCTGTCAGGTGTGTGGGAGTATATAATGATGGCCTTGACTTACATTTCCCTAACAGCAAATGATGTTCAACACCTCTGTGGACATTGAGAACCACATTGGGTAATGTCATCATTTTTGCTTTCAACCATTAAACATAATCTAAAAAACTCAAATGGAGAATAGCCTATTATATGTGGTGATATATTTACCCTTCGTATTCCTTTTTCTTATTCCTGATGTTACACGTTTCCTTCTGTTATTTCCTTTTTGTCAGAACTTTTATCAGTTCTCTTTTAGCAGGTCTGCTGGCAACAAATTCTTAGTTTCCTAGCAATAGCGCTCCTGTTTTCTTTTCTATCCAGAGTTACTTCCCTTGATATAATAAGGATATTCAATCCAGTTTACAAAAGGTGAGTCCTGCTTTTGACAAAAAAAAAAGGACATCTCCCACATAGTGTTGTGGCAGAGTTCAATCCCCAACTTCGTGTTGAGTAGTTCATTCCTTTAGAAATATTTTTTGAGCATCTACACTGTGCCAGACACTGGGGACATGTCAATGAAGAAAACAGGCAAAGTCATGGCCTTTATAGAGCATACAGTCTAGTGAAGGAGATTGAGTAAAATAAATACATAATAGAATGTCAGTTCTGATAAATGCTATGAAGAAATATCAAGCCTAGTAGAAAGGTTGTACTGGAGGAGATGTTTTAGTAAGGGTTTTCAAGGAAAGCTGTTCTGGGCGGATGTAATTTGAATCAAGACCTAAGTGTACTGAGGGGAGCCAGCCAGCATAATATTTGTAAGCCAGGAACACCCCAGATCTGTTTCTAAGTGTTTTCTCGGGGCTTCCTGCCTCAGGATTCTCTGAGAAGCTTGTAAAAGATATAAATTCGCGAGTCACATCCAGACCTCCTAAGCCAGAACTTCTGGGACTAGGGCCCAGGATCTGGGTTTATAAAATGAGCTTTCTGTTCTACATTTAAATTTGAACATCTCTGCCCTAAATCCTGGATTAGTGCTCCCGCCCCGGGGTATTAAGATGGACTTGAGGCAGATATTCTGTAGCAAAGAACCAGACATGAGTGCTCCCCGAGTCTGACGCTCAGATCCTTTCTACTTGTCCTGTGAACCTACACATGCTGTCATGGCAAGGGGTCAGATCAGCTCATGCCTGAAACTGATCAGTCAGTGTCCCAGAATGGGCTGCCCAGGCGGCTCTGAGCTCTCTGATGCCCACCAGATGCTGAATTTACCTTTCAGAGCTTGACATCCCAAGTGAATGGGGCTGAAATTTAATCCCTGAAGGGAATATAATATTCTTACTATTAAGAAATTATGAAAACAAATTCTTAATGTATCAAAATTTGAAAACATATATAAGCAAATGAAATTTTAAATCATCCATAATTGTACCTGAATCAAGCATTAACAGTATATTCTCCCCAAATTTTCAAATGCATGTAAGTGTATTTCTCTTATGAAAGAAAAATGAGTCTATTTTATATTTACTATATTATTAACATGTACATCATTAAATATTCTAAAACTTTTCTAAAATTGACATCTTTTTATAATACTAAAGTAATACATATTTATGATACAAAGATGTATTAATGGAGAATTGCAAAAATTGAGAACGTGAAAACTTCTGACATTCTCCACCCGTTTAGCACAAACCCTAATGTAATCCAAACTAAACGTTTTATTGAACCAATCACAATTTTCAAAAAGACAAATGTTTATGACCCCCTCATAATGGGATCATAATATATATATTATCTTGCAGATACGTTTTTTGTCCTCTGAAGAATATGGTTATCTTTCCTTATTTATACTGACAATTGTAGTATATTCTTTTTAATTGCTATATACTGTTGAGTGGATCTTCCATAACTTACTAAAGTATTCCTCTATCATTGTACATTTAGATTTTTCCCTTTTTTTAAATTACAAAAGCGCCGTGGTTAATATTAAGAACACTTTTTACCGAATTAACTGTTAGAATTGCTGGGTCAGAGAGAATGAAAAATTTAAATTGGATCCAGGTTGCCTTCCAAAAAGGGGGTGTCTACTTAAATCCTCTACAAGTAAACCTCCAACACCTGCATAAAAATAACACTTTAAAGTGTGCTCTATTTTTACTTTGAGAACTATGCAAAGTATAATTGCATTATCTCATAATTTCATACTCTCAAATGCACCCGTCATTTATTTTTGGAAAAAATATGTAGCCATTTGCTCCTTCACTTCATCCCCTTCCCCACTAGAGGTCGCTGTGTATGTACGCCCCTGTGGGTACAGTATTAGCATTTTTATGGAAATCCGCCGCATTGGCTTCGCCCCTTCAATGGCTGTCTTACTTCCTTCTAAACCACAAAGGCCTTACCCACTCCACACACAACCGCTCTCTCCCCAAACCTAAGACTTTAAGTGACCACTGCTTTTCTCAACCCTGTGACTGCCGCCTCTCCGGTGACATCTCGGCGTCTACAAACCTTTTTTATCTTCCCAAGTCGTGGGGCGGTCTCAGCCCACTCTGCCGTACGGACACACGCCTTCCTCTAAGATGGCCGCGCCCATGGCGCTCCAGCGTAACGTCTCCGCTCTAGAGTGCACACAGGGCGCCGCCATCTTTCTTTGTTCCCCAGCCGGCTGAACGTGCCATGTTGGCCTTGAATAGGCAACGGCCTCTGAAGTCTTACGCAGTTAGCACAGCATTGTTGCCTGTCCCTCGCAGCGAGCAGGTAGAAGCATTGAGGTGGCCAGGAAAGACTTAGATTCTTCCCGCAGCCGTTATGGCCCCTCCCTTCAGAAACGCCGAGGTGGGCGTGGCCATGTTACGTCATAGAGCGGGCCCGCAGCCGGAACTCGGAAATCCGGCAGCGCTCGGAGGTCCTCGCCGGACTCCCTGGTCCCAGCCGGTCAGCGTCCGTAGGGACCGCGAAGGAGGGCGTCCGAATAGGAAGTGCTTTCGGACGTGGGCTCAGCCTTTTGGCGCTGCCAGGGATGTCTGGACAGGTTCGGGATCAGGTGAGTCGGGTTCCGGGCTTGGATTCCCGGCCCGTGGGGACCGTGAAACGTGAGCATGTGTGAAGGACCGTAGTTGGGACTTTATTTGGCTTCAGTCACTGAGGGATTTGGGCGTTAAGTGATGGGGCCTTTGGCACTCGGTGATTAAGAGTCTGAAGAAATCATCCACCCCGAGGCCGACTCTGTCAGGTTCGAGGTCCACGTGGAGCACTGGCTTGTGGGACTGTGGTTGAGAAGTGGGGTGTAAAGTTTGTATCAGTGAACGCGGGGTCTCTTCCAGGTTCGCGATTTAAAGTGGGGCAGTGTTAGAGAAGCCTGGGTTAGGGGATATCCCTGTTGGTTTCTTGGGCATATTTGGGGTTTAATATGCCGTTGAATATAGGACTCAGTCATAGAGGCGCCAGGTGGAGGTTGTCGGTGTTTGAGGAGGTCCAGGGCCCCTGGAAAATCGGTAGGTTCAGGCTCAAACCTTGAATGCCGGAAACAGACTGGTGGGGTGCATTTCCCCAGTTAACTCAAATCCAGTTCACTCCTTCAAGTTCAAGTCCGTCCTCACGGACCTTACTAAAAACTTTTTGTCTCCCCGCATCACCACTTTTCTCACTGTCCCCTCAAAATTCAGTGTGGTTGGCAGTGATCTAGTGATATGTTTACTATTAAAGATGTAAACATCTTGCCTCCAAATTTATTATACTTCTTTTGGATATTTCCTTTTAGGGTCGTTCTAACTCAAGTAAAAGCATCTCCTTTACCCTATATTCTGTTTCACAGTGAGAACCTTTTTTTTTTTTTTTTTTTACATTTGGGATAATCTATATAAACATAAGGACAGTTGATTGTATAACTTCATTTCTCATCCTCAACATATTTGCATATGAGATGATATCTTATACATTTTTTAATAGTTGCAATAGTATCAACACAGATTGGTGAGCCAGTGGCATGGTGCCTGGAATCCAATGTATTCATTACTGTGAGTAGTATTGACATAAAATACTCAAAAGTATTCAATTATAATTTCAGTAACCCATTTTGACTTTCTGATTGCACAGATTCTTCCACTTCATTTAAACTTTTACTGTGTCCTCTTTTTTTTGTCTCAGAGATTTCTGGCTATGTTTATTCCGTGGTAAACTTTTCCTTGACAGCTTTTTGCAATTAGAGTTGGTGTTTTTTCATTCCCTCTTTTTTTTTTTGGTGAGGAAGATCAGCACTGAGCTAACATCTGATGCCAGTCCTCCTCTTTTTGCTGAGGAAGACTGGCCCTGGGCTAACATCGTGCCCATCTTCCTCTACTTTACATGGGAGGCTGCTACAGCATGGCTCTACAAGCAGTGCATTGGTGCATACCTGGGATCCGAACCAGCGAACCCCGGGCCATCGCCGCGCGCACCTAACCACTTGAGCCATGCGGCTGGCCCCCGTTCCCTCTTTTTTTGTGCTATAGAAAAGGAAGTCCTTGTTGTTGTTAGTCTGAGGTTTAATTTGTTGTTAGTCTGAGGTTTAATTGACATACCATAAATTCACCAAGTATAAGTATACACTTCAGTGATTTCAACTGAGTTTCTAAAGTCAACCATCAGCACAATCTAATTTTAAAACATTTCTGTCACCCCAAAAAGTTTTCTTGGTTCTCCATGCCCTCAGTCTCCACTCCTACCCCCAGCCATGCACAACCACTGATCATCTTCCTGCCTCTGTTAATTTGCAATTGCTGGACATTTCATATAAACAGAATCATTAAATATGTAGTTTTTTGTGGCTGCCTTTTTTTCATTTAGCATAATATTTTTGAGGTCTGTCTATATTATAATTATCACCAAGTTTTTTCTTTTTTTTTCAAATGACTTCGGGCAAAATTGACATACAGTAACCTGCCCATATTTAAATCGTACAGATTGGTAAGTTTGACATATATACTCATGAAACTATCACAATGAAGATAGTGAACACACCCATCACCTCCGGAAGTTTCTTTGTGCCCCTTTTTAATCTATCCCTCTTATGTTTCCCCACCCCTCCCCAAGCAACCACCGATCTATTTTTCATTACTATAGGTTAGTTTTTATTTTTTAAAGTTTTATTTAAATGAAATCATACAGTATGTACTTGTTTTTATTCTGATTTGTTTGCCTCAGCATTAATATTTTGAGATTCATCCTTGTGTGTCTCCATAGTTCCTTTTTGTTGCTTTGTATTCCGTTGTAGGGATATCAATTTATTCTGTAGGGTTTACTAATTCACCTGTTGAGGGGCATTTGTGTTGTTTCCAATTTGTAGCTATTACAGATAAAGCTTCTATGAATGCTCATGTTCAAATCTATATTTGCATATATTTTCCTTTTTCTTGGGTAAATCCCTAGGAGGTGAATGGCTAGATCATATAGTGGGTGTATGTTTCACTTTTTAAGAAATTGCTAAACTGTTTTCCATAGTGATTGTACTTTGTATTTCCACCAGAAATATATGGTTGTTCATGTTGCCACATCTTTGCCAGCACTTGGTATCACCATTCTTTTTAATTTTAAGCATTCTAATAGGCGTAGAGCAGTATCTTGTGGTTTTAGTTTGTATTTACCTAATGGTGGCTAATGATGTTGAGCATCTTTTCATGTGCTTGTTTACCATCCATATGTCTTCCTTGGTGAAGTCTCTGTTCAAGTCTTTTGCAGTTTTCTGTTGTGTTTTCTTATTGTTGATTTTTAGAATTCTTTATATGGTCCGGATACAAGTCTTTTATCAGATATATGATTTGCAAATATTTTCTTCCTATCTATAGTTTACCTTTTCTTTTTGCTTTAGAATGTCTTTTGATGTGCAAAATTTAATACCAATTCAATTTATCAGTTTTCTTCTTTTATAGCTCACTGGTTTGGTGACACATCTAAGAATTCTTTGCTTAACCCAAAGTCATGAGAAATGTCTTCTGTGTTTTCTACACAATAATGTGTGTGTATATGTGTGTGTGTTAGATAGATAGATAGATAGATATAGATATGGATATGACTACTTATTTATTTATTTTGTGAGGAAGACTAGCCCTGAGCTAACAGCCGTTGCCAATCCTCCTCTTTTTGCTGAGGAAGATTGGCCCTGGGCTAACATCCGTGCCCATCTTCCTGTACTTTATATGGGACGCTGCCATAGCATGACTTGGCAAGCGGTGCATCGGTGCGCGCCTGGAATCTGAACTTGCAAACCCTGGGCCGGCGCAGCAGAGTGCACGCACTTAACCACTGCGCCACCGGGCTGGCTCCTGGATATGACTTTCTTTTTTAGAACAGTTTTAGGTTCACAGCAAAACTGAGTGGGAACTACATAGAATTCCCAAATACCCCCTATTTCCACACATGCACAACCTTCTTCACTGTCAACATCCTGCACCAGACTGGTATATTTGTTACAATCATTCAACCTCTGTTGACACATCATTATCACCTAAAGTGCATAGTTTACATTAGGGTTAACTCTTGGTGTTGTACATTCTGTGGGTTTTGACAAATGTACAGTGACATGTATCCATCATTTACTATCATACAGAGTAGTTTCACTGCCCTAAAAGTCCTCTTTGTTCTGCCTGTTCATCTTTACCCTCTCGCCAACTCCTGGCAACAGCTGATCTTTTTACTGTCTCTATAGTGTTGCCTTTTCCAGAATGTCATATAGTTGGAATCATACAGTATGTAGCCTTTTTAGATTGGTTTCTTTCACTTAATATGCATTTATATTTCCTCCTTGTCTTTTCGTGGCTGGATAGCTCATTTACTTTTAATGCCTAATAATATTCCCTTGTCTGAATGGATAAAACTGCTATAAACATCCATGAACATGTTTCTGTGTGGACATAAGTTTTCAGCTCATTTTGGTAAATACCAAGGAACGTGATTGTTGGATCATATGAGTATGTTTAGTTTTGTAAGAAACTGCCAAACTGTCTTCCAAAGTGGCTGCTCCATTTTGCATTCCCACCAGCCATGAATGAGAGTTCCTATTGCTCTGCACCCTCTCCAGCTGCTGGTGGTGTCAGTGTTTTGAATTTTGGCTATTTTAATAGGTGTGTAATGGTATCTCATTGTTTTAATTTGTTATTCCCTGATTACATATGATGTTGAACATCTTTTCATGTGCTTATTTGCTATCTCTATATCTTCTTTGGTGAGGTGTCAATTCAGGTCTTTTGCCCATTTTTTAATTGAGTTGTGTTTTCTTATTGTTGAGTTTTAATAGTTCTTTGTATATTTTGGATAACAGTCTTTTATCAGATATGTCTTTTGCAAATATTTTTTCCGGCCTGTGGCTTGTCTTCTCATTCTCTTGAGATAGTTTATAATTTTAGCTGTTACATTTAAATTTATTATCTATTTTAATTTAATTTTTTAATGTATGGTGTGAGGTAAGGATCTAGGTTCAGATTTTTGGAAATGGATATCCAGTTGTCCCAGTACGATTTGTTGCAAAGACCATCCTTTCCCACATTGCATTGTCTTGCATTTTTATTGAAAATCAGTTGACCATACGTGTATTTATTTCGCAACTCTCAATTCTATTGCACTGAATTATGTATCTATCATTATCTCACTACAATGCCTATCTTTATTACTATGGCATTATAGTAAATTTTGAAATAGGTTAGTATAAGTGCTCCAACTTTATAATTCTATTTTACAATTGGTTTGGCTATCCTAGGTTCTTTGCCCTTTTTTTGTGAGGAAGATTTCTTTTTTTGCTGAGGAAGATTCACCCTGAGCTAACGTCAACGTCTGTCGCCAATCTTCCTCTTTTTTCACTTGAGGAAGGTTAGCCCTAAGGTAACATCCGTACCAGTCTTCCTCTGTTTTATATGTGGATCTCTGCCACACCATGCTGATGAGTGGTGTATGTCCGTGCCCATGAACCTGAGTCGTGAAAGTGGAGTGCACCGAACTTAACCACTAGGCCATGGGGCCAGCCCTAGGATTCTTTACCTTTTAATGTAAGTGTTAGAATCAGCTTCTTGATATTTATAAAATTCCTGGGGTACTTTTGATAGTGATTTCATTGAATCTTTATCCATTTGGGGAGAATTGCCATGACAACCATACTGAATCTTCCAATCCATGGGCTTGGAATGTCTCTCCATTTATTTATATCTCTTTAAATTTGTCTCAGAAATGTTTTATAGTTTTCAGTATATAAGTCTTGCATTAGTTTTAATTTCTTCTTAAGTATTATTTTTTCTTTTCAATGCTATTGTGTGTGGAATTTCTTCTTAAGTTTCCTTTTTGACTGGATCATTGCCAGTATAGAGATATACAACTTACTTTAATATATTGATATTGTACCCTGCAATCTTGCTAAACTTATTATTATTATTTTGTGTGCGTGTGAGGAAGATCAGCCAACATCTGATGCTGATCCACCTCTTTTTTGCCGAGGAAGATTGGCCCTGAGCTAACTTCTGTGCCCATCTTCCTCTACTTTATATATGGGACGCCGCCACAGCATGGTGTCACAAGTGGTGCATTGGTGCACGCCCAGGACCCGAACCCACAAACCCTGGGCCGCTGAAGCGGAGCGCGCACACTCAACCACTTGCGCCACTGGGCCGGCCCCATTTGTTTGTTATTTTTAATACGGGTTTTTTGCATGTATTTTTTAGGATTTTTCTATATACAAGATCATGTTGTCTATGAATAAGGACAGTTGTACTCTGCATTTCTCATCTGGATGCCTTTAATTTTTATTTACTTATTTATTTATTTATTTAATGTTTGTTACCGATTGAACTGGTTAGAACTACTAGTGTAGTAATGGATACAAGGGGTGAAAGCAGGCATCCTTGTCTTGTTCTCACTTCTAGGAGAAAAACATTCAGAATTTTACCATCAAGTGTGATATTAGTTTTGGTTTTTTGTCAATGCCCTTTGTCAGTTTGTCTCCTACTATTCCTAGTTTTTTGAGAGTTTTAATCATGAATGGGTATTAGATGTGGTCACATACTTCTGTATCTATTGAGAATAACACATGGGTTTTATCCTCTACTGTATTAATTTGGAATATTATATTAATTTATTTTCACATGATAAACCAACCTGGTATTCTTGGGATAAGTCCACCTTAGTTGTTAGCCACGGTAATAATGTAGGTATTGTAGTGACATGATGGTAGATACATAATTCAGTGCAATAGAATTGAGAGTTGAGAAATAAATACATGTATGGTCAATTGATTTTCAACAAAAGTGCATATAAAAAATACATGTTTTTTATGTTATGCAGCATTTATTTTGCTAGTATGTTGTTAATGATTTTTCACCTATTTTCACGGAAGAGAAATCTTTTTCCGTGCTTTGTCTGGCTTTGGTATCCTGGTAATACTTGCTTCATAGAGTGAAGCCACCTGGGCCTAGGCTTTTCTTTGTGAGATGACTTTTAATTACTAATTCAATTTCTTTACTTGTTATATATCTATATCTATTCACTTGTTATATATCTATTAAAGTTTTTATTATTTGTCTCTTTTTGTTATTTGTTTTGTTATTTGTCTCTTTCTAGGCATTTGTCCATTTCATGTAAGTAGTATATATATTACTTTTTAATCAGTGGTTATTCAGAAGTGTGCTGTTTAATGTCCAAATGTTTTTTTGTTTTTAATTTTTTGTTTATTGCAGTAACATTGGTTTATAGCATTGTATAAATTTCAGGTGTACATCATTATACTTCTATTTCTGCATAGATTACATCGTGTTCACCACCCAAATACTAATTACAACCCATCACCACACACATGTGCTGAATTATCCCTTTCGCCCTCCTCCCTCCCCCCTTCCCCTCTGGTAACCACCAATCCAATCTCTGTCTCTATGTGTTTGTTTATTGTTGTTATTATCTACTACTTAATGAAGGAAATCATACGGTATTTGACCTTCTCCCTCTGACTTATTTCACTTTGCATAATGCCCTCACTGTCCATCCATGTTGTCACAAATGGCTGGATTTCATCGTTTCTTACGGCTGAGTAGTATGCCATTGTGTATATATACCACATCTTTATCCATTCGTCCCTTGATGAGCACTTAGGTTGCTTCCAAGTCTTGGCTATTGTGAATAACGCTGCAATGAACACAGGGGTGCATGTATCTTTATGCATTGGTGTTTTCAAGTTCTTTGGATAAATACCCAGCAGTGGAATAGCTGGATCATATGGTAGTTCTATCCTTGATTTTTTGAGGAATCTCCATACTGTTTTCCATAGTGGCTGCACCAGTTTGCACTCCCACCAGCAGTGTATGAGAGTTCCCTTCTCTCCACATCCTCTCCAACACATGTTGTTTCCTGTCTTGTTAATTATAGCCATTCTGACAGGCGTGAGGTGATATCTCATTGTAGTTTTGATTTGCATTTCCCTGATAGTTAATGATTTTGAACATCTTTGCATGTGTCTGTTGGCCATCTGTATATCTTCTTTGGAGAAATGTCTGTTCAGGTCTTTTGCCCATTTTTTAATTGGGTTGGTAATTTTTTTGTTGTTGAGATGCATGAGTTCTTTATATATTTTGGAGATTAAGCCCTTATCAGATGTATGGTTTGCAAATATCTTCTCCCAATTGTTAGGTTGTCTTTTCGTTTTGTTGATGGTTTCCTTTGCTGTGCAGAAGCTTTTTAGTTTGATGGAGTCCCATTTGTTTATTTTTTCTATTGTTTCTCTTGCCCGGTCAGACATGGTGCTTGAAAATATGTTGCTAAGACCGATGTCGAAGAGCGTACTGCCTATGTTTTCTTCTAGAAGTTTCATAGTTTCAGGTCTTACATTCAAGTCTTTAATCCATTTGGAGTTAATTTTTGTGTATGGTGTAAGGTAAGGGTCTACTTCCATTTTTTGCATGTGGCTGTCCAGTTTTCCCAACACCATTTGTTGAAGAGACTTTCTTTTCTCCATTGTATGTTCTTGGCTCCTTTGTCAAAGATTAGCTGTCCATAGATGTGTGGGTTTATTTCTGGGCTTTCGATTCTATTCCGTTGATCTGTGTGTCTGTTTTTGTGCCAGTACCATGCTGTTTTGGTTACTATAGCTTTGTAGTATATTTTGAAATCAGGGAGTGTGATACCTCCAGCTTTGTTCTTTTTTCTCAGGATTCCTTTAGCTATTCGGGGTCTTTTGTTGTTCCATATAAATTTTAGGATTCTTTGTTCTATTTCTGTGAAAACTGTTGTTGGAACTTTGATAGTGATTGCATTGAATCTATAGATTGCTTTAGGAAGTATGGACATCTTAACTATGTTAATTCTTCCAATCCAAGAGCATGGAATATCTTTCCAGTTCTTTGTGTCTTCTTCAATTTCTTTCAGCAATGTTTTATACTTTTCCGTGTACAGCTTTTTCACCTCTTTGGTTAAGTTTATTCCTAGGTATTTTATTCTTTTTGTTGCAATTGTAAATGGGATGGTATTCTTAATTTCTCTTTCTGCTACTTCGTTGTTAGTGTATAGAAATGCAACTGATTTTTGTATGTTGATTTTGTATCCTGCAACTTTCATTCTGAAGTTGATACCTAATTCAATTTTGTTGTGGTTGAAAATATATTTTTAATTGATTGACGTTTATTTTATATCCTAACATGTGATCTTTCCTGGAGAATGTTCCATGTACCTTTGAAAAGAATGTATATTTTGTTGCTGTTGAGTGTAGTGTTAAATAAATGTCAGTTAAGTTGATTGACTGTGTTGTTCAATTCTTCTTTATCCTGGCTGATTTTCTGTGTGTGTGTGTGTGTGTGTGTGTGTGTTTTAGTTATTGAGAGTGGGGTATTGAAGCTTTCAGCTGTTATTGTTGAATTGTCTCTTCCTCTCTTCAGTTTTGTTATTTTTTGCTTCACGTGTTTTGCAGTTCTGTCATTAAATGTGTATAGATTTATAATTATATCTTCCTCATATATACACACTTTTATCATTATTGCCAACCAGGGAAAACTCACATAAGCTTTGGTGTCCAGAGTTTTTGTTGGGGCTCAGTGAACATAGACCTGATGGACCGCCTGTGTGGCTGACCTTAGTCTCCAGCCTCTCCAGAGGTTGAGCTGATACCACGTGGTCCAAGGCCCTTTACCATAAATCACATTATTAGCATAGACTATCTTACATGGCCTAAGCCTCCCAGGTAAGCAAAGACACTCTTATCAGGCAGGATGTTCTAAGAGCTTAGAGGTTCCCTGCCAGGAACTGAGAGCAAAAGCCAAACCTCTTTTGGGCCAGGTTAACCCTTTAGTGCACAGAATGAAATAAGACAGTCCTTAGATTTGCTTAGTGCATTGATCTTCACGCTGAGGTGTGTGTACCCATAGAGCATATAAAGACTTCTGAAGCAGGATATGGGCACACGTGCTTTTTAAAGACACAATGTCCAGATCCTTGGGACCTTCCATATGTCCTCTTTCCTGACATTGATCTGCCTGGTAATTCACCTGCCTCTAGAGGCAAATGCTCTGCCGCTTCTACTTTCCCACCTCTCCTTTATAGTCTGCCGCTTCTGCTTCACAAAGGCATGCCTTTCACATGTTGAGAACCTTGTTGTATTGCCCAAGAATGCAAAAGCCTCTGGGGCACCAAAGAAAGGAACAGTTGGAAATATTGGAGTCCTTTATTTAAGGTAAGTGCACAGTAGCAGTGACAACATCTGGGCCCAGAGGGAATGTACACTCAAAGTCGTTTTGCTCTTCAGCCCACAGGTGCTGGCTCCCCAGGAGCAAGAGCCATCAGGTGAAGGAATGAGGGAAGAAAGGAGGTTCTTGGACTTGGATATCTTCATTTCTGGGGACAGCTTTAACTGGACACCAAGATTTCTGACCATAAGAACCTCATGGCAGATGCAGGAGAGACAAAAGACTTAGAATCCATGTCACTTACTATTTCCAGAGCACAGAAGAAAATGATCGAGGCCCAGGTGATTTGTTTTGTTATATCTTTCCTTTGTTTTCTGACGAATTTGTGGTGACCTGAAAAAAATCACTTCAACTAAAAGAAGTATAAATTGGGATAGTTGGGTTCTGGGGAGAAATTAACTTAGACTGTAAATTCAAAATCGAGGCAAAGTGGGATCAAGAATATATTGTTCATAGGGGTCAGACTAAATGATTAGTATTGGAACATAATGTGTGACTGTGGTGGTTCCTATGGGTTACATTAGCTGTCATTGTGTGTTTAATGTCTCTAACAGACATCACAACCAGAGAAACACGGAAAGCTACATGATATGCACTGACTGTGGGGGGAAGGCAGTTCCTTGGGGGCTTCAATAGTTTATGTCACTTAGGTCTCAGGAAATTTCTTTGATGGATTTTCCTAGAGGGAATCAGTGGACGGTATCCTTAACCACAGCCTTCTGATGAGTGGCAAAGCAGATTTCCTACAGCTGTGTCTTACAGAGGGCCTCAGAATCTCCTCTGGGTATATATCAGGCAGAGCTCAGTGGATACAGTTCTTCAGAGGACCATAGCCTGGTGTCCCAGGGACCCAGCTTTATGGCAGTCTGGTTTTGTTCAGGAATAAAACCTAAGTGGCCTAGGAAAATGAAAAGGTTGCATGACTCTCAAATGGTCCTCCCTGAACAAGTAGTTGAAGTGGAGTTTGAGTGCAAATTTGGCAATAGTGAGTTGAAAGTAATTTGCTCAAGTAAGAGCTTGGGTTGTCACCATTCATAGAGTTTGCTTTATAACTTTCACTCCATCTCAGAGTGGAGTGAGAGTGGAGTCTTTCTCTATGTTTAAATATAATTCTTATTTACTTTTTCCTTTTTTTACCATTTTTTTTTAAGTACACAGATGACTCATGGTAAAAGAGTGCCTCTTAATCCCCTAGTGTAGCGTTAACAAACACCTGGTAGTGCATACTTCTTTCCTTGTACGTGGGGGTGTATTTACAAGTGCATGTGTATATATATGTACATATCTACATACCTGAATGTGTACATCTATTATGACATTTTATAGGAATGGAAGGATACTCCAAACAACATAGATAACAGTAAGGGGCTCCCCACTAGCTGAAGTACCACTGCCCTGGTACCAAATTGAGCATCTAAAAGCAAGATGACTGCAGGCCAGCCCGGTGGCATAGTGGTTAAGTGCGTGTGCTCTGCTTTGGTGGCCTGGGGTTTGTGGGTTTGGATCCTGGGTGCGCACCGATGCACCACTTGTCAAGCCATGCTGTGGCAGTGTCCCATATAAAGTAGGGGAAGATGGGCATGCATGTTAGCCCGGGGCCAGTCTTCCTCAGCAAAAAAAAAAAAAAAAAAAAAGGAGGATTGGCATTGGATGTTAGGTCAGGGCTAATCTTCCTCACAGACACACACAAAATAAATAAATAAAAGCAAGATGACTGCAGTTGACTGAAGAACATTACCAATATAGCTATATAAAATTCCATGAGTTCATAGTCATACTCAAAAAAAAGACCATTGGAGTTTGAGAAAACAAAATCTTTAATCTTTGGAATGATAAAGTAACATAAACATATGTTGTTTTTGGGAACAGAGGTGGAGGCTCACCCTGAGTTTGAGAAATAGATTCAATGTGAAATAATGCAGGCTTCGTTGATAACAGCTCCTTGACTATTACACTCATATATGAACCACCTCTCCAGAATGAACCACAGTGGTCATTTTCATGTACATCCTCCAGACTGTTTTCAGTGTATTGATGTTCTTTACATATTAGTGCTGACAGGTCAGCTTTCTTCTTTTTCACCTGATGCAATGAACTCCAAATGATGTATGTGTGATAATTTAATAATTCACCTATTGATGAATATTTAGTTTTTGTGGTTTTTTTTGTGAGGAAGATTAGCCCTGAACTAATCTGTTCACTAATTGGTAATCTGGTACTAATTGGTAACTATCTGTTATCAATCCTCCTCTTTTTGCTGAGGAAGATTGGCCCTGGGCTAACATCCATGCCCATCTTCCTCTGCTTTATATGTGGGACACCACCACAGCATGGCTTGATGAGCAGTGGATAGGTCCACGCCTGGGATCCAAACCTGCAAACCCTGGGCCGCCAAAGCAGAGCAGGCTAACTTAACCACTACGCCACTGAGCCAGCCCCTGAATATTTAGATATTTTTGTTATTGTAAACCATATAACCATGAACGTCCTTGTTAATGGCTTTTTGTGAAATTGTATCTATATTTCTTCAAAGTGGCTACAGAGAAACCAATTACTGGGTGTGGTTATTTCACATTTTAATGTATACTTCCAGTTGCGGTACAAATGGCTGTTCCAATTTATGGTCAATGTAGCATTATGGTAAACAGCGTTGACTCTGGAGCCAGTTGCTAGTTATGTGACTGCGCACTTCATTTAGCCATTACACACCTTAGTTTTCTCATCTTTAAAATGGGGATAATGATGATGATACCTACCTCATCAGGTAGAGTATAACATGAGTTAATCTATACAAAGAGTTTAGAAGAACACGTGGTGTATAGAATGTCATATGTCAGAACATCCAGTGCCCTGAATCTTGCCAATACTTGTTATTATGTTATCAAATTGCATATTTTCCACAATCTGTATGATTCCACAATCTGTAGTATTCTTTTGCCTTATTTTATTTTGCATTTTATTAATCACCAGCGGGGTTCAGATTCTTCTTATGTCTTTGTTGCTCCTTTGGATTATTTCTTTTTTGATATGTGGTCCTCATTCTTTGCTCCTTTTAAAAATTCTCTTTTTGTCTTACTGATTTATAGTTGTTTATCTCGACTGTATATTGATCCTTTTGTAGGTTACAAACATTTTTCTAGACTCTTACTTGTCTTTTAGCTTTGTTCTTAATATCTTTTCCCATGCAAAAGTTGTATTTTTGATTGAAATTAAAATTGTCAATCTTTTTCTTTATGGCTTTTTACTTGTGTTGTAAACATTCTATATTTTATTCTATTCTTTCGTAAGTTCTTTCTTTAAAAGTTTCTGTCCAATATTCATTACCTATTGGTGCTGTGAAATAATAACAAATATGTTTATATTGGTCCCTGCCTCTGGTTCTGCTAATATTTAGTATTTTAGCCTGGTTCCTGACACAGAACTCCTAAAATGCTTGTAATTTCCCCAATGATAGGAGTGTCTGACACAGAGCTCCTAAGTCCTTTCAAATTTCTTGGGTGATAGCAGTATCTTTTGTTCTAATGAGGTGACTCTGTCTGGGCTCCTGGATGGCTCCTGGATGGGGCCTGGTCACTAGAAAGACCAAGCCATGATTAGAAGCTTGGAACTTTCAGCCCCATCCCCCATCCTCTGGAGAGGGGCCAGGGGCTAGGAACTAGATAATGAGTTAATAATCAATTATTAGATCATGCCTATGTGGTGAAGTTTCCATAAAAATCCCAAAAGTACAGGGTTTGGAGATCTTCTGGATTGGTGAACACATCTACGTGCTGGGAGGGTTGTGTACCCCAGCCCTGGGCTCGGGACTCTCGCCCTATGTACCTGTTCATCTGGCCGTTCATCCGTATCCTTTATAATATCCTTTATTATATGATAAACCAGGAAACATAAGAAGTGTTTCCCTGAGTTCTGTGAACTGTTCTGGCAAGTAATTGAGCCCAAAGAGAAGGTTGTGGGAACCTCCGATTTGTAGCCAGCTCAGACAGTGAGTTACCCAAAGACCCACCAGTTGAGATTGCTGTCTGAAATGGGGGGCAGTCTTGTGGGACCAAACCCTTAACCTGTGGGGTCTGCGCTAATTTCACTTGGTTAGTGCCAGAATTTCTTGGTGTGGAAAACCCATGCCAGGGTCACAGAAGTCTGGTCACAGAAGTGTTCTGTATGAGTGTGTAAAGGAAAACAGAAGTGAGTTTTTCCTAGACAAGTGCCTAACAAATTACTCCAAAAACGTAGCAACTTCAAACAACACATGTTTTTTATCTCTCCCTTTCTGCGGGTCAGTAATACTGGTTGGCATAGTTTAGGTGGTCTGTGTTGTTTTTACTCACAACACTTCTGACGCCAAATATGTAGTCTCTTTTCCAACGCCACTTCTCCAGCTCTTTGACACTTAACTACCTGGAGTTAGCATCAGATTACACAGATTTAAGGGTTCAGACCTGCAATAATGCCCCCCACTTCAGATGCCAGTCACAATTCCTGGGCCTCCTGTACTTCTGACTGACCGGCTATAAATCAGGGCCTTCCACAGTCCCTTCTTCGGGTTTGATAACTTAATAGAACACTCACAGAACTCAGGAAAGCACTTTACTTACGTTTACAGGTTAGGATACAACTCAGGAACAGTCAAATGGAAGAGAGAAATAAGGCAAGGTATGGGGGTATGTCACCCTTCCGGTACCTGAATGTGTTCACCAACTTGGAAGCTTGCTGAACCTGTAGTTTTGGGGCTTTTATGGAGGTCTCATTACTTGGGCATGATTGATTAAATCCTTGGCCATTGGTGATTGAGCTCAATCTCCAGCCCCTCTCTCCTCTCTGGAGGTTGGGGGAGTGGAGCTGAAAGTTCCAAACCTTTAATCATATGGTTTGTTCTGGCAACCAGCCCCCATCCTAAAGCTATCTAAGGGCCCTGGCTACCAGTTCTCTCATTAGCATACAAAAAATACTTATAACTTTCGAGTCGGCCCAGTGGTGTAGTGGTTAAGTTCGTGCGCTCTGCTTCAGAGGCCCACGATTCACAGGTTTGGATCCTGGGTGCACACCTGCACACCACTCATCAAGCCATGCTGTGGCAGCATCCCATATACAAGGAAGAGGAAGATTGGCACGGATATTAGCTCAGGCACCATCTTCCTCAACCAAAAAGAGGAGGATTGGCAATAGATGTTAGCTCAGGGCCAGTCTTCCTCACCAAAACACAACACTTTGGAGATTCTAAGCATTTTAGGAGCTGTGTACTAGGAACCAGGGATAAAGACCAAATATTTACTTATCATATCACTGCTGGGTACTTTGTTTCACAGCCTCTCATGAGGCTGTAGTCCATGTGTAAGCCAGGGTGGAGTCTGATCTGAAGGCTTAAATGGGGAAGGATGCACTTCTGAGCTCACTTCTGTGGTTGTTGGCAAGATTCATTTCCAGAAGGGCTGATCAGATGAGATCCTCAGTTTCTACCTGTGTGCTCGTGTAAGACTACTTAGTTCCTTATGGCCTGCCTCCCTAACGTGCCAGCTTGTTTCATCAGAGTCATCAAAGGACAGATTCTTTTGGCAAGGTGGAAGTCATGTATAGGCTAATTGTAAAAGTGGCATCTTGTCACTTTTACCTTATTATTTTCTTTAGAAACCATTCACCAGCTCATGCTCAAGGGAAGGGTACTGCACAGGGCCATGAATACTACTGTATACTAAAGAATTTGGCTGACCTTTATCTCTGACTCCTGAGAGGTAACCTCTAAACCCCCGGAATTACCCATGTGACAGGAGTATCTTTGTTATTCATCCTGGGCCACTGGGCCCACACTTTATAGTTTATGCTAATGAGGTGATTCATACGAGCCCTAGCTAATTTGTCCTAATGAGATAACTCAAGATGGGGACTGTCCATGCCAGAAAAACCAACCATGTGATTAGAGGCTTTGAGCCATGTGATATCAGTCCAACCTCCAGGAAGGGGAAGGACCTGAAGATGGTCAGGTGGTCACTGATTCAGTAAATCATGCATATATAATGAAGCCTCAATAAAAACTGGACACTGAAGTTTAGACGAGCTTCCTTGGTGGGCAGTACTCTTGAGTATTGTCACACATTGTAGCTGGGAAGAGATAATGCTGTCCAGGACTCCATGAGGAGAGTCATGTGTTTCAATACCAAATGGCCTTCACGTCTGGCCTTTTTTGGCACAAAAATCAGGACTTTGAAGCTAATATTCCATTCTTTCCTGAATTTTGTAGTTTGTGGTAGGTAATTTGCCTTGTCTCTGGATGCTTTTATAGTTTCTCTTTGTATTTGGTGTATTGGAGTTTCAGTCGGATGTGTCTAGGTATAGACTTCCTGTTTGGAATTTGTTGGGATTCCTGAATCTGAGGTTTGGAATATTTAATCAGTCTTGAAAGTTTTCAGCTTTTAGATCTTGGTGTACTGCTTCTCCATTACTCTGTTTTCTCTTTCAGAAACTATAAGTAGGCATACATTAGATCTTTTGATGCTATACTTCATATTTATTAATCTCTTACTTATGGTTTTCTTCTTCTCTCTGTGCTGCATTTCCTGTAATTTCTTCAATTATATATTCCAGTTCACTACAGCATATCTAATAATGCTATTAATCTGTCCATTAATACATGTATGTATTATATGTTTGTCTGTTAGAAGTTTTTTTTTTTTTCAGATCTTTCTAATCAACTTTAATAGTCTTTCTGGCTTTAGATCTATCTTGTATAGTTTCTTTTATTCTTTTATATTTATTAAAAATACTATCTTTTAGGGGCTGTCCCTGTGGCCTGGTGGTTAAGTTCGGTATGCTCTACTTTGGTGGACCGGGTTCGGTTCCCAGGTGCGGACCTACGTCACTCATTGGCGGCCATGCTGTGGCAGCGACCCACATACAAAATAGAGGAGGATTGGCACAGATGTTAGCCCAGGGTGAATCTTCCTCAAGCAAAAAGAGAAAGATTGACAACAGATGTTAGCTCAGGGCATCTTCCTCAGCAAAAAACAAAACCCCACTATCTTGTAAGTTCTGGATGTGGAGTCTGGTCATGGTTGATTCTCATGTTGGCTGTGAAGTTTCGTGGCAATGGAGGAATATTTTATTTGTCCTGATGTCATTTGCATGTTTTTAGTATTTGGAAATAGGTGCTAAAATATATAGATAGTAAGATAGGATTTTGCTTCTACTAAAATGTGTTTGAGGAAAGTATATAGATACAGGCTACATGGTAAAAATTCAAACAATTTCCCTCATGCTTCTTCCATATTAATAAAAGGAATTCACATCATATTAAACAGGACTGTTATTACAGGAATCACTGACACTGGAGGATGTGGCTGTGGACTTCACCTGGGAGGAGTGGCAGCTCCTGGACCCTGCTCAGAAGGACCTGTACCGGGACGTGATGTTGGAGAACTACAGCAACCTGGTGTCATTGGGTGAGGACAGCTCCCCTGTGTCTCTTAGAGGTGCCCAGTCACTGGTCTTTCCTCTTTCACTTGATGAAAGTTTTCAGTCACTATGGTCTTCTGAGGAGTCAAATTTTCAATCCTTCCTCTGGCCACAAACGAAGGGGTGTAATCTCCTCTGTCCTGAAAGAGATGTTTTATTTTGCATATGAGAATTGTTTTGTCTCTAAAATGTAATATTTTCCCATCCTGACATAACTATACCCCAAGTCACTGTATCTAAGTCTTCTATCATTTCTCATGAATAGGGTATCAAGTTACCAAACCTGATGTGCTCTCCAAGTTGGAACATGGAGATAAACCATGGATAATAGAGGATGAAATCCAGACTAGAACTTGTCCAGGTGAGTGAGTGAGAACCAGCAAGGGGAGTGGCTGTGGAAGTTGGATTCTAGTCATTTAGAGAAAGTGTCACAGCTGTGAGGGTGTCTGAACCCACCTAAATAGCTCTTCCACACGTTCATCTCACATGAGAACTCTTGTTCTTTGTGGTGTTTAGCTTTAAATATACTCCTTGTCTCTTCTTGGATCTGATACTTATTTATTTCACCTTACATCTTTGTAATTTTCTTGTATAGTGGAATTATATGGTCAACAATAAAGAGCCAGCCCCCACCACATCATCTTTTAAGCACTTTTATTCTATACCAGTCTCATGAAAGAATTTGTTATTCTGTTTTTTCCTAGGAATTGGGAAAGTTGACAGTCATCTGCAAGATGAGATCTGCAAGACATCTCAAAACCAAAGATTTCTGAAGAGCATGCCACAATGCAGTGAACAGAATGCATTTAGAAATATTGTTCATCTGAGCAAAACACATGTTGCCCTAATGCAAAGTCATATGTTTGACTTATGTAGAAAAGCTTTGAAATCAAGTTTAAGTTTAGTTAACCAGAAGAGAAGATGTGAAATAAAGAACTTTGTTGAGTTGAATAGAGATGAGAAATCCTTTCTACATGGTAATCATGAAAAGTTGTGTACTGGAATTAAATTCCCTGAAAGTGCAAAACGAATCAGCACTAAATTCCAAGTCTTGAAGCATCAGGGGACTCACAAAATAGAGAAACTCCATGCATGCATTGAAGGTGAGAAAACCTGCCTCAGGAGTTCTCAGCTCAGTGACAATGAGAGCATTCACACAGGTGAGAAATCCCATGGATGTGATCCATGTGGGAAATCCTTCTCCAGAAATGTCATGTCCACAAAACATCAGAAAACTCATACAAGAGACAAACCTTCTACAACCAATGAATACAGAAAAGGCTCTACTGTGAAGAGCAGCCTCATTGTAGGTCAGCAAACCCACTCAGGAGACAAATCCTATATATGCAGTGAGTGTGGAAAAGGCTTTACAATGAAGCGCTATCTAATTGCACATGAGCGAACTCATAGTGGAGAGAAACCTTACGTATGCAATGAATGTGGAAAAGGCTTCACTGTAAAGAGCAATCTCATTGTGCATCAGCGAACTCATACAGGGGAGAAACCCTATATATGCAGTGAATGTGGAAAAGGCTTTACCATGAAGCGCTATCTTGTGGTACATCAGCGAACTCATACTGGAGAGAAGCCCTATATATGCGATGAATGTGGAAAAGGCTTCACTGTGAAGAGCAATCTCATTGTACATCAGCGATCTCACACAGGGGAAAAATCTTATATATGCAGTGAATGTGGAAAAGGCTTCACTGTGAAGCGCACTCTCATTATCCATCAGCGAACTCATACGGGGGAGAAATCTTATATATGTAATCAATGTGGAAAAGGCTTCACCACGAAGCGCACGCTCATTATACATCAGCGAACCCATACAGGAGAGAAACCGTATGAATGCAATGAATGTGGGAAAGCCTTCAGCCAGAAGATCTGCCTCATACAACATGAGAGATGTCACACAGGAAAGACGCCCTTTGTATGTGCTGAGTGTGGCAAACCCTATTCGCACAAATATGGTCTCATTACCCATCAGAGAATTCACACAGGAGAGAAACCCTATGAGTGCAATGAATGTGGAAAAGCCTTCACCACAAAGTCAGTACTCAATGTACATCAAAGAACTCACACAGGAGAGAGACCCTATGGATGCAGCCATTGTGAGAAAGCCTTCTCCCACTTGTCAAACCTTGTGAAACATAAGAAAATGCACACAAGAGAAATGGGTAGATTCAGTCAAGTTGGAAATTCCTTTAAGAGAGAGTCACAGCTCATTACTTATGAATGAACTCACGCAGAACGAAAATCCTGTTAATGCAGTAACTGTGGAAATGCCTTCTGTGGCAACTAAGACTTCATTAAACATCAGTGTTTTGGACAGATTGGAATTCAGTTATGGTACTGCCTGTTGTCAGATGTGTGCCCTGAGGAGATTAGAGAATTTGCCCAGGAGATAAACCTGGTGAATACAGTGAATGTGGCAGTGCCTTTAGTGATCCTTACCTCACATTTTCTGTCAGTGAAAACATGTTGGAAAAACTCTGATATGCTCAAGGTAGAGATGCCTTGAGCAAAACTTTTAACTTCATTCTATGTCTGAAAAGTGTATACTGAGACAAATTCTATGAATGCAGAGACTAAGAAAGCCTTCTGTGGGGAGATAGAATTTATTATCAGGGATCGTCATAGATCATATGAGCTCATTATTGATAGAAATATTAAATATATATGATATATATGATATATACATATATATATATATAATGACTATGGGAAAGCCTTTACCCAGAAAGAAGACCTCAGTGAGTGTCAAGAGTTCACACTGGAGAAAAATTTTAAGAGGACAATATATATGGCAGGATTTTCAGTGATACGTTCTGCCTCATCATTTGCGAGGAAACCATATAGAAATTAAAACTTGATGAACATGCTAACTGTAGAGCACCTTTAGTCAGATATCAGAGAACTCATGAAGGAATGAAGTCCTGTGAAAATGATACATGTTTGAGTGCTTGTTACAAGTTTAACCTCATTAGACATCAGATAATTTACCTGATGTGCATTTTCAGACAATACTTTGAACCTCCTTTCTAGTTGCCTTGTCAATTCCATAGTTTTCAAAAGTAGTCTGGTTTCCTCATCACTGACTCCTTGGGATTACTCTACACAATGCAGTAGTTGTTCATTCTATGGAATGTTCTATGACTGCCTCCATAATGTATGATTAGCTCTTGCCTTTCTCTGGCTCTAAATTTGATGGTAAGTTTAGCATACTGAACGACTTTAAAAGGAAATTGAATATGAACACGTATTTGCACTTGCTTAACTAAGTTTATAAATACAACCAAATATTTTGCAAAACCACTTTCAAAGTTATTTTTATAAAATGTATAATTTGAAATCATTTGAACTTATAAGAAAATGCAAATGTAGTCCAGAGACTTCCTTAGTATCCCTTCCCCAACTTGTCCCAGTAAAAACATTTTATGTAACCATATTTTATTATCAAATTCAGGAAAATGATGTTGGTAGTAGACTGTTAACTAAACTCCTAACCTTATTTGGGTTTCACATGAATTTTTTTTTTTTTTTTTTAGTTTGTAATTCTAAGAAGCTTTATTATGTTTATAGAATCATGTCACACCATCACAACCAGGATGTAAACTGTTTAATCAATACAGACTCCCTCATACTATCTGTTTATGCTCACACCCTCTATCCAAACCTACCTCTGGTGACCACTTATCTGCTTTCCCTCAGTATAATTTTGTCATTTCATGAATGTTATAAAAATCATTTTTATAACTGGATTTTATACATTTTATATAAATAAGTTTATACAAATTTATAATTTTTTATTAATAGGGAGCATGTAAGCTTTTGGTGTTTTTGTCACTCGGCAAATTGCTCTTAAGACTTATTTGAGTTCATGAAGAGTTGTTTTATTTTTATTAGTGAGTAGCATACATACTGGATGTGCCAGTTTGTTGATCCATTCACTCTTGAAAGAGATTTGTATTGTTACCTGGTTTCAACTGTTATAAATAAAGATGCTGTGAAATCTGCATACAGGGGTGTGTAACATAAATTTGCATCTCTCTACAATAAATACTCAAGTGTGTGATTGTTGGGACATATGGGAAGTTGTGTTTAGCTTTATAAGAAACTACCCAACTTTCTTCCAGAGTGGCTATGCTATTTTACATTCTCCCCAGCAGTGTAAGAAATGTAGTTGTTCCACATCCTCTCCAGCACTCAGTATTTTCCGTATATTTCATTTTAGCTATTCTACTAGCAACATATGAGAGAATCAGTTGCTCTTTATCCTCACTTGTTGTTATCATTATATTTTACCTTAACCACTCTATTAGGTACATAGTATTATCTGATCTTGAGCTTAACTTGCATTTTCCTGATGTTCAATGATGTTGAACTAAAGATGTTCAACACTTTATTATTATGGTTATTATCTTTGGACTTATTTATCTTATAACTGGAAGTTTATACCTTTTGAGCACCTTCATGCATTTTGCCCACCCCTACCCCCGTACCCCTGGCAACCACCAGTTTGTTCTCTGTGTCTATGAATTCAGGGTTTTTTTGGATTCCACATATAAGTGAGATCATATGCTATTTGTCTTTCTCTGTTTGACTTATTTCGCTTAGCATAATGCCCTCAAGGTCCATCCATGAGTCACAAATGGCAGGATTTCCTTTTTTTGTGGCTGAATAATATTCCAGTGTGTGTATATGTCTGTATACAAACCACATTTTCTTTATCCATTCATCCGTTGATGGACACTTGGGTTGTTTCTATGTCCTAGCTATTGTAAATAATGCTGCAGTGCACATGGAGCTGCAGATATCTTTTCGAGATAGTGACTTTGTTTCCTTCAGATAAATACCCACAAGTGAAATTGCTGTATCATCTGGTAGTTCTATTTTTAATGTTTTGAGGAACCTTCATACTGTTTTCCATAGTGGCTGTACCAATTTACAATCTTCTTAATTCTTTTTATGTCTGCCTACTATTCATGAAGAGACATCCCATGTATTCAACAGATCACCTATTCATGTTCATATTGGTTATTAGTTACCTTTGACTGCATTACAAACCTACCTCCCTAAAACTTAAATGTCTAAAGACATTTATTAATTCTCTGTTGTGTGGGTTGAGGGTTGGATTGTCTGGTGTGGGCTGTCTCTACTGGGGCTGCATGGTCTGGATGTCTTTTTTCATATATCTGAGTCTCCACTGGAATGGATGGGGCCATTATTCCCACAGTCTCTCATCCTGCAGGAGGCTAGCCTGGGCTCTGTTACAATGTGTTAGAAGAGCTCCAAGAGAACTAGAACATACCTCAATGAGCAAGTCTATTTCTGTCCTCTGTTTGTGTCATGCTTGCTATTGGACACCTTGTGCGGACTCACTGTGGAGGGATACTATCCAAAGATGTGAATACAAAGATGAAATAATGTTTATGTAACAATCACAAGATTATTTCTTATTTCCTTACAATTGTCAAAATGGATGCGCTATGTATCCCTGGTCATGTTTGTTCTCACAAAGATAATTTCTACTGAGTCAATTATTAAAATTGATTGGTGGCTCAAAGAGAATGAAAAGTTTAAGTTGAGTAATTGCAGATTGTACTCCAAAAACATTTTACTAATTTATATACTCTAGACTCGATCCTGTCCCCCTAAAAAAGACTAAATATAATGTCTAATATTTATTAAGTGTAGTGTGCATTTTTTGAACTTAAAACTATATTAAGCATGATAATATCTCCATTCAAAACTGTATGTGGTGGACACTATTATCTACTATGCAGATGAGAAAAATAAGACTTAGAGAGGCTTAGCATAATAGAATGCCTTTATCCCACAGCCTCGCCATTTTTAATATTATTCATCATTCAATCTTAAGGGTTGAAAGTTTTTGTTTCATATTTACTTTGCATTTATGTGAATACCAGTAAGGCTGGCATTTAAAAAAATTGAGTATTTGCAATTTTAAAAAATGGCCCGTTTATTAATTATTTGGCTACTAAAAAATTTGGATTGTTTTTTTTCTTATTCCTTTTAAAATCTCTGTAATGCTGGTGGTGAGGATGCTGGGAAAGTGGATCTCTCCTATGTTGATGGTGGGAATGGAAAATGGTACATCGGAAAATAGTTTGGCGATTTCTCTTTCTCAATCTACATACCTATATCTATATCTCACACACACACACACACACACACACACACACACACGCATTTCCTTTCCTTCCAATATATATCACCGGTTCAGCTGGATCCATATTTATTCTTTACATTACTATGACTTTGTTGATGCTATTCACAACTGACACACGTAGGATAACATCATTACTTCCCTTTTTTACACAAACTTTTATTCTTCTGGAAGTAGTCATATTTCCCTAATTTCTGGTCACTGGTCTTCAGAGGCCTGCCCTCCTCTTTGGATCCACAGGGTCTAAAGGGAAAGCTCCGCCTCCGTCACAGGTTCCGCCCTTCCCATCGGGTACTGACCTGTTTTGGCTTTTACTGGCCTTTAGTGGCCTCTTCCCCATGACTCGCCCCAAAACATTAACTTTCGCGCCCTCCAGCCACTTTCGTTTCCTGGTCTATGGCCGCCATCCCTGTACCGTCAGAGCTTCTCCAAACCCTGTTCTCTGTTCAAAAGTCGCTTCGACCCGATTTCTGCGACAAACTCGGCCCTGGGATCCTCTACACGCCAGTCCGCTTTTTCCCAAGAGCGAGTTCTGTGCTGTACGGAGACCTCCACTTCCTGTAAGATGGGTGCGCCCACGGGAGAAAAATATCGTGGGTAAATGTCGCTGACATTTTAATTTTCCACTCAGCTCGCTGAAAGGGATTGACCCCGGGCTGTTTTTGTCTTGTGTAAGCTCGAGCTTTTGCACATATGTCCGTTTTCATGAAGGGTTGCGGTGCCAAGAAATGGGACCGGCTTCTTTGCCCCCGTACGGCCGAGATTCAAAGATGGCCGCCCCCAGGGGCGGTGGCGAGGGCGCGGCCATGTTACCTCTCAGGGACAGTCTGAAATCCGGATGTTTCTTCTCTGTAGAGAAGCCTCAGACCCTCGTGGGCCACCGTACGGCAGTGATGAACGTAGCGGAGCAAATTCAGCCAAGTTCGTTCAGCCTCCCGCCGGTCACGGGCGTGTGTGGACAGGTCGGTGGCCGGGTCTCTGCGTGGACGGTGGTGAGAGAGGGTCTGCAGGCGTTCACGGTGGATGATGCATGTGGAGTTCCAGCGGGAGGATAGCGTGCATGGGTGTTCTTTTGCAGGGAAGCGCCAAGGGGTGTGATTGGGATGCCTCTGGCCTCAGTCAGGAGGTGCTCCTGTGCTTAGTGGTTAAGGATCTCTAGAGATTACGACTTAGTCCCGCGGGCACATTTTGGGGTCTTTGCCGATTACTCTCTGTAGGGCTCAGTGATCGCGGACTGCAGGGTTGTGTTTGTCAATCAATGCTGTCAAAATTTTAGTGTATTTCAATGTTAGGCTTTTATATTACGTGCTTAATAGTCATAATTCAGATAAATTGCGTAAATGGTACTATGATTTTTCTTCTTTCACTTTATTTCGTGTAATAAACATTTACAAATTTTTAATATGTGAACCAGTGGTATTATAAGTGGATTCATATTAAGTGTTTGCACACATTTATATAGAGGTGAAATGTTTAAAATATTTAGGTATCATTTTTAGGAACATTTTATGATTATGCATTTACTCGTGGATTTGTTCCCCTACCTTTCAACTCCAGGTTAGACTATTTATTTTTATTGCAATTTTAAACGTCTTATTATTTTCTAACTCCCTTTTCCTTATAATTTTCTATCACATAAAAGAGCAATGAACTTTACATATTTGCTTATATTTGGTCACTTTATGAAATTCTTAATACTACAATATCTTTCTCTCCACCTAACAGTTGGTGAAAATTTTCAAACCTACAGAAATAATGAAAGAATTTTAAAGTAACCACCCATATACCTACCACCTAGATTTTACAGTTAACATGATACTAGACTAGCTCTACCAGTTATCTAACCCTCTCTCCATTCCTCTGTGATTGACTAGAGTTCTACTAATAGCTTCTACTTGTTTCTTTTGTTTACTTAAAGAACGGAAATCTAGGGCCGGCCCTGTGGCTTAGCGGTTAGGTGCGCGCTCCGCTGCTGGCGGCCGGGTTCGGATCCCCGGCGGGCGGGCGCCGACGCACCGCTTCTCCGGCCACGGTGGGGCCGCGTCCCACATACAGCAGCTGGAAGGCTGTGCAACTATGACATACAACTATCTACTGGGGCTTTGGGGGAAAAAAATAAAATAAATAAAAATTAAAAAAAAAAAAGAACGGAAATCTTTACAAATAATTTTGGCCTGATATAAAGTGGAATGAAATGAATCTGATTTTTCAATCCAGATTCTTCCCCTTGCTCATATTACAATTTATGTGACCTGCATCTGTTACCTCGTTAGCAAAAAGAGAAGTTAAAATCTCTTCCTCAGTGTTATTATGCCTATTAAGTGAAGTAAAATTCCTAAAATAGTGAAATGTAATGGCAGGGACATCATACATCTGAGTAAAAAAGGCTGCTTATTTCTCCATATTTATGGGTTTGTGTTTTGTAAAATTTGTATCTATAACTCATTTTCTCTCTCCCTGCCTTCCTCGATGTTTCTCTCTCTCTTTTTTTAGTAATGAAAATTTTTAAAGATTTTATTTATTTATTTTTCCCCCAAAGCCCCAGTACATAGTTGTCTGTCATAGCTGCACATCCTTCTAGTTGCTGTATGTGGGACGCGGCCTCAGCACGGCCGGAGGAGTGGTGCCTCGGTGCGTACCCGGGATCCGAACCCGGGCCGCCGGCAGCGGAGCGCACGCACTTAACCGCTAAGCCACGGGGCCGGCCCCTAGTAATGAAAATTTTTAAAACCATGAATTTACACTAATGACCTAGCAAGAGCAACTTTATTTTAAATGTAGAATGCTGATACTTTTCTGGTTTAAAACTTAAGTGTACTTATATAAAAGATAATGCAGAAAGTTAAAGTGACCTGTCAAATGTCACTCTTTTGCTAATATTTCCTTTTCAGAAATTCCTGGAAGTGGAGTTTGAGGTTAGCAGTGATTCTTTCATTGGCCGTTTTCAATCAAATGTTAAATTACTGCCATGAAATGTTCTCTTCTTTAACACTGACGCTTGACCTGTGTGTGCTTTACGATATTATAGGACTGTTCTACATAAACTTTGTAACCAGCCACCTGACTAAAGAGGTACACAGACGTATTAGGCAGATACTGATAATTTGCCTCTTCTTATATTCAAAAGTCGTCTTTGATTATTTTTCCAAACTGCGTTGCATTGGGTAATGTTTCCAGACCCAAATTCTCACAAGATGAGCGGGGCATCTTGCGTTGTAGTGTGCAAACAGCCTGAGACAATAGTCAAAGGATGGATCTCGCTGTGTTGCCATAAAACTTTATTTACAAAAACAGGTGGTCCAAGCCCTGGACGTTATGTTACTGACCCTTGATTTAGATGATTGTATGGCTTTTCTGCTCTAATTTGGAGTTGGGCAACTAGATCCCATGGACTAAATCTGGCCCTGTGACTGGTTTTGTTAATAAAGTTTTATTGGAACCTAGCCAGCCCTATTTGTTTTCGTTTTGTTTTTCTGATTTGGCTGCTTTTAAGCTACAGTGGTAGAGTTGAGTAATTGCTGCAGAAGCCATATGCACTACATTTTCCCTCTCTTAATATGGAAATTATGTATGTTTTAAGAAACTATTAGTTTTATTCCTGACATAGGGATTACAAATAACATACAACCTTTATTTGTCAAAGTATTATGGTAATTAGTACTTTTTTACTCTTCTCTATCTGTACAGAGATCTTATGACACTTTTTCATTTACCCACCTCCTAACTTATATGCTATCATGGTAGCTCTTTCTGTTTTTAACCTCTCTATGTTTTTAAAACCTCCTGAGATCTGATCATTATTTTTCATGTTGGTACTAATTTAGACCTAACCTCTTATTTACCAGTTTTGTTCCTCTCACTTCTTGCTCCTCTGATTACATTGGAGGGTCCTTTCCTTTTGCCTGAAGAACACTCGCGTTTGCTGTAATACAAGTTTTCTGATGAAGAATTCTCTCTGGTTTTGCCTGAAAATGTCTTTATTTCAGTTTTATTCCTAAAGGACATTTTTGCTGAGTATCCTGTATAGGTTTATACTTACAGTACTCTACGGAGTATCAAGAAGTGGATGGTAATGAGAAATTAAATAAGGCGATGCTTGTTATTTGCTTAGTGTCATGTTCCTCAAATTGAAGTGTATGCACCTTGAGATGTAAAAAGACTTTGGAAGAGGTACATGGACACACATGGTCTAAAAGAAAAATTGTGTCCATCCTAACTCTCTTGATGTCTTCTTTCCTAAAATTGATCTACCTGAGGATTCCCCTGCCACTGGGGCATCATGCTCTGCTGGTTCTCCTTCCACGTTCCCTTTCACAGTCATACGAAGAAACGTGTACTTCTCGCGTTCTGAATGTTATGTTTTATCGGCTCAGAGGTAAAATCTTCTGGAACACTTCAAAAAAGGACAGATCTTTGAGGGCCTTGATTTAAGGTGAGTGCACAGCAACAGTGACAACAGCTGGGCCTAAAGAGAATGTGTCACTCAGAGTAATTTTCTCTTCAGCCCACAGGTGCTGGCTCCCCAGAAACAAGAGGGGTCAAGGGAAAGAAGGAGGAGGAGATTCCAAGACTTCGGTATCGTCATTTCTGGGGACGCCCTTGGCTGGAGACTGAGATTTTTTGTACAGAAATTTAGAGCTGATCCAGAAGAGCTGAAGACAGAGCCTCCCAGTTAGCAGCCATTTCCCAAAATCAGAAGAAAATGATCCAGGCCCAGGTGACTTTTGGTTTCTTTTGTTCTTTCCTTTATTCCTCAATGGAATGGTAGAGGCCTGTAAAAATCAGTGCAATTTGGAGGCTGGCCCAGTGGCGTAGTGGTTAAATTTGTGTGTTCCCCTTTGGCAGCCCAGGGTTCACTGGTGCAGACCTACTCACTGCTCATCCAGCCATGCTGAGGCAGCATCCCACATGAAAGAACTAGAAGGACCTACAACTAGGATGTACATCTAGGATATGTACTGGGGCTTTGGGGAGGAAATTGAAAAAGAGGAAGTTTGGCAACAGATATTATCTCAGGGCCAATCTTCCTCAAAAAAAAAAAATTAGTGCAATTAAATAGAAAAGTTTAAATTGAGACTAGCAAGATCTGGAGAAATCTGGGCAAAGTAGGATCATGAATATATTATTCATAGGATTCATATTACGTGATTCAGGTTGAAATATAATATCTGATTGTGCAAAACCCTGTGGGTTACATTAGCTGTCAACGTACGTCAAATATCTGACAGCCATCGCAAGAGCATCTTGGTAACTTACATGATAGGCATTATTATGATCTGTTTCTACTCCCAACACTTCTGACACCAAATGTGTGGGTTTTTCCACACCAAACACCAGTTCTCCAACTCTCCAGACACCAACTGAGTGTCTACAATTTGATTCAATTTGACACTAACTACGTGGAGTTGCTATCATACTCCACAAATTTAAGGGCTCAGTCCCACAAGACTGCCTTCATTTCAGATGCTAAGCATTGGGTGTCCAGAGTACCCATACTTCTGCCATGGCTACAAATCAGAGGTGCCCACAATCCCTTTTTCAGGTTTGATAGTTTACTATAATGGCTCACATAACTTGGGAAAACACGTTACTTACATTTACCAGTTTATTATTGTTATTATTGTTGTTATTGTTATTATATTATTATTTTTGCAGGGGAAGAGTCTCCCTAAGCTAATATCTATTGCCAGTCTTCCTCCTTTTTTTCTTCCTTTTCCCCCTACAAAGCCCCAGTACATAGTTGTGTATAGTGGTAAGTTCTTCTGCTTCTTCTATGTGAGCCACTGCCACACCATGGCTACTGACAGACAAGTGGTATGGTTCCACTCCTGGGAGCCCAGCCTGGGCCACTGAAACAGAGTGCCCCGAACTTTAACCACTAGGCCATCAGGGCTGGCTCTTACCAGTTAGTTATAAAGGGTACAACTTGGGAGCAGCTAAATGGAAGAGATGCAGAGGGCAAGGAATGGGAGAAGGAGCAAGGACCTTCCATGCCCTCTCTGGGCAAGCCACCATTCCAGCACCTAGATGTGTTAACCAACCTGGAAGCTCTCCAAGCCCTGTAGCTTAGGGTTTTTTATGGAGGTTTCATTACATAGATGTGATTGATTTAAATTATCAGTCATTGTTGATTAACTCTACCTCCAGTCGCTCTCCCCTCCCTAGAGGGCTGGAGTGAGGCTGGAAGTTCCGACCCTCTAATCACAAAGTAGGTTCTCTAGCAACCAGCCGTCATCCTTAGTGTATCTAGGGGCCCACCCAGAGTGACCTCGTTAATAGAAACTCAAGGATGGTTGAAAGGGGCTTGTTATGAATAACACAAGATGCCCCTCTCACCCCTGTCACTTAGGAAATTCCAAGGGCTTTAGGAGCTCTTGTGCCAGCAACCGGGGATGAAGCACCAAATACAGATTTCTTATTGTATCACAATATCATAGGCGTCAACTGTTAGGAGAAAGCAGACTAGGTCTTTGAGGGATGTTAATATTTCATGGCACATAGGTCTGAAGTCCACATAGGTGTTTGATAGTTCTTCATAGAGGTGATGTAGTAGATGGTATCCTTTACTGTCTTTACTTCTCATAAATGTAGAAACATGTTTCCTACAGCTGTTTCTTCATTGTGTCTAAGATGGTATTAACCCCACCTAATGAAATACACACATACATGTGCATTTGTCTATGGGTCCATAAATATATTCTTTAAAGAATAGTTTTGTTTACAAATTTGCTTAATCATCTAATAATTTTTATGCCTCATACATATTTTATAGTTTCTTTTATTTTGTTTAGTATATTAACCACTGATACTAGTATGTATTGTCTTGTGATTCTAGCATCTGGAGTCTCTTCATTACTGGTTTTGGTATTGGCTCAAATGCTCATGGTGAATTTAGGAATCTGTATTATTCATCTACTTATAAGTAGCTTATAGTTCACTATTGGCAAATAGATGCTCAAATTTATATAGATTGCAGATGTTCTTACATTAGCAAGAGGATTTAATGGTACATACTAAAGAAACTTTCACTTTTCAGCTTTGTTGAATGAATAGAAGACTGCACAATGACATTTTACTAGAATCCTTATTATATCACAACATATTAAGAAAAAAACCCACCAATTTCCTCTATGGCGAACATAAGCAGAATAATTTCCTCTGCACTTTTTTCCATATCACCAAAAGAACATCACTTCATTAAACACGACCGTGTTGTGACAGGAATCCCTGACATTTGACGATGTGGCCGTGAAGTTCACCTGGGAGGAGTGGCAGCTCCTGGACCCGGATCAGAAGGACCTGTGCCAGGACGTGATGTTGGAGAATTACAGCAACCTGGTGTCACTGGGTGAGGACAGCTCCCCTGTGTCACTCAGAGGGTGTCCCTCCAGTGGCCTTTCTTTGTCAGCTACTTAACTCTTCAGAATCACTGCACTACTCTGAAATGGTAGATTCTCAGATCCTTCTCTTGACACAGACAGGAGGGTGTAATGTCTCCTCTCCTGAGAGAAAAGCCTTGATGTTACAGATATGAAATCTGATTATTCCCTAAAATGTAACGTTATCCCTTCTTGACATATCCCATCCAATTCAATATATCTAAGTCTTCTATCATTTTTCACGAGCAGGGTATCAAGCCTGCAAACCAGATGCGCTCTCCAAGTTGGAACGAGGAGAACTGTGGACAGTAGAAGATGAAATCCACGGTCAAACCCATCCAGGTGAGTGGATGAGAACCAGCAAGATGGGCAGCTGTGGAAGCCATATTCTAATCAGTCAGAGAAGGTGTCAGAGCTGTGACAGTGTGTGAGGAAATGTAAACAGCCCCTCCATGTATTTCTTTTCCCATAGGAGAACTCTTTTTCTTTGTTTAGAGGAGAATATTTAGAGGAGAATATACCCCTTGTTCCTCTTCTGAGATCTGACCCCTGTTTATTTTATATACATCTTGTTTTTGTTTTCATAACTATCTTCTTCCTAGGATTTGTAAATCTTCCTCTTCTTTTTTTTTTATGAGGAAGATTAGCCCTGAGTTAACACCTGTTGCCAATCCTCCTCTTTTTGTTGGGGAAGATTGGCCCTGGGCTAACATCTGTGCCCATCTTCCTCTACTTTATGTGGGATGCCTGCCACAGCATGGCTTGATGTGTGGTGTGTAGGTCCACGACGGGGATCCGAACCTGTGAACCCCGGGCCACCAGAAGCAGAGCGCACGAACTTAACTGCTACACCACCAGGCCAACCCAAACATTCCTCTTCTTTGTCCCCTGTCACAGTGTCTCTACCTCTCTTGCTGTGAAATTCCACTTTCCAGGCCTCTCTGGAAAGAGAACTTTGAATTCGTCACTTTTTTCTTCCTACTATACCTTCTCCTGCCCTGTTAGGAAATAATGATTTCTCTCCTTAGCGTCCAACCCCACCTTGGATGCTGTGTCCCCGTGATAAGCTGGTTTTCACTGTGCATTCATGTGAAACTCATTGGTCCCCCCTTTCCCTGCCCCAGGTTCTCCATACTTTTCATTTTCTTCTCGGTTCTCATAACTCTTAAAAGTTTCCTCCATTCTCGTGAGTTAACGTCTTTCTATTCCCTGAAAGAGATTCCCAAATTGACTTCTCCCTTAATATTGTCTAATGTACATTTTATTTCTATGTATTTTACTCTTCTTCATGGCAACTGGCCTATGGCTTCCCATTTTGTGAGACCAAGAATCATCTTCCCTCCATCCTTTTTGAAATTTAGATTCTCTTTATGCACTACACGTTTTCAATTCTAGCCATCCTGACATTACCTTGAATGTTTCCTACATACATCTCTTCTTAAAGGTTTCTACAGTTTCTTTTGATTAAGTAGAAAAGATCTTATTAATGTGCTGTGCGTTAAAACTAGGTCATAATTTCTGTCTGCTTCAAATTACATCCTGCATAGTTCTGCTAATTCAGATTTTCCTTTAGTTCTTAGATGTTGTCACTGCATTTATTTTAACGCTATTGTCTTTACATCATATTTTTTATTGGTTTTATTTAGATTTAATTCACAACCATACAATGTATCTGTTAAAGTGTATAATTCATTGGTTTTTTAGTATATTCACATAGTTGTGCAAGCATACCACAATCAATTTTGGAACATTTTATATGTATATATCCTCATAGTAGCCTTTTTTACTATATTTTTGTAGTAAGTTTTGAAATTGGAAAGAAACGTTTTATATGTATATATCCTCATAGTAGCCTTTTTTACTATATTTTTGTAGTAAGTTTTGAAATTGGAAAGTGTGAATCCTCCAACTTTGTTCTTCTCTTTCAAGACTATTTTGAACTATTCTGGACCCTTTAAATTTCCATTTGAATTTTAGAATCATTTTGTGAATTTATGCATAAAAGATGGCTAGGATTTTGATAGGGATTACATTGACTCTGTATATCAATTTGGGGAGTAATTCCATCCTAACCATATTAAACATTCTGATCCATGATCATTGGATGTTTTTCTATCTAATTAGGTCTTTAATTTCTTCCAACAATATTTTGTAACTTTCAGAATATAAGTTTTGCACTTCATTTTTAAAATTTATTCCTAAGTATTGTATTCTTTTCTCTTAGGTCGTAAATGGAATTGTTTTCTTGATTGCGTTTTTAGACTATTCATTGCTAGAATATAGAAATACAAGTGATTACTTTTCCATCATGTTCTCATGACACTGTGTCCTAGTTAATCATGTTTACTGCCATATGAGATTGCAGTTTCTCTGTCATTGATCTCCATGATACATCATCTTAATTATAAAGAGTCTCTACCCTCTTCCTGAACACTCTTTAATGTGTTCCATACATATGATTGCTTCCTGCAATTGACGTGATTGCTTCATTCCTTTAAAACTTGCATTTTGATAGCCTAATAGCCTAATATTTTTGAAGATAACAGCAGTACAAAAAAGAAAGAAAAAATATACCTTGTCCCTACTCTTCACATTGCTTTCATTTTCAGTGGAAGTACTATATAATCAGTAATAAATGTATATAAATAACATGTCTTAGGGCAAAAATTGCTGTAAGGAAAATTAAATCAGCGACTGGAACAGTGGGTGTTGAGTCCTAGATCGGTGCTTTTAGGAATGGGAATGGCTCTTTGATAAGGTGCCTTTGAGCACATAGATGAGGGATTTGAGGAAGCTCCATGGAATTCTCCAAATGTGGGACAATGGGAAGTTCAAACACCTGAATCTGTAATGTTTTTGCGGAGCTTCTAGGAAGCTTGTGAGGATAGAGTGTAATGAGCGAGAGGGAACCTGACTGGAGATGAGGACAGTGGGGTAGTAGCTGGAGGTTCTGGTACATAGGTCACATGTTGCTTATTAAGGGCATTTAAGACCTTGATTTCATTCCAGATGAGCTGAGAAACCAGTAGAGAGTTTTGAGTAGAGGAGTGGCATTATATAACTAATTTTTAATGCATCACTTTGCCTATTGTATAGAAGGTAGACATTATCAGTGAGGGGAGTGTACTTCTTTTGGGTTTCTGGACCCAGTTCCAACATGTGTGTGTGGAGGCGTCCCCACACCAACAAGCACCTTCATTAACATAAACTAGAAATTCCAAGGGTTTTGGAAGCTGTGAGCCAGGATCTATGGATGAAGACCACATACGTATGAGAAATATATTTTGGTCATCTGAATGACCAAATATACATTTCTTATAAATCACAATATCACAGTACTGTTATGGTTACAATTTGTGACAGTAAAATGATACAGATTAAAATCATCAAAGATAAAAGGTGCATAGGAAAGAATCCAGGAGAAAGTAGACACAAAACTTCCAGTTTTCCTCCACTGGTAGTCACATGAACAGTGCTGAATTTTCCCAGCAACAACGTTGACAGCACATGTGAAGCATTGCCAACCAGAGAAGCTCACCCCAGCCTGGTGCTTCTAGCCCCCCAGAGTCAAAATGTTACAACGTTGTCCAAAGCCCCAGGCATACAAAAACAGGCATCCGTCATAAATCACATCATTAGCATAAACCATCTGGTATCACCTAAGACATTAGGCCTAAAAAGACACTCATCAGGCAGAATATTCCAGGGACTCAGAGGTTATCTTCCAGTAATCCAGTCAGGACCAGTCCTTTCTTTGGAATGTGCGGGGATGCAGTAACCCAAGCCCACTGAGTTAAAACTTGACTGCATATCATCCTTCCCTCTATGTAGGAACATAGGAGAGTATGTTCCAATTAGACTACTGGTTGGAGTTTTGATTACAGAAGATTTTGTCTAAATTTGAGATTAGTGCTTTGGGAGAGTTAGGTTAATGGTGGTCTGCAGAATGAAGAAGAATGTCAAGTTTTTGGAATATGATAACCCTCAATAGTCTGTCACATTTATCTTGAAATCAGATGCTGAGGATTCACATTCTTACTCTTCATTGTGTTTATTCTCTACACCTGGGTCTGAGGTGTGTGCCTGATCACAATACTCAATGATTGGTTTTCTCCCATGGGCTTATTGAATTCCAAAACTCCACATGTTGGAATGACTAAAGCTTTGGCCCTGTGCCTTCACCTTTTCTTCTACATGTATCCACACACAGTCTCATCCAGTACTTTTTCTTTGAATAATTAGTATATGTTGATGCTCTCCACATTGCTATTTTCAGATAAGACCTTTTTTAAGATATATATATATTCAGCCAGTTTCATGTTTGCACTTAGATATGTAATAATCATCTTAAACTTTATGTTTCACAGTGAACACTAGATTTTCCCCTCATTCTGGATTTCAGTAATATTCCTCATTTTATTAAGAGGCATTCCACCCACCCAGTGGCTCAAGTCACATAATTCCTGGAGTAATCCTTGAGGCCTCTTTCATTAACCTCTTCCCACTTCTCCCATTGAGCCCATCAGTGAACCTTGTCTTTCCTTTAGATATATCCTGATTTCCTCCTCCTCTTATGTCTCCATTGCTCCTTTAACTGTGTTTCACAGACTGCAATTGCCTTCTTTATTCCTTTGCTTCAGTTGTCTATACCTAGAACTAAACCTGGGTTTCCTACACATTTAATTGAATTCTGACACTATCTACCTAGAAATAATGTCAGATCCTACAAATTAAGTGTTCGACCACAAGACTGCCCACGCTTCAGATGTCAGTCACAAGTCCACATTGTTACCCGTGCTTCTGACCAACTGGCTATAAATCAGAAGTTCCAATACCCCTTCTTTGGGTTCAGTTAATTTGCTAGAGTGGCTCACAGAACTCAGAGAAACATTTACTTATGTTTACCAGTTTATTATAAAGAATATTATAAAGAATACAGATGAATAATCAGATGAAGAGGAACATAGGGCAAGGTCTGAAGGATTCCTGAATGCAGGAGCTTCTGTCTCCATCGAACTGGGCTGCACCACCCTCCTGGCACGTGGATGTGTTCACCAACCCAGAAGCTGAGCAAATCTTGTTGTTGTAAGAGCTTTTATAGAGCTTTAATCTCTAGGGCCTCCCTTCTTTCCCAGAGGTTAGTGGTTGGGGCTGATGTTCTAATCTTCCAATCACTTGGTCTTTCTGGTGACTGGACCCCTCCTGAGGCTATGAAGGAACTCTATGCTAAGTCACCTCATTAGTATAAACTCAGGTGTGATTGAAAGGGCTTGCTATGAATAACAAAAGATATTCCTGTCACTTAGGAAATTACAAGGGTTGTAGGAGCTCTGTGCCAAGAACTGGATGAATGAAATATATTCATTCTTGGATGAAGAACAAATATATTTCTTATTATACCACATATAGGATTGCCACCAAATAGTTACTTCACATGAAGACATTTTTTGAAATAGTTTTATTCCATACTAAGATTATGAGAGATTACAGAATGACTAATTGTTCTCTTCTTTCCTAGAAATCAGGAAAGTTGGTCCTTTGCAGCATCAGTTTCAAAATCAAAGCAGTCGGAAGAGTATGAAACAATGCTGTGAACATAATATGTTTGCAGATATTGTTGATGAGAGCAAAAGTCATTTCCTGTTAAAGCAAAATTGTGATATGCTTGACTCATGTGAAAAACCTTTAAAATCAAATTTAAGTTTCGAAAACCAGAACAGAAGCTGTAACTTACAGAACTCTGCTGAGTTTAATGGAGATAAGAAGTCACTTCTCTATGCTAACCATGAACAATTTTATACTGAATTTAAATTCCCTGTAAGTGCAAAACCCATCAACAATAAGTCCCAGGTCGTTAAGCAACAGAGAACTCACAACATAGAGAAAGCGCATGTATGCAGTGACTGTGGGAAAGCCTTCATCAAAATGTCTCAGCTCATTGATCATCAGAGAGTTCATACTAGAGAGAAACCTCATGGGTGCTGTATGTGTGGGAAAGCCTTCTCCAGAAAGTCCAGGCTCACTGAACATCAGCGAATTCACGCAGGACTGAAACATTATGAATGCACCGAATGTGACAAAACCTTCCTCAAGAAATCACAGTTTAATATACATCAGAAAACTCACATGGGAGCGAAACCTTATGCATGTAGTGAATGTGGGAAAGCGTTCATCAAAAAGTGTCGGCTCATTTATCATCAGCGAACTCATACAGGAGAGAAACCGCATGGATGCAGTCTATGTGGGAAAGCCTTCTCTACAAAGTTTAGTCTGACTACACATCAGAAAACTCATACAGGAGAGAAACCTTATACATGCAGTGAATGTGGAAAAGGCTTCATTGAGAAGAGGCGTCTTATTGCACATCATCGAACTCACACTGGTGAGAAACCCTTTATTTGTAATGAATGTGGGAAAGGTTTCACGTTGAAGAACAGTCTTATCACACATCAGCAAACTCATATAGAAGAGAAATTGTATACTTGCAGTGAATGTGGAAAAGGCTTTTCAATGAAGCACTGTCTCATTGTACATCAGCGAACTCATACTGGAGAGAAACCCTATATATGCAATGAATGTGGAAAAGGCTTCACCTTGAAGAGCCCTCTCATCAGACATCAGCGAACACATACAGGAGAGAAACCCTATGTATGTAGTGTATGTGGAAAAGGCTTCACCATGAAGAGTGATCTCATTGTGCATCAGCGAACACATACTGCAGAGAAACCATATATATGCAATGACTGTGGGAAAGGCTTCACGGTAAAGAGCCGCCTGATTGTCCATCAACGAACTCATACAGGAGAGAAACCTTATGTCTGTAGTGAATGTGGGAAAGGCTTTCCAGCAAAGATTCGGCTGATTGGACATCAAAGAACTCATACGGGAGAGAAACCCTATATATGCAGTGAATGTGGAAAAGGCTTCACAGAGAAGAGCCATCTCAATGTACATCGGCGCACCCATACAGGAGAGAAACCCTATATATGCAATGAATGTGGCAAAGGGTTAACCGGGAAAAGCATGCTAATTGCACATCTGCGAACTCATACTGGGGAGAAACCATATATATGCAATGAGTGTGGAAAGGGCTTCACCATGAAGAGTACTCTAGGTATACATCAGCAAACTCATACTGGAGAGAAACCATACAAATGCAATGAATGTGGTAAAGCCTTTAGGAAGAAGACATGCCTCATACAACATCAGAGATTTCAGACAGGAAAGACTTCCTTTGCATGTACTGAATGTGGGAAATTCTCTTTGCGCAAAAACGATCTCATTACCCATCAGAGAATTCACACAGGAGAGAAACCATATGAATGCAGTGACTGTGGGAAAGCCTTCACTACAAAGTCAGGGCTCAATGTTCATCAGAGAAAACATACAGGAGAGAGGCCCTATGGATGCAGTGATTGTGGGAAAGCTTTTGCCCACTCGTCAATCCTTGTTAAACATAAGAGAATTCACAGGTAGTCACTTTGGGAAAGCCTGTTGCCAGTTGTAGGCCCTCAAGATAATAGTATGCAATCAAGAATAACTTAATGCAAAGAATGTGGTGGTGTGTTTAGTGAACAGTTACCTCATGTTTTATGTTGAAAAAAATTACAAAACAACTCAATCAACCTTGATGAAAATATTTTAGAACATATGTCTAAAAAGTGTATACTGAGATAAATCCTATGAATGTGATGGACTAGGAAAGCCTTCAGTGGGCAGTAGACTCTATCATATGTTATCATAGATCATGAGTGAGTGAGTATTTCTAATTGGTAGAGATATAATTGTGGGAAAGCCTTTACCCAGAAGTAACACCTCAATAAATGTCGGTTCGCACTAGAGAAATACTTTCCTTTGGCAATGAATATGGCAGGGTTTACAGTAATATATGTTGCCTCATCATTTGCCAGGAAATCCATACAGAAATAACTTATGAACACATTCAATGTAGTGGACTTTAGCAAAATATCAGACAACTTCATGATGGAAAGATGTCTTGGGGAAATGATGAATGA
This sequence comes from Ceratotherium simum simum, assembly GCF_057802395.1. Classification (NCBI taxonomy): domain Eukaryota; kingdom Metazoa; phylum Chordata; class Mammalia; order Perissodactyla; family Rhinocerotidae; genus Ceratotherium; species Ceratotherium simum. Next base: position 9,365,114 of record NC_141932.1, on the reverse strand, counting down.
GAACAGTCTGTCACAAGTCTAAACAGATAACACACCTCACAAGCATTCGGGGACAGGATACCTTCAACCATATTTCTAGTTGCCTTGTCATTGATTTTATAAATTTTAAATAGTGGCAGTTACTCTCATCATGGATTAAATTTTAATATATACAATGCAGGAGTGTTCTATGCCTGTTTCCTTATATTAACTTTTGGATTTCTTTGGTTCCAAGTTTAAGTGTCAGAATACTTAAAGTACTTCAAAATGACACAATATATTCATTGCAGAAGTATAACTCCACATATTTGGATGTGTTTAACCAAATTTATAAGCAGCATAGCATTAAGTGGCTTATAAAATTAAAATAAATATGATGTTTTGATAACTTTAAATTTTGAAATATGTTTAGAATCACAAAAACTGAAATATTCCAGAGATTCCTAAATGCCCTTCAGCCAGCTACTCCCAAAGGTAAAACCTTACGTAACCATAGTTCATTATCAAATAGAGGAAAGTGAAATTATTGAAATGCTGTTAACTACAGGATTTATTTGGATCATACCAGTTTTTTTCTTTTTTTTTTATAGATTTTATTTTATTAATATTTTTCACCCCCAAAGCCCCAGTAGATAGTTGTATGTCATAGCTGCACATCCTTCTAGTTGCTGTATGTGGGATGCGGCCTCAGCGTGGCCGGAGAAGCGGTGCATCAGTGCGCGCCCAGGATCCGAACCCGGGCCGCCAGTAGCGGAGCGCACGCACTTAACCGCTAAGCCACGGGGCCGGCCCCTGGATCGTACCAGTTTTAACATGCGCTCATTTTTATTTGGTTTTTATATATAGTATTAGGAAACTAGCACATATGTAGGTTCATGTAACCAACACCACAGTAAAAATTCAGAATGTTTTGTCAACACAAACTCCCTCATGCTACCCCTTCATAGTCACGTCCTTTCCCTGACCCTAACCCTTGGCATCATAGATCTCTATGTATCTATAATTTTGTCATTTATAGAATATTAGAAAAATGGAATCATTTAGCATGTATTCTTTTGAGATTGGCTATATGACCTTGTGAGATCAGTAGAAAATATATATATTGGTCTATGCCCCTGGTTCCTGGCACAGAGCTCCTGAAACCCTTGTAATTTCCTAAGTGATAAGAGCACTAGGAGCATCTTTTGTTCTACGGAGGTGACTGTTGGTGGGCTCCTGGATGGGGGCTGGTCACTGGAAAGCCCAAGCCATGATTAAAAGTTTGGAATTTTCAGCCCCACTCTCCATCCTCCAGAGAGGGAAGAGGGGCTGGAAATGGAGTTAATAATTGATCATTCCTGTGTGAGGGTACTTCCATAAAAGCCCAATAGTACAGAGTTCGGAGAGCTTCCAAGTGGATGAACATATCCAAGTACAGGGAGAGTAACACCCCAACTCCATGGGGACAGGCTCCTATGCTTGGGACCCTCCCAGACCTCACCCTATGTATTTCTTCATCTGGCTGTTCATCTGTATCCTTTATCCTTTAATAAACTGGTAAATATAAGTAAGTGTTTCCCTGAGTTCTGTGAGCGGCTCTAGCAAATTAATTGAACCCAAAGAGGGAGTTATGGGAACCTATTTGTAGCCATGTTGGACAGAAGTTGTAGGTAGCCTGGGGACCTATTACTTGCAATTGGCATCTGAAGTGGAGTGGGAGTAGTTTGTGGGACTGAGCCCTGAACCTGTGGGATCTGACTCTATCTCCAGATAGATAGTGTTGAAATTGAGTTAAATTGTAGGACACCCAGCTGGTGTCTGGAGAATTGCTTGGTGTGGGTAACCCCCCCCCTCCAACAGACATTTGGTGATCAGAAGTGTCAGAAGTGTTGTGAGTGTGGCAGTAGTGTGAAAGTAAAGGAGAAATAAAAGGAGGAAGACTGAACGATAGGTTTTTCCAATACAGACCTCAAGTAAATTCAACACGACACATAATCAATAATCATTCTATAGCAGAGAGTTTTATTTGAATGAAATTGAGGACTAGCCCAGAAGTGCAGTCTTCACCAAGGAAGAAAGCTCTCCAGGAAAGCATGGTTTTCAGCACAGTTTATACCATTTCAGAAAAAGAACATATGTTAAGCATGACAGGGCTACTTTTTTTTCTTCCTGTTTTCAAGATTTCAAGGAGACATTCTGTTTACAGATTAGCACGTACTCAGAGGGTCAACATGACCTTGGTGCCGTGGGAAGGGAGATTCATCTGGCAACACAGGAAGGGAGGCATTAATTCTTATCGTCAAAGAGCACATTCTTTACTGTAGGGTAGTGAATGAATGCATCCTTTACTGTAATGGTTAGAGCAGATGTACAATGTATGTTTGACAGGCCATAATTCAGCCTTCTTTAGTTTAAGTAAAGTTCAGGCCAAATAAGGTATAAACCAGAATGGCTTCCCCCTATACCTTAATATGTAAAAATTTCATATCAAACCTAAGATCCAGCCAGAAGCTCTCTGGTATCTTCTCTGCCATATGGACGCTGGACTCATGCAAACTGGCACACCCAACATATTCCTGCCTAAGGCTCAAGGGCACCGTCAACTTTCCGTTTTGCCTAAACTGATGATTAGAATGCATTGCAGATCACATTGGCCTTGGACAGGTTCAGTCTTTGAAAACTTAAGAGGAAGGCACTGGGGTGCCCATAAGACATTTCCATTTCTTCCCACCCAGCAGAGTCCTAGCAGCTGTTATGGCCACGCCCATCAGAAATGCCAGAATACTGCTCTATGAGGTAACAGTGCCATGTTACCGAGTTCTGTGCAAGGCGGACTTCTGGGAATGACTCCGAGCCCTTGCCAGACACACTCCTCCCAGCCCCTCAGTGTCCCTAGCGACAGCGACAGCCGAGGAAGCACTAGTGAGAGAACACCAAATCAGAAGTGGTTTTGGACCTGGGTTCAGCCTTTGGCAGCTGCCAGTGGAGCCTTCGGAGGCTCAAGATCTGGTGAGCCTGATTCTGGGCGTGAATCTTGAGTGAGGGGCCTGTGGGGTCGGTGAAGAGGGAATGCATGTGAATTTCGTGTTTGGAGATTTATTTGGGTTCAGTGACCGAGGAATCTGGGTGTTAGTGTGGGGCCTTTGGTTAAGGCTATGTCAGGAGAGATTAAGGAATGAAGGTCTAATGTTCAGGGCTTAGGGTCAATATGTTAACTCTTCAAGACCCAGTGATTGAAAACTGGGTGGGAGGTGTGTACCAATGAACACTGCTTCTTGTCTAGGTTAGTGATTTAATACGGAGCTCATGACATGGAGAACCTGGGGTTCTTGTCAGTGGACAAGAGCTTCTGTGGTAAATTTCAGATTGAATTTGAGGTCAGTGTTGTTTGGGGAGTGCAGAGTTTGTCTGTTTGAGAGCATAGGAGTCTAGAAGCTTGAGACCCACAGCCCGAGGCTAGTGAGTGTTTTGAAGCTCAACCTTTGGATACTGGAAACTTTCCTTTCAGTCTTTCAAGTCCAAGTCCTTTTTCAATGTTCCTATTAAAAATTTGTCTCCCATATCCACTCTTCTCATTGTCCTCACAAAAATTAGAGTAGTTCATTCATCATGATCAAGTGGTATGTCTATGAATAAAGATAGGATTTTTGTTCATTTTACAGCAAAGTTTACTCTTGGATATTTCCCTGTTCAGGTTGGTTTGACACAAGTAAAAACAACCATTTTCCTAAATTCTACTCCTCAGTAAGAACGATTTCATTAAAAAAAATTTTTTTAGAGTACCTTCCTAAAAATTGGGATCTTCTGTATAAATATACATTCAAGAATCTGCTTACCTTCTAACATGGCTTTACTTTTTTGCATTGTGTTTGGCAAATAAGGTCTCATTATTTAATAAGAGTTCCTATTACTCCACCTTATCACCAGCACTTTATATTTTCAGTTTTTTGGATTTCAGCATATTCTAATAGCTGGGTACATGTATCACATTGCAGTTTTAATCAGCAATTATCTAATAATAAATGGTGTTGACCATCTTTTCATATGACTATTTGCCATCTGTTTATCTTTAATTAAGTTTCTGTTCAAGGTCTTTGCCCATTTTTAAAATTGGGTTTTCTTAGTTTTGACTTTTAAGAATTCTATGTTCTGGATACCAGTCCTTTATCAGATATGTGACTTGTGTGACAAATGTGGTGAAATTCCTTCTTCTTTTTTTTTTTTTTTTTCCTGAAGATGATTCACCCTGAGCTAACACCTGTGGCAAATCTTTCTCTATTTTGTATGTGGGCTGCCACCACAGCATACCCACTGACCAGTGGTGTATGTCTGCACCCGGGAACTGAACCCGGGTGAAGCAGAGCACACTGAACTCAACCACTAGGCTACCATGGCTGGCCCGAGATTCCTTCTCTCTTTTTTTTTTTGCCTATGGACCTCCAAGTGTTTCAGCATCATTTGTTGAAAAGTCTATCTTTTCTCCATTGAATAGCCTTTGTACCTTTGTCAAGTAGTTGAGTATATTTGATTTATGTAGGTCTTTTTCTGGGATCTCTATTCTGTTCCATTGATCTATGGTTTTTCCTTTCACTAATACTATCAATACCAGTACCTCTATAGGTTTATAAGTCTTGAAATCTGTTGATGTGAGCCCTCTATCATGGTTCTTTTTGGACAGAATTGTTTTTGCTATTTCCACTGGAGAAACCTGGCAAACGTTACCTTTACCAGGAGATCAACCTTAAGTCATTTTAATATTTTGTACTCCTTAGATATGATGTGATAAAGGGACTTAATTCTGAAGTGTCTTTTCCAAAATACATAACCCCTGTTTAATGAAGAAAACAGACCAACCCAAAAGACGGGCAATATACAAAATACTTGATCAATACTCCTCAAAATAATTGAGGACATCAAAAAGAGAAAAGACTGAGGAATGGTCATTGAGCAGAGAAAATCAAGGAACATGCAAGGGTTGAATCCAGTGACAGAAAAAGGACAGTAGTGGAAAAACTTGTGAAATCCAAATAGAATCTGTAATTTAGTTGAGTATTATACCAATGTTAATTTCTCAATTTGACAAATTTACCATGGTTATGTAAAATGTTCACATGAGGGGACGTCAAATGAAGGTATATGTGAACTCTTTGTAGTACCTTGTGAGTTTTGTGTAAATGTAAAATTTTCCCAAAATAAAAAGTTTATTAAAAATAGGTATAATCTGGGGCCGGCCTCGTGGCACAAGCGGTTAAGTGCGCGCGCTCCACTGCAGCAGCCTGGGGTTCGCCGGTTTGGATCCCGGGCGCGCACCGACGCACTGCTTGTCGAGCTATGCTGTGGCGGCGTCCCATATAAAGTAGAGGAAGATGGGCACGGATGTTAGCCCAGGGCCAGTCTTCCTCAGCAAACAAGAGGAGCATTGGCATTGGATGTTAGCTCAGGGCTGGTCCTCCTCACAAAAAAAAAAAAAAAAAAAAAAAAAAAATAGGTATAATCTGGGCCGGCCCAGTGGCATAAGTTTGTACGCTCCGCTTCAGTGGCCCAGGGTTTGCAAGTTTGGATCCCAGGTGCGGACCTACACACCCCTCATCAAGCCATGCTGTGGCAGTGTCCCACATACAAAGTAGAGGAAGATTAGTACAGATGTTAGCTTAGGGTCAATCTTCCTCACCAAAAAAAAAAAAAAAAAAGGTATAATCTTTGTCAACTATATCTCAAAGTTAGGAAAAAGTTAGGTGTAATCTAATTTTAACACTTAATTTCTCATTATAAACATATTTCCATATTATAAAATGTTTGTGTATATATATAATTAAGTGGCTGTAATAATATCATTTGTGAACCAATAGGAAGGTAACTAGAGTCACATAAAAAGTATGCATTAAAGTGGGGTTTACTTGAAAAACATAAAATATTCAATTATGTTCAGGTTATATTATGATCCTCTCCGGAACCAAATTCTTACATTCTCACTCCAAGATTCATTGTACCTTTTTTCTTGTATGTCCCAGACATCTCATTTACTTTTAATCTAGGTAGTTTATAATTTTTCAATTATACTTCGTGTCTTTTAAAAAAAAATCCATACCCCGTAAATTTTGTAGTATGGAACAGCAATTAATTTTAACAGCTTTATGGTCATAATTGACATAGAACATTTACCAAGTAGTAAGTGTACCGCTCAATCACATTTAGTAAGTTTACAGAGTTGTGCCATCACCACAATCCAATTTTTAGAAATTTTCATGACCCAAAAAAGTAATTAGATAGTTGTTTTGTGATTAGGCTTTGAGAATTCTTTATATATTCTGAATACAAGTCCTTTATCAGATGTATAATTTGGAAATATTTTCTCCCAATCTCTGGCTCCACTCTTCACTTTCTTAAATGTTGTTCTTAGAAGTACAAAAGTTTTATCGCTTCTTGGCCTTTTGGCTAAGATCAAGTGTAGAAGTACAAAAGTTTTTAATTTTAACTCCAATTTATTATTTTTTCTTTTGTGGCTCATCTTTTACTGTCTTGTCATAGAACTCTTTGGCTAACTTAGGTTCATAAAGATTGTCTCCCATTTGCTTCTCTAAGTTTTATACTTTTACGAACTCTTCTATTTAGGTTTGTGATCTATTTTGAGTTAATTTTTGTGTATGGTTAGAGTTAAGGGTCTTAGTTTATTTTTCTGCAAATAGATATACAATGATCCCAGCATCATTTGTTGAAAAGGCTAACCCCATTGAATCATCGCGGTACCTTCGTCAAAAAACTATTGACCTTAATATTTTTGGACTCTCAATTCCGGTTGTGCCTTTCTGGCTCCAGACCTTTGCTGGCCTCACTTTTAGTGGCCTTTCCCCCAATCTAAATCAAAACTTCTCTCAATTTCTCCCAATCCCAATCAAAACTTAGGCTCGTCCCAGCCGCTCTTTCCCCCTTGAACCAGCCTCACACTGTACCAGTTTCTCGGAATCTTTTTCTGTTCTTAAAAACCGCTTCCTGCAAGCAATTTTCCTCCAGAAGCTTTCCGTGGGTGTCCGTTTACCGGATGTGTTACCTTTTCTCTTTGCAGGAGGTCGTTCTCTGCTGCCATACCGACACCTGACGCCTACTTGTCCGTTTCGAAACCTCTTTTTTTTAAAAAATAAATAAATAAATAAAGAATGTAAAATAAAGGCGGCGGCAGTATTACTTTTCTGCCCACCCCTCCGCACGCAATTTTACTCGCTCCATATATGCCTCGCGAAGCTCGAGTCTCTGAAAATCGACCCATTTTCCGTAAGAGTCGAAGGGCTGGGAAATGAGATAATTTCAGCGTCTTCTCACCTGCCCGCCATCCCTAGCTACCGGCTCCAGAAGCGCCCCTCTGCCTTCTGTACGGCAGGCATCCCAACATGGCCGCCCCCGTGTGATGGCGAGCTGGGCGCGGACATATTGCCTCCGAAGGCCATGCCGGAAATCCACTTGTCCTTGCTCTTGCAAACGTCTCAGACCCTCTTCGGCCGCCGTAGGCGAACGAAAAATCTGAGCGACGCGTTCAGATGTGGAAGCGGTTCGCGGAAGTGTTGCGTTTGGACTCCGCTTGTGGGTCTGGAGAAAATTAGGTCAGTGTGGTTTGTCCCTTGAAGGTTTTTGTTTTGTCCTCTGGCAGGTTTGTCTCTCACAGGGGGACGTGACGTCTACGAGGTGGAAATGGTGTAGGGTGGACCTGTGAAATTATTGGCGGGGGTCGGGTGGGGGGAGCGCGAGGTGGAGGTATTTGAGAGGAACCAGTGGGGAGTCTGTGACGCCTTGTCTGTGGTTGGGGTACCTTGCGGGAGAGAGGGGCTCATTAAAACGATTAAGGGTCTGTAGAGATCAACGACCGTGTCCCGACCGGCAGAGTATGGGGTCTTTGCGGAGCTCTCTGTTTGTAAAGGATGCAGGTGGTATTTACCATGATCGCAGTGTCTGGTTTAGATTTGGGATTTAATGTGGGGCGCAGTGATGTTGGGGCGGGGGCGGATGGTCATCATATGGGCGTGTCTGGTCCAAGTTCCAGGTTAATAAGGCGGTGTGTGATCAGTGTACCGCAGTACAGAGAGGCTGTGAGGGCTGAAGCTGTGGCCGCATAGGTTCCCACGTCGGCCGTTGGGACAGCAGACGGTACAGCCCAGGGCAGTAGTTGGAAATCATCTGTTTTTTAGCCTTTTATCAGGGATTGACTAACTGCAGACCAAGGGACTAATCCAGCCACGCCCATCTGTTATGTAGTATCATCTATGGCTGCTTTCGCCCTGCCAAGGCAGAATTAAGCCCTTGTGGCAGAGACCTTAACTCTCAAAGTCGAACATGTATAATATTTACCCCTTTGCAGGAAATGTTTGCCAACGCCTGCACTCACCTCTTAATATATAGCATAGCACACTGTTGCTTATTTGCCTAATGTACATTCACACTTTGTTAACAGAATCTCCGGTTTGCTTAGTATCCATGCTTCTGGCAAAGTGACCCATATCCCAGTTTATTAGTAAGTTCTGGTTGGTCTTAGTCAGTCATGATGGTTCCAGTTCCCACTGCTAGTGATTGAATTTCTGTGTAATGAGCTTAGGTGTATGGTGCAGTTCTAGCCAGCTATATATGTGAAAATCTGCTTAGTGGTGTCAACCTACAAAAACTGAAACCCGTTTAAGAGGCAAAGTGTTTATTTGGGATCAAAGAATTGCAGTTCAGGGAGCACAGATTCAGATAGAAATGCAAATAGTGTCCCGATTACAGGAGAGGGGCTCAGGGTTTTTATGGGAAAAAGGGAGGATGAGGTAAGTTGTATTAAGGAATAAGAGCTCATTGGTGCTAGATGAGGTAAGGCTAGGTTTCTACTTCACAGGTTGGCTTGAGATTCAGTCATCAGCAAAGTCCAATTTCATCAGTCCTTACAAATAGCATATTCTTGTTCTTACTCACTTCTTGGAATGTTGGTGGTTTGGTCCAGTTTGGAAGATAAAGAAAACAAGATGTGCAAGGCAATGCCTCTGAAATGGCTGCTCCGGCTCTATTTTAACATGGCTCCACTCATGTCATCTTTCACATTGGTTTCTGGGGGAGCGTTTTCTCTCTTAAATAAGGAATTCTTTGAATCTCTTTTTTCCATGTTGATGATGATATTGTCTGAATATAACCTTAATTTTCTGCCCTATTTTCTAATATTTGTAACTTATTCTGATGTCAGTGCTTTGGTTCACCTCTGCAATACAAAGCTGAAAAGTGGGGTGTTAGTGGACATCTTTGTCTTGTTGCCCACCCGTAAAATTCATCTGCTGTATTGTCTGGAGTTAACAGTTCCTAGGAGGTTAGGATCATAGAATTATAAATTCTTCCAGGATTTCAAACTTAATAACATAAAAACATTCATGGTATTCTTTCAAGACCAAAAAAATGTTTGTTTTGTCTGATTTATGTGTCCCATTAATTCCTTATATTCTTTATTTGCACCAGTTTTCTTTTGATCTGTCTCACAACAAATGCCTATATTTTATCGATGTTTTTAAAGAGCAAGCTTTTGGTATTGTTGAGCTCTTCCATTTTTTTGTTAATTTAAAAGATCTACAAGTTCATCAGTATAAAAGCAATATATCTCTAAATAGTCGTTGCCCAGGTCAAGAAACAGGACATTGCCAACCCCCCAATGGTGCTCTGTGAGTCTTTTCCCAATTGTATCACATCATCACACTCAAAGGTAATTACTATCCTGCTCTCGATACAAAGTGCTTTAAGGCTGTTCTTTATAGTTTTATCATATAATTAATCATTCTTAATCATTATATTTTATTTAGTTGTGCCTGTTTTGAACTGTGTATCAATGTAATTGTAGATCATGCATTTTTTTATGTCAGGCTTCTTTTGCTCAGTATTTGTAAGAATCATTGATGTTTTTGCACATAGGTCTCTTTATATAGGTGTCTTTTTTTTTGCTCTGTAGCAAGGGTCAGGCAGACTTAGTCTATAATGTTTACTGAGTAAATATTTTAGGAATTGCAGGCCACAGAGGGTCTCTCACATATGCTTTGTTTTTTGTGGGTTTTTTGCTGAGGAAGGTTCACCCTGAGCTAACGTCTATCACCAATCTTCCTCTTTTTGCTTGAGGAAGATTCAGCCTGAGCTGACATCCGTGCCAGTCTTCCTCTATTTTGTATGTGGGTCGCCCCCGCAGCATGGCTGCTGACGAGTGGTGTAGGGGAACTGGACTGGGGCCGCTGAAACTGTGTGCACTGAACTTAACCACTAGGCTACTGGGCCGGCCCCTGCTTCTTTGTTTTTGTTTCACCATCCTTTAACAACTTCTTAGCTTGCAAGCTGGGCCAAGGTAGTAGTTTCACGATAGCATTCCATTGTTTGAGTGTATGGCAGTTTTTCCTACTATTAATTAAACTTGTATTCTTTGCAGTTAAACTTGTATTGTTATGGATAATGCTGCTATGAAAATTCTTGTCCATATCTTCTGGTTCAAATGTGCCCTTATTTTTTTGGGAGTGGAGGATAAATAGCTTAGATGTATACCTCAGAGTGAAATTGCTGTGTCTTAGGGTGTGTATAGCTTCAATTTAAATAGATGATGCCAAAATGTTTTCCAGTGTGGTTGTACCATTTACCCTTCCTCCAGCAGAATATAATTTGCTTTATAATGTGCTGTATGTGGTATGTTTAAAATATCTTCCCCTACACTAATATCATTGAGAGATTCTCCTGTATTATCTTCTTAAAGTTTTATCGATTTGCCTCTCCCAGTGAGATTGACAGTTGACCCCCAAAATGATTTTTGTTTGTTTTGTGAGGTGGATTCAACCTTCTTCTCCCCGTCTCTCCACCCCCAGCATGGAAATCTGATTGTCCCAGCCCCATTTATTAAAAAGACATCCTTACCCTCTTCTCTGAAGTGCTGCCTTTGTCATCAAGTTTTTATATCTATGAGTCTGTTTATAGGCATTTAATTTTGTTCCTTTGTCCTATTTGTCTATTATTGTACTAATATTGTGCTGTCATCATTAGTGTAACTTTAAGTCCTCATAACTGATTGAGCAAGTCTTCCAAAGTTTTTTTTTAAAGATGTATATAGCTTTCAGTTTAGGATTTTGATCGGGATTTCATTGGATCTATATACATATTTTGGAGACATGACACTTTAAAATGTTTGGTTTTCTGAGTAATCTTCATAGACTGTCTTTCCATTTATTTAAGTCTGTTAAAATTTCTCTCAGTATTTCTTCCTACTTATCAAATATTTTTGATATTCTTCAAAATTATATTGTTTATAAATTTTATTTTGTTTATCGATGGCCTGTTTGTCCTGTCAGTTACAGGGAGAGGTGTGTTGAAGTCTTCTATTAGTCTGCATTTGTTTATTTCTTCTTGTGTTTTGGTCCATTTTTGCTATATACATTTCAATGCTATATTGTTAGGTGCACAGAAATTGCAAATTTTTATAATGTGGTGAATTCAACTTCTTACCAGTTAGCTTTGTTTCTCTTTCTCTGTAGTAATTTTTGGGTTTTCTGGTCCATTTTTTCTGAGTATATAGTTATACCAGATTATTTATGGTTACTCTTCCCATGGTATATCTTTTTCTAACTTTTTATTCTCAAGCTTTCCATATCATTATATTTCAGACATGTCACCTATAATAGTGTGTTATTGAGTTTTAAATTTTAATCCAGTCTCACAGTTTTGAAGCATTTGTATTTAAGGTAATTAACTAGAATCCTTGTTCTGTTTATACTTACTATAATTCTTAGTGTGTTTTGTTTTAAAAGTCATCTAAGTGCGTGATATTTGTCCCACTTGTTCTCTGTTCCTTATTCTCTTTTTTTGCCTTGTTTTGGCTGAATTTCTTACTATTATATTTCTGCCTTCCATTAGCATGGAAATTATGTACTTTAAGACAATTGTTAGTCATCGTGACACTAAAGATTCCATACAGCATGGAACCTTTCTTTCTCAAATTCTTTTGTTAATTAGTACTTTTACATTCTTCTCCAACAACACAGAGATCTTAGAGCACTTCAACTTCATTTACCGCCTTCCAGTTTATCTACAATATTGTGTCCTCTTGTTTTTTGTGTATTTAAAACCTCCTAAGATATTATCATTATTGCTTATGAAGACAGTGCTTCTGATTTGCCCAGTTCATTGGTTTTCAAACTGAAATGTGTGTCCTCATGGGGTGTATAAAAACATTTGAAGAGGTACGTGGGCACACATGGTTTAAAGGAAAATAGTGCCCAGATCCTCTCCTTCCTTATGGTCTGTTTGGTATAGTTCATCTGCCTGAGATTCACCTGCTCCTGAGGCATGGTGCTGTGGTGGATCTCATTTCTCTGGTCATCTTTGACAGTCACCCTACTTAAACTTTATAGAGTAAAGGAATACCTCCACCACATTCAGAACCTTAGGCTTTATTGGCCAGAAGAATAATATCTTCTTAAGGTACACTTATCAATATTGCAGGTGTTATGTTAAGGTGAGGGCTCAGAAACAGTGAGGCATCTGGGCCCAGAGGAAATGCACCACTCAGATTGAATTTTCTCCTCAGCCCACAGGTCCTGACTCCGCAGGAGCAAAAGAATCATGCGAAGGAGGAAGAAGTTACAGGATTCGGTGTCAGTATTTCTTGGGACACACTTGACCGAGGACTGAGATTTCTGAACAGAAATTTAGAGCAGATCCGGAAGACACAAAGACAGAGCCTCCCCATTGCCAGCTGTTTTCAGAGAAGAGGAGAAAATGATCCAGGCCCAGGTGACTTTTGCATTGTTTTATTCTTTCCTTTGTCCTCTAGTGGATTTGTAGAGGCCTGTGAAAAATCACTTCCATTAATCTGAAAAGTATAAATTTCAAGAAGCAGGATCTGGGGAGCAATAAAGTTAGTTTTTAAACTCAACACCAGGCAAAGTGGGATGAGGAATATAGTTCATAAGATTGACCCCAATTGCTAATTTTGGGATATAATGCATGACTAGAGGGTCCTGTGGGTTATATCAGCTGTCCACTTGCATCTAATCTCTCTGACAGCCAGCACCACAAGAGAATCGTAATTTACATGGTACATACTGGTTTTGAGGAGAAAGCAGATTACGTCCTGGGAAACGTTTATCATGGTTCTTTCTAGACATGATGTGGTGGGTGGTGTCCTGACCAGCAGCCTCCTTATAATGCAGAAGCGGATTCCCTGTGGCTGTTTCTTAAAGGATTACTCATTCCCTGTAGGAATAGACTAATTGAACTCAGTGAGAATGGGACCAATGCAAGTTAATTTCAACCTTGTGGTGGTCTGGATTTATCCAGAAATAAAACCTAAACATCCTAGAAAATTGGAAGGATTGCAGGGCTTTCAAATGGTTCTCAGTGAACAGGTAGCTGAACTGGTGTGTGAATACAGACTTGAAAGTGGAGAGTTGAAAGTACTGTTGTCTGGGAAGGACTTGGGTTGGTGGAATTTACAGGATTTGCTTTAGACCTTCCCCTTGTCTTAGAAAATGCAGTCTTTCCTCATTGTGTAGTGAAGAAGTGACCTTATGTAAAGAGAGATCTGGCCTTTGCTGTTGGCTACTGGGGGGTGATCTCTAGGCCCCTGGCATGTCCTGCCTGATAGAAGTGTCTTTGTTTGCCTGGGGGCTTGGACCACTGGACAATCTAAAATGTGATTTATGATGGCGGCTTTGGGCCATGCTGTATCACTGCCAACCCTAAGTGGCAGCCAGAGTTATTAACCCAACTTCCAGAAGGGGCTGGAGACTGAAGTTTAGTCATGCGGGCAATAGTTCATCAAGCCCCAATAAAAACTCTGCACAACCAAGGCTTAGGTTAGCTTCCCTGGTTGGCACTAATCTGCATATTGTCACATGTCATGGTTGGGAGGAGGTAACACCATCCAGGACGCCACAGGGAGAGCTTTATGTTTGTGCCCTCCTAGACTCTGCCATATGCATCTCTCTCATTGGCTGATTTTAATTTATACCCTTCCTCTTTAATAAAATTTTCATTATAAGTGTAGCACTTTCCTTAGTTGTGTGAGTCGTTCTAGTTAGTTATTGCTCCGGAGGGTGTCATGGGGACCCTGGATTTTGTAGCCTGCTCTTCTGAAGTGAGGGTGATCCTGGGGACCCCTGAGCTTACAGCTGGTGTCTGAAGTGAGAGCAGTTCTATAGGGAATGTTTCCTCACACTCTGCAATATGACTAACTCTTGGTATCCATGTGCAAATCCAAATTCTTATCTACTTTTTCTTATATTGCCTTTATTTTTATTAATTACGCAACTGACTAAAGGATATATTTAAAGACTGGAATCATAACAAAGTACACATACCAAAAAATAAGTTTCTTCATACACTTTCTTCTTAATTCTCTTTTGTAAATATTTAGTAATGTTTATTTCCTGTTATGGTGTCTGTGTGTGGATCTATGTCTATATGTGTTTTGAGGAAAGTATGAGTGTATGTATGTATTTGTAGATGAAAACATATACATCTGTTATGATATTTTTTACATGAATGGAATCATATTCTGAAAACTTAGCAGCCAACTTGAAGGGACTCTCCTTTGGCCTAAGATGGTCCATTTTGAGCATCCAAAGACCAGTGACTGCAATTGATTGAAAAACATTAACTATAAAATTGCATCAGTTCATAGTGATACTTGAAAAAACTAAAATGCATTTGTCACTGGAGGTTGGGAGAGAACCAAGTATTTAATCTAAAAAATGATGAAGGAACAATAATCAAATGTATGTTCTCTTTTATGGGGGGAGTTGGTTGTCTGTAACTTGAAAAAATATATTCTCTATCTCTATAGATTTGTCATCTCAAGAATGTTATGTACATGGAATCATACAGTTTGTAGCTTTTTGAAATTTAAGTGAATTAGTGGTTGCCAAGGGTTGAGCATGGGGGTAGAAGAATATGGCTGTGGCTGTCAAGGGTCTGGTGAGGGGTCTTTGTAATGGAGCTGTGCTGTGTCTTACTGGCGATGACCACAGGAACCTACACATGTAATAAGATTGCATCGAGTTAAGTAAACAGAGACCCACAGAAATGAGTGCATGTAATCTTTTATTTATTTATTTATTTAATTTTTTGTTTATTGCAGTAACATTGGTTTATAAAATGTGAATAAGGTTTGTATCGGTGTCAGTTTCCTGGCTGTGCTATTGTACTAAGTTATGCAAGATTTTACCACCAGGGGAAACTGTGTGAAGGGTCTGTGTGTTCTCTGTGCATTATTTCTTACAACTGCATATGATAATCTATAATTATCTAAAATGAAAAGTAAAAAAGCATATTTAAAAAAAGAATAAATATATTCAATGTAAAAAAACCTAAGCAGCATTGATAAAGTCCAAGACTCTTTGACCAATACACTCTTTTTTTTAAAGATTTTATTTATTTTATTTTTTTTCCCCCCAAAGCCCCAGTGGATAGTTGTATGTCGTAGCTGCACATCCTTCTAGTTGCTGTATGCGGGACTCGGCCTCAGGATGGCCGGAGAAGTGGTGCCTCGATGCGCACCCGGGATCCGAACCCGGGCCACCAGCATCGCAGCGCGCACACTTAACCACCAAGCCACAGGGCCGGCCCTGACCAATACACTCTTATGTGATCCTTCTTCCTGAAGGAATGAGGGTTATCAGTTTAATCTATATCTTCTATACTGTTTTCTGTGTAGACATAGTTTTTGTTGTTATTTTTGTTATTTATTTATTTTTTTTGGTGAGGAAGATTAGCCCTGAGCTAACATCTGCCAATCCTCCTCTTTTTGCTGAGGAAGCTTGGCCCTGGGCTAACATCTGTGCCCATCTTCTTCTACTTTATATGGGACGCCAACACAGCATGGCTTGATGAGCAGTGCGTTCGTGTGCACCCTGGATCCGAACCCTGGGCTGCCGCAGTGGAGCGTGCGCACTTAACTGCTATGCCACCAGATCAGCCCTATTTTTGTTATTTTAAGAAGAATCATACTGATAATATTTATTGTTCTTGTTTTTTCCCTTTTAAGTGTCTTTGCATTGGTTCCTGTTAGTACATACCAATCTACCTTTTTCTTTTTGACCCGCTGTACTTTCCTCTTAAGTGATGTGTGCAGTGTGTTAGCTATTCTCCTGTTGATGAACATTTAGGTAATTTTATTATTACAAACCATGCAACAGTACAAATCCTTGTTAAGCCCTTTTTATGAAGTTGTATGAGTGTTTTTGAAGGTGGCTACAGAGAAGTCAGTTGCTGGGTGTGCTCATCTCACATTTTAATGAATATGTCTGATTGCTGTCCAGAGTGACCATTCTAGTTTGTGGCCATTGTAACATAATGTCTAAAAGTGTTGCCTCTGAGCCACTTGCTAGCTCTGTGACCTTGCACACATCATTAGCTATTCTATATCTGAATATTCTCATCTGTAAAACGGAAAGATGATAATGGGACCTACCTCATAGGGTCTTGTGTGGATAAAATGAGTTAATCCATAGAAAGCATCTAAAAGAGTACCTGGCTCATAGTACGTACTATGTAAGAGTGTTCGGTGTCCCTGATCTCTAATATTTGTTATGATGATGATAGCAAATTTCATAACTGTCAGCAATACAAATAGGCAAATATTCTTTTTTTATTGAGATATAATTGACATGTTCGTTTCAGGTGGTCAGATATTCTTTTGTCTTGCTTTCTTTTGCATCCTTCTAATTTCTGGTGCATTTGAGATCTTTCCTGTGTCTTTCTTAGTCAGTTAGATTATTTGTTCTCTGAAATACCTGTCGTTATCCTTGCTCATTAAAAAAATCTGTTTTGTCTTACTGATTTATAGGAGTTGTGTATATCCGCTGTATATTGATCATTTCTTTATATGTTGCAAATATTTTTCTCCAGACTGTCACTTGGTTCTTTCCATATGGAAGTTTTAATTTTTGATTAAAACTTTTGTCACCAAACTATCAATGTTTTCATTTCTGGCATTTAATTTATGTCATAAATATATTCTATAGGGCTTTTTTTAATTTAACATTTAAGTCTTATATTAGTTTTTTTGAAATAATGGAAAATATATATGTTGGTCTCTGCCTCCAGTTCCTGGCACAGAGCTCCTAAACCTCTGTGATTTCCTAAGCGATAAGAGCACTAGGAGCATTTCTTGTTCTAATATTTGGTTTTTGACCCCATCCCTGACACTGAGCTCCTAAATTCCTTGGAATTTCCTGGGTGATAACGGTGTGTTTTGTTCTAATGAGGTGACTGTTGGTGGGCTCCTGGATGGGAGCTGGTCACCAGCAAGACCAAGCCATTATTAGAAGCTTGGCACTTTAAGCCCTACCACCCATTCTTCAGAGAGCAGGGAGGAGCTGGAAATGGAGTTAATGATGGGTCATGCCTATGTGATGAAGCCTCCATAAAATCCCAGTAGTCTGAGGTTCAGAGAGCTTCCAGGTTGGTGAACATATCCACGTACCAGGAGAATGATGCACCCCAACTCCACGGGGACAGAAGCTCATGTGCTCGGGACCCTCCTAGACCTTGCCCTATGTATCTCTTCGTCTGGCTGTTCATCTGTATCCTTTATCATGTCCTTTAATAAACGGGTAAACTTAAGTAAATGTTTCTCTGAGTTCTGTGAACTGATCTAGCAAATTAATCGAACCTGAGGAGGGGATCATGGGAACCTCTAATTTATGGCCAGTTGGTCAGAAATACAGGTAACAACCTGGACTTCGCAATTGGCATCTGAAGTGGGGGCAGTCTTGTGGGACTGAGCCCTTAACCTGTGGGGTCTTTGTCCAGGCAGTTAGTGTCAGAATTGAGTTAAGTTGTAGGATATCCAGTCAGTCCACCAAAAGTTGCTTGATATGAAAAAACCCACACATCACAAGTGTTGTGAGTAGTAGTGTAGAAACAAGTTCTTCCCTTTATGTATCTAATATGCTGATAACCTCTCTTTTAGTATATGTTTGTGTGCATATATATATATATATATTTCATATTTCTTTAACCATTTTTGATAGTTTCTTTTATTCCTTTTAATATATTAAACATTCTTATTAAACATGTAGTTTCTGATAACTCTGGTATCTTGAATCTCTTCACAGAAGATTCTTCTGATTGATTGGCTATGAAGATTCAGTCATCCTGATGTCATTGGCATCTATGTCTGTCATATATATATGAATGTGGTGTTCTAGGTTAACAAGAAGATTTAACTCTTACACATTATAGAAACTTCTAATTGGATGAATGGATGGATGACTGACTACACGAGTACAATTAGTCGTATCCTAATATTTTATTAGGCTTTTGCTTTTTCCATAGTGCATTAAAAACAAACAACCCACTAGATATATAGATACAGCCGATAAAGTGGAAATGATCAGAAAACCTTTAACATTTCTTCCATATCATCAAAAGGACATCACTTCATTAAACAACACTGAATCCCTGACATTTGACGATGTGGCTGTGGACTTCACCAGGGAGGAGTGGCAGCTCCTGGCCCCTGCTCAGAAGGATCTGTACCGGGACGTGATGTTGGAGAACTACAGCAACCTGGTGTCAGTGGGTGAGGACAGCTCCCTCATGTCACTCAGAGGGTCCCCAGTCAGTGGCCTTTCCATTTTCAGCTTCTGAAAGCTCTGGAGTGTCTGTGGTGCTCTGAAGAGGTAGATTCTCAGTCTTCTCTCTGGCCCCAGAGAAATGGGTATATTCTCCCTTCTCCTGAGATAGAAGTGTTTACTTTGTAGATATGTGTGATATTGTGATTTATATTAAGAAGTATACATATTTGGTCTTCATCCTCAATTCTGGTACAGAGCTCCTAAAATCCTTGGAGTTTTCTAAGTTATAAGAGGATAAAGGTGAAATGTGTGTCTTTTGTTATTCATGTAACAAGACACTTTGAACCACATCTGAGTTTATGTTACTGAGGTGATTTTTGGAAAGCTACTAGATAACCTAAGGATGGAGCTGGTTGCCAGGGGAGCTAACCATGCTTAGAGGGTTGGAACTTTCAGTCCCACCCCCATCCTGGGGAGGAGAGAGAGGCAGGAGGCTGAATCAATCACCAAAGGCTAATGATTTGATCAATCGTGCTTACTTAATGAAGCCTCCATAAAAACCAAAAGGACAGGTTCAGAGAGTTTTCGAATTGGTGAACACGTGGAGGTGCTGGGAGAAAGGTGGACTCAGAGAGAGCATGGAGGCTCTGTGTCCCTTCCACATACCTCGTACTGTATATCTCTTCCATCTGTCTGTTCCTGAGTTGTATCCTTTTATAATAGACTGGTAATCTAGTAAGTAAACTGTTTTCCCAAGTTCTGTGAGAGGCTCTAGCAAATTAATTGAACCCAAGAAAGGTAGTCATGGGAACCTCTGATCTATACATGGTCTATCAGAAGCCCAGGAAACAACCTGGCCTTGCAATTGGAGTCTGAAGTCGAGGGAGGCAGTTTTGTGGGAGTGAACCCCTAAGCTGCCATATCTGATGCTAGCGCCAGGCAGATAGTGTCAGAATTGAGTTAAATTGTAGGACACCCAGTGAGTGCCTGCTGGTGTCGCAGAATTCACTGATGTGTGGAAAACCCACATATCTAGTGTCAGAAGTGAAGTAGTGTAGTAGAGTATTGACAGTAGAGGAGACAGGTAGAGGGGTGTGTTTTTCCTTTATAATGTGAAAATTATTTTGTCCTCAAGTCCAACATTCTGTGGTCTTCACAGACCCTATGTCCAATTCAGTGTGTCTAACTCTTCCGTCATTTCCCATGCGCAGGTTATCAAGCCAGCAGACCAGACACACTCTCCAAGTTGGTTCAAGGAGAACCACCATGGATAATGGAAGATGAAATCCACTGTGGAACCCATTCAGGTGAGTGAGAGAACCCGCAAGAGCAGGCTGTGGAAATCACATTCTAGTCATTCAGAGAAGAGTCACAGTGGTGAAGGGTGTTAAAGGATAGGTAAACAGAGCCTCCATGCATGTCTCTCCCCATGTGAGACCTCTTTTTCTTTGTAGGAGTTTGGAGAAAAATATATCCCTTTATCTCTTCTGGGATCTGTTACTCATTTATTTTATCTGCATCTTGATTTTTTGTTTGTTTGCATAGTTTTCTTCCTAGGATTCTCAAATCTTTCCCTTCTTCTTCATATTATTCCATCTCCTTGCTATGAAATTTCACCTTCCAAGGCCTCTCTCCAGAGAGGAAACTTTGAATTCCTCACTGTTTTCTGACTACTACGTGTTTCTGCCCCATTGCTAATGTTGATTTCCCTTCCTTACCTCCACCCCATCTTGGATGCTGTGTCCCCAAAGGAAACTGGTCTTCACTGTGCCTTTGTCTGATTCTCTTTTTCTCTTAGGTTCTCTTTTCCCCACTCTGAGCTTCTCCAAAGGTTCTGTTTTCCATTTTCTCAAATGATCTCCTAACCCTTCAAAGTTTTCTTCCTTCTAATAAGCTAAGCTCCTTCTGTTCACTGGGGAAGACTCGCAAATTGACATCTCCCCAGTGTGATCCACCACAGCCTTTAGTTCCATATAATTTACTCATCTTGATGGCAACTCTCCTGAGTTCCCAGTAACTTCAAGGAACTAGACTCATCTTCTTCCCTAGAAAACCCCTGTAAGTTTAGGTTCTCCTTTACTCCTGTGCATCTTACATCCTGGCCATCCAGGCATTACCTCAAATGTTCCTACCTGCAGAGCTTCCTTCTTTAAAGCAGTCTGCTGTTCCTGAAGAATTTTTAACTAGGAAGGATATTTTTAACATCCTACATTCTCAGTTCCAGCCTAAACCAGATCATAACTCATGCCTACTTCGATTTACTACCTTTGCGTATTTACTCATTTTGAACTTTCTTCTCGTTCATCGTAGACATTACCATTGTATTCATTTCTCTAAAATTTTTGTTTTTCTTCCCATCGTATTCTGGTGACATTAAGTCTCAGTTAACTCCATTACCTGTCATATGTCATTAAAATTCTTCTTCTTTCCGTGATCTCCATGATATATCATCTTGCTCACAAAGAGATAGATTTCCATCTTCTTTCCTAAACTCTCCCCAATGTGTTCCATATGTGATTGCTTCCTTGATTTATTCCTTTAAAAATTAATTTTTTGATAGCCAAGTGTATGCTAGAAGGTAAGAGCAGTGAGAAAAAGCATACAAATAGACCAAGAGCTTTCATTCTAAGAGAAGGAGTCAAAAAATTAATCAAAATAAAGAAATACTTTATCTAGGGAGTGAAAAGTGCTGGGATAAAAATTTAGTCAGCATAATGGAACAGTAGGTGCTGGGGCTGGGGCTGCTCTTTCTGGAAACTCAGTCAGCTGCTGAGTTAGGAGTGTTCCAAGTAGAAAGGATCGCCAGTTTCAAAGACCAAGGCATGAATGTGTCTGAGAAACATTAAAGATCCTGTGTGGATAGAGCTCAGAGTGCTGTCAGGAACATAATTAGATATAAGACCAAAGAGGCAGTAGCAGCAGGGGGAGGGGAGAGTAAGGCCGGTCATGTAATCCATTTCAGGGAATCAGGATTTTACTCCTAATAAGATGAGAAAACATGAGGCCTGGAGTATTGGAATGACATGAAATAACTTGCATTTTCTAAGAATCCCTTTGGGTACTGTGTAGAAAGTAGACAGGAGGGGGTAGGGATGCAAGTAGGAAAGCCACGTAAGAGGCTATTGCAAAACCTGATGGAAGAGAGAATGTTGCCTTCAACCTGGGTGGAGGGGTGGGGTTGGTCCAGTTCTGGGTATATCTATAAGGAGGGCAGGCAGGGTTTATCATTGAAGAAGATACCGTGTGTGAGCACGAGAAACAGATGATGGGTGATGCCGAGAAGTTTGTCATGGTTAATGAAAAGAGTAGAGTTGTCATTTACTGTGAAGGAGATGATATGTGGAGAAGGAGATTTGGGGTGGGAAGTCAGGAGTTCTGTTTTGGAGAGTATAAGTTAGATATGCTTGGAGCTGTGTCAGTATCTTTAGTTCCCCATGCCAACCACAGCAGCGAATCCACCAGCGAGGCCGGGCTTCCTCCACAATGTAACTTGGTTTCCTGTCTCTCTCCCCGCTCTCCATGGCTCCTTCCCACCAGTTTTCACAACCTGTTTTCCTTGTGCCATCTTTGCCCTTTAAGTGGTTTTACCAAACTGCAATGCAGGCTCTGTGAACATAAGGAATCCACTTGTGTGTCCCCAATGCCACCACGATGCCTGGTACACGTGGTCATCAGTAAGGATGTGTGCACTGAATGAGTGTGTCCCTCACCAGTTTGGAAGAGGTGGCCCTCCAACCCGTGGTCTGCTGCTCACAGTAAATTGCTTGTATTTTACAGTCTCTACATGTTTTGCAAGACCTTGTTTAGAAAGCAGCCAAATCTGTATTTATTCATTGTGAATTATCCAACCTTGTTTTTACACTAACTACTTTTTCCTTTTGGTTTGTTTATATTATTGTTTTTTCCAATGTGCAGGGAACATTAAATATGAAGTTTTATTTACACTCATTTCATAGAGTCATCACTAAAAAGATACCTCACATCAAGGTATTTTTTAAACTACTTTTCTTCCAAATAAAGATGATGGATGAATTCATTGTTCTTTTCTTTTCTAGAAATCTGGGAAGTTGATGATCATCTGCCAGAACACTTACAGAGTGAAAGCCTGGAGAATAGACTGGAACAATGGAATGAACGTAACACCTTTAAAAATTCTGTTCATCAGAACAGAACACATTTTGGGTTAAGGCAAGATCATGACACATTTGACTTACATGGACAAAGTATGAAATCAAATTTAACTTTACTTAATCAGAGCAGAAGCTGTGAAATAAGGAACCCTGCTGAGCTTAGTGGAGATGGGAAATCCTTTCTCCATGCTAACAGTGAACAATTTCATACTGACACTAAATTCCCTGAAAGCCGAAAACTCATAGGCACTGAGTCCCAATTCACCAGGAATCAGAAACCTCAAAAAATAGAGAAGCCTCATGTATGCGGTGAATGTGGGAAAGCCTTTATCAAGAAGTCTTGGCTCACTGATCATCAGATCATTCATACAGGAGAGAAACCCCATCAATGTAGTCTGTGTGGGAAGGCATTCTCCAGAAAGTTCATGCTCACTGAACACCAGAGAACGCATACAGGAGAAAAACCTTATGAATGCCCTGAGTGTGGCAAAGCCTTTCTCAAGAAATCACGGCTTAACGTACATCAGAAAACACATACAGGAGAGAAACCCTTTATGTGCGGTGAATGTGGGAAAGGTTTCATCCAGAAGGGAAATCTCATTGTACATCAGCGAATTCATACAGGTGAGAAACCTTATATATGCAATGAATGTGGAAAAGGCTTCATCCAGAAGACATGCCTCATAGCACATCAGAGATTTCACACAGGAAAGACTCCCTTTGTGTGCAGTGAATGTGGAAAATCCTGTTCCCAAAAGTCGGGTCTCATTAAACATCAGAGAATTCACACAGGAGAGAAACCCTTTGAATGCAGTGACTGTGGGAAAGCCTTCACTACGAAGCAAAAGCTCATTGTCCATCAAAGAACTCATACAGGAGAGAGACCCTATATCTGCAATGAATGTGGGAAAGCTTTTGCTTACATGTCTTGCCTTGTTAAACATAAGAGAATACACACAAGAGAGAAACGTGGAGATTCAGTCAAGGTGGAAAATCCTCCCTCAGAGAATCACAGCTCATCACAGACTAGTGTTGTCCTGCAGGAGAAAGACCTTGTTAATTCGGTGACTATGCACGTGCCTTCTGTAGCCCCTCAGACATCCTTAAACATCAGTGGGCTCCTAGCAGATAGGAATGTAGTCATAGTGGGACAGCCTGTGGCTAGATGTGCCCCCTCAGAAGGATTTGCACAGGAGAGAAACCTTATGAATGCAGTGAATGTGGTTGTGCCTTCAGAGATCAATTATGTCTTATTTTATGTTACAGAAAACCAGTAGAAAAAACTCAGGAGACATTCTGTGTGGAAAAGGGTTGAGCAAAAATTTCTAGCTCATATTATGGCTGAAAAGTATATACTGAGAGAAACTGTATAAATGCTGAGACCGGGAATGCCTAATATCCTATTCAATATATGCGTTGATACAGAGGCATAATCCAATGTTAACCCAAACACAAACACATCAGTTGCTCTAGTGTGTCAACTAAAAGAATAAAAGAATCTTGGTCCAACTAAGTGGAAGAAATAAGTAGATGAATTTTTAAAACATAAGATAATTTGTATCTGGAATGTTGCTTTGAATGAAAAACCCGGAAAGGGCTACTATTGGATTGGTGGGATGTAAGTCATGTATATATCAATTCACTTTCCCCAGGCCAGGGTGAAGCATTAATTGAAAACCGTGATGGCTACCATAACTCTTAGAAGTTTGTATTATGGAGAGGGACTTATGAAACAACATGTTTAGGTTGAATCAATTCGTTCATTTACTGTTTGTCAAATACTTCCTTGTGCTGGATCCTGTTCCAGGAGCTGAGGATACAGTGGTGACCAAAACAGAGAAAGCCCATGGTTTCTTGAGGAGAGCGTTGAGGTAGTTGGATTATCTTTCAGTGGTACCTTTACACACCAGCTAATGCAGTGAGAGGATGTAAAGACCTACACTAGGTAAAATAGACATTGCTTAGTCTTTTCTGGTTGCTGCAAGAGAACACCACAGGTGGTGTATAAAAACAGAAATTTATTTCTCACACTTCTGGAAGCTGCAAAGTCCATGATCAAGGTGCCAGCAGATTTGGTGTCTATTGAGTGCCTGCTTCTTGGTTCATAGAGGATAGTCATCTTGTTGTGTCCTCACATGGGGGAAGGGGCAAGGGAGCTCTCTGGGATGTCTTTTATAAGGGCACTAATCCCATTCACACCCTCATGACCAAATTACCTCTCAAATGTCCCCCCCTTTTTTCTTTTTTTAGGATAAGGGATCTTGGTAGAGTTTCTTTTTCTTTCTTTTTTTTTTTGAGGAAGTTTGGCCCTGAGCTAACATCTGTTGCCAATCTTCCTCTTTTTCTTTTTTCCTTCCCAAAGCCCCAGTACATAGTTGTATATCCTAGTTGCAGGTCCTTCTAGTTCTATGTGGGATGCCGCCTCAGCATGGCTTGGCAATCGGTGTGTAAGTCCGTGCCCGGGATGCGAACTGGCACACCCCAGGCCACTGAAGCCGAAGGCGTGAACTTAACCGCTACACCACCGGGCCAGCCCCACAAATGTCCCACTTCTTAATACAATCACATTTGGGATTAGGCTTCAATGTATGAATTTTGGGGGGACACAAATATTTAGTCCATAGCAGATATGGAGCAATTGGTTCAGAGGATTATGATAATTTTTTATTCAAGTGGTATATTATTTTGAGGGCGGGCAAGGACTCTTCTTAATGGACTTTAAGCACCTTAGGATACGCATGAATTATTTTTTTAATGCGCATGTCTTAACTCTCCTATTTAAATTTTAAAGTTTTTAAAACAATAAAAAATCAGTTCCTCAGTTGCACTAAACCGCATTTCAAGTGTTCAGTAGCCATATGTGACTAATGGCTACCTCACTGGACAGCACAGACAGTGAGCAAACTTTGTAGCTAACTATATGGCTGAGAAGTATGTACATACTGAGAGAAATTTGTCATCATTTCCGTCAGCCCAGAAAGTTATATTGGAGAGCACCAGTTTACATGATTTTATATTTCCCAGCACGGAAAAATAAAAACAAATTAGATATTGATTTGGAAAGTGAATGGATGAGCTAATGGACTCTCAAGAGTATTTTGCCATTGAAGGGAATGAGCCATAGGAAGGCAGTTGTAAAAAACAGTTGTCTCCCTCCAAATTGTGTGGGATTAGAGACTCAATAACTGCACCTAGACTGGGCAGAGCAGAAAAGAAAAAGCATTCTCAGAATAAATAGCACAAAAAGGAAGACAAGAATCTTAGTCTCTAAGAATGGAGGGGAATATAGAGATGGAAAGTGAGATCCTTAAGGGATGTCGTGGAGAAGAACCTTTGTATTTGTCTGTAGGACTGTCACCCTTGCAAGCTGCCACCATTTCAAAGATTCCAGCTCCAGCTACCTGCTGAGTTGAGATGTGCTTTCTTTTTTATTATTCCTTCTCTCTCTCCTGGTAGTGGGGCTCTTCACCTTTCACTATCCACAGTACTTGTCCTTAATCTCGTAACTGTCCCGTAGGTATCCACCTATCCAAGTTATTAACAGTGAATCTTAACTCATAGGAAAAGGAATGGAAATTTGCCATTCTGTAGCTGTCTCAGAATTCAATCTGAAATGCTGGGTTATTGGGCAATTCATTCCTTCAGATATGTTTTAAAGCGCCATCACCATGCAAGGCACTGCGTTACACACTGAGGATACATCAGTGAACAAAATAGGCAAAGGAGCAGCCTTTATGGAGTTTACAATCTAGTGAGAGAGAGAGACAGTACATGGATTACACAGTGTCAGGAAGTGATAAGTCCTATGAAGAAAAATAAGGCCTAGTAATAGATAGTAATTTATAGTAATCTATGGGTAATAATGGGGGAGGCTTTATGTCCTTTCCCCTCTCCGCTTCATAGGCTTTTCTGGATATAATGTGAACCAAGACTGAAAGACTAAGATGAGTCATCCATCATATTTGTAATCAGAACATTCCAGGACTGTTTCTAAAGATTGTCTATGACAGGCTTCTTGCCTCAGATTCTCTGAGAAACTTAAAAGAATGCAAATTCCTGAGTCATACTTGTCAACTGAAATAACGAGTCTAGGTGATGTTGGTGAAGGAGTTTATTCAATAATCAGCGTGAGGAGTTCAAATCCTGGGGAAACAGTTCAACAGAGCGCTCTGATGGAACTGCTCCAAGGTGTGTGAATTTAAACACAGCTCATATCTCTTTCACAAAACTGTGTGCATGCAGGGAAGAGGAAAAGAAAAAACAACTAGATTTCATATATGTCAAAAAAAAAAAAAAAGGATAGAGTACATCTGGGCTTTCCTCTAGATTGTACACTGAAGGTGACACAAACAAGAATTCCTTGGTTATACATCAAATAAGTTCAGAGATGCCGATGTCATCTATGTGTGGAGGGAGGCAAGGACCAGGGTCCTTAATTAGTCCCTCAGTCTCTAAGAAATGCAGCTGGGAAATGTGAGAGCAAGGTACTCCTTTATCTCTTTCTGTTGTGGGTCTGTCCAGCTGGTGTCTTCAGTCATGAGGTCTGGGGTTGTAAGGTCATTTGACACAGGCTGAAGATGGCCTGCACGGCTGCTTCGCAGGACAGCTGTTTCACAGTACAGCGTGGATTTTATCGTACTGACTTAAAGCCTATGCAGTTTGCTTGCCACCTTTGCCTGTTAGACCAGGGAGAGGGGTCCCAAAAAATCTGTCAACATCCCACCTTTTGGTCATTATCAACCCATGGTTGCATTTATGACCAGTGAGGTGTTTCTTATTCTTTTTTTTCTGGTACAGTGGGGTACCTCTCATCTCCTTGCCTATCTTACATATCATTTACTGAAAACGCATTCCAGATCACTTCAACCTTCCTGGCTAACGTGATCTGGGTCTTGTCCTGTTGTCTCCTTCAACACCTAGCATAGTATTGGAATAATATGATAATTAATACAGTCAAAATTACAATTGTGAATACAGTTTTTATAATATCAATGTTAGTAGATGAGCAAAAAAGAAAACCATCCAATGAACCCTGAACAAATGTCAGCATATTATTGGGCTTATTGGACAATTCTTTTCCCTCCTTTATCTACAGTTAATTGTACTTTATGGTAAGTCTCCCCAAACCACTGAAGTGCATCTCGCACTTCTGGGGAAGCTAAATCTAGCTTTTCTTCAGGCCATCGTCTTCCATGATTTTAACCTTGGCTGGGGGTCTGAATTTGAGCTCCCAATAGGCATAAACTTCTTCATCTGTGTTATTGTAAGTCTTATTAACCTCTGGAAGGTGAATTTTCCTATAATTTCTGTATTATACCAAATGCCTGAACTGTTCATCTTAAATTCAGTTTGGTTTCAATGGTGATCTGACAGTTGAACAATATCATTTTTTATTCCCTCCCAGCAAAATCGATCCCTTCCCATATACCATAAGTTGTTTTGGATAGGAGTTTTTATCACAGGCCAAGTAAGGGTTATTTCTGAATTCCATTTTTCCTGTGGGCATAGCCATATCCTTTCACGTTGTTTACAATCTAGCACCGAGATAGGTTCCCATTGTGGTGTAGTTTCATTTGGGGCCAGAAAGGCCCACTGGCTTCCTATAGGAAGTATCTGATAGTTGTCATGGATAGTCTCTATCCGCACAAGTTATACCACCTTATATTTTTTATTCGGCCATAGTCTAGGCACTAGAGTAGTCAGGGAACAACGTTGCAGATGGCAAGTTCTCTCAGATCCCTTAGGTTTGGTGGCCCATGAGTTTCCCATAAGTAAGTTTCTTGGGCTTCTGCAGCTAATATGGTTGGCCACTGTTTCACAGGCACCTCTGATTCCATCTGGAGCAACGTGTCATTCAACTTAGCTATGTGGAGACACAAGCTCTCTCCCATAAATGAGACTTAGCATTTTTTTGTCGTAATTTTTAGAATCCAATCTATTCATTTGTTTAAGACCTAAGTTTTCCATGCATCTTCCAAGCCTTTCACCTTCTTTTGAAAGAGTAGTGCCCCAAGTTTCCCTGATTCAGTTATGTATTCTTTCTCTGGGCTGTGGCAGTATTCATTAAATGCTCCTTCCACCTGGCCTAAAATGCCCATTCCAGCAACTGTTGCTCCCCAAATACTCCTCTTTTCTCTCTTAGGCCAGTGCTGGTTTAGCCACCAAATATGTTAATTCCATTGAGGCATTATCATCTGGCTATCATTTGGATATAGAGTGTTTACCCAGAAAAGTTGAGTCTCCCAAGCCAAATTTAAATGGGTGGTTGTAACCCCCAGGTGTAGGGTGGTTTGTGTTGACCAGAGGGCTTCCCGTAGTTGGCCCTTGCAGATTTTAGGAGGACGATTATTTATTGTAGTCCATCATGTTATCCCAATAGGGCTCAAGTGTCCTCTGTTGCCATAAGGCCTAGTTTTGGAGGTTCACTCACAAAACAAGGTTGGGAGGAATGGGGGTACATTGCACTGTGACAGGAGACACAGGGTTTGATAAAAATTCACTATTGTAACCAGGTATCAGCTTTGAAGTTTCATTGTGTATCCCAGTAACCACACAGTAATGCTGATATTGGTTCATTCTGTTAATTCTTTGGATTTCTCTTCCAAAAACGTCTCCTGGTAGAATTTTTCTGGAGGTTATTCCTGGGGAATATCCTATATCATAAATGTATCCTATGAAGTCAAAATTAATAGGAAGATTTAGAACAGGGTCATGTAAGATGGATCCTAAACTCTGGGTTTTAGAGTTGTACAAAACCATTTGACTTTAAGAACTAAATTGACATGTTGGGTCATCATTTGGTGGATTTAAAGTTGTGCCCTTTTCCCAAGACCAGCAGTAAATATCTAAGAATTGGGGTTACTTGGAAAGACAAATGCTGTGACAAGAATGGATGAGTTCAGTAATAAGCAAAAATAATGCATATTGTCTCTTAATTACTGGCCTGGTCTGGACTCTTGGGGGAGCCGTCTACATCAGCTGTTGGCTGCTTCTCGTCCTGGTATCATCAGCATGATTTCAGTTGTAAATCCAAAACAAACTCTGTGGACCACTCTGGAGTAGGCGCCCTTTTTAAGTGAGAAATATGGATCCAAGAGTTAATTCCCTGTAATTTATCTGTGCAGGAGTTAGTCAAAAGGACTTGATAAGGTCCTTTCCACTTAGGCTGCAAAGAGTTTCACAAAAGGTGATATTTCCAGTAAACATAGTCACCAGGCTGTAAATCATGAGTCTGTGTATCTTCCTCTTTGGGTAATTTGCATCATATGCATCACTAACCAATTTTGAGTGTTCCTTTATTAGTTTGGTTAAAATTTTACAGTAGTGAAGTATGTCACCTTTTAGTAATGAAAGTTCATATAATTCTTCATCAAGACTCCTAGGTCTCCCAGTAATAATTTCAAATGGAGACAATTGATGCTTGCCAAAGGGTGTTGATCTTAGGTTAAGCGATGCCAGTGGAAGGGCTTTAGGCAATGATAAAAAAAATGCATCTGTAAGCTTAGCCAATTGGGTCTTAATATGCCATTTGTTCATTCCACTAAGTCTGATAATTGGGAGTGGTAACTCCACTGAAGATGCTGCAAAATAGGCCAGATTTTACAAATGTCCTTTATAATTTGTCTGGTGAAATGACTCCCAGGTCACTGTAGTTCTGCTGGGACTCCCCATACTGGAATAATGCATTCCAGTAGTAGTTTTCTTACTGATTGAACTGTAGCCCTTTGCCATGGAAATGCTTCAGCCGAATGAGAGAACATGCAAATTATCAAAATTACATATTGGTAACCTTGAGATGGAGGAATTTAGATAAAATCCACCTGCTGAATTTCAAACGGTCCCGCTGGCAAAGGGGAACTCCCTTTTAACTATGCAGGGGCCTCTCTGGTTTATGTGTGGGAAAGACTAAACTCTTAGAGTGTATCTTCTGTCTATAGTAAAGGAGGGTTAACAAAAGTATTGTTTTTCCCAAGAGATCATTTTCTCCAAGGCTCAATGTGTCAAATCATTACTGCTGCTGCTAGTGCAAGTCTGACGACTCTATGACATGATGCAGGATTTGCACTTAAAAGATTGGATGTTGGGAGAGGGGCATCTGCAGGCACCATCTGTGCAGGAACTAGTGTGGGAGGGGCCAGGTGGAGCAGGCAGGGTACCGCGGGGCTGACCCTGTTCACATGTGTTCCTTCCAGTGCTGAAGACGGTGCCTCTGGGCATTCTCAGCTGCATTTACTAGCTTCAGGATGCCCAAGAGGAATGAAAGCCAGGCTTGGACCTGTGGATTCTCCATCTGGGCAAATAATTTTGAGAGAATGATGACCTGTTAGGGCCTCTCGACCTGAAAAAGATAGAGGACAACATACTGAATGCAGATTCTGGATGCAGCTCACATCTATGAAGTTGAAGAGAAACAACAGGCGCAAAATGGAGTCACTTCTGCTAGGCCCAGGTCAATTTGAAATCTAATACCTAACCTTACTACAGTTCCAACCTTTCCCAGGAATGGAATCTTGACCACGTAGTCTGGGATTTTCTGGTCAGCAGCAATGAGGTAATCTGCCACATTGACCCTTTCCATCCCCCAAAGAAAGATGAGATCTGTTCTTTCGTTGTCCTTCCCCCTTCTGCCTATAGAAGCCTTCCATTTTGTACAGCTCCTCAAAGCTCCTTTCTACTAGCTAGATGAGCTGCTGCTCGAATCATGCATTGTTTCATAAAGCCAATTAGACCTTTGAAGTTTACTCAGTGAAATTTTTGTTATTTAACATATTTTGTGGCAGAGATGAGATGTGAACCAAAGTTCTGATGGCATTTGGGAAGAACCAGAAACAGAGGCATGGTACTCTTAAACTGTTTTTGAGATCGCTGTCTTTCTCACAATTTCTGGGGGCCATGTGTAAGTTCCTCTCAGTACTGAGCTCTGCTTTCTTTGCATCGAGCTCCCTATCTAATTGACTTTCCAGTCTGCAACTCCCATTTGTTTGGAAACCCAGTCCAATCTTCAGTCCTCATTTTTGGAGTCTCCTATCTTCAGTCATTTTCCCCAGTCTCCAGGTCCTGCTTGGGAATTGTGAGTGATACACCCGGGTACTTTGCTTGGCCAATTTGCAGTAACATCTTTTGGTTACTGATGGTGTGTTAAGGTTCTGAATGGCTGCAAGATTCCAAAATAGCTTCATTAAAAGACTTGTTACAAAATGAACAAATTTAATGAGAAAATAAAGTCACAAATAGCCCCTAAAACAAAAGACGACAGGATGGATGTAACTCCCACTGCTCCCCTCTATAACCTTTCTCATCTGAGCACTCATGTTTACTGATTCTCTGTCTGAATTGTCTTTCCGCTCTGAAGATTCTATTAAGCAGTTATCTTTTAAAATAAAATTGCCTGAGGTTGCAGACAAACCTTTCAGGTATCTTTCACCCCTTGGTCAAGACCAGATTAAGGGCCACAGTTAAAACATTTCCTAAACCCAGGGAGGATCCCCAAAAGATTTTTTTTTAAGAATTTAGAGACATTCCTAGAGCCTATAACCCTAGACTTCCAGATCTTTATCAGCTTGTGCACATGTTGGTAGGACATGGTGAAGCCCAAAAGTGGAAGCAAGAAGCAAAATGGCAAAAACACGAGGATGATATTCAAGATCCTCGATCTTCACTCTGTTCCCCTGTGGGAGCAGAAGGGGCTCCAAAAAATAGCGATTGGACTTGTGCAAGCCATCCCACGAGTCTTCCCTGCCTGCAGTGTTTGGCCTAATATGCAAACAAAAAGGAAGTTGAATCTGTGGCCAAATTTAAAGCTGGTTTGGAAGCCCTCTTCCTTTGGCATTCCAGTTCCATGCAATAAATAAGGTCCCCCAACCTGCTCTAGCTGCCTGCTTCTAAGTGGATTACCTCTTGAGATTAGTAAATTGATAAAAAGGCAGAAAATAGGATGAGAAGTTATGAAACTGACTGAAATCATGACTATATCTGAGCATTTTGAAATGATCCTGGAGCAAGACCACAAACAAAAATGTGCCAAGTTGTTGACCTTACAGCTACAACTGCTCCAAGGCTAGAGACCTAAAGCAACATGTGGACCTCTCTCATGGCAGCGTCTTAGAGGTCCAATATAAAAACTGGCCTAGAAATCAATGTCTCAGTTGTAGTCAACTGGGACACTGGAAAAAAGCTTGCACTCTAAGATTGTATACAAATTATTCAACAACAAATTGAATACCTCCAAGGGAAGACCTCCATATTGGGCCAACCCAGAAGTGATAGGATTCTGAGGGATTCTCTGGTAAACTGGTACCAGGAATTCCCTTAAACAGCCATGGAGAAACTAAAACTAAAATTAATGGGAAACATTTCCAAATACTCATTGATATCAGAGTTACCCTTTCTCTGTTAAATCCCACTCTCCTAAGACTACAAATCCCTCAGAGTGAAAAAAAGGTTTGTATGGTAGACATACGTAATAAAGTTCAGAGATAATTTCTATTTCAACTGGTACAAATGACTGAAAAGCTTCCTTTTTGCTAAGTGATACAGCCCTAGGCAAACTATTAGGTAGAGATCTCCTTTCTAAGTAAAAATGGCTAATATGCTTTCCTTCCAGTGGAGACCTCACCTTAGAGTCTCCTGACCAACCAGAACCTGATCTTTTATGCTCTTTATAATTTGCCTTCACTTGGAACATTCAACAAGATACCTGGACAGTCAAGTATCAAGGGTTGACCGAGGCCCCTTCTTATTTCTCCAAATTATGTACTCCACCAAGTTTTAAGCACCAATCTGATCCCCGGATTATTGACCCTTTTAAAATATTTAGAGGATTTCTGCTGTTCTCAGTAATCAAAGAGGCGTCCATAAGATTCCATTTATTTGCTTCCACAGTTAGCTGAAAAAGACATAAAGTCTCTAAGGAAAAATTACAATTATCTCTAGACATTGTTCATTACTTAGGTTATAATCTAAGTGCTGAAGGAATCCAGCTTTCTCCAAAAAAATTAAGCTAATCCAAGAATTTCTTAGGCTTACAACTAAGTGACAGCTTAGTAGATTTCTAGGCTTGGCTCGTTATGGCAGACTATGGGTTCCTAATTTTCCTCTATTGGTTTCCTCACTTTAGGAACTTACCAAATTTCAGTCCCTGAATCCCTTCCTTGGAAAAATAAATATGAGCAGGATTTTATAAGACTAAAACAAGTGCTGCAAGAACCACCTGCCTTAGGGCTACCTAACTATTCAAATATCTTACTTCATTTGTGCAGGAAAGAGATACCCAGGCCTGAGAATGTTCAGACAAGAAGATTGCAATAAACATAGGCCTGTTTTTATTACAGCAGACAACTTGATTCAGTTGCTTGTGCCTAGCCCCGCTGTCTTAAGGCTATAGCTGCAAATGCAAAGTTAGTAGAAACCTCAGCATATTTAACCGTAGGAAATGACTCTTATTTACAAACACTACCGTACTGTCCAAAGTCTCCTTAACTCTGAATTGACTCAACATGTCTCTACAAGAAGACTAACCTCCTATGAGATCCTTCTGCTTTCACCACATAATCTACATCTTAAAAATTGCAAAGTCCTTAATCCTGCTACGTTACTATCTCTACCTGCAGAAGGCAAGCCCCATGGCTCAGGTAATAATATCCCATTTTGTGACACTGTGTCCTAATTTATGAGACACCTCTTTACTCAAATTATCTAATCTGCTTTGTTGATTGGTCATAGTGCAGAAATGAAAAAGGGGATTTCCACTGGTTGTGCTATTACTGCCCAATATGAGCTACTTGGAAGGGGAAACCTCCCACAAGCTAAATCAGCTGAACAAGCAGAGCTCCATGCCCTTACAGAACATGCCTGTTATTAGAAGGACAATCTGTTAATACTTATACCGATAGCTGGTATGCCTTTGTGGTCGTCCATGATTTGGGGATGTTATGGAGACAAACGGGTTTTCTTATGTCCTCTGAGAACCCAATCCAAATTGGACAACAAGTAAATGATCTTACGGCTTTTCTCTTACCTTCTGAAATTGCTATAATCAAAATTGAGGCTCACCCTAAAAGAATTTAATCTGATTATCAGGTAAATCCCCTGCTTAACTTTCATACAGAGGCAGAGGCAACAGAATCTATAGACTGTGGCACATGTGGATGAAATCCTTTCTGCTTCTGTGAAAAATAACTCCTGTTGACAAACTTGCACCATCTTGAGGCCCTTGCAACATGGAATAGTTTGCTCCTGAATCAGAGAAATTAAGATGGACAAATAATGGTTATAAAGTAAATGAACATTCAGGGCTATGGGAAACCTAAATGGCTGCTTGGTTCTACCCTGCTCTTGGTTCTACCCATTTTTTAGTTTTTCATTCCTTCACCCAGCATGGTGCATTTAAAATGACTCAAATTGTGCATAGACATTAGTAGGGAGACTTCTATAACATTACAACTGCAGTTTACCCCTAATATGTGACCTGTCAGGTCCATAATCCTAGAATAAGTATTTTTATCTGCAAAGGCTTCAGATCTCCTCCTTCTGGACCCATTGAGCACCTGCAGCTGGATTTCATTCAACTGTCACCTGGTCTGGCTTATCATTCTGTTTTTGTTATTATATGCATGTATTCAGGATGAGTTGAACTTTTCCCTTAGCACAAAGTTGATGCCTGCACAGTATCAAAGAAGTTGTTTGAAAACATGTTTCCCACTTAGAGTATACCTTCCACAGTCTCCAGTGATTGAGGCACTCACTTCAGTGGACAAATCTTACAAGCCATAACAAAAACTTTGCAAACTTCTTGGAATTATCAATGCCACTGTCACCCTGAATCATCATACAAGGCTGAAAGAACGAATGGGATCTTGAAAGTTAAAATCTCTAAACTTGCTGAAATGACTGGACTCCCTTGGCCTAAGATATCGTCTTTGGTCTTGCTGACTGTTCTCAGTACTCTCTTTGGGAAATAGAAGTTCACTCTACATGAGGGTGTCACTGGCAGACCAACGTCCATTTGTATACAACTTTCTGCTGACCCATTGATTTCACACACTAGTATGACTAGCTACTATAACTCTTTAATATCTTATGCTAAACCCTATCATTAACAGGTTAAAGTAACATTCCTGAAGCCCAGTTCACAGGATCCTGTTGGACATAGCCTGCCGTCTGGTCACTGGGTAGTCTGGACATTTCATCAGAGGAAGACAGCTCTCAAACCCTGTTGGAAGGGAACTTCTCAGTGTCAAGACTCTGACATTGCTGTGAAATTAGAAGACGTTAAGCCTGGGGTAGACATCTCGCAGTTAAGGAAGGCTCCATGTGACATGTGGTCCTGTACAGATACTGGAGACCTCTTATCAAATTGACATGAAAGAGAAGAAGCTGACATTGAGGTAGACTGCTTCCACCCAAGAAAGCAGATCAACACTTCATACTTTTATTAAACATGAAAGCTTCTCTTCTTTTCTTTCTTTCCTTTACTCCGGCATTGCCCTGGAAAGATAACACACTCCTCTGTATCTCCCATGCCATTGCCAAGGGGGTAACCTTTCAGATGCTGGATATGTCATCAAAGATTCCAACCTACCTATAATGGGGAGATCCCCAGTCTTCCCTGTGATCAATTTCTCTTCTGTTCTCAATGTCACTGCAAACACAATCGACACCCCCCACTTAGAAGTCACTTACTGAGTTCAACTTTTATGACCAGAACATGAAGTGCCTTGTTATTTTCTTTCTCTGATTATTACTGTGTTTGTCCAATAAGACACAATTACCTACTTAAATCTTAGTACCTTTGCACCCCCACACTCCCATTATTATCTAGATCAGATCTGCCACCGCACAAAGAGATCTCACCAGCAGCACCCATCTTTGCAGGGTATGTAGAATAACACTTTATTTCAGGCTAGATTATTTTCTTACCATATAGAGAAAAAGTAACTGGCCCTTGTTTGAAAGAGTAAATGCACCAATCCCTGCAAATGGATTCAATAACAATTAATGGGAATGGTTTGTTCCCTGACAGGCTCTGTCTTTGTCTTGTCTGTGGTGGTTCTCATTTTCGTTGGGCCTATGAATGCCTAGGCAGCTGGTGCACTGATTGATAATGCTTCTTAGATTACCTAAATGTGCCCCAAACTTTCCACAAAAAAAATAAGACCATTCATGGGCCAATTCCGCTAGATCTACATCATCAAGTTAGAATCAAGTTAGAATGGACCTTCCAGAAGGTGTTCATGACCCAGGATTCACTTCCTTTGGCCAGGCCACACTTCCCTGCTTAGGAGTAAATGTAAATGAGAATATGATCAGAAATCTCTTCTTAACTCTTGAGAATACACAGAATCTGCTGCTCAGACAATAGATGCCTAACAGAGATCCTTAGACTTTCTGGTCAAAGTTGTTTTTCATAATAGATTGATTATTATTTATTATAATAAATAATCCATAATATATTGATTATCTTTGAGCTGAGCAAGGAAGTGTCTGAGCTGTGGCCAACACCACCTGCTGCACCTGGATTAACACATCTGGGGAAGTTGAAACTCAGAAATAAGATCACTGAGTAAGCTACTTGCTCAGAGGTGAACTTGTCTGCAAGATCTTTCTTTAACTTATTTGATTTTGATTGTTTCGAGTTGGGGACAGTGGCTCTAATGTGAATTCCACACATTGTAAATTATCCTGCTTATAGTAATCATAATAATCTCCCTAGTGTGTTGTATTCTCTAAAAGGAATGCATCTTAAATGCATGTTTGTAGCTGCTAACCATCAAGCATATGATCTCCCTAAGACTGGAATGTCAGAAAAGGAACAAAGAGAATGACCAACCCAAAGATTTTGATCCTGAAGCCATGACCTGTGAATATCACGGGGATTAAACAAAAATTTCATGACCTATGGATACCACACAAATAATCAAGAAAAGCTGCGAGTGGTCGTTGAGAGAGGTGCTAATATCTTTTATTTTGATCATATCTATCAGTTAATCTAAGAGTCTAAACAAAAGTGAGAAATTGTTAAAAGGAGACAGCAGGCCCAAAATGGAGTCACTGGTGCTAAGCTCCACATCAGCAAACCAAGACTTAATACCTAACCTCATTGCAGGTTCAACCTCCCTTGGAATGTGAACTTTGACGGGTCAAACTGAAATTATCTGATCAACACTAGTGAGGTAATCTGCCCCATAGACCTCTACCATTCCCCTAAAAAGTGTCACTTTACTCAAAACAATGCATTCTTTAGAAATAATTCCCTTTTCTCAACCCCCTCTCTGCCTTTAAAAGCTTTTCCTTTTCTGTAGCCCTTTGGAGCTCCTGTTTATTTGCTAGGTGGGATCCTCCCAGATTCATGAATCATTGAATAAAGACAATTTCATCATTAAATTTACTTGATTTAATTGTTATTTAACAAGCTGAAGAGTCACAACGTTTCTAAAACTCAGGGTTCAGTTTTGAAGATAGTTCACTAGGAAGGTAATTACTTCTATCTAAAGAGAGCACCTATTAATAGTGTCAGGGTGGCCCTGAGTTAATACATCAAGGGAGGCTTCTAGATGGAGGCAGCCTACCTTTGCCAGAGACTCTAAATGATAAGATCATCACTTGCTGAGACTCGTGCCATCTCCCATATGACAGGAATCCAGTAAGGGCTGGGCCTCCTTTTAGATGATGAGGAGCCAAAGAGACAACAGTTTTTTCATCCCTCCTGGAAGGGTTGAGGATTGTAAATCTGCCCACAGACTCCCAATAGAGTTTCCTTGGAAATCGACTCTGAATTTTGGTAAGATTTTCTGAGCCACCTACACTGACAGAGAGATGATAATATGTTCTAAGATGGGCTGCTGAGACTGAATCCTCTAACTTACCAGCAAAGAGAATATCATTTACATAACAAAAGTTTGTACATCACAAGTTAGTGGCACTTGATCTTAATCCTTACCCAACCTCTTGGGGCAAGTGAAAGGGTAATTTGTCCCACTAACACTTATCTACCTGCAGCACCTCTTGATTGGGATAAGCCCCTCTGACACTTTTGGGGTTGGGGAATCAGAAGCATACAACAGAACAATTCCCATTACAGTCTGATGTAAAAAGAAGAGAATATTGAATGTTTTAAAGGGTCCTGCTATCATGTAGTCATGTCCCCCCAAAATTTATATATTGAAATTTATTACCCAAGATGAGGTACTAGGAAGTGGAGTCTTTGGGATGTGAATAGCTCATGAGGACTGAGCCCTCATAAATGGGACTGGTGCCCTTTAAACTAGGCCTGACGGCCAGGTCGCGCAAGCGGTTGAGTGCGCGTACT
This sequence comes from Ceratotherium simum simum, assembly GCF_057802395.1. Taxonomy (NCBI): domain Eukaryota; kingdom Metazoa; phylum Chordata; class Mammalia; order Perissodactyla; family Rhinocerotidae; genus Ceratotherium; species Ceratotherium simum. Next base: position 9,326,169 of record NC_141932.1, on the reverse strand, counting down.
CCGCTGCGGTGGCTAGGGGTTCGCTGGTGCGGATCCTGGGTGCGCACCGTTGCACTGCTTGGCAAGCCATACTGTGGCGGTGTCCCATATAAAGTGAAGGAAGATGGGCATGGCCCAGGTCCAATCTTCTTCAGCAAAAAAAGAGGAGGATTGGCAGATGTTAGCACAGGGCTGATCTTCCTCACACACACACAAAAAAATACAAGAGGCCTTAAAGAGTTCTCTTGCATCCTTCTGCCTTATGAACATACAAAAAAAGTCTGCAACCCAGAAGAGAGTCCTCACCCGACCATGCTGACACCCTGATCCCAGACTTGCAGACTCCAGAAGTGGGAGATATAAATTGTTGTTTATAAGTCACCCAGTTAGTGGAATTTTCTTATAACTGCCCAAACAGACTGAGATAGGCCCCCAACTACCTCATCGTTAGCTTCCTTTTGATACCATGACAAAGCAAAAAGGCTGTTCGTTCTATGGCTCACTCACTATCCCATCCTAATTGCCAAGACTGCCAAGAAATGCAAAGTGTGTAAGATTTTACCCTGTTGCAGATCAACAAGTGAGCCTGCCAGTTCCATGGATGCTGGCACAAGTCATGAGACTCCTGGGATTGAGACAAGACATTGTTATTTCTTGCCCAACAGGCCTCAAGAGCTTTCTGTTTACATCTGTTCCTGTTGCTCCCATAAGCTCAAAGAGGGACATGCAAAGAGGTCTCGGAGGATGTTGCACGCATAGTATGTTTGTGTTACATCTGGAGAACGTTAAGCTTAACAAACCGCAATCTTTTATTGTAGGTTATAAGTACATCTGCCCCATGTTTGCTTCTAGTAAAGGCATTATCTTTATTATATAGGTAAGGTAACTAATCTGCCCTTGCACCCAAGACAGACACTATTGCCGCCTTTCAAAGCTGTTATACAAAAAACTTTGCAAGGTCGTCCAGAACAGTATTTGATACCAGATGTGAAAAAAATTTGAGAGGCCCATGGAAAATTGTCTCCCAGTAGAGTGCACCTTTCTCTTTAAAATTTGAGAATAACTGATTCAGTAAAGAGAGTCATTGATGTTTTTTGATCCCAAGACTGACCTTGGTTGTGTGGTGCTATGGTGTTGTTAAAGACTGAAGGAGGCAGGAAGAGACATAGATTTACCAGGAGACTTCATGGGAAAGATAGATCCAAGCGAGGGGTGTTGTTAACCTAGGTGAGCAATGAGAAGTGAGAACAATGAAAAGAAGGAAAAATATCACATATTCTGAATGAATTGAAATTTTTTAGCTTAGAATAAAATATAATTTGCTATGTACACATACATCAAATCAATTTTGAATGGATTGCCAATGTAAATTTTAAAGTTCTAAAAAGTTTCTAAACTAAAAAACAGAGAACATCTCTGCAGTCTTAGAATAGGAAACTATTTCTTAAACAGAGTAATAAACATTACCTACAAAGGAGGAAATATCAAGTTATATTAAAATTAAGACTTTCTCTTCATCAAGGCGCGCACACACACACACATAAAGACAAAGACAGAAAGAACCTGAGAGAGATAGAGAATCAAGAAAGGTAACATGTCCGGCTGATATTGAGAACCACCAGAAATCAATAAGAAAACGATAACACAATAGAAAAAAATGGACAAAATAGACTGACACATAGTTCAACAATAGGTTGCTCAATGGCCAATACATAAGTGAAAATATGCTCAACTTCCATAATAATCAAGAATATGCAACGGAATTCACTGCTTGCTACCATCACACACCAACTAGAAGCCTAAAATAAAAATGAAAAAAATAATAAAAGTCTTGATAAGGATGTGGACAAACCAAGAATCTCCTACACTGCTGGTGGGTGTGGAAATTGACACAAATATCTCCCAAATCTCTTAGGCACTATTTCCTAAATCTAAGGAGATGCAAACCCATCACCTGACAATTCCACTATTACATATATAGCCAACAGAATTTGGTATGAGTGTCATCAAAACATGTCCTAAAAATACACACCAGCACTATTCCTAATAGTCTCAAACTGAAATCCACCCATATGCCTATTAACAATGGAATGATTAAATTAATTGTTTTATAGTCACACAATAGAAACCTATACAGCAATGCAAATGAATGATCACTAACAACACACAGCAATAAATTCACAAACAACATAAGGAATGCCAAAAGCCAATTCAAATAGTTAAGGCTTTATTATTTTTTTCATATAAAATTCAAAACAGACCTGTGCTGTAAGATGTCAGAGCAGTGGTTCCTCTGAGGAGCAGTGACTGGGATGGAGCACAAGAGACTCCTAGGGATCTGTTAGACAATATTCTCTTGATTGATCTAGGTACTGAGTAGAGAAATGTGTTCACTTTGTGAACTGTCATTGAGCTTTGCATTTATGACCTGTGCATGTGTCTTTGAATTTTTAAAACACATATCACCAATCAGAAAGGTGGGATATGGTGAATAGATTAGTGTTGTCATGTCCTTATATTGTAAAGGTGGGATTGAAGAGTATTAAGTAAAGTGACACTTTTATTAGCTTTTAAATGTAGGCTGAAACTTCTGGGCAAAAATTAACAAATAATGAGTATACAACTTTCAAAGAAAAGGGGTCAATTATAATGTAGAATTACAAGGTAGACTCATTTAAAAATTAATACAATAGAAGTTAACATAGATAAAATAATAAACTCTATTGACACTGAAATGTGTGAATTATTAAATAAAACTTAAATAGACCAATTACCTGTTTTAAAATCACGCATTGTTTTACTGTATTCATTGGATTTTTTAAAGACATATGGCCAAAGATAAAAAAGTAGGAAAGATAAAAATTCATTCTATGCAATTTTAACAATGAAAGGACTAGCATAGCAATATATATATCAAATAACATACAATTTAAGATTTGTCATTTTTGTAATTGGAACTATTTTACATTTTTCTTAATGTACAAATGGATAACGGATAACAAAGAGAGTTGACTTTATATGTGTATAAATATACACAGGTATACACAATCACACACACATACATATACACACACAGATCACACAGAGACATATATGTATATAATCACAATTGTAGGTGTGCGTATGTCTATATACATGCATTTTTTTCTACTACTTGTTTTGTGGTATAATTTGTGCTAAATATTTAAGTGTCTCATGTGAGCTAACAATATGCATTTCTCTTTGTTGTACAAGATTCAATATATATTGTTTAGGTAAAATATTTTTGTTTTTCAAGTTAGTGAATTCTCAGTCCTTTGCATCAGCTCCAGAATGTGAATACAGAGAAAACTATATAAAAATCTCTTCTAAAATTAAGGAAATACTCTTTGCTCCTTGAAAATCAAGAAGCCACAAACTCTACATAAACAGAATGGATTCATGTCTTTCCCTTTCAAATGGCTCTCCCTACAATGCTCCAAATTTAATGGCCATCTATTTAATCATATTAGAGATATGTTAGGGGTGTGCACCTCCAAACCCCTTTGTTGCCAACATGCTAAAATCATCATCTCAAAAGAGAAGACTCTGCCTTCTACAGATCCCAATTCCATGCAATTCATGTCTTTTAAAATTGTCCTACTCACATGATATTGTTTAAAAATCAGCTAATGTTATTTTATGCTTTCCTTTGCCCCTGTACAGACACATCTGGCCATTTCTACCTGAAAATGCTAAATGTTTAAACATGGTCATCTCGCTCCATAAGATCATATTTCAAATAAAGGACAACCATCTCTTTAAGGATGTAATATAGAAAACTCATAGCTGGCTCCAAAAACCTTTACTCATTGACTGAATTTCTCCTCCAGCAGTATTGTCTTCAGTTTCAGTTATGATCTGCAACATGCTGTTCTATTTTTATGTACCTTTTCCAAAAATTTCATGCCTAGTTCATGGCTGGGAAATTTACTGTGTTTGTTTCAAAGACTTCTCCGTAATACCCAGATTACTTCAGGATCTGGTGTTCATTGTTGCATAAATTCTGAACTCCTCCACTGGAAGCATTAGTAACACATCAATCACATGAGTTTATACATGATAACTATATAATATTGCAGTACAGTTACTATCATAACCTATTGTCTATTATGAAGAAGATATTCAGCATGTCCTGTTAACATTCTCCGGTCAGCGAGACATAATTGTACTTAGGACTCTGAGGAGGATGAGTGAGTTACCTGATGAACATTGTAAATACACATACAATTTATGTATCTCTCATTAGATTAGGGGATTTTGTATTTTTTATCCAGGCAAAGCACAGCCTGGATACACTGGATTCACAGCCCATGAGCAGAAAGGGACTGAGACTTGGGAAAGACAGAATGATTACTGAATTGACATTCAAGAGTAACCAGGTGGGTTTATTAAAAAGAGCCACAACTGCCTGAAGAATGGAGGAAAGTGTGTTAAAAAAGACAAAGGTGCTCACCAGGAGAAGGATGGTTTTTGTAGCTCTGGACTCAGGAGAGGTTCTGAGGGAGACATTGGTCTTATGAAGGTGTTGGACCCTCTGCCTGTGCCTGTACAGGGTGAAAACAATGCAGCCACTGGCCAAGAGCATGAGCCCCAAACAGAAAACATCAGGGAAGGACAGCAATGCTGTATACAAAGAGTCTCTGGTTTTGTCATGACGAACAGCAGAACAGTCTCCAAAACTTTTTCTATTTGTGGTGTTTTTGTGGCTCCCATTTCTAGTCAGAAACATAGGACAAATGGCATTTATCAACACTTGCAGGATCCAGCACAGGAAAATTGAAGGGACAATGCACTTGAGAGCCTTCACTTGAAGCTCTGCCCATCTGGAGATTCTGGGACTGATCATGATGGCCTGGACTACACTCAAGAGACAGGTGTTACCAATGGACACACCCCTGCCCACTGCACGAACATAGGGGAAAAATCTGCATACAAAATCGTTACGGACATTATACCACCCAAAAGATGACATTGTATAGTGGATTCCACTAGAGAACAGGACCAATAAGTTGGCTACAATCAGGCTCTTGATAATCAAATCTGTGGACCTTAGCCTACACCCAGTGAAATAAAGGAAGAGATAATGGTAAAGAAGAAAGAAATTCCCCAGGATTCCAAAGGTAGTCTGTAATAAGAGGATCATTCCTATTGCCAAATCCCTGGCGGCCATCCTGTCAGTTCTCCATGACTGACATTTGTCTTCTGAGCTAGAGGATCCTGCAGGGGAAGAGGAGATGTGGGCCACATGTATCATGTCAACTGAAATCCAATATTCTCCACTTACCAACAGTTCCTACTTTGAAATTATTGCTTATAGTTTTTCCTGTCCTTTAGAGACTTCCAAGAAATGAAAGTATAACCATTAAAGAGCACTTACATTGTATGAATTCCTGCCGTGAAGGCCACAGATGCAGTAATTTCTTTATAAATCACAAATTCATGAGGCAGTCACTATTACATTCCATGTAAAGGTGGAGACAATGTAGGCTCATTGCTTAAGTGTTCCCTCTCAAATCACACACATTGGGAACACATTGGGGTTATTAACCTGGTAACAAAGATGGTGCATTTAATCCATAATATACTAAAAACACTAGTTAGTTGTGTTCTTCAAATAAACCAGATATGAATGCAGTTTTATTTTTGCACCTTGCCATTTCAATTTAGATTTTATTTAAATTTTGGTAATGACGAGTTTCCACTTACTTGTGAAGACTTATTTTATAGGCAAATATAAACTTTGACTGAAGCTTTAGAGATCTGAATAAAATGTAGATGCCTTCTTTGCAGTTTAAAAATGCAAGATCCTGTCCCAGTACAAGTTGAGTTTAATGAATGCAAAAATGCCTCAACATTAGGATGGCAACAGAAAGATTCATTTCCTTTTATCCCAGGAACAAAAGTACAATGATCGGAGTCACAGGAAGTATGACATGGAAACACAGATGCCTGATAAACAGTGTATGGTAGAAACAAATTATTACTCATTTCAGATCATATATATGCCCGTTTATTAATTCCTAATTTCAACGAAATTATTAGCAGTAATGCAAGTTTTGTGAGGAATATTAAAAAGCAAGATACACATGTAACATGCAATGAAGCAATGCTAAGGCAAAAAACTTGTGTATTGTATAAATGACATACTTTTTTTGTTATAATATATAGTGTTATAATATTTAAAGCAGCAGAAACATCACAAGATATATTTGAGCCTAACAACGTTTTCTGAACTTATTAAGTTATATTTTTCTAAAATGCTCCTTCCCTCACTTTGGGTGGGAAATGTCTCTCCATGATCAATAGAGACACAATTATTAAATCTAATAAGCATTTCATACACCCCGAGTTAGAGAAAACATTTCTACTCCAGCAACTGCGACTAGACACACTCTTTCTGCACAGGATCAGATATCTCCTGTAGGTTCACCCTACTCTTTTTAGAAAAATGGAGATACTGTGGGTGCACCGCCAGAAACCTGAAAATTATGTCTCAGATTCCTGTAAAGTAGGCTGAAGAACAGATTGACTCCAGAACTACCATCCTTAAGTGCATTACAAATCAGATTTTACATTACTTGGATTGAACTACAATAATCACTGTCAGTGATTATTACATTACATTAGGAGCCATCCTGGATTGGGGAGGATCTAGGAACACATCTTTCTTTATATCTCAGCTCATGCCTCAGGATTTATTTCACCTTCCTATCTGGCTTTGGCACTGGACCTGGTTCATACACAGAAGATTTCCTTTGTCCAATATATTCACTTACTCAGAATCCTGATACATCTCCTAGTCTTATAGAGTCTAACTTTCAGATGAATAATGAGAAACCTCACCCACTTTTTCCTGTTGCCTGGATGGTGGGCTCAGGGTGAAGGTCAAAGCAGTCAGTACATAAGTGAGAGGGTTCCTAGACCCAGAGATATGAGTTTGTGATTCTGTGACCTCAGCTCCCCTCAGAGCTGCAATTATCATTTCACCTGTAGCAGCATTGGCAGTAACAGGCTGGGGAGCTGAGAATATTTTTTCAAAACTTTTTTCCAGGTGCTAATTACTAAGAACAAGTTTGTAGCTAGCATCTCTTAAGAGACTATTGGAGTGTTTGTGGGAGACTCTTACTTTTCAATGAACCCTGGAGGCAGGCAGTATCTCACATGGAGGAGAGAAGGAAATCCTTAGGTCTGCCACATGATTGACTGCAGGTGACTATGTGTGTCTCAGTGGATATTCTACTTCACCAGAAGTTCTACCGAAAAGTGAGTTCTTTCCTGAGTTCACACAACTGAGCTGCATCATCAATAAGTTATGAGCCAAGAAATGGAATGAGTCAAAATATCTGATAAAGGTTTAAAAAAAGACATAAATAACAAGAAGAACATGATGTCAATAGTTTACATTAGATATCATTGCACTCATTTGCACAAGTCAATGTCAGTGAATATGTAAACTGTTAGGGAACTCTACCCTCCCTAGTGATAGGAAGCAGAAGCACACAAATATCCATAAAAGAATAAGAGAAGATTTTAAAACTGTCCCTCAGAAGGAAAGCACCAGAGTCAGATGGTTTAACAGGGAGATTCCACCACTCCTGTAACTATCAGATTAGCCAATGCTACTTCCCTAATTGCAGACCATCAAATGGCCAACACAGACATCTATGCTTTGTTTTCTCCACAAAATTTTCAATAAGGCACTATGATTGCTTTTTTAATTTAAGAAATATCTTTTTGGTGGCTCAGACAAAAATATAATTATGCATTCCAAGTTGAATTTAATTCTTAGGTTTTCCTACACACAAACCAACTCTTTGATGTAGGTTCAGTATGCTCATCCCCACTTGTCAAGTCAGTTGTTAGAGCCGTAATGGTAGACAACTCATCTTACACAAACACACAAACTCATTTAGACACAGAATCAAAACACACACGCATGCACATTTCCTCACACATTGAAACTTACAGTTAAACACATTCACATTCTTATACACATACACAGTCACTCCCAAGCTCTCTCAATTTTAGTTGCACACTCACAAACAGTATGCACACATTGAACACATAAAAATTTACACTCACATATGTAAATACTTATTAAATACATACACTCACATAAATGCATGATTACACTCTTTCATATAATAGGAGTCACCAAGTATGTGTGTATCTCAATTATATGATCTTATACAGAAGAATATTTGTATGTCCAGACTTCTGCATGCCTGAAAAGGGGGCCCCCGCTACCGTCTGTAGTTTTTACACCTCTGCAACAATCACTGGGCAATATTTGTTACAATGCACAGCACTTCAAATGTGCTGTGAGCGTTGTCACCTTATGTCGAGACACATGCTGGAAATTGGCCTCTTTGGGGGAGTGACAGTGTGTGGGTACATGATAAAGTGAAGTAAGAATAGGCCCCAGGACAAAGGAGACATAAGGATAATATGGGGGGTGCAGAGAGCGTGGGGGCTTGGAGTTATACAGAGTGCAGGGGAAGAGAGCAAAAAGAAAGAGAAAAGGCAAAAGGTTTTTAATGTTGGTGAAGTATTACTGTGCAATGCTGGGGTGAAAGTGCAAGCAGGAAAACTTAGCGAGGAAGTGAATGTGGGGGCATATTGGGATCTGAGGAGATAAAGAGGGAGATAGAATCAAGTGAACAAAAATGCTAATGTGGATTGGAAGTTAATGGCAAAAGTGAGGGAAGGCCAGAGGTGATTGCATTTAAACAACATGGCGTGGGGAGAAGATGAATTCAGATGGGGTAGGCAGATCATGGTAGATGGCAACAATCCAATTTGGGCAGAGTGTGGGAAAAGAAGATGGCACTAGGGGACACCGTGGACATAGACATGAAGGCCCAATAGGCAGAGGACAATGAGACAGCTGGAAAGGACAGTGGGCATGCGTCAGCTAAAGAGCCCAGGAGAAAGTGTCAGGAATTATAGTGTTAGATGTAACAGGTGCACAGTGTGGATTGGGTTCCTGGGGTGTTGGTGAGCCTATGAATTCAGGGCTGGGATGAATGAGAGTGCAGGGGGATAGAAGTCCCAGGGCATGGGATGAGATGTTGGAATTGGGTGTAGACAGAAGGCAAGAGGAAGGAGGGCATGGATGACAGACTTTGCAGAGGTGATGAAGGCTGAGGAGGGTTAGACTGAGGTCCCTAGAATACTGGTCACAGGGGGTTGGAGGTGAAAAAGGTCACAAGATGGAGGTGGAGAGTCCAACACTGAAGTCAGAAGTGTTGGATGGAGGTCAGATAGCTTGTGGAGTTTTATTGGATGTCTAAAGGTCACAGGTGGACAGATGAAGATGTAGAAGGGGGTAGAGAGGGAGAGTGAGAGGATGGAGGAGCCTGGGGGGATGGAGGTGGCAGAGGGGAGAATGGAGGCCACTAATTGATTCCCTCATTTATCTATTCTCTCACTTATGATCAAAACAGAGCAGTCATGTATGGTTTCTTTTTTTATTGAAATGTTTGACATATAACATTGTGTAAATTCAAGGTGTATATCATGTAGACTTGATACATTTAGATATTGTAATATGATTGCCATTGTAGTCATAGCACATCTATGACATCAACGAATTATCATTTCTTTACATGTTGGAGTAACTGAGACATAGACTCTTAAGAAGTTTGATAACTTCTTAAGCAGTTTAGATTCCACATATAAGTCAGATCATAGAGTGGTATTCTTTCTCTCTCTGACTCATCTCATGTAGCATAATGTCCACAAGGTCCACTCATGTTGTTGCAAATGGCAAGATTTGTTGCTTTCTCATGACTGAATAATATTCTATTGTACATATATCTCACATCTTCTTTATCCTTTCATCTGTTGACAGACATTTGGGTTGTTTCCATGTCTTGGCTACTGTAAATATTGCTGCAGGGGATATGGGATTACAGGTATCTGTTCAATAACTGTTTTCATGCCTGTTGGATTCTAATTTCAGCTCAGGGGCAAAAATCTTGGGCATATAAGATGTTCCTGAATATTCTTTCATTGATCTACAGTAGAGAAGAGCACCTAAAATTTGGGATGAACAACACTCAACAGTATGTTCTCTTTCCTTTTGTGGTATTGTGTACAGGATCAAACAGCAGGTCCAACAGGAGAGGCTACTTACTAGTATCCCGTTTTCAATGTCGAAAAAAGGTGCCACATCATCCCTTCAAAAGGCCTCTTACAGATTTAAAAACTTTAGTGCCACAGAATTTTTATGTTCCAAGACTGATATGATGAAAATATCTTTATTATGATATTTCTACAATATAACACTTTACTCTAACTTTTATAGGCTCTTAGAAGCTTTATTTTAAGCTTTGCCATAAAAAATAATACATACAAAGATAGCTAAAAATTTTAAGGACATATTCCCCTTTTCCTCTATAATGTAAGAAACCATTGCAAGGGGTAAACTTTGGAAATAGTTTCCTAGATATAGTTTAAAAATAATACTGTTTTATTGCAACAAATTTACTGGCCTCATATAGTACTATAGGCAAATCTCCAACCTTGTGTGTAATGTAACCTAGATGGTTATGATTGGCACATTGTAAAGGAATTATGCAGTTCAAATTAAGAGAGAAGAGGGCACAGAGGAAAGGGGTATATCGAGAAGATCACGGTGGAGAAAACCCGGCATATGGGAGAATGGAGAGTGCAGGAAGAAAGAGAAGGGAGAGGGACAAAAGAAAAAACAGTGTCAAATGTCGCAGAGAGGGGCCGGCCTGGTGGCGCAGTAGTTAAGGGTGTGGGCTCCGCTTCCGCGGCCTGAGGGTTCGCAGGCTGGCATGCACACAGACGCACCGCTTGTCCAGACATGCTGTGGCGGCGTCCCATATAAAGTAGAGGAAGATGGGCACAGATGTTAGCCCAGGGCCAATCTTCCTCAGCAAAAAAAGAGGAGGATTGGCATTGGATGTTAGCTCAGGGCTGATCTTCCTCACACACCAAAAATAAAGAAAAAACACATGTCCCCGAGAAGTTCAAGTGCATTGCTGGATGTGAGGGCACAAGGTGACAAAGTGTGCAAAAGCGTTAAGGGTACAGGCATATTGGATTCTGGGGAAGTAGGAGCGTGGGTTTTATGAGAATGAAGCAGACAATTGGGATAGAGAGTTTGGGGCAAAAATGTTAACAGTCAGTGGCTGGTAAAACTCACAGGAGAGTTAAATGTCTTTCATGGGTTAAAAACATGGTAAGAGAGGAGGAATGGGAATATGTATGGGGTAGGCTGATCTGGGAAGTAGAAAGTGTGGTCCAAGGTAGATCTAGAGTTTGGGAAGAGGAGATGGAATCTGGGGGAGATAACGTTTACAAGGAGGGAGGCGAAATAGGCACTGGACATGAGGGAGCTGGGAGGGTAGTGGGCATGAGTGAGCCAAGGAGCCCAGGAGAAAGGGCCTGTAGGGTTGGGTGTAATAGGTGCCAGGTGTGGATTGGGTTCCTGGAGGAGTTGAGGGTACCCGAAAGCTTAGCCCGGGACATGCGATGGTGTGGGGCAGAGAGGACGTGAGGAATAGGCTGTGATATTTGAATGGGAGTGGACATAGGGCAAGAAAAAGAAGGGTGTGGACGATGTGGTTTGGAGGAGTGATGAATAGTGAGGAGGGTCAGACTGTAGTCCTTGGAATAGTGGTCACATAGGGATGGATGTCAAAAAGGTGACAGGTTGGGGTGAAATATAAGAGTCTAAAAGGGTTGAGTTGAGGTGAGGGTTGAGTGGAGGCTTAGTAGATCGCTTCAGCTCACAGTGGGGAGGCACTGAGGATGTAGCTGGATGAGGAGGGAGATAGGTGGGGGAGAGGAGAGATGGAGCTGGGAATGATAGAGGTGTCAGAGGGCATATTGGAGGCCACTATTTGATTCCTCATTTATTAATTCCCCAATTTATGGTCAAATCACAAAAGTCATGGATAGTTTCTAATTTCAGCTCAGGGGGCAAAAATTGCTTATGTAAAATGCCCCGTAAAACCACTTAAGTAGAACATACAGTAAAGGAGGGAAGATAAAACATTAGGTAAACAGCACAACAGCATTCTCACTCTTCCTTCACGATATTGGGGACAGGATGTGACCTCAATGGGTCAGGCAGGATAAGCGGTTTACTGGTATCCAGCATTGCAAGCATTGGGAAGAGTGGCCAGTGCCTCAGATCCCAACCTCTGCATTGTTGCTGAAGAACTGTTATAACCCAAATAAATCTTATGTCTCAAGACTGAACTGATGAAAATACTAAGTATTGTGGTATTTCCAAAATATAACACTTTATTTTAAGCTATATGGACTTGCATAAGCTTTTATTTATAAGATTTACTGTAAGAAAATAAAACATAAAAAGCCAACTAAAAGTTGAAACGACATTTTCCCTGTTGCTTCTTCCTGGTAAGAAACCATCACAAGGGGTAATCAATGGTAACAGAGTTGTAGATATATTGATAATTTTTATGATAATAGACATATCTCCAACCCTAGATGTAGTACAAACTGGATGGGTATGTGTTGTTACATGGTAAAAGGAATTTTGCAGGTGTAATTAAGGTTACTAATCAGATGATCTCAAGATAGGGGAATTGTCCTGGATTATGTGGTGGGCTCAATGTAATACATGAGTCCTTAAAAGAGAAAGAAGCCAGAGAGGTATGGTAGAAGCAGAAATCAGAGATTTGAAGAATGAGACAGATTTAACACGTTATTCCTGGAGCTGAAGATGGAGTGTAAGTTGGCACACCCAGAAACTGTGAGAAGGAAATGAATTCTGAAAACAACCTAAAAGATCCTGGAAGTGGATTCTTCCCTACAGTCTAAAGAATAGAACCCAAACTTAGTGACACCTTAATTTTGGCTTGTGACACCCTAATTTGAGTACTCAGCCAGGTCCCCCAGATTTCTGACCTAAGATCTGTAAGAAAATAAATGGGAGTCATCAGAACTTCAAGTTGTATGTCTTAAACATATGCAATGTCTACTTGTCAATTATACCACAATAAAGCTGAAAAAAATGGATGCTGTGGTAACACGCTTAGTTTGTGGTAAATTGTTATGTTTGTAATATAAAAGTAATACACATAGAAACAAATTTAATGGTAAATATTTAATCAATAACATAAAGTAAAAGTATTCATGAATTTTGATAGTATTTTGATCTCCAGATGTAACATTTTCATCACTCAGGTATATCCTCCCCCTTATGCAGTTTCAGAATATACCTGAAATTGTATCTGAAAATGCACTACACATACACACTCACCACAAACACACACACACAATTAGCATAATCTGTTTGGCTCAATATCTCAGTGGTATAGAAGCAATGGTTTCCAAATTATTAAAATATGGCATTTCAGGAGGAAGAGAGAACACAGCATCTGACCTGGAACTCAACATTTGCCAGAAAAAAGAGATATTCACTTTTGTTCTCTCACCTTCTTTCTCGTTGTCTTGAAAAGTCACACCTGCATTTTGAGACTATGTCTTTTATATGGCATTAATATACCCAGTCTGTTGTGGTTTGAACTGTGTTTCCCAAAATTCATATATTGAAGTTGTGGGAGATCAATATTTGGCCACCCTGAAATCTATCTCTTTACCTTGGTTGTTTTCTCTAGGGACATTTGACCTCCCCCACTAACTGCCTAAAGAATTTGACATGGTGGCTCCTTCCTAGAACAGATCTATCATGATGGCTGTAAAGATAATGTAAGATAGAGGTTACAATAGAAAAGGCACCAACAAGCCCATCTTATCAAAAGTCTCTCTGGCCACATTCTCTAGATGGCCCTGTGAGGAGTTGCCAGACAATCATTTACATTTATAAGGAAAATCTCCATTTGTAAAGGTATCTCCCTCTCTGTTTTGGGAAGAGGGGGGTATGGCCTCATTTCTAGAGGCTTATCAATGTGGAAGGTGAGGCCTTAAATCTACATAATAACCTTACTCTTGTTTACTGTGCTTTAGTAGTAATCTCCTGTAACTGACTCCCCCCACCCCCAAAATCCTCCTTTGTCATTGGCTAAACATGGTATTTAAGACGAGAATTTCTTCTATTGTGTTGAGAAACGCAGTGTCCCTGCTTTCTCCCATGTATACATGTTATTAAACTTGGTATTATTTTCTCCTGCTAACCTGTCTTGTTGATTATTCGGCCAGCCATAAGAACCTTAAGGAAAAGGACAGAGGGAGATTCTCCCTCTTCCCCCAACAGTTCTTAAGCCCTAATACCTCAGAATGTGACCTTCTTTGGAAGTAAGGTCCTTGCAGATGTATCTCCATTCCCTCAATCTCCATGCTGTCCCTCTTTCCACCTCTATAGCCCCCTAGACCTCCATCCCACAACCTCTTAGATCTTTATCAATCCCCTAGACATTCACCTGCCCTATCACCCTTGAAATCCTTGTTCTGCTCCTGCCCCATCCCATTCCACCTGACCTTTCTGGACTTCCATACCTCATCTCCATCCTGCACCCACTTTGAAATCCATCCTTCTGTCCATTCTCTCTCCCCTACCCTTCCAGAGAGCTCAGCCCAACACTCCTCACTTTCCATTGCCTCCACAGCCTCCTTCCCCCTTGACCTATATTTGCCCCCATTTCAGTGACTTTAGCCCATTTTCCATATCCTCTATGGTCCATCCCTCAAAATCCCAGCCCTCAAACATCGGGTATTATTAGCTCCCCACGTCCCTCATCCATACCTTCACATCTGCCCTGTTCTTCTGGGTCCTTTAGCCTCTTCAAATCCACTGTCTCTCCAGCTGACTTTATCCCCTATAACCATTTTGTTTCCGTGAGCCTTTTGTCCCCCCTGCAAGGTTCCAGCGCCCCGTCCCCTCTCTTGTCTCTCTCACTAACTACATCCAGCACATTCATACCCCAACAACATACTGTAATGCAGTTTGTGTCTTTTGTGTTTTAAATGCTGTCTTGACCCACTTGTGAGGGCCTAGCTAGTGGTGGTCAGTTTTCCTTCTTGAGCAGCTGACCACGTCCACACCTCAACCACTTCCCTAACTGGGCTCTCACTCTCTGGGCCACTCTGCACCAGCTGCAATCATTCTAGAACAGGTACCAAACAACTTGGGACAGCTCCTTTACTCTGGAGCCTGGGAAATTATTAAGATCAGCCAATTGACAAGGAGTCCCTAACTCTAGCTAACCCACCCCCCTTGCCATGTGCAGGCTGCCCTTACAGCTTCAGGTTCCTGGTACCCTGTCCCTGGGTGCCAGCCTCTATGTGACCCTACGTGTCTTTCTCTATTTTGGAGCTGTAAGTATTAGAGTTCTCCCTTTCATCTATTAAGCATCATGGTGTTGTGTTCCACCATCAAGAGTCTTTAAATCTTATAAAACATGTATGCCTCTTCCCACTGTACTTTTTAACCCCTTGTGGAGATGAACTCTCCTGTGCCTTTTACCACCCCCTGCCCTTGACTAATGTCTGCCTGCTGTCCCCCTCAATTATCCCATGAGTTCCCATGACTGCTATACCCCTTATCCCCACAGAGCCCAATATGTGCTACAACCTTCAATTCTTTGCACATTTTGCCCCCTTGTGCCCTTAAACCCCACAGAGCCCTTTAGACACTCAGCAGTTTTCCACCTCCATGTGCATTTTCTCACCCTCTCCTCCTGCACACTCTTTCCAAACCCCATACTCTCTGCACCCCTATATCCCCTTTCCTGTGTCCTCTTTCTCACCAACTTTCTCTATTACCCCCATTCTCTGCCATTCACCACATACTCCAACTTTCTCATCACATTCTCCCAGCCTCCACTTCACACAGCAGAGCGCTCCTTCCCTGTCTCTCATGTCAACTCAAGTCTTTATTGGGATCTTGGAATTCCATAGGCCAGTATTGGAATGAAGATGCAGAAAAGAGAAGAAGGGATAAAGTAGTTTAACAAAAAGTAAAAGAAGTTCCAATGGTACCTCAGCTTTTATCTGACTGACTCTCCAAGATGAGAAATAGGAGACTGATGTAGATGTGGTGAAATTAGGAGCAAAGGGATTTTATAGGAAGGTTAGAAGAATGCCCTTTTTGAGTAGGGTCTAGTGATTTTAGATTCTGGGAAGGTCAGGAATTAGGATACAAGGTCAAATGTTCTGAGACTATAATATGAAGGCTCAGGCGTGTGCAGTGCTTTATATTTATTAAGTGCTTTCATAGGCAGAATTCTCTGTGGGACTCACAATATCCCTGTGAGGAATGCAGGCAACTTGCCATCTCACCAGAAGATCTGAGATTTAGAAGCGTTAACAATGTATCCCAAGTCAGAACCAGAAAGTTCTGCTTCCAAAACCAACCAGTAGTTCTCCCACTACATCTCCAATCCCCTAGTGGAGAAAACCCTTTGCTGACTCCATTAACCTTTAATCTCCATGGTTGGGCAGACCACAGATTGGGAAAAGTGTCCCAGGTTTGGCTTCCTTCCTTTGTCCCCTCTCTGAGGTCTCTGCTACCTGAGAGGGTCAGGCTCCAACAGGTGACATTCTCAGAGATAGGGAACAAGGGACCCCAGAGAAAGGAGAGATTAGGGGTAACCCTTGGAGGTCTCAGAACTGAACAGGTAGAACCTTGTATTTTGCATTAGTTTTCTAGAGCTTCCAGAACAAAATAGAATAGCCTGGATGGTTTAAAAAATGGACATTTATTTTTTCGCAGTTCTGTAGCCTAGAAGTCCAAGATCAAGGTGTCAGTAGGTTTGGTTTCTTGTGAAGTCTCCTCCTCAGCTTGCTGATGGCCACCTTCTCAGTGTGTTGTCACATGGTCTTTCTTCTGAATGCGCATAGGTCTGGTGTCTCTCTGTGTGTCCAAATTTCTTCTTATAATGACACCAGCCAGAGTGGATCAGGGCCCACCCTACTGGACTCATCTTAACTTGATCGCCACTTTAAAGGCCCTATCTCTAAATACAGTCATCTTCTGAGACACTGGGTTTTAGGGCCTCAATCTATCAATGTGTGATGACACAATTCAGCACATAACACTCAGCCCTCTCGATGCCCCAAATTCATGTTCTCCTCACATGCAAAATACCTCTGCCCCCCCCATCACAAATGCCCAAAAGTCTTAACCCATTCTTGCATCAATTCTAAGTCCCAAAACTCATCTAAATATCAGCTAAATGAACGGTGTTTGAGATGTGAGATATAATTCACCATGAGATGAAGTCCTTTCCAGCTGTAAACCTGTAAAGTAGACAAGTTATGTGCTTCCAAAATAAAATGGTCACACAGGCATAGGATAGACAATCCCATTCCAAAAGGGAGAAACTCGAAAGAAGAAAAGAGACACCTGTCCCAAGAAAGAAAAAAACCTAGGAGGGCAAATTCCATTAGGTTTAAAGCTGGAAAATTATCCTCTTTGGCTGGTTGTTCCCTCCTCTGTGCCTGCTGGGTTGGGACCCACCTTCTGGACCCTCTGGAGCAGTATTGACAAGGGGGGCTTTTGAAGGACAAAGTTCCTTATATTCTCTTCCTCATGCCTCCTGCCGGCTAACACGTTCCATATCCGGTGTTCAGTTATTCCTCTTCCTCTACCTCTACATAATCAGAGTGTCTCATTCTGATGCCTGCAATTTCAACTTTTTGGCAATCATCCCATAATTTCACTCAGAAACTTTGTCCAGAAGAACCAGGTACAAAGGGACAAATGTGTTTATACAAAACTTAACCAGAAATGATTTTGAATCACATGGGCAGATGGTGCGATCCAGGTTTCTCTCTGTTGGAGAGAGAGGTTACAGATGAGCCAGGGCAAGAAGCTAGAATGATTCTTGTGTGATGTCAGTGAGGTCAGTATGAACTAATGTTAGCTTAATGTAGATTTGGATGATTCCATATAGACATATTTATAGATATGTGCATACGAGTGATGAAGTATACACATAGATATGTTCTTACTCTTTGAGCTGAGAGGGCAAAGAAACAATGACACCCCAGTATCCATGAGAACACCTACTGGTATGTATATTTACAATATATTTTGATGACACACATACCAATTTCTGTTGGCTATATATGTAATAGTGGACTTGTCGGGTGACAAGTTTACATCTCTTTAGCTTTAGGAGATAGTGCCAAAGAGTTTTGGAAAATGTTTGTACCAATTTCCACACCCATCAGCAGTGTGGGAGATTCTTGGTTTGTCCACATCCTTGTCATCACTTTTAATTTTTTTTTCATTTTTGTTTCTCAACTTCCGTTTTGTGTGTAGTGGCATCAAGTAGTGACTTTAGTTGCTTTTTTTTGATTATCATGGAAGTTGAGCATATTTTCACCTAAATGTAAGACACTGAGCAACCTCTTTTTGAATCATGTGTTAATTTATTTTGTCTATTTTTTTCTATTGCGTTGTCTTTTTCTTACATATTTGTAGTAGGTCTGTATATCAGCGGACATATTCCCTTTCCTGGTTCTCTCTCTTTCTCTCGTGATCTCTCTGTGACCTCTCTCATGATCTTTATCTTTCTCTGTGTCTCTGTGTGTGTGTGTACTAATGAGGAGAAAATCTTAATTTTAAATTAATTTGATATTTGAATATTTATAGATAATTTTTATTTTGTTTAAGAAATATTTTCCTATTCTAAGGCTAGAGAGATGTTCTCCTTTGTTTTATTTTTAAAACATTGTGTAGCTTTATAAGTTAAATAGGCAATCTATCCATAATTATACGTTGTGTGTGTGTCTCAAATTGAAAACCACCCATATACCTCTTAACAGTGGAATGATTAAAGTAATTGTTATATTCACACAATAGAATCCTATACAGCAATGTCAATGAATAATCAATCAACAATAGCATGCAAAAATAAATTCACAAATGACATAAGGAATGACAAAAGCTAAATACAAAGATGTTAATGCTCTATTATCTCCTTTCTATAACATTCAAAACAGGCTTAAGTGACCTGGGCTGTTAGACTTCAAAGCAGTGGGTCTTCTGAGGATTAGTGATGGGGAGGTAGCACAAGGGGTTTCTGGGGGTCTGACGATATTCTCTTGATTGATTTAGATACTGAGAGCAGAAATGTGTTCAATTTGTGAACTGTCATTGAGCTATGCACTTATTACCTAGGCATGTGTGTTTAAATTTTAAAATACATGTCACCAATCAAAAATGTGGGATACGGTTAATAGATTAGTGTTGCAACATCCTTATATTGTAAACATGTGATTTAAAACTATTACATACAATGATACTGTGACTAGCTTTAAATATATACTGAAATTTCTAGGTTAAAACTAACAAATAACGAGTATACAACTCTCAAAGAGTCAATTATAATGTAGAAGAATATTTAAAAATAAGGGAAAAGAAGTTAACATAGATAAATAAGAAAATAAACTCTATTGACCCAAATGTATTGATTATTATACTAAAGTTAAATAGTATAATTACTCCATTTAAGATCAAACATTTTTTTTTTACTTTATTGAATGGATGTTTTCTCAAGACGTATGGTCAAATAATACAATTAAAGCAAGAACATCGAAAATATATTTTGTGGAATTTTAACAATTAGACAACTAGCATGGTAATATACACATCAGATAACATACACTTTAAGATTGTCAATATTGTAACTAGCACTATTTTAAATTTGTTTTAATGTACAACTTTCAATATATTGATTGATGGACAACAACCATGATTACATTATAGGCTTATGTACATATACACATATACTCACAGATCACATGCAGAAAGAGATACACATGTATTTATACATATACAATTGTAGGTTGTGTGTCTATCTGTATTCTTTTCTTCCTGTTGTTTTGTGAATTAACTTCCGGTAAATATTTAAGTGTTTCTTGTGAGCCAAAATGTGGGTATCTCTTTGTGGTAAAAGCTTCGATATATACATCCTTTATGTCAAAATAATTCTTTTTTTGTAAAATTGTTGAATTCTCAATATTTTGAATCAGTTTCAGAGTGTAAATACATAGAAAACTCCACAAAAATCTTTTCCAAAATTGAGGAAATATCCACTTTGTGCATTGCAAATCAAAGAGCCAGAAATGCCACATAAATAGACTGGATTTATGTCTTCCCCTTTCAAATGGAGCTCCCTACAGTTCTCCAAATATAATGGAAGTCTAACCCATAAAATAATTTCAAAACTTTAAAGACAAGAGTGCGAAATGAGAAACTTCTTTCTTGCCATATGTCCACATCATCTTCACAAAGGGAAAAATCTGCCTTCTGCAGATCCCAATTCCATGAAATTTGCGTCTTTAAAATAATCACACTCACTTGATATTGTTTAAAAATGAGCTTAAATGTAATTTTATGCTCTCCTTTGCCCACTACAGACAAATCTGGCCATTTTACCTGAAAAGGTTTAAACATGCTCATCTCTCTTCATAAATTCATATTTCAAATAAATGACTACCACCTCTCTAAGAATATAAGGTACAAAACTCATAGCTGGCTCCCAAATGCTTCACTCACTGACTGAATTTCCCCTCCAGCCCTATTGTCCTCAGTTTCAGTGATGGCCTGCCACATGCTGTTCCATTTCCATGCACCTTTTCTAACAATGTTACACCTAGTTCAGGTCTGGAAATTTACTGTGATAGATTTAAGTTACACACTCGAAGACGTCTCCATAATATCCAGAACATTTCAGTATCTTGGTGTTTACTATTGTATGAATTCTGAACTTCTCAACTTTAAGGATTAGAAAAACTTCAATCACATAAGTATTTACAAGATAGTTATATAATATTACATTACAATTACTATTTTAACTTTTTGGCTACTCTCAAAAAGATGTTCTGCGTGTTCTGTTTACATTCTCTGAACAGCCATGCATAATGTTACTTAGAACTCTGAGGGAAATAAATGAATTACTAAATGAGCATTGTGTAAGTACATACAATTCACATATTCATGACAAGATTAGGGGATTTTTCATTCCTTATAAAGACAAAGCAGAGCCTGGATAAGCTGGAGTCACGGCTCATGAACAGAAAGGGATGGACAGTTGGGAAACACATACTGATTATTGCAGTGGTGTTCAAGAGAAACCAGTGAGGATTGTTAAAAAGAGCCACACACACGTGAACGATGGAGGAAAGGCTGTAAAAACAGACAAAGGTGCTCACCAGGAGAAGGATGGTTTTGGTAGCTCTGAACTCAAGGGACGACCTGGGGGAGATATTGGTCCTATGAATGTGTTGGACCCTCTGCTTATGCTGGTAAAGGATGAAAACCATGGAGACACTGGTCCAGATCATGAGCACCAAACAGAAAACATCAAGAAATGATAGCAATGCTGCATATAATGAGTCTCTGGTTTTGTCATACTGAACAGCAGAACAGTATCCAAAACGTTTTCTGCTTGTGATGTTTTTGTTGCTCCAATTGCTACTCATAAACATAGGATAAACGACATTCATCAGCATGTGCAGGATCCAGCACAGGAAAACTGAAGGGACAATGCACTTGAGAGCTTTCACTTTAAGCTCTGCCCACCTGCAGTTCCTGGGGCTGATCATGATGGCCTGGACCACACTCAAGAGGCAGGTGGTGTCAATGGACACCCCTCTGCCCACTCCATGAACATAAGGAAAAAATCTGCATCCAAAATCATTGAAGACCTGTTACCCCCCAAAACGTGACACCGTATCAGGGAATCGGCTAGAGAACAGGACCAAGGAGTTGGCTACACTCAGGTTCTTGACAATCAAATCTGTGGACCTTGTCCTACACCCAGTGAAATAAAGGAAGAGATAATGGTAAAGAAGAGAGAAATTCCCCAGGATTCCAAATATAGTCTGTAATAAGATGATCATTCCTACTGCCAAATCCTTGGTGGCCATCCCGTCAGTTCTCCATGACTGATATTTGTCTTCAGAGCTCGAGGATCCTGTCCGGGAATAGGAGGTGTGGGCCACATCTATTATGTCAACTAAAATCCAATACTCTCCACTTACCAACAGTTTCTACTTTGAAATAGCTAAAGTTTTTCTGTCTTTAGAGACTTTCAAAAGTTAAAAGTATAGCCATTAAAAAACACTTGCAACGTATGAATCACTGCTATAAAGTCCACACATGTGGTTACTTTATCCCTCACAAATTCGTGGGGCAGGCACTATTACATTCCTTATACAGATGATGACAAAACAAGGACGGAGAGGTTAAGTGTTTCCTCTACATTTACACACTGTTTAGGGGCAGAGTGGGGATTTGAACCTGGTGGGCCTGGTAACAAAGATGGTGCATTTAATCCTTAATACACTAAATGCCAGTTAGCTGTGTTCCTCAAGTACACTGGATCTAAATTTATTTTTGTTTTTACACCTTGTTATTTCAATTTAGATTGGTGGTATTTCATTTTAAAATTTTGGTAATAAGATTCTGCTTATTTATGAAGATTTATTCTATAGGCAAATATAAACTTTGAATAAAGCTTTAGAGATCTTAATATAGTGTTGATGCCTTGGTTGCAGTATAAAACTGCGAGATCCTGCCCCTGGATGAGTTGGTTTTAATGAATGCAAGAATGTCTCAACATTAGGATGGCAAGAAAAAGACTCATTTGCTTTTACCCCAGGAACAAATGTACAATGTCCTGAGTCACAGGAACTATGAGACAAAAACACTGATGCATGATAAAGTGTCTGAGAGAAACAAATTATGACTATTTTCACACCAAGTACATGTCTATTGATTAATACCTGAGTTAAATAAAATGATTAGCAGTCAGGCAAGATTTGAGAAAGATAATAAAATAGAAGACACACATGCAAGTTGCAATGTAAAGGCATAATCTTCTATATTATATTAATGACATACACTTTTTGGATTAATATAATATTTAAAAGCAGCAGAAATATCACAAGATTCGTTTGAGCCTAAAAACGTTGTCTGAAATTTACAAAGTTATATTTTTCTTAAATGCTGCTTCCCTAACTTTGAGTGGTAATAGTCTCTCTGTAATCAATAGAGACACAATTATTAAATCTCTCAAGCACTTCACACCCCCAGAGTTAGAGAAGACATTTCTCCTCCAGCAACTGCTACTAGACACACTGTTTCTGCACAGGATCAGAGGATTCCTGTAGGCTCATCCTATCCTCTTTATTACAAGCGTGGCGTTATTGTGAGTGAACCTCTAGAAACCTAAAAATTATGTCTACGATTCCTGTAAAGTAGGCAGAACAGCAGACTGACTCTGGAACTATAGTCCTTACGCACATTAACAATCAGATTTCATCATCACTTGGATTAAACCACAACACTCACTGTCAGTGAGGATTACATGACATCACACAAGGAGCCATCAGGGATTGGTGGAAGGTCGAGGACCTCATCTCTCTTTACTATCTCAGCTCATGCCTCAGGATTTATTCCACCCTCCTATGTGGCTTTGTAACTGGACCAGGTTCATAAGCAAAAGATTCCCTGTGTCCAATGTGCTCGCTCACCCAGACTCCTGATACATCTCCCTGTCTCACAGCTTCTGCCACTCAGGTGACTATAGAGAGAGCTCACCCACTTTTTCCTGCTGCCTGGATGGTGGGCTCAGTGTGAAGATCAAAGCAGTCAGTACATGTGTGAGAGGGTAGCTAGACCCAGAGATATGAGTTTGTGATTCTGTGACCTCACTTCCCCTCAGAACTGCAATTATCATTTCACCTGTAGCAGCATCGGCAGTAACAGGCTTGGGAGCTGAGAGTATTTTTGAAAACTTTGTTCCCAGTTGCTAATTGCCAAGAACAGCTACCAGTTTCTAGCTAGCAGGTCTTAAGAGACCATTGGAGTGTTTGTGAGAGACTTACTTTTCCATGATCCCTGGTGGCAGATACTGGCTCATATGGAGGAGAGAAGGAAATACTTAGGTCTGACATATGAGGGACTGTCACCTAGTGTGTGTGTCTCGCTAGATATTCTACGTCACCCAGAAGTTCTACCCAAAAGTGAGTTCTTTCCTCATTTTAGAAAACTGAGCTGCACCATCAAGTAAATTACGATCAAGAAAATGGAATAAGCCTAAATATCTCAGAAGGATTTAATAAGAGATAGAAGTGAAAAGAAGAACATGATGCCAATAATTTACATCAGATATCATTGCCTTCATTGGCACAACTAAATATCAATTAATATGTAAGTTTTTGGACACTATAGTTGATCATATTGAGTCTCACTAGTGTTGGGAAGCAGAAGCACACTAATATCAATAGGAAAAAAGAGAGAAAATTCTAGAATAGACCTTCACAAAGAAAGCACTAGGATCAGAGGGTTTAACAGGGAGATTCCACCATTCTTGTAAGTATCAGATAAGCCAGTGCTACCTGCTTAATTCAAGACAATCAAATGGTCAACACAGTCTTCCACACCTACTTTTTCAAAAACTTTTCAGGAAGGAAATAAGATTACTTTTTCAATCAAAAAATATTTTTCCTAGATCAGAATAAAATAAATATAAATTTCATGTTTAATTTAATTCTTTAGGTTTTCCTCTACTCAGATAAACCTTCACTATGTCATCGCACCCAATTTTCAGTTCAGTTGTTAGAGCCATAATTGTGGACAACATCCTACACACATGCAATTACTCATTTACACACAGATGCAAACAGTCATGTGCATGCACACTCACACACTCACGCAGATAGTCACACACATTCACATTCTTATACACAGACACAGTCACTGACGTGCTCACAAAATTTCTATTGCACACTCACAAACATTAATGTACACATTGAACACATGAAAATTTACATTCACATATGTAAATATTCATAAATACACACACTCACCCAAACTCACAATTACACTCTTTCATAAAATCACAGCCACCAATCATGTGTCCATTTCAATTACATGCTCTTACACAGAAGAATAGTTGTATCTCCAGACTTCTGGATAGCTAAAAATTGGGGCCTTCCTACATCTTCTAGTCCTCTTAAAACTGCAACAACCAAAACAGCAGTATTTCTTATAATTCACAACACTTCAAATGTGCTGTGAGCATTGCCATCTTATGTCAAGACACATGCTGGAAATCTTGGACTGTTTGAGGGAGGGACACTGTGGCTATGTGATAGAATGGAGTAAGAATAGGCCACAGGACAAAGGCAACATAGGATAATATGGGGGTGCAGAGAGCCTGGGAGCATGGGGTTATAGAGAGTACAGTGGAAGAGAGTGTTTAGAGAGAGAAAAGGCAAAGGGTTTTTAAAGTTGGTGAAGTATTAATGTAACATGACAGAGATGAAAATACATGTGGGGAAAGTGTGCAAGGAAGTGAAGATGGGGGGTGTTAGGATCTGGGATATAAAGGGGGAATAGAGTCAAGGGATCAAAAGTGCTAATGGGGATTGGAAGTTAATGGCAAAAGTGAGGAAAGGCCAGTGGTGGGTGCATTTAAACAACATGGTGTGGGGAGAAGGTGAATTCAGATGGGATAGGCCGATCTTGGAAGAAGATAATGATCCAAGTGGGATAGAGTGTGGGAAAAGGAGATGGCACTAGGGGAAACCATGGACATAGGCAGGAAAGTCAAACGGGCAGAGAACAGTGAGGCAGCTGGAGAGGACAGTAGCCTGAGTGAGTCAAAGGGCACAGGAGAATGTGTCAGGGATTGCATGCTTGGGCATAACGGGTGCAGTGTATGGTTTGGGTTCCTGGGGTCATTGATGACGCCTGAGAGTTAAGGGCTGGTAAAAATAAGAGTGAAGGGGCATAGAAATCACAGGTCATGGGATGAGATATTGGAATTGGGTGTAGATAGTAGGCAATAGGAAGGAGGGCATGGACAACAGGCTTTGCAGAGGTAGTGAAGGCTGAGGAGGGTTAGACTGAGGTCCCTAGAATACTGGTTGTAGAAGGTTGGAGGTCAAAAATGTCACAAGATGGGGATGGAGAGTACAATATTTGAAGTCAAAGGACTTGGAGGGAGGTGAGAGCATGTGGAGTTTTAGTGGATGTGTAAACATCACAGGTGGCCAGATGAAGATATAGAAGAGGGAATAGAGGTAGATTGAGAGGATGGATGGGTCTAGGGGTGATGGAGGTGGCAGAGGGCAGAATGGAGGCCACTGATTCATTCCATTATTCATCTATTCTCCCATTTATGATCAAATCACAACAGTCATATATGGGTTCCTTTTTTATTGAAATGTATTTGAGATATAACATTGTGTAAATTTGAAGTATACAACATGGTGATTTGATACATTTACATGTTGTAGTATGATTATTATGGTAACAATAGCACCTCTATCACATCACCTAATTGCCATTTCTTTATGTGGTTGGAATAATTCAGATCTAAACTCTTCGCAAATTTGATAACTAGAACGCAATGATGGTGTCTAAATTAACTATACTGTGCATTAGATCTCCAGGAGCTTTTTATCTACTAGTTGCAAGTTTGTTCCCTTGACCAACAACTCTCCTATTCTCCCAGCCCCCTGCCCTGGTAACCACAATTTTACTCTCTGTTTTTACGAGGTTGGCTTTTTTAGATTCCACATATAAGTGAGAACATACAGTATTTGTCTTTCTCTGTCTGACTTACCTCACTTAGCATAATGTCCTCAAGGTCCAACCACATTGTCACAAATGGCAGGATTTCTTTCTTTCTCATGACAGACTAATATTCCATTGTATATATGTACATATATATATATACACACATTGTATATATAATGTGATATTCCATTGTATACATATATACAATGTGTTGTATATATAACAACTTATGTATATAACCACGTTATATATTTATATATATATAACAACTTCTGTGTCCATTCATTGGTTGATGGACATTTAAGTTGTTTTCCATAACTTGACTATTGTAAACAATGTTGCAATGAAAGTTGATATCAGATATCTCTTCCATAACCTGTTTTCACATCATATGACTTCTAATTTTAGGTCAGGGGCAAAAATCTTACTCCTACAAGATGCCCCCGAATACCCTTAAATTGAATCTGCAGTAGACAAGAGCAGCTATAATCTGGGTGAACAACACTCAACAGTATTTTCTCTTTTCTTTTGTGGTATTGTGTACAGGATCAGACACAGCAGGTCTAGCAGGAGAGGCTATACACTAGTGTTCAGTGCTCAGTGTTGGAAAAAGGTGCCAGACCATCCCTTTGACAGGCCTGCTTATAGATTCAAAAACGTTAGTTCAACAAGAATTTTTATGTCCCAAGACTGACAGGATGAAAATATCTTTCTTTACTGTAGTATTTCTAAAATGTAACACTTTATTTTAACCTTTGTGTATTCTTACAAGGTTATATTTGTAAGTTTTACGAAAAAAAATAAAACATAGTAAGACAACCAAAGATTTTAAGGACATATTCCCCTTTGCTTCTTTTATATAAGAAACTATCACAGTGGATATACAGTGAAAATAGTTTCGTTGATATACTGATAGCTTAAAAATAATATTTTTATGGCAACAAAGTTCCTAATCTCCAGCCATGCATGTAATGTAACCCAAGTGGTTATGTTATGTTACATAGTAAAGGAATTTTGCACTTCAAATTAAGTTTATTAATCAGCTAGTCTAAAATAAGCAGAATGTTCCTGATTATCGGATGGACCAAACAGAATACAAGCACCCTAAAAGGAGAAAGAGAAGACAGAGTCATGGGGTACAAAAGGAGGTCAGAGATTTGAAACATGAGAGAGATTCATCATGCTGCTGCTGGCATTGAAGATGGGATCAAGGTGGGCTCATGAGGAAAATGTATGAAGGAAATGAATTCTGCCAAGAATTTAAGATCCTGGAAATGGATTCTTGCTCAGACTTTTGAGAATAAAACCTAGGCTGACTGATTAAGGCGTGTGACATCCTAATCAGAATACTCAACCAAATCTCCCAGATTTCCAATATAAAAAACCTAAGAA
This sequence comes from Ceratotherium simum simum, assembly GCF_057802395.1. Lineage (NCBI taxonomy): Eukaryota > Metazoa > Chordata > Mammalia > Perissodactyla > Rhinocerotidae > Ceratotherium > Ceratotherium simum. Next base: position 9,298,271 of record NC_141932.1, on the reverse strand, counting down.
AATAAAACGAGTGTTGTGTTAGGCTGCTAAAGTTGTGGTAATTTCTTATGTTGGTAAAATTGAAGTTAAATGCATGGGAAAAAGTTTAATAGTAAAATATTTAAACAGCAAAATAAAGTCAAAGTCTTCTTCAGTTACCCATGACCAATACTATTTTGATCTCCAGATGTAACAATTTTCACCAATGAGCTGTATCCTACTTCTTATGCAGTTTGATAAGATCACTGAAATTGTACTATACACACACAAACATACACACATACAATCGACACATTCTGTTCTTGGCTCAATATCTCAAGATTGAAAAGGAAAGATATTCATGGCATTTCAGGAGCAAAAGATGACACAGCATATCACCTGGGACTCAACATTTGCCTGAGAAAGACATTTTCCCCTCTCCTCCTTTCTCTTTTCTTCTCTAGGTCTCTTTCACATTATCTGAAAAACCACATTTTGAGAATGCTTTTTTTATGGCATCAAAACACTCCTTTTTTTATGAATTGAATTGTGTCCCCTCAAAATATGTTGAAGTCTTCTTCAGAAGACTGCCACTGCCTCAGAATGTGTCCTTATTTGGAAATAGGGTCATTACAGATATAATTAGTTAAGATGACGTCCTACTGGAGTAGTGTGCACCCCTAATCCAAATTACGAGTGTCCTTAAAAAGAGTGGATATTTGGAGAGAGACATGCATACAGGGAGAATGTCATGTGAAGGTTGGAGTCACGTTGCCACAAGCACAGAAACCAGAACTGGGTGAGTGGCCTGGAATAGATTCTCTTTTAGGGATTTTAGGGGGAGCATGGCCCTGTTGACACCTTGATCTCAGACTTCCAGCCTCCAGAACTGTGAGACAATAAATTTCTGTTGTTTAAGCCTCTCAGTTCATGGTCCTTATTATGGCAGCCCTGGCAAACAAACACACCTTCCCTTACCACCTCCATACCCACAGGCAGAAGGACCATGAAATGCAGAGACGGCTGCCCTTCACTATGCTTTTCCACAGGAGGGATTCAAAGACAAACAGCTCTGCTCTGAAGGTCAGAAAGTGAGTTTCTTCTCCCTTGTCTTTGGGGACATTCCCTTCCTAGAAACATCCGAAATCCTGCCACAGTATTCGAGATGAGACTGACTGAAATTCCCCTACAAAACCCATGCAAAGTGAACCCCTGTTACCTAGCCATGGGCCAGAGCTTGGGCTCGACTCTCATAAATGCATCCTGAGGGCTTAACATGTGACATAACTGAAGTAGGGGAGATAGGATAGCACAGGTGTAGGTGTTTCTTGAAACTCTCCAAGTGGTCCTAAATGGGAAACCAACATCAAGGACCATTTAGTTACACATTATTTCTCAAATTGTAATGAGCATACCGATCATCTGAGGATCATGTTGAAGCAGATCCTTTGGAATATGCCAATCTAAGAAGTTAAGGTTCAGTACATCTGTGGTGGGGTCATGAATTTTCATTTTTAACATGGTCCATTTGGTGGGCTGGCAACTCTCCCCAAACTCGTCTTTCAGTAGAACTAATGAAGAAAAAGAAGCACAGAACAATTGAGCCCTGACACAGTACCATCACATCTCAACACAAATACTGTTGGTTCCGGGCATTTAGTAATATGGTCAGGAAGGGAGGGGACTCTGGATGTGTGATCTATGTGGGGAGGGATGGGGCTGCTATTAGTGAAAGCCTGAAGAACCCAGGGCACGATGCAGGTTTTGCAGTTAAAAGATTAGATCTGGGGAGAGGGGCATCTGCAGGCACCATCTCTGCAGGAACTAGCATAGGAGGGGGCCAGGTGGAGCAGGCAGGGTAGTATGGGGCTGACTCTGTTCACGTGTGTTCCTTCGGGTGCTGGAGAAGGTGCCTCTTGGTATTCTCAGCAGCATTTACCAGCTTAAGGATGCCCAGCAGGAATGAAATGCAAGTTTGGAGCTGTGGATTCTCCATCTAGGCAACTAATTTCGAGAGAATGATGATCTGTTAAGGCCTCTCGACACCAAAGAGATAGAGGACCATATACTGAATGCAGATTCTGGATGCAGCTCAGATCTATTAAGTTCAAGAGAAACAACAGGCCCCCAAATGGAGTCACTTGTGCTAAACCCAGGTTAATTTGAAATCTAACACCTAACCTTACTGCAGTTCCAAACTTTCTCAGGAATGGAATCTTGACCACTCAGTCTGGGATTTTCTGGTCAGCACCAAGGAGGTAATCTGCCACATAGACCCTTTCCATCCCCCAAAGAAAGATGAGATCTGTTCTTTCGTTGTCCTTCCCCCTTCTGCCTATAGAAGCCTTCCATTTTGTACAGCTCCTCAAAGCTCCTTTTTACTAGCTAGATGAGCTGCTGCTCAATTTATGCATCATTTCATAAAGCCAATGAAATCCTTGAAGTTTACTCAGGGAAATTTTTGGGATTTAACATATTTTGTGGCAGACATGAGATCTGAACCAAAGTTCTGATGGCATTTGGGAAGAACCAGAAACAGAGGCATGGTACTCTTAAACTGTTTTTGAGATCTCTGTCTTTTCCCCCATTTCTGGGGGCCATGTGTAAGTTCCTCTCAGTACGGAGCTCTGCTTTTTTTGCATCGAGCTCCCTATCTAATTGACTTTCCCGTCTGAAATTCCCATTTGTTTGGAAACCCAGTCCAGTCCTTAGTCCTTATTTTTGGAGCCTCCTAGCTTCAGTCATTTTCCCCAGTCCGCAGGTCCTGGTTGGGAATTGTGAGTGATACACCCAGGTACTTTTCTTGGCCAATTTGCAGTAACATCTTTTGGTTACTGATGGTGTGTTAAGGTTCTGAATGGCTGCAAGATTGCAAAATAGCTTCATTAAAAGATTTGTTACAAAATGAACAAAGTTATTGAGAAAATAAAGATACATAAAGCACCTAAAGCAAAAGACAGGTTAGATGTGACTCCCAATGCTCCCCTCTATCCTTCCTCACCTGAGCACTCATGTTTACTGATTCTCTCTCTGAATTGTCTTTCCACTCTGAAGAGACTATTAAGCAGTTATCTTTTAAAATAAAATTACCTGAGTTGCAGACAAACCTTTTCAGGTATCCTTCACCCCTTTGTCAAAGACCAGATTAAGGGCCACAGTTAAAACAATTCCTAAACCCAGGAAGGATCCCCAAAAGATTTTTTAAAAGAATTTGGAATCATTCATAGAGCCTATGACCCCGGGCGGCCAGATCTTTATCAGCTTGTGCACATGTTGGTAGGACCTGGCGAAGCCCAAAAGTGGAAGCAAGAAGCAAAATGGCAAAAACACGAGGATGATATTCAAGATCCTCGATCTTCACTCTGTTCCCCTGTGGGAGCAGAAGGGGCTCCAAAAAATAGCAACTTAACTTGTGCAAGCCATTCCACAAGTCTTCCCTGGCTGCACTCGTTGGTCTAATAGGCACACATGCGAACAAAAAAGAAGATGAATCTGTGGCAGACTTTAAAGCCCGTTTGGAAGACTTCTTCCTATGGCAACCCAGTTTTGTACAGTAAATAAGGTCACCCAACATGCTCTAGCTGCCTGCTTCTAAGTGGATTGTTACTTGAGATTATTAAATTGATAAAAAGGCAGAAAATAGGATGAGAAGCCATCAAACTGACTGAAATCATGACTCTATCTGAGCACTCTGAAAGGACCCTGGAGCAAGACCACAAACAAAAATGTGCCAAGCTGTTGACCTTACAGCTGCAACTGCTCCAAGGCTAGAGACCCACAACAACACATGGGCCTCTCCCATGGCAGCTTCTTAGGGGTCCAATATAAAAACACTGGACTAGAAGTCAATGTCTCCATTGCAGTCAACTGGGGCACTGGAAAAAAGCTTGCACTCAAAGATCCTATGCAAATTCTTCAATATCAAATTGAATACCCCCAAGGGAAAGCCCTCACATGGGCCCTGCCCAGAATTCACAGGACTCTCAGTGGTTCTCTGTTAAACTGCTACCAGGAATTCCCTTAAACAGCGAAGGGGAAGCTAAAACTACAATTAATGGGAAACGCTGCCAAATACTCATTGATACCAGAGTTATGCTTTTTCCATTAAATCCCACTGTCATAAGACAACAAATCCCTCAGAGTGAAAGAAAGGTTTCTATAGTAGAGAAATGTAATAAAGTTCAGAGATAATTTCTATTTCTACTGGTACAAATGACTCTGAAAATCTTCCTTTTTGTTAAGTGATACAGCTCCAGGCAAACTGTTAGGTAGAGATCTCCTTTCTAAATGAAAGTGGCTAATATGCTTTGCTTGCAATGGAGACCTCACCTTAGAGTCTTCTGACCAACCTGAACCTGATCTTTTATGCTCTTTATAATTTGCCTTCACTTGGAACAATCTACAATATACCTGGACAGCCAAGTACGAAGGATTCACTGAGGTCCCTTCTTATTTCTCCAAATTACTTCCTCCACCTAGTTTTAAGAACCAATCTGATCCCGGGGATATTAACCGTTTTAAAATATGTACGGTACTTCTTGCTGTGCTCAGTAATCAAAGAGGCATCCATAAAGTATTCCATTTATTTGCTGCCACAGTTAGCTGAAAAAGGACATAAAGTCTCTAAGGAAAAATTACAATTATCTCCAGACCCTGTTCATCACCTAGGTCATAATGGAAGTGCAGAAGGAATCCAGCTCTCTCCAAAAAAAATTAAGCTAATCAAAGAATTTCTTAGGCTTACAACTAAGTGACAGCTTAGTAGATTTCTAGGCTTGGCTGGTTATGGCAGACTACGGGTTCCTAATTTTTCTCTATTGGTTTCCTCACTTTACGAACTTACCAAATTTCAGCCCCTGAAACCCTTCCTTGGGAAAATAAATCCGAGCGGGCTTTTAGAAGACTAAAATAAATGCTGCAAGAACCACCCGCCTAGTGCTACCTAACTATTCCAATATTTTACTTCATTTGTGCAGGAAAGAGATAACCGGGCCCTGGGAATGCTCAGACAAGAAGATGGTAATAAACACAGGCCTGTTTTTTATTATGGCATACCACTTAATTCAGTTGCTCATGCCTATCCCTGCTGTCTTAAGGCCATACCTGCAGATGCAAAGTTAGTAGAAACCTCAGCATGTATAACCCTAAGAAATGACTCTTATTTACAAACACTACATATTGTCCAGTCTACTTAACTCTGAATTGACTCAACATTTCTGTGCAAGATGACTAACCTCCTATGAGATCCTTCTGCTTTCATCACGTAATCTACATCTTAAACCTTGCAAAGCCCTTACTCCTGCTAGATAACTATCTCTGTGGAAAGCAAGCCCCATGGCTCAGGTAATAATATCCCATTTTGTGACACTGTATCCCAACTTATGAGACACCTCTTAGGTAATAGTGATCTAACGTGCTTTGTTGATTGGTCATACGGTAGAAATGAAAAAGGGAATTTCCAAGATGGTTGTGCTATTACTACCCAATATGAACTACTTGAAAGGGGAAACCTCCCGCAAGCTAAATCAGCTGAACAAGCAGAGCTCCATGCCCTTACAGAACATGCCAGTTATTAGAAGGACGATCTGTTAATACTTATACTGACAGCTGGTGTGCCTTTCTGGTCATCCATGATTTGGGGATGTTATGGAAACAAAGGGACTTTCTTATGTCCTCTGAGACCCCAATCAATAATGGACAACAAGTAAACAATCTTCTCATGGCTATTCTCTTACCTTCTGAAATTGCTATAATCAAAACTGAGGCTCACACTAACAGGATTGAATCTGACTATCAGGAAAACTCCTGCCTGACTTGCATGCAAAGGCAGCAGCAACAGAATCTATACAGATTGTGACACATGTGGATGAAGTCCTTTTTGCTTCTGTGAAAAATAACTCCTGGTTTACAAACTTGCACCATCCTGATGGCCTTGAAACATGAAAATATTTTACTCCTGAATCAGAGAAATCAAGATGCACAAACAATGGTTATAAAGTAAATGAACATTCAGGCCTATGGGACCCAAATGCCTGCTTAGTTCTACCCTGCTCCCTGGCGTATCCATTTTTTAGTTTTTCATTCCTTCACCCAGCATGGTGCATTTAAGATGGCTCAAATTAGGCATAGACATTGGTAGGGAGACATCTATAAAATTGCAACAGCAATTTACCCCTAATATGTGACCTGTCAGGTTTGTAATCCTGGTCTAACTCTTTGTATCTGAGAAGGCTTCAGAGCTCCTCCTTCTGGACCATTTGAGCACCTGCAGCTGGATTTCACTCAACTGTCACCTGGTATGGCTTACCAATATGTTCTTGCTATCATATGCATGTCTTCAGGATGAGTTGAAACCTTCCCTTGCCACAAAGTTGATGCCTGCCCAGTGCAAAGAAGTTGTTTGAAAACTTGTTTCCAACTTGGAGTGTACCTTCCACAGTCTCCAGTGATTCAGGCACTCACTTCAGTGGACAAATCTTACAAGCCATAACAAAAACTTTGCAAAATTCTTGGAATTATCAATGCCACTATCACCCTGAATCATCAGAGAAAGCTGAAAGGCTCACACTAACAGGGGTCCCGAATGTTAAAATTACTAAACTTGCTGAAATCACTGGACTCCCTTGGCCTAAGGTATTGCTTTTGGTCTTGCTCTCTGTTCTCAGTACTCTCTTTGGGAAACAGAAGTTCACTCTACATGAGAGTGTCACTCGCAGACCAATCTCCATTTTTATACAACTTTCTGCTGATCCGTTGATATCTCATGCTAGCATGTCCAGCTACTGTAACTCTTTAATATCTTAGGCTAAACCCCATCATCAACAGGTTAAAGTAGAATTCTGGATCCCAGTTCAAAGGATCCTGTTGGAAATACCCTGAAGTCTGGTGACTGGGTATTCTGGACACATCATCAGAGGAACACAGCTCTCAAACCCTGTTGGAAGGGAACTTACCAAGTGCTCATGACCCTGACACTGCTGTGAAGTTAGAAGGCACTAAACCTGGTATAAACATCTCACAATTAAAGAAGGCTCCACCTGACATCTGGTCCTATACAGATCCTGGAGACCTCTGATCAAATTGACAAGGAAGGGAAGAAGCTGACATTGAGGTAGACTGCTTCCACCCAAGAAATCAGATCAATACTTCATACTTTTATTAAACATGTAATCCTTTCTTCTTTTCTTTATTTCTTTTACTTTCCCCTTGGCCTGGAAAGGTAATACACTCCTCTTATCTCCCATGCCATTGATAAGGGGGGTAAACTTTCAGAGGCTGGATAAAAGAGTAAATGCACCAATCCCTGCAAATGGATTCAATAACAATTAATGGGAATAGTTTGTTCCATGACAGGCTTTGTCTTTGCCTGTGGTTGTTCTCATTCTCCTTGGGCCTATGAATGCCAAGGCAGCTGGTGTATTGATGGATAATGCCTTTTAGGTTATCTAAATGTGACCCAAACTTTCCATAAAAAAAAAAAATAAGACACTTCACCAGCCAACTCCCCTGGATCTACATCACCAAGTTAGAATGGACCTTCCAGAAGGTGTTCATGACCCAGGATTCACTTCCTTCGGTCAGGCCACACTTCCCTGGTTAGGAGTAAATGTAAATGAGACTATGATCAGAAACCTCTCCTTAACTCTTGAGAATATACAGAATCTGCTGCTCAGATATAGGTGCCCAAAAGAGATCCTTAGACTTTCTGGTCAAAGTTGTTCTTGATAATAGATTGATTATTATTTATTATAATAAATAATTATTAATATATTGATTATTTTTGAGCTAAGCAAGGAGGTGTCTGTGCTGTGGCCAACATCACCTGCTGCACCTGGATTAACACATCTGGGGAAGTTGAAACTCAGAAATAAGATCACTGAGTAAGCTACTTGCTCAGAGGTGACTTTGTGAGTAGGTTCTTTCTTTGTCTTATTTGATTTTGATTTGTTTGAGTTGGGGACAGTGGCTCCAATGTGAACTCCACATATTGGAAACTATCCTGCTTATAGTAATCATAATAATCTCCATAGTGTATTGTATTCTCTCAAAAGAATGCATCGTTAAATGCATGTTTGTAGCTGCTAACCACCAAGCATATGATCTCCCTAAGAGTGGAACATTAGAAAAGGAACAAAGAGAAAGACCGACTCAAAGATTTTGAGCCTGAAGCCACGACCTGTGAAGATCACGGAGATTAAACAAAAATGTCATGACCTATCGACACCACACAAAGAATCAACAAAAGCTGTGAGTGGCAGTTGAGAGTGGTGCTGATACATTTAATTTTGATCACAACTGTCAGTAAATCGAAGAGTCTAAACAAAAGTGAAAAATTGTTAATAAGGAGAGACAGGCCCAAAATGGAGTCACTTGTACTAAGCTCCACATCAGCAAACCAAGACTTAATACCTAACCTCATTGCAGTTTCAACCTCTCTTGGAATGTGAACTTTGATCAGTCCAACTGGAACTATCTAGTCAATACTACTGAGGTAATCTGCTCCATAGACCACTTCACTCCCCTAAAAAGGGTCACCTTACTCAACACAAGGTGTTCTTTAGAAATAATTCCCTTTTCTCCACCCCCTCTCTGCCTTTAAAAGCTTTTGGTGTTCTGTAGCCCTTCAGAGCTCCTTTTCCTTTGCTAGGTGGGATGCAACCAGATTCATGAATCATTGAATGAAGCCAATCTGATCATTAAATTTACTTGATTTAATTTTTGTTATTTAACAAGCTGAAGAGTCACAAGGTTTCTAAAACTCAGGGTTCAGTTTGGAAGACAGCTCACTAGGAAGCTAATTACTGCTATCTAAAGAGAACACCTATTAATTGTGTCGGGTGGTCCTGAATTAATACGTCCTGCAGGTCTTCTAGATGGAGGCAGCCTGCCTTTGCCAGAGACTCTAAATGACAAGATCATCACTCACTGAGACTCATGCCATCTCCCATATGGCAGGAATCCAGTAAGGACTGGGCCTCCTTTTAGATGATGAGGAGCCAGAGAGACAACAGTTTTTCCATCCCCGCTGGAAGGGTTGAGGATTGTAACTCTACCCATAGACTCCCAATAAACACTCGTTGGAAAATCGACTCTGAAATTTGGTAAGGTTTTCTCAGCCACCTATCCTGACAGAGAGATGAGAATACGTTCTAACTTGGGCTATTTAGACGGAATCATCTAACTTACCAACAAAGAGAATATCATTTACTTCACAAAAGTTAGTACATCACAAGTTCGTGGCACTTGATCTTAATCCTTACCCAACCTCTTGGGGCAAGTGAAAGGGTGATTTGTCCCACTAACACTTATCTACTTGCAACTCCCCATGATTGGGATAAGTCCCTCTGACCCCTTTGGGGTTGGGGAATCAGAAGCATACAACAGAACAATTTCCATTACAGTCTAATGTAAAAACAAGAAGAGGATATTGAATTTTTTAAAGGGTCCTGCTATGGTGTAGTCGTGTCCCTCCACAACTTATATATAGAAATTTATTAGCCAAGATGAGGTACTAGGAAGTGGAGTCTTTGGGAGGTGAATAGGTCATGAGGACTGAGACCTCATAAATGGGACTTGTGCCCTTTAAAAGAGGCGTGAGATAGTTCTCTTGCATCCTTCTGCCTTGTGAAGATGCAAAAACAAGTCTGCAACCCAGAAGAGGGCCCACACCTGACCTTGCTGGCACCTTGATCCTAGCCTCCTAGCCTCCAGAACTGGGAGATAGAAATTGTTGTTAACAAGCGACCCAGTTTGCAGAATTTTGTTATAACTGCCCAAACACACTGAGTTAGGCCCCAACTACCTCATCAAGTTAGCTTCCTTTGATTCTGTGACAATGTACAAAGGCTATTGGTTGTACGGCTCACTCACTATCCCGTCCTCATTGTCAAGACTGCCAAGAAATGCAAAGTGTGTAAGATTTTACCCCACAGAGGACCAACAAGTGAGCCTGCCAGTTCCATGGATGCTAGCACAAGTCATGAGACTCCTGGAACTGAGACAAGACATTGTTATTTATTGCCCAACAGTCATCAAGAGCTTTGTATTCACATCTATTCCTGTTGCTCCCACAAGCTCAAAGGGGGCCATGCAAAGAGGTGCAGGAGGATGTGGCGCACATAGTAGGTTTGTGTCTCATCTGAAGAACATTAAGCTTAACAAATCCCAATCACTTAATGTGGGTTATAAGTATACAGGTCCAAGCTTTGCTTCTGAGGAAGGCATTATTTTTAATACGTTGGTCAGGTAATTAATCTGTCCTGGCCCCAAAGACAGACACTACTTCCATCTTCCAAAGCTATTACACAAAAACACTTGCAAGGTAATCCAGAATAGCATCTGATACAAGATGTGAAAAAAAATTGAGAAGCCTATTGAAAATTGTCTCCCAATATAGTGTGCTGTTCTCTAAAATTTGAACTTAAATGATTGAGTAAAAAGATCCATTGAAGATTTTTTTTTCCTTTTTTTTTTTTGTGAGGAAGATCAGCCCTGAGCTAACATCTGTGCTAATCCTCCTCTTTTTGCTGAGGAAGACCGGCTCTGAGCTAACATCTATTGCCAATCCTCCTCCTTTTTTTTTTCTCCCAAAGCCCCAGTAGATAGTTGTATGTCATAGTTGCACATCCTTCTAGTTGCTGTGTGTGGGGTGTGGCCTCATCATGGCCGGAGAAGCGGTGCATCTCTGCGCGCCCGGGATCCGAACCCAGGCCACCAGTAGCAGAGCGCGCGCACTTAACCGCTAAGTCACGGGGCTGGCCCCCATTGAAGATTTTTGATACCAAGACTGACCTTGGTTGTGTGGTGCTGTGGGGTTGTTAATGACTGAAGGAGGCAGGAAGAGGCACAGACTTACCGGCGGACTTCACAGGAGACGCAGATCCAAAGGGGTGTTGACGTTAAACTAGCTGAGCAATGAGAGGTGAGAGCAAATGAAGAGAAAGAATAATGTCACATATTCTTAATGAATTGAACTTTGTTAGCTTATCAGAAAAAAATATAATTTGCTATCCACACATATACAAGTCAGTTCTGGATGGATTGCTGATCTAAATTTTAAAGCTTGATAAAATGTCTAAAATAAAACAAAGGAGAACATCTCTGTAGTTTTAGAAGAGGAAAATATTTCTTAGAATAATAAACGTTATCCATGAAGGAGGAAATATCAAGTTATATGAAAACTAAGACTTTCTCTTCATCAAAAGGCGCACACACACACAGAAAGACAGATAGAGCATGAGAGAGAGAACCAAGAAAGGAAACATGCCCAGCAGATGTATAGAGCTACTAAAAATAAGTAAGAAAAAGATGACACGATAGAAAAAATGGACAAAAAAACCCTAACATATACTTCAAAAAGAGATTGTTCAATGTCTAATGAATATGCTCAACTTCCATGATAATCAAGGAAATGCAACTGCAATCATTGCTTGGTACCATCACATATCAACCAAAAGTCTAAAATAAAAGTGAAAAAAAAATTAAAATTGTTGACAAGGATGTGGACCAACCAAGAATCTTCTACATTGCTGGTGGGTGTGGAAATCAGTACAAATGTCTCCTAAACCTCTTTGGCACTGTCTCCTAAAGCAAAAGAAGTGGAAACCCATCACCCAACAATTCCACTACTACATATATAGACAACAGAAATTGGTGTGTCATCAAAACATGTCCTAAATCTAAATACCAACACCATGCCTAATAGTCTCAAACTGAAAACCACCCATATGCCTATTAACAGTAAAATGATTAAATTAATTCTTTTATATTCACACAATAGAAACCTACACAGCAATGGAAATGAATGATCACTAACAACATGCAGCAATAAATTCACAAACAACATAAGGAATGACAAAAGCCAAATACAAAAGAGTTAAGGTTCTATTATTTCTTCATAAAAATGGAAAACAAGCTAATGTGACTTTTGCTGTTACGTGTCAGAGCAGTGGTTCCCCTGAGGAGCAGCGACTGAGATGGAGCACAAGGGGCTCCTAGGGATCTGTTTGAGAATATTCTCTTAATTGATCTAGGTACCGAGTACAGAAATGTGTTCACTTTGTGAACTGCCACTGAGCTATGCACTTATAACCTGTGCATGTGTGTTTAAATTTTTAAAATACATATCACTGATCAGAAAGGTGGGATATGGTGACTAGATTAGGGTTGTAATGTCCTTATATTGTAAAGGAGGGGTTGAAGAGTATTAAATAAAGTGGCACTGTGATTAGCTTTTAAATATATGCTGAAACTTCTAAGCAAAAATTAACATATAACGAGTATACAACTTTCAAAGACAAGGGGTCAATTATAATGCAGAATTATAATGTAGACTCATATTTAAAAATTAATACAATAGAAGTTCACCTAGATAAAATCAGAAAATAAACTCTATTGACTCTGAAATATATCAATTATTATACAAAACAAATAGAACAATTACATGTTTTAACATCAAACAGTTTTTCTACTATATTCATTGGAATTTTTAAAGAGATATGGCCAAATAATAAAATTAGGGTAGGAAAGTGAAAAATTCATTCTATGGAATTTTAACAATTAAACAACTAGCATAGCAATATACACATCAAGTAACATACAGTTTAAGAATTGTCATTTGTAATTAGTACTATTTTAAAGATTTCTTAATGTACAGATTTCTAATGTATTCCATGATGGATAACAAAGAGAGTTGACTTTACATGTATATGAATATATACATGTATACACACATCACACTTATATACACACACAGACAGATATATGTATATAATCACCATTGTAGGTATGTGGATGTCTATATACATGCATTTTTTTTCCAATATTTGTTTTGTGGTGTAATTTGTGCTAAATATTTAAGTGTCTCATTTAAGCTAAAATATGCATTTCTCTTTGTGGCACAAGATTCGTTATATACTCTTGAGGTCAAAATATTTTTGTTTTTTCATTTAGTGAATTCTCAGTACTTTGCATCATCCTCAGAATGTAAATACAGAGAAAACTATATAAAAATCTCTCCTAAAATTAAAGAAATACTCATTTTGCTCCCTGAAATTCAAGGAGCCAAAAACTCCAGGTAAACAGAATGGATTCATGTCTTTCCCTTTCAAATGGCTCTCGCCACAATGCTCCAAATTTAATGGCCATCTATATACTTACTTCAGAGACAGGAGTGTGCACTTCCAAACCTCTTTGTTGCCAACATGCCCAAATCATCTTCACAAAAGAGGAAAATCTTCCTTCTATAGATCCCAATTCCATGCAATTCATGTCTTTTAAAATTGTCGCACTTACATGATGTTTAAAAATCAGCTAAAACATAATTTTATGCTCTCCTTAGCCCCTCTACAGATCAATCTGGCCAGTTCTACCTGAAAATGCTCAATGTTTAAACACACTTATCTCCCTCCCTAACATCATATTTCAAATGAGTGACTACAGCCTCTCTAAGGACGTAATGTACAAAACTCATAGCTCATTCTCAAAAGCTTACACATTGACTGAATTTCCCCTCCAGTACTATTGTCTTCAGTTTCCATTATGACCTGCAACATGCAGTTCTATGATTAGGTACATTTTTAAAAAGTTTTATGTCTAGTTCATGTCTGGGAAATTTACTGTGACAGTTTTAAGTGATGCACTCGAAGACTTTTCCATCATAACCGGATTATTTCAGGACCTGGTGTTTATTGTTGCATCAATTATGAAGTTCTCCACTGCCAGCATTAGTAACCAATCAATCACATGAGTGTATACATGAAAATTATATAGTATTACATTACAATTACTGTTATAACGTTTATTTTGAAGAAGATATTCAGCATGTCCTGTGAACATTCTCTAGTCAGCCAGACATAATTGCACTTAGGACACTAAAGGAGGATGAGTGAGATACCTAATGAACGTTGTAAATATACATACAATTTACACATTTCTCATTAGATTAGGGGATTTGGTATTTCTTATGCAGGCAAAGCACAGCCTGGATATACTGGATTCATGGTTCATGAGCAGAAAGGGACTGACACTTGGGAAAGACAGGGTGCTTACTGAGTTGGCGTTTAAGAGGAACCAGTTGGGATAGTTAAAAAGAGCCAAAACTGCCTCAAAAATGGAGGAAAGGGTGTTAAAAAAGACAAAGGTGCTCACCAGGAGAAGGATGGTTTTGGTAGCCCTGGACTCAGGGGAGGATCTGGAGGAGATGGTGGTACTAAGAATATGTTGGACCCTCTGCCTGTGCCTGTACAGGATGAAAACTATGCAGCCACTGGCAAAGATCATGAGCCCCAAACAGAAAACATCAGGCAATGACAGCAATGCTGCATATAATGAGTCTCTGGTTTTGTCATGACGAATGGCAGAACAGTATCCAAAACTTTTTCTGTTTGTGATGTTTTTGTGGTTCCCACTGCTAGTCAGAAACATTGGATAAATGACATTTATCAGCATTTGTAGGATCCAGCACAGGAAAATTGAAGGGACAATGCAGTTGAGAGCTTTCACTTTAAGCTCTGGCCACCTGGAGACTCTGGGGCTGATCATGATGGCCTGGACTACACTCAAGAGACAGGTGGTGCCAATGGACACACCCCTGCCCACTACACGAACATAGGGGAAAAATCTGCATCCAAAATCGTTATGGACATGATACCACCCAAAAGATGACATTGCCTCAGGGATTCCGCTGGAGAACAGGACCAATAAGTTGGCTACAATCAAGTTCTTGATAATCAAATCTGTGGACCTTAGCCTACACCCAGTGAAATAAAGGAAGAGATAATGGTAAAGAAGAAAGAAATTCCCCAGGGTTCCAAATAAAGTCTGTAATGAGAAGATCATTCCTACTGCCAAATCCCTGGTGGCCATCCTGTCAGTTATCCATGACTGATATTTGTCTTCTGAGCTAGAGGATCCTGCAGGGGAATAGGAGGTGTGGGCCACATGTATTATGTCGACAGAAATCTAATATTCTCAACTTACCAACAGCTCCTACTTTGAAATAATTACTTAAAGATGTTTTTTTCTGTCCTTTTTAGGCTTCCAAGCATTGAAAGTATAACATTTAAAGAATGCTTCAAATGTATGAATTATTGCCACGAAGGCCACAGATACAGTAATTTTTTTTTAATCACAAATTCATGAGGCAGTCACTATTACATTCCTTATAAAGGTGAGGACAACATAGCACAGAAGGTTAAGTGTTTCCTCTAAATTCACACACTGGTCAGGAGCACAGTGGGGATTTTAACCTGGTAACAAAGATGGTGCATTTAATCCATAATATACTAAAATACGCATTAGTCATGTTCTTCAAATAAACCAGATATAAATTCAGTTTTGTTTGTGCACCTTGTCATTTCAATTTAGATATTATTTAAAATTTGGTAATGATGAGTTGCCACTTACTCATGAAGACTTATTTTATAGGCAAATATAAACTTTGACTAAATCTTTACAGATCTTAATAAAATGTAGATGCCCTAGTTGCAGTTTAAAAATGCAAGATCCTGTCCCAGTACAAGTTGAGTTTACTGAATACAAAAATGTCTCAACATTAGGATGGCAACAGAAAGATTCATTTGCTTTTATCTCAGGAACAAAAGTACCATGGTCTGAGTCACAGGATGTATGAGACAGAAACACTGATGCCTGATGAACAGTGTATGGTAGAAAGAAATTATTACTACTTTCAGATCACATACATGCCCATTTAAGTCCTAAGTGAAATTAAATTATTAACAGTAATGCAAGATTTGAGGAAAATATTAAAATACAAGATACACATGTAACATGCAACGATGCAATGCTAACAAAAAACTTGTGTATTGTATAAATGCCTTATGTTTTTGTTGTTATAATATATAGTGTTCTAATATTCAAAAGCAGCAGAAATATCAAAAGATAGATTTGAGCCTAAAAATATTTTGTGAACTTATTAAGTTATATTTTTCTAAAATGCTGCTTCTCTAACTTTCAGTGGGAAAAGTCTCAGCATAATCAATAGAGACACAATTATTAAATCTATTAAGCACTTCATACACCCAGAGTTAGAGAAAACATTTCTACTCCAGCAACTGCTACTAGACACACTGTTTCTGCACAGGATCAGATGTTTCCTGTAGGTTCATCCTACTCTTTTTAGAAAAATGGAGGTACCATGGGTGCACCTCTAGAAACCTGAAAATTATGTCTGTGATTCTGTAAAGTAAGTTGAACAGCAGATTGACTCTGGAACTACAGTCCTTAAGTGCATTAAAAATCAGATTTTCTATTACTTAGATTAAACTACAATAATCACTGTCAGTGATTACTACATTACATTAGGAGCCATCCTGGATTGGGGAAGATCTAGGAACACATCTCTCTTTATATCTCAGCTCATGCCTCAGGATTTATTCCACCTTCGTATGTGACTTTGGCACCGGACCAGGTTCATACACAGACGATTTCCTTTGTCTAATGTATTCACTTTCCCAGACTCCTGATACATCTCCTTGTCTTACAGATTCTAAGTCTCAGATGAATATAGAGAACACTCACCCACTTTTTCCTGCTGCCTAGATGGTGGGCTCAGCATGAAGGTCAAAGCAGTCAGTACATGTGTGAGAGGGTAGCTAGACCCTGAGATATCAGTTCGTGATTCTGTGACCTCACCTCCCCTCAGAACTGCAATTATCATTTCACCTGTAGCAGCATTGGCAGTAACAGGCTTGAGAGCTGAGAATATTTTTTCAAAACTTTTTTCCCAGGTGCTAATTACCAAGAACAACTACAAGTTTGTAGCTAGCATCTCTTAAGAGACTATTGGAGTGTTTGTGGGAGACTCTTACTTTTCTATGAACCCTGGAGGCAGACAGTGTCTCACTTGGAGGAGAGAAAAAAATCCTTAGGTTTGACATGTGATTCACTGGAGGTGAGTATGTGAGTCTCAGTGGATATTCTATTTCACCCAGAAGTTCTACCTAAAAATTACTTCTTTCCTAATTTAACACAACTGAACTGCATCATCAAGTAAGCTATGATCAAAGAAAAGGAATAAGTCTAAATATCTCAGAAGGATTCAATAAGAGATAGAAGTGAAAAGAAGAACATGATGCTAATAATTTACATTAGATATCATTGCACTCATTTGCACAACTCAATATCAATGAATATGTAAACTGTTAGGGACTCTACTTTACCAATATTGACCCTCTCTAGTGATAGGAAGCAGAAGCAGACTAATATCCATAAAAGAATAAGAGATTTTAAAACAGTCCCTCAGAAGGAAAGAACGAGAATCAAATGGTTTAACAGGGAGATTCCACCATTCTTGTAACTATCAGATAAACCAATGCTACTTCCTTAATTCAAGACCATCAAATGGTCAATACAGTCCCCCATACTTTCTTTTTTCCCAACATTTTCAGTAAGGACCTATGACTGCTTTCTTAATTTAAGAAATACATTTTTGATGGGCCAGAAAAAGTATCATTATACATTACAAGTTGAATTTAATTATTTAGGTTTTCCTACACCCAGATCAACTCTTTGATGCAGGTTTACTATGCTCATCCCCACTTGTCAAGTCAGTTGTTAGAGCCATAATGGTGGACAACCCATCTTACACAAACACACAAACTCATCTACCCACAGAAGCAAAACACATGTGCATGCACATTTCCTCACACATTCAGACTTATAGTCACTCACATTCACTTTCTTATATACATACACAGTCACTCACATGCTCTCACATGTTTAATTGCACACTCACAAAAAATAATGCACACATTGAATGCCTATAAATGTACACACACATACGTAAGTACTTATAAATACATACACACACACATAAACTCATGATTACACTCTTTCGTATAACAACAGTCACCAAGCATGTGTGTATCTCAATTACATGATGTTATACAGAAGAAAAATTGCGTCTCCAGACTCCTGGATGTCTGCAAAGGGGGGCCCTGCTACCCTCTATAGTGTTTATTACCTCTGCAACAATCAGAAGGGCAATATTTGTTACAATGCACAGCACTTCAAATGTGCTGTGAGCATTGTCACCTTATGTAGAAACAAATGTTGGGAAACTTGGACTCTTTGGGGGAGTGACAGCATGTGGGTATATGACAGAGTGGAGTAAGAATAGGCCACAGGACAAAAGAGACATAAGGATTATATGAGGGTTCAGAGATCCTGGGGGCTTGAAGTTATCGAGAGTGTCAGGGAAGAGAAGGAACAGAAAAGATAAGGCAAATCACTTTTAATATGAAGTATGACAGTGCAATGCTGAGGATGAAAGTGCAAGTGGGCAAAATGTGCAAGGAAGCGAAGGTGGGGGGGATATTGGGATCTGAGGAGATATAGGGGGCATAGGATCAAGGGAACAGAAGTGCTAACGGGGATTGGAAGTTAATGGCAAAAGAGAGGAAAGGCCAGAGGTGGGTGCATTTAAACAACATGGTGTGGGGAGAAGGTGAATTCAGATGGGGAAGGCAGATCTTGGTAGATGATAGCCTAATTTGGGCAGAGTGTCGGAAAAGGAGCTGGCACTAGGGAAAACCATGGGTGTAGGGGTAAAGGCCAAATGGGCAGAGGACAATGAGACAGCTGGAAAGGACAGTGGGCATATGTGAGCTAAAGTGCCCAGTGGAAAGAGTCAGGAATCATAGGGTTAGATGTAATGGATGCAGGGTGTGTATTGGGTTCCTGGGGGACATTGATGATGCCTCTGAGTTCAGGGCTGGGATGAATGAGATTCAGGGGCATAGACAACCCAGGTAATAGGATGAGATCTTGGAATTGCGTGTAGACAGAAGGCAAGAGGAAGGACGGCACGGACAACAGGCTCTGCAGAGGTGATGAAGGCTGAGGAGAGTTTGACTGAGGTCCCTAGAACAGTAGTCACAGAAGGTTGGAAGTGAAAAAGATCACAGGATGGAGGTGGAGAGTGCAATATTTGAAGTCAAAGGGCTTGGAGGGAAGTGAGAGCACGTGGAGTTTTAGTGGATGTGTAAAGATTGCAGGTGGATAGATGAAGAATGTAGCAGAGACAATAGAGGTACAGTGAGAGGATGGATGGGTCTGGGGTGATGGAGGTGGCAGAGGGCAGAATTGAGGCCACTAATTGATTCCCCCCCATCCATTCTCTCATTTATGATCAAATCACTACAGTCGTGTATGGTTTCTTTTTTTACTGAAATATATTTGACATATAACATTGCATAAATTCAAATTGTACAACAAAACCCCCCCAAAAGTGTACAACATGGTGATTTGATACATTTATATGTTGTAATATCATTATTATTGTAGCAATAGCACCTCTACACATCACCTAACTATCATTTCTTTATATGGTTGGAATAATTAAGATCTAAACAATTAGCAAGTTTGATGACTATAATACAACTATGTTGTCTATGTTCGCTATACGGTGCCTTAGATCTCCAGGAACTTTTTGTGTGTTAGTTGCAAGTTGGTAGCCTTAAACAACTACTCCCCTATTCCCCCAGCCCCCTCCCACAGTAACCAGCACTTTACTCTTTGTTTTTATGAGTTTGGCTCTTTTAGATTCCACATATAAGTAAGATCCTAGAGTATTTGTCTTTCTCTGTCTGACTGACCTCACTTAGCGTAATGTTCTCAAGGTCCATCCACATTGTTGCAAATGGCAGGATTTCTTTCTTTCTCATGACTGAATAATATTCCATTTTGTATACATATATGTTGTGTGTATATATAACAATTCTTTTGTCCATTCATTGGTTGATGGGCACTTAGGCTGTTTCCATACCTTGGCTACTATAAAGAAAGCTGCAATGAATGTAGGATTACAGATATCTCTTTGGTAACGTGTTTTCACATCATATGATTTCTCATTTTAGCTCAAGAGCAAAATTCTTACTCATATAAGATGCCCTTGAATACTTCTTAAATTGAATCTACAGTAGAGAAGAGCAGCTATAATCATGGGTGAACAACACTCAACAGTATTTTCTCTTTTCTTTTGTGATACTGTGTACAGGATCAAACACAGCAGATCTAACAGGAAAGGCTGTTTACTAGTATCTGGTGTTCAGTGTTGAAAAAAGGTGCCAAATCATCCCTTCAAAAGGCCTGCTTACAGATTCAAACACTTTAGTGCCACAAGAATTTTTATGTCCCAAGACTGACATGATGAAAATATCTTTCTTTATTGTGGTATTTCTAAAATATAACACTTTATTTTAACCTTTATGTGCTCTTACAACCTTATATTTCTAAGCTTTACCATAAAAAACAACATACTAAGACAAATAAAATTTTTAAGGACAATATTCCCCTTTTCTTGTTTCATATAAGAAACCATGACAATGAGTAAATTGTGTAAATAGTTTTGTCCATATACTGAGAGTTTAAACATAATATTTTTATTGCAACAAATTTACTGGTCTCAATACGACAGGTAAATCTCCAACCATGAGTGTAATACAACCGAAAAGGTTATTTTACGGTACATGGTGAAGGAATTTTGAAGTTAAAAATGAGGTTATTAATAAGCTAAACTTAAGATACATAGATTATCCTCAATTGTCCGGTGGACCCAACAGAATACAAGAGCCCTTAAAGGAGAAAGAGAAGGCAGAGAGATAGAGTACAAGAGGAGGTCAGAGATTTGACATGAGAGTGATTTAACATGCTATGCTGGGCTGTGAAGATGGAGTGTAGCTGGGCATATGAAAAGACTGTAAGAAGGAAGTGGATTCTGCCAAGTTTTTAAAATCCTGGAAGTGGGTTTTTCCTCAGAGTTTTGAAAATAGAGCCCAGGCTGGCTGATTTAGGCTTGTGACACCCTAATCAGAATACTCAGCCAAATCTCACAGATTTCCAATTTAACATTTCATTCCAATTCAAACATAAGAAAACAAAGTGAGTGTTGTGTTAGTCTGCTAAAATTGTGGTAATTTGTTATGTTGGTAAAATTAAAATAATATACATGGGAACAAATTTAACAGTAAAATATTTCAACAACAATATGTAGTCAAAGTCTTCATGAATTTCCCATAACCAATACTATTTTGATCCGCAGATGTAACAATTTTCATCACTGAGCTGTATCTTACTTGTTACACGGTTTGAGAATATATCTGAAATTGTACCTGAATTTATACTAGACACACACAAACATATAGACACAAAACTAACACATTCTGTTCTTGGCTCACCATCTCAAAGATAGAAAAGAAAAGATTTTCATGGCATTTCAGGAGCAACAGAGGACACAGCATATGACCTGGGACTCGGTATTTGCCTGAGAAGGACAATTTCCCTTTTCTTCTCTTTTCTTCTCTAGGTCTTCTCATTATCTTGAAAAACCACATTTTGTGAATGCTTTCTTTATGGCACCAAAATACCACTTTTTATGAGTTGAATTATATTCCCTCAAAATTAATATGCTGAAGTCTTAACCCCTACTGCCTCAGAATGTGTCCTTATTTGGAAATGGGGTCATTGCAGATATAATTAGTTAAGATGAGGTCATACAGGGGTAGGGCGCACCCCTAATCCAAATTACAAGTGTGCTTATAAATAATGGATGTTGGGAGACAGACATGGACCCAGGGAGAACGCCATTTGAGGATTGGAGTTTTGTTGCCACAAGCACAGAAACTGGAAGCTGAGTGAGTGGCCTGGAACAGATTCTCCTTGAGGATTTTCGGAGGGAGCATGGCCCTGTTGACGCCTTGATCTCAGCCTTCTAGCCCCTAGAAGTGTGAGACGATATATTTCTGTTGTTTAAGCCTCTCAGTTCAAGGTCCTTGTTATGGCAGCCCTAGTAAATGAGTACACCTTACCTTGCCACTTCCATATCCATAGGCAGAAGGACCTTGAAATGCAGAAAAGACTGCCCTTCCCTTTCCTTCACCACAGGAGGGATTCAAAGACAAACAGCTCTGATCTGAAGGTCAGAAAGTGTGTTTCTTCTCCCCTGTCTTCAGGGACATTCCCCTCCTAGAAACATCCCAAATCCTGCTACAGCACTGGTGATGAGACTGGACTGAAATTCTCCTACAAACCCCACGCATGGTGGACCTGTGTTACCTGTCCATGGGGCAAAGCTTGGGCTCACATTCTCATAAATGCATCTTGAGGGCTTAACAACTGACAGAACCAAATTGTGGAGCTAGGAGAGCACAGGTGAAAGTGTTTCTTGAAACTCTCCAGGTGATCCTAAATGGGAAACCAACATCAAGGAACATTTAGTTAAACGTTACTTCCGGAATTGTAATAAGTTTATGGATCATCTGGGGATCCTGTTGAAGCAGATTCTTTGGAATATGCCCATCTAAGAAGTTTGGGTTCAGCAGGTTTGTGGTGGGGCCATGAATTTTCATTTTTAGCATCGTCCATTTGGTGGGCTGTCTACTCTCCACAGACCCATCTTTCAGTAGAACTAGTGAAGAGAAAGAAGTACAGCACAATTGAGCCACCACACATAGGCTTCACGTCTCAACACAAATATTGCTGGCTTCTGTCATTTAGCAAGGTCAGGAAGGGAAGGGAATCTGGATGTGTCATCTATGTGTGGAGGGAGAGGGCTAGTATTAGTGAAAGCCTGAGGACTCCATGACATGATGGAGGGTTTGCAGTTAAAAGGTTACGTTTTGGGAGAGAGGCATCGGCAAGCACATCTGTGCAGGAACTAGTGTGGGAGGGGCCAGGTGGAGCAGGCAGGGTAGGGCAGGGCTGACTCTGTTCACATGTGTTCCTTTGGGTGCTGGAGAAGGTGCCTCTGGGCATTCTCAGCAGCATTTAATAGTTTAAGGATGCCCAGCAGGAATGAAAGGCAGGGTGGAGCTGTGGATTCTCCATCTGGACAACTAATTTTGAGAGAATGATGATCTGTTAGGGCCTCCCAACCCCAAAGAGATAGAGAACCACGTACTGAATGCAGATTCTGGATGCAGCTCAAATTTGTGTGGTTGAAAAGAAACAGCAGCCCCAAAATAGAGTCATTTATGCTAAGCCCACATCAATTCAAAAATCTAATACCTCATGTCACTGCAGTTTCAACCTTTCTCAGGAATGGAATCTTATCCCCTCAGTCTGGAATTTTCTGGTTAGCACCAATGAGGTAATCTGCCACGTAGACCCTTTCCATCCCCCAAAGGAAAATGAGTTAATATGCTCTTTCTTTGTCCTTCCCCCTTCTGCCTATACAAGCCTTCCATTTTGTACAGCTCCTCAAAGCTTTTCCTACTAGCTAGATGAGCTGCTGCTCAATTCATGCATCATTTCATAAAGCCAATGAGATCTTTGAAGTTTACTCAGTGAAATTTTTATTTAACATATTTTGTGGCAGAGATGAGACATGAACCGAAGTTCTGAAGTCTTTTGGGAAGAACTAGAAACAGAGGCATAGTACCCACGAATTCTTTTTGAGATCTCTGTCTTTCTTGCCATTTCTGAGGGCCATGTGTAAGTTCCTCTCAGGACTGAGCTCTGCTTTCTTTGCATTGAGTTTCCTATCTAGTTGCCTTTCCAGTCTGCAATTCCCTTTTGTTTGGAAACCCAATCCAGTCTTTAGTCCTCATTTGTGGAGTCTGCTAGCTTCAGTCATTTTCCCCAGTCCCCACTTCCAGGATGGGAATTGTGAGTGATAAACCCAGTTACTTTTCTTGGCCAATTTGCAGTAACATCTTTTCTTTAATGATGGTGTGTTAAGGTTCATATGTTGGTTCATCTTGGTTTGTGAAAATAAAGGCTGGTGGAAACTTTTGGGGATCTCAGAATCCAAAAAGCCACAAAAATTGGGGTTCACTGGTCAAGCACTTAAACGCTGTTAGTGTGCTCACCACCTAAATCAAAGACTCCCATGTTAGGATAAGTTTGTCATGGAATGAGTTAGACTGACAGTAGGTTACCTGCCAAACTCAAGGAAATTTCTGTACAATGAAGTACATTGTAAAACACCACACAATCTCCAACCCTGCACCATGTCCCTTCTAGGTATTAATCTGGCTCCCAGAGACTCAAAGTCTACTTAAAAGAGATGGAGTCTGTAATTTCTAAAAGTCAAGTAGGCCCCCTTCTAGCACAACTGCTTATTTCATGTCTAAGAATTATAGTCCCAAAAGCTGTAGATGTCTAGCAAAATGAAAAATCTTACTAAAAACAACCTAGAATTACAATGGCCAGTACAGGGAATGTTCCAATTAGACAAGTTCATTTATTTAAGAAGTGCACTTGAAAACAAGGGTTTCTAAATTAAACAAACATAATTGGATATCTACTTTAATTGGAATGCAGAAGCTTCCAAATGGCTGCAAGGTTCCAAAATAGCTTCATTAAAAGACTTGTTACAAAATGAACAGATTTGTTTTTATTTTTTGTGAGGAAGATCAGGCATGAGCTAACATCTGATGCCAATCCTCTTCTTCTTCTTCTTCTTTTTTTTTTTGCTGAGGAAGATTGGCCCTGGGCTAACATCTGTGCCCATCTTCCTCTACTTTATATGGGACACTGCCACTGCATAGCTTGACAAGCAATGCGTCGGTGCGTGCCCGGGATCCGAACCTGCGTACCCTGGGCTGGTGAAGCAGAGCACACTCACTTAACCGCTGCACCCCTGGGCCAGCCCCAAATGAACAAATTTAGTGAGAAACTAGAGACACCAATAGCACCTAAAACCAAAGATGACAGCATGGATGTGACTCCCACTGCTCTCCTCTATCCTTCCTCACCTGAGCACTCATGTTTACTGATTCTCTGTCTGAATTGCCTTTCCACTCTGAAGAGACTATTAAGCAGATACCTTTTAAAATAAAACTGCCTAAGGTTGCAGACAAACCTTTTCAGGCATGTTTCACCCTTGGTCAAAGACCAAACTAAAAGCCACAGATAAAGAATTTCCTAAACCCAGGGAGGATCCCCAGAAGATTTTTTTAAGAATTTAGAGTCATTCCTAGAGCCTATGAGCCCGGGACACCAGATCTTTCTCAGCTTGTGCACATGTTGGTAGGGTCTGGTGAAGCTCAAAAGTGGAAGCAAGAAGCAGAATGGCAAGAACATGAGGATGCTATTCGAGATCCTTGATTTTCACTCTGTTTCCCTGTGGGAGCAGAAGGCGCTCCAAAAAACAGCAACTGAACTTTTGCAAGCTGTTCCAAGAGTTTTCCTTTCCTGCAATGTTCTGTCTAACATACAAACATGCAAACAAAAAAGAAGATGCATCTGTGGCAGACTTTAAAGCCCATCTGGAAGCCCTCTTCCTTTGGCATTCCAGTTGCCTACAATAAATAAGGCCCCCAACCTGCTCTAGCTGCCTGCTTCTAAGTGGATTAGCTCTTGAGATTATTAAATTGATAACAAGGCAGAAAATAGGATGAGAAGCCACCAAACTGACTGAAATTGTGACTATATCTGAGCATTTTGAAAGGACCCTGGAGCAAGATCACAAACAAAATGGTGCCAAGCTGTTGACCTTACAGCTACAACTCCTCCAAGGCCAGAGACCTAAAGCAACATGTGACCTCTTCCACTGCAGCCTCTTAGGGGTCAAATATAAAAACCCTGGCCTAGAAGTCAATGTCTCAGTTGTAGTCAACGGGGACACTGGAAAAAAGCTTGCCCTCAAAGATCCTATGCAAATTCTTTAACATCAAATCGAATACTCCCAAGGAAAGGCCCCCATATGGGCCCTTCTCAAAACTGACAGGACTCTGAGGGGTTCTCTGGTAAACTGCTACTAGGAATTCCCTTAAACAGCCAAGAGGAAACTAAAACTAAAATCGATGGGAAACCTTGCCAAATGCTAGTTGATACCAGAGCTATGTTTTCTCCATTAAATCTCATTCTCATAGGACAACAAATCCTTCAGAGTGAAAAAAAAGGTTTGTATTGTAGAGACATGTGATAAAGTTCAAAGATAGTTTCTATCTCAACCAGCACAAAAGACTCTGCAAAGATTCTTTTCTTGCTAAGTGATACAGTCAATCTATTAGGGAGAGCTCTCCTTTCCAAATTAAAATGGCTAATATATTTTGCTTCCAATGGAGAACTCACCTTAGAGTTTCCTGACAACCCAAACCTGATCTTTTATGCTCTTTATAATCTGTCCTTGACATAGAAGAGGGAGAATTCCAACAAAAGTTCTATAACATAACTGAGGTACTTGAACATCTGTGGGCAAATTTTAAAACTGACATTGGGAGATTAAGAAGTGCAGAGCCTATAAAGATCCAGATAGATATGACTAAACTTATTCTTAAATTGCCTCAATATCCATTAAAGCCTGAGCCATAAAAGGCCTCACACCCATAGTAGAAGACCTACTCACCCAGGGGTTGATCATTCCCTGTAAAACAGAGATCATGCCAGTTCAGAAATCAAATGAGAGAGGATGGTGAAGTGTCCAGGACTTTAGAGCTATTAACAAGATAGTTAATCCTTGCTTCCCAGTTGATCCAAACCTGAACACCCTGTTATCACAAGTTCCACCAAACTCAAAATGGATCACTGCTGTAGAACATTTTACAGCATCCCTGTAGACCTCAACAGCCAATATCTATTTTCCTTCACTTGGAACAATTGACAATATACCTGGAAAGTCAAGTATCAAGGGAGCCCTGAGGCGCCGCCTTCTCTCTCCAAATTATGTACTGCACAAAGTTTTAAGCACACTCCTGATCCCCAGGATATTGACCCTTTAATAACAGGTAGAGAACTTCTTGCTGTGCTCAGCAACCAAAGAGGTGTCCATAAAGGATTCCATTTATTTGCTGCCACAGTTAGCTGAAAAAGGACATAAAGTCTCTGAAGAGAAATTACAATTATCTCTAGACACTGTTCATTACCTAGGTCATAATCTGAGTGCTGAAGGAATCCAGCTGTCTCCAAAAAAAATTAAGCTAATCAAAGAATTTGTTAGGCTTACAACTAAGTGACAGCTTAGTAGATTTCTAGGCTTGGCTGGTCATGGCAGACTACTTTTTTCTCTATTGGCTTCCTCCCTTTATGAACTTATGATCCTAATTTTTCTCTATTGGCTTCTTCCCTTTATGAACTTACCAAATTTTAGTCTCTGAGTCCTTTTCTTGGGAAAATAAATATGAGCAGGCTTTTATAAGACAAAAGCAAGGGCTGCAAGAACCACCTGCCTTAGGGCTACCTAACTATTCCAATATTTTACTTCATTTGTGCAGGAAAGAGATAACCAGGCCCTGGGAAGGCTCAAACAAAAATATGGCAATAAACACAGGTCTGTTTTTTATTATGGCATACAACTTGATTCAGTTGTTCATGCCTATCCCTGCTGTCTTAAGGCTATAGCTGCAGGTACAAAGTTAGTAGAAATCTCAGCATATTTAACCCTAGGAAATGACTCTTATTTACAAACACTAGATGCTGTCCAAAGTCTTCTTAACTCTGAATTGACTCAACATGTCTCTACAGGAAGACTAACTTCCTATGAGATCCTTCTGCTTTCACCACATAATCTACATCTTGAACGTTGCAAAGTCCTTAACCCTGCTACATTAGTATCTCTGCCTATTGAAGGCAAGCCCCATGGCTCAGGTAATAACATCTCATTTTGTGACACTGTGTCCTGATTTATGAGACACCTCTTTACTAATCCTGATGTGTTCTGCTTTGTTGATTGGTCATACTGTAGAAACGAAAAAGGGAATTTCCAAGCTGGTTATGTTATTACTACCCAATACAAACTACTTGAAAGGGGAAACCTCCCACAAGCTAAATCAGCTGAACAAGCAGAGCTCCATGCCCTTACAGAACATGCCAGTTATTAGAAGGACAATCTGTTACTACTTATAATGATACCTGGCATGTGTTTGTGGTCATCTATGATTTGGGGATGTTATGGAAACAAAGGGGTTTTCTTATGTCCTCTGGGACCCCAATCAAAAATGGACAACAAGGAAATGTTCTTCTTACTGTTATCCTCTCACTTTCTGAAATTGCTATCATCAAAATTGAGGCTCACACGAAAAGGATTGAATCTGATCATCAGGAAAATCCCCTGTCCGACTTGCATGCCAAGTCAGCAGCAACAGAATCTTTAAAGATAGTGACACATGTGGATGAAGTCCATTCTGCTTCTGTGAAAATTAACTCCTGGTTGACAGACTGGCACCATCCTGAAGCCCTTGCAACATGGCAACCATTTGCTCCTGATTCAGAGAAATAAAGGTGGACAAACAATGGTTGTAAATTAAATGAACAATCAGGGCTATGGGAAACCCAAATGGTTGCATGGTTCTACCCTGCTGGCTGAAATACCCAATTTTAGTTTTTCATTCCTTCACCAAGCATGATGTATTCAACATGACTCAAATTAGGCATAGACATTGGTAGGGAGACATCTATAAAATTGCAACAGCAGTTACTCCTAATATCTGACCTGTCAGGTTTGTAATCCTGGAATAACTATTTTTATCCAGAAAGGCTTCCGTCTCCTCCCTCTGGACCCTTTGAGCACCTGCAGCTGGATTTCATTCAACTATCACCTTGTATGGCTTACCAATGTGTTCTTGTTGTTGTATGTATGTTTTCAGGATGAGTTGTACCCTTCTCTTGCCATGAAGTTGATGCCTGCATAGTAGCAAAGAAGTCGTTGGAAAACATGTTTCCCACTTGGATTATACCTTCCACAGTCTCCAGTGATTGAGGCACTCAAGTCGCTGGACAAATCATATGAGCCA
Organism: Ceratotherium simum simum; assembly: GCF_057802395.1. NCBI lineage: Eukaryota > Metazoa > Chordata > Mammalia > Perissodactyla > Rhinocerotidae > Ceratotherium > Ceratotherium simum. Next base: position 9,269,619 of record NC_141932.1, on the reverse strand, counting down.
TAACAAAAACCTTGCAAACATCTTGGAATTATCAATGCCTCTATCACCCTCAATCATCACGCAAGGCTGAGAGAACTAATGGGATCCTGAAAGTTAAAATCTCTAAACTTGCTGAAATCACTGGACTCCCTTGGCCTAAGATATTGCCTTTTGTCTTGCTGACTGTTTGCAGTACTCTCTTTGGGAAACAGAAGTTCATCACACATATGATAGTGACTGGTAGAACAATGTCCCTTGGTATACAACTTTCTGCTGATCCATTGATATCACATGCTAGTATGTCCAGCTGCTATAACTGTTTAATGTCTTATGCTAAACTCCATCAGAAACATGCTAAAGTACCATTCCTGGATTCCAGTTCAAAGGATCCTGTTGGACATAGCCTGGAGTCTGGTGACTGGGTATTCTGGACACATCATCAGAGGAAGACAGCTCTCAAACCCTGTTGGAAGGGAATTTACCAAGTGTTCATGACCACTGGCACTGCTGTGAAATTAGAAGACATTAAGCCTGGGGTAGACATCTCACAGTTAAAGAAGGCTCCACCTGACATCTGGTCCTGTACAGATATTGGAGACATCTGATCAAATTGACAAGGAAGAGAAGAAGCTGACATTGAAGTAGACTGCTTCCACCCAAGGAATCAGATCAGCACTTCATACTTTTATTAAACATGAAACTCTTTCTTCTTGTCTGTCTTTCCTTTACTCTGGCATTGGCCTGGAAAGATAACAGACTCATCTGTATCTCCCATGAAATTGCCAAGGTGGGGTGACATTTCAGATGCTGGATTTGTCTTCAAAGATTCCAACCTATCCGTGATGGGGAGAGACCCAGTCTTTCCTATGATCAATTTTTTGTCTGTTCCCAATGTCAGAGTAAACACAATCAACCTCCCTTAGAAGTCACTTACTTAGTTCAACTTTTATGAGCAGAACATGATGTGCCTTGTTATTATCTTTCTCCAATTATTATTGTGCCAGTCCAATTAGACACAATTACCTAAATAAATCTTAGTACACATGCACCCTTACATTCCCATGATTATCTAGATCAGATCTGCCCCCACACTAAGAGACCTCACCAGCAGCACCTATCTTTGCAAGGTATATAGAACAACTCAATTTCAAACTAGGTTATTTTCTTTCTGCATGCAGAAAAACTAACTGACTCCTGGCTTGAACGAGTAAATGCACCAATCCCTGCAAATGGATTCAGTAACAACTAACAGGAATGGTTTGTGCCGTGACAGGCTTTGTCTTTTTCTGTGGTGGTTCTCATTTTCCTTGTGCCTATGAATGCCTAGGTAGCTGGTGTCTTGGTGATCAATGCCTCTTAGATTATCTAAATGTGCCCCAAACTTTTCACAAAAAAATAAGACACTTCATGTGTCAACTCCCCTGGATCTACATCATCAAGTTAGAAAGGACATACTAGAAGGAGTTCATGACCCAGGATTCACTTCCTTTGGCCAGGCCATACTTCCTTGTATAGGAGTAAATATAAATGAGAATATGATCAGAAACCTTTCCTTAACTCTTGAGAATTTACAGAATCTGTTCCTCAAACAATAGATGCCCAACAGAGATCCTTAGACTTTCTGGTCAAAGTTGTTCTTGATAACAGATTGATTATTAAGGATTGTAGTAATATAATCAATAATATATTGATTATCTTTGAGCTGAGCAAGGAGGTGTCTGTGCTGTGGGCAACACCACCTGCTACACCTGGATTAACACATCTGGGGAGGTTGAAACTCAGAAATAAGATCACTGAGTAAGCTACTTGCTCAGAGGTGACTTTGTCAGCAGGTTCTTTCTTTGACTTATTTGATTTTGCTTGTTGTGAGTTGGGGACAGTGGGTCCAATGTGAACTCCACACATTATCCTGTTTATAGTAATCATAATACTCTCCCTAGTGTGTTGTATTCTCTCAAAAGTTTTAAATGCATGTGTGTAGCTGCTAAAAACCAAGCATATGATCTCCCTAAGACTAGAACATCAGAAAAGGAACAAAGAGAATGACAGACCCAAAGATTTTGAGCCTGAAGCCATGACCTGTGAATATTACAGGGATTAAACAAAAATGTCGTGATCTATGGATACCACACAAAGAATCAACAAAAGCTGTGAGTGGTAGCTGAGAGTGGTGCTATTGCCTTTAATTTTGATCACATCTCTCAGTTAATCTAAGAGACTAAACAAAAGTGATAAATTGTTAAAAAGGAGACAGCAGCCAGGGCTGGCCTGGTGGCGCAAGCGGTTAGGTGTGCACGCTCCGCTGCGGCGGCCTGGGGTTCGCCAGTTTGGATCCCAGGCACGCACTGTCACACCCCATGGCAAGTCGTGCTGTGGTGGCGTCCCATGTAAAGTGGAGGAGGATGGGCACGGGACGTTGGCACAGGGCCAGTCTTCCTCAGCAAAAAAAAAAAAAAAAAAGGAGACAGCAGCCTCAAAATGGAGTCACTTGTGCTAAGCTCCACATCAGCAAACCAAGGTTAATACCTAACCTCATTGCAGGTTCAACCTCCCTTAGAATGTGCACTTTGACCAGTCAAACTGGAATTATCTGGTCAACACTAGTGAGGTAATCTGCCCCACAGACCCCTTCCATTCCACTAAAAAGGTTGACCTTACTCAAAGCAATGCATTCTCTAGAAATAATTCCCTTTTCTCTGCCCCCTCTCTGCCTTTAAAAACTTTCCTTTTCTGTAGCCCTTTGGAGCTCCCTTTTATTTGCTAGGTGGGATCCTCCCAGATTCATGAATCATTGAATAAAGCCAATTTGATCATTAAATTTACTTGGTTGAATTTTTGTTATTTAACAAGCTGAAGAGTCACAAGTTTTCTGAGACTCAGGCTTCAGTTTGGAAGATGGCTCACTAGGAGGCTAATTACTGCTATCTAAAGAGAATGCCTATTAATTGTGTCAGGGTGGCCCTGAGTTAATACATCAAGGGGGGCTTCTAGATGGAGGCTGCCTGCCTTTTCCAGAGACTCTAGATGACAAGATCATCACTCACTGAGACTCGTGCCATCTCCCATATGGCAGGAATCCAGTAACGGCTGGGCCTCCTTTTAGATGATGAGGAGCCAAAGAGACAACAGTTTTTCCTTCCCTGCTGGAAGGGTTGAGGACTGTAAGTCTGCCCATAGACTCCCAATAAACTTTCACTGGAAAATGGGACTCTGAATGTTGGTAAAGTTTTCTCAGCCACCTACACTGACAGAGAGATGATAATATGTTATAACTTGGGTTATTGAGACTGAATCCTCTAACTCGCCAAGAATGAGAATATCATTTACATAACAAAAGTTTGTATATCATATGTTAGTGGCACTTGATCTTAATCTTTACCCAACCTCTGGGGGCTAGTGAAAGGATAATTTGTTACATTAAAACTTATGTACCTTCAACTCCCCCTGATTGGGATAAGCCCTTCTGACACTTATGGGAAGTGGAATCTGAAGCATATAACAGAACAATTCCCATTACATTCTGATGGAAAAACAACAAGAAGATATTGAATTTTTTTAAAGAGTCCTGCTATTCTCTAGTCATGTCCCCTCAAAATTTATATGTTGAAATTTATTACCCAAGATGAGGTACTAGGAAGTGGAGTCTTGGGGAGGTGATTAGGTCACGAAGACTGAGCTCTCATAAATGGGATTGGTGCCCTTTAAAAGAGGCCTGAAAGAGCTCCCTTGCATCCTTCTGCCTTAGGAACATACAAAAACAAATCCGCAACCCAGAAGAGGGCCCTCACCTGACCATGCTGGCACTCTGATCCCTGACTTCCAGCCTCCAGAACTGGGAGATATAAATTGGTGTTTATAAGCCACCCACTTTGTGGAATTTTGTTATAACTGCCCAAACAGACTGAGATAGGCCCCAACTACTTCATCAAGTTAGCTTCCTTTGATTCTGTGACAATGCACAAAGGCTATTGGTTGCATGGCTCACTCACTATCCCATCCTCATCATCAAGCCTGCCAAGAAATGCAAAGTGTGTAAGATTTTACCCCATTTCAGACCAACAAGTTAGCCTGCCAGTTCCATGGATGCTGGCACAAGTCATGAGACTCCTGGGACTGAGACAAGACATTGTTATTTCTTGCCCAACAGGCATCAAAAACTTTGTGTTCACATCTGTTCCTGTTGCTCCCACAAGGTCAAAGGGGGCCATGCAAAGAGGTCCAAGAGGATGTTGCACACATAGTAGGTTTGTGTTACATCTGGAGAACACTAAGCTTAACAAACCACAATCATTTCACATGGGTTATAAGTACATCTGCCCAGTGTTTGCTTCTGAGGAAGGCATCATAATGTTATATTGGTCAGGCAATTAATCTGCCCTTGCCTCCAAAAAAGACACTATTGCCATCTTCCAAAGCTGTTACACAAAAACACTTGCAAGGTAGTCCTGAACAGCATCTGATACCAGATGTGAAAATAATTTGAGAGGCCCATGGAAAATTGTCTCCCAATAGAGTGCACCTTTCTCTTTAAAATTTGAGAATAATCAATTGAGTAAAAATATCCATCAAAGATTTTTGATACCAAGACTGACCTTGGTTGTGTGGTGCTATGGTGTTGTTAAAGACTGAAGGAGGCAGGAAGAGACACAGATTTACCAAGAGACTTCATGGGAAAGACAGATCCAAGGGAGAGGTGATGTTAACCTAGGTGAGCCATGAGAGGTGAGAGCAATGAAAAGAAACAATAATATCACATATTCTGAATGAATTTAAATTTGTTAGCTTAGAAAAAAATATAACTTGTTATCTACATGTACATCAAGTCAATTCTGAATGGATTGCCAATCTAAAATTTAAAGCTCTATAAAGTTTCTAAAATAAAAAACAGAGAATGACTCTGCAGTCTTAGAATAGGAAAATATTTCTTAAACAGAATAATAAAGATTACCTACAAAGGAGGAAATATCAAGTTATATTAAAATTAAGACATTTTCTTCATCCAGAGACACAAACACACAGAAAGACAGAGATCAAAAGAGCACGAGAGAGAGAGAGAGAGAATCAAGAAAGGAAACATGTCCGGCTGATGATGAGAGCCACTAAAAATCAATAAGAAAAAGACAACACAGTAGAAAAAATGGAAAAAAATAAACTAACACCTACTTCAAAAATAGGTTGCCCAATGGCCAATACATAAGTGAAAATATGCTCAACTTCCATAATAATCAAGAAAATGCTACTGAATTCACTGCTTGGTACCATCACACACGAACCAGAAGCCTAAAATGAAAATGAAGAAAATAAGAAAAGTCTTGATAAGGATATGGATAAACCAAGAATCTCCTACACGGCTGGTGGCTGTGGAAATCAGTATGAATGTCTCCCAAACCTCTTTGGCAGTATCCCCTAAAGTTGAAGAGAGGCAAACCCATCAACCAACAATTCCACTGTTACATATATGGCCAAGAGAAATTGGTATGAGTGTCATCAAAACATGTCTTAAATATACATACCAGTGCTATTCCTAATATTCTCAAACTGAAAACCACCCATATGCCTATTAACAGTAAAATGATTAAATTAATTCTTTTATATTCACACAATAGAAACCTACACAGCAATGCAAATGAATGATCACTATCAAGACGTGGTAATAAATTCACAAAGAACATAAGGAATGACAAAATCCAAACACAAAAGAGTTAAGGCTCTATTATTTTTTCGTATAAAATGCAAAACAGGCTAACGTGACCTGTGCCATTACATGTCAGAGCAGTGGTTCCCCTTAACAGTAATGACTGGGACAGAGCACAATGGGCTTCTGGGGATCTGTTTGACAATGTCTCTTGATTGATCTCAGTACTGAGTACAGAAACGTGTTCACTTTGTGAACTGTCATTGAGCTATGCACTTATGACCTGTGCATGTGTCTTTACATTTTTAAAATACATATCACCAATCAGAAAGGTGGGATATGGTGAATAGATTAGTGTTGTAATGTCCTATATTGTAAAGGTGGAATTTAATTGTATTGCATAAAGTGACACTGTGGTTAGCTTTTAAATGTAGGCTGAAACTTCTAGGCAAAAAAATAACAAAGAATGATAATTTGTTTTCCAAAGAAAAGAAATTTTCCAAAGAAAAGGGGTCAATTATAATGTAGAATTATAATGTGGACTCATATTTAAAAAGTAATACAATAGAAGTTAACATAGAGAAAATAACAAAATAAATGCTATTAAAACTGAAATGTATCAATTTTTATATAAAACTTCAATAGACCAATTACATACATTTTTTATGTATGTATGTATACAAAACATTTTTTACTATATTCATTGGAGTTTTTTAAAGAGATATGGCCTAATGATAAAATTAAAGTAGGAAAGTGAAAAATTCATTCTATGAAATTTTAACAATTAAACAACTAGATAGCAATATACATAACAAATAACACACAGTTTAAGATGTGTCGTTATTGTAATTGGTACTATTTTACATTTTTCTTAATGTACAAATTTCCGATATATTGAATGATGGATAACAAAGAGAGTCAACTTTACATGTTGTATTGTATATATATATACACACATATCACACATATACATACACACAAACAGATCACACACAGCCATATATATATATATATATATATATATATATATATATATATATATATATACACATATATAAAACCGTAATCACTGTTGTAGGTATGTGTGTGTCTCTATACATGCATTTAATCTAATATTTGTTTTGTGATATAATTTGTGCTAAATAATTGAGTGTCTGATGTGAGCTAAAAATATGGATTTCTCTTGTGGTATAAGATTCAATATATATCGTTTAGGTCAAAAGGCTGTGTTTTCTAAGTTAGTGAATTCTCAGTACTTTGCATCAGCTTCAGGAAGTAAATACAGAGAAAACTATATAAAAATTTCACCTAAAATTAAGGAAATACTCACTGTGTTCCTTGAAAATCAAGGAGCCACAAACTCCATGTAAACAGAATGGATTCATGTTTTTCTCTTTGAAATAGATCTCCCTACAGTGCTCCATATTTAATGCCCATCTATTCAATCATTTTAGAGACAGGAGTGTGACACTGAAAGCTCTTTGTTGCCAACATGCCCAAATCATCCTCACAAAAGGGAAAACACTGCCTCTATAGATGGCTATTCCATGCCATTCAAGTCTTTTAAAATTGTTCCACTCACCTGATGTTTAAAAATCAGCTAAAATGTCATTTTCTGCTCTCCTTTGCCCCTCTACAGATGCATCTGGCCATTTCTACCTGAAAATACTAAATGTTTAAACATACTCATCTCCCTCCATAAGATCATATTTCAAATAAATGACTACCACCTCTCCAAGGATGTAAGGTACAAAACTCATAGCTGGCTCCAAAAAGCTTTACTCATTGAATGAATTTCTCCTCCGGCACCATGGTCTTCAGTTTCAGTTATGACGCAACACGCTGTTCTATTTTTTGTAACTTTTCTAAAAGTTTTATGCCTAATTCACGTCTGAGAAATCTACTGTGATAGATTTAAGTTACACACTCAAAGAATTCTCTATAATATCCAGAATATTTTAGGACTTGGTGTTTATTGTTACATGAATTCTGAAGTTACGCACTGCAAACATTAGTAAAACCTCAATTACATGAGCTTATCCATGATAATTATATAATATTACCTCACAATTATTATTATAACCTATCATTTATTTTGATAAAGATATTCAGCATGTCCTGTTAACATTCTCTGGTCAGCCAGACATAATTGTACTTAGGACTCTGAGGAGGATGAGTGAGTTACTGAATGAACATTTTACAAATATATACAACTTACATATTTCTCATTAGATTAGGGGATTTTGTATTTTTTATCCAGACAAAGCACAGCCTGGATACACTGGATTCACGGCTCATGAGCAGAAAGGGACTGAGACTTGGGAAAGACAGAGTGCTTACTGAGTTGGCGTTTAAGAGGAACCAGGTGGGATTATTAAAAAGAGCCAAAACTGCCTGAAAAATGGAGGAAGGAATGTTAAAAAAGACAAAGGTGCTCACCAGGAGAAGGATGGTTTTGGTAGCTCTGGACTCAGGGGAGGTCCTGAGGGAGACGGTGGTCTTATGAAGGTATTGAACCCTCTGCTTGTGCCTGTACAGGATGAAAACGATGCAACCGCTGGACCAGAGCATGAACCCCAAACAGAAAACATCAGGGATTGATAGCAATGCTGCATATAATGAGTCTCTGGTTTTGTCATGACGAACAGCAGAACAGTATCCAAAACTTTTTCTATTGGTTATGTTTTTGTGGCTCCCACTGTTAGTCAGAAACATAGGATAAATGACATTCACCAGCATTTGCAGGATCCAGCACAGGAAAATTGAAGGGACAATGCACTTGAGAGCTTTCACTTTAACCTCTGCCCACCTGGAGTTCCTGGGGCTTATCATCACAGCCTGGACTACACTCAAGAGACAGGTGTTACCAATGGACACACCCCTGCCCACTGCACGAACATAGGGGAAAAATCTGCATTCAAAATCATTACTGACATGATACCACCCGAGAGATGATATTGTATAGTGGATTCCACTGGAGAACAGAACCAATAAGTTGGCTACAATCAAGTTCTTGATAATCAAATCTGTGGACCTTGTCTTACACCCAGTGAAATAAAGGAAGAGATAGTGGTAAAGAAGAAAGAAATTCCCCAGGATTCCAAATGAAGTCTGTAAGAAGAAGATCATTCCTACTGCCAAGTCCCTAGCAGCCATCCTGTCACTTCTCCATGACTGATATTTGTCTTCTGAGCTAGAGGATCCTGCAGGGGAATAGGAGGTATTGGCCACATGTATCATGTCGACAGAAATCTAATATTCTAACTTACCAACTGTTCCTACTTTGAAATAATTACTTACAGTTTTTTCTGTCGTTTATAGGCTTCCAAGAGTTGAAGGTATAATAATTAAAGAATGCTTGAGATGTATGAATTACTGCCATGAAGGCCACAGATGCAGTAATTTCTTTATTACTCACAAATTCATGAGGCAGTCACTATTACATTCCTTGTAAAGGTGAGGACGACATATGCACACAGAGGTTAAGTGTTTCCTCTAAATTCACACACTGGTTGGGAGCACAGTGGAGTTTTTAACCTGGTAACAAAGATGGTGCAATCAATCCATAAAATTCTGAAATACTAGTTAGCTCTGTTCTTCAAATAAACCAGACAAAGTCAGTTTTTTTTACACCTTGTCATTTAAATTTAGATTTTTTAAAAATCTGTAATGACAATTTTCCACGTACTTATGACAACTTATTTGATAGGCAAATATAAACTTTGACTAAAGCTTTAGAGATCTTAATAAAATGTAGATGCCCTAGTTGCGGTTTAAAACTGCAAGATCCTGTCCCAGTACAAGTTGAGTTTAATGAATGCAAGAACGCCTCAACATTAGGATGGCAAGAGAAAGATTCATTTGCTTTTATCTCAGGAACAAAAGTACAATGATCTCAGTCACAGGATGTATGAGACAGAATCACTGATGCCTGATAAACAGTGTATGGTAGAAACAAATTATTACTCATTTCAGATCATATACATGCCCATTTATTAATTCATAAGTAAAATGAAATTGTTAGCAGTAATTCAAGATTTGTGAAAAATATTAAAATACAAGATACACATGTAACATGCAATGAAGCAATGCTAAGGCAAAAAACTTGCGCATTGTATAAATGCCTTACTTTTTTGTTGTTATAATATATAGTGTTATAATATTTAAAAGCAGCAGAAACAGCAAAAGATAGATTTGAGCCTAAACATATTTTATGAACTTATTAAGTTTTATTTTTCTGAAATACTGCTTCCCTCACTTTAAGTGGGCAAAGTCTCTCCATAATCAATAGAGACACAATTATTAAATCTATTAAGCACTTCATACCCCCAGAGTTAGAGAAAACGTTTCTACTCCAGCAACTGCTACCAGACCCACTCTTTCTGTGCAGGATCCGATGATTCCTGTTGGTTCATCCAACTCTTTATGACCAAAAGGGAGGTACCTTGGGTCCACCTGTAGAAACCTGAAAATTATGTGCATGATTCCTGTAAAGTAAGCTGAACGGCAGATTGACTCCAGAGCTACCGTTCCAAAGCACATTAAAAATCAGATTTTATACTACTGGGATTAAAACACAGCAATCACTGTCAGTGATTGTCACATTACATTAGGAGCCATCCTCGGTTCGTGAAAGATCTAGGAACACATCTCTCTTTACTATCTCAGCTCATGCCTCAGGATTTATTCCACCTTCCTACGTGGCTTTGGCACTGGACCAGGTTCACACACAGGAGATTCCCTGTGTCCAATATATTTACTTACCCTGACTCCTGATACATCTCCTTTTCTTACAGATTCTGATCTCAGATGAATATAAAAAAAACTCACCCACTTTTTCCAGCTGCCAGAATGGTAGGCTCAACATGAAGGTCAAAGCATTCAGTACATGTGCAAGAATCCCATAGCTAGACCCTGAGTTATGATATTGTGTTTCCGTGACCTCGCCTCCCCTCAGAACTGCAATTATCATTTCACCTGTAGCAGCATTGGCAGTAACAGGCTTGGGAGCTGAGAATATTTTTGAACACTTTTTTCCAAGTTGCTAATTACCTAGAACAACTACAAGTTTCTAGCTCGTATCTCTTAAGAGACTATTACAGTGTTTGTTACTTTTCCACGATCTCTGGAGGCAGATAGGGGCTCACATGGAGGAGAGCAGGAAATACTTAGGTCTGACACATGAGGGACTGGTGGTGAGTATGTTTTTCTCACTGATGTTCTGCTTCAGTGAGAAGTTCTACCCAAAAGTGAATTCTATCCTAATTTCATATAACTGAGCTACACTATAAATTAAAATTTGATTAAAGAAGTAGAATGAGTCAAAATGTATGAGAAGAATTTGAAAAGAGATACAAGTAACAACAAGAATATGATTTACATAATAATTTACATTAGGTATTGTTGTCCTCAATTGCACAACTCGATATCAATTAATAAGTAAAGTGTTAGGAAACTGTACCTATATTGATCCTCACTAGTCATAGGAAGCAGAAGCAGACTAATATCCACAGAAGAAAGAGAAAAGATTCCATAAGAGACCCTCACAAAGAGAGCACCAGGATCAGATGGTTTAATAGGGAGATTCTTTCATTCTTATAACTATCAGATAAGCCAATGCTACTTAATTCAAGACCAGCAAATAGTCAACACAGTCCTCTACACTTTCTTTTTTTTTTTTTAATTTTTTGTTTATTGCTGTAACATTGGTTTATAACATATAAATTTCAGGTGTACATCATTATACTTCTATTTCTGCATAGATTACATCACGTTCACCACCCAAATACTAATTACAACCCATCACCAAACAAATGGGCCAAATTATCCCTTTTGCCCTCCTCCCTCCCCCCTTCCCTTCTGATAACCACCAATCCAATCTCTTTCTCTATGTGTTTGTTTATTGTTGTTATTATCTACTACTTAATGAAGGAAATCATACGGTATTTGACCTTCTCCTTCTGACATATTTCACTTTGCATAATGCCCTCAATGTCCATCCATGTTGTCAAAAATGGCTGGATTTCATCGTTTCTTATGGCTGAGTAGTATTCCATTGTGTATATATACCACAGCTTCTTTATCCATTCGTCCCTTGATGGGCACTTAGGTTGCTTCCAAGTCTCGGCTATTGTGAATAACGCTGCAATGAACACAGGGGTGCATGTATCTTTATGCATTAGTGTTTTCAAGTTCTTTGGGTAAATACCCAGCAGTGGAATAGCTGGATCATATGGTAGTTCTATCCTTGATTTTTTGAGGAATCTCCATACTGTTTTCCATAGTGGCTGCACAAGTTTGCACTCCCACCAGCAGTGTATGAGAGTTCCCTTCTCTCCACATCCTCTCCAACACATGTTGTTTCCTGACTTGTTAATTATGGCCATTCTGACGGGCGTGAGGTGATATCTCATTGTAGTTTTGATTTGCATTTCCCTGATAGTTAATGATTTTGAACATCTTTTCATGTGTCTGTTGGCCATCTGTATATCTTCTTTGGAGAAATGTCTGTTCAGGTCTTTTGCCCATTTTTTAATTGGGTTGGTAGTTTTTTTGTTGTTAAGATGCATGAGTTCTTTATATGTTTTGGAGATTAACCCCTTATCAGATGTATGGTTTGCAAATATCTTCTCCCAAGCGTTAGGTTGTCTTTTTGTTTTGTTGATGGTTTCCTTTGGTGTGCAGAAGCTTTTTAGTTTCATGTAGTCCCATTTGTTTATTTTTTCTATTGTTTTCTATTGAAAGAAGAGACTTTCTTTTCTCCATTGTATGCTCTTGGCTCCTTTGTCAAAGATTAGCTGTCCATAGATGTGTGGGTTTATTTCTGGGCTTTCGATTCTATTACATGGATCTGTGTGTCTGTTTTTGTGCCAGTACCATGCTGTTTTGGTTACTACAGCTTTGTAGTATATTATGAAATCAGGGAGTGTGATACCTCCAGCTTTGTTCTTTTTTCTCAGGCTTCTTTTAGCTATTCAGGGTCTTTTGTTGTTCCATATAAATTTTAGGATTCTTTGCTCTATTTCTGTGAAAAATGTTGTTGGAACTTTGATAGGGATTGCATTGAATCTATAGATTGCTTTAGGAAGTATGGACATCTTAACGATGTTAATTCTTCCAATCCAAGAGCATGGAATATCTTTCCATTTCTTTGTGACTTCTTCAATTTCTTTCAGCAATGTTTTATAGTTTTTGGTGTACAGATCTTTCACCTCTTTGGTTAAGTTCATTCCTAGGTATTTTATTCTTTTTGTTGCAATTGAAAATGGGATTGTATTCTTAATTTCTCTTTCTGTTACTTCGTTGTTAGTGTATAGAAATGCAACTGATTTTTGTATGTTAATTTTGTATCCTGCAACTTTACCATATTCGTTTATTACTTCTAAAAGTTTTCTGGTGGATTCTTTAGGGTTTTCTATATATAAAATCGTGTCATCTGCAAATAGTGAGAGTTTCACTTCTTCCTTTCCAATTTGGATCCCTTTTATTTCTTTTTCTTGGCTGATTCCTCTGGCTAGGACTTCCAGTACTATGTTAAATAGGAGTGGTGACAGTGGGCATCCTTGTCTGGTTCCTGTTCTTAGAGGGATAGCTTTCAGTTTTTCACCATTGAGGATATTAGCTGTGGGTTTGTCATATATGGCCTTTATTATGTTGAGGTACTTTCCTTCTATACCCATTTTATTCAGATTTTTTATCGTAAACGGATGCTGTATCTTGTCAAATGCTTTCTCTGCATCTATTGAGATGATCATGTGATTTTTATTCTTCATTTTATTAATGCGGTGTATTACATTGATTGATTTGTGAATGTTGAACCATCCCTGCATACCTGCAATAAATCCTACTTGATCGTAGTGTATAATCTTTTTAACGTATTGTTGTATGCGATTTGCTAGTATTTTGTTGAGGATTTTTGCATCGATGTTCATCAGTGATATTGGCCTGTAATTTTCTTTTTTTGTGTGTTGTCCTTGTCTGGTTTTGGTATCAGGGTAATGTCAGCTTCGTAGAATGAGTTAGGGAGCTTCCCCCCCTCCTCAATTTTTTGGAAGAGTTTGAGAAGGATAGGTATTAAGTCTTCTTTGACTGTTTGGTAGAATTCGCCAGGGAAGCCATCTGGGCCTGGACTTTTATTTTGGGGAGGTTTTTGATTACTGTTTCGATCTCCTTACTGGTGATTGATCTATTCAAATTCTCTACTTCTTCTTGATCCAGCTTTGGAAGGTTGTATGATTCTAACAATTTATCCATTTCTTCCAGATTATCGAATTGGTTGGCGTATAGCTTTTCATAGTATTCTCTTATAATCTTTTGTATTTCTGAGGTGTCTGTTGTAATTTCTCCTCTTTCATTTCTGATTTTACTTATTTGTGCCTTTTCTCTTTTTTTCTTGGTAAGTCTAGCTAAAGGTTTGTCAATTTTGTTTATCTTTTCAAAGAACCAGCTCTTGGTTTTATTAATTTTTTCTATTCTGTTTTTAGTCTCTATTTCATTTATTTCTGCTCTGATTTTTATTATTTCCCTTCTTCTACTGATTTTGGGCTTTGTTTGTTCTTCTTTTCCCAGTTCCTTTAGGTGCATTGTTAGATTGTTTATTTGAGATTTTTCTTGTTTGTTGAGATAGGCATGTATTGCTTTAAACGTCCCTCTTAGAACCGCTTTTGCTGTAGCCCATAACTCTGGCATGTCATATTTTCATTTTTATTTGTCTCCAGGTATTTTTTGATTTCTTCTTTGATTTCTTCATTGACCCAGTCGTTGTTCAGTAGCATTTTATTTAATCTCCATGTATTTGTGGCTTTTCTGATTTTCTTCCTATAGTTGATTTCTAGTTTCATACCGTTGTGGTCAGAAAAGATGCTTGGTATTATTTCAATCTTCTTAAATTTATGGAGACTTGTTTTGTGGCCTAATATGTGATCAATCCTGGAGAATGTTCCATGTGCATTTGAAAAGAACGTGTATTCTTTGGTTTTTGGATGGAATGCTCTGTATATATCTACTAGGTCCATCTGTTCTAGTGTGTCGTTTAATGCCAATGTTTCCTTATTGATCTTCTGTTTGGATGATCTATCCGTTGGTGTAAGTGGAGTGTTAAAGTCCCCTACTATTATAGTGTTACTGTCTATTTCTCTTTTTATGTCTGTTAATAATTGTTTTATATATTTAGGTGCACCTACATTGGGTGCGTAGATATTTACAAGTGTTATATCCTCTTATTGGATTGTTCCCTTGATAATTATGTAATGCCCTTCTTTGTCTCTTTATACAGTTTTTGTTTTAAAGTCTATTTTGTCTCATATGAGTACTGCTACCCCAGCTTTCTTTTCATTGCCATTAGTGTGGAGTATCTTTTTCCATCCCTTCACTTTCAGTTTGTGAGTGTCTTTAGGTCTGAAGTGTGTCTCTTGTATGCAGCATATATATAGGTCTTGTTGTTTTATCCAATCAGCCACCCTATGCCTTTTAATTGGAGCATTTAGTCCATTGACGTTTAAAGTAGCTATTGATAAGTATGTACTTACTGCCATTTTTTAACTTTTTTGTTTCTCAGTGTTCTAGTAGTCCTTCTCTGTTCCTTTCTCCTTCTATACAGAATTGATGGTCTCTTTAGTTTGACCTCTGTCTGAAAGCTCTTCTCTTTAACTCCCCTTCTCCCTCATTTTATGTTTTGATATCATATCTAACCTCTTTTTTGTGCATTTGTCTCCATTACCCTCTTATCATGGAAATAGATAATTTTTCCTATTTGTGGTCTTCTCTTGTCCCCTTAAATCAGTCCCTTTAACATTTCTTGTAGGACTGGTTTCTTGGTGACAAAATCCTTTAATTTTTGCTTATCTGGGAAATTTTCTATCTCTCCTTCCATTTTGAATGATAACCTTACTGGGTAGAGTATTCTTGGCTGTAAGTTTTTTCCTTTTAGCACTTTAAATATATCGTGCCATTCTCTTCTAGCCTGTAAGGTTTCTGCTGAGAAGTCAGCTGATAGCCTTATGGGGTTTCCTTTGTATGTAACTTGTCTTTCTCTTTCAGCTTTTAGGATTCTCTCTTTATCTTTAATTCTCGACATTTTGATTATGATGTGTCTTGGTGTGAGCCTCTTTGGGTTTATCTTGTTTGGGGCTCTCTGTGCTTCCTGTACCTGGATGTCTGTTTCCTTCCTTAGGTTAGGGAAGTTTTCATCTATTATTTCTTGAAATAGATTCTCTGCCCCTTTGTCTCCCTCTTCTCCTTCCGGGACACCTATAACACGGATGTTAGTGCGCTTGATGTTGTCCCAGAGGTCCCTCAGACTGTCCTCACTCTTTTTAATTCTTTTCTCTTTTACCTGTTCAGCTTGGGTATTTTCTTCTAGTCTTTTGTCCAGCTCTCAGATCTGTTCTTCTGTATCCTCTACTCTGCTTTTAGTCCCTCTAGTGAAATTTTCATTTCTGGTATTGTAGTCTTCATTTCTGATTGGTTCTTTTTTATATCTTCCATTTCTTTGTTGACATTCTCACTGAGTTCATCTATTCTTCTCCCCACATCAGTGAGCATCCTTAACAGTCTTAGTTTGAACTCTCTGTCAGGTAGGTTGCTCATTTCTGTTTCACTTAGTTCCTTTTCTGGGGTTTTGTCCTGTTCCCTTACTTGGAATGCATTCCTTTGCCTCATCATTTTGCCTCTTTCCCTGTGCTTGTGTCTACGAATTAGGTAGGTCAGCTACGTCTCCTGCTCTTGGATAGGTGACATTATATAAGTGATACCTTAAGATGCCTGCAGTGTGCTTCCTCAGTTCTCAATGTTCCAGGGGTGATCCCTATGTGGGCTACTTGTCTCCTTCTGTTGTGGCCTGTTTGCTCTCTCTGTAGGTGCCCAGGAAGACGAGTTATGCTCCTGGCCAGCTGTTGTAATGCTCAGCTGCTTGTAGTTGTTGTGGGCCCTTCAGTCTCTTTATCAGGTGTGGGGAGTCCCAGCACAGTTGGCTGCAAGTTCTAATACCACATGTGTTGCAGTATTTCTTTTAAGTGAGTAGGCCCCCAGCGTGGCAGGTTGTTAGGCTCAGGGGCTTACAATTGCTATAATCCTCCACCCTTTAGGTCTCTTGTCAGCTCTCTGAGGATTGCAGCTGGGTGGGGCTGGCCTCAGGCATGGGAGCACCCAATTGTTTCAGGTGGGGCAAACCCCCTATGTGGGTCTTTGAGAAGCAGAAGTCTTCTGCAGCTGACAAGCCCTGCCACCCACAGGTCCACACACACAGTCAACACAGTCCTGCCCCGTGTGCGCGTCCCGACCTCCTGAAGTGGACTCAGTCTCTTCACAGCAGGAGCCCCACACACTCCACCACCTGACCCACACTCTCCACCCGCTCCTTGTGCACACCCTGCCCCACCGAAGTGGGCTCAGTTGCCAGGCTGTAGAGAATCCAGTCACCAATCTATTCAGGCCCCCAAGTTGCCTGAGGGCTTGTTGTTGGGTGGGGCCAGTCTCTAGGGTGGGCTGCTTGCCCTGGCTAATCTGCATTAAATCAGTGCTCTAGTGGGTGGGGCAGACCTGGGCTAGCAGGCCCCAGGGAGAACTCCAATGGCGTCTGTGTCAGCACGCCCACACCAGGCCACAACAATGGCTGCCGCCAGTGTCCCCGTCCCTGGAGAGATCTCACCTCTCACTGAGATGCACTCAGGGCCTATCAGGTGAGTCTCTTTTCACCAAAGCACTGTGCACATTTCTTTCTGGTGATTTTAGGTTGCTCTCTGAAATGGGTGAGTTTGCATGTGGGCCCTCCAAGAGCTGGTTTTAATTTCTTTGTGAACCAGCTTTTCTGGGGGTACTCCCCAATGTTTTAGTAGCAGGCAAATTCAGATATTATGCCACTCGTCTCGATTGTGCTGGGTCCACAAAATGCCCACAGCAGGCGCGCTCCCTGGCTCAGGGCCCCGCTCCTCCAGGGAGGGCTGTGTACCTGTGGGCTGCTTCCGGCCAGCTGTGAAGCTGGTGGCTTGTGAAGGTGGCGGTTTTCCTCTCCAGAAGGGAATTTCTGCCTCTTCCACCGCAATTAGGATTGTCGTTTGTTGCAGGAGTTCCTCTTATCCAGTTTTCAGTTCTGTCTCAGGGGTAATTTTTCCACGAGTAGTTGTAAATTGGCTGTGTCTGCGGGAGGAGGTGAGTTCAGGGTCTGCTTATGCCACCATCTTTTTTTTTTTTTTTTAAAGATTTTATTTATTTATTTTTTCCCCCCAAAGCCCCAGTAGATAGTTGTGTGTCATAGCTGCACATCCTTCTAGTTGCTGTATGTGGGACACGGCCTCAGCATGGCCGGAGAAGCAGCGCGTCGGTGCGAGCCCGGGATCCGAACCTGGGTCGCCAGCAGTGGAGCGCACTCACTTAACCACCAAGCCACGGGGCCGGCCCTATGCCACCATCTTGACTTCTCTCTCTACACTTTCTTTTTGCAATATTTTCAGTAAGGAACTATGATTGCTTTTTGAATTAAGATGTATATTTTTAATGGGTCAGGAAAGGAAAGAAATACAAACTACAAGTTGAATTCAATTATTTAGGTTTTCCTGCACACAAATCAACTCTATGGTCCAGGTTCACTACTCTATCCCCCCCAATTTCATCAGTTGTTAGAGCCTCACGATGGACAACTCATCCTACACACACTGAAATCATTTACACACAGATGGAAACGCACACATGCATGCACACACACACTCACACATATAGTCACACACATTCACATACTTATACACTACACAGTCATTCATGTGCTCACACATTTTCAATTGCACACTCACAGACATTAACGCACACATGAAAATTGGGAGGGATTTCAGATTGCAAAGTCTGGTTCCATGAGAAGTGGAGTCATGCCAGTGGCCTGGGTGCAGGTCCTAGTGTTGGCTAGTTGTCCTAGCTGTTTACCGCTATGGATTCTGGGATGGGAGGGGATGACATGTGCAAGCAGACCTTAGGGCACAGGTGCGGGTTTGGGTAAAGGGGCACGTCTGGTAAAACAGGTGCTATTAGGAAGGATTCTTGGTTTTGGAGTCTGGTTCCCTGAGGTGTGGAGTCTCACCAGTGGCCGGGATGCAGGTCCCAGTGTGGGCTGAGACCGGGACGGGTCTGGAGCAAAGCACACAGCCTTCAGGACTCCTCTCTCATGAAGCAAGCCCCAGCGCTCAGGTCCAGCCACTACTGGAGGAGACACAGCTGACAGCCTGTGTGCAGATGCCAAAACCTCTGGTTCTTGTCCTGGGGCCAGCCTTGCTGATGCATGTCTTCACCTCTACCTGAGTTCATGTCACCAGGGACACTTGGTCTCAGTGTTGGAGGTCTTAGAACCAGGACTGCGCATTGCCCATGATTTTCTCATGGTTTGTCATCAGGGATTATTCCAGCACCCATTGAAGGTGTTTTCATCACAAATTTGAAAATAAACAAGTGAAAATGTTTTAAATGGTCAATGATAGAAGATTTTTGAAACATCTGTGAAGATAACAGACTGAACCCTTTGACGGTGTTGCCCTAAGTGCATATGTGGTGATATACAAAGGCATTTGTGACTCATGTTAAGCAATATGCATACATATATTGCATTTGTAGGTGTGTGAGGCATAGATTATAATGTGTGAAGAGCATATACATGCACATCAAAGGTTAAGCATCATTTTCACTGATATCACAGGCTGTTTTTTCTATTTATTTTTAGTTTCTGTTTTGTAAACTGTATTGGTTAAGATAAAGTTTAAAAATATAATCATTTCTGTTTTTCAGATATTTTTAGTAACAACGTAACCTCTTTAAGTTGTTACATCAAATAGTGTGTTTCATTCTCTATATATCATTGCAGTTGAAACATAACATTATAAGATTAAGGCAGGTGGACTGTTTAGGTTACAAAATTAACACAGTTTAATGCTTGTGTTATAACAATTTTCATCAAATGATTTTTAGAAATGTTTGGCCTAAGACAATGATTCTCCATTGGCAGTACCTCTGTCCCCAGAAACATTTGGCAAAGTTTGGAGATATTAATATTTTGTCAGGGTGTGGCATTGTGTAGGTTGCTACTGGAATCTAGTGAGTAGAGCCAGAGATGCTGGTAAACATCCTACTATGCACAGGACAGCCCCCACAACAAAGAACTCTCTGACCCAGAATGTCAATAATGCCACAATTGAGAAACACTGGTCTCAAGGGTCTGATGAGTTTTCTTTGTAAAATTCACATTCTCATTCACTCATACATTGATGGATTCAGCACATAAGTAAATGCATTTACTTTTTCTGTGTGAGAAGGAAGAATGAAATGTGGAACTGGGAAGGAAAGGAAGAAACCTGTGGGGTTGGATTGGAATTGGAAATATCGGGATGAGATCTTAGTTTTTCCTTTTTTCTCAAGACTTTCACTTTTAAAGCAGCTTTAGGTTTACAACAAAACTGAGAAGAAGGTACAGAGATGTCCCATATATCCCCTGCTCCCACAATGTATTTGCTCCTCCATTATCAACATGACTCACCGAAGTGGTACATTTTTTTTTACCAAGGATGAACCAACGTTGGCACATCATAGTCATCCAAAGTCCACAGTTAGCCTTAGGGTTCACATTTGATGTTGATCATGCTGTGGGTTCGGGCAAATGTATGATATATATCCATCATTCTAATGTCATACAGAGTGCTTTCACTGCCCTAAAAATCCTCTGAGCTCAGCCTATTCATCTCCCCCACTCCCACCCTTGGCAACCAGTGATCTTTTCACTATGTCCACAGTGAACACTATGTCCACCATGTTTTACCTTTTGCAGAATGGTATGTAGCTGAAATCATACAGTGTGTAGCCTTTGCAGATGGCTTTCATCTAGTAATAGTAATATGAGTTTAAGCTTCCTCCATGTCTTTTCTTGGTTTGATAGCTCATTTATTTTTAGCACTGAGTAATATTCCATTGTCTGTGTGCCATGGTTTATTTACCCATTCACCTACTGAAGGACATTTTGGTTGCTTCCAAGTTTTGACAATTGTGAATAAAACTGCTATAAACATTGTGTGCAAGTTTTTGTGTGGACACAAATTTTCAACTCATTTGGGTAAATACTGGAGAGTGTAATTGCTGAATCACATGGGAAGACTATGTTTAGTTTTGTAAGAAACTGCCAATCTGTCTTTCCAACGGGCTGTCCTCTTTGCATTCCCACCACTAAAGGTCCATCCCCACTAAAGGTCACCCCCATAGAGCCTATGTGATGAGCTCCAGAAAAACTCTGGGCACAGGCTTGCATGAACCTCCCTGGTTGTCAATATTCCATGAGTATTGGGATATTCCATGAGTACTGCCCTTTCCCTGCCTCCCTTCAGGCTTGGTTCTCTGGGTTCCCAGAGCCACAGACCCTCTCTCTCTCTCTTTCTTTCTCTCTCTCAAAATTCCCAGGGCTGGAGTATGAATATGTGTTGGAGTTTGTCTCCTGCCACACAGTGGGAGCAGGATTGTGTCTGACTAACCTCTGTTCCTAGCCTCACTCAACAGAGACACCCACCCACAATCTTAGGACCACCCTAACCGAGGGAGCTGTGGGATGGGGATGAGGAGGCCTGGCGTGCTCCCTCCACGTTTATTGCACCATGTGAAGGGGAAGGCTGAGCTAGGACTCCTGGACAGGTGTGAATATTCCCAGGTTTTTTCCAAAGACCCTGACCCACTCCAGTTAGGAAACTACCCCCCATAAAAGGAGGCAGTTGTGATTCAGTCCTTGCCCTCCATATTCTCAGGATCTCTCATCTACCACACCAGTCTGCCGAGCCTAGGGGTCTTCTTGGCTAAGGGTGCATGGGTTGGTGTCACACTGCTTGGGATCTTGAGCTAGGGACCTTTTAGGTGCTTGAGGAACTTTTAGGTGCCTAGGAATTTTCACCACCCTGTGAGGTTTTCTTAAATCTCAGAAACAAAATATAAAGAACAAATCATTGGCTCCAAAATGCCAAAAGAAAATTTCAAACTTCAATACGTATTTAAGAAATATCTCTACAATTATAGCATCAATGCCAATGGCAGTAAAGTGTACTCTATGAATTAATTCATTTAACCCTGACAACAACTCTAGGAGATAGGTAAAGTCCCAGTATTATCTTCCTTTTATGGATGATGAAACTGAGGCATAGAGAGGTTGAAGAATGTGTCCAGGGTCTCACAGATGGTAAACGTGGTGCTGGAGTTTGAACATAGGCAGTCTTGCTTGACTAAATGAACTTTTATATAATAATATAAAAATTATATTTAACATGGGACTTGGGATTACTTTACTACGGATGACTTCACGTGAGTGTGTGAGGATCAAGTGAGTGTAAAAGCAGGAGCTTCTGGGACTAGGAAACACTCCTGACTTGAAGTCTTGGCCTTTCCTGTCCTGATCCTCAGCTTCTACATGTGTAAAAGGGGAAGGTCCACTCTTTGAAGGGAGTGTTGAATGAAATGTGGGGCAAGTTAACTACAGACTAGTAAGCACCTATTCATAAGAACCAGTGAGATCTCTATGTATGGAAGAAGAAGAATGTTGAATATATATGTTAAATGAAAAATGTAAGTTGTAGCTAGAAATCTCCAGATAAGTTTGATCGGAAGGATTACGTATGTGTGTGTACATGTGCATGTCTGTATAATGATGAAAGAGCTCCAGAAGAACATAAATCAAACTATAGCATTGCTTACCTGAGGCTGATGGTGGGGATTGACAGGGGTAAGGGAAATTTAGGTATTGTTGTTTTACCCCATTTTGCTTTTATTTTGTCTATCTGAATGCTTATAACGAGCACAAAATGCTTTTGAAATTAAACCAAATTTAAACAAAGAGAATCTCCATAAAATCATGATCTGCATTAAAAACATTAATCACACTTTTGCTGCAAATACATTGAGTGCTTTTAATAATAGGTGTTTTCTCATTGTTCTGCACATAAATCTATTTTCCTCATTCAATTCCAGTTCACTTTCCCTTCTTTTATCTTCTGTTCCCTCTAAATTTAGAAATTCCTCTCTCACCTAGAGGTTTGATAAAATCCTTTTTTTCCGTCTTTTAGTTTCACTGTGGCTTTATGTTTTTGTTTATTTTCATCTCTTTAATACAGGTTGCATTTATTTATGGCTATAGTGTAGAGTGGAATTTAAAGAAATCCCAGAAACACCCCCACTACATATAATTTCATAAAGTATAAAGACAGAATCACAGATGAATGGGAGTGGAAAGAGCTATTCATGCAGTGGATCTGGATTGAGGGACTAACTTCTGGGAGAAAAAATGTCTATTTAGACCCTCCTCCCCTCCTTTGACTATCACACTTCCTGATATGTCACCTCTCTGTCATAATCTTATCACTCTGTACCTTCACCACCAGTAGAGGCCTCTTAAATGAGTAAAGTGATTCTTGTAGGAATTCCAATATGTGGGGGTTTTCCGGACATCACTAAGCAATTCTCTGACACCAGCTGAGATATCCTTAATTCAGTTCAATTCTGACACTAGCTACCTGGAGACAGACTCAGATCCCACAGGTTAAGAGCTCAGCCCTACAAGAGTGCTCTTCCCCTCACCTACTTCACATGCTAATCTCAAGTCCAGGTTGTGTCACCTATGCTTCTGACTGACCAGATATAGAATTGGAGGTTCTAACAGAGGTTTGATTAATTTGCTAGAGACCCTCACTGAACTCAAAGAAACATTTTACTTAGTAGATTAACAATTTTGTATAAAATGATATAACTCACGAACAGCCAGATGGAAGAGATACATAGGGCAAGGAACGAGAAAAGGGCGAGGAGCTTCCATGCCCACTCCAAGCCCACCACTCTCCAATTCTCCATGCATTCACCAACCCAGGAGCTCTCTAAACCAGTACTTTTGGGTCATAATGGGGGCTTCATTACTTAGGCAGGATTGATTAAATTATTGGCCATTGGTGATTGATTCAACCTCCAGCCACTCTTCTAATGGTCTAGGAGAAACAATAAGAGAATTTAGTTAATACTTTGAGATCAATGAAAATGAAAACACATCCAAAAATTTATAAGATACAGCAAAACAATACTTAGAGGGAAATTTATTGCTATAAATGCCTATATTTAAATACGAGAAAACTTCTAAATCTATAACCTAACTATTCATTTTAAAACACAGAAAAAAGAGGAATAAACTATACTTCATGCAAGCAAAAGGAAGGAAATAATAAATATTACAGTGGAAGCTAATGAAATAGGGAATAGAGAAATTAAATGAAATAAAGTTTGGTTCTTTGAAAAGATCAACAAAAAGGACAAACTTTTAGCTAGCTTGACCAAGAAAAAAAATGAGTCAAAATAATAAAATCACATAAAAGAAGAGACATTACTATCGACCATAAAGAAACAAAAAGGATATTAAAGGAAAGCTATGAACAATTGTATGCTAACAAACTAGATAACCCAGAAGCACTAGAAAAATTCCCAGAAGGACCTGAACTACCAAAATTGATACAAGAAGAAATAGACAATCTGAATAGTACTGAAACTGAATACAAGCAAAGAGATGGCATTAATAATCAAAGAACTACCTACACAGAAAAGTGCAGGCACAAATGGCTTCATTGGCAAATTCTACCAAACATTTAATGAAGAATTAATAGCATTTATTCTCAAACTCTTCCAAATAACAGAAGACAGAACACTTCCTAATTCATTTGATGAAGGCAGTATTACTCTGATACCAAAACCAGACAAAAACATCACAAGAAAAGAAAACTACTGATGACTATCTGTTATGAATAGAGATGCAAATTCCTCAACAAAATACTAGCAAATCAAATTCAGCCACATAAAATAAGGATTGTACACTATGATTAAGTAGGATTCATTCCAGGAAAGCAACATTGGATTAACAACTGAAAATCAATTATTGTAATATGCCCTATCAACAGAATAAAAAACAAAACCTCATCATCACTCAACAGACATCAAAACAGCATTTGGCAAAGTCCAACATTCTTTCATGATATACCAGGAATAGAATTGTAATCGCTGAATGATGCCCCCAAATACATCAATGTTTGCCAATCTCTGATCTAGGTAAGCAGGTTGTGAGTATAAAATGGAATTTTCTCCTCTCCTCGTCTCCATAAAATAATAGTTGCTATATGTTTCAAGTGATTTTTAGAAGAAAATTTTCTACTGATTTCTGCTATGGATTTCTAGCTTCATTGCATTATAATGAGAGACTATATCTGGTATTATTTTATTTATATTTTTTGAGGAAGATTTGCCCTGAGCTAATATCTATTGCCAATCTTCCTCCTTTTTTTCTCCCCAAAGCCCCAGTAGATAGTTGTATGTCATAGTTGTACATCCTTCTAGTTGGTCTACGTGGGACGCCACCTCAGGCTGGCTTGATGAGTGGTGCGTAGGTCTGCGCCCAGGAACCGAACTGGCGGACCCCAGCTGCTGAAGCGGTGCACTCAAACTTACCTGCTATGCCACCGGGCTCGCTCTGGTATTATTTTAACACTGATAATTGCTGTGACACACTTATGGACCCAGAACTGCTCAAATTCTATAAATCTCTCTATGTCATTGACTAGAATGTGTGATCCTCAGATGTCATGAGCAACATTCTACATCTGTCCAGTAGATTGTTTTACAATTGTGATGAGCACATCTGCTATTTCTTTCTAAATTAATTCTGCTTTTAAGAAGTTAATACCAAGAACGTTGTGATAGACTGTCACGTTATAATTGTGGAATTGCTTGCCTTTCTTTAGGCCACAGGCTGGCTTAAACAACAGAAAGGTGTTTATTTGTAATGTCACAATTCTGGAGTCTAGATGTCCCAGATCAAGGTGTGAGCGTGTTGTCTTCCTCTGAGGCCTCTGTCCTTGACCTGCAGATGGCCGTTTTCTCCCTGTGTCTTCACATGGTC
Organism: Ceratotherium simum simum; assembly: GCF_057802395.1. NCBI lineage: Eukaryota > Metazoa > Chordata > Mammalia > Perissodactyla > Rhinocerotidae > Ceratotherium > Ceratotherium simum. The sequence continues at coordinate 9,244,078 of NC_141932.1, read as the reverse complement.
TTCCTTCTGTGTGTATCTGTCCTAATCTCCTCCTCTTATAAGGACACCAATCATATTGGATTAGGGCACACTGTAATGATCTCATTTTGACTTAATTACCTCTTAAGAGACCCTATGTCCAAAAACAGTCACATTTTGAGGTACTGGAGATTAGGATGTGAACATGAGAATTCTGGGGTGTAGGGGACACAATTCAGCCCATAATAGAGGCCGTGTTCATAAGTGCATAAAAATGAGAACTTTTTATGGCTTGGTAAATTCAATCTTTATCATTATGAAATTCTTTTCTTTGCATCAAGAAATACCTTTGTTTTCTTCAAGTCCTGCTTATCTGATATTTATATAAATGTACCAGCTTTCTTTTGATTTGTGTTTGTATGGTCTGCTTTCCTATCCTATTACTTTTAAACTTTCTGAATCCTTAGGTTTTAGATATATCACTTTTAAATGGCATATCTTTTGACAATATAGCCTGACAATTGTTGTTTTTAACTTATATTTAGTTCCAATTATATTTCATGTAGTTACCAAGCTATTTGGTCTTAAAATTACACCTCATTTTATGTATTGACCATTTTATGATCTTGACCACGAGTGAATCTATTCGTGGATTGACTCAGTATTCACTTTGCATTTCTCTCGCACTCATAGTTTAGAATTTATAGACTGTTTTTATTCTTTTAGTGGTTACCCTAAAACAGTGTTTCTCATGCTCAGCACTATTGATATTTTTAGCTGAATAATTCCTTGTGGTGGGGGGTGTGCTGTGCATTGTCTGATGCTTATCAGCATCCTTGGTTTCCATTTGCTAGATAGCAGTAGGACCCCTGACACCCAGCTGTGACAACCAAAAATGTCCCAGACATTGCCATATGACCTTAGGAGGCAAAATGTCTCCCAGTTGAGAACCACTGTTCTACAAATTACAACATGTATAACCAACATATCAACGTCTAACAGAGATCAAAACCTTACTTCCCTCATGATTATTGCAAGGACCTTAGAATCTTGATACTCAGAGTACAGTCATCGCACCAACAGCCTTGGTATCCTCTGGGGGCTTGTTACAAACACAGATTCTCTGGTTACAGCCCAGACCTGCTGAATCAGAATTATCATTGTAACAAGATTCCCAAGTGATCCATTTGAACACTCAAGTTTGAGAAATTCTGCCTTAAACACTTAAACTCAGTTTTTTTTCTCTTTGGAGTGACGTTAATGGTGTCTGTGGCTAAGGCTAAGAATGTGTTATACTCAGAGATGGAGTTTTGAATTGGCTGTGCATGTAGATAAGGCTCAGGGCTAATTTGAAGCTTCAGGATTGGAAGAGTGATGGAATAGAGAAATGCAAAAGAAAACCATGATAAGATTTCACTTCATACCTGTCAGGATGGCTATTATCAATAAATAAATAAATAAATAAATAAATAAATAAATAAATAAATAAATAAACAAAACTAAAGATAACAAGAGTTGTCCAAGATGTGGGGGAAATGGAACCCTGCCACACTGTTGGTGGGAATGTGGATTGGTGCAGCCACTATGGAAAACAATATAGAAGTTCAAAAAAATAAAAATAAAACTTCCACATGATCCAGCAATCTCCTTTCTGGGTATATCCAAAGGAATTTAAATTAGAAATTCAAAGAAATATCTAGTCTCCCATGTTTGTTGCAACATTATTCATAATAGGCAAGACATGGAAGCAACCTAAATGTCCATCAACAGATGAATGGATAAAGAAAATGTAGTATATACATACACTGGAATTTTCAGGCTTAAAAAAGAAATCCCTGCCATTTTCCATGGATGAACCTGAAAGACATTATGCAAAGTGAAATAAGCCAGACACAGAAGGACAAACAATCCATGATACCACTTATATGAGGAATCTCAAATAGTCAAACTCATAGAAGCACAGGGTACAACAATGGGTATCAGGGGCTGGGGGAGTGGGAAACAGGGAGGTATTAGTCAAAGAATCCTAAGTTTCAGTTATGCAAGATGAATAAGTCCTAGAGATTTTAAAGCATAATGCCTATAGTTATCAATGCTGTACTGTATACTTAAAATTTTTCTAAGATGGTAGACCTTATGTTAAGTGCTCTAAACTCCAAAAAACATATAATAATAAAAAAAGCAAGAGGAAACTTTTAGAGATGATATGTTTATAGCATAGACTGTGGTGATGGTTTCACAGATGCATACTTATTTTCAAACTCATTAAGTTGTATATATTACATTTATGCAGCTTTTAAATGCCAATCATACATCAACAAAGTGGTTTTAAAAAGAAGTTTAGTCTCACGCAAGAGATTGGGAGTCTAGTGCCAGGGTAATTCCCTTCTGGTGGAAGGCACAGGGGCACTTCTGAAAGACAAAGATTGTGAATACTCTCCCCCTGTGCACCTCCTGGGGTCTACGGTGTTCTTCCCAGGTGTTGGATGTCACTCCTCCTGTACCTTCACATAATGAGAGTGTCCCATTTCAATACCTATAATTTCAACTTGATGGCATTCATCCCATAATTTGACTCAGATGATCTTGTCTGGAAGAACCAGGTGCGAGAGGACAAGTGTGTTCATACAAAACCTAACCAGAAAGGAGTTTGAATCACATGGGCAGATGGCGAGATCCAGGTTTCTCTCTGTTGGAGAGAGAGGTCACAGATGAGCAAGGGCAGGAAGCTAGAATGATCCACCTGTGAAGGATTAGAGTCAGAGACATCAGTATGAACTTATGTTAGCTTAATACAGACACGGATGAATCCATATAGTCATATTTACAGATATGTGTTTATGAATTTTAGTACACACATATATATGTTCTTGCTTTTTGAACTGAGAGGGCATAAACAGAATGACACCCTAGCAGCAATGAGAACACCTACTGTCCATACCTTGGTTCACAACACCATTCTCCAAGAAAAGAAACCAGAACTCCTTGGAGAAATGGCTAAATCTAGGACTTCAACAGGACGTATATAAAATAAGCCTGGAGAATCGTGTAGTACCATAAAGTGAGGAAATGCTAAAAGTTAAAAAGAAAAACATAGGGGCGGGCCTCGTGGCTTAGCGGTTAAGTGTGCGCGCTCTGCTACTGGCGGCCCGGGTTCGGATCCCGGGCGTATACGGACGCACTGCTTGTCCGGCCATGCTGAGGCGGCGTCCCACATACAGCAACTGGAAGGATGTGCAACTAAGACATACAACTATCTACTGGGGCTTTGGGGAGAAAAAGGGATAAAAAAGGAGGATTGGCAATAGATGTTAGCTCAGGGCCAGTCTTCCTCAGCAAAAAGAGGAGGATTGGCATGGATGTTAGCTCAGGGCTGATCTTCCTCACAAAAAACAAAAAAGAAGAAAAACATACTAATGGGCTATATCAAAGGGACACAGCAGATACATGAAAGAGCTTCCTATGGCCACATTGGAAAATTTTGAGTAAAAAACAAGTTGTCTTGGGGTATACCTCCAAAAATATCCACGAGTCTATACTGATAAATAAAATATAGAATTCACAAATAAATGAGAGAAAAAAGACAAATCTCCTTTTCAGAAGAGTTCCAAATAATTTATCCTCATCAGCGTGGAACATAACTTCCCACTGCTTAAGTGGGCGTTGCACATAGTAACTTGCTTCCAAAGAGCACAGGGTACAAAACCAGTAACTTCTCAGTGGGGAAACTTGACACACACTACCCCATACAGGGTAATACCATCAGAAGTATGTGATATTGGCTATATGAATCCTTGATAGGATGTGATGAAAATGGCGGTTAACCCCTGTAGTCCTCCTCTTCAAAATATGTAAGCCCAGTCTAATCATGAGAAAAATATCAAACAAATCCCAAACAAATATCTGACCAGTACTCCTCACAACTGTCAAGATCATCAAAAACACGAAAAATCTGACAACTTGTCATAGCCAAGAGGAGTCTGAGGAGACATGAGTATTAAATGTAATTTGGCATCTGAATGAGATATTTTGGAACATAAAAAGAACAAGAGGTATAAATAAGGAAATCTGAATAAAGTATGGACTTCAGTTAATAAAAATGTATCAATATAGGTTCATTAATTATAATAAATGTACATACTAATGTAAGCTATTAATCATTTGTGAAATTGAGTGTGGGACACATGGACATTGTACAATTTCTGCAGTTTTGGTAAATCCAAAACTGTTCTAAAATAAAAAAGTTTCTTAAAAACCTCATCCAAATTGAAGAGTGAATCCTATAGTCTTCTTTTGTTCTGAGACCTCCCTAGGAATATAGAAAACCAAGATGGGCTGGCGTTTCTGTTACGGGAGAGAAAGACATATTTTCCCATGAAATAGTCCTTGCAGACCTTGAATTTTGAAAATATGTTCATAAAACCTTCCACACCCTTCATCTAGATAATTAGGCCAGAAGAAGTTGAGAGGAGATAATCCATTTGGGGATAGACACAGTTAATCACCAAAGTGTCCCATCAAGGTATATGGATCAGTATGATGTATGGGAGGTAGTGTCAATGGATCATTTTTATTGTACCTGTTACAATAAAAGGCACACCGTGGTCAGAGTGCAAATGGTTCAGAAATATGACACAGATTATGTTCAAGACCCACAGTGGAGTGATGGAAACGGGTCAACTGAACATGTCAAGAGGTGAGGCTCAGTTTTAGCTCTAAGAGGACCGTCAATGGTCCAACAAACAGGTCATGGCTTCTCTAATCTTGGAACAAAAGGGTGAATTTCCATCAAGGGTCACATGTTTGCCAAAAAGTAGAAAAGTAGTTGCCAGGGTCTGGTGTAGGGGAAAATAGGGAGATGTTGGTAAAAGAGTACAAACTTTTAGCTATAAGATGAATAGGTCCGAGCATCTATTGTATGACATGGTGACTATAGTTGATAACAATGGACTGTATAATTGAAATATGCTGGGAGAGTAGAACTAAATATTGTCACCAAAAAATAAAAAAAAGATAAGTATATGAGGTGATTGATATGTTTATTAACTGGACGGGGGAATCCTTTCACAATGTATATGTATAGGAAATCATCACAATGTTCACTTTAAATATCTTACATTTGTGTGTGTCAATTATAACTCAATAAAGCTGGGGAAAAAAAAAGTCATATGTTTGCCATGCAGAGGTAACTTCTGTATCAGAAACAGGCTCAGTTGGCAGCCTGATTCTGGGTAGTCTCTCCATGAACCAGCTTTTACCATGGACAGCTAAATGAGTGACCTAGACAATTATTTCAGTACTACCATTTGTTTGCACAGTGCACAGCCCAAAAGAAGGGTATCACTAATCTGACAGTCCAAAGCTTTCCACAATTAGTCACAATTCTGGCAGCGGTCCACGAATCTGAGATCTGACCAATGAAGCGGACAATTACATCTGATTTTGGTTCTGCAGAGCTGGCACGGAGTCTAAATGGCCTGGGGGACACCTTTAAGTTTCAGCTTACCTGAACCATCCTTGAATGAAAGCCATGCATTCAGGGGAATCTCAGAGGATTGAGGGTTCCTAGTGCAAATGGCTTTGGCTGCAGAAGGGAGCTTAAAATTTCCTCCAAAGAGATAGGTACCACTTATTGCAAAGCTGAGATCTCACTAGAGTCAGTCTGACTTCATCCTTGAATACACACTTGTCAGGAGACTCAAGACTTTTCAGATTCTTCCTACTTTGTTAGAGGAGTCCAAGTTGACTCGTCCCCAAATTAAAATATAAACCCAGACAGTCACAAGGTTTCTAAGATCAGGACTTAGTTTTGAGGGGTACTGCCATGAAAAGAGTGTACCTGTTAGTTGTGTTCATACAGCAAGGGGGGCATCTAGGTAGAAGCTCCCCCCCTTTGACAGAGACTCTAAATGAAGAAATCTTTAGTCACAGAGACTTGTGCTGTCTCTCATACCCAAGGAGTCTAGTAAGATCTGGGCCTCTTTTTAGATGAGGAGGAGGCAAAGAGACAAGAGCCTTTCCTTCATTGGGGATTGTAAATCTGTCCATAGAGTCCCAATGTTTCATTGGAAAGAAAGACTCTGAATTTAGTCAGGAATTCTCAGCCACCCCTACCAGCAGAGAAGTGATGACACCTTAGATAGGTCTATTGAGACCGAGGCCCCTAACTTGCCAACAAAGAGAATATCGTTTACAGAATGAAAACTTTGTACATCACAGGTTAATGGCAATTTACCTGAATCTTACCCACCCACTGGTGGCAGATAAAAGGGTTGTTTGTCCCACTAACAGTTCTCAACCTTCATCTCACCCTGTGTGGAATATTCACCTCTGGCATCTATGGGATGGAAAACTATAAGCATATAACACAATAATTCATATTATATTTTGATACAGAAATGATAACGGGACATTGAACTCTTCCCAAGGGCCCCAACTACCTCATCAAGTTAGCTTCCCTCCGATACTGTGACAGTACAAAAAGGCTATTGGTTCTACAGCTCAGTCGCTATCCATCCTCACCGCCAAATGAGAAAAGTACAGGGTGTAAGATTTTACCCCATTTTCAATAACAAGTTAGCATGCCAGTTTCATGCACCTCTAGAAGACCTGAGACTTCTGCGAGTGACACAAAAGACATTGTTATTCATGGCACAATAGGCAGCAAGAGCATCCTGTTCACATCTGATCCAGTTGCTCTCATAAGCCACATTGGGGCCATGCAAAGAGGTCCAGGTGGATGCCACTCACATAGTACGTTTGTGTCACTGCTGGAGAACACTAAGCTTAAGAAATCCAAATCTGTTAATGTGGGTATAAGTACACCTGCCTAACCTCTGCCTCTGAGGAAGATATTATCTTTATTATATTGGTCAGGTAATTAACCTGCCCTTGCCCCAAACACAGACACTACTGCCATCTCCCAAGGCTGTTATACAAAAATACATGAAAGATAGTCCAAAACAGAAGCTGAGATAAGATGTGAAAAAAAAAAAATAGCAAGGTCCATGGAGAACTGTCTCCCAGTAGAACGTACTTTTCCCTTTAAAATTTGGGAATACTTGACTGAGTAAGAAGATCTAGTGAAGATTTCTGATACCAAGAATGGCCTTGGTTGTGTGGTGCTGTGAGGTTGTTAAGGACTGAAGGAGGCAGGAAGAGACACAGATTTACCAAGAGACTTCATGGGAAAGACAGATCCAAGGGAGAGGTGATGCTAACCTAGGTGACCAAGGAGAGGTGAGAGCAATGAAAAGAAACAGTAATACCACATATTCTGAATGAACTGAAATATATTAACTTATTATAAAAAAAATAATAGCTATCCACATATACAATAAATCATTCTGCATGGATTGCCAACCTAAATTTTAAGGCTCTATAAAATTAAAAAAAAAAAAAGAGAGAACATCTCTGTGGTCTTACAATAGAAAATATTTCTTAAACAGAATAATAAACATTATCTATAAACAAGGAAATATCAAGTTATGCTAAAATTAAGACTTTCTCCTCAAGAAACACATACACAGAAATGGAGACAGAGAGAACATGAGAGAAAGAGAGAAAATGAAGAAAGGAAACACGTCCAGCTGATATATAGAACTACTACAAATAACTGAGAAAAAGAAAACACAATGGAAAAAATGTACAAAATAACACAGAGTTCAAAAAGATGTTGCCCATTATCTAGTAAATATATGAAAATATACTCAACTTCCATAATAATCAAGGGAGTGCAACTAAAATCACTACTTGGTACAATCACACACCAACTAGAAGTCAAAAAAAAAAAAAAAGAAAAAAAGTAAAAGTGTTGACTAGGATGTGGAAAAACCAAAAAACTCAAACACTGCTGGTGGGTGTGGAAATTGGTACAAATATTTTCCAAACCTCTTCAGCACTATCTCCTAAAGCTAAAGAAATGTAAACCCATCACCCAGTGATTTTACTAGTACATATATAGCCAACAGAAATTGGTATGTGGGTCATCAAAGCATGTCCTAAATGTATGTACCAGCACCAGTCCTAATAGTCTCAAATTGAAATCTAACCATATGCCTATTAACAGTGGAATAATTACATTAAACTTTTATATTCACATGACAGAAACCTAAACAGCAATGCGAATGAATGATCAACAACAGCATGCAGCAATTAATTCACAAGCAACATAAGGAATGACAGAGCGAAATACAAAATAGGTGATGTTCTAGGATTTCTTGTCTATAAAATTCGAAAAAGGCTAATGTGACCTGTGCTGTTAGAAGTCAGAGCAGTGGTTCCTCTGAGGAGCAGTGACTGGGAAGGAGCACAGGGGCTTCTGGGGGTCTGACAATATTCTCCTGATTGCTCTAGGTACTGAGTACAAACATGTGTTCACTTTGTGAACATTCATTGAGCTACTACTTACTTATGACCTGTGTATGTGTCTTTAAAATTTTAAAATATATATCACCAATCAAAAGGGTGGGATATGATGAATAGGTTACTGTTGTAATGTCTTTGTATTGTAAAGTTGGGGCTTAATAGTATTAAATACAATGACACTGTGATTAGATTTTACATTTGTGCTAAAATTTCTAGGGAAAAACTAACAAATACTGAGTATACTACTTTCAAAGAAAATGAGTTAATTATATTGTGGAATTATAATATAGAAGGATATGAAAAACACAAAGAAAAGGAGTTAACAAGAGGAAATGAGAAAATAAACTCTATTGATACCCAAATGTATGTCATCACTTTAAAGTAGATTAATTATTTCTTTTAAGATTAAACTTATTTTTACTTTATTCATTGCATATTTTTTAAGAGATATAGCCAAATAATAGAATTAAAGTAGGAAAATGAGAAACACACTTCATGGAATTTTACCAGTTACATAACTAGCATGGCAATATACACATCACATCAAATACAATTTAAGATTTGTCATTATTCCATTTAGCACTATTTAAATTTTTCTTAATGTAGAAGTTGCCAATATCTTGACTGATGGATAACAAACATGATTCACTTTATGTGAATATGTGTTATACATATACACTCAGATCACACACAGACATATATATAAACACAATTGTAGGTATATGTGTGTCTACATATTTATTTTTTCCTTCCTGCTTTGTGATCTAATTTGTGGTAAATATTTAAGTCTCTCACATGACTAAAGATGTGGGTTTATCTCTGTGGTACAAGGTCCAAAATATACCTACATTAGGTCAAAATAATTAGTTGTTTTTCAAACTGTTGAATTCTCAATATTTTGCATCAGCTTCAGAATGTAAATACAGAGGAAACTACATAAAAATCTCTCCTAAAATTGAGGAAATATCTACTTTGCTCCTGGAAATCAAGGAGCCACAAACTCCACATAAACAGAATGGATTCATGTCTTTCCCTTTCAAATATCTCTCCCTACAGTGCTCCAAATTTAATGGAAGTTTTTACCATAAACTAACTTCATCATTTTAGAGACAGGAGTGTGCACCTCCAAACCTCTTTCTTGACAACACGCCCAAATCATCTTCACAAGAGAAAAACCTGCCTTCTACAGATCCCAATTCCATGCAATTCACATCTTTAAAATGATCACCCTCACCTGATGTTGTTTAAAATCTGTTAAAATGTAATTTTAGCTCTGCTTTGCCCCATTCCAGTTCAATGTGGCTATTTCTACTGGAAAATGTTTAAATATGCTTATATCCCTCTGTAACATCATATTTCAAATAACTGACTACTGCCTCTCTAAGGATGTAATGTACAAAACTCATAACTGGCTCCCAAAAGCTTTACTTACTGACTGAATTTCCCCTCCAGCACTATTGTCTTTAGTTTCAGGAACACCTGCCACATGCTACTGCTTTTTATACACTTTAACAAAAATTTCAAGCCTAGTTCATTTCTGGGAAATTTACTGTGATAGATTTGTTACACACTTGAACCCATCTCCACAACAGCCAGATTGTTTCAGGACCTGGAGTTTACTATTGCATAAATTCTGAACTCCTCCATTGCAAATATTAGTAAAGCTTCACATAAGCATTTACGTGATAATTATACAATATTTCATTACAATTGCTATTATAACTTGTTTACTTTGGAAAAGACACTCAGCATGTCCTGCTTATACCCTCTGGTCAGCCACTCATAATTGTACTTAGGACTCTGAGGGGAATGAGTGAATTACCAAATGAATATTGTGCAAATACATGCAATTCACATATTTCTCATAAGATTAGGGGATTTTGTGTTCCTTATCCAGACAAAGCAGAGCCTGGATACACTGGAGTCACGGCTCATGAGCAGAAAGGGGCTGACAGTTGGGAAACACAGAGTAATTACTGAATTAATCTTCAAGAGAAACCAGTTAGGATTGTTAAAAAGAGCTATACATACTTGAAAGATTGAGGAAATGGTGTAAAAATAGACAAAAGTACTCACCAGGAGAAGGATGGTTTTGGTGGCTCTGGACTCAGGGGAGGATCTGGAGGACATGTTGGTCCTATGAATGTGTTGGACCCTCTGCTTGTGCCTGTGCAGGATGAAAACCATGGAGCCACTGGCCCAGAGCGTGAGTCCCAAACAGAAAACATCAGGGAATGATAGCAATGCTGCATACAGTGAGTCTCTGGTTTTGTCATGACGAACAGCAGAACACTCTCCAATTGCTTTTTGGTTTGTGGTGTTTTTGTTGCTCAAATTGCTTGTCACAAACATAGGAAAAATGACATTTACCAGCATGTACAGGATCCAGCACAGGAAAATAGAGGGGACAATGCACTTGGGAGCTTTCATTTTAAGCTCTGCCCACCTGGAGCTTCTGGGGCTGATCATGATGGCCTGGAAGACACTCAGGAGGCAGGTGGTGCCAATGGACACACCTCTGCCCACTGCACGAACATAGGGAAATAATTTGCACCCAAAATCATTGAAGACCTGATACCACCCAAAAGATGACATGGTGTAGGGTATTCCGCTAGAGAACAGGAACAATAGATTGGTTGCAATCAGGTTTTTGACAATCAAATCTGTGGATCTTGACCTAGACCCAGTGAAATAAAGGAAGAGATAGTGGTAAAGAAGAGAGAAATTCCCCAGGATTCCAAATATAGTCTGTAATGAGAAGATCATTCCTACTGCCAAATCCCTAGTGGCCATCCTGTCAGCTCTCAATGACTGATATTTGTCTTATGAGCTAGAGGATCCTGTAGAAGATTAGGAGGCGTGGACCACATGTATCATGTCAACTGAAATCCAGTATTCTCCACTTACTAAAAGTCAGTACTTTGATATAATTACTTCAAGTTTTTCTATCATTTAGAGGCTTCCAAGAGTTGAATGCATAACCATTAAAGTACACTTGCAATGCATGAATCAGCCACATATGCAGTAACTTTATCCCTCACAAGTTCATGAGGCAGGCACTATTACATTCCTTATAAAGAAGAGGACAGCACAGGCACAGAGAGGGTAAGTGTTTCCACTGAATTCATTCACTGGATAGGGCCAGATGGGTATTTGAACGTGGCTGGGCTGGTAACAGGGATAGTGCATTTAATCCATAATATACCAAGATACTAGTCATCCATGTTCTTCAAATAAACCAGATCTATATTTAATTTTGTTTTTGCACCATATAATTTCAATTTAGATTGGTGGTATTTTATTTTTAATTTGGTAATGATTAGTTTCACCTTACTTATGAAGACTTATTCTTTAGGCAAATATAGACTTTGAATAAAGCTTTAGAGATCTTAACAAAATGTAGATGCCCTGGTTGCAGTATAAAACTGCAGGATCTTTTCCCTGGACAAGTTGGGTTTCATGAATGCAAGAATGCTTCAATATAAGAACGGCAACAGAAACATTCATTTGCTTTCATTTCAGCAACAAAAGTAAAATGGTCTGAGTCACAGGAATTATGAGATAGGAAGCACTGATGCCTGATGAATAGTGAATAATAGAACTCAATTATCACTAATATCAAATCATGTATACTTTAATTTATTAATACCTGAGTTAAAAAAAATTTGACCTAAGTCAAGATTTGAGAAAGATTAAAATATAAGACACACAAGCAACATGCAATGTTAGGAAAAAAACTTGTATATTGTATAAATGACATACATTTTTTGGATTGGTATCATATTTTATAGAATCAGAAATATCATCATAGATTTGAGCATAAAAAAGTTGTCTGAAACTTACAAAGGTATATTTTTCTTAAATGCTGCTTCCCTAACTTTAAGTGCGAGAAGTCTCTCCATAATCAATAGAGACACAATTATTAAGTTTATTAAGCACTTCATACACCCAGAGTTAGAGAAAACATTAAGATACAATCAACTGCTATTAGACACACTGTTTCTGCACTGTAGGTTCATCCTACTCTTTATTACAAGCATGAAGGTCTTTTGGATGCACCTCTAGAAACCTGAAAATTATGTCTATGATTCCTACACAGTAGGCTGAACAGTGGATTGACTCTGACACAGTCCTTAAGCACATTAAAAATCAGATTTCATTATCCCTTGAATTAAACCCATGACACTCACTGTCAGTAAGGATTATATTACATTACATTTGGAGCCATCAGGGATTGGTGGAAGGTCTAGAACCCCATCTCTCTTTACTACCTCAGCTCATGCCTCAGGATTTATACCACCTTTCTATATGTCTTTGGCACTGGACCAGGTTCATATCAAGAAGGTTCCCTTTGTCCAATATGTTCACTTACCCAGACTCCTCATACGTTTCCTTCCCTTACGGTTTCCACTTCTCAGATTAATATAGAGAAAATCCACCAACGTTTTCCTGCTGCCTGGATCGTTGTCTCAGCGTGGCAGTCAAAGCAGTCAGTACTGCCTGTGTGAGAGGGTAGCTAGACCCTGAGATATGAGTTTGTGATTCTGTGACCTCACCTCCCCTCAGAACTGCAATTATCATTTCACCTGTAGCAGCATTGGTAGTAACACGCTTGGGAGCTGAGAATACTTTTGAAAACTTTTTCTCCCAGATGCTAATTACCAAGAACAACTACAAAGTCTCTAACCAGAATCTCTTGAGACACCTTTGGAGTGTTTGTGGAGACTCTTACTTTTCCATGATCTCTGGAGGAGGGCAGTGGCTCACAGGGAGGAGAGCAGGAAATACTTAGTTCTGACAGGTGAGGGACTGGTGGCGAGTATCTGTATCTCACTGGATGTTCTACTTCACCCAGAACTTCTACCCAAAAGTGAGTTCTTTCCTAATTTCATGCAATGGAGCTGCACCACCAGTTAAGTTATAAGTAAAGAAATGGAATGAATCAAGTTCTAAAAAGAGATACAAGTAACAAGAACATGATGCCAATAATTACATTAGATATCATTGCACACTCAATATCAATTAATATGTAAATTGTTTAAAAACTCTACTTTACCAATATTGACCCTCACTAGTGATAGAAAGCAGAAGCAGACTAATATCCATAGAAAAAAGAGAAAATGTTCAAACAGTCCCTCAGAAAGAAAGCACCAGGATCAGATGGTTTCATAGGTAGATTTTACCATTCTTGTAATTATCAGATAAACCAGTGCTACTTAATTAAAGACCATCAAATAGTAAACACAGTCCTCTACACTTAGTTTTTTGTAAGATTTTCAGTAAGGCTCTATAATTGCTTTTTTAATTGTGTGATGTATTTCTGATAGATCAAAGAAAACAGCATAAATTCTAACTTGAATTTAATTCTTTAGATTTTCCTACACACAAATCAACTCTTTGATCCAGGCTCACTATGCTCCCACCTCCAACTGTCAAATCAGTTATTAGAGCCATAATGTTGGACAAGTGATCCTACACACACAAGCAAACTAATTTATACCTAGATGAAAACACACACATGCATGCACACTCACACACTCACACATATAGTCACACTCATTTACATTCTTATACACATACACAGTCACGTGCTCGCACTATTTCAATTGCACACTCGCAAGCAAAAATGCACACATTGAACACATGAAAATTTATACTCACATATGTAAATACTCATAAATGCACACACTCACATAAACTTATGATTACACTCTTTCATAAAAGCACAGTCAACATGCATATGTGGATCTCAATAACAGGATCTTATACAGAAGAATATTTGTATCTCCAGACTTATGGATGCCTGAAAAGGGGAGGCTTCCTACCCTTCACAGTTCTTCTAACCCTGCAACAGTCACAAAGGAAATATTTATTATAATGCACAGCCCTTCAAATGTGCTGTGAGCATTGCCAGTTTATGATGAGACACATACTGGAAAACTTCGAGTGTTTGGGAGAGTGACAGTGTGTGGGTGTGTGATAGAGTGGATAAGAATAGGCCACAAGACAAAGGAGACATAAGACTAAGACGGTGGTGCAGAGAGCCTGGGGGCTTGGGGTTATAGAGAGTGCAGGGGAAGAGAACGAACAGAGAGAGAAAAGGCAAAGCATTTTTAATGTTGGTGAAGTAGTACAGTGGAATGCTGGGGATGAAAATGCAAGTGGGCAAAGTGTGCAAGGAAGTGAAGGTAGAGGGGATATTGGAATCTGGGGCCTTAAGGGGTGCAGAAAGTCATAAGAGCAAAGTGCTAATGGGGACTGAAATATAATGGGCAAAGAGAAGAAAGGCCTTTGGTGGGTGAGTTAAAAAACCATGGTATGTGGAGAAGGTGAATTGAGATGGGGTAGGCAGATCATGGTAGATGATAACGGTCCAGGTTGGATAGAGTATGGGAAAGGAGATGGCACTTGGGGAAACCATGGGCATGGGCAGGAAGGCCAAGGGGCAGAGGACAATGGAGTAGCAGGAGAGGACAGTGGGCATCTTTGAGCTAAAGAGCCCAGGAGAAAGAGTCAGGAATTATAGGGTTAGATGTAATGGGTGCAGGGTGTGGATTGGGTTCATGGGGGCATTGATGATGCCTGTGAGTTGAGGGCTAGGATGAAGGAGAGCGAAGGGGCATAGAAGTCACAGGGCATAGGATAGGATATTGGAATTTGGCATAGATAGAAGGCAAGAGGAAATGGACAATGGACTTTGCTGAGGTGACAAAGGCTGAGGAGGGTTAGACTGAGGGCCCTAGAAGAATGGTCACAGAGGGCTGGTGGTGAAAAGGTCACAAGACAGAGGTGAAAAGTGCAACATTGAATCAAAGGATTTGGATGGAGGTGAGAGCACGTGGAGTTTTATTGGGTGTCTAAAGTTCACAGGTGGACAGATAAAGGATGTAGCAGGGGAAGAGATGTAGAGTGAGAGGATGGATGAGTCTATGGGTGATGGAGGTGCCAGAGGGCAGAAAGGAGGCCACTAATGGATTCCCCTATTCATCTAGTCCCTCATTTATGATCAAATCACAACAGTCACCTGTGGTTTCTCTTTTTTAATTGAAAATATTTGACAGATAACATTGCATAAATTCAAGGTGTACATCATGTTGATTTGATACATTTATATATTATAAAATGATTACCACTGTAGTGATAGCACCTCTATCTCATTAGACATCACCTAATTATCATTTTTTTAGTGGTTGGAAAAATGAAGATCTACACTTTTAGCAAGTTTGATGACTATAATACAACATTGTTGTCGATATAGACAACACTAGATCTCCAGGACCTATTTGTCTACTAGTTCCAAGTTTGTACCCTTAAAATAAACTCTTCTATTTCCCCACTCAACTTGCCCCTGGAAGCAACCATTTTACTTTCTGATTTGATGAGTTTGACTTTCATAGATTCCACATGTAAGTGAGATCATGCAGTATTTTTCTTTCTTTATCTGACATCTCACTTAGCATAATGTCCTCAAGGTCCATCCTCTTTGTCCCAAATGGCATGATTTCCTTCTTTGTAATGACTAAATAATATTCCAGTATATATATATATATGTTAGATCTTCTTTATCTGTTCATCCATTGATGGACATGTAGCTTGTTTCCATATCTTGGCTATTGTAAACAAGGCTGCCATGAATATGGGATTGCTGATATCTCTTCGATAACCTGTTTTTATTTCCTATGGTTACCAATTTCAGCTCATAGGCAAAAATTTTGGTCATATAAGATGCTCCTGAATACCTCGTAAGTTGAATCTACAGTAGAGGATAACAGATAAAATTTAGGATGAACAACACTCAACAGTGTTTTCTCTTTTCTTTCGTGATATTGTGTATAGGGTCAAACACAGCAAATCTAACATGGGAGGCTATTTACTAGTATCCAGTGTTCAATGTTCAAAGTGGTGCCAGGCCATTCTGTTGAAAGGCCTCCTTACAGATTGAAAAACTTTAGTACCATAATAATGCTTATGTCCCAAGACTGACATGATGAAAATATCTTTTTTTATTCAGGTATTTCTAAAATATAACACTTTATTTTAACCTTTATATGCTCTTACAAGCTTACATTTTAAGCTTTACTATAAAAAATAGAACATAATAAGACAACAACTAAATTTTTTAAGGACATATTTTCCCCTTTGCTTCTATCACGTAAGAAACCTTCACAAGGGGTAAATTGCGGAAATAGTTAAGTGAGTCAGGATGCAGTTCAGACTCGTAATTTAAAAAAATGAAATTAAAAATAGAAATACCCTATGATCCAGCTATCCCACTACTGGGAATCTATCCAACGAACCTGAAATCAACAATCAAAAGGGCTTATGCACCCCTATGTTCATTGCAGCATTATTCACTATAGCCAAGAAGTGGAAGCAATCTAAGTGTCCCTCGACTGATGATTAGATCAGGAAGATGTGGTATACATATGCAATGGAATACTACTCAGCGGTAAAAAAAAGACAAAATCGTCCCATTTGCAACAACATGGATGGGCCTGGAGGGTATTATGTTAAGTGAAATAAATCAGAAAGAGAAAGACAAACACTGTATGATCTCACTCATATGTGGAATATAAACCAATACATGGACAGAGAAAACTGTATTGTGGTTACCAGGGGTAATGTGGGTAGGGGGTAGGCACAAGGGGTGAAGGGAGACATATATGGTGATGGACAAACAAAAATGTACAACCCAAAATTTCATAATGTTATAAACTACTAAAACATCAATTAAAAAAAAATGAAACAACAGGGTTGGCCTGGTGGTGTAGAGTTTAAGGTGTCGCGCTCCGCTTTGGCGGACCAGCATTTGCAGATTCAGATCCTGGGCGCCGACCGACACACCATAGGGAATTGTCTCCTAATAAAGTGCATCTTTCTCTTGAAAATAGGTGAAAAATCGATCCTCTAAGTAAAAAAGTCCATTGAAGATTTTGATACCAAGACTGGCCTTGGTTGTGTGGTGCTGCGGGATTGTTAACGAATGAAGGAGGCAGGAAGAGACAAAGGTATACCAGGAGCCTTCATTTTGAAGACAGATCCAAGGGAGAGGTGATGGTAACCTAGGTGAGCCATGAGAGGGGAGAGCAAATGAAAGGAAAGAATAATATCACACGTTCTGAATGAATTGAAATTTGTTAGCTTATTAGAAAAAATATAACAGCTATCCACACATACAACAAATCACTTTGCATGGATTGATGATGTAAATTTTAAAGCTCTATAATGTTTAAAAAAGGAAAAAGAGAACATTTCTGTAGGTTTACCATAGGAAAATATTTCTCAAAGAGAACAATAAATATTATCTATAAAGGATGAAATATCGTTATGTTAAAATTAAGAATTACTCCTTATCAAGAGACACACACACACAAAGAAGAGACAGAGAGAGAATGAGAGAAAGAGAGGGAATCAAGAAAGAAAACATGTCCAGCTGATATGTAGAGCTACTACAAATATGTAAGAAAAAGGAAACACAATAGAAAAAATGGACAAAATAATGCATACTTCAGAAAGAGGTTGCCCAATGAATAGTAAATATGTGGAAATATGCTCAACTTACATAATAATAAAGGGAATGCAACTAAAATCACTGCTTGGTACCATCACACACCAACCAGAAGTATAAAAATAACAATGAAAAAAATTAAAAGTGTTGACTAGGATATGGATAAACCAAGAATCTCCTACACTACTGATGGGTGTGGAAATTGGTACAAACATTTTCCATATCTCTTTGGCACTATCTCCTAAAGCTAAAGAGATGTAAACCTGTCACCAACAATTCCACTATCACATATATAGCCAACAGAAATTGGTATGTGTGTCATCAAATTATGTCATAAATTTACATACCAGTAGTATCCCTAATAGTCTAAAACTGAAAGCCACCCATATGTCTATATACAGTGGAATGATTAAATTAATCGTTATATAGTCACACAATAAAATCCTGTACAGCAATGCAAATGAATCATCACTAACAACATGCAGCAGCAAATTCACAAACAACATGAGGAATGACAAAAGCTAAATACAAAAGAGTTAAGGTTCTGTTGTTTTTTCACATAAAATGCAAAGCAGGCTAATGTGACTTGTACTGTTAGAAGTCAGAGCAGTGTCTCCCTGAGGAGCAGTGACTGAGAGGGAGCACAGGGGTTTCTGGGGGTCAGAAAATATTCTCTTGTTTGATATAGGTACTGAGTGCAGAAATGTGTTCACTTTTTGAACTTTCATTGAACTATGAACTTATGACCTGTGCATGCATCTTTAAATATTTAAAATATATATCACCAATCAAACAGTGGGGTATGCTGACTAGATTAGTGCTGCAATGTTCTTACATTAAAAAGATGGGGTTTAATAGTGTTAAATACAGTGACACTGTGGTTAGCTTTTAAATGTATGCTGCAATTTCTAGGTAAAAACTAACAATCAGTATACAGCTTTCAAAGAAAAGGCGTCAATTATATTGTAGAATTATAATATATACGCATATTTAAAAAATAATAGAAAAAAGTTAACATGGATAAAATAAGAAAATAAACTCTATTGATACCCAAATGTATCAATTGTTACCTTAAACTTAGACTAATTATTTCTTCTAAAATCAAAAATTTTTTACTTTCTTCATCGGATGTTTTATCAGGAGATATGGCCAAATAGTAGAAGTAAAGTAGGAAAATGAGAAATCCGCTTTATGAAATGTTAACGATTTCACAACTGGCGTGACAATATACACAACAGATAGCACACATTTTAAGATTTGTCATTATTGTAATTAGTACTATTTAAATTTTTCTTAATGTATAAGATTCCAATACATTGACTAATGGATAATAAACATGATTGACTTTGTATGTATATGTATATATACATATATACACATAGATCACACATTGACATATAAATGTATTTATATACACAAATGTAAGTACGTGTGTTTCTACATATTTCTATTTTCCCTTCTTCTTGCTTTGTGATCTAATATCTGGTAAATATATGTGTCTCTTTTGAGTTATAAATGTGGGTTTCTCTTTGTGGTACAAGGTTGAATATACATATCCATTAGGTCAAAATAATTCTTTTGTTTTTTAAATTGTTGAGTTTTCAATAATTTGCATCAGCTTCAGAATGTAAAATAGAGAAAATTATATAAAAATCTCTCCTAAAATTAAGGAAATATCCACTTTACTCCTTGAAAATCAAAGAGCCACAGACTCCACATAAACAAAATGGATTCACATCTTTCCCTTTAAAATGGCTCTCCCTGCAGTGCTCCAAATTTAATGGAAGTTTCCACCATAAACTAATCTCATACCTTTAGAGACAGGAGTGTGCACCTCCAAACCTCTTTGTTGCCAACATGCTCAAATCATCTTCACAAAAAAAGAGAAAAGTCTGCCTTTTACAGATCCCCATTCCTTGCAACTCGTATCTGTTAAAATTGTCACACTCACCTGATGTTTAAAAATCAGATAAAATGTAATTTTATGTTCTCTTTTGCCCCACTCCAGTTCAAATGACCATTTCTACCTGGAAATATTTAAACATGCTCGTCTCCCTTCATAACATCATATTTCATATAAATGACAACTGCTTGCCTAAGGATGTAATGTATGAAACTCATAACTGGATCCTGAAAGCTTTACTCATTGACTGAATTTCACCTCCAGCACTGTCTTCTGTTTCAGTAATGACCCGACACATGCCGTTCCATTTTCATGCTCCTTTTCTTAAAATTCCATGACTAGTTCAATTCTAGGAAATTTACTGTAAGAGATTTAAGAAATGCACTAAAAAAATCTCCATATTATCCAGACTGTTTCAAGACCTGGTGTTTATTATTGCATAATTTCTGTACTCCTCCACAGAAAGCATTAATACTTCAATAACATAAGTTTTACATGATAATTATATAATATTGTATTACAATTTCTATTATACCTTATTGTTTACTTTAAAGAAGATACTCAGCATGTCCTGTTTACAGTCTCTGGTCAGCTACTCATAATTGTACTTAGAAATCTGAGGGGGATGAGTGAATTACCAAATGAACACTGTACAAATTCATAGAATTCACAGATTTCTCATTAGATTAGAGGATTTTGTATTCCTTATCCAGGCAAAGCATAACCTGGATACACTGGAGTCACGGCTCATGAGCAGAAAGGGGCTGACAGTTGGGAAACACAGAGTAATTACTGAATTAATCTTCACGAGAAACCAATTAGGATTGTTAAAAAGAGCCACACATACATGAAAGATTGAGGAAATGGTGTATCAATAGACAAACGTGCTCGTCAGGAGAAGGATGGTTTTGGTAGCTCTGGACTCAGGGGAGGATTAAAGCTTTCACTTTAAGCTCTGCCCACCTGGAGTTTCTGGGGCTGATCATGATGGCCTGGAAGACACTCAAGAGGCAGCTGGTGCCAATGGACACACCTCTGCCCACTGCACGAACATAGAAAAAAAATCTGCACCCAAAATCATTGAAGACCTGATACAACCCAAAAGATGACATTGTATAGGGGATTC
The DNA here is from genome assembly GCF_057802395.1 of Ceratotherium simum simum. Classification (NCBI taxonomy): domain Eukaryota; kingdom Metazoa; phylum Chordata; class Mammalia; order Perissodactyla; family Rhinocerotidae; genus Ceratotherium; species Ceratotherium simum. The sequence continues at coordinate 9,223,216 of NC_141932.1, read as the reverse complement.
CACCAGAGAATAGAACCAACAAGTTGGCTATAATCAGGTTCTTTACAATCAAATCTGTTGATCTTAGCCTAGACCCACTGAAATAAAGGAAGAGATAAAGGTAAAGAAGAGAGAAATTCCCCAGGATTCCAAATGTGGTCTGTAATGAGAAGATCATTCCTAGTACCAAATCTCTAGTGGCCATCCTGTGAGTTCTCAACGACTGATATTTGTCTTCTGATCTAGAGGATCCTGAAGAAGAACGGAGGCATGGACCACATGTATCACGTCAACTGAAATCCAATATTTGCTATTTACCGAGTCCCTACTTTGATAAAATCGCTTACAGCTTTTCTGTCATTTGCAAGCTTCCAAGAGTTGAAAGCATAATCATTAAAAAACACTTGCAATGTATGAATTATTGCCAGGAAGGCCACACATGCAGTAATTTCTTTATTCTTCACTAAATCATGACGCAGTCACTATTACATTCCTTATAAAATGAGGACAACATTGACATTGAGAGGTTAAGTGTTTCCTTTAAACTCACTCACTGGTTAGGGGCAGACTAGGGGTTTCAACCTGGCTGGGCTGGCAACAGTGATAGTGCATTTAATCCACAATATACTAAAATACCATTATGCTGTGTTCTTCAAATAAACCAGATCTAAATTTAGTTCTGTTTTTGCACCTTGTCATTTCAATTTCGGTTGGTGATATGTTACTTTATAAATTTGGTAATGACAAGTTTTCTCTTATTTATAAAGACATTCCACAGGCAAATATAAACCTTGCATAAAGCTTTAGAGATCTTAATAAAATGTAGATGCCCTGTTTGCAGTATAAAACTGCAGGATGCCGCCCCATGACAAGTTGGATTTAATGAATGCAAAAATGCCTCAACATTAGGATGGCAACAGAAACATTTGCTTTTATCCCAGGAACAGAAGTAAAATGGCCTGAGTCACAGGAACTATGAGACAAAACACTAATGCCTGATCAACACTTCATAATAGAAACCAATTATCACTAATTTCAGATCATTTCCAGATCTGTTTATTAATACCTGAGTTAAATAACATTATTAGCACTAAGGCAAGTTTTGAGAAAGGTATTAAAATACAAGACACGTGCAAAGCGCAAAAGTAAGGCAAAAACCCTGTGTATTGTATTAATGACATACATTTTTTGAATTAGTATTATAATATTTAAAGGTATCAGAAATATCACAATACATTTGAGCCCAAAAATGTTGTCTGAAACTTATAAAACTATATTTTTCTTAAATGCTGCTTCCTTGACTTTAAGTGGGAAGAGTCTCTTCATAATCAACAGAGACACAATCCTGAAATCTGTCAAGCACTTCACACACCCAGAGTTAGAGAAAATATTTCTCCTCCAGCAACTGCTATTAGACACACTGTTTCTGCACAGGATCAGATGATTCTGTAGGTTCATCCTATTCTTTATTCCAATCATGGAGAAATTATGGGTGCACCAACAGAAACCTGAAAAATATGTCTATGATTTCTGTAGAGTAGGTTGAACAGCAGATTGACTCCGGAACACTCCTTAAGCACATTAATAATCAGATTTCATTCTCCCTTGGATTAAATCCCAACAATCACTGTCAGCAAGGACTACAAAATGTTACATTAGGAGCCATTAGGGATTTCTGGAAGGTGTAGGACCCCGTCTCTCTTTATTCTCAGCTCATGCCTCAGGATTTCTTCCAACTTCCTGAGTTGCTTTAGTGCTACAACAGGTTCATATGCAGAAGATTCCCTTTGTCCAAATGTTCACGTAACCAGACTCCTGATACAACTACTTTCCTTACAGATTCTAACTCGCAGAGGAATATAGAGAAAACTTACCACCTTTTCCCTGCTGCCTGGATGGTGGGCTCAGTGTGAAGTTCAAAGCAGTCAGCACACGTGTGAGAGTGTAGCTAGACTCTGAGATATGAGTTTGTGATCCTGTGACCTCAGCTCCCCTTAGAACTGCAATTATCATTTCACCTGTAGCAGCATTGGCAGTAATAGGCTTGGGAGCTGAGAATGTTTTTGAAAAGTTTTTTCACAGGTGCTAATTACGAACAACAACTACAAGTTTGTAGCTAGCATCTCTTAAGAGACTATCGGGATGTATGTCAGAAAGTCTTACTTTTCCATGATCTCTGGAGGCAGACAGTGGCTCACATGAAGGAGAGCAGGAAATACTTAAGTTTAACATGTGAGGGACTGGTGGTAAGTATGTTTTTCTCACAGAATGTTTTGCTTCACTAAGAAGTTCTACCTAAAAGTGGTTCTATGCTAACATACTGAGCTACACCATAAATTAAATAAAGAGCAAAGAAGTGGGATGAGTCAAAATATGTGAGAAGGATTTAAGAAGAGATACAAGTAACAGGAAGAACGTGATGCCAAAAATTTACATTAGATATCTTTGCACTTATTTGTACAACTCAAAATCAATTAATATGTAAATTATTAGGAAACTATACTTTATCAACATTGACCCTCACTAGTGATAGGAAGCAGAAGCAGACTAACATCCATAGAAGAAAAGGACAAGATTCTAAAACAGTCCTTCACAAAGAAAGCACCAGCATCACATGTTTTAACATGGAGATTTCACCATTCCTGTAACTATGGGAGAAGCAAAGCTCCTTACTTGAGTCAAGACCATCTAATGGTCAACACAGTCCTCTACACTTTTTTGCAATATTTTCAGTAAGTGACTATGACTGCTTTTTAATTAAGAAATAGATTTCTAGTGGCTCAAGAGAGAAAATATATAAATTATAAGGTGAATTAATTCTTTAGATATTCCTACACGCAAATCAACTCTTTGATCCAGGTTCACTATGCTATTACCCCCAATTGTCAAGTCAGTTGTTACAATCATAATAGTGGACAACCAATCCTACACACATGCACAAACTCATTTACACACAGATGCAAACGCACACATGCATACACACTCACAGACACACACATAGTCACACACATTCACATACATTTACACATATAGTAACTTACATCCTCACACTATTTCAACTGCATACTCAGAAACACTACTACACACATTAAGCACATGAAAATTCACACTTCCATATGGAAATACTCATCAATACACACTCACCTAAAATTGTGATTACATGCTTTCCTAAAATCACCGTGCATGTGTGTATCTCAGTAACATGATCTTATACAGAAGAAAAGTTGTATCTCCAGACTTCTGAATGCCTGAAAGGGGGGACTTTCCTATCCTTTCTAGTCCTCCTAAACCTGCAACAGTCAGAAAGGCAATATTTATTATAAAGCACAACACTTCAAATGTGCTGTGAGCATTGCCACCTTACATTGAGACACACGCTAGGAAACTTGGAGTGTTTGGGGGAGAGACACTGTGTGGGTATATGATAGGGTGGAGCAAGAATAGGCCTCAGGACAAAGGAGACATAAGGAGAACACGGGGGTGCAGAGAGCCTGGAGGCTTGGTGTTTTAGGGGGTGCAGTGGAAGAGAGTGGGCAGAGAGAGAAAAGGCAAAGGGTTTCTAATGTTGGTGAAGTATTAAAGTGGAATGTCGGGAATAAAAGAGCAAGTGTGCAAGGAAGTGAAGGTAGGGGGGATATTGGGATCTGGGGACCTAAAGAGAGGAGAGGGTCCCAGGAACAGAAATGCTAATGGGGATGGGAAGTTAACGGGTAAAACTGAGGAAAGGCCAGTTACTGTTGGGTTTACAAAACATGGTATGGGGAGAAAGTGAATTCAGATGGGGTAGGCAGATCTGGGTAGAAGATAACAATCCAAGTTGGATGGAATGTAGGAAAAGGAGATGGCACAAGGGGAAACTATGGACATGGACAGGAAGGCCAAATGGGCAGAAGACCATGAGACAGCTGGAGAGGACAGTGGATTTAGTGAGCCAAAGAACCCAGCAGAAAGGGTCAGGGATTACAGAGTTGGGTGTATTGGGTGCAGAATGCGGATTAGGTTCCTGGGGAATTGATGATGCCTGGGAGTTGAGGGCTAGGACAAATGACAGTGCATGGGCATAGAATTCAGAGGGCATGGGATGAGATTCTGGAATTGGGTGTAGGTCAAAGGCAAGAGGAAGGAGGGCATGGACAATGGACTTTGCAGAGGTGATGAAGGCCGAGGAGGGATAGACTGAGGTCCCTAGAATAGGGGTCACAGAGGGTTCAAGGTGAAAAAGGTCACAAGATGGAGATGGAGAGTATAATATTGAAGTCAAAGGGATTGGAAGGAGGTGAGAGCAGGTGGATTTTAGTGGATGTGTAAAGGTCACAGGTGGACAAATGAAAGATGTAGCTGGGGCAATAGAGGGAGAGTGAGAGGATGCACGGTTTTAGGGTGATGGAGGTGGAAGAGGGCAGAATGGAAGCCACTAATTGATTCCCCTATTCATCTATTTCCTCATTTATGATCAAATTACAACAGCCACACATGGTTGCTTTTTACTGAAACATATTGGACATATAATATTTTGTAAATTCAATGTGTACATCATGTTGATTTGACTCTTTTATTTCTTGTAATATGATGACCATTGTAGCAATAGCACCTCTACACATCACCTCATTATCATTACTTTTTTATTGTTGGAATAATTAAGATCTACACTCAGCAAGTTTGATGAGCATAATACAACCATGTTGTGTATATTCACTATACTGTGCATTAGATAGATCTCCAGGACTTATTTGTCTACTAGTTGTAAGTTTTTACCCTTAAAGAATAACTCTCCTATTCTGCTACAACCCCACCCCTAGAAACCACCATTTTACTCTGTTTTTATGAGTTTGGGTTTTTTATATTCCACATATAATTGAGATCATATGGTATTTGTCTTTCCCTGTCTGACTTCTCTCACTTAGCAAAATGTCCTCAGGGTCCATCCATGTTGGTCAGAAACGGCAGGATTTTCTTCTTTCTCATGACTGAATAATATTCCATTGTGTACATATATATCACATCTTCTTCATCCATTCATCAACTGACAGACACTTAGGTTGTTTCCTTATCTTGACCATTGTAAGAATGCCAATGCTGCAATGAATATGGGATTGCAGACATCACTTTGATAACCTATTTTTATTCCCTATGATAACATTTTCAAATTCACTTCAGGGGCAGAAATCTTACTCATGTAAGATGCTCCTGAATATCCCTTAAATTGAATCTACAGTAGAGGAGCGCACCTAAAATTTTGGGTGAACAACACTCCACAGTATGTTCTCTTTTCTTTTGTGGTACTGTGTAGAGGATCAAACACAGCAGGTCTAATAGGAGAGCCTGTATGTTAGAATCCAGAGTTCAGTGTTGGAAAGAAGGGACAGACCATCCCTTTGAAAGGCCTGCTTACAGATTCAAAATCTTTAGTGCCACAAGAATATTTATGTCCCAAGACTGACATGATGAAAATATCTTTCTTTATTGTAGTATTTCTAAAATATAAAACTTTATTTTAACCTTTATGTGCTCTTACAAGTTTATACTTGTAAGCCTTACAGTAAAATGTAAAACATAATAAAATAACAAAAAATTTTAAGGACATATTCCTCTTTGCTTCTTTCATATAAAATACCATCTCAAAGAGTACTCTGTGTAATAGTTTTGTAGCCATATTGATAGTTTAAAAATAATATTTTTCATTGCAACAAATTTACTGGTCTCATAATACTACAAGGAAATCTCTACCCATGAACGTAACATAACCTAGGTGGTTATGTTATGTTACACGGTAAAGGAATTTTGCAGTGAAAATTAAGGTTACTAATCAGCCGAACTTAAAATAGATAGTCCTCAATTATCTGGTGGACCCAACATATTACAAGAGCTCTTGAAGCAGAAAGAGAAGGCAGAGAGATGGGTACAAGAAGAGGGCAGAGATTTGAAATGTGAGAAGGATTTAACACACCATTGCTGGCTTTAAAGTTGGGGTTTAGGTGGGCGCACGTGGGAACTATAAGAAGAAAATGAATTCTGCCAAGAATTTGAGATCTTGGAAGTGGATTTTTCCTCACGGTTTTGAGAATAGAGTCCAGGATGGCTGATTAATGCTTGTGACACCCTAATCAGAATATTCAGCCAGTCTCCCAGGTTTCCAGTTTAAAAAATATAAGAAAATAAAATGGATGTTGTGTTAGGCTGCTGAAATTGTGGTAATTTATTACGTCAGTAAATAAAAGTAATATACATGGGAACAAATTTAAGAGTAAACTATTTAAACAACACAACAAAGTCAAAGTCTTCATGAATTACCCATAACCAATACTATTTTGATCTCCAAATGTAACAGTTTTCATCACTGAGGTATATCCTACTTCTTATGGAGTTTGAGAATATATCTAAAATTGTATATGAAATTGTACTATACACCCACAAACATACTCGCACACAATTAACATATTCTATTCTTGGCTCAATATCTGAGCTAGAGAAGGAAAAGTTATCAAGGTATAAAAACATGACAATTCTGGAGGCAGAGAGGACAAAGCCTATGACCTGGGACTCCATGTTGCCTGAGAAAGATATTTTCCCTCCTCTTCTTTTCTCTTCTCTTCTCTAGGTCTCTTTCTCATTATCTTGAAAAACCACATTTTGGGAATATGCCTTTCTATGGCATCAACATACCCCTTCCATTCTGGGTTGCGTTGTGCTCCCTCAAAATTACTGTGTTTAAGTCTTAACCCTCAGAGCCTCAGAATGTGTCGTTATCTGGAAATAGGGTCATTGCAGATATGATTTTTTAAATTGAGATCCTACTGGAGTAGGGTGTGCCCCTAATTCAAATGACTGTTATCCTTATAAACAAAGAAGAAATTTGGAGGCAAACATGTACAGAGGTAGAATGTCACGTGAAGATTGGAGTTATGTGGCCACAAGCCAAAGAACTAGAAGTGGGGAGAGTGGACTGGAAACATTCTTCCCAGGTCCTTCAAAGGATACATGGCCCTGCTGACTCCTTGATGTTGGACTTCCAGTCTCCAGAACTGTGAGACAATAAATTTCTGTTGCTTAAGCCCCTCATTTCATGGTCCTTGTTATGGCATCCCTAGCAAATGAATACACCTTCCCCTGCTACCTCCATACTTATAGGCAGAAGGACTATGAAATGCCAAAAAGGCTGCCCTTCCTAGTCCTTGGCCACAGTAGGGATTCAAGGATAACATCTCTGATATGAAGGTGATAATGTGAGTTTTTCCTCACATTCCCCTGTCCTTAGGGACATTCCCCTTCTAGAAACATCCCAAATCCTGCTACAGCATTGGGGATATGATTGGACTGAGATCTCCCTTCAAATTCCACACAGAGTAGATGACTGTTATCTCCCCATGGGTCAGAGCTTGGGATCTACTCTCAAAAACGTGTCCTGAAGCCTTAAAAACTGAAAAATGAAGTGGGGGAGATGAGAGAGCACAGATGATGGTGTTTCTTGACACTCCCCGGATGATCCTAAATAGGAAACCAGTGTTGAGAACCATTTAGTTAAACGTTACTTCTCAAATTTTAATGAGCATACAAATATTCTGTGGATCCTGTTGAAGCAGATATGTTGGGATCTGCTACTCTAACAAGTTCAGCAGGTTTGTGGTGGGGCCACAGATTTCTATTTTAATATGGTTCCTGGTGGTGTATGGCTGCCCTCCCCAGACCCCTATTTCAGTAGCTCTAAGGAAGAGAAAGAAGCACAGCCACCCGAGCCCTACGCACAGCTACACATCTACACAAATATTGTGGGTTCCTGGCATTTAGCAATACGGTAGGGAAGGGAAGGGAACCTGGATGCATAATCCATGTGGAAAGGGAGAGGGCTGTTATTAGGGAAGGTCTGTGGATCTCAAGATGTGATGCAGGGTTTGGACTTGCAAGAGAAGAATCTGGGTTGGGGGGCATATACAGGTAGCATCTGGGCAAGAAGTAGCATGGGAGGGGCCAGTCAGAGTAGATGGGGTAGGCTGGGCTGAATCTGTGCACATACCTTCATCTGGGTGCATGACAAGGTGCCTCTCCACAGTCTCTGCAGCAGTTACTGGCCTAAGGATGCCAGCAGGGATGAGAGGCAGAATTAGAGCTGTGGATTCTCAACCTGGCAGTTAATTTTGAGGGGATGATGTTCTGGTGGGGCTCCAGATCCCAAAGAGGTAGAGGGACCATATACCTGGTGAAGATTTTGTATGTAGCTCAGCTCTGTGATTTAAAAATAGAAACAACAGGCACATAGAGTCACTTGTGCTAGGGTCATATCACCAAACTGAAACCAAATATCTAACCTAATTGCAGTTTCAACCTTCCCCAGAATGCAATCTTAGACAATCAGTCTGTAATTTTCTAGTCAGCACCAATGAGGCAATCTGCCACATGGACCCACTCCATCCCACAAAGGAAGATGAGGTAATCTGCTGTCTCCTTACCCCTTCTCACCTCTGCCTAAAAAAGCCTTCCGTTTTGTACAACTTCTCAGGGCTCTTCCTTACATTTTGGATGGGATGCTGCACAATTCATGAATCATTTAATAAAGTCAATTAGATCTTTGAAATTTACTCAGTTGAACTTTTGTTATTTAACAGATTTGGGGCTGGCCCCATGGCTTAGCGGTTAAGTGCGCGTGCTCTGATACTGGCAGCCAGGGTTTGGATCCCGGGAGCGCACTGATGCACCACTTCTCCGGCCGTGCTGAGGCCACGTCCCACATACAGCAACTAGAAGGACGTGCAGCTATGACATACAACTATCTACTGGGGCTTGGGGGAAAAAGGAGGAGGATTGGCAATAGATCTTACCTCAGAGCCGCTTTTCCTCAGCAAAAAGAGGAGGATTAGCATGGATGTTAGCTTGGGCTGATCTTCCTCACACACACACAAAAAAGTTAAAATTAACAGATTTGGTGGCAGCTACTGATACGAAGAGAACTTCTGAAGGCATTCAGGGACAACCAGATACACAGGTTTGGTACCAGCAGACCCTTTTTGAGATCTCTGTCTTTCTCACTGTTTCTGAGGGCCATGAGTAAGTTCCTCTCAGTTCTGAGCTCTACTCTCTTTGCGCTGAGCTCTGGATCTAATTGGCTTGCTGGTCCTAGATTCCCTTTTGTTTGGAATCCCAGTTCAGTTCTCAGTCCTCATTTTTGGAGTCTGCTAGCTTCAGTCCTTTTCCCCAATCCCCAGATACAGCTTAGGAATTGCTGGTGGTGCACACAGGCCTTTTATTGGCCCGTCCACAGGGACATCTCTGGGTTGCTGCTGCTATGTTAAGCTGCATATGTTTGTCTTGTTTCCTGTAGTGGAAACTATTGGGGATCTCAAAAGCCAAAAAGCCACAAAAATAAGTGGGCAGGGGTCAAGCACTTAAAAGCTGCTAGAGTGCTTGTCATGTTATTCGAAGACCCCCAAGTCAGGATAAGTTGATCACAAAATGTGTTAGATAGACACTAATTCACCTTCCAATGTTAAGAAAATTTCTGTATAATGAGGTACACTGTAAAACACTGCACAATCCCCAACCCCACAATATGTCCCTCTTAGGCCTTAATCTGACTCCGAGAGACTCAAAGTCTAGTTAAAAGAGCTGGGATCTTTAATTCCTAAAGAGCCAAGCGTTGGTGGTTTAGTGGTGAGCATAGCTGCCTTGGAAAGAGTCAAATGCACCATATGCTGGCATACTTCCTTATTTCCTGTCTAAGAATTATAGTCCCAGAAGCTGTAGAGATCTAGCAAAATGGCAAAATCTTACTAAAAACAGCCTAGAATTACAATGGCCATTGTGGAAAATGTTCCAATTAGACAGGATCATTTATTTAAGGCATGCTCGTGAAAGCAAGTGTTCCTGAATTAAACAAACCGAATGAGATACCTATTTTAATTGGTACGCTGAAGCTTCCAAAGGCTGAAAGATTCCAAAATAGCTTCATTAAAAATCTCATAACAAAAGGCTAATGAAAAATTAAAGAAACAAGGGGCACCTAGAACAAAAGACAAGAGGACTGATGTGACTCCTGATGCTGCCCTCAGTCCTTCTTCACCTGAGCACTCACGGTTACTGATTCTCTGTCTGAACTGACTTTCCACTTTGAAGAGACAATTACACAGGTACCTTTTAATATAAAAATACCCAATTTTGCAGGCAAACCTTTTCAGGCATCTTTTACACCCTGTCAAAGACCAAACTAAGGGCCATAGTTAAAGAATTTCTTAAACCCAGAGAGGAGGATCCTCAAAAGTTCTTTTAAGAAGTTAAAGTCATTATTGGGGCCTATGACCACAGGCTACCAGATCTTTATCAGCCTGTGCACATATGGTAGGACCTGGTGAAGCCCAAAAATGGACACAGGAAGCAAAATGGCAAAACCACGAGGATGATACTCAAGATCCTTGATCTTCAATACGTTCGCATATTAGACAAGAGAGGGCTTGCAAAAGAGCAACTGTACATTTACAAGTCCTTCCTAGAGTCTTCCCTGCCTGCACTGATTGGGCTGTTATGCAAACATGCAAACAAAAAGCAAGATGAATCTGTAGCTGACTTTAAAGCCCATTTAGAAGTCCTCTTCCTACGGCTTTCTAGTTTCATACAATAAACAAGGTCACCCAACCTGCTCCTGCTACCCTATTTCTAAGTGGATTATCTCTTGAGATTAGTGGATTGATGAAAAGGCAGAAAGTAGGATGAGAATCCACTGACATAACCAAAATCATGACTATAGCGGAGCACTTCGAAAGGACCCTGGAGCAAGACGACAAAAAACTGTCAGGCCTTTGGTAATACAGCTACAAGAGCTCCAAGGCCAGAGACCTAAAATAACACCTGGGCCTCTTGCATTGCAGCCTCCTAGGAGGCCAATAAAAAAAGAAAAAAACAACAGCACCTAGAAGGATGTGCAACTATGACATACAACTATCTACTGGGGCTTTGGGGAAAAAGAAAGAAATAAATAAAATTATACAACTATCTACTGGGGCTTTGGGGGGAAAAATAAATAAATAAATAAATAAATAAATAAATAAATAAATAAAAAACAAAAAAAAAGACAAAAAAACAAAAACCTGGCCCAGAGATCTATGTCTCAATGGTAATCAATTGGGACATTAGAAAAAAGCTTGCCCTCAAAGGTCCTATGCAAATTCTTCAGCATCAACACCAGTGCCCTTGGGGGTACCGTATAGTGAAGGTACTATACGGCCCTCTCCCAGAATTGACTAGACTCTGAGGGGTTCTCTTGTAAACTGCTATCAGGAATTCCTTTAAACAGCCAATGGGAAACTAGTATTAAAATTAATGGGAAACCTTGCCAAATACTAGTTGATACCAGAGCTATGCTTTCTCCTTTAAACTCCACTCTCATGAGACAATAAATCCCTCAGAGTGAAAAAAAGTTTTGGTAGTGGGGCTATCAATAAAGTTGACAGAGAATTTCTATCTCAATTAATACAAATGACTCTGGGATCTCTTGCTGAAATTCTTCCTTTTGTGCTGTGTGATACAGCCCCAGTCACTCTATTAGACAGAGATCTCCTTTCTAAATTAAAAGGGCTAATACATTTTGCTTCCAATGGACACCTCATCTTAGAGTTTCCTGACCAACCTGAACCTGATCTTTTATGCTCTTTACAATCTGCCCTTGACGCAGAAGAGGAAGACTTAGAACAAAACTTCTCTAATATAATTGAGGTGCCTGAAAACCTGGGGGCAACTTTTAATACTCACATTGAGAGACTAAAAAGTGCAGTGTCTATGAAGATCCAGATAGACATGACTAAACTTCTTCTTAAATTGACTCATTAATCATTAAAGCCTGAGGCCATACAAGACCTCACATCCACAGTAGAAGACCTATTCATCCAGGGTCTAATCATTCCCTGTACCAGTCCCTGTGAAACACTGATCTTGCCAGGTTCAGAAACCTAATGGGAGGCGATGGCGATTTGTCCAGGATTTGAGAGCTATTAACAAGATAGTTACTCCCTGCTTCCCATTTGATCCAAACGTGAACACTCTGACATCAGGAGAGCACTGAGTTGGGAATGTGGAACTGAGATCTCCCACACTAGAGCGAAGAGCTCCCTGGCCCTGAAAAATAGCTCGAAACCTCATAAGGAAGAAAATCTATTCCTGCCACACAAAGGGCAAGATCTGCCAAAAGTTAAACTCAAAAAGAAGATGAGATATATGTATCAGTGTCTTCACCCTGGAAAACTAATAACGGAAAATTCTTTTGCAAAAACCCAAGTCAGAGTCAGCCTCTGACAAAGTCCAAATCTACGTAAAATCAGAGCTTTCATCACGCACAGTATAGACTCTGGAACTCAGGAGATCAAGACAATCCTCGGCCCACTTCTAGGGAAGAAACTGTGGTTTTAGTATGTACTGCAAATATGAGAGGAGAGTCAGCTCAAGGAGTGATTCCAACCCAGACAATGCCCATGAATGTATATTTTAGTGACTATATGACTTCATCATACCTCAAGCAAAGAAAGTGATGAACGCTACATCCAGCATCCAAAAAGTCACCTCAGAGAGCCAGAGATTTCCCTTTCTCTATGGATTCTCTCTCCTCTTTCTTCTTCCTTCCCGCTCTCCCTCCCTGCCTCCCTCCCTCTCTGTCATGTCAACCCAAGGCTTCATTAGGCTCCTGGATTCCACAGGCCAGTCTTGGAATGGAGATGCAGGAAAGAGACGAATGGGTGGAGGAGTTTTGAAAAAGAGAAAGAAGTTCCAACGGTAACTCAGGTTTTATCTGACTAACTGTCCAAGATGAGAACTAGGAGACTGATTTAGATGTGGTGAAATTAGGAGTAAAGGGATTTATAGGAATGTTTGAAGAGTGTCCTTTTTGGCTAGAGTCTGGTAATTTTAGATTCTGAGATCATCAGGAATTAGGATACAAGGTCAAAAGTTCTATGAGTATATTATAAGGGCTCACGCATGTGCATTGCTTTATATTTACCAAGTGCTTTCACAGGCAGAATCCTCTGTAGGACTCACAATATCCCTGTGAACAATGCAGGCAACTTGCCATCTCATCAGAAGATTCAGAGATTTAAGGAAATTACCAGTGTGTCCAAAGTCAGGACCAGTAAGTTTTGCTTCTAAAACCAGCCCCTACTCTTCCCACTACATCACAACTTTCCCCTAGTAGAGGAACCCCTTTTCTGACTCCATTATCCTTCAATTCCCATGGATGGACAGACCACAGAATGGGAGAAGTGTCCCAGGTTATGCTTCTTTCCTATGACCCCCGCCTCTAAGGGGTCTGCTATCTGAGAGTGTCACTTGGAACCCCATAGAAAGCAGAGATTAAGGGCTACTCTTGGGGATCCCAGAATTGAACAGATAGACCCTTACAATTCACATTAGTTTTCCAGGGCTGCCATAAAAAAATACAATAGCCTGGGTGGCTTAAAAAATAGACATTTATTTTTTCACACATCTGGAGGCTAGAAGTCCAAGATCAAGGTGTCAGTAGGTTTGGTTTTTGTAAAAGCTCCTCCGTGGCTTGCCAAGGGCCACCTTCTCAGTGTGTCTTCTCATGGAGTTTCTTCTGTATGCACATAGATCTAGTGTCTCACTTCTGTTCAAATTTCCTCTTATAATTACACTAGTCAGGGTGGATCAAGACCCACTCTAATGGACTCATTTTACCTTAATCACCTCCTTAAAATCCCTATCTCTCAATATAGTCATCTTCTGAGATACTGAGTCTTAGGGCTTCAATCTACCATTTTGGTATGACCCAATTCAGCGCCTAACACTCAGTCTTCTGTACCCTCCAAATTCATGCCCTTCTCAGCTTCAAAATGCATTCGCCCCCACACTCCAACAGGCTAAACACCTTAACCCATTCTAGTATTAATTCTAAGTCCCAAATCTTACCTAAATATCAGCAAAGTCAAGTGTGGTTGAGACTCCAGATATGATTCATTCTGAGACAAAGTCCTCTCCAGCTGCAAACCTGTGAAAGTGGACAAGTTATCTGCTTCCAAAATACAGTGATTGGACAGGCATGGGATAAACAGTTCCATTCTAAAAGTGAGAAACTGAGAAGAAAGAGTCACCTGTCCCAAGCAAGGAAAAATCTAGGAGGACAAATTCCATTATATTTTAATGCTTGAGAATTACTCTCTTTGGCTAGATGTTCTGTCCTCTGAGTGCACTGGGGTGGGACTCCTCTTCTGTACCCCCGGAGCAGCATTGACAAGAGGGGCTTTTGAAAGACAAAGCTCATTAATCCTCTCTTCCCCATACATTCTGCTGGCTAACATGTTCCATCCCAGGTGTCTAGTTGTTCCTCTTCCTCTACTTCCACATAATCAGAACGTCCCATTACAATACATACAATTTCAACTTTATGGCACACATTCCATAATTTAATTCAGACATTTTGTGTAGAAGAACCAGGTGCAAGAGTACAAGTGTGTTTATACAAAACTTAACCATAAATGAGTTTGAATCACATGAGCAGATGATGAGATCCAGGTTTCTCACTGTTGGAGAGAGAGGTTACACAAGAGCAAGGGCAAGAAGCTAGAATGATCCTTGTTTGATGGCTTAGCATCAGAGAGATCAGTATGAACTAACGTTAGCTTAATGTAGATTTGGATGATTCCATATAGACATATTTATAGATATGTGCATATGAGCGATGAAGTATACACATAGATATGTTCTTACTCTTTGAGCTAAGAGGCCATAGAAACAATAACACCCCAGTATCCATGAGAACACCTACTGTCCATACCTTGGTTCATAACACCAAACTCCAAGGAAAGAAACCAGGACTCCTTGGAGAAATGGCTGAATCTAGGACTAGGACAGGACATATATAATCATGGAGAATCATGTAGTACTATGAAGTGAGAAAATGCTAAAAATTGAAAAATAACAATCATGTGCTATGTCAAAGAGACAGAGGAGTTACCTGATAGAGCTCTCCATGGTCAAGTTGGAACAAAGAAATTAAAAAAAACCAACTTGGATTGTAACTCAAAGTATAAAATAAATGTGCATGATTCTAAACTGATATAAATAAATGATTGAAGAAATAATTAATTCATAGAAACTACACAGATGTCCTTTCAGAAGAATTCCATATAATTTATGTAGAAACTTTATCT
The DNA here is from genome assembly GCF_057802395.1 of Ceratotherium simum simum. NCBI lineage: Eukaryota > Metazoa > Chordata > Mammalia > Perissodactyla > Rhinocerotidae > Ceratotherium > Ceratotherium simum. The sequence goes on along the minus strand of NC_141932.1, from coordinate 9,208,097 downwards.
TTAAGGAGGTGAAAGATAACATCCCACTCAGCAATGTGGGCTGTGCATAGTGACTTCCTTCCGAAGAGTACAGTATGAAAAGGGGACAGCAATCACTTTCAGTGCGGAAACCTGACCCACACTGTCTCATCCAGGGATCTAGGTTAATATCAACAGTGACAAGTCATCTTGTCACTTGGTTGAATGTTGGTTGATATGATGTAATGAAAATGGCACTTCATACCCCTGCAGTCTTCCTCCCCCAAACACAGAACCTCAGTATAATCATGAGAAATATATCACATTAATCCCAACTGAGGGACATTCTACAAAATACCTGGCTAGTACTCCTCAAAACTGTCAAGATCATCAAAAGTGAGGAAGTCTGACAAACTGTCTCAGCAAAAAGAGGCCTAAGGAGATGTGATTACTAACTGTGACTTGGTATCTGGATGGATTCTTGCAACAGAAAAAGGACATTACGTCAAAATTAAGAAAATCTCAATAAAGTATTGATTTTAGTTAATAAAAGTGTATCAATATTGGTTCATTATTATAATGAACACATATAAAAATGTAAGATATTAATAATAGTGATCTTGAGTGTGGGATATATAGAAACTCTGAATAATCTTTGCAATTTTTGCAAATCTAAAACAGTTCTAAAATAAAGATTATTTTAAAAGTGCACTTAACCAGAATAATAATTCTCAACACATAATTGAATGAATCAAATAGGCTTCTTTGTTCTGGGATGCCCCTCACATCAAGAAACAACCAGGATGGTCTGTGGTTGCTGTTAGGGGAAGGAAAGACACATCCTCCCAAGAAATGGTCAGTGCACACCTTGGATTTTAACAATATGTTCGTATAACCTCCCAGTCCCGTCATTCTGATTATCTGAGAAGAAGCTGAGAGGAGAAAATGTATTTCTGGGGAATGACAGATTTAATCACCAAAGTTTCTAGTCAAGACATATGGAGGTTAGGGAGGCAGTTTCAGACTTCTGACTCATTTTTTTCCTATACTTTTTATAGTAAAATGCACAAATGCTCAGAGTGCAAATGGTCTAGAAAGTTTAAAACATGACACACATTATTTTCAAGAGCCAAAATGGTGTGGTTGGTGTCAGCTGAGAGGTATATCAAAAGCATCAACAATGGTAAGTCATTCTTCGGTTTTTGGATGGAATGCTTTGTATATATCTACTAGGTCCATCTGTTCTAGTGTGTCATTTAAGGCCAATGCAATGTTATAAACCAATGTTACTGCAATAAACAAAAAATTAAAAAAAAAATTAAAAAAAACAAAAAACAATGGTAAGTCATGATGTTAGTCTGAGAGGAGAGTCAGGGGTCCCATGAACAGGTCAGGGTCTCACCAGTCATGAGACAGAAGTGTCGACTTTTACCAGTAGTACCATGTTGGCCATGCAGAGGTAGCTGCTGCATCAGAAACAGGCTGAATTGGCAGACTGATTCTGGTCAGTCTCTTCAAAGAACAGGCCCTTACAATGGGCATCTAAATGAGAGACCCAGACAATGATTTCAGCACTGCCATTTGTTTCCACAGTTCACAGCCCAAAAGAAGGGTGTCCTTAATCTGTCAGTCTATAGCTTCCCAAGTGGTGTACTAAAGAATTAGATCCCTGGCAGCACTCTAGGAATCTGAGATCAGACCATGAAGGGAACATCGCATCTGATTTTGGTTCTGCAGAGCTGGCACTGAGACTAAACAACCACAGTGGCCCAGGGGACGCCATTAGGTTTCAGCTTAGCTAAACCATCAGTGAACCAGGGCCCTGCATTTAGGGGACTCTCAGAGGATTTAGTGATCCTAGTGCCAATGGCTTTGCTTACAGTGTACAGCTTAAAATGTCCTCCAAAGAGATAGATACCATTTATTTTTGTAAAGCTGAAGTGTCACTGGGGCCAGTCTGCCTTCATTCTCGATTACACACTTTTCAGGAGACTCAGGACTTTTAGAGTGCTTCCTACCTTGTTAGTGGAATCCAAGTGTACTCATCCCCAAATTAGAATATGAACCCGGAGAGTCACAAGGTTTCTAAGACTCAGGCCTCAGTTTTGAGGAGAGCTCGCTAGCAAGTTAATTACTACTTTCAAAAGAGTGTACCTGTTAGTTTTGTCATGGTGACCCTGATTTCATACACCAAGAGGGTGCTTCCAGGTGGAGGTTGTCTCCCTTTACCAGAGACTCTAAATGACAAAATCATCACTCACAACACCTTGAGCCATCTCCCATACCCCAGGAGTCCTGTAAGGCCTAGGCTTCCTTTCAGTTGATGAGGAGCCAAAGAGACAACTGTTTTTCCTTCACTGTTAGAAAGACTGAGGATTATAAACCTGCCCGTAGAGTCCCAATAAACTTTCATTGGGAAAACAGGGCTCTAAATTTGGTCAGGTTTTCTCAGCCACCTCCACCGACAGGGAGGTGATGATACCTTAGACAGAGCTATTGAAACTGAGGCCTCTAAATTGCCAGAAACACACAGAACCTCATTTCCATCATGAAAACTATGTACATTAAGCAGTTAGTGTCACTTGACCTAAATCCTTACCCACCCTCTGGTGGCAAATAAAAGGGTAGTTTGTCCCACTAACACCTCTCTGCCTGCACCTCACCATGATTGGGATACTCACTTCTGGCACTTATGGGGTGGAAAAGTACAAGCATATAACACAACAATTCCTGTGATATTTTCATATAGAAACAATAACAAGACATTGTATTCTTCAAAAGAGCCTCAATTAGCTCATCAAGTTAGCTTTCTTCTGATACTATGACAATGCAAAAAGGCTATTGGTTGTGTGGCTCAGTAACTATCTGATCCTCATTGCCAAGACTGCCAAGAGATGGAAAGGGTATAAAACTTTACTCTGTTTTGAAACCAAAGAGTTAGCCTGCCAGTTTCAGGGATGCTGGCACAAGACATGAGACTCCTGGGACTGAGACAAAAGACACTGTCATACACGGCCCAGGAGGAAAAAGTGCTTCACGTTCTCATCTGTCACCACGGCTCTCACATGCCCCAAGGGGGCCATACAAAGACGTCCACTAGGATGCCACACACATAGTAGGTTTCTGTCACAGCTTAACACTAAGCTTAAGAAATACAAATCTTTTTTTTTTTTGTCTTTATTGTTCATGTTCCAAGATGTCCCGAGGGTGTGTTTGTAATTCATTCTTTTTCATTTTCTTTTTTTTTTTTTTGTGAGGAAGGTCAGCCCTGAGCTAACATCCATGCCAATCCTCCTCATTTTTGCTGAGGAAGACCGGCCCTGAGCTAACATCTATTGCCAATCCTCCTCCTTTTTCTCCCCAAAGCCCCAGTAGATAGTTGTTTGTCATAGTTGCACATCCTTCTAGTTGCTGTATGTGGGATGCCGCCACAGCATGGCTGGACAAGCAATGCATCGGTGGGACCCTGGGATCCGAACCCAGGCCGCCAGTATTGGAGTGTGCACACTTAACCATTAAGCCACGGGGCTGGCCCCAAGAAATACAAATCTTTTAATGTAGGTGTAAGTACACATGCCCAAATTTGCCTCTGAGGAAGATATTATCTTTATTAATAACAAATTATTTATTTAATTTAATCAATCAAACTAAAAATTAGTTTAATATAATTATTGAATCAGGTAATTATTCAGCCCTTGCCCCCAAGACAAACACTGTTGCTGTCTTCCCAGTCTGTTATGCAAAAATCCTTGCAAGGTAGTCCAGAACAGAAGGTGATACAAGATGTGAAAAAGGTTGAGGTTTTCAAGGAATATTGCCTTCCACAGGGTACACCTTTCCCTTTAAAATTTAGGAATAACTGATTGAGTAAAAAGATCCATTGATGATTTTTGATACCTAGACTGACCTTGGTTGTGTGGTGCTCTGGAGTTGTTAAAGACTGAAGGAGGCAGGAAGAGACATAGATTTACCAGGGGACTTTACAGGAAAGACAGATTCATGAAGTAGGTAATGTTCACCTAGGTGAGCAAAGAGAGGTAAGGACAAATGAAAAGAAAGAATAATATGATATATTCTTGGTGAAATGAAATTTGTCAGTTTATAAGAAAAAAATATAATTCACTATTCACACAAGCACACAACATATAATTCTGGATGGATTCCAATTTAATTTATATACCTATATAACGTTTTTAGAATAAAACAAAAAAAAGAATATCTCTCTAGTCTTAAAATAGGAAAATAATTCTTAAACAAAATAATAAACATTATCTATAAAGAAGGAAATATGAAATTATTTTAAAATTAAGACTTTCTCCTCATCAAGACGCACACACTCACACACACAGAGACACAGAGAGAGATAAAGATCATGAGAGAGATCACAGAGAGATCATGAGAGAAAGAGAGAGAAACAGGAAAGGAAATATGTCCAGCTGATAGACAGAACTACTATAAATATGTAAGAAAAAATGGACATAATAAACTAACACATGCTTCAAAAAAAGGTTGCTCAATGTCTAATAAATATGTGAAAATACGCTCAACTTCCATGATGATAATAAAAAAGCAACTAAAATCACTACTTGATACCATGACACACCAACCAGAAGTCGAAAAACAAAAATGAAAAAAAAAATTAAAAGTGGTGACAAAGGTGTGGATAAGCCAAAAATCTCCTACACTGCTGATGGGTGTGGAAATTGGTAGAAACATTTTCCAAAGCTCTTTGACACTATCTCTTAAAGCTAAAGAAATGTAAACCTCTCACCCTATAAGTCCTCTATTATATATACAGCCAAAAGAAATTGGTATGCGTGCCACCAAAATATGTCCTAAATGTACATCTCAGCACTACTGCTAATAGTCTCAAACTGAAAACCACCCACACGCCCAGTAACAATGGAATGATTAAATTAATGGTTCATGTTCACACAGTTGAATCCTATACAGCAATGTGAACGCACGATCAACAACAACATGGAGCAATTAATTCACAAACAACATAAGCAATGACAAAAGCCAAATACAAAATGCAAAACAGGCTAAAGCGACCTGTGCTGTTACCTGTCAGACCAAGGGTTCCCCTGAGGAGTAGTGACTGGGAGGGAGCACAAGTGGCTTCTGGCGGTCTGACAATATTCTCTTTTTTTTTAAATTTTTTGTTTATTGCAGTAACATTGGTTTATAACATTGTAAAACATTTAAGGTGTACATCATTATACTTCTATTTTTTTATTTCTATTTATTTATTTGTTTTTGAGGAAGACCGGCCCTGAGCTAACATCTGTTGTCAATGTTCCTCTTTTTCTTTTTTCTCCCCAAAGCCCCAGGACATCATTGTATATCCTAGTTGTAGGTCCTTCTGGTTCCTCTGTGTGGGAGGCCGCCTCAGCATGGCTCACTGAGTGGTGAGTAGATCCATGCCCAGGATCCAAACCAGCAAACCCTGGGACACTGAAGCGGAATGCGCAAACTTAACTGCTATGCCACCAGGCCAGCCCCTGACAATAATGTCTCTACTGATCTAGGTACTGAGTACAAAAATGTGTTCACTGTGTGAACTGTCATTGAGCTACGCACTTATGACCTGTGCATGTGTCTTTACATTTTTAAAATACATATCACTAATCACAAGGTGGGATATGGCAAATAGATTATTGTTGTAATGTCCTTATATCGTAAACATGGGATTTAAAGTATTACATACAATGACGCTGTGATTAGCTTTAAATGTATGCTGAAACTTCTAGGTAGAAACTAACAAATAATGATATACAACTTTCAAAGAAAAGCGTCGATTATAATTTATAAATGTATTTAAAAATAATAGAAAAGAAGTTAACATAGATAAATAATAAAAAATTCTATTGACCAAAATGTATCAATTATATTAAACTTAAGTAGACTAATTACTCCTTTTTAAAATCAAACATTTTTTTTACTTTATTGAATATTTTTTTTCTCAAGAGGTATGGCCAAATAATACAATTAAAGTGGGAAAATGAGAAACATGTTTTATGGATTTTAACCATTAGACAACTAGCATGGTAATATACATATCAGATAACATACACTATAAGATTTGTCAATATTGTAATTAGTACTCTTTTAAACTTGTTTTAATGTATAACTTTCATATATTGATTGATGGATAACAAGAATGATTGTATTATAGGCATATTTATATACATATACACTCACAGATCACATGCAGAAAGAGATATACATGTATTTATACATATGCAATTGTAGGTATGTGTGTCCATCTATTTTTTTCTTGTTGTTTTGTAAATTAATTTGTGGTAAATACAGAAGAGACTTTGTGAGCCAAAATGGGGGTATCTCATTGTGGTACAAGGTTCAATGTATACATCTTTTACATTACAAAATAATTCTTATTTTTAATCAAATTGTTGAATTCTCAATACTTTCTTCAGTTTAAGAATGTAAATACATACAAAACTATACAAAAATCTTTCCTAAAATTGAGGAAATATCCACTTTGTACATTGAAAATCGAAGGGACAGAAATGCCACATAAACAGAATGGATTTATGTCTTCCCCTTTCAAATGGAGCTCCATACATTGCTCCAAATTTAATGGAAGTCTAAACCATAAACTAATTTCAAAACTTAAGAGACAGGACTGAGAAACTACAAACTTCTTTCTTGCCATATGTCCATATCATTTTCACAAAGACAAAACTCTGCCTTCGACAGATCCCAATTCCATGCAACTCACATCTTTAAAATTATCACACTCACCTGATGTTGCTTAATAATCAGCTAAAATGTAATTTTTGCTCTCTTTTGACCCACTACAGATCAATCTGGCCATTTTACCTGAAAAGGTTTAAACATGCTCATCTCCCTTCATAAAACTCTATTTCAAGTAAATGACTACCACCTCTCTAAGAACATAATGTACACAACTCATAACAGGCTCCCAAAGGCTTTGCTCACTGATTGAATTTCCCCTCTAGCGCTATTGTCTTCAGATTCAGTGATGACCTGCTATATGCTGTTCCATTTCCATGCACCTTTTAACAATGTTACGCCTAGTTCATACCTGGCAATTTACTGTGATGGATTTAAGCTACACACTCAAAGACTTCTCCATAATATCCAGAATGTTTCAGTACCTGCTGCTTATTATGACATGAATTCTCAACTCCTCCACTGCAGGGATTAGACAAACTTCAACCACATAAGTATTTAAGTGATAGTTATATATTATTACATTACAATTACTGTTTTAACGTATTTGTCACTCTGAAGGAGATGTTCTGCATGTTCTGTTTACATTCTCTGAACAGCCACT